>NC_138299.1:6544166-7802500 GCF_965601325.2 Salmo salar | reverse complement strand
GTCTGCAATGCCGTTGTACTTGTTGTGGCCACCCACGCCGTCCGCCTGGAGCCGGGATTTTATGACGTCCACGGGGTAGGTGGAGATCCACGAGGCGATGCCCGACATGCCGCCGGCGAACAGCAACTTCAGGATCATGTAGGGGTCGTCGGGCTCGCAGCCCAAGTGGCGCGTCAGGACATCGTAGGTCAAGAAGTAGATCCCAAAGCCCGGTGTCTCACGGACCAGCGTGGTCACCATTCCCCGGTTGATTCCGCAGAAGCCCTCCTTCCTGTAGATGCGCACCAGGCAGTCCAGTGAGTTCTTGTACAGCTTCTGCTTGGACTTCCTCTCGCCCAAGCCCTGCAGCTGCATGCGTGTCTTGGCCAGCTCCATAGGGCAGCAAATGATGCTCTGCAATGCCCCCGCCGACGCCCCAGCCAGGAACTGGTTGAGCGGCGTGTCGTGGCCCAGCCTGCGCATGGCGTTGCCCTGGACACCGAACACGATGGCGTTGATGAAGGTCAGGCCCATCATGGGGGAGCCGATGCCTTTGTAGAGCCCTGTCATCTGTGGACACACAGCAGACAGAGAAAGAGGGACAGCAGTAATAAGGTAATGAAGTTTAATGAAGCTGAATAACTTAGAACAAACAGTCGTTTTGGATAAAAGTATCTGCTACATGGCATATTTATTATTTACGCAAGCCAAATCACACTTTCACTACAATAAATGCTGTTCAAGGCCAGACTCTTTATAAAGCAATGGTATAATGCTAATGTGCTGTATATGCCGCTATTCTACTCCTTTAATAATGATATAGCTTAACACTAGTACTCCACCATTGAGAAAATTGTGGAATTCCTAATCACAATGAAAAACAGGTTCAGGCAGCCCAGCAGAATCTACCCCCATTAAAACCTGGCGTAACTCCCAACCTGCGCGAGTGATGAGGCGGTTGTCTTAATTTAGCCACGCAGCAGGCACAACGCTCCGATTAACCCTGGCTACTGATATATCTCACCCAACCTCCTCCCTCCAGACTGGCTGATAGGCTCTCTGCTAGGCTGACGCACAAGACTGTAACGAGAGACACTTGAGTAGAGCCCTGTTCTAACCAATGGTACGACTGTAGTTGGCACTGCACAGAGCACATGGCAATGCAGAGCCAACCACCTCAAACTGATTAATTCAAATATGAAAAGATTTCACCACTGGTGACTACCCACTCTCACTTTAAAAAAAAGTGTTTCCCCCACTACAGCAGTCTCACACTTCCAGCCCGTAGGCCACATCAGTTGAGTTCTACAGACTTGGTACTGTGAGGAACTTGAGTCGGTCACGGTGGTGGTCGTACTCACCGACTCTTGTCGTACGATAGACTGGAAGCAGTGATACGTGCCGCGGTACAGAGGTCTGTCCACACTCTGAACTTGGAGTCGTACCTAAAAAAATGGACACCTCAATGTTAGTAAAAAAGCAAAGACAATACTGCCACATTTAATAATACAAAAGGAAAAAGGGACAATACATTAAAAAGTTACTATTGGCAAATGTAGTGTACTAAGGTATGGGAGTTGGGTCAGGTGCAATTTGGGTGGTGGTGGTGAAATTATATATTAAAAAAAAAAGTATTCTGTGCTTGTACATCTGGAGAATATTTTTTACAAAACACGGGGGAGAAACAGAAGACCTTGACCGTACTTACTAGCTAGGTCACCCATCCGTGCAGAGGTTGATTATCCCTCATCTACAACAAAGTGACACTTATGCTGTTAAAGACAGCCCTCCCCGTTCAGGGATAAAATCAACATTGTATCCCTCCCTCTGCGCCTTTTGTATTGAAAAATAAAATTAAGTGTATGAATACACAACTTGGAAAAAAGTTTCAGTCATATCAAACAGGTGTAAAGTACAAATATCCTGATAGGTGTTGTAATTTCTTGCTTAGAGATTGAGTACACATATCTGAAGATTCAGTGTTGTAATTTCTTGCTTAGAGATTGAGTACACATATCTGAAGATTCAGTGTTGTAATTTCTTGCTTAGAGATTGAGTACACATCTGAAGATTCAGTGTTGTAATTTCTTGCTTAGAGATTGAGTACACATATTTGAAGATTCAGTGTCGGCAAATTACAGCTCTTAGACTAATTACATGTATGAAAATACGATGAGGCTTGTACTGACATTTTTATAATAACAATTAAGCCTACTGATTCTTAGTTTCCACAGCTATATAATATACATTTCATGAGAGGCTATTTTGAGCCTAAATAACTATTGCTATGACTGGTATAACTTTACTAGAAATTACCTTATGGAACAAAGTCCGTGTTTACAAAATACTTTGCCCTCTGCCTTGACATGTCCCTCCGTCAACCAACCCTGTGTCAATTCTAGGAAGATTTCAACCTACTTATCCCCAAAAATGTCTCAATGTCTCCAAGTTTCACCATAATTGTAAAGCCCTAGTTACTTTAACAAATTCATATCTGAGATTATTTATTTCATGTGATTAGTGATTTATTTACATCTGCCCCTCATTTTAAGGTCAGCCCTGTTATGTGAACTATCGTTTTAATATGGTAAAACTATTCCTTTTTAAATGTGTTTTTCAAAAGAAACATTGAACATCAAAGTATATTCATAGTGTAAAAGCAGGTCAGCTGGTTCTATGCCTTTTGGGCATTTTCTAGTGTTTTGTGGGGGGAAACTGAGCAGGTCAAGCATAACGTTAACCCTGTTACCCATAGACAGGCTAGAAATGTTTTAGCAATTACATTTTTTTTGTGAAGCTTGCATTCAATTTCCATTCCCTGTTGCACACAAGCTTCCAATACCACTTACTGTAGTCATTTTCATTTAACATCTTCAGATGGGAAAAAGTGTTTATGAAGTTTAGAATGTGCTTTTTATGACCAAGTAAACAAAATATATGTGTCACCTTATTTTAACAAAGTTACACTTCTCAAAAGGCACCGGAACGACCTTCATAATTATGAGATAATAAGTCTGGATCATGGACATTGAATAGTCGCGCAGGCTTTTAAAAAGGACAATCTAGGATTCAACCAATAACTAAGCATTTTCCCAGCCACTTAATTTGCTTAATAGCTGAGGAATGGGGCAGGAGAACAATTTTACCACTCAAATACATAGACACAGACTCTCACATATGGATGCAAAGACTGAACACCAATGCGATAAGAATAATAGTTTTAACCATGTTTTGAAACTATACAGTGATGGTTTATTATTTGTAAGTAATGTAATTGTAAACAAAGGTTATATTTTGGGTTCTGATACAGTGAGGGGAAAAAGGTATTTGATCCCCTGCTGATTTTGTATGTTTGCCCACTGACAAAGAAATTATCAGTCTATAATTAATGGTAGGTTTATTTGAACAGTGCGAGACAGAATAACAACAAAAAATCCAGAAAAACACGTCAAATGTTTTAAATTATTTGCATTTTAAATGAGGGAAATTTATATTTGACCCCTCAGCAAAACATGACTTAGTACTTGTTGGCAATCAGAGGTCAGACGTTTCATGTAGTTGGCCACCAGGTTTGCACACATCTCAGGAGGGATTTTGTCCCACTCCTCTTTGCAGATCTTCTCCAAGTCATTAAGGTTTCGAGGCTGACGTTTGGCAACTCAAACCTTCAGCTCCCTCCAGATTTTCTATGGGATTAAGGTCTGGAGACTGGCTAGGCCACTCCAGGACCTTAATGTGCTTCTTCTTGAGCCACTCCTTTGTTGCCTTGGCCGTGTGGTTTGGGTCATTGTCATGCTGGAATACCAATCCACGACCCATTTTCAATGCCCTGGCTGAGGGAAGGAGGTTCTCACCCAAGATCTGACGGTACATGGCCCCGTCCATCATCCCTTGATGCGGTGAAGTTGTCCTGTCCCCTTAGCAGAAAAACACCCCCAAAGCATAATGTTTCCACCTCCATGTTTGACGGTGGGGATGGTTTTCTTGGGGTCATAGGCAGCATTCCTCCTCCTCCAAACACGGCGAGTTGAGTTGATGCCAAAGAGCTCCATTTTGGTCTCATCTGACCACAACACTTTCACACAGTTGTCCTCTGAATCATTCAGATGTTCATTGGCAAACTTCAGACGGGCATGTATATGTGCTTTCTTGAGCAGGGGGACCTTGCGGGCGCTGCAGGATTTCAGTCCTTCACGGCGTAGTGTGTTACCAATTGTTTTCTTGGTGACTATGGTCCCAGCTGCCTTGATCATTGACAAGATCCTGCCGTGTAGTTCTGGGCTGATTCCTCACCGTTCTCATGATCATTGCAACTCCACGAGGTGAGATCTTGCATGGAGCCCCAGGCCGAGGGAGATTTACAGTTCTTTTGTGTTTCTTCCATTTGCGAATAATCGCAACAACTGTTGTCACCTTCTCACCAAGCTGCTTGGCGATGGTCTTGTAGCCCATTCCAGCCTTGTGTAGGTCTACAATCTTGTCCCTGACATCCTTGGAGAGCTCTTTGGTCTTGGCCATTGTGGAGAGTTTGGAATCTGATTGATTGATTGCTTGCTTCTGTGGACAGGTGTCTTTTTATACAGGTAACAAGCTGAGATTAGGAGCACTCCCTTTAAGAGTGTGCTCCTAATCTCAGCTCGTTACCTGTATAAAAAGACACCTGGGAGTCAGAAATCTTTCTGATTGAGAGGGGGTCAAATACTTATTTCCCTCATTAAAATGCAAATCAATTTAACATTTTTGACATGCGTTTTTCTGGATATTTTTGTTGTTATTCTGTCTCTCACTGTTCAAATAAACCTACCATTAAAATTATAGACTGATAATTTCTTTGTCAGTGGGCAAACGTACAAAATCAGCAGGGGATCAAATACTTTTTTCCCTCACTGGCATTGGTAAGACCAATGCTCATGGGGAATTTCTAAGTTACATTCAAGAATCAATGGCTACAGTTGAAGTCGACAGTTTACATACACTTAGGTTGGAGTCATTAAAACTCATTTTTCAACCACTCCACAAATTTCTTGTTAACAAACTATAGTTTTGGCAAGTCGGTTAGGACATCTACTTCGTGCATGACACAAGTAATTTTTCCAATAATTGTTTACAGACGGATTATTTCACTTATAATTCACTGTATCACAATTCCAGTGGGTCAGAAGTTTACATAAGCTAAGTTGACTGTGCCTTTAAACAGCTTGGAAAATTCCAGAAAATTATGTCATGCTTTAGAAGCTTCTGATAGGCTAATTGACACCATTTGAGTCAATTGGAGGTCTACCTGTGGATGTATTTCAAGACCTACCTTCAAACTCAGTGCCTCTTTGCTTGACATCATGGGAAAAATCTAAAGAAATCAGCGAAGACCTCAGAAAATGAATAGTAGACCTCCACAAGTCTGGTTCATCCTTGGGAGCAATTTCCAAACGCCTGAAGGTACCGCGTTCATCTGTACAAACAATAGTACGCAAGTATAAACACCATGGGACCACGCAGCCGTCATACCGCTCAGGAAGGAGACGTGTTCTGTCTCCTAGAGATGAACGTACTTTGGTGCGAAAAGTGCAAATCAATCCCAGAACAACAGCAAAGGACCTTGTGAAGATGCTGGAGGAAACGGGTACAAATCTATATTCACACAACCTGAAAGGCCGCTCAGCAAGGAAGAAGCCACTGCCTTAATAAACCAGACTACGGTTTGCAAATGCACATGGGGACAAAGGTCGTACTTTTTGGAGAAATGTCCTCTGGTCTGATGAAACAAAAATAGAACTGTTTGGCCATAATGACCATTGTTATGTTTGGAGGAAAAAGGGAGGCTTGCAAGCCGAAGCACACCATCCCAACTGTGAAGCACGGGGGTAGCAGCATCATGTTGTGGGGGTGCTTTGCTGCAGGAGGGACTGGTGCACTTCACATAATAGATGGCATCATGAGGATGGAAAATGATGTGGATATATTGAAGCAACATCTCAAGACATCAGTCAGGAAGTTAAAGCTTGGTCGCAAATGGGTCTTCCAAATGGACAATGACCCCAAGCATACTTCCAAAGTTGTGGCAAAATGGCTTAAGGACAACAAAGTCAAGGTATTGGAGTGGCCATCACAAAGCCCTGACCTCAATCCTATAGACAATTTGTGGGCAGAACTGAAAAAGCGTCTGCGAGCAAGGAGGCCTGTAAACCTGACTGTTACACCAGCTCTGTCAGGAGGAATGGGCCAAAATTCAACCAACTTATTGTGGGAAGCTTGTGGAAGGCTACCCGAAACGTTTGACCCAATAATTTAAAGGCAATGCTACCAAATACTAATTAAATGTATTTAAACTTCTGACCCACTGGGAATGTGATGAAATAAATAAAAGCTGAAATAATTCATTCTCTCTACTATTATTCTGACATTTCACATTCTTAAAATAAAGTGGTGATCCTAACTGACCTAAGACAGGGAATTTTTACTAGGATTAAATGTCAGGAATTGTGAAACCTAAGACAAATACATTTAATCTCAGTTTATGTAAACTTCCGACTTCAACTGTATATATTAACTTAAATCCAAAAATGCATGTACCAATCCCAGATTGACCCTTTTAATAGACTGCATTTAATTAAATCGATGTCATCAAACAGGCACCAACTCACATCAACAAAACTCTCCAATCCATTAATATGTGTCATTGACAATGGTATATACATAAGGTTATCCTTGAAAGTTGAGGGGAGCCTGATGCAAAGTGCACATAGGATTCATGATATACAGACCCCTAAACGTATCTCATAATTACGATTTACTATCTCATAATAATGACGCGTATTAAAAAAAAAATTCGGTAGCGGGAACAGTGGTCTATATTTCCATAGATGTCACTAGTTCAGAAAACAGCCAAAATACCCACGTTTGTGTGGTCTGTGGAAAAAAAGTGCTGTTTATTATTATTAAGTAGTAGCCGAGAAAATATGATTCCTAAAATGTTTTAATTGGAAAAGAGCGTGCATAGCTTATTTAATTCTCTATCAAACGCTTTTGGTCATTTGTATTCTAACTCACCCTTTCGATGAGGCTTAATAAACCCCACAGTAGCTAAGATAATAACATTTCAGTGTGATTTCTAAGAAAAATATAAACACGTGCCAGGCATTTGCCAACGAGAAAACAAACCCACCTTTACAGTATCAAAAGGATGACCAACCAAAACACCTGCAGCACCTGAAAATGACAAAGATCTGTTAGTCAGCACTTGCTTGTTGGAAGCATTTGATTTCTGCTAAGTAATGTAGGCTATACTAAGTTAAAGCCATGTGAAACTGATAGGAAAAACAAACCCTTAATTGCAAAACAGGATAGCATAGAGAGTGGTGAATAACTCTACAGTAGAGAGCATGGAGATGCTTATCAGTCTTTGAGCCAAGCCATGATTTGCCTTTACCTCCCTTATCTCACCTCATTTGCTCACATTGTTTATAGACGTATTTTTCTACTCTATTATTGACTGTATGTTTGTTTTACTCCATGTGTAACTCTGTGTTGTTGTATGTGTCAAACTGCTTTGCTTTATCTTGGCCAGGTCGCAATTGTAAATGAGAACTTGTTCTCAACTTGCCTACCTGGTTAAATAAAGGTAAAATAAATAAATAAAAAATGTAAGTTGCAACCACTGAGGCATTGTTGCAACATTGGCGGCTGCATGTTTGAATATCAAGTGCATCACACACAAGAACAAACAGTCTTATCTGGACTGCCATCAACAGTTGTTCACTGTACCCTTGTCCTTGACATTATTGCTAGAGAGAGAGGAAAACGCAATACTGTCTGACACCACCTGTGAGTGTCACAGGACTAAACCTGCCTAGGGCAGTTTCAGATCAGGGTACATTCGTCTGACCCTCACTTGCAAGACATTATCTGTAGCTGAGACAGTATCACAATAATGCTCAATGATATAGTTTATTAATCAAAAACTGTCTGTCTGGCTAACCGGACAACATTCATGTAATTTGAGATAGAGGTAGGGTTAAAGGCAATTATACATCTTTGTAGGAAGTCAAGAAAATAACTTCCTGTGGAGAATAATTTTAACAATGTAATTTAGCTAGACAGGTCCTATTTCACAACGCCTCTAAGGTCTAGTTTAATTTTGTGTTGGGGGGGGGGTACTGTTAAAAAATGAGTACCCCCGTCTGAAAAATCTGAAGATTGTACGTAACGTTAGTTCACTTCACATTCGCCAGTTTTGACCATGTGAAGTTGGTGCTTGAGGGACTGCCCATTGTACCACTCCCAACTATGAGCACATAGTTTGGATTGAAATGAATGTAATTGTTTGGTTGTGTGAGAATTAAAGGTTATCAACAAGATATATTCTATAGCTAAGTGCATGTAATATGGCGAGTTAAACAACAATGGGGGCAAGAAAGTGCTAGACTGGTAGACAAGACACACAGTTCTCAGTATTTTTCCATTCATTAACCTACTTTTTTGGTAAACATGCGCCATCATTGGGCATATTTCTGCATTAGCTAACTAACATTGCTAGCCATGAATCATTAAGTCAATTCAAAACGATTCCAACGCGACGCATTTGGCAAACCCTTTCCATGACTCAGTGCTGCTGCCACGTAGCAATCATTGAAGCAATATATCCAAGGGTGTGCTTGCTAGCTAGCTATAGTTTAACTTACCTCCTATTAGTTTTTAACTTACCTCCTATGCATCCTGCCGCAAAGTCCAATGTAAAGTCCATTCCCTCAGTCTTTGAATTAATCAAAAGATTGCTAGCGGTCAGTGAGCCTGTATTTCTTCTTCGTGGCACAAGGGGCTAGCCAATTCAAAGGTCTGGCTTGGTGCAATCTTGTAATGCTTCAAAGCTAGCCGAATAATTTAGCTAGCTGTCCGTTTCCACCTGTAGTTTGATGGCTGCATCTGTAACGTTAGCTATCTGCTAGTTGAATTGCTAGCCTGATCGAGTCTCCTTTTGATATAGAACAGTTAGCGAAGTGCTTTGGTGATATCACTGGCTACCCAAGCGAGCTCGTGAATAAGCTAGATAAGTAGCTTAGTGTGCATGCTTTAATTTAATAATTGAATTGAGGTTCTCCCACAGTTAGCATACTTCCACCAGCTGTGTCTTCTATTTCTGTATACCGTGTGAAGTTCAAAGCCCATTTTGAGGAAGCATTTAGCCCAATCGGATTACTGTGACGAAGACAACACCCCTACCGCCCCCACACTCATTGACTCGATGTGATTTTGCATGGGGTTCTGTTCAAAAACGGTGATTACAGTACTTTCGACTCCAAACAACTGATTTATGATCAGCTCTCCCCAACCTAGTCTAACCCTTTACCTTTAGTATAGGACACAAGTAACAAAACAGACCTTGGACCAGATGTTAAGGGTCAAATATGGTAAATTGTTGACCAAGACACATTCAAGATTGCAACGTTTATAGCATATTAGACATTCTGAAAAACACTCACTGTATGGTCAAACCAAACATTGTATAATCAAATCAAATGTATTTATAAAACCCTTCTTACATCAGCTGGTATCTCAAAGTGCTGTGCAGAAACCCAGCCTAAAACCCCAAACAGCAAGCAATGCAGTTTTAGAAGCATTTCATTTTTTTAAGTGGCAAATTACCAACAATGACGAGGCTGCCTACAGGGAGGAGGTGAGGGCCCTGGCGGAGTGGTGCCAGGAATATAACCTCTCCCTCAACGTCAACAAAACAAATCGTGGACTTCGTGAGACAGCAGATGGAGCATGCCCCTATACACATCAACCGGACCGCAGTGGAGAAGGTGAAAAATGTCAAGTCCCTCTGCGAACACATCACTGACAATTTGAAATGGTCAACCCACACAGACAGTGTGGTGAACAGTGCCTCTTCAACCTCAGGAGGCTGAAGAAATGTGTCTTTGCCCAACCGAGTCAAGGCCTGTTCACCCTGCTACCATCCAGAAGGCGAGGTCAGTACAGATCCACCAAAGCCGGGACCACGAGACTGAAAAACAGCTTCTATCTCCAGGCCATCAGATTGTTAAATAGCCATCACTAGCCGGCTACCACTCGGTTACTCAACCCTGCACCTTAGAGGCTGCTGCCCTATATACATAGACATGGAATCCCCGGTCACTTTAATAGTGGAACACTAGTCACTTAGATAATGTTTACATACTGTACTGCTTTACTCATTTCATATGTATATACTGTATTCTATTCTACTGTTTTTTTAGTCAATGCCACTCCAACATTGCTCGTCCTAATATTTATATATTTCTCTAATATTTATATTTATATACCTCACCTCCACTTTAGAAAGTCATAATATGATGTATCATATTATGTGTTTATCGTACTGGGAACACTGATGCGCTATATCCTTGCCTGTTGAGTAACAATTGTACTGTATTATTATCATGGCATCTTTGGCATGAGTCCTGCTTTTTGATCACTCTTTTTTGATACTGTAGTGATTTGGTCAGTCACTGCATGTCATCCACAAACAATCTCTGATTAGTCTTAATTCAGACACAGTTAAAACATTATTTATATAATTATTACAATCTATGTTTTAATAATACACTACATATATATTTTCCAATGATTGCTGTTTTCTCGAATCCACAACGTGGCTTACGATGTTTGTTGCTGTATGGTTACATGCACACAATAATGTGATTGTTGTGGACTGTCAGATTAATATAATAGTTCGATTAAAACGTGTACATGCTTTGCAAGAAGAACGATTTTCAAGAAGAACGATTTGCCCCATCGTAGCTGATCCTCAACTAGCCTACTCCATGCATATAGCCTACCTCTTTCAGACATATGGAATGTGGCGCCTTGGTTTGTCTGAAAGGGTACAACTACGGCTTTTTAAATGCCGCCACGAAACCTTCTCTGGAGATACTGTAGTTTCGAAGAGCCAATGAACGGGCATTTAACTTGTCTGCAAATGAACGCCGCTTCTGAATAGTGGTGGGAAGCCGACTCCAAAATGATCGATTCCTCGACTCCTTGCCCGGTGCCAACTCCCATTTCTGGGTGTCAAGCTTCAATTCCGCTAGGAATCGACTCCTAAAATTAAGTATTTTTGCAACGGAGGAAACAATTTTCCGTAGTCTATTTCGAGAACACAAACTCTCGCATCTTTCACAGCAAAGAAAGAGCGAGAAGGAGATGGGAGGGGCACAGCCAGGCATAGGTAGGCATGTCGCCCACCAGGCAGACAGTCAGAACGGTGCATCGGTAATCAAAATATGTAGACTATAGGTGTGGGGTCAATTTCACGCCATATGTATTGAATTCAAAATAAAATAAATCGTGAACATGTAAAATAAAGTTGAGAATGTAAACATATTTTCGAGGACGGGTGAAATGATGGATGTTGTGATCAAAAACCAAACAATTGAAAGTAAAATGTATAGAATTGTAAACAAAAATAAGACATCAAAACCCAAAAACTTGTAAGCAAATCATTTTAAAGTGAGAGCAAAACTATGACAAATGGTTAAAAGAAATATTTGAAAACGAATGCAAAAATCGTTTTCGGTTAACTTTCCCAGCAACCAATCCTATTGAATACATTTTCCCTATGCTCTTGCCTGCATGTACTACCTTTTGGTTTTATTTTATTTATTTTATTTAACCTTTATTTAACTAGGCAAGTCAGTTAAGAACAAATTCTTATTTTCAATGACGGCCTACCAAAAGTCAAAAGAACTCCTGCGGGGACGGGGCTGGGATTAAAAATAAATAAAATATAAATATAGGACAAAACACACATCACGACAAGAGAGACAACACAACATTATATAAAGAGATACCCAAGACAACAACATAGCAAGGCAGCAACACATGACAACACAACATGACAACAACATGGTAGCAACACAACATGGTACAAACATTATTGGGTACAGACAACAGCACAAAGGGCAAGAAGGTAAAGACAACAATACATCACGCAAAGCAGCCACAACTGTCAGTAAGTGTGTCCATGATTGAGTCTTTGAATGAAGAGATTGAGATAAAACTGTCCAGTTTGAGTGTTTGTTGCAGCTCGTTCCAGTCGCTAGCTGTAGCGAACTGAAAAGACGAGCAACCAAGGGATGTGTGTGCTTTGGGGACCTTTAACAGAATGTAACTGGCAGAACGGGTGTTGTATGTGGAGGATGAGGGCTGCCGTAGATATCTCAGATAGGGGGGAGGGAGTGAGGCCTAAAATGGTTTTATAAATAAGCATCAACAAGTGGGTTTTGCGACAGGTATACAGAGATGACCAGTTTACAGAAGAGTATAGAGTGCAGTGATGTGTCCTATAAGGAGCATTGGTGGCAAATCTGATGGCCTAATGGTAAAGAACATTTGGCCGTTCGAGAGCACCCTTACCTGCCGATCTATAAATTATGTCTCCGTAATCTAGCATGTGTAGGGTGGTTATCTGAATCAGGGTTAGTTTGGCAGCTGGGGTGAAAGAGGAGAGATTACGATAGAGGAAACCAGGTCTAGATTTAACTTTAGCCTGCAGCTTTGATATGTGCTGAGAGAAGGACAGTGTACCGTCTAGCCATACTCCCAAGTATTTGTATGAGGTGACTACCTCAAGCTCTAAACCCTCAAAAGTAGTAATAACACCTGTGGGGAGAGGGGCATTCTTCTTACCAAACCACATGACCTTTGTTTTGGAGGTGTTCAGAACAAGGTTAAGGGTAGAGAAAGCTTGTTGGGCACTAAGAGAGTTTTGTTGTAGAGCATTTAACACAACATCCGGGGAGGGACCAGCTAAGTATAAGACTGTATCTTTTGCATTTAAATGGATGAGAGTGCTTCCTACTGCCTGAGCTATGTTGTTGATGTAAATTGGGGAGAGCGTGTGGCCTAGGATTGAGCCTTGGGGTACTCCCTTGGCAGTGGCTGACAGGCAGTGGCTGAGACAGCAGATTTTCTGACTTTATACACTGCATTCTTTGAGAGAGGTAGTTAGCAAACCAGACCAAAGACCCCTTCAGAGACACCAATATTCCCACAAGAATGGAATGGTCTACCGTATCAAAATCTTTGGCCAAGTCACTAAAGATAGCAGCACGACATTGCTTAGAATCAAGGGCAATGGTGACATCATTGAGGACCTTTAAGGTTGCAGTGACACATCCATAACCTGAGTGGAAACCAGATTGCATACCAGTCAGTTGATTATTGACACGTTTTTCCAACACTTTTGATAAACAGGGCAAAATAGAAATAGGCCTATAACCGTTAGGATCAGCTTGATCTCCCCCTTTAAATAAAGGGGGAGATCAAACAATGACTGCCTTCCAAGCAATGGGAACCTCCCCAGAAAGGAGATAGGGGCAGCAACCATAAAGATGAAAGGGTCTAAACCATCTGACCCAGATATTTCTGGGGGTCAAGTTTCAGGAGCTCCTTTAGCTGCTCGGACTCAGTGACTGCCTGCAGGGAGAAACTTTGTAGCGGGGCTGGGGAAAAAGAGGGAGAAGCATCGGGAATAGTTTCATTAGAAGGGGTGGGAGATGAGGAAATGTTGGATGGGCAAGGAGGCATGGCTGAGTCAAATAGGAATCGTGACTTAATGAAATGTGTCTTCCAAATGGACAATGACCCCAAGCATACTTCCAAAGTTGTGGCAAAATGGCTTAAGGACAACAAAGTCAAGGTATTGGAGTGGCCATCACAAAGCCTGACCTCAAACCTCTAGAACATTTGTGGGCAGAACTGAAAAAGTGTGTGCGAGCAAGGAGGCCTACAACCTGACTCAGTGTCACCAGCTCTGTCAGGAGAAATGGGCCGAAATTCACCCAACTTATTGTGGGAAGCTTGTGGAAGGCTACCCAAAACGTTTGACCCAAGTTAAACAATTTAAAGGTAATGCTACCAAATACTAATTGAGTGTATGTAAACTTCTGACCCACTGGGAATGTGATGAAATAAATAAAATAATTAATTCTCTCTACTATTATTCTGACATTTCACATTCTTAAAATAAAGTGGTGATCCTAACTGACCTAAGACAGGGAATTTTTACTAGGATTAAATGTCAGGAATTGTGAAAAACTGAGTTTAAATGTATTTGGCTAAGGTGTATGTAAACTTCCGACTTCAACTGTAAGTAGACGGTCTGACGTCACCTCGTTTTAGGGTTTTAGCTAATGTACTTCAAAATTGTCAGTCACGGGTCAATAATGTACGGTTATTAGAAGCATGTCTATCTGATACATTTAATGACAAACCATCTAACTACTTAGGTAAACATGAATGACCTGTTTCACAATGTTCTGCGCAGGTTTTGGTAACTGGTTCACCATGTTCAGAACATGCGGGCACATGTGCCGAACACATGCGCCGAACATTGTGCTAAAATAATGATTAAGATCACACTTCATCAATGTAAATATTATGGGGAGACCTACACCTTTGACAAGCAAGCACGAGTTATCGGTGTCGCCTATTATTGTCGAGACATAACTTTGAAATATCTTCACGCCTACAATAAAAACCTCCAGGCTTCCGTCATAAGAGTCAATGCAATTTTAAAAAAATTAAGAATTACAGTTAAGTTTGGAAAAACTAATCCTGTGTGAATCATCTTCTCCTCTGGAAGAATGCACAAGCTCGGATAATAATTACAAAACCAGCATCTCTAGTTATACCTGTCCGAATAGGGCTATAACATGGCAAAGGATAGGCTTATCAGCGTAGAGTGCACCGCGTCATCCCATAGGATCTGTCAAGGCTGCACACAGCAGAAATATCACCGAAATATAGTTCTTTCATATTATGACAAGGATTAAAAAGGATATTCCAGTAGATTGTCGACTTGATTCATGATGATGACTGCTAGCTAAGATTGTGAAAGTATGACGTCGACATGATCAGTCCAATCAAAGCTACTGTACATATAACGTGATTTGACGTAATTTTATCTGTGGCCAATGACTTTGAGCCTTCTTGAATGGGCACTTCTATGGCAACAGCCGAAGGGCTAAAATTGTCAAGGTCTCCTCTTACACTTGGTAGTGATGTAAAGTCCCCATGAGTGACAGAACACTGAGCCAATCACGGCGCAACGCTCCGTATTTTCTGCTGGCTTGCCCCACCACCATAGAAAGCGCTGAACTAGGCTGAAACACTTGCATATTGGAGCTGCCTTACTCAAGAAAAAAGAAAAAAAGGCCATGTTTGTATGTGGCTTTATTAACTCAATTATATATATTCTTTTTTACATTGTTTGCAAACTGATACGTGACATGTATTAATGCCAAAATAACATGCAAAACAGGCAAGCCCCCAAAAATATATTTTTGCAAAAAATATGTGGCTCAAAACAGGTGGGGCTCTTCCCCACCTGCCCTGAATGACGGGTCGCCACTGCACAGGACAAACATAGTTAGAAGGTATGCATGAAAGAATGGACATTTTTATAAGTATCGACTGATACCGACTCGAAGTAGTGAGAGGTAGACTACACTTTGCCAAAACCCATCTCCTCGCCTCTCAACTGCACCGGGTATCGTGGAGTTGAGAATTTTGGGCTATAGACATCCATGTCTTCATCGCTGAAAAAGATAAACAGTTGAGTTGTCATGTCATTTGAAAGCTTACAAACAGGGTTATCAAACTATTCTGTGATTTTCTGAAAAATAGTTCAATTGAGGTCCCATTGAGTCGTTTTTATCTCAACATTAAATAATTTCTGTGTAAATTAAGAACCCTACTGTGATTGTTTTCAATTAAAATTGTCAAAGAGAAACAAAAATTCATCTCACCAGAACAGGCTGAAATTTCAGGCATCTTTTCAAACAGTTCTTACACTAAAAGGGAATTATCATTTTCACAGTTTCACATTATTATTCCAACCTCATAGAGTGGAAATATATAAAACACAAGAAAATCACATTTTTGACTACATTGGGCCAATAATAATAATAATAAAAATATATATAATTTCATGTAGCCCTTTACACTCCTACCCGTATACGGAGATTTATAAATGGGTCGTTTTTGTATTGCGTAAACAACAACAGTAATTGTGTGATGGCAGGAATGCAGGGTTGTAATTCCAAACAAAACAACTACAAGTGTGCTTGCTCTAGTTCCTCAACAGCACAGCTAGGAGAGCTAAAAAAATGCAACTTATAGTTGAAGACTCTTCTTTGAGTCATAAAAGTGCATTGACATTAGTTAGGAAATGTGTTTACATACTGTTTTACCCACTTTATATGTAGTTACATACTGTATTCTAGTCATGGTTCGTCCTATATAACTACTGCTGTGCACACCTTTTCTATTCATGTAGTGTCTATAATGTCTATACACACCATTATATACAGTATATACAAACCATTATATTTAAGAAATAAGGCACGAGGAGGTGTGGTATATGGCCAATATACCACGGCTAAGGACTGTACTTATGCACCATGGTATATTGGCCAAATACATACCACAAACCCCTGAGGTGCCATATTGCTGTCATAAACTGGTTACCAATGTAATTAGAGCATTAACCCTAACCCTTACTTTTTCAAGGGTTTTTCTTTATTTTTACTATTTTCTGCATTGTAGAATAATAGTGAAGACATGAAAACTATGAAATAACACATATAGAATCATGTAGTAACCAAAAAAGTGTTAAACAAATCTAAATATATTTTATATTCTTCAAAGTAGCCACTTTGCAAAGCCTTGATGACAGCTTTGCACACGCTTGGCATTCTCTCAACCAGCTTCACCTGGAATGTTTTTCCAACAGTCTTGAAGGAGTTCCCACATATGCTGAGCACTTGTTGGCTGCACTGTAAAACATTTACTGTAGAAATTACAGTAAATTAACGGCAAAAAAGTTGCCAGTAAAAGTACTGTAAAACAACAGTGAATTACTGTAAATTAGAATTACAACATGTTGCTGTAGATGTACTACAATAACTTATTGTTTATAAATAACAGCAATTTTCTGTATTTTTACAGTACCTGTACACCTTTCTAATTAGAATATATTATTGTGCTTTTATTTTACAGTAATTACTTGTATCTACAAAATGTACAGGATTTACTCGAATTACCATTAAATTACTGTAATGTATTTTAGTATTTTTGCTGTAAAACCACAGTTATCTGTTGTATGTGCTTTTACAGTAACATATTACAGTTACATATAAAATATGCCAATAGTACTGTAAACGTCTAAAACATTTGCATTACCAAAACAAGTAAACATAATACAAATAATATGTTCTTAAGCATGGTTTAATGTAAACAAACCAAAAAAGTGACAAACACATTCAATAAGCTCCCATCGTACAACTGAAATGCCAATAAACTGTAGCTAAATGGGCTGCATCACAAACGCCTCAATTACAAACCTACTGTACACCTTTTGTCACGTGTGCTCCCTCTCCGGCCTCTAGGTCACCAGGCTGCTCGTTATGACTCACACCTGTCACCAGCATTACGCGCATAATGACACTCACTTGGACTCCATCACCTCCTTGATTACCTGCCCTTTATATGTCACTCCCTTTGGTTTCTTCCCCAGTCGTCATTGTTTCCAGTATCTGTTTCATGTCGGTGCACTCTTCGTGTTTCTTGGTTTGTTCATTTATTTATTAAATGTATTCACTCCCTGAACTTGCTTCCTGACTCTCAGCGTACATCATTACAGAATGACGACTCAACAAAGGGAAGCATCAGGGAGTGTTTTTTTGTTTGTTTTGCTGTTGGAGGTGATGTCGGGTCCGGGTGTCCGAACCGGATCTACCTGGGAGGCCCCAGCCAGTTTGTCGGGTTCCCCTGCCTCAGCTGGCCCGACGGGTTTCCATACCTCAGCGGGATCGATAGGTTCCCATGCCTCAGCTGGCTCGACAGGCTGCCATGCCTCAGCGGGTTCAATAGGCTCCCATGCCTCAGCGTGCTCGATAGGCTCCCTTGCCTCGACTGAGGCAACCGGGGAGGTCTCAGCCGGCTCATCAGGCTCTCACGCCTCAGCCGATTCATCAGGTTTCTGCGCCTCAGCGGCGGTGACCGGTCCGCTCCGGACCCCTGGGATCGTCCCTTTGGTTGGCGTCCTGCGGCTGAAGCTGAACGTGCCGGGGAGGGGGTACTGTCACGAATGCTGCCTCTCCGGCCTCTAGGTCACCAGGCTGCTTGTTATGGTGCACACCTGTCACCAGCGTTACATGCATAATGACCCTCACCTGGACTCCATCACCTCCTTGATTACCTGCCCTTTATATGTCACTCCCTTTGGTTCCTTCCCCAGGCGTCATTGTTTCTGTTTCTTGTCTGTGCGTTGTTCATATTTCTTGTTTTGTATTATGTCCCGTTTTATTTATTAAAACACTCGCTCCCTGAACTTGCTTCCCGACTCTCAGCGTACATCGTTACACCTTTCCCCTATCAAAGTGTAAATCTGAAAATACAAGCATCTTCCTTTACAAATTGAAAAATTGCGCAAAATTATGTTTAATGATATTCTAGCTTGTATGTGACAAAAAAAATGCAATCAGATGCAAAGCCATTTTTTTCCACAAAAAGGTTTCAAATGTATCAATTTTCAAAATAGATCAACGTCATGAATAAGGTGCATGTTTATAACTGTTCCAGCATAGAAAGTGACAGCATTACAGTTAAGAAAGGCGCTGGTATACTGTATGTATCTTAGCTTTGAAAAAAAAAATAACCTTTCAGACACAGGTAACTCAAAAATTGCATTGCCTCGCATTGAGCTGCAAAAAAGAACATGTTTTCTACTAAGATGGGTAAGCGTACTCTCAACATGTCTGCCTGGCCTTATCTTAGGTTTGTCATTACCTTTACTCCCAGGTTAAATGCAGAGTATGTCATTTTGGGAAGGGTAATTTGACTTTTTAATTATGTGAGATTATGGTTAGAAAAGATCTCAATGGATATTTTTCTCCTATTCCCAGATGTCTAATTATGCACTCAAGCTTTAATAAGGTTTGCCCTCTCAAGTTTTGAGTAAATGCCAGACATTTCCAAACATCCAAAGTAGCATTACTTCCTCAACAATGTGTCAATTTCAGTGCATACGAGATCATTTTCAAACACTTAAGGTGTAAAACACAAAGTCCATTATCTTCCTGACATATACAGACATATACATTAATTGTGTTTCTGTTCTTCTCCACTACCTTTCCACTTTTCTTGCTGATGACCTCTGCTGTGGCGGTCTTCGAGCCAGTGGATGGATTGATTCCAGCAAAACATCTGTGAAAACAAAGAGCACATCCAGACAACATTTTTGAAAGATGATTATGTCTTCAATAGTGTCTTCAATAGTGTCTGAAGCGTGCTGCATTACCTCTGTTTTGTACAGAATGTTCACTTAGCTTCTCACTGCCAGTGCTTATCTCAGGACGTTTGTCATTACCATCACTCCCAAGGTATTTAAATTGCCTGATGCATCTGTTAAATTCAAAATATGTAAAATGTTTCTGTTGACTGACCAAATGATTAATGAACAGTGTAAGGTCAAAAGAGACAATGCCCTCTGAGAGGCAAGGAGGCAGTCCAGGCCGGCAAATGTGGAAGTACCTAAGCTTATTAAATAGAGAATCAAATTTGACACCCCATGCACTGTCTTTGTCATTAGCTTCTATGTACTTTACATGTTCTTTATAGGACTGGGCAGTTCTTGTTGAACCAGTTGACAGTGGATTCGACTCAAATGTTGCTCTGTCAATGTCACAATATCAACAAAAATATGTACTCCGGCTGAAATTTTCCACAAAGCCCCCAATACTGCGAGATTCCAGATTATCTCCAGCTATGGCACATAAAGCACCTCTCAAAACGCGTCCATCTGCCAAAAGAATACCACCATCCTCTAGCTCCTTAAGATCTCTTAGCAATGGGTTAAGAACGAATTCCTGTCCAAAATGCTTAAAATCTTGCTTTCTGCACAGAAGGACTAGTTGCATGTGATCAATATGTGATCAGTAAGATTGAAAGAAAGCACCTTGTGTTTCTTTTTCCCTGGTCCCGAAGGATTTGCAACCGCAAATGCATCTTGATATAAACTCCTCAGCAAAAAAAAGAAACGTCCTCTCACTGTCAACTGCATTTATTTTCAGCAAACTTAACATGTGTAAATATTTGTATGAACATAACACGATTCAACAATTGACACATAAACTGAACAAGTTCCACAGACATGTGACTAACAGAAATTGAATAATGTGTCCCTGAACAAAGCGAGGGTAAAAATCAAAAGTAACAGTCAGTATCTGGTGTAGCCACCAGCTGCATTAAGTACTGCAGTGCATCTCCACACAGACTGCACCAGATTTGCCAGTTCTTGCTGTGAGATGTTACCCCACTCTTCCACCAAGGCACCTGCAAGTTCACAGACATTTTTTGGAGGAATGGCCCTAGCCCTCACCCTCCGATCCAACAGGTCCCAGACGTGCTCAATGGGATTGAGGTCCGGGCTCTTCGCTGGCCATGGCAGAACACTGACATTCCTGTCTTGCAGGAAATCACACACAGAACGAGCTGTATGTCTGGTGGCATTGTCATGCTGGAGGGTCATGTCAGGATGAGCCTGCAGGAAGGGTACCACATGAGGGAGGAGGATGTCTTCCCTGTAATGCACAGCTTTGAGATTGCCTGGAATGACAACAAGCTCAGTCCGATGATGCTGTGACACACCGCCCCAGACCATGACGGACCCTCCACCTCTAAATCGATCCTCATTCCAGAGTACAGGCCTCGGTGTAACGCTCATTCATTTGACGATAAACGCAAATCCGACCATCACCCCTGGTGAGACAAAACCGCGACTCGTCAGTGAAGAGCACTTTTTGCCAGTCCTGTCTGGTCCAGCGACAGTGGGTTTGTGCCCATAGGCGACGTTGTTGCCGGTGATGTCTGGTGAGGATTTGCCTTACAACAGGCCTACAAGCCCTCAGCCCAGCCTCTCTCAGCCTATTGCGGACAGTCTGAGCACTGACGGAGGGATTGTGCGTTCCTGGTGTAACTCAGGCAGTTGTTGTTGCCATCCTGTACCTGTCCCGCAGGTGTGATGTTCGGATGTACCGATCCTGTGCAGGTGTTGTTACATGTGGTCTGCCACTGCGAGGACGATCAGCTGTCCGTCCTGTCTCCCTGTAGCACTGTCTTAGGTGTCTCACAGTACGGACATTGCAAATTATTGCCCTGGCCACATCTGCAGTCCTCATGCCTCCTTGCAGCATGCCTAAGGCTCGTTCACGCAGATGAGCAGGGACCCTGTGTTTTTCAGAGTTGGTAGAAAGGCCTCTTTAGTGTCCTAAGTTTTCATAACTGTGACCTTAATTGCCTACCGTCTGTAAGCTATTAGTGTCTTAACGACCGTTTCACAGGTGCATGTTCATTAATTGTTTGTGGTTCATTGAACAAGCATGGGAAACAATGTTTAAACAATGAAGATCTGTGAAGTTATTTGGATTTTTACGAATTATCTTTGAAAGACAGGGTCCTGAAAAAGGGATGTTTCTTTATTTGCTGAGTTTAGTATTAAGGCTAAAGATGATGCTTAAGGCTAAATAATAAAGCATTGTCTGCAATATTCTATCCATCCCAAATATCTTTCTCATATTGTGTCTTGAATGTCTTTGACTCAAAAAGTGTTTTATTTATAGGGACATACTGGGCAAAGCACTCTTTCCCAGATTCATTAGTGCCTAAATACAAGGGCACAGGTTCAACATAATTGAAAGTGTTTTTAAAGATAGTCTTCTGACGCTGAATTCTGTCGGTGTACATTTCAAAAGTGCTGAACAAATAGTTATATTGACTACATCTGTCCTTGCTCGCTCATTAATTTTCTCTCAAAATTCAACTAATTTCAAGTATCCTGACCGCAATTGCAGATGTTTGCTAGACTGTATAAATGCGGTTTCTACTGACAATTGAGATGTACAAAGCGGATAAGAGGCAATCCGTAATTTCGATTTGGACAACTCCCTTGTGTCCTCCTCCCAGAGTGCTAAGAACCTTGGCGTGTTCCTGGACAACACCCTGTCGTTCTCCACTAACATCAAGGCGGTGACCCGATCCTGTAGGTTCATGCTCTACAACATTCGCAGAGTACGACCCTGCCTCACACAGGAAGCGGCGCAGGTCCTAATCCAGGCACTTGTCATCTCCCGTCTGGATTACTGCAACTCGCTGTTGGCTGGGCTCCCTGCCTGTGCCATTAAACCCCTACAACTCATCCAGAACGCCGCAGCCCGTCTGGTGTTCAACCTTCCCAAGTTCTCTCACGTCACCCCGCTCCTCCGCTCTCTCCACTGGCTTCCAGTTGAAGCTCGCATCCGCTACAAGACCATGGTGATTGCCTACGGAGCTGTGAAGGGAACGGCACCTCCATACCTTCAGGCTCTGATCAGGCCCTACACCCAAACAAGGGCACTGCGTTCATCCACCTCTGGCCTGCTGGCCCCCCTACCTCTGAGGAAGCACAGTTCCCGCTCAGCCCAGTCAAAACTGTTCGCTGCTCTGGCACCCCAATGGTGGAACAAGCTCCCTCACGACGCCAGGACAGCGGAGTCAATCACCACCTTCCGGAGACACCTGAAAGTAATCCTTCTAACCCCCCTTAAAAGATTTAGATGCACTATTGTAAAGTGGTTGTTCCACTGGATATCATAAGGTGAATGCACCAATTTGTAAGTCGCTCTGGATAAGAGCGTCTGCTAAATGACTTAAATGTAAATGTAAATGTAAAATCATAGCGCTTGATGGTTTTTGTGACTGCACTTGAAGAAACTAAAAGTTCTTGAAATGTTTCGGATTGACTGACCTTCATGTCTTAAAGTAATGTTGGACTGTCGTTTCTCATTGTTTATTTGAGCTGTTCTTGTCATAATTTGGACTTATTTACCTACCTTATTTACCTATTTGGTAAAATACCATCTTCTGTATGCTACCCCTACCTTGTTACAACACAACTGATTGGCTCAAATGCAAATGAATGTTTAACCAGGCACACCTGTTAATTGAAATGCATTCCAGGTGACTACCTCATGAAGCTGGTTGAGAGAATGCCAAGCTGTCATCAAGGCAAAGGGTGGCAACTTTGAAGAATATCAAATATAAAATATATTTTGATTTGTATAACACTTTTTTGGTTACTACATGATTCCATATGTGTTATTTCATAGTTTTGATGTCTTCACTATTATTCTACAATGTAGAAAATAGTAAAATAAAGAAAAACCCTTGAATGAGTAAGTGTCTCCAAACTTTTGACTGGTACTGTGTATATATATATATATATATATATATATATACACACAGTGCATTCGGAAAGTATTCAGACCCCTTCCCTTTTCCCACATTTTGTTACATTACAGCCTTATTCTAAAATGGATTAAATAAAAAAATGTCCTCATCAATCTACACACAATACCCCATAATGACAAAAAAAAGTATGTTTTTAGACATTTTTGCAAAGTGTGCTTAGGGTTGTTGTCCTGTTGGAAGTTGAACCTTTGCTCTAGTCTGAGGTCCTGAGCGCTCTGGACCAGATTTTCATCAAGGATCTCTCTGTACTTTAATCCGTTCATCTTTCCCTCAAGCCTGACTAGTCTCCCAGTCCTTGCCGCTGAAAAATATCCCCACAGCATGATGCTGCCACCACCATGCTTCATCGTAGAGGTGGTACCAAGTTTCCTCCAGACGTGACACTTGGCATCAGGCCAAAGAGTTCAATCTTGGTTTCATCAGACCAGAGAATCTTGTTTCTCATGGTCAGAGTCCTTTACGTGCCTTTTGGCAAACTCCAATCAGACTGTCATGTGCCTTTTACTGAAGAGTGGCTTCCATCTGGCCACTCTACCATAAAGGCCTGATTGCTGGAGTGCTGCAGAGATGGGAGAACCTTCCGGAAGGACAACCATCTCCAAAAAAGGAACTCCGGAGCTCTGTCAGAGTGATCATCAGGTTCTTGGTCACCTCCCTAACCAAGGCCCTTCTCTGATTGCTCAGTTTGGCCAGGCGGCTAGCTCTAGGAGTCTTGGTGGTTCCAAACATCTTCCATTTAAGAATGATGGAGGCCACTGTGTTCTTGGAGACCTTCAATGCTGCAGAAATGTTTTGGTACCTTTCCCCAGATCTGTGCCTCGACACAATCCTGTCTCGGAGCTCTACGGACAATTCCTTCGACCTCATGGCTTGGTTTTTGCACTGACATGCACTATCAACCCTGGGACCTTTATATAGACAGGTGGGTGCCTTTCCAAATCCATTTCTAATCAATTGAATATACCACAGGTAGACTCCAATCAAGTACTAGAAACATCTCAAGGATGATCAATGGAAACAGGATGCACCTGAGCTCAATTTCGAGTCTCATAACAAAGGGTCTGAATACTTATGTAAAAAGGTATTTCAGTTTTTTATATTTAACACATTTGCAAACATTTCTAAAAACCTGTCTTTGCTTTGTCATTATGGGGTATTGTGATGAGGGAAAACAATTATTTAATCAATTTTAGAATAGGGCTGTAACGTAACAAAATGTGGAAAAAGTCAAGGGGTCTGAATACTTTCCGAATGCATTGTATGTATCAGTGGAGGCTACTGAGGGGAGGACAGCTCACAATAATGACTGGACGGAGCGGATGGAATTGCATTAAACATATGGAAACCATGTGTTTGTTGTATTTGATACCATTCCACCAATTCTGCTCCAGCCATTACCAGGAGCCCCATCCTCCCCAATTATGGTGACACCAACCTCCTGTGATATATATACTGAACAAAAATATAAACACAACATGCAACAATTTAAAATACTTTACTGAGTTCAATGAAGGAAATCAGTCAACTGAAATAAATTCATTAGGCCCGAATCTATGGATTTCACATGACTGAGCAGGGGCGCAGCCATCGGTGGGGGCGCAGCCATTGGGAGCCAGGCCCAGACAATCAGAATGAGTTTACTTTTTTTGAAATTACAGATGGAAATAATCCTCAGCACCCATTTTTTGATCGAAATAAGCTTTTTGGAAAATGTCTGGGATCTCTTATTTCAGTTTATGAAACATGAGACCAACCTTTTTGCAAAAAACATTGATGTACACAGATAAGAGACAATCACCTTCAAGTAGATTCTTTTGGTTTTATTTAACTCATCCTTTGTTACTCATGTGGGCAACTACTTCCTGAGATTTGATTGATGGAACAATCCAGCCAATGGTTAGGCGGCTGTGGTTTTGGCAGAGGGTTGGTAAAAGGTCCTGCCCCCAGAGCTGCTCAAATCAAATTTTTACTTGTGAATCTCTCTCTACAAACATACAAAACTTTCTACAAGTTTACCAATCTCTTGGTAATGTGACAGCAGTGACAGAACTCAGAGCGTGCGCAGATTTAAAATGTGCAAGTATATTCTTGATTCACAGCAGAATATTCATAGTTGTAAATGGACTTCTAATAATTATGCTTGCAAATCTTATTGAATGTATTCAAATGTGAAGTTACAAGTTTGCAACCGTTGTTAAATCTTTCACACATTATGACACAAGTTTGCAAAATTAAATGAAACACTTGTGAATCATACTTGCAACCACAAAATTCTAAATACAAACTCACATAGTTCCATCATCATTATAATCCCATAATAATCTCTATCTTATTTTACTTTGTAAAACAATGTTCTCTCAATAGGCTTATTTGGAAGTTGATCAAATATTTTAGTAACCTACAGCAGACAGATTAGTCTTCTTTTCAGCAGGAGCCATTTGCTTTCCAGCCTGTGTTTTTCTGCAGGGGTGGACTGGGACCAGAAATCGGCCTTGGCATTTCTAACACACCAACCAATTTTTTTTCCACCGGCCCATTTTTTCCCTCGAGGCCCCCACACCAGCCCTTTTTTGCCCTTGAGGCCCCCATTATTAGCCAGATAATTATAATTTGGAACAAAAAAACAGAAGTTAGACAGGCCCACTAGGCAAAACATTGACCAGCCCAGCTGGCATTTGACCGAAATGCCAGATGGCCAGTCCGCCTGTTTTCTGTGACTGTATTTGAAATATTGTGAAAGGCCTGTTTTGTCTTCACTGACAGATTTGCAGCGCATTCCTGACTGTAGGATAAGCCTTGTTATTGTGCTACACACATTTCATAGCTAGGCACTTTTTAAAAATAAGTTATTGATCCTCTGTGGCTAAATTATAGGCCTACTCATGGTGTAGTAGGCTATTCTGAATTATTTCATTTCTTTCTGAACATGCAGCAGTAATTCTATTGTCAAGGGTGGCTCAAGGAAGCAGGAGAGGTAGAGTCAAGCGCAGGAGACAGTAAATTCTTGAACACACTTTAATCCGTATGTACAAAAATAAAGATAGTCCAAACACGGTAAGGTAGGGCGTCAAACAGTATCGCGCTCCAAAACCCTTGTAGACGTCACAAAATGGGACGCAGCCCATAAATACCTATGCGGTGATAAAACACAAAACCAACCACAGACAGAGGGAAAAAAAAACACGTTCCTCAAGAACCACAAAACCTGACAAGGAACATAATCACGCACAAACACAGACATAACTCGCTAAACTAAATAACCCCCCCTACTAATAACTAACCCAAAACAGGTGCGTGCCTACCTAGACCTAACCAACAGAAAGTGAAACAAAAAGGATCGATGGCAGCTAGTAGGCCGGCGACGACGACCGCCGAGCGCCGCCCGGTCAAGGAGGGGCGCCACCATCCGTCGGTGTCGTGACATCTATAATTTTTGCAAATGTATTTCAATTCATCAGTGGGCGTAGCGTTTGTCAGGAACCCTTCCCGCTGCTATGATTCCATAAGGAAATAAATAATGATGTGCTGCCAACCAGACCGAATATTGATGAAGATGTAAATTAAGTGTGAATTAAATGTTATGCTGCTGTGGCAGATCTGTTGATATTTAAAATGGCTAGCTTGCAAGCCATTTTCTATACCGGATGAGTAGTTTGCCACCGCCCCTGAGCTTCTAGGACATGGAAGTCCTGTTGTCAAAAAAATATACTTGCAGTGAAGCCGCTCAACAACTACATCATACCAGTCATCCAACAGACTCCCATTCAGAGCGACACACAGAAGCATCCAGGGTCAATGCCCTGCTCAAGGCCACGTTGACAGATCTCCCACCAGGCAAAAAAAACATGAACCCGAACCCACCAAGATCCCCCCCACAGTTCCCCAATAGCTGTCCCTCAACCATTCGAGACCCCTCCCACAGCCCCCCCAGAAGATTTTTTTTTTACTATTAATTCCATTCCCCACCCCCAATGCACCAACAACCAAGATAATGAACTAAAGAGAAAAAAGAAAGACAGAAGAAAACAGCAAACAGCAATGCAAAAAATAATAATAAAATAAATAAATGTAAAACAAAGGACATCAAGGACAACTAAAATCACAACAGCAATGCCAACTGTATATGTTTGTGTGCATGTCTGGCACTATTCAAATCAAAATCAAATCAAATGTTATTTGTCACATATACATGGTTAGTGTATGGTATGTGTGTGTTCTTGTATGCATTTATTTGAATGAGAGTGTGTGTACAGCATCAGCCTCAGGCAAACTGGCATTAATTGTAAAAACAGTGCCCCTCAGTGTCATTCAAACATACTTTTTATTATGTTTTATTTTTACTCTTTTAAAAAAAAAACTTTTATCTTTGACCATCATTCTATCTCCCGCACAGCAACTCCACTCCCACTTGTCTCCAATTCCACATCCCAACCCTCAGCTTCCCTCAGCCCATCCCATCTATCTCTGCTGGCCACCCACTTTGGGTTTCTACGCAACACATATCTTTCAACTATGCTGTGATGTTTAATGTACAATTTCAATCTATCTAATCGAATAGAATCCACAGATTGCGAGTGGAAGATAAATACTTTTACTAAGAGTATTAGTATATTAGTAATTGACTGACCCGGTCTCTCTCTTCTAACAGTACTATTTCTAGGGTCAATTTTAGATCAATGCTATGCATTTTCAGCCATTCCTTATTTACTATTTTACACCTGGGGTTGCTATACATTATTTTTACCCATTTTATAAGAGAATTACCAAAATTGAAAAAATCCAGGCATTTATAAATAAAATCCAGTCTTTATCAAATGCCTTTTCAAAATCCGCTATAAATACCAAAGCCTGGCTTCTTAGATGTTTCATGATGTTCTATTATTTCTAGTAGTTGTCGTATATTATCTCCAATGTATCGTCCATGTAAAAAACCTGTCTGATCAGGCTGAACAAGACCTGGTAAAACCCTTTTAATTCTGAGTGCTATGCATTTTGCTAGTATTTTTCCATCACAACATTGAAGTGTAAGGGGCCTCCACGATCTTAACTGACTTGCCTAGTTAAATAAATACAAAATATTTAAAAAGACTTTCCGAATGCACTGTATACAGTTGAAGTTGGAAGTTTACATACACCTTAGCCAAATACATTTAAACTCAGTTTTTCACAATTCCTGACATTTAATCCTAGTAAGAATTCCCTGTCTTAGGTCAGTTAGAATCACCACTTTATTTTAAGAATGTGAAATGTCAGAATAATAGTAGAGAGAATGATTTATTTCATCTTTTATTTCTTTCATCACATTCCCAGTGGATCAGAAGTTGACATACACTCAATTAGTATTCAGTAGCATTACCTTTAAATTGTTTAACTTGGGTCAAATGTTTCGGGTAGCCTTCCACAAGCTTCCCACAATAAGTTGGGTGAATTTTGTCCCATTCTTCCTGACAGAGCTGGTGTAACTGAATCAGGTTTGTAGGATCCTATATATAGGAAGGAGGTCAGAGACCTGGCAGTGTGGTGCCAGGATAACAACCTCTCCCTCAACGTGATCAAGACAAAGGAGATGATCGTGGACTTCTCATCGACAGGGCTGTAGTGGAGCGGGTCGAGAGCTTCAAGTTCCTTGGTTTCCACATCACCAATGAACTGGCATGGTCCAAACACACCAAGATAGTCGTGAAGAGGGCCCCCTCAGGAGACTGAGAAGATTTGGCATGTGTCCTCAGATCCTCAAAAAATTCTACAGCTGCACCATCGAGAGCATCCTGACTGGTTGCATCACCGCCTGGTATGGAAACTGCTCGTCCTCCGACCGCAAGGCACTACAGAGGGTAGTGCGAACGACCCAGTACATCACTAGGGCCAAGCTTCCTGCCATCCAGGACCTCTATACCAGGCGGTGTCAGAGGAAGGCCCTAAAAATTGCCAAAGACTCCAGCCACCCTGGTCATAGACTGCTACCGCACGGCAAGCGGTACTGGAGCACCAAGCCTAGGTCCTTTTCGTTATTTTTACTATTTTCTACATTGTATAATAATAGTGACGACATCTGCATCCGTACTTTCACTATGGGTTGCTGAGCGTCAAGGCAACCCAAGCGTCAAGGCGTCAAGGCAACCCAAGTACCGCAACCCAATGCCCGGTCTGAAGACCATCGCTCATGACAGCTTCCTCAGGCTGTACAAGGGAGCTAGTGCACTCGCCCTGTGAGAAAGCCCTTCTTTCGCCGCCTACTTCACTATTTATCAAGTTATGAGCAACTGTCACCACCTGGGAAGACGCAGCCAGGTAAACACACATCATCACTCTGGAAGAATCTCCCAAAGCATATGCTTCTGTAACTCCGCTCATGTCATGTAAAAGGTTCCTTTTACCATCGGTCATTATTCATTCATCATGAGAATAACCACCCCCCGTGCATAGGGACATCCATAGACGTAATTAAATCCTGTTTGCAGGTGGGCGGCATAGGCAAGAGGCGATACAAGGGTTTCTTCCACTACAGAGTATAGGCACTGAGGGGCTGGGTGTTCTCTTCAAAGGCCTGGGCCTCAATTGCATATGTGCCTTCCCCGTCAACATGTCTGTGTTCGCCATGTACGAGGTGGATGAGCGCCTCCTCCGACTGTGAATCTATAGGTCTGGGTTGAATTCATTAGGCATTAAATGGAACAAAACAGTCTGAAATACTGTCCAAGAAATGCTAATTTTTGTTTTTTTGTGTCTTAATGAACACAACCCTGTTTTTGAAGACTTGGGTGTCAACCTTTTTTGATTTACATCTTTAAACAATATGTGATTCCATTTTAATGTTTCTCATGCAGTTTTTCATGACTGGAATAACACACAATCCAGTGAGCGTGTATGCTATATCACCATTCACCTTTGCCTCAGTTGCTGCTATATGCGATTGTTCAATAATGCCATACTGCACTATAAGGGAAACTACGATTCCTCAGTAACATTTCAATATTCCTACAAAGTATTTCAAGTGAAAATGTGAATTGAAAATGAATACTGAGCTAAAACAGTTATGGTAGATTTATCAGACAGTTTAGGAATAGGGTCTAATAGTTCTTAGACCTTTTGGGAATAGCACTACAGTACCTTGCTTCTTATTGCACATCATTTTTATTTATTTGAAGGGAGGCTTACTGTTTACACAACTTTCCCTCACTGACCTTAATACAGGGTTGTATTTTACACAGCAGGATTACTTGAGTTTACTGGTTTATAAATGAAGCTTAAGTGGGTTAGTAACAGTTTATTGTATCTTCCTAATGAATACAAATGTATGGTGCTTGTTATTTCTGAATACTGTATTAAGGAAAGTTACTTGTTGATCCTGCCCTTAGAATTATCCCGTTGTTCATATCACTCCTGTTACAGCTCAGGAAACAAGTCTCTGAAATAGGGCTACTAGCCAGCCAGCAAACTGCAGTATTTAGGAATTGATTCACTTCTGCCATAGGCTTTCACCTCCCGTTCGGTATGAACGTGAGTGAAGCCTTGGAGCCGAGGCTAGGAATTGATCAACTTTGCTTTGAAAATACAATTGGAAAAACATTGCTCTGTTACTGGATCCAAGCAGTTTCAATTCTGAGATGTTGACATAGATTATTTAATAGTACTGCCTTAACTCCCAGTTCTCAAAATACATTCTCTGTATACCTCATGTAGTAATACTGTAATTTGATTTTGAATGACAATCCTGTTCTTTGGTAGTGTTTGAGAAAAATGAACTTCCAAGTAATGTATCCGATTTTGGTGTAATTTAAAAAAGGGCTTTTTAACATAAACATTTCTGCAGTGTAAAGTGAAGGAAATATATAAATGATTTAATTATTGAATAAAAATGTGTCCAATCACAAGACCAAGGTTATTTTATTCATCAAATAGTATTGGTGTTAAGACTTATTTGACCATGCTTAGTAAGCTTGATGTGAAGCCATATAGTTGGTTAATAATTAGACATGAATTATGCAGCATAGGGATGTGTAGTTGACACATTTAAGTTAATGCCGCATGTGACAAGACCTGCCACATTCAGTAGGTAAAGGTTGGGGAATAGATCAGACATGATTCCTTTATTCTACACGTCAGAGGCATATCTGTTCTACAATTTTTTTTCTATCTGAACGTTCCACAACTTGTGCTCTGCTGAACGCAGTCCTGCTGAGTTTTGACATGGACGACCAACATTGCATTGAGACTTAGCACATGACTAACGCGCACTGGCTAGAAATCAAGAGGTCTCGGGGTCATGAACTGCTTGACTGTCTCTTCTGAGACCGGCTTGCGTCTCTCCTGATGGGCTGTGATGATTGGCTGCAGGGTCTCTATCAGACTTCAACTCGCCGGTAAGCAGGGCCCCACTGGTTTAGTCCTGGAGAGAGAGATACGGTACAGCAATGAGTGAGATGATTACTTAGGACACAACACAGCAAAGAACTGCCTTCATTTCCAGGAAATCATTAGCATGGTTGACCAGTCTGTTTTAGCCACTCCTCTTTTAATTCTTTGCCAGGCCAAACATGGCATCGATAGAATAGACGGCTACAGCACATAAAAGGAGAGGCACCAGGAATCTAGCTTTGTTTCCAAGAAATCTACAGTTTATCATTCTGATAAGATTTTCTGACACACAGAAAGCAGCATAGTGTCCATTTGGGGAGATTTCATGAACAGAAATTAATGTTATCTGACTAGGACAGTCAAATATCCTGCTCTGTCCAAGAGTGTTGATACCAATTAGAAAACTATTACTGTGCTTATTTCTGATAAAGGTCAGTTATTCTCTACCTGTGGTTAGTCATGGATAGTATGGTTGTGTGGGTAAAAACAATACACCAATTAAAATGTAGGGCTATGAAGGTAACATTTTTTCTTACAAATAGTGTGACTGTGGGTTAAGAAAACACCAGACCCTAACCCTGGGCCGCAATACATGTTGAGTCAGTTCTGTCCATTGCTCAAGTCCAGGTTCAATAGGGTCTCTGACAGCTGTCGAGCAGCACGCTCCCCCACCTGTCGGATTTTCTCCAGCTGCTCGTCGTCCTCCAGGAAGAAGGTCAGGTACATGAAGGACACATCCACGTCAGGGTTGCCGCCATATTTCCGGTGCTCCTCTACCGTGTCCTTTCCCCCAGAGAAGTCGTGCTTGTTCACCTTGGAGATGATAGCTACAATGACAACACGATATGAAATACAGTTGTGATATCAATCAATAGAATAATGTATACTGAACAAAAATGAACGCAGCAATTTCATTGATTTTACAGTTCATATGAGGACATCAGTCAATTGCAATAAATCCATTAGGCCCTAATCTATGGCTTTCACATAACTGGGAATACAGATATGCATCTGTTGGTCAGATACTTAAAAAAAAAGTGCCTCACAATGGGCCTCAGGATCTATAAAAATGCCAATTGTGTTGGTTGTCCATAGCTTATGCCTGCCCATTCCATAAACCCACCGCCACTCTGTTCACAATGTTGACGTCAGCAAACCGCTCACCCACACGACGCCATACCCGTGGTCTGCGGTTGTGAGGCCGGTTGGACGTACTGCCAAATTCTCTAAAACAACGTTAAACGGGGCTTATGGTAGAGAAATTTACTTTAAATTCTCTGGCCACAGCAATTGCACGCTCCCACAAAACTTGAGACATCTGTGGCGTTGGGTGACAAAACTGCACATTTTAGGATAGTCTTATTGTCCCCAACACAAGGTGCACCTGTGTAATGATCATGCCGTTTAATCAGCTTCTTGATATGCCACACCTAGTGGATGGATTATCTTGGCAAAGGAGAATTGCTCACTAACAGGGATGTAAACAAATGTGTACATCATTTGAGAGAAATATTCTTTTTATGCTTATGAAAACATTCATTAATCTTTTATTTCAGCTCATGAAACATGGGACCAACACTTTACATGTTGCGTTTATATTTTTCTTCAGTGTAATTTCTATTTCAGTTAACTGTATGTGGAACTAATAAAGTAAGGTAAGTGTATCTACAAAGCCCCATTTACATCAGAAGTTGTCACAAAGTGACCTCTTTCACACTAATAAGCTGAGCTGTACCAGTCTGGTTATGCATTCACTATTGCTGGAACCATGCTGGAAAGGACGAGGTGAAGAGAAAATATCAGAGCAAGCACGGGTAAATTTTGGGTTGGCAAGATAGTGTAAAAAGGGTATTAGAAAGCTTCAGTGTCACCTTATTTTTGATCTGCTTGGGCGTGTCTGTGAGGAAGATGGAGGAGTTGGTCGCTGGCGGACATCTTGGTCTGGGCCCCCTGCAGTGCGGGGAAGAAGGTTGAGTGCAGTAGGGCAGGCTTGGGGTAGCCGATCCTGAGGGCCACATCCCGGGTCATCCGGAAGTAGGGATCCTACAGGGGTGGAGGAGTCGGGCATGGGTAAGTGGAAGGATATGTCTTCAAAACCATTATAGTGCACTAGATGTGATGCTAAATTACTTGAGTTCCTGTAAACATTTCAGATTGAACTTTACTGAGTTCTTTACCGTCTCAGTAACATGCTGTCAGACCCTACTAATCAGATCCTTCTGTTTCTCTCAAAAAAATAAATGTTTAACTTCACATGATATTATTCTGGCTAAATTAAAATATACAGTCACAAGCATAGTGTGTAGAAAGAAAGGCTGATTCTAAGGTTAATTAGTTGCCACTAGTTCAGCGCATTGAAGATTGTCAGTCAAAGCATCCCATTTGTAAAATGAGCTGGTAAAACTTTCTTCCAGATATCTTTCTCTGTTAAAGGTTAGCAGACACTGTGCGTCCTAGTTGTGCTGTGAGGCATGACTGACCTGGTCTATGGCGCAGGGAATGAGACACTGGACGTCTTTTCTGCCCTTGAAGATCTGAGGGAGGGAAAGAGTTCCTGAACGACGGAGCGGCCTGGATGGCGATCTTTCCTTGGGTAGGAGAGATAAGAGGAATACTTAGCTGTTAAAAAGCATTCACCTGGTTCGCATTCATTAGCAAAACGTTTTGCTACAGAAAATGAAAATGAGTGTTTCTTATTGGACAGTTGGTCCTTGTTTTTTTCTGTCTGTTTTCTCCTGTTTGGTGTCTAGTGCTTCAATGTGAACTGTACTGATTACATTGTAGCACCCACTATGCAGATCAGAAAGAATTGATAAAGTTTGTATAATTGCTCAACAGGTGTTGACGATTTTCCTGCAATCTCTTACTGATGCAGACACTTTCGCCAAATCCAAAGATGCCTTTGACCTGGTTGAAAGTCACATGCTTCTGTATTTTCACCACATTCCTGTAGAATTCTGGGGACGCCCTGTAGAGAAAAAACAATTAAGAGTTAAGAACAATCAGCAAAATACTGTAGCAGACATGACAGCCTCGTACCACTAGCCAGACATGGGTGAACTTTGAATAGGTCAATTATTTGTCACTGTGAGCTCCTTCTATTGAATGATAAACATTGGCTTTGTAATATCTCCCAGTCACATCAAGCTGTTTAGCCTACCACCCACAGCTAAGAGTTATGATGACAGAAGGCTAGAGGAGAGAGAGTGAGAGAGAAAAATGTAGTCTTCTATCTGTATTCACTACTTTCAAATTATTGCAGTACAACACCACCTTCTGTGAGATCAGTGAACAGACATGGGATAAATCCAAAGTCTTGTGAAAGAAACCCATTTTTAGTATTCCCATGATGTATGAATGCTCAAACACCAAAGAGCTTGATGAGGGGATTCTGAAACAGGCAGAATATCTAATTGTACTAAAATGGAATACGTACAGTCCCTGCACCTCTAAAGTAAACGAGGACCAGGGCTCGTATCCACAAATCTCCTCAGTCTGAGTGCTGATCTAGGATATGTTTTTGACTTTTAGATCATAACGAGTAACATTACATGGACAGAGGGGATCTGATCCTAGATCAGCACTCCTACACTGAGACACTTTGTCGATACGGGCCCAGAGACATAGTGGTTGGTTAGTTACCCCATGTAGTCCAGGTCAGAGAAAATGAAGGTCTTGTTGACGTCGAAGCCGCAGGCGATGATGTCCTTGGCATTCTCCACAGCGTAGCGGTGACAGTCCTCCAGGGACAGGTCCTTCCACATTTACTTCTCATCATCCGTCAGCTGGATCACCAGCGGGATGTCAAACGTGTCCTGCAGCCATCTGGGAACAGATGGAGGAGCACAACCTTTTACTCTCAACTGAATCCACTACGATACCAACTGGCCTTAAGCCTTCTTCTACAAGCCTGACTGAAAACGCTAGGGCTTAGGTGTTTTTGACATTATGCAGTGTGTTATATAGGCAGTGTGTTATACACTAAGTAGGGCTTCGTGTTTCCTGACAGCGGGACCTAACCAGGACAAGGTCTGGGATGTGTAGGGTTAATAGTGTAGGGTTAATAGTGTAGGGTTAATAGATGGAGTCTACAAAAAATATTGAACTTTCGGTGGTTCTTCATAGAGTCAACTCCATCCATCTCAATAATAGATACTAAAATGAATAGAGAAACAGTATAATAGCGGCGAGGCGCCTCACTTTGTGAAGATGAAAGGGATGAGGTGGCCCACATGCATGGCCTCTGAGGGTCATCTGCCCGTGTAGAGGTAGAAAGACTTGTTCTTCTCATACGCGTCCAGAACCTGGTGCATATCTCTGAAAAAGAGCAACAGCACACAGTTACAGCATATAACATATCCTAAAATGCCCACAAGGTAAAATGAGAGCAGATTAAGACTGGATTCTTAATACAATTTGGTATCAATTGCTCATGCTCAATCCCAGATAGACAGACACGCCACCCTCTAGAGTACATTCAAATAAATGAATAGGAATGAGGAACTCGGTGATGACAAGCACAGCTGTCATACTAGAGAAGTGAACAATCTGGTGACTGTATTGACTAGTGCCACTGACCTGTGAGAGAAGAATATTCCTCTGCGTAAAAACCGGTGTGCCTTCTGTCCCGAGACTATTCTGTTCACCAGCTCCCGGTCAATCTTCCTACTGCCAAACCTCACTGGAAAAAAACATGTTACAGCAGTCCCCTCTTCCTTTCCTGTGTAAATTCTGGTAGTCCCCTCTTCCCTTCAAGTGTACACGGTTAGTATTATTTCCTCTTATTTTGGGTGGAGTCATTATATATGATATTTATTTAGTAATTATATGATTCATACTATTTAAAAGATAATTGTTGCTTGATATGCATTGTTACGAATCCCTTTGGCCCTGCAGTCTAGGGGGGATGGAAATGAGACCCGTAACATAACTTATGCAAATTATAAAACAGTGAAAAGGAACAGTGAGAACAAAAACCACAGACAACTTATGTCTACCGTCAAACACTCATGGTTTATTTTTAAACACACGGTAAAGGGGGGCGGGAAAAGGGGCTGAGCTGGACCCAAGGAAAGAAATAATAAGTACTCAAAAACACCCCTAAGCTAGACTACCTGCTTCAACAACAGCTAGCTCACTAACCAATAAAATACAGCGGGTGGTCCACCCAGTTCTAACTAGTGTTCTTTAGACAATATTTACCTACGGGTAGTGTATTCCCATGGGCGACTTGTCTTGGTACCCCCTTTTCCCACCATCAAACAACAAAACAATACTCACAGGATAATGGACAAAGTGACATGTAGTTGCAAAAACAAAAGAGAGATCTCCAGAGAGAACTGATTGGGATACTTTTAAACCAAGGGAAAGGGGATGTGATCGGGTAAGGGAAAAGGAGCAGGTGTGTCTTCCGATTGGCGACTGATTAGCGACAGATTAGGGAATGATGATTGCCACCTGTGAGTAGGGGAGAAGGAGAGAAAATAAATACACACACAGGATACCTGTATCCGTAACATGCATCATTGTAACAAGTCTTCTATTTAGTCATTCGGAAAAGTATTCAAACCCCTTGACTTTTTCCTCATTTTGTTCTAAAATGTATTACATTCTTTTTTTCCTCATCAATCTACACACAATACCCCATAATGACAAAGAAAAACAGGTTTTTAGAAATTGTAGCTAATTTATATACAAAAACATTTACATAAGTATTCAGACCCTTTGTTGAAGCACCTTTGGCAGCGATTACAGCCTTGAGACTTCTTGGGTATCACGCTACAAGCTTGGCACACCTGTATTTTTACCATTCATCTCTGCAGATCCTCTCAAGCTCTGTCAGGTTGGATGGGGAGTGTTGCTACACAGCTATTTTCAGGTCTCTCCAGAAATGTTCGATCGGGTTCAAGTCCGGGCTCTGGCTGGACCACTCAAGGACATTCAGAGACTTGTCCCGAAGCCACTTCTGCGTTGTCTTGGCTGTGTGCTTAGGGTCGTTGTCCTGTTGGAAGGTGAACCTTCGCCCCAGTCTGAGGTCCTGAGCACTCTGGTGCAGGTTTTCATCAAGGATATCTCTGTACTTTTCTCCGATCATCTTTCCCTCGATCCAGTCTCCCAGTCCCTGCCACTGAAAAACTTCCCCACAGCATGATGCTGCCACCACCATGCTTCACCATAGGGATGGTGCCATGTTTCTTCCAGACGTGATGCTTGGCATTCAGGCCAAAGAGTTCAATCTTGGTTTCATCAGACCAGATAATCTTGTTTCTCATGGTCTGAGAGTCCTTTATGTGTCTTTTGGCAAACTCCAAGCGGGCTGTTTGTGCCTTTTACTGAGGAGTTGCTTCCCTCTGGCCACTCTACCATAATGGCCTGATTGGTAGAGTGCTGCAGAGATGGCTGTCCTTCTGGAAGGTTCTCCCATCTCCACTGAGGAACTCTTGAGCTCTGTCAGAGTGACCATTGGTTTCTTGGTCACCTACCTGACCAAGGCCCTTCTTCCCCGATTGGTCAGTCTTGGTGGTTCCAAACTTCTTCCGTTTAGGAATGATGGGAGGCCACTGTGTTCTTGGGGACCTTCAATGCTGCAGACATTCTTGGTACCCTTCCCCAGATCTGTGTTTCGACACAATCCTGTCTCAGAGCTCTAGGGACAATTCCTTCAACCTCATGGCTTGGTTTTTGCTCTGACATGCACTGTCAACTGTGGGACCTTATATAGACAGGATGATCAATGGAAACACAATGCACCTGAGCTAAATTTCAAGTCTCATAGCAAAGGTTCTGAAAACTGATGTAAATAAGGTATTTCTGTTTTTTTTAAATACATTTTCACTTTGTCATAATGGGGTATTGTGCGTAGATTGATGAGGACATTTTTTATGTAATTAATTTTAGAATAAGGCTGTAACAAAACAAAATGTGGAAAAAGTCAAGGGGTCTGAATACTTTCCGAATGCACTGTATGTTTCCCATAGTGTTGCCTCTGTTCTGATCTACTATACCACGCCATGACAGTGGATTTTGGTTAAAAGGACATGTTTATCAAATAAACACGGGTACATCAAAGGAAATATTCAAAATGTTTAACAATAATTCACATACACGCACCATTCAGATTTTATGGCATAGCTGCCAATCTACTCATTCAACTTGCGTGTTGGGGGAAGTGTTCGGGGGAAATGTATCTCCTGAGAAACAAGTGCTTGATCTATATAGTTCTACTATGCATTTTATTTATTACCGTAATAAGAGAAGTTATAATATTTACCGTAAATTCCGGACTATAAGCCGCAACTTTTTTCCCAGGCTTTGAACCACGCGGCTAATATATGGATTTTTCCCGCTTTCAATTAAAAAAAAAAAAAACACATTCTGTGACGTGCTCAGTTTTTTGGCGGCATGAAGCTTTCATTAGACCAATGAAATTGCCGAACGGGTTACGTCAAACAACTTTTTCGTTTACTGTTTAGATTAAATCGAGTGCTCTCAAACTTCCCATCATTCTGATTACGGTAGTCATTTTGTCACCTTCATCATGGCAAAGACACGGAGAAATCCATATGATGCAGCTTTCAAGTTGAAGGCGATTGATCTGGCTGTTAGAAAAAGAAATAGAGCTGCTGCACGGGAGCTTGGTCTTAATGAGTCGATGATAAGACGTTGGAAACAGCAGCGTGAGGAATTGACTCAGTGCAAAAAGACAACTAAAGCTTACTGCAAATTTTTTATTTTTTGTTACAAGCCGTGTTTCGTTAAAGCCTATTTATTTTTGTTACAAGCCGTGTTTCGTTAAAGCCTATTTATTTTTGTTACAAGCCGTGTTTCGTTAAAGCCTATGTAAAGTTCATTTGTTTCAATGTACCGGTAGGCACCTGCGGCTTATAGACATGTGCGGCTTATTTATGTTCAAAATAATATATATTTTTTAATTCAGTGGGTGCGGCTTATATTCAGGTGCGCTTAATAGTCCGGAAATTACGGTTTATGTCAAAACGTTAGAGAAAAGCCAGTCTCATCAAATGAGAAGTTCATAAAGAGAAATGCATAAATGACGATGCAAGTCTGGTCAAAATGTCAACGGTGCCTGCCCGGAAATGTTTTTTTGTTCTGATCTGGATCTATGTCAAGTAATGCAAGGGGAAGAAATGGCACAGCAGCCATTTTGGGAGGGGGTGTGGATGACCACACACCATAGCAGTCACCAAGTTTCAAAATAAAGGTTCTGTGCGATTGTCGAGTGAAGTGTGCGCCGTGCAAGTTAGGATTCAGGGCTCTACACTGACCTTTTTTTTACAATGAGCATGTGTATGCCTAAATTGAAAAATGTAGAAGCCCAAAGAAATGAAGGAGCACAATGAAAAATATGAGGCAACAGGCCGTTTTCTTTGTAGTAATGGTGCAAGCACGACTGTCATGCATCTGCGCTCAGTGTATTCTCCATGGCACACAGGGGCCGTGGTACAGTGAAGTAATCGTCGCAACAATTATCATCAGGGTGATTTTTTTCTAGGCACACTGGTGCTCCTAAATTTAAATTCCAGGTCGCACAGCAAAATATTTAGGCGCATATGCGAGTAATATGGTCCCACTGTAGAGCCCTGGGATTCCGCCCCCAGAGATCTAACATTATGATTTTCCCTCTGACCTATCAGCTTGTCGTAGACCATTCCTTTGGCGCTGGTGGTAATTACATTCCAGGGGTCAACCATGTCCTCCCCATTAGCAGTTGCTGCTGGCCCATTGTCTTTTGAAACGTCGCTTTCCGAGGGTGGACACCCAGCCTTATAGTCCTGACCCGTTGCCTGCTTGTCGTCGACTTTGAGCTTCAGCAACAACTGTACAGCAGCATCGATTGTTAGATTCTCATATAGGTCCATTGTGGTCATATCCCCTGCCTCGTCTCCCTGACAGTTTGTCATCTTCAACCTAGTCAAGACCCATTTGGAGAGATACAAGGCTATGTGACACAATTTGACATGCAGTAGCTTACTTCATGAACGTTAGCTTTTTACCCAATGCAATCGCATATATGCTATCTAGCTAGATAGCATGTCTAGCTGATACATAACGTCGTAAGGAGTGCATAGTTACTAGTATGCCATAAGACTGCATTTTGCCTGGTAAAATATAGTCCAGGTTTTTTAGTTTCTTTGCCTCGGGAAAGTAGCTAGCGAGCTAATGTATGAGCCATGTATATCAACAAAACACACGTGGCTGTCAAGGATTGTTTTTTAAGTTCACTTACATAGCTAATGAACAGCAATGTCTAGCTGTCTGGTTTTGTTATGGTAAATGAGGCCACCTTAACAGAAAGGATGGTTCAAGGCGCATATTGTATGCTGTGATTCAAGAACCAATCTCTACTGTATTAGCTCGCCTGGGTGGTTATGCCATAGTTTCCCCATAGCGTTGCCTCTGTTCTGATCTGATCTACAACTCCATGACAGTGGCTTTCGGTTGACCGGACATGTTTATCAAATAAACACGGGTACATCAAAGGAAATATGCCAAATGTTTACAAATAATTCACATACACGTACTGTTCAAATTGTATGAAGCCGCCGGCGCTGCCAATCCAGTCATTCAATTTGCATCAGCTTTCGTGTTGGGGGAAATGTATCCACTGAGAAACAAGTACTTGATCTATATAGTTCCACTATGGATTTATGTATTATCTTAAAAAGATAAGTTATAATATTTACACGTTAGAGAAAAACCAGTCTCATCAAATGAGAAGGTCATAATAAGAAACGCATAAACGACAATGCAAGTTTGTTCAAAACGTCAACGTTGCCAGCCGGAAATGTATTATTATTATTATTATTATTATTTCGTCTTCCTTGTTCTTTGTTCCTCCTTCTTCCGGCTTCCTCCTTTTTCCTTCCTTCTTCTTCCGTCTTCTTCGGTATATTGGCGATTGCACAATTTAATGTGCCTTCCGCCACCTACTGTGCGGGATGTAAACAGGATTTCCCAAAATTGAACTAAATACCAAAACAACTACCAATACCAAAAAATAAAATAATAATAATAAAAAATAAAACAAATTAATCAAACAACTTTTCTGTAAAAAAAATAAAACAGATCTGATCCCTACAAAGGCTCAAGGGGAACCTGGGAGGGCGGGTCTTCCAGCACCAGTACCCCTTGCAAGTCTTCAGATGTAAAATCATTAAGTCCCAAAAACTTTTCTGACGCATCCACAATAATGTCCAGTTTCTTAGATTTCTTTGAAACTTTTGCCGTACAGTTCATAACTGTGGCAATGAATGCCACAAAATCCACCTTGGCTGGCAGCAAACATTTACTACAGACTGTGATGCATTCACTACCATATCTTCACGAGCATCACTTGTTTTCTCAATTCTTTTAATCGCCTCCGCATAGGAGATTCGATTGACCGCTATAACTTTTGCCACCTCAATCTCCTTCACCCTTACAGGGCACTCCAGGAAATCGGGATCATGATCCCCACCCAGGTGTGGAAAAAGTACCCAATTGTCATCCTTGAGTAAAAGTATAGATACCTTTAATAGAAAGTTACTCAAGTAAAAGTGAAAGTCACCCAGTAAAATACAACTTGAGTACAAGTCTAAAAGTATTTGGTTTTAAATATACTTAAGTATCAAAAGTAAATGTAATTGCTAAAATATACTTAAGTATCAAAATTAGAAGTAAAAGTATAAATCATTTCAAATTCCTTACATTAAGCAAAGCAGACGGCACCATTTTCTTGTTTTAAAACTTTACGGATAGCCAGGGGCACACTCCAACACTCAGACATTATTTACGAAAGATGCATTTGTGTTTAGTGAGTCCGCCAGACCATAGGCAGTAGGGATTCTCTTGATAAGTGGGTGAATTTCACCATTTTCCTGTCCTGCTAAGCATTCAAAATGAGTACTTTGGGTTGACAGGGAAAATGTGTGGAGTAAAAAGTACAATATTTTCGTCAGGAATGTAGTGAAGTAAAAGTAAGTTGTCAAAAATATAAATAGTATAGTGAAGTACAGATACCCCAAAAAACTACTTAAGTAGTACTTTAAAGTATTTTTACTTAAGTACTTTACACCACTGTTCACACCAGAATTGCAACATTGTCATCCTTCTACACACCATTCTTCAATATATTTTGTCCATCTGCACACACTTGAAAACATGTCCAAATCCTTTACAATTCTTACACTGCAATAGTTTGGGAACGAAAGCTTTTACAGCGTGTCTTACATAACCAAGCTTCACATGCGTTGGCATTTGCTCTTTATCAAAAAACAACAGGACACAGCAGGCCGCGACTGGGAGACCCATGGGGCGGCGTACAATTGGCCCAGCGTCATCCGGGTTGGGGGAGGGTTTGGCCGGCAGGGATGTCCTTGTCCCATCGCGCACTAGCGACTCCTGTGGCGGGCTGGGCGCAGTGCACGCTGACACGGTTGCCAGGTATACCGTGTTTCCTCCGGCACATTGGTGTGGCTGGCTTCCGGGTTACGTGGGCATTGTGTTAAGAAGCAGTGCGGCTTGGTTGGGTTTTGTTTTGGAGGACACACGGCTCTCGACCTTCGCCTCTCCCGAGTCAGTACGGGAGTTTCAGCGATGAGACAAGACTGTATTGGGGAGAAAAAGGAGTACAAAAATAAAAAATAAAACACTAACAAAAACAACAGGACTGACAGACTTTCTTATTTTTCTCCATTCACCCAGCGGGTCAAACGCCGGGCACCAATCACACCAGGAATTCTCGCCTTTTGGTGGATCCATTTGTGGTTTCAGGGTGGGTGAGAAAGGAGTTGGGTGCAGTTGAATCAGCGAAGGTAACCTGTAGTGGACTTGTGATATTTGTTTGTGTTTCTTCTGACCAGAGTGGAGCGGGCGCTCTGTGTCATGCATCTTGGGTCAATATCTGTTTCTTGCTTTGCTCTTAGGAACAGGGCACCATTGAATGAGTCATTTCTGGGGTATCGTTAAGTGTGGAGGTGGAGCAATTTAAGTTGAAGATTCCTGGTGTTTGTGATGCTCGCCGTTTACTGCGACGCAGATCCGGTGGGGAGCGTAGTGAAACAAAGGTGACACAGTCTGTTCTTTTGAGCTTTGATTCAGAGTCTTTACCTGAGAAAGTAACGTTAGGATACATTACTTATTCTAATAGAGTTTTGTGCTGAATACACTGCAGTGTTATAGGTGTCACCTTTATGGGCCTGTCGCAGCAGTGTGTAGGAGGGAGATTCCAAGATGTGGGAAGTGTGCAGGAGGACATGGGACAGAGGAATGTGTAGTTTTAGTGGGAAAAGTTGTCAACTGTAGGAGTGCCCATGTTGCTGGGGATCAGAGGTGTCCGGTGCAAGAGAAGCAGGTTGAGGTGGCCAGTGTCAGAGTAGTGAGGAAGATGCTGTATCCTGAGGCATTGAAGAAAGTAGAGGAGGGTGGACCAAAGGTGAGGATCCTGAAAGGATCCCTGTGAATAGTAGACAAACTAGGGATAGGCCAATGAGTGATACACTACATGATCAAAAGTATGTGGACACCTGCTCGTTGAACATCTCATTACAAAATCATGGCCGTTAATATGGAGTTGGTGCCCCCTTTGCTGCTATAACAGCCTCCACTCTTCTGGGAAGGCTTACCACTAGATGTTGAAACATTGCTGCGGGGACTTGCTTCAGCCACGAGCATTAGTGAGGTTAGGCACTGATGTTGGGCGATTAGGCCTGGCTCGCAGTCGGCGTTCCAATTCATACTAAAGGTGTTCGATGGGGTTGAGGTCAGGGCTCTATGCAGGCCAGTCAAGTTCTTCCACACCGATCTCGACAAACCATTTCTGTATGGACTTCGCTTTGTCCACCGGGCATTGTCATGCTGAAACAGGAAAGGGACTTCCCCAAACTGTTGCCACAAAGTTGGAAGCACAGAATTGTCTAGATTGTCATTGTATGCTGTAGCGTTGAGATTTCCCTTCACTGGAACTAAGGGGCCTAGCTCGAACTATGAAAAACAGCCCCAGAACATTATTCCTCCTCCACCAAACTTCACAGTCGGTGTTACTCTGGACCCTGATCTCTCTTTTGACGAACATATCAAGAATATTTCTTTGTAACATTGCAAAAATCGAACTTTTTGTCCAAAAATGATGCAGAAAAGCTAATCCATGCTTTTGTCACTTATAGATTAGACTACTGCAATGCTCTACTTTCCGGCTACCCGGATAAAGCACGAAATGTTCTTCAGTTAGTGCTAAACACGGCTGCTAGAATCTTGACTAGAACCAAAAATGTTTATCATATTACTCCAGCGCTAGCCTCTCTACGCTGGCTTCCTGTTAAGGCTAGGGCTGATTTCAAGGTTTTACTGCTAACCTACAAAGCATTACATGGGCTTGCTCCTACCTATCTCTCCGATTTGATCCTGCCGTACATACCTACATATATGCTACGGTCACAAGATGCAGGCCTCCTTATCGTCCCTAGAATTTCTAAGCAAACAGCTAGAGGCAGGATTTTATCCTGTAGAGCTACATTTTTATGAAATGGTCTGCCTGTCATGTGAGAGACGCAAACTCGGTCTCAACATTTAAGTCTAAATTATAGACTCATCTCTTCAGTAGGTCCTATGAGGGAGTGTGGTCTGGCCCAGGGGTGCGAAGGTGAACAGAAAGGCACTGGAGCGACGAATCGCCCTTGCTGTCTCTGCCTGGCCAGTTCTCCCCTCTCCACTGGTGCGGCAGGTAGCCTAGTGGTTAGAACATTGGACTAGTAACTGAAAGGTTGCAAGATTGAATCGCTGAGCTGACAAGGTAAAACAAATCTGTCATTCTGCCCCTGAACAAGGCAGTTAACCCACTGTTCCTAGGCCATCATTGAAAATAAGAATTTGTCCTTAACTGACTTGCCTAGCTAAATAAAGGTAAAAAAAAAAATCACTGCCTTTGACCCTATTATGGGGGCTGAGTCACTGGCTTACTGGTGCTCTTCCATGCCGTCCCCAGGAGGGGTGCGTCACTTGAGTGGGTTGAGTCACTGACTTGATCTTCCTGTCCGGGTTGGCGCCCCCTTGGGTTTGTGCCGTGGGGGAAAACTTTATGGGCTATACTCAGCCTTGTATCAGGGTAGTAAGCTGGTGGTTTTCAGATATCCCTCTAGTGGTGTGGGGGCTGTGCTTTGGCAAAGTGGGTGGGGTTATATCCTGCCTGGTTGACCCAATCCGGGGGTATCATCGGACGGGGCCACAGTGTCTCCCGACCCCTCCGGTCTCAGCCTCCAGTATCTATGCTGCAATAGTTTTTGTCGGGGGGCAAGGGTCAGTCTGTCATATCTGGAGTAATTCTCCTGTCTTATCCATGAATTTAAGTATGCTCCCTCTAATTCTCTCTCTCTCCATCTCCCTCCCCCTGGAGGACCTGAGCCCTGGGACCATATCTCAACACTACCTGGCCTGATGACTCCTTGCTGTCCCCAGTCCACCTGGTCATGCTGCTGCTCCAGTTTCAACTGTTCTGCCTGCGGCTATGGAACCCTGACCTGTTCACCGGACGTGCTACCTTGTCCCAGACCTGCTGTTTTCGACTCTCTCTCTCTCTCTCTACCGCACCTGCTGTCTCGAACTGAATGCATGGCTATGAAAAGCCAACTGACATTTACTCCTGAGGTGCTGACCTGTTGCACCCTCTACAACCACTGTGATTATTATTATTTGACCATGCTGGTCATCTATAAATGTTTGAACATCTTTGCCAAGTACTGTTATATTCTCCACCTGACAAAGCCAGAAGAGGACTGGCCACCCCTCAGAGACTGGTTACTCTCTAGGTTTCTTCCTAGGTTCCTGCCTTTCTAGGGAGTTTTTCCTAGCCACCGTGCTTCTACATCTGCATTGCTTGCTGTTTGGGGTTTTAGGCTGGGTTTCTGTATAGCACTTTGTGACACCAGCTGATGTTAAAAAGGGCTTTATAAATACATTTGATTGATTATGCATGTGGCAGGTTCTCCTGGCATCCACCAAACCAGTGGCGTAGGTGCCGTTTAAGATGTTTTGTTCCGTTTGCTTCTGTTTAAGAAAAGTTTTTCAATAGAATCGGCGGAATGAATACTCCCCTGATCATGTGTACATATATTTCACTTTCATAGCAGCCATGTTGTATTCCTTCTCGCATCTATGGGCTCTCCTCCTCTCACCTTTTGCTTGTGGACTTCAATGCACAACACATCAACTATGTGTGACTAGGTGAAAAAACCTTTCCAAGCCAAACCATATCATAACCGCAACACATAGCCTACATCGTTGTCACCACATTAGCTAAAGTAACTTCATAGTCAACATAGCTAATAAAACTAACACGTTAGTATACCCGCTGCAGTCATGCAGTAACGTTAGGACACAGTCAGTAAACAGTTTAGCACGGCGGGCCCCGGTGGCAATACATTTGTAAAACCAAAAGCTTACCTTGACTTGGAAGACATCCAGTGTTGTGTTGGATAGTCATAGCCAGCTAGCTAACATAGCATCCCTCTGTTTGAGCAGGGTGTTTGAGTAGGCTAAACTAGCTAGCTGCATTTGCTCTCTGGGATCAGAGAGGCAGGTTGAGGTTTCCAGGGTTAGAGTAAGTCAGAAGTTGTCATTTGCTGAGACAGTGAAGAAAGTAGAGGAAGACAGGTCAAGGGGGAGGGATCCTGAGAGGAGTGGTGTGAATAGTCGATCTGTACCAGCACAGAGGGGTAGGCCAACAAGTGATATATGTGTCAGTAATGGATTTTTAGCATTTATAGCAATGGTTATCAACTGTACTGCAGGGATGGAACGTAAGTCGCAGAAAATTTAGGTTGTGGTGGCAGCTACAGAGAGATATTTAGGTGTGTGAGACTTGACATCAGAAGAGTTACAGGGTGTGTTAAGTGATGATGTCCCATCCTTTCAGGTTGTTGGCATGATGTAGGATTCAATATATTTAAATAGTGGAATAGGGTGGTGTTATTTATGTATGTATGTATGTATGTATGTATGTATGTATGTATGTATGTATGTATGTATGTATGTATGTATGCATGTATGAATGTATGAATGTATGAATGTATGTGTGTGTTAGTGTAGTGTCAGATGGTGGAGTATATGTTATTGTATTTATTTTTTCAAGCAAAGTATAAGGGAGTTGTACTCCAGTCTAGTAGGTGGCGGTAATGCAACATATTGGATGTCAACCGCTGTTAAACCTCATCGAAGAAGAAGTTCAACTCCATCGAAGAAGAAGGCATCCAACATTTTTAGCTGGACGCATTGGTTACATGCATATACTCTACTTTCTCCTTAACCACTTCACTGAATCGTAAGTAACGTTAGCTACAGCAACCATTCGCGTAACGGTTAACTCTAGTGGCATATCTGTTATAGACACAGGAAGATGGATATTGCTAGGCAGCTTCTTGCTGGAGTTGCTAGCTAGTTAATGACTGTGTGACTAATGTTATGCGATTGTCCCAGACTTCAGCACATAGCTATCCAATTTGCCCATGTAATGGACTAATAGCCAGTTACAACATTCATTGACGATAACTGCTTTAGCGCCTATTGACGATACGATAGTACCTTCTGACCGGGGCAGTTTTAACCACTTAAAGGTGTAGTAATTTTACTTATTCTTTTTTTAAAGTATTTATCTGATATGAATGATACGTTCCTTGTGTTTCCAAAACCATACCGTAAGGGACGCGTCTTAAAGTTTAGAGCAAGCTTCGGGGCTCTTAAGGTTCCCACACCGCCATATGTCCATGTTACAGCGCTTGTTTACAGACAAACGAAGACCGAAGACACAAAAGGGTTGCCCCTAAAAATGACTGTAGGCTGCAACTGTGTTAACCGGCTCACCCAGTGTACTGTAAGTGTGTATTTTGCATTTGTGATATGAAAGTAGAGGGATTTATGTTTCTAGAACCGCAATTGACAATCGTTTCACGTTTTAGATGGAGTATGTTTTGGTTTCCAGAGAAAATGATCCTTTTAAACAGAACATGTAAGGTCCTTGGACTAAAAGGAGGACACTAACGTTAGGCTCCTTTAGTCCGTTATTGGGCTAATGGCCATCTAGTAAACTGAGTAGGGTAGATGGTGCAAAACATTAAGAATAAACTACGTGGTGAGTTGATGCCTATTCGGCAGCTAGTTAGCTAGGTGAATTGATCATGCTACGTTGTCTGCATTGTGTGTTGACATCCTTGTTATTTACGTAGTTTTGGGAACAGATTCCTGTTGGAACGTTCCCCAAATTATACCCACCCTTTCCTCATTGATCACAGGGCCCAATGTGTTGGCAGGATTTGTAACAAAGCAACATTTGAAACATTTTGGGTATTCTAGTTTCTGAAAGCAGATAATTGCTACCAGTGACATTATGATTAGACCTACTCTGACAGAAAGCTATTATAATATCTGTTGCTAATAATGTCTATAAGAGGACCAATTACTAGAACTGTTGTGCACTTTTAGGTATTTACATTTAGGAGCACCACTGCACTTAGAGTACAGAATCATGACCGCCATGCTTGCACTGTTACTAAAAATAACTGCTTGTTACGTTAAATTTGTCATTGTGCTCCTACATGTCTTTGTGTGCTCCTACATTTTTCAATTTAAACGCACATGTGCTCCATGTAACAAAGTTCAGTGTAGAGCCCTGTTAGGCTAGCATCTTTTCAGCTGTCAAGATAGCTACAGATTGTAACACCAAGTAATGTTATTTGACCAACATTTTTTTAAATATCCATTATACTGGGAGTTACTCTCGAGTGGCGCAGCGGTCTAAGGCACTGAATCTCAGTGCTAGAGGTGTCACTACAGACACCCTTGTTGAAAGTCCAGGCTGTATCACTCCCGATTGGGAGTCCCATAGGGCGGCACACAATTGGCACAGCGTCGTCCGGGTTTGGCCCGTGGAGGCCGTCATTGTAAATAACAATTTGTTCTTAGCTGACTTGCCTAGTTAAATAAAGGTTAAAAAGTTACAGGTTTCCATTAGGTACTGTTTGCCATAGCACAGATAATTTTACGACCAACCTTAAGCTTGGCGATACCCTATTCTTCCTTGATTTGTGGAAACCGGAGTCTCATAAAATTGACTTGTCCAGTTGCAGGGGTTCCGTTTGAATTTAGAAAATGCTCCGTTATTAAAATAATTGTATTTGCTCAATGAAGTAATCCAACAATTATGCTGCCATCTTGTCTATTTCAAGTCTTCTTTCATTGATTGAGACAGATGGGTCCACCCTGAACCAGAATTTGTCCTTACAGGAGACGTTGAATATGCCGATTCTACTTTTAGCCCAGGAAGCATCCATTCAACTTGCCATTCACCAACTTTTCAAGCTTAATAATGTCAGAATACGTTAGGTACTTAACAAATAATGAAGTTTCCCTGAGCAACTGTGGTCATTACTGCTGTCGGTGTACTTCCAAAAAAGGTCTAAATAAAAAGTTACATTGGATGGTAGCCTAGTGGGTAAGAGTGTTGGGCCAGTAACCGAAAGGTCACTGGTTTGAGTCTCTAAGCTGTCTAGGTGAGAAATCATCAGTCTGTGTCCTTGAGCAAGGCACTTAACTCTAATTGCTCTTGTTGTTCACGCTGGATAAGAGCGTCTGCTAAATGACTGAAATATAAAGTAAGAGTTATTCTTGTGGCCTGGCTGGTCTAGCGGTATTGCTGCAGCCTCCGGCACGTGTCTGCAGTGTTGTCATAGGTTCGAATCCGGCCAACAACCGCTGTCATCTTCTCTCTAATCCCTTAAACACATGTTTTATTTTATTTTTTTATAGCACGCGGTTGTCTGGTTGGCCCATGTTATGCCTACTCATGGACAAAAAAATGTTCAATCTCTATTGAAAGTTTTCTTTAGCCCAGGAGTAGATTGTGGAGGAAACTGTCTGCAAATTATGTAGATTGTAGTGTGGCCTGCAGTACTTCAATACAGCAGGTGTCACTAGTATCTCTTATGAAGTAAATTGTTATGCAGAGTGGATGGAAGTGGAGAGGGAATTGCATATGGACAGAGCTTAAGCCTCAGTGTAATAGACAAAGGGTGTGTTCAGTTCGCGACAATGTTTGTTATGTAGCATGATGGTTTTTACTGAAACTGGCACCGTTCTTCAACAGCCTTTGAGGTACGCATTAGAAAAAAGGAAGGGAAGCACTCCTAAGGTACACAATAGGTCTTTGTCGATAGAAGGAGCTCTTTGGTAAATTGGTCATCAAAAAGAAAGGAGGACCAATGCACTCTTCATATAATTAACTAATGTCTTTATTTGTATGGCATGTTCAATTGAACACATATTTTAAAACGGTTGCATTTCGGCTGCATGGCATTTGTCAGGGAGTACAAAGATACAATGTCTTTTGAACAAAGTATTTTCCCAATCAATGTGGATTGAAGAGGGGGTGGTTACAGAATAGTTAGTCAATATTCATGAGACATCACCTAGTAACAATACTGTACATTCAAAAGTGAAATGGATAAGTTATAAAAATGAATATTAAAGTTAGAAGTATTAGAAAAGACAAAGTAGTGCTAGCCTTGAATAGGAGTGAGTGTAGTAGAGCTATACATTTCATAGTGCACTAGATGACAGCAAACATGGACCACAGCATTCCAAACAGAGGGTAATTGGGCAATATGTCCACTAGATGACAGCAAAGGGACCACTAAGACCCTACAGGAATGGGTACATTTTACATTTTACATTTTAGTCATTTAGCAGACGCTCTTATCCAGAGCGACTTACAGGAATAGAAATCTATATCTTCATTTTAAACCAGGGTACTTAGTGGCCTGTACTTTGTAAAACCAAAAACGTTCCCTTTCGTTTAGTGGTTTAAGGCGGTCCCCTCTTCTGATTGAGGCCGGAACATAATCAATACCCATAGCTTGAAGGGAGGCAGGGTTACCATGGTGTAAGGACTTGTAGTTCCTTGCCATGGGGTAGTCTTAGTTGCCTACTCCTTTGGGGCACTTATGTTCTACTAAGCTGGTAGTTTTACAGTTAATGAAATATTTGACTTGATACTCTGTGTCAACAAAATACTTTTCTGTGCAATATTGTCTGCAATGGTTGCATTTGAAAGACCCAGCTGGGTTTGTGGTTTAGTCTTTTGAGAGTCACCAGGAAGGTAGCTGTGGACTAAAGCTTATGACTGGTGGCTCTGGGAAGACTTTGCGTATCCCTTTGGATGATTCCCCAATTCTCTTTTAAAGATCATTTTGATGTTCTTTGCTATATTTAATCAACAAGGCCCGAAGGGGTGTGGTATATGTTCAATATACCACGGCTAAGGACTGTTCTTAAACACAACGCAACGAGGAGTGCTTGGATACAGCCCTTAGCCGTGGTATGTTGGAAATATACCACAAACCCGAGGTGCCTTATTGCTATTATAAACAGGTTGCTAATGTAATTAGAAGAGTAAAAAGAAATGTTTTATCATACCCTTGGTATACGGTCTGATATACCACGGCTTTCAGCCAATCAGCATTCAGGGCTCGAACCACCCAGTTTATAATTTGTAACAAAGTACACGCTCTCTTGTGCATCACGAGGAGCTCCCCTCCGCAACAAGTCCTCTCTGTCAAGTCGTCCGGCCCTTTCAGAATTTGATTGCTTAACCCCGGCTCAAGAAGTGATTCTCCAATTCAGCAGATGTGACACTGTAGTCTCTTTCCTGATCGCAAATTCTGCAGACTCTTTAGAATTGGCTATAATGAATTTTCTATTTTAGCCTTTTGGGATGGAAACTGTGTGCCTTCAGAATGGTATTCCCATCTGTAGGCTTCTTAAAGTTGTATGTGTGCAAAAAGCCTTTGTCATTTTTACTGATGTCAAGATCCAAAAAATGTAGGTTCTCTTTGGTGTACTCAATAGTCAGTTTGATGTTAGGGTTAATGCTGTTAAGGTATTGGTGGAAGGAAATAAGTGAATCTTCTGAGCCAGACCAGAACAGGCAGACATCAATATAGCACCCCCACCATATAATCTGGTCAAATAACATATATATATATTTTTTTGAAGGATCCAGAAATAAGTAATTTTCCCATTTACCGAAGTACAATCCAACGTAGGAAGGGCTGTAGCAAGCTCCAATGGCACATCCTTTGACTTGTTTAAAGACGAGGTTCTGGAAGACAAAACATTGTATTATTTAGAGTCCATTCAGTCAGGGAGAATGAATTCTGAGGGAGGCGTGTCAGGCCGAGTACTCAAGAATGGTGCATAGCTGCCAACCCTTCATATTCAATGGTGGTGTTCAAAGACTCCACATCCAAGGTGACTGAAAAGGAAGCTGTGCCTCTGTTCAATTCTTTCATTTTATTCAACACATCTGTGGTGTCTTGAAGAAAGGCTGGGAGTGATGGCAGAAAAGGCTTAATAAAGTAATCAATGTACTTTGAGATGGGTTCTATCAGGCTTTCATTACTGCTAATGACTGGTCTGCTTGGGGGGGCTATCTTATCTGAAATATAACTTTTCTCCTTAGCGTCTGTGAGGATCCCTTTCAATTGGGGCGGCTGGTAGCCTAGTGGTTAGTGTTGGGCTAGTAACCGAAAGGTTGCAAGATCAAATCTCTGAGCTGACAAGGTAAAAATCTGTCCTTCTCCCCCTGAACAAGGCCTAGGAACAGTGGGTTAACTGCCATCATTGACTTGCCTAGTTAAATAATTGTAATAAAAATAAATCCGTTTTTAGGGCCTCTAAGGTTGAAAGTAAGAGATTGGTAGAATTCATCATTGTATAATTGACGGTAGATTTCTGTCACATTTTGTTCTTACCCCACGCTACTGTAGTGCCACCTTTTGCCTGCTTTTTTAACCACATTCTGTTCATTTTTGGACAAGGATTCAATTACATCCCTCTGTCTTTGAAAGGTTACATTTTGTATTTATTATGGATAGCAGCTACTCTTCCTGGGGTCCAGCAAAACTAAGGCAGTTTATACAATTTTAAAACATTACAATACATTCAGATTTCACAACCTACTGTGTGCCCTCAGGCCCCTACTCCACCACTACCACGTATGTTATTCTGTGTGTCTGCATGTCTGTGCCAATGTTTGTGTTGCTTTGTGCCAATGTTAAATGTTTTAAAAAAAATTAAATCTAATTTTACTGCTTGCTCAAGTTACTTGATGTGGAAAAGACTTCCATGTAGTCATGGCTCTATGTAGTACTCTGTGCCTCCCATAGTCTGTTCTGGTCTTGGGGACTGTGAAGACACCTCTTGTGGCATGTCTTGTGGGGTATGCATGGGTGTCTGAGCTGTGTGCCATTATCCAGTAGTTTAGACAGACAGCTCGGTGCATTCAACATACCTCTCATAAATAAAAGTAGTGATGAAGTCAATCTCTCCTCCACTTTCAGCCAGGAGAGATTGACATGCATATTATTAATATTAGCCATCTGTGTACATCCAAGGGCCAGCTGTCCTGCCCTGTTCTGAGACAATTGCAATTTTCCTAAGTCCCTTTTTGTGGCACCTGACCACACAACTGAACAGTAGTTAAGGTGCGACCAAAACGAGGGTCTGTAGGACCTGCCTTGTTGATAGTGTTAAGACATTGTTTGGTTTGTGTCACTTTTACCCTTTAACCAGGTTCTCTACATCAAAATGTGCAAATATGTTTTGTGTCGTATTCTGGACAATGGGACAAAGTGGATTTAGGCTTAAAATGTGTTTTGAGGGCACAGAAACTGACTGACCTGACACTGGTGTCTGTAGTTGGAAAGGTGTTTTGCTTGTACCAGGCCTTCAGATGTAGAAACAAAATAGGTCAATCTTTGAGTTAAGTTCATTAGTTGAGTATGTGGGAGCAAATGACAGTCCTTTAGACAAGACCCTTACACCGTCATCAGAAAGGGGTTCTCCAGAATTGTTGATCACAGCCTTGTTCTGGTCCTGCTCCATGTGGTTGGATAATCTTGCTTTCTTCCTCCCCCTCTGAGTTGGCCTCTTCCGCATCCTCTTCTCTTTGAGAACCTGTGTGGCTCGTCTTTCTGGTCAAAAAAATCTTGGGAGGAGCCGGCCTCGCGGAGTGTCTTGGATGATCCTCATCGTCACGGCTCGTAAAGTTGAAAGAAACAGATCTGGGCTTCCTCTGTGGGTGTGATTTGAATTCTTGCAGGTTGGTTTTCTACAGGAAAAGACCTTGCCATCTCTGTAGTCTACTTCACCTCTTCTAAACTTCCTTAGCTTGTCTAGCTTAAATTTAAGAGTGAATGTGTCTATATTGAGGTACGTACGCTTGCTCCAGTTTGGTGGGTGTGGTGAATTGTGGCCTGAATCAATATGTGTGTGGCCATTTTAAATCGCAAAACTTGTGCAGCACATTATACGGTAAGCACCGTTTGGGCCACCATAATCAACTTTTTTCAGCTGGTAATTCAGTACTGTTTCTGTTAAATTCAACGTTGTACACTTTTGTCAAATGTTCTGTTGAACTGAACACAACCCAGGATTATTTAACACTGCTTTAAACCTGTCTCAATAAAACATATTTAATTGACATCCCACAGGGTTCTGGGGAAAGGACAATGACCTCGTTAGTGGCCTATGATGATTCTGACCAGGAGGATGATGACGGAGCACTCCCTCATCTTGCCAACTGTCCCATGGATGATATTAGGCAGTCCCAAGGAAACCAGAAATGGTTGGATTCTAACTTCTATGGACCATTATTACCCAGTCCCCATTACAAACCACTTGAAATAGGACAATGTGTTGATGGTAGGACAGTGTCAGAACCTCACAGGGAGATTTATCCCCTTCCATTGGGTCTCTCAGGGATTGTGGAGAACAGCTCAAACTCAAAACCATACTCTACTCCACAATACTGTGTTAATTTGACCACTGCGAAGAGGCTTCAGGCTGTACCACCTGGTGTCTCGCCATACATTCCTAAGAGACAGAGGTTGGCCACACCAGCAAAGAGAGAAGAACCAACCTCTTTGGAAACGAATGATAAGTCCACTGTCTCCAGGCTGCTGAGCGAGGTCTCTGAGCGGGTGCGTCCGTACCTGGGGCCCAAGCCTGGCAGGGCAGTGGTGCCCAGGTGCATGCAGCTCAGCCTCCAGGCCCACCAGGCTCCAATCAACATGATCCAGTGGTGCCCAGTGCCCCAGCTCAGCCATCTCCTACTGTCTGCCTCCATGGACAAGACTGTTAAGGTAACCATGATGATGCCATTTTGAATGGATGTGGTAAATGGTGTGTGTGAGCCATTGAGTGCTCCATGTTTTCGGTCATACATGTGGTAGCGTAAATCATAGCCTACACACAGCATCATTTTACACTTGTCAGTCCTAGGGATATGGAAGTGGGTAATTAGTGTACAGATTATCTGACATTCAATGTAAGTGGCTCACCAGGTTAGACGGTAAGACGGATGATAACCATCTTGCAGTGAGATGGAGACGGAGCAAGACATGCTGCCTTTAGAAACACCTGTGTCACTGTCAGAGCAATGTGTGTCAGGACCCATGGGATTTCCTTTCCTCCACTACTACCTACTAGTGTTGTGATGATACCCGAATTTTGACTTAGATGCCATGTTCAGTATCACAATACTCGATACCATCACGATACTACATACCAAAACAATACCCAAATGATACCATAGCAACAACAACAAAAAGAATGCGTATTAGCCAAAGTCACAGGGTGGCACTTGATCCAGATATCTTTTGAGTTCAATATAATTCCATAGATTTTTGAATGTATGCATCAATTAATAAATCATCCAATCAATTTCAATTAGTTTTTTTTTACCAGTCTAACTACGTAACAGCATAATGGTAATCATTTATTTGAATGGTAAATCTCTATTGATAGGCCTGTTCACAATACATGTGAATGCATTGAGCTTGTTTTGGCTGATTTCATGAGGCTACAGATGGAAAGCAATCTGTTTACCTTCCATTTGGGACATATTTTATTGTACTGATCAACAACATTTACATAGAAGCAGTCTCTTCTTTTATTAAAGTGCCATGATGTCATTCACACACAAAGAAACTCCCAGTGGTGAGCACATTTGCATGCACGTAAATAATTTGATATTACATTGATTTACGGCAGTAAGCAGAGTATGGAAATTGTCATGTAAACATCTTACTCTGGTTATCTTAAGGTCAAAGTCGAAGTAGGCATACACCAATTAAAACCCCTGGTTTTCAGAGCAAGCTTTCAAGTTATTAGGACATGTAAGTGGCTTAATCTGCGCGTGTGCCAGAAGCAAGCCTCCCTGTTATGCCGAGTGAAGAGTTCGTAAAAACCTGTAAGTATGCATCTTAGAAATAGTTTTCGCATACAAACTTTATATGTCCGAATTCCGAATCAAATAGGCTTCGCAAAAATGACATGGTCACTGTGGTAAAATGTTTATTTTTATGGCCTGATTTCAGATGTAAACAGGATTATTAGGGAAAATGTTTTTAAACTATTTATATTCATTCTGTGCAACTTCAGGCGCGCGTTTTACTGTGAACACTGAAGCTGTACCCGCTTCAATTTACTGTTTTAACAGTGGCCAACTAGGCTACTGTGGCTATTTGATTAAAATGTAGGCCTACCATGAGAAAATGCATCACATAACATTTTAACATGAAAATAGCAATTCTATCATTGTCTACAGTAGCGGCCATTGTGTGGTGTTCAATGTAGGCCTACATTCCATGAGACTTTTGGGGGGGAAAAAACATGCAGGGCTTGACATTAACCTGTTTATCCACTTGTCCTTCAGACAAGGAGGTGACTGAACATTTTGTTGTGGTGTTTAATGTAAGAAACCACTTTCATTATTATTCCCATACCATTATTACAGAGAATCAGACAAATTATAATACCCTCTGCCTATTGGCTACTTAGCTTATTCAAGCCTGCCTCAAAATACAACACTGCCCTTTTTTTAAGACATAAAAAAAAAAGAAGCTCTGTACCAGACTTGCTTTTCAAAGATCGCTTCAAATGTACACACTTTGCTCTTGTAGGAAGCAATCACTCCCACATTGCTGACTACAAAGTTGCTATAACTCGGCCAATAACGCACTAACTAGCAAAGAATATGAACAAATGTGCACACGTGGCTACATGCAGCGCTCGCTTTGTTCTCAAAACAATTGTGTAATAACCGTGAATGCTCATGCTGTAAAATAGTCCTGTTCAAAGTGAATGGCACATCCATATATGGCAAGGGTCTATTTGCATATAGTTCTACTGCAGCTCTGATTGGTTATGGCTTACCGGTCTGTACTCTGTGTAGAGTATGGGCCTGAGTCATGCCTGTCAATGCAATAAAATCCGATGAGCTCTGCCTACAACAAAATCTCTTGCATAGTTTTGTATACAAAGTCTTGCATAGTTAGTTTTGTTTCGGTATGTTGCATTGAAAGTGGTTAATATTGCGTTGATTCGATCACATAATCCCACAGTAAAGGGAAACGTTGATAGTGTTAACTACCGGGGGAAAACTCCACTCAACTTTCTAATCTCGTGCTTCTCTGTGCTGGCTGATATTTCTTCTGCAAGGCAGTCCTGGCGGAGCTGCGCACCTGCACACAGCTTAGATGGAACATTTGTATGTAACCGTTCTCAGTTTCCTCATGGCAGGCTAGAGCTAGCAATGAGTGCGCTATGGGAATATTAGCTGTGCTGATAGACAGACTTGATCCTCCCTCAATCAGTAGATGATGTGGGACACATTTGACAGAACTACCCGAAAGTATGTTCTAGTACCGAGAATGTACTGACGTCTCTGTATACCATGCGACGCTACTACCTACCACATTTCACCAGGGTCGTATGGCACCAAATGGAAGAAAATGGAATGAAACTGGGAGGGACTACCTTAACTTGCCAGATAAGTTGTTTTAATTTTCTGTTGCAAAATGTTTTGCTACTGTGTGCCCCAATTAATACGACCCAGGAAGACTTAAGTTTACCTAATGTAACCTAGGTTTTATGATATGAGTGATGTCTCTCACTTTGGGTAACGCCTCTTAGGGATGGAGTCTAGGAAGGTCCAATCACACAACGTCTGTCGGACAGGAGCAACGACCAATAGTGGACCAACCCACTTTCCATATAAGGAGCCGTAGTCTGCTCCCATCTTCACTTCTAAGTACGTTCATCTTCCTTACGCAAAGCATGAAGAGTAATGCGGTGAGAGACCTGACTCATATCATAGAACCGGGGTTACATTAGGTAACCTAAAGTTCTATTTCAATTACTCGTTAGGTCACTTTGGGGATATCGCCAACTCGAGTAGCACTCATATACTCTCCGAAGCCATGTCTGGATCTGATCAACCCTCAGAAGTCCCGACAATAAGCACTATATGCGCTAATGAGGCTGTAGTGACGTCCAGTTCGTAGAACCTCACGAATGTATGGGGGGGTGGTGGGGGGGGGGGGGTACCCCAGCATGCCACATTATATATATCTTGAACAGAGATGCCTTGAACAATGTCCATGATGTAGACATAGCTTCCACTATACAATGGGATAAACGCTGTTGAGAAGTGGTCCTCCCTGCGTGGGGAGGTGCCCAAGAGACAAAGGGCTCTCGTCCTGTCCATACAGATGTTTCCAGTGTGTGCCTGGCGTAAGCGGTGGAGACAGTCCTCCATGGAGAAGGGCGGTGGGTGAAAGGCCAACAGCTCTAAAGTGAAGCGATTTATAAGCACTACTAACATAAGGGACAAACCTTGGATAACCCCTGGGCAAATCATAGGTAGTTGTGGCCTGACGGTGCATGCAGCTCTCCAACCTGTTTTGCTGATGCAATGGCTAAAGGTAAAGCAGTTTCAAGCAAGCAATCTAATTTTCATGCTTTCCAGTGGCTCGAACTGCAGCTGTGAAATGGACTCAAGCACCACAAAGATTGCAGGATGGGTCTAGCTGTTTGGGTACTGAGCGTAGACTACGCTAAGATGTGAGGTTGTCATACTTGGGATCAACTAGTCACTGTTCACCCAGGGGGTTACTATTCTGGCTCAGGCTTGCACCATGTTAGCCGGGGGGAGCAGTGTTGCGCCTCATTTGACCGTAGTGCTGTGCGGTGTAAGTGGTCAGTTTTAGCCGTAGCTTGCTAGTAATTCCAGGAATCTGAGTGCTTGGTTTAGTTTGTCCAGTACGGGGAAAACAGTAGCCATAACTCCGAGAGAGAAGGTTCTGCCAGCTGGTTTGTATGTGAGCTACTCAAAGCCTGATCGTTGGGTTCGTGCTTCAAAGCCTGACCGTGGGGTCTGTACAACTCGTCAAGCTAATAGTAGCCTCTAGTGGTCTAAACGCATAGCTGTAGTTAGCCGGAGAACACTATTGCTCTTTACAGGCTGAAACATCTCCTACGACCATAGTACCAAGGCACAACTGGTCAACCTAGCCAGCGAGGGCGCTGGTAAGCTAAATAAGGGGGAAAGTAACACTACCCAGTGTAAGAGCTAGCTCATAAGAGCTAGCTCAAAGTGTGTACTGGCGGACGGTAGCTGTGGTGCTAGCCCTGGCATTAGTTGGCTGGAAATTGCCCCATGGGCCAATTGCCTAGCTATTGCTTGTACACTGCTAGCTGAAGATGGTGAATGGCATACGTCTTAAATGAGCTAGCTGTTTAGCTTCGCCTAGTAGTGTGGTGTGGGCTAACTGCATCACAGCAGGGGACTCGCCCTGTGCAGCGGTAAAAGTAGCCATATCTCTGGTATGGAGACCCGGGCTATATGTCTGCTATTCGAAGCTTAGCTGTATAGCTATCGAGTCCGTTCTCCCAGTGGGTCAGTAGTCTAGCTATATCAAGCATACTTCCCGGGGAGGGAGATCTAGTCGTGTGTTTCACCAATGCTTAGCTGTGCAGCCAGTGTTCCCTGGCGTTTAGCTAGCTAACTTAGTGTTCACGTCGAGGGTTAGTAGCCTCGTCCCTAAAATAGGAAGCCTGGGGAAGTTCCATGGCAGAAATCGGCTGAAGAGGGGTCGGAAACCGCTGTAAGTCAGTGATGTGCCTTGCTTGGCTTGGCTGGAGCTCCAAAGGTGCTCACCAGATTAGTGCCATAGGCGCAACAGTGCGCGAGGACTGAAAACGTCAACAAAACGAGCACTGGTGACATTTTAGAACGTTTGCAGCACAACGGTCTTCACAGCATTTCCCTAATATTTCGAGATGAGCTAAAGATGCAGCAAGAGGTGAGAAATGGTCTACAATGCTGGCCATATCAATATTGTTGATGTTTCTAAAATTATATTTGCCTGTGAAGGCTAGCATGAAGGCCAAAAACATAGCTAGCCACAATGAGGTTTGTTTTGAGAAGTCAGCTAACCTTGAAGGCTACCTAGTTATAACTAGCTAGCTACTTCTCAAAACGAACCTCATTGTGGCTAGCTATTTTTTGGGGGGTCTTGAAATGTAACATCCAATCAAAATCTCCAGGCCTCCAAGGGAGGCATGACTACTACGTGATTTGAGGTATGGGAACGCGAGACTAGTAGCCTAGCTATAGCAAGAACACCACTAACTGAAGAATGTGCGTTCTTTCTTAGCTAGCTAGGTTAGCTTAGAGTCTGGCTAACCGAATCTCAAGTCTCTTTCCTTTCTTCCACTTTGGTGGGAATAAGCAACACGAAGCAGGTATCTGGGCTGGTAAGGCGAGAGCTTGCTGTCTGGTGTAGCTGTCGTGTGAGGTCAATCCTCAGCACAAGAAGCTTCTGTCCTGCGCTTGGCGGCTGAGTTCTTGACGGTCCACCTGTGAACAGTTTAACAGTTAAGCAGAGGTCCAAGTCGATGCTGAGTAGAGGACCTTAATTTGAACCCGTGAGGAAGACGAAGGAAGTGAAGATACTACGGCACCTTATATGGGACGTCGGTTGTTTCTCTATTGGCGGTTGCACCCGTCTATGACCGACGTTGTGTGACTGGATCTTCCTAGACTCCGCCCCTAACAAGGCGTTACCCAAAGTGAGACACCGAAAGAATGATTGTAAATAGAACCACGAGCTAGCTATTCATCTCATCCATAGGTCAATTGGTGCAGAAAGCTAAATATTTTGATCCAGAGCAAAAGTGCATTTCCTGCACAGCCCCAGAGAGCATTAGCTACCCAATGGGCTCGGTATAATTAACAATTTAAATATTCATGATGAAATTTGCCTATTCATGCAGGAGTGCAAGTGTACTGCTGCTAGGCTCCCTCTGTCACCTGGCAGACTAACTCAGACGGCAGGGTTTGTGAGGTAGTTGTCTGTTGCTGGGGATTACATCAGTTAGTAACACTAGATTCATAATTGTTTTCCTCGTCCAATTACATAAATAAAACCTATTTGAGGATGCAAATTAATTGAGCCCTTATATCAATATTTATTGTTTGTATAATAAACTGTCTAAAGTCGATCAATCTCACAAATCATTTGAATGGGTCACCCAACTGGAATATGCAATGCAACGTGAATCCAGGGGGAAACCCAAATAAAAATGAGTGCCAAGCTGAGGAAGGGGGGACAGGTCACAAGAGGACCCTATGTCCCTGGCCAGCCCTGGTCTACATTAGGCCTACACCTTTTATAGCCCACTGTCAGAATTCTTCCTTTAGAGGGCAGTGTTTCTCTTACAATGATTATTTAGCTGAACTTGTTTAGATGTTGCTGTTGTTCATGATAGACGGAAATAGTATTGTACAGTTCACCTACTCCAGTATGTTTCATTTTCAGCTTTTTTTTTGTGTGTGTTGCTCTGGCATTCCCTCAATGTCTTCACTGCTTTACATTTCCAAAATATTTTCCTCTAAGCTTCTAGGGGATTCTGTTTGGTACAGAGCAGCGAAGAAGGAGCTTGTTCCTGAATTGACATGTCACACATTCCTGTCGACTCTCTGTGGAGTATGGGGGCTGTCATACTTCTCCATGCACTTTCATGCTCCGTGCAGTACAGTGTTCAATAATGAAATAGAGGGAGACGGATCTGGCTCACAGATCTTCAAAGACCCTCTGTGGGTCTGGATATGCTACGGCATAGAAACTTCTCATTAGTTTTGGCCTTCACACGAGACCACCCACTCAATTTCAGACATTTCCCGAGGAGACTTTTCCAAAGGGGCTGGCAGACGCTTTCTTTTGACACCGAGATGTCTCCCATGGCACCGACAGTTGGCCCCATTGCCACCTACTTGAATCGGGGTTTGTCAGGTTCAGCAAGCCTCTAATCTCCAAAGGGTGAAATTAACTTATTTGAACCAGCGCCACTTCTGTTGTCATTGGGCTGTTTTTGCAGCCTTCCTCTTGTCAAGTAGTAGAAACACAAAGCAGCGAAGCATTGAACTACCTAATCACACTCGTGACAGGCTGGTGCACTCTTTTCCTTTGTTTCTTCACGACTAGGATTAGAGAAGCCTGCATTCAAACCACATAATCATTCAGCTATTTCTGGCTTGAGATTGATTTATGGCACCCAAAGTTAATTAGCTAGATAAATGAATTAGCGAGTGCTGTCTTGCTTTTTTAAACCCTCAAAATAAGCCCTAATTTACAACTGAATTAAGCCAATTTGTCAACAAATAAAATAAAACACCTTTAAAGGTCCAATACAGGATCAAATAATTTGTGGGTGACAATTAAGTACCTTTTTATAGTGATTTGTTTTCAATGAAAATGGTAAAAAAATGAGCAAAGAGCAATTTCTCAACAATTTCGCTAGTGCTGTCAGGGAGTGGCCTGAGAGGGGGACAACTGAAAACTACCTGTTATTGCCAAAGAGGTTTGGAACTCTCTCTCTTATTGGTCTATGAACCAATTGACTGCCTGGTGATGTCACCAGGGAGGCCAAAACTCCCTCCCAACAAAACAGGCTAACAATTCTGGCGGCCTTTTCAGACATTTACATTTTAGTCATTTAGCAGACGCTCTTATCCAGAGCGACTTACAGTAGTGAATGCATACATTTCATAATTTTTTCCCCGTACTGATCCCCCGTGGGAATCGAACCCACAACCCTGGCGTTGCAAACACCATGCTCTACCAACTGAGCCACACAGCTATTACGCTAAAAAGGCATCATTTTCACAATTTCACAGTATTATTCCAACCTCAGTGTGGAAATATACGCGGAGCAAAAATATTAATGCAACACGTAAAGTGTTGGTTTCATGAGCTCAAATAAGAGCAAGACATTTTTCCATATGCACAAAAGCTTATTTCTCTCAGTTTGCACAAATTTGCTTATCCCTGTTAGTGAGCATTTCTCCTTTTCCAAGATAATCCATCAACTTGATAGGTGTGGCATATCAATAAGCTGATTTAAACAGCATGATCCTTACACAGGTGCACCTTGTGCTGGGGAAAATTATAAGGCCACTATAGAATGTGCAGTTTTGAGAATGCCAAGCGTGTGCAAAGCTGTCATCAAGGCAAAGGGCTACTTTGAAGAATCTCACATATACAATTTATTTAGATTTTGTTTAACACTTTTTTTTGGTTACTACATGATTTCATGTGTTATTTTGTAGTTTTGTTTTCTTCACTATTCTATAATGTAGAAAATAGTAAAAAATAAAGAAAAACCCTGGAATGAGTAGGTGTGTCCAAACTATTGACAGGTACTGTATATATAAAAGACAGAAAAGTCATGTATTTTACCGCACTGGGACTTTTTAAAGGGATAGTTGACCAAAATGTAAAAAATCTAGTAACACGGAGAGACTGCAATCCAGACCTGCGTTCATGACGAGTACCATTTTAAATCTTTACTTCCATAGTACTTTTGGTGTTTGCTTTAGTCTGCAGGGGCTCCTCTATGGGAGGAGTTTGCATTTTTGCAACTAATCTATTGGTTCCATTTTGCTAGGGAAGCTCAATCAATCCCAACTAAACTTTTTGAAATGATTTCAAATAGTTTTTGACCCCAGGTCTGTTGCAATCCATGCATTTTCTGTGTTAACCTAGACACTGTCATCAACTGCTAAAGTTGTTAGTATGTTCTAAGTTCTATGCCCAAATTAATATAAGCATATCAGTTTTTGGTGCATATGCACTTGTTTCCCAGCCAAAGTGAGAGGTGAACACAGAGGCTCAGATTACCCTTTATCCCTGTCAAAAGTAATTCAATGCCATCCTAAAGGACCTGTGGCCGCCTGGGGCCCCATTGTGGGAGGCAGCAAATAGTATGTGAGATTGTTTACACGTACAGCAGCCCAGGGATTTTACTCTGGTTTCAATTTCGCCGCCAGATCATTATCTCAGCGTGATCCTACTAGTAGATATGGCTTGCCGGCTTTACCTCAATTGCCTTGTCACATTGACATTCATTCACACAGTCTGAAAATGGCATTCCTGATGGCTCTGGAGGTGACAGTAGAGCACCAGGATGTATTCGACCAGTGGCCCTGTCATCATGTCACAGGCTCTGTCTCACTCAGGACAGTGAAATATCCTTCACAAATAGCTCTAGTTCTCCTCCAAAGCCATTGATCTAGGCGGACATGTTTTGTAGTTAGTTTGAGTGTTTGCTTGTGGACTAAATTTAGCACAAACCCTTGATCCAATGTGCTATTGTAAGCAAAATACTTTTTTAATTAAAGATCTTTGATCAACAGTGGAGTTAAAAAAAAAAAAATGTTATCCCTCCTGCATACACTTAGCAATATAGTGGGGCAGGCTACTTTTTTTATTTTGGCTAATTTATTTGAATTGAAGAACCGTGAAAGAAACCGATGAGTATCTTTTTTCCTATAATTTATAGGGAAATTGTCAAGGTTGAAATCCCCCATATTACTGATTTACTTAGGCAAAGTGTGAATGTAGCACCCTCTTAAAGAGCCATACTTTTTTCTGATACAGAATAATGTGTGTGATTTAAAAAGCCTCTTTGTGCTCTCTCTGTGGTGTATGAGAATTCCCATTACAACTGATAAAGTTCCTCAAAACATGACTGTCTCTAATTAACCGCTGCACTGTGTCCAGGGGTGTATTCACTAGGAACCAAACAGAAGCAAATGGGGAGCAAACTACCTGAATTTGTTCAATAAGAAACTCTGCGGTTTGCGCTAGGGGTGCGCAGGTCAGCTGTTTGTTCACCTGCAATTGCTAATAACCCATCCGCAACCACCTGACTATGTGAAAATCTGAGGCCCGCACCTGACCCGCAAATATAGAAAATGCACTATCGACTAGATTTTTTTTTTTGTGAGCTGAAGCTCCAGTGCAGCTGGGTCATGCAGCAAGACAAGGATCCGAAACACATAATCAAGTCATGAAAATGGCGTAAAAGTAACAAATTTGAAGTTTTGGAATGGCCTAGTCAAAGTCCACACCTAATTGCAATTGAGATGTTGTGGAAAAACTTGAAATTAGCAGTTCATGCTTGAAAACCCACAAATTTTGCTGCGTTAAAGCAGTTTTGCATGCAAGAGTGGGCAAGAATTCCTCCACAGGGATGTGATACTAATCAAAATGACAGGAAGCATTTGGTTGGAGTCATTGTATCTAAAGGTTGCACAACCAGTTATTGAATGTAAAGGGGGCAATTGCTTTTTCACACAGGGGAATTGGGTGTTGCATAACTTTGTTAATAAAATAAATAGAATAAGTAAAAACAATAAGATTACATTTGTAAACTCGGGTTCCCTTTTAATCTAATATTATGTTTCTGTTGAAGATCTGATAACATTCAGTATTAAAAAAATATATGTAAAAATAGAGAATCAGAAAGGGGGCAAATACTTTTTCACAGCACTGTACATGCAGCTTCTCTTCTGTCATTATATGTTGCCCTAAAAGACTAAATTAACACTTGCTCATCAAAATATCATAAATCGATAGAATGAATGCTTCAATCTATTTGACATCGGTAAAGTTTCATCTCTTCTTTCGCGTTCGCAAAGACATTTAGGGACGGAGGAAAGTGCAACAAGAAAAAAAAAAAACAGAGATATAATATTGTTTTGACCAGTTGTAAGGAAGTAGAAAGCTTTGAAAACAACCCAACATGTTTCTGTTAAGATTTCAGTTCGGCTTGGATGTGGATGCATATTTTGTGGTTTAAATACTATCAGCTTTGATGCTAATAATGATGGCACCTCTACAGATGGTATCTAACTGAGCATTTGCATTCTCTCAAGATGCTGAAAGAAAGTCATCGTATTTCTCCACACTTTGCCTACATTTGGTGTATGATTTTACTGCATGAAATGCTTAATTTTGCAGGAGTTAATATTAAGGCAATGTGAGAGGTTATAGACCTATAGTCAGTGTCCAGATTTCAGTTTCCATTTAACCCATCTGAACAGGAGGCTACAGTGCCCTTGACGTGCAATAGGCCTATTTGAAGACCTCATCTTGTGACTGTCAAATTTGTATAGATCTTCACATAACTGCTGTCATCCTCATTTACCACTTCACCATTTTTTTTTCAAAACATTACTTTTCTTGCCATCCTTCTCCTTATTTTCAACTCTCCTTTCGCGCCTTTCCTCTTACTGAATTTACATTTACATTTAAGTCATTTAGCAGACGCTCTTATCCAGAGCGACTTACAAATTCAACTCCGACATTGTCCTTTTTGCCTCCGTGGATTGACATTTAAGGTTTTCTTCCTGTTCCCAAAAGCATTTGGCAATTGACGCATGTACAGTTAGGCCATGAAGCTTAGGCTTATGTGCTAATGCCAGATAGCTCAAAATAATGAAATTTAAAAACCTCAATATAGCCTATAGATATACAATATATTTGGATTTTAAGATATTGTTCTCTCTTTTATTCAACCCGCATGCCACCTTTCATCCACCTAATATTTAATGACCCTAAACCTGTCCGCCCCACTGGAACTGTGGGTTCTGAGTCAACCCGCATCACTAGTTTGCACTAATGAATACACCCTGTTTTGCAGATTTGGGATGGTGCAGAGAGTGGGCAGTGCCTGCAGGTATACTCCTCCCACTCGGGGGCGGTGCGAGATGCCTGTTGGTCTCCCTGTGGGCGACGCCTCCTCACCGGCTCCTTTGACAACACGGCCATGGTGACGGACGTGGAGACAGGTGAGCAACACGCTCTGGAACAATCCAAGTCACTTGTTTTTCATATTGGTGACCAAAAATGTTTTGTGTATTTTCTTGATTAGTTTAGGTCTACTAGTATCCCTTTTTACATGTATTTCAAATCAACTTTTATTGGCCACATACACATGGTTAGCAGATGTTAATGCGAGTGTGTAGCGAAATGCTTGTGCTTCTAGTTCCGACAGTGCAGTAATATCTAACAAGTAATCTAACAATTCCACAACAACTACCTAATACACCACATCTAAAGGGATGAAATAAGAACATGTACATATAAATATATGGATGAGCGATGACCGAGCGGCATAGGAAAGATGCAATGGATGGTATAAAATACAGTATATACATATGAGATGAGTAATGTAAGATATGTAAACATTATTAAAGTGCCATTATTTAAAGTGACTTCTCCAAGATCTAACATTAGACCATTGAAAAATGCCATATGTAGAAAACAACTATGGATAATCGTTGAGACAAATGACATTTTGATATAAGACTGATTGTGCACTTAAACTGGCATAGCCAACGTAAGTAGAAAATCTTGTAAAGTCCGTCCCCTTAAATCCTCCTGTAATGCATATCCTATTTTCTTAAGTGTTTTTTTTCAACTGTAAACACATGTAAGTAATGTAATGTAACACATGTAATGTAAGTAAGCTCTCAGTGGCTCTCCATCTTTTAGGTCACCACATGATTAGTCGTTGCAGTGTGCGCTTCCTCTCCCCGTGTGGCTGTCAATTCTGCCAATAAAGCCCTTGGATAATTGCTTCACCCGCCCATTAAATACCCTGGCAGCTCGGGGTAAGTGATCGATAGCAGATCCACAGGCAGAATCCAGCATGCCCACACACCACCAACCCTCAGTCACCAGATTGCTGTGACATTATCTCCTGTTTACCCCTTCCTGTCGTTGGTCACAGAGTGTGTTGACTCAATGGAGGACTGACCCAGCAAACAGGGGATGTCCTTAGGACATAAGAGGATGCTCCCGTTGGGCTCCCTTTAGGATTTTATCGGAACAATATCCCACAGAGCGTTCTTGAAAAGTTACATGTTTAGCTCAGTTTGGTTGCAAAATAACATTACAGTAAGGACTCTTGATGACCATTTGGAATGACAGTTGGGCTCCATCAGTCAACTTTTACACTGGCAGGCCAGTACTCATGAATACCAGTATGCTGTGCTTCTTTATCTGGCAGGCTGGGAGACTAGGCTCCCTTGCTCCCTTACTGCCATGACTAGATTTATAGCCCTCCGGATGGCGCATTTTGGTGAATGGCCCAGACCCGACATATTGAGATAATTAGAATATCAATGCAGCAGCATTTATGTCTGCGCTGACAGTCACAAATTCATATATATGTTAATAGCAAGTGGACTGAGGAGTTGGAGTGGTGTGCTTGTGTTTGTAGCATCAGCTCGTAATCAATAGATGTGATTCAATGGCTCTTGATGCTCTTCAATAAAGCAGAGGCTCTCAGCTGCAACGAGAAAGGCTGGGTTCTTTAGATGATGGTCTGTCAATGTAAACAGCACAGCTCTTGGCTGTCTGGCTAGCTTTTGGAGAGCCAGCCACATCTGTGGCATTGTGTTCTGTGAGACAACTGCACATTTTAGAATGGCCTTTTATTGTCCCCAGCACAAGGTGCACCTGTGTAATGATCATTCTGTTTAATTAGCTTCTTGATTATGCCACACGTGGCCGGTGGATGGATTATCTTGGAAAAGGAGAAATGCTCACTAATAGGGATGTAAACACGTTTTGTGAATTTCTTTTTATGGGTATAATAATAATAATAATAATAATAATAATAATAATAATAATAATAATAATCATTTGCAAGGCATTGGAAAACCTCTATGGTCTTTGTGGTTGAATCTGTGTTAAATATTCACTGCTCGACTGAGGGACCTTACAGATAAGTGTGGCGTACAGAGATGAGGTAGTCATTCAAAAATCATGTTAAACACTATTATTGCACACAGAGGGAGTCCATGCAACTTATTATTTGACTTTGTAAGCTCATTTCTACTCCTAAACCTCTCTAGGCTTGCCATAACAAAGGGGTTGAATACTTATTGACTCAAGATATTTCACATTTTAATTTTTAATTAATTTGTAAACATTTTCAATTTTATCAATTTTTTTATTCGGGCAGTAACACAACAAAATCTTGGAAAAGTCTAGGGGTCTGAATGGTTTTCGAAGGCACTGTACATTATCTGACCCCTTGACCTCAACGGTCCAGATTAAGGTACCACAACAAATGCTCTGGCCATTTGTTTGCATTCAATGGTACCATGTTTTCACCTTTTCAAGGACATCTTAAGTGTTTGTCTCAAGAAGCTCGGTCCAATTCATAAAATTTGTTGAGTCCTAAAGCAGTCGTATTTGGCCTACAGAATGACCGTCACAGTTCAGTAGCAATCGAGAGTTGGAGGGATGGATTAAATACATTTTATTTGAAGGGCATTAGTGAGAAGTGGCAGCTACTTTTTGGTCTTTTTCAAGCCTGTTCTCGGGCCAGTGTGATTGGAAGCCACTGGCAGAATATTCACAGGTAGTGGTTTACAACAGAAGCTGTAACCCCCCCAAGTCATAAGTGTCCACTTTCATACATTATGCTTTTGCCTTCAGCCAGCCATCGTGTTTTTGGACGATTCTTCCTTCTGGGAGGAATGTATGTGAAGTGGTCATAATATCCTATGTGGATCAACCACTAGTGTCCTGCTTTTTGTAGTTTCTCTAATGAAGAAAGATTATTTTTTTGTGCTCCATCTATCTTCAATGTCCTCTCTCTCTCGTATCATGTAGGCCAGCGCTGTGGATCATATGGCTAGGAGTTCAGAGACCAGCTCTAGCACAGAGATCAGTCGCCTCCCCTTATCTTCAAACTCCGCTAAGCTAATCAATGTTTCTTAATTAAAACGCGAAAGGCCTTATTTATTATGCAAATGAGGCTGGTTTCTCATAGTCTCCCCAAACATTAGCTTTGAATCTCGATGACAGATCTCAGATCCCTCCCAAATCACAACCATTAAAGGCAAAGATGTGAAATGCACCCCGCCTGGCCACACGCCTGAAGAAATATTCCACAAACGTTGCTGATCAATAGGACGGGGACTCGCTCCCCCCCCCAATAAATAAGCGAGTCCCTTGTCTGTGGTTATTTGTGGTGACACTTTCTCATTTAAACAAATTTGTGTGGAAATACACATTTTAATTATGAGGTGTTCTTTTGTCGGGAGCTTACTAGAATTTAACACTTTTGAGGGAGTCTTTAACACTGCTTATAGAAGTCTTGGTTGTGTGTGGGATTGATTAATGAGGAGTCGCATGGCCCTGAGGTACATTTTACATAGCCTTTGACAGGTCTGCTGCCTGGGTATAGTCTGGAGCGGTCCCCTTGCAGGTTTGTGCTGTACGTTCCGACGGAAACATTGGGCTGTTGCACCCTTTTCAGGCTTAATTATATTTAAGCCCTGCAATGTTTGTTTTCAAGCTCAACATCACTATAATTTAATAAGAAAAAGCTTGTTGACACTTGCTGGCCAAAACAGTGGATTCTTTTTTTGTCAGTTTTAAATTAGCTTTTTATCTGGACTTCTTTTTTACGTGTGTGTGAGAGAAGCTGCTTTTGGTTTTCAAATACTAATTTGTTCTGCATAGTTCCAAAAATATCACAGGACTTTCCCAAATGTCTCATACTTTATTTGGATATCACTGATGCATTGTGCTAACTGGGTTTGTCATATATGGTACATAATGTTGCATTATGGGGTGGCACAGGACCAAACATTTCCTGGGGTGGTGCAGGACCTTCTTGATCTGAGGGCTCCTTTGACTTTGAAGTGGCTCTGTGTCCAATTTCTCTGTCATGTATGCTTTATCCAAGCCGTTATTTTTCTATACTCATCTCCTGTTTGCTAGAGGTTTGTGATGGTGGCTTCTGTGTTTGGTTCCTCAGGACAGCAGATCGTGAAGGTGGGGAACCAGTTCAAGGTGATGTGCTTGGCAGTGCAGCCCGACAACCCTGAAGTGTTCCTGTGTGGGGGTTACAGCGCAGAGGTCAAGGCCTGGGATGCCCGTACCTGCAAGGTCAGCTGCATCATTAACACTCTCTTCTCTCCAGCACTGTAGGCCTATCCCTGTTAGACCTGGATTCAAATAGTATTTGTTTTCTTTGAAATACTTTCATAATGGAAACAATAGAATTGTCCCAAAAGTGTAAACCTCACCCCATCTGGCACTCTAGGCAGGCTCTGTCAAACACTCAATTTGATATTTGTTCCCAGATCTGATCTCTCTCTGTGGCTGTCCGTCACCGAGAGTCATCTGAGCTAACAGCACTGTCAAGGCGTGCTAATCTACACTGTGGTGCACTGCACCCCTTCTGGCATGAGTTCAGACTGGCATGTTCCCAATTGCCTAGCCACTAGTACATTTTAATGCCAAAGTAATTTTTTCTGCCAGTAGTTGTCAATGTACACTACCGTTCAAACATTTGGGGTCACTTAGAAATGTCCTTGTTTTTTGAAAGAAAATTCAAATTGATCAGAAATACAATGTAGATATTGTTAATGTTGATAGTGACTATTGTAGCTGGAAACGGCAGATTTTTATTTTTTTAACATTTTTTTAATGGAATATCTACATTTATCAGCAACCATCACTCCTGTGTTCCAATGGCACATTGTGTTAGCTAATCCAAGTTTATCATTTTAAAAGGCTGCTTGATCATTAGAAAAATATTTTGCAATTATGTTAGCACAGCTGGAAACTGTTCTGATGAAAGAACCAATAAAACTGGCCTTATTTAGACTATTTGAGTATCTGGAGCATCAGCATTTGTGGGTTCGATTACAGGCTGAGAAATTGCCAAGAAACTGAAGATCTCCTACAATGCTGTGTACTACTCCCTTCACAGAACAGTGCAAACTGTCTCTAACCAGAAAAGAAAGGAGTGGGAGGCCCCGGTGCACATCTGAGCAAGAGGACAAGTACATTAGTGTCTAGTTTGAGAAACCGACGCCTTACAAGTCCTCAGCTGGCAACGTCATTAAATAGTTAAATTAAATAGTACCTGCAAGTCTCGCAAAACACCAGTCTCAACGTCAACAGTGAAGAGGCGACTCCGGGATGCTGGCCTTCTGGGCAGAGGTCCAGTGTCCTTTTGTCCATCTTAATCTTTTATTTTTATTGGCCAGTCTTAGATATGGCTTTTTCTTTGCAACTCTGCCTAGAAGGCCAGCATCCCGGAGTCGCCTCTTCACTGTTGACGTTGAGACTGGTGTACTACTCTAATGTACTCGTCCTCTTGCTCAGTTGTGCACCGGGGCCTCCCACTCCTCTTTCTATTCTGGTTAGAGCCAGTTTGCGGCGTTCTGTGAAGGGAGTAGTACACATCATTGTACGAGATCTTCAGTTTCTTGGCAATTTCTTGCATGAAATATCCTTCATTTCTCGGAACAAGAATAGACTGATGAATTTCCGAAGAAAGTTATTTGTTTCTGGCCATTTTGAGCGTGTAATCGAACCCACAAATGCTGATGCTCCAGATACTCAACTAGTATAAAGAAGGCTAGTTTTATTGCTTCTTTAATCAGAACAACAGTTTTCAGCTGTGCTAACATAATTGCAAAAGGTTTTTCTAATGATCAACTTGGATTAGCTAACACAATTTACCATTGGAACACAGGTGTGATGGTTGCAAATTATGGGCCTCTGTACGCCTATCTAGATATTCCATCAGCCTTTTCCAGCTACAACAGTCATTTACAACATTAACAATGTCTACACTGTATTTCTGATCAATTTGATGTTATTTTAAATGGGCAAAAAATGTACTTTTCTTTCAAAAACTAGGATATTTCTAAGTGATCCCAAACTTTTGAACGGTAGTGTATGTTGCAGAGGAATTGGAATAGTCATATCTGCTAGAGGAGCCAAGCTTCACAACATGCAGTATTTATTCAACCTTGAATTTATGCCCCATCTTCTCTGTGTTCCGAGGTGGAGAGGGTGTACAGGGCACGGATCCAGCAGACTCTGGCCATCCTGTTCCTGACTGGGGGCAGGGAGTTTGTGACCAGCAGTGACTCGGTAAGCCGGGACTCTGCCGAGCGCACGCTCATTGCCTGGGACTTCCAAACCACCGCTAAGGTCTCCAATCAGATCTACCATGTAAGTAAGACCAGGGTCGTGTTCAGTAGGGCATACGGTATCAAAACTATTTGCAACAGAAAATGTATATGGTAGTTTCTTATTGGACAATTTCAGTTAGTACCTCCCTAGTCATCTCCGTTTCAAATTGTTGTCTCCCTACGGGACAAGGTCTAGATAGCTTGTCTCATCCCAGCCATGTTGTCCCTGCTATTGCAAACATACTGTGCCTGTAAGGAGCAAAGAAAATCTCTTAACTAGTCATAAAGTACTTTATCAATCTTCGATTGGTAAATCATTTTTTTACTTTTAAATTAATTATATATAAATATCCATTGGTTCTTGAAGAATATAACAGAAATGCAGCTTAGTTTATTTGTCATACCCCATCAGAACTGAAAATATTAGATTGGAGTAAAACAATGTTGGTCGTAAATGTAAATAAACACAATATAGCCTCAAAGCATGAATAATATTATACTGTACAAAAATATAAATGCAACATTCAACGATTTTACTGAGTTACAATTCATATAAGGAAATCAATCAATTGAAATACATTTATTAAGCTCTAATCTATGGATTTCACATGACTGGTCAGGGAGCCATGGGTGGGGCCTAGAAGGGCATAGGCCCACCCACTGGGGAGCCAGGCCTAGCCAATCAGAATGAGTTTTTCTCCACAAGGGCTTTATTACAGAAAGAAATCCTCATTTTCATCAGCCTTCCTGGTGGCTGGTCTCTGATGATCCCACAGGTGAAGAAGCCGGATAAGGTGGTCCTGTGCTGGCGTGGTTACACGGTTGGACTTACTGCCAAACTCTCTAAAATGACATTGGAGGCGGCTTAGAAATGAACATTCAATTCTCTGACAACAGCTCTAGTGGACATTCTTGCAGTCAGCATGCCAATTGCACACTCCTTCTTCTTGAGACATCTATGGCATTGGGTTGTGTGACACAACTGCACATTTAGGTGGTCTTTTGTCCCCAGCACAAGGTGCACCTGTGTAATGATAATGCTGTTTAATCGGCTTTCTTGATATGTCACACCTGTCAGGTGGATGGATTATCTTGACAAAGGAGAAATGCACAACATTTTTGAGAAATAAGCTTTTTGGGAAAATGTATTTTTATTTTAGCTCGTGAAACATGGGACCAACACTTAATATGTTGTGTTTTATATTTTTGTTCAGTATATAATGTTGATATCATGGATGGTAAGTCCATAGCTATATTTATGAATTTGAGTGGTTACATTTTTCTAGCCTCTATCCTTCAGCTTTTCACTAAAACAGTGGGTTGTTTTTATGGCAGAAAATACAGATAGTATCATTTGAGTATGAATGCCAACCCAGTTGAATGTTTTCTGACCTTCTCCCATTCACTTGATTGAATCCAGGAGCGGTACACGTGCCCCAGCCTAGCCCTTCACCCCCAGCAGGACTCCTTTGTAGCGCAGAGCAATGGCAACTACATGGCCCTATTTTCTGCCCAGCGGCCATACAGAATGAACAAGAGGAGGCGGTATGAAGGACACAAGGTCAGTGGTGATGAGGCCGTGCGGTTGCATGGGAGATCCATACACTCTACAAACCGCTCTATAGCTAAAAGCAGTAGTCCCTCTGGTCTGTCATTTACAGTCCTCTACACAAACACATGGTTAAACAATTACAAATACACCAATGAGTCACATATAGAACGTGACATTCAGATATGTTATACAAATATTAAAGGGACCTGCTGAGCTTTTGCTGTCAATATTTGCCTTACGAGTGAGTAGCCTTCGGCTAGCTATAGAAAGCAGCTGTAACTTTAGTGTAGTTTCAACGTTGGTCCTTGGTGTAAAAACATGGTCTGTCTGCTAAACGGTGCTAATATATATATTTTTTTACATTTCAATTAGAATAAACATGTAATTTATTTGTTTATGCATGTTATTTCCCCTATTTGGGAATGATATGCTAAACAGTACTGATATGTGTGTTACTAACAATAGACATAGGTGGTCTTTATCTTAAATCCTCTCATGTGCGTGAGATGGCATGATGGAGGTAAGAAAGTAAACTATAGGGTTTACTCAGTCTCAAGTCTCAAGCAGGTCTCAAGCAGCAAGTCTCAAGCAGACAGCAGAGGATTGCAATCTCGAGCTGCATTATTGTAAACTTGTTTTTCATGAATAGCCAATTCCTATCTGCATTTTGATAATTTTTTGCACTGCAAGTGTCCGAATAGAAGTGGAAAATGTGGGCCTGGGTCATTTTGCAGTGTGTATAGTGTGTAAATTGATTTCATTGCTAATGTAAGGTGTGATGGTTTAGGTAGAGGGCTATGCGGTGAGGTGTGGCTTCTCTCCGGATGGGTCCATACTGGCCACGGGCAGCTCCACAGGCTCCGTCCACTTCTACGACCAGCAGAGTGCTCGGACGCTGCACACTCTGCTCGCACACCAGCAGGCATGCATGTGTGTGTCTCTGCACCCTGTGCTGCCCGCTGTGGTGGCAACGTGCGACTGGGGTGGCGAGCTCAGGATCTGGCAGTGATTGGCACAAAGATGGGGAGGAATTATAACACCCAGACACTACAAACATCCAGGCATCCTTCCTATCCGAGCTGCCGGAGAGAAAGGAAACTGCTAAGGAATGTTTCCATAAGGCCAATTGTGTGGCAATTTACTCTTCATACTGAACTTCGCTTCCATTGAAATACATACCTGTTGACCAAACTGCTGGCAGTTGTCTATTGCTTAGCTTATATCATAACTTCAATCAAATGTCTAGGCAAAAATGTAAAATTGAATTAAAAAAATAAAAATAAAATTGTACCATACCATACTCAGGAATTAGTGTACAGGATTCTCACTCGCATTGTAAATGAATGACGTGATGACCCTGTTTGTCACAGCTATAATAAAAGTACTAACCTATTCTACATTCATTGTCATGTATTGTACTGTGTGTGGTCTTTGTAGAAGATAATAATTTGCAGTCAGGGGCACATTATAATGCCGAGGATCAAAGACAGGTTTTCTTAATTAACATTTCAAAGGGTACATTTTTAAAAGCTTTGTGAGTTTATTATCATCAGGCAGTAGTGGGTATGGATGCAGCTCTAGCCTGTCTGCCATATTAAGTCACTGACCGAATTGCGAAGCAAGTCAGAACTATTCTCTAAATTCAGCAACTTGTATATTTCCTCTACCAATAGTAATTTGGTAATTAAAGAAACTTTTCAAAGGAATGTCCATGCCTGTCAATCATAAGTATTCCCTAAGGCCAGGTAACAATGATTAAATCAACTGAACGTGTAAATATTTTTTATATTTGTGTGCCTAAATACATCTAGCTGTTGGTAGTGAGTGACATCTAAATACCTAAGATTAAATGCAACAATGAAATTTTACAAGATTATAGTGTATTTTACTTTAGATTACCTCCATCTTAACCGCTGATATTTCTTTTGTCCTCCTTTTCTCACCTGTGTATGTCTGAACGAGGCAAGGCTCGAACTCCAAACTGTTCAGTCTGGTCGACCTGCCACCCAGTTTACTTCCCTTAATTTGGGGCCGATCCTGGACAAGCCACCGATCTAGGACCGATCCTAGATGTGCTAGGACCAATCTAGGACGAGAAATTGGCTTTGAGGGCAGGACGACCAGAACGGAACAGTTATTGCAAATATAATGGATCAGAGCCATATATTTAGAAGAGTACAGACAACTTTTAAAATGTTGAATATTGTTCTAATTCTAAGCATTGTTTTAATATTCCCCCATGTAATATTAATGGGGGAGCTAACATGGCTGCCATATAATTTTGAAGTGTTATATACAGTGTTTCACAATTCCTGACATTTAATCCTAGTAGAAATTCCCTGTCCTAGGTCAGTTAGGATCACCACTTTATTTTAAGAATGTGAAATGTCAATAATAGTAGAGAATTATTCATTTTGGCTTTTATTTCTTTCATCACATTCCCAGTGGGTCAGAAGTTTACATACACTCAATTAGTATTTGGTAGCATTGCCTTTGAGTTGTTTAACTTGGGTCAAATGGTTCAGGTAGCCTTGCACAAGCTTCCCACAATAAGTTGCGTGAATTTTGGCCCATTCCTCCTGACAGAGCTGTGGTAACTGAGTCAGGTTTGTAGTCCTCCTTGTTCACACACACTTTCTATAGGATTGAGGTCAGGGCTTTGTGATGGCCAATACCTTGACTTGGTTCTCCTTAAGCCATTTTACCACAGCTTTGGAAGTATGCTTGAGGTCATTGTCCATTTGGAAGACCCATTTGTGACCAAGCTTTAACTTCCTGACTGATGTCTTGATGTTGCTTCAATATATCCACATAATTTTCCTTCCTCGTGATGCCATCTCTTTTGTGAAGTGCACCAGTCCCTCCTGCAGCAAAGCACCCCCACAACATGATGCTGCCAGCCCCGTGCTTCACGGTTGGGATGGTGTTATTTGGCTTGCAAGTCTCCCCGTTTTTCCTCCAAACATAACGATGGTCATTATGGCCAAAAAACTATATTTTTTTGTTTCATCAGATGTGCATTTGCAAACTGTAGTCTGGCTTTTTTATGGCGGTTTTGGAGCAGTGGCTTCTTCCTTGCTGAGCGGCCTTTCAGGTTATGTCGATATAGGACTGGTTTTACTGTGGATATAGATACTTTTGTACCTGTTTCCTCCAGCATCTTCACAAGATTCTTTGCTGCTGTTCTGGGATTGATTTGCACTGAGTTAGGCTAATTGACATCACTTGAGTCAATCAGAAGCTTCTAAAGCCGTGACACAATTTTCTGGAATATTCTAAGCTGTTTAAAGGCACAGTCAACTTAGTGTATGTAAACTTCTGATACAGTGAAATAATCTGTCTGTAAACAATTGTTGGAAAAATGACTCGTGTCATGCACAAAGTAGATGTCCTAACCGACTTGCCAAAACTATAGTTTGTTAACAAGACATTTGTGGAGTGGTTGAAAAACGAGTTTTAATGACTCCAACCTAAGTGTTTGTAAACTTCCGACTTCAACTGTGAATGCATCATAATGCTCATTCTCTTCTAGACATTATATTGCCCATGTAATGTTAAGGTGGAGCTAACAATGACGAGACAGCCTACAGCGAGGAGGTGAGGGCCCTGGCGGAGTGTTGGCAAGAAAATAACCTCCCTAAATGTCAACAAAACAAAGGAGCTGATCATGGACTTCAGGAAATAGCAGAGTGAGCACACCCCTATTCACATCGATGGGACCGCAGTGGAGAAGGTGAAAAGCTTCAAGTTCCTCTGCGTACACATCACTGACAAACTGAAATGATCCACCCCCACAGACAGTGTGGTGAAGAAGTCACAACAGCGCCTCTTCAACCTCAGGAGGCTGAACAAATTGGGCTTGGCCCCTAAGACCCTCACACACTTTTTACAGATGCACAATTGATAGCATCCTGACGGGCTGTATCACCGCCTGGTACAGCAACTGCACCGCCCACAACCGCAGGGCCTGCCCTCCAGGACACCTACAGCACAGGAAGGCCAAAAAGATCATCAACTTCCTGAGCCACGGCATGTTCACCCCGCTATCATTGAGGTCAGTACAGGTGCGTCAAAGCTGGGACCGAGAGACAAGGCCATCCGACTGTTAAATAGCCATCACTAGCCGGCTACTCAACCCTGCACCTTAGAGGCTGCTGCCCTATATACATGGTATCACTGGCCACTTTTATAATGGAACACTAGTCACTTTAATAATGTTTACATACTGCTTTACTCATCTCATATGTGTATACTGTATTCTATTGTACTGTATTTTAGTCATTGCCACTGACATTGCTCGTCCTAATATTTATATATTTCTTAATTCCATTATTTTTGATTTGTGTGTATTGTTGTGAATTGTTAGATACTACTGCACTGTTGGAGCTAGGAACACAAGCATTTCACTAAACCTGCAATAACATCTGGTAAATATGTGTACGTGACCAATAACATTTGGATTGATTTGACATGGCTGCCAAATAATTGTGTAGTGTCATGTTAATGCATCATAATGCAGAAACCTCCTTTATTAATAAGTAAATAAACATATAGAAACATGCATCAAACAACCAGCTGGCCTGTTGGTCCTTGAAAAGTTATTTGTCGTACATAGTCTGAGGTAGAACAGGACAGGAGGACAATTTATTCAGGGGTCAAAGTAAAGAACATCAACATAACCAGGATAAAAATATAAATGGTAACGATTATATATATTTATATTTTCTTATTACATCCACAATAAAAAATACTCTGTCTATGGGGGATCAGAATTTAGGCCCCTCCTGTACAGTAGTTTAGATTTAGGGAAACCATCAGGTCTGCAAAAAATGGACAGAAAGTACCAAAATGGCTGCCTGGTGGAAGAGGTACAGTGATGCCAGTGCACAGAGGGGCGCAACTGCCTCTGTGATCTCTCTATCCCTGGCTTTAGCAGCATTTTGCAGGTGTCCACCTCCCCCAGATGGTATCCTGAGACCAGGGCATGAACAACGTGTCCTGGTCTTAAAGTTTTGGGGAAAGTTTATAAAAATAAATAACGCCACAGTGAGAGGACTTGTCAGAGAAAGAAATGCTTTGTTTTGGTTAGAGATCAATAAGGCTGATGCCAACAATGTTCAAGATTCTAGAGTAGGAAACCTGGCTGGTATATTAATTAACATTAACAACATATACACACACCACTGTCAGAAGTGTAGAAAAGGAGAAGACCTGCTACTGAACAGAATTAAGGCAAAATGTACTAGCTACTGGTTGGGTATTCATGCAACAGCATTGAATTCATTATCTTTTCCAATTTGGACAATCAAAACTGCTTAGTTGATACATTAGGTGCTCGGGGCAAATTCCTACATGTAATATTTAGACAGAGTAAAATCAGCCCAGGTACATGGAATATTTTACACCCTGCTGTGTAACTTTTTAAAATCCTTTATCAGTATCTCACTTTTTATCAAAAGGGTTGTCAACCTCTGTTCTGTGGGGATATTTTCCTAGAAATAATATTGTACATATATTCCTTATTTTCAGTATTATTGGAAGGAAAATTGTTAGTTGTATTACAATGTATAGTATGTCTTTGAAATTGTTATTTAACAGTCTATTCTTTTTAAAGCTGCCTTTTGATTCATCGAATTCCAGTGCATGACAAATGTATTTTTCAGACGTCTTCCTCCTAACTATCAATATGCATGTAAATTGGATAAGAGACATTTAACAATTATTTCTGTAGTTTCTCCCCAATGTTCAGGTGCTAACCATGAGTTGCTGCCTAGAAGAAATCACTCTAGGGTTCAAAAGGTTAAACACTTTTCATACAGTGCATTCGTAAAGTATTCCTTCCCCTTTTCCACATTTTGTTACATTACAGTCTTATTCTAAAATTGATTAAATTATTGTTTTTCCTCATCAATCTACACAAAGCAAAAACAACTTTTCTCGGTGTGCAAATTTATAAAAAGTAAAATAACTATACCTTATTTATACACCTTTTCAGACCCTTTGCTATGAGACTCGAAATTGAGCTCAGGTGCATCCTGTTTCCATTGACCGTCCTTGATGTTTCTACAACTTGATTGGAGTTCACCTGTGGTAAATTCAATTGATTGGACATAATCTGGAAAGGCACATACCTGTTTATATAAGGTCCCACAGTTGACACTGCATGTCAGAGCAAAAACCAGGCCATGAGGTTGAAGGAATTGTCCGTAGAGCTCCGAGACAGGATTGTGTCGAGGCACAGATCTGGGGAAGGGTACCAAAAAATGTCTGCAGCATTGAAAGTCCCCAAGAACACAGTGACCTCCATCATTCTTAAATGGAAGAAGTTTGGAACCGCCAAAACTCTTCCTAGAGCTGGACTCCCGGCCAAACTGAGCAATCGTGGGAGAAGGGCCTTGGTCAGGCTGTTATCGCTATCCAAAGTGCTTCAGCAAAGTACTGAGTAAAGGGTCTGAATACTTATATAAATGTAATATTTCAGTTTAAATGTTTTTATACTTTTGCGAACATTTCTAAAAAAACACTTTTTGCTTTGTCATTATGGGGTATTGTGTGTAGATGAGGGGAAAAAAACAATTGAATCCATTTTAGAATAAGGCTGTAACGTAACAAAATGTGGAAAAAGTCAAGGGGTCTGAACACTTTCCAAATGCACTGTATATGCATAACATGCAGTTTGTACATGAGAAAATGAGGCCTTAGAAGTTAACAGCTTTCGAGTCAGCAGGATACATAAACTCAGCAAAAAAGGAAACGTCCCTTTTTCAGGACCCTGTCTTTCAAAGATAATTCGTAAAAATCCAAATAACTTCACAGATCTTCATTGTAAAGGGTTTAAACACTGTTTCCCATGCTTGTTCAATGAACCATAAACAATTAATGAACATGCACCTGTGGAACGGTCGTTAAGATATTAACAGCTTACAGACGGTAGGCAATTAAGGTCACAGTTATGAAAACTTTGGACACTAAAGAGGCCTTTCTACTGACTCTGAAAAACACCAAAAGAAAGACGCCCAGGGCGTCATCATGCTCATCTGCGTGAACGTGCCTTAGGCATGCTGCAAGGAGGCATGAGAACTGCAGATGTGGCCAGGGCAATAAATTGCAATGTCCGTACTGTGAGACACCCAAGACAGAGCTACAGGGAGACAGGACAGACAGCTGATCGTCTTCGCAGTGGCAGACCACGTGTAACAACACCTGCACATGGTTGGTACAGCCAAACATCACACCTGCGGGACAGGTACAGGATGGCAGCAACAACTGCCCGAGTTACACCAGGAACGCACAATCCCTCCAGTGCTCAGACTGTCCGCAATAGGCTGAGAGCGGCTGGATTGAGGGCTTGTAGGCCTGTTGTAAGGCAGGCCCTCACCAGACATCACCGGTAACAACATAGCCTATGGGCACAAACCCACCGTCGCTGGACCAGACAGGACTGGCAAAAAGTGCTCTTCACTGACGAGTCGTGGTTTTGTCTCACCAGGGGTGATGGTCGGATTCGCATTTATCGTCAAATGAATGAGCGTTACACCAGGACCTGTACTCTGGAGCGGGAACGATTTGGAGGTGGAGGGTCCGTCATGGTCTGAGGCGGTGTTTCACAGCATCATTGCCTGCAATGACAAGCTCAGTCCAATCTCAATGCTGTGCGTTACAGGGAAGACATCCTCCTCCCTCATGTGGTACCCTTCCTGCAGGCTCATCCTGACATGACCCTCCAGCATGACAATGCCACCAGCCATACTGCTCGTTTTGTGCGTGATTTCCTGCAAGACAGTAATGTCAGTGTTCTGCCATGGCCAGCAAAGAGCCCAGATCTCAATCCCATTGAGCACGTCTGGGACCTGTTGGATCGGAGGGTGAGGGCTAGGGCCATTCCCCCCAAAAATGTCTGGGAACTTGCAGGTGCCTTGGTGGAAGAGTGGGGTAACATCTCACAGCAAGAACTGGCAAATCTGGTGCAGTCCATGAGGTAGAGATGCACTGCAGTACTTAATGCAGCTGGTGGCCACACCATATACTGACTGTTACTTTTGATTTTGACTCCCCCTTTGTTCAGGGACACATTATTCCATTTCTGTTAATCACATGTCTGTGGAACATGTTCAGTTTGTCTCAATTGTTGAATTGTGTTATGTTCATACAAATATTTACACATGTTAAGTTTGCTGAAAATAAACGCAGTTGACAGTGAAAGGACGTTTCTTTTGTTTTTGCTGAGGAGTTTATGTAGCCTTTAGTTGGTGTTATGCCATGGTAATGAAATTCTCAATAGCAGGGGTTTGATGGGAACTTGTAATGGAGTGCTCAGCTCTCATAGCATAAGTCTGTCTGTCTGCCGAAATGAATGGTACACATTATGCTTGTACTAAATTATATTGTGTTACTGACATACTTCAAATGCTAATAGCTTATGTATTTAGTACAATAGTTACTGCCTCAATACTGTCATAATTGTTAAGGGATAATTCGTCTTGTGAGCCTTCTCCGAAGTAGCTTTGAGCTTGCTGAATGGCTGTCTCAGAGAATAAGGGATGATATACTGTCGGAAATCTGGTGTCTAGTCTCTCTGATAACTACACCATATCATGACATAAACAGCCAAAAAACAACAGCTGTGTAGCATCTGACAGCTTGAAACTTGCCTTCACCGGATTACAAAAACATCTCAAATCCACACCAACTGTGTATTTGCCACAGAAAACATGGAGATGTACATAATCATGCATAAAAGGAAGAGCTGGTAACGCTACTTCAAGCTGACCGGTATAATTGTCTTTTTTTATTACTTGTTATAAGCACGCATGAGCTTTTATTTCTTATTACAAGGGTTACAATATGTTACGTCCTTTTATGAAGCATATTTTCAACTTGCTCAAAATTGCTGTTATTTGGTCATTGAGATAATGTTAAGACTTTTTAGAAGGGGTCATACGTGCTTATGACAAGTCTTACAATTAATTATAACCGCATCATAATGCATTATACCTGTCAAGTCTAAGTGTTACCAAGCTGTTCAGTTCAGGAGGGTGCCGTACAGCTGGGCCTTGGTAAGACTGTCCTTCCTGTTAAGTCCTGTTCCTGTGCTTCCAAATTTTTGGTGGTGTTGAGAACTCTTCCTGGGAACAGCTAGGCTCAGGCTGGGCCTCACTCTCTCCCTCTGGTAGTGTTGCTGCTGCAGACCGGAGGCTTCCAGGGAGCTTTGGTGGTGTAAGGACTCGGCCAAGCTGTTGGGGCTCACATCCACATGTTCCTTGTTCATGGTCCCCCGTGCCGCTCCAGCCGCCCCGCTCTCCTTGTCTGTCAAGCTTCCTGAGAGGAACTGGCTGCACTCTGAGTCCTGGCTGTCCTCCTTGGCTCTGTAAAGGTGCTGGGGCTTGCCCCGTAGGCCCATGCTGGGGTGTTTGGGACTGGGTGAGAGTCCGCCACCACCGACAGCAGCGGCCAAGCACTGATCCTGCACATGGCTGTGGAGAGCGACGTTGTCGTCCCCCTCCTGGAAGCTACTGTAGAGCAGCCCCAGTTTGAGCTTGGCTGGGCCTATGGTGAAGTGCTGCTCGGAAAAGCTGTAGGGAGACATGCGCCCCGGATTGCAGTTGTAGGAGTACGAGTTGATGTCCTCTACACTCAGCTGCCTCCAGCTTCCAGACAGTTCTTCTTCGGTGGGGACATCTATGCTGGCCTGGCTGTCAGAGCGCTCCACCGCCCGGGGTCCTCCTCCACCCTGGGCCAAGCCCACGCTGTGCGAAGATGCTAGGTGGGGCGAGTGGTACGGCTCACTGTAGCTGCAGGACGGCGTGTGCACGTACGCTGGCGAAGAGCCGCCACCGCCTTTCGCTGGGTTGGGGGAAGGCGGCATCGCCATGTGCTGGAAGCTGTGGGACTTGGGGAAGAGGCTGTGGCTGTGGCTGGGAGGGCTGTCCTTCTCATAAGAAGAGGTGCTCTTGCACTCACCGTACCCCCCATCACGCCAGTCCATGTAGAGCGCCTGGTGGGAGGAGGACATGGTGCTGCTGGGGCCGCCACCGCAGCCTTCCCCTCCCTTCTCCTCCTCGGACGCCTGGCTGAAGCTGGAGTAGGAGCTAGAGGCTGGCAAGGAGCCCACCGTAAACTCTCCGTGGAAGGAGGGGGGCCTGTGTTGGGAGAATGTACCTGAATGGAAGGCCACCTCCTGAGGGTTGGAGTTCTGGGCCTGGAGGAAGAGACCCTTGGGAAGGCCATGGACCTCTACGCTCTGCCTGCGCTCCTGCCAGCGCTCAGGGCAGTAGAGGGCCGTGTCGCTGCAGTACAGGTCGGCAGTCCGGTAGGCGGTACGGCGCTGAAGAATTTCACTGCCCACGCTATTGGTCACGAAGTCATGGTCATGCCCCTCGTCCACCAATGGCTGGGGGCTGGTTGAGCGGGTGACTGGGCAGCTGCTGCCCGGCTCGGGCTTCTCTAGCACCTTGGCGATGACGGCGGTGGGCACAGCATCGGAGTAGGATGAGTGGCACAGCGCCATTGTGACGCCGCATCCGTGCTTCTCTATGTGGGAGCTCACCCGCTCCTGGAAGTCAATGGGCAGCTGGAAAGAGAGAGCGGGATGGTGAGGAGAAATTCTAAGAGAGGAAGGAAAGAAACCTGGATAGCCAAACATAAAGGAAGAAATGGGACTGAATTTAAAAGATGGATTCAGAAATTACAGCAATAAATAATGGAGGACTACTACTGCTCTAACAAAGTAATGTTTTAGCTATTTTACCAGCATAACGTTGTCGACAACAAAGCATTCCTAAAAATAGACTGCATATAGATTCATACAATGCTGACAACCACTATCAAATCTCCCCATTCATATTCACAACCACGCCATTATCGAATGCTTGCCACATCCACACAGCTGTTTTTGTCAATGCTGTTCCCTAGACTCCAATCTAGAGTTTGAGTTTAGAGAAGTAATTTATTATTGTGTGTTTACTCAGACCAGCTCGGACACCCGTTGGGACTTTCACTACCCTCTCCAATGAACTTGTCAGAACTTTGCTGACCACAACCCCTCCATTGCTGTGCTTTGGCCCTTCTTTTTCTAATTTCTCAGTTTACAATCGCTAAGTTGAAGGATACGTACATCAGCATGGACAGAGGTACATCAAGACACACACTTTCATCAATACACACTTGTACAATGCCTTCAAAGTATTCATGCTCTTTGACTTATTCCACATTTTGTTGTCACAGCCTGAATTCAAAATGGTTAAAAAAAATTGTTCTCACCCATCAACACATAATACACCACACCAAAGGTTTGTACATTTATTGAAAATGAAATACAAAAATATCTAATTTACATAAGTTTTACCCCCACCTGAGTCGATACTTTGTAGAAGCACCTTTGGCAGAGATTACTGCTGTGTCTCTTTCTGGGCTTTCCACATCTGGATTGTGCAACATTTGCCCACTATTCTTTAAAATGTTCAAGCTCTGTCAAATTGGTTGTTCATCATTGCTAGACAACCAATCAATTCTTGCTGTAGATTTAAGTTGAAAATGTAACTCGGCCACTCAGGAACATTAACTGTCTTCTTGGTAAGCAACTCCAGTGTAGATTTGCCCTTGTGTTTAGGTTATTGCCCTGCTGAAAGGTGAATTAATCTCCCAGTGTTTGGTGGAAAGCAGACTGAACCAGATTTTCCTCTAGGATTTGCCTGTGCTTAGATACATTCTGTTTATTTTTTTAACCATTACCATCATACCCATAACATGATGCAACCACCACTATCCTCAAATATATGGAGAGTGGTACTCAGTAATGTGTTAGATTTGCCCCAAACATAACACTTTGTATTCAAGACAGAGTTAATTGCTTTGCCACATTTTTTGCAATATTACTTTAGAGTCTAATTGCAAACAGGATGCATGTTTTGAAATATTTTCATTAGTACAGGCTCCTTTTCAATCTGTCATTTAGGTTAGTATTGTGGCGTATCTACAATGTTGTTGATCCATTTTCAGATTTCTCCTATCACAGCCATTAAACTCTAACGGTTTTAAAGTCACCATTGGCCTCAGTGAAATCCCTGCGCGGTTTCCTTCCTCTCGAGCAACTGAGGAAAAACGCCTGTATCTTTGTAGTGACTGGGTGTATTGATAAACCATCCAAAGTGTAATTAATAACTTCACAATGCTCAAAGGGATATTCAATGTCTGCTTATTTTTTGGGCTATCTGCAAATATGTGCCCTTTTTAAATAACCTCCCTGGTCTTTGTGGTTGAGCTGTGTTTGAAATGAAATGCTCGACTGAGGGACCTTACAGATGTGTGGGGTAGAGAGATGAGGTAGTCAATAAAAAAAAAAACATGTTCAACGCTATTATTGTGTCCATGCAATGCATTATGTGTCTTGTTGAGCACATTTTTTATTCCTGAACGTATTTAGGCTTGCCATAACAAAGTGGTTGAATACTTATTGGCTCAACACATTTCAGCTTTTAATTTTTTATTAATTTGTAAACATTTCGAAAAACAATTACACTCTGATATTATGGTGTATTGTGTGTAGGCCAGTAATAAATAAAAAAAAATCACTGGGAGCAGCTTAGATTTAAATTAGACCAGTGCTCAAGGTCTCCAGCTGAGAATAAAAAATATAAAATAGCCACTGTTGTTTTTTTATTGAAAATAGACACCCAGCAGAAAAATACCAGTGTTTAAAGTATGGAGCTATTTTTAGCAGCCTGCTTTCCCCATTTGAGAATTGAGTGGAAAAGTAGGTGAGACTGCAGGGTTAATGCGTAACTCCAACACGCCGTTTTCAGCAGCTTTCCCCGAGGGGCTCCTCTGTACACGATACATTTCTCTGGCTGGTAGCAGAGTTAAGTCCCAATGAAAATCATACAGCATCCCTTTGATCGCACTCAGCTATATTCATTGCTGCATTTTTGATGGATTCGTCAATGCTCTGGAATTGGTCACTTTGTCGACTCGAAAGGAGGAATGTGTTTTCAAAAGCCAATCACTGTTATTTCATCGGAGTATGGGGAGCCGAATGAGTCAACAGCTGTGGATGCTGATATCCTACAGTACCTCAATAACTCTGTCAATTTCATACCCCAGCTGCATTACTACTTCGTCCATATATGCATGACCTTACATTTAAAAGATAGTCCCATGTCTTTGAGGAATTTTTATGAGGAACTGTGAGGATTTTCTCTCATACCTCACTTCCTACTCCCCTTCGAGTGGACTAGATGTTGTCTTAGACGGTTTGCACGGTGAAATCAACAGGGAAAATAATACGTGGGGCTATTTGTTAGTGTGAGTGGAGAGCAGAACTCACCTCAGATAGCTTGTGGGCTCTGTGGTGTGACTTGGAGCACTGGAGGAGCTGGGCTGCCAGGTTACAGTCCTTCCTGTAAAGGTCCTGGGAAATGGGAAAGATAAACACTGTTGAGTCATAGGTTGGGATGCCATGCAGACTAAGAACTGTATAAATTGTAATGGGAGTAACTGACCGACATTTGTTTCAAATAGGTTACTACATGTAATGACATGGTATTAATACAACAAAGTAGAATGGGACCAAACAGTCATTTCAGCATGTGGCGTTGCTAACCTACCAATGCTTGACAAACAAAAAAGAATGCCCCCCGAAAAAAATATTCCAGAGTGATTGCTACATCCTGAAGCTGTTTTTCCCCCTCAACCCTCTTGTGACAACCCCAAAAGTTTACTACAATTTAAAGCTCTGAGGGTCTAACACTTTGGGAGAACCCAATCGAAGTAACAAACGCGTCATTGGCCACGGAACAAATCCATCCACCCAGAAAATAGTGCTTGTTTTTCTCATCAGGCCCCTGTGGCGCTGACAATGGCATTAATGATCCGCAAAATCGTATTAACTCTGAGGAACTTTTTTCAATTGCAATACAGCTCTTCACTATTTAATTTCATTACGGGGCTTCTGAAATGGGCTCTTCTCCTCTGATCTAGAGGCTAGGCTAGTAAGCTCCCTCTCTGTCAGTCTGTATCCATGCTCTCGCTTTTCCACTGCAACTCCTCTGTGACACAGCAAAATCTGACAGCCCTCTCACAAACATCAACGGCATTTCTTTGACAGCTTCTATTCTCCTTCTAGTTAACTGTGGGCATTGTTTTTTTCTCACATACAGAACAATTGGGACTGTGGTAGTTTGAAGGCAACACAAAGACCTGTCTCGTCCAGTCATTGATGTCTCAATGTCAGCCATGTTTTTTCTCTCAGGACTCTGATGTGAAGAAGTTCCATGCTAACTGAGAGAATAGCTTTTGGTTGCAACCAGAGGAAAATGGCTAGCTGTGAAAGCTGTTGCTAACAGAAGTAGCTACCACCCAACTCTTCCTTCCACATCTGTAAATGCAGCCAGAGTCAACCTAATGGCTTATTTGGTCTTCCTCACATTAGAATCATTCTGCCATCTCCAATTAATTCAAAGCATTCCCTTAAGACAAAATTTCTGCCTTCTCCTCCTAACAGATAAAGTTCTCCTGTAAGACCCAATTCTGACCCCAATCAGCCTCCCTGGATTCAAGGGGATTCTCATCATGCCCAATGGCTCAGATATGTCTAGCTAGCACAGCAGCCCTGCAAAGAGCTAGGTAGAGCGCGAAGCTAGGCAGATGCTTGGGCGTTCACATCAATGAGACTAAGACCGTAGATTGACACAGTAGGTCCCCAGGGCTAAATCCAGACTCTAGCTTTAAACCTGCTTTCAGTCTCAAATCCCCTATTGATTTAGGAGTAACTACTGTACACAATACAAAACATTAGGAACACCTTCCTAATATTGAGTTGCACCCCCTTTTGCCCTCAGAACAGCTTCAATTTGTCGGGGCATGAACTCTACAAGGTGCGTTCCACAGGGATGCTGGCCCATGTTGACTCTAATGCTTTCCACAGTTGTGTCAAGTTGGCTGGAAGTCCTTTGGGTGGTAGACCATTTTTGATACACACAAGAAAATGTTGAGTGTGGAAAAACCCAGCAGCATTGCAGTTCTTGACACACTCAAAACAGTGCACCTGGCACCTACTACCATACCCCGTTCAAAGGCACTTATCTTGCCCATTCACCCTCTGAATGGCACACATACACAATTCATGTCTCAATTGTCTCAAGGCTTAAAAATCATTATTTTAACCTGGTCTCCCATTTAGCTACACTGATTTGAAGTGGATTTAACAAGTCACATCAATAAGAGATCATAGCTTTCACCTGAATTCACCTAGTCTGTCTATGTCAAGGAAAGAGCAAATACTTTATGCTGTGAAAAAGTATTTGTCGCCTTTCTAATTTCATCAACAAAGTTATGCAACACCCAATGCCCATGTGTGAAAAAGTAATTGCACCCTTAACTGGTTGTGTCACCATTTAGCTGCAATGACTCCAACCAAACGCTTCCTGTAGTTGTTGATTAGTCTTTCACGTCGCTGTGGAGAAATTTTGGCCCACTCTTCCATGCAGAACAGCTTTAACTCAGCAACATTTGTGAGTTTTCAAGCATGAACTACTCGTTTCATGTCCTGCCACTACATCTCAGTTGGGATTAGGTCTGGGATTACCACCACCATGCTTGACCGTTGGTAGAAGGTTCTTACTGTGGAATGCAGTGTTTGGTTTTCGCCAGGCACAATGGGACCCATGTTATCCATAAATGAGTTGAAGCAGTTCTGCATGTAAGAGTGGGCCAAAATTCCTCCACAGCAGTGTGAGAGATTGATCAACAACTACAGGAAGCATTTGGTTGCAGTCATTGCATCTAAAGGTTGCACTCAACCAGTTATTGAATGTAAGGGGGAAATTACTTTTTCACTCAACCAGTTATTGAGTGTAAGGGGGCAATTACCTTTTCACATAGGGGAATTGGGTGTTACATAACTTTGTTAATTCAATAAGTAAAATAAGTACAAAACATGTTTTATTTGTAAACAGGTTCACTTTATCTAATATTAGGTTTTGGCTGAAGATCTGATAACATTCAGTATCAAAAATAGAGAATTTGAGAAGGGGGCAAATACTTTTTCACGTGTCTCTCTCCACACAATAGCACTTCAAAGAATGTACTATCAGCGCAGGTTTTTATGTTGGGTTCATGTTATAGGTGGCACAAGTGGCAAGGCCACCACCAGGCATTGGTCGTCTAACTGGCTGTTCAGTTGTTTCAGTGATTCACTGATGCACAATGACTGGCGGCTATACAGGTTACTCACATTGTCCTCTCTGAGCTTTTCAATTGTGATCTTGGCCTCCAGGAGGTGATTGTTGAGGACGATGATCTCCCGACTCAGCGCTCTTTTCTCGTCCTCATGGTGCTGGGACTAAAGGAGGGAAGAGAGGGAGGAGGAATTGAAAGACCAGGAAGAGAAAGGAGAGGGAGAAGAGGAGAGCAGCCAGTCAGTCAGTGTTCCTGCTCTCTAGGCCAGTAGCAGGTCTTAATTAAAATAAGATTTCACTGGCCAGTGCCCATATAAAACCAATTACTCTGCCAGGATGAGAAAGCATCAATCATAGTCCTGAGAAATGAAAGCGGTTAAAGCAATGGTCAATCTTTGACACCTTAGTATTTCCTGAGATTTAACCTCAAACAATACATGCCAACAAGATCCTTTCCCCCTCACCCAATAATTGTTAATCCTCTGTTGTGTGATTAGGATTTGACAAAGGATGCATCGTTGAGTCTCCACCGCACAAGGGTCACGATTGTTTTGAAATACGGGGTGGGGGAGCAGTTTAATAGAAGTCAATTAGAGGTCAGTTTAAGCAACGGGTTGGCATTGATATTCAAATCCATTCTGTAAGTCTCTCATTAATCTGCTCTGGCATGTTGCTTTGGCGGTCTCATTCAGGCACATTATGTTCCACATTGTAATCATATTTCACTCTGGGGGAAGGTGGGTCTTGCTATAGGCCTCCTACATAAGAGACTGACATGAGTCTCCTCCTGACATGAGTCTCCAAAGCTGCTAACGCCTTGTCCCCAGCTTTTTTCAGAGATTTTCACATCCCAAAACCCCCTCTCACAAAACTAGCCCTTCCTAACGTGGAATGGGTTTGTAAAGTTGCCAGAAAGGTATTGAGCATGTCCACTCCAGGGAAGGTGGAAATTGTAAAAATGTGAGTTGTAGCCATTACATTTAGCTTGAATTTGAATGACTCCAACTGTTTCTTGGGTTTGTTGAATACCCTTATCTAATCTGCAAACGGTTTGGATTGACATTCAGCCGAGGGCTGATTAACATCCGAATATTGGAAATCGTCTAGAGGTTGCCCGTAGATTAAAAGAGTGAAGGATATTATAGATTTGCATATGATGACTGACATGGTCATATTCCATCTTGGCAGTACAGTTTGAGGCTTTATTTAATTACAATTGTTGGGGTAGAGAGTGAGTAATGGCCTCCACACATATAAATACATTTGGAACATCTACATTTAAAAAGTCTAAATCAATTAAATATACACCATCACAAATAAATCCATGATTTATTTTAGGCAAGTTTAAAGAAACATTATGATATGAAGAACATTTATTTCAGAAGAACAATACGAGTTGTCTTACTGTACATTATCTGGCTATGTGCCATGCCATAGGCTGTAGGCTTGTTCATTTAGCAGACAAGATATGTTTATAAGTCCCGTGCCATTATTTTATACTATATGCTTTTATAGTAAGAAGAATATAATTGAACTTAGCTGAATAAAATAGAAAGGCAATTTTTTTCCCAGTCTGGAGTGAGTGTGTGCATATGAAGTGGCCAGTAGTGGAAAAAGTACCCAATTGTCATACATGAGTAAAAGTAAAGATACCTTAATAGAAAATTACTCAAGTAAAAGTGAGTCACTCAGTAAAATACTACTTGAGTAAAAGTCTAAAAGTATTTGGTTTTAAATATACTTAAGTATCAAAAGTAAAAGTATAAATCATTTCAAGTTCCTTATATTAAGCAAACCAGACTGCACCATTTTCTTGTTTTTATTTATTTATGGATAGCCAGGGTCATACTCCAACACTCAAGCATAATTTACAAACAAAGCATGTGTGTTTAGTGAGTCCCCCAGATCAGAGGCAGTAGGGATGACCAGGTGTTCTCTTGATAAGTGCGTGAATTGGGACAATTTCCTGCCCTGCTAAGCATTCAAAATGTAACAAGTACTTTTGGGTGTCAGTGAAAGTAAAAAGTACGTTAATTTCTTCAGAAATGTAGCGGAGTAAAAGTAGTCAAAAATATAAATAGTACATTTACGTCATTTAGCAGACGCTCTTATCCAGAGCGACTTATAGTAGTGAATGCATACATTTTTTTGTGTTTTTTTTCTGTGCTGGCCCCCCGTGGGAATCGAACCCACAACCCTGGCATTGCAAACACCATGCTCTACCAACTGAGCTACAGGGAAGCTTTAGTAAAGTACAGATACCTCAAACTACGTAAGTAGTACTTTAAAGTATTTTTTACTTAAGTTCTTTACACCACTGGAAGTGGCTATGTTGACTGTAAAAATGATCCCCTCTCTCTGTGTGCTGGAGAAAGCAATGAAGGACAGAGGGGAGGAGATGGAAACGCAGGTGGTGAGATTCTGTGGATAAAGGTGATGTCAACCTATTAATTATGAAACTATAAAAAATTCCCTATTACTAGGCTATTCAAATACAATTCACTATAATTGTAGGCTGCAGTGTGTAATATGTGGTAGGCTATATATTGTATAACCGCACAATCATTTTAATTTAGGTTTTTTTTCTGGCTTGGGCTCATACTGTATATAGGCCTATGCATATGCATGTTTTGAATCACCTTAGAAAGCGCTGTCCATTTTGTTGTAAGGCTTTGAAAACATCTACCATGTTTTCCACTCAGTTTCAATTCTTCAAATTGATCAATCACAGTGAGGTGCGTTTTAAAAGCACGTACTGTTTTGAGAAGTGTTTGATGTGATTTTCGATTGCATTTGCATTGATGTCAGAGTGGTTAGAGGGACAATAGAGCCCTGAGTACCATCCATTAGCGACCTGATGGTCATTAGCGAGTTTGGTTTTACTAACGCATGTCCAGAGTGCGTAAGAGGAGATTACCATCAATGGTCAAGTAGAATTTTACTGCAGTCATGACTCATGACTGCCATTGTGGTGGTAATATGGTCACCCCAACAGACCTAGTCATGGGCATCCAGTGACTGACTTGAGTACTTTTTTTGTTCCCCATAGAGTCGACAGTGTAGCCTACTGTACTTTCATCCACATCCAGCCAAAGTTTGATAATTTGATGTACCAATGCCTCACACAATGGGGCAGAAAGGACATTTACAGAGGTAGAGTACTTTTTTTTATCATAGACTGCAGAATACTACTGGGCTTATGTGAATATTGAAAAATCATATTTGTACATGCAGATGCCATCCTTGTCCCTCACTTTAGAGCTAAATTGTGCTAAATTGTGTTTTGCAGTGTTTTAAATTTTTTATTATTTTTTATATCCCCCTGCCTGTCTGTCTCCACTGAACCCCCCCCCCCCCCGAGACGCAATTACTGTATACTAGAGTTGGGGAAGGGGAGAGAAAAATACAAGATTTACAGGCTTCTGAGAAAAAATACAATTTGTAACCTGGGAAAAAAAGGATATCAGCCTCTCAAGAAATAACTACCTGCTCAAAAGTTTTAAATGATCAATCGGTGTAAAATTCTCTGAAATGCCTACAAGTCTCTAAAGGATAGGGCTGGCCATATGTGACTTGAAAGCCAATTAATCTAAAGTTTGATGTGCTTCAACTAAATCTTTTAGGTTTTCTTTAGCTCCTTTTCCCTTCTGGCCCCAGTTCAATTCTTAGGGTGTGAAAGAGTATCTTTTGAAGGAGCTTTAGTTCATGTCTTTATCTAGGTCAAGTTTGATAGCTGTTTGAGATTTTTTCCGTCAATCCATGACAAGCCTGGCTAATGGTTAAGGGGTAATGCATGTTGGGTACGTCAAATGCTGAGAAAACTAGCAAGAACATAATAAACGGCTCTCTATACACCGGATGTGTACCAAACTCACTAAAAGTGGCATTAATAAAGCAAGCCTCTCTTGAAAAAGCCAAACCTTGACCCAGAAAATATAAAAAATGTATGAATAAATTAAATCAGCCAATATCGAATCTCCCATTACTCTCAAAAATTGTAGAAAAAGCTGTTGCGCAGCAACTCACTGCCTTCCCGAAGACAAACAATGTATACGAAACGCTTCAGTATGGTTTTAGACCCCATCATAGTGTAACAGTATTGCTTCCGTCCCTCTCTTCGCCCCAACCTGGGCTTGAACCAGGGACCCTCTGCACACATCAACAACTGACACCCACGAAGCATCGTTACCCATCGTGCCACAAAAGCTGCGGCTCTTGCAGAGCAAGGGGAACAACTACTTCAGGTCTCAGAGCAAGTGACGTCACCCGATTTAAAACGCTATTAGCGCGCACCACCGCTAACTAACTAGCCATTTCACATCAGTTACAATAGCACTGAGACTGCACTTGTGATGGTGGTAAATTACCTTTTAATGGCGTCAGATCGAGGCTCTGCATCTGTCCTCGTGCTCCTAGACCTTAGTGCTGCTTTTGATACCATCGATCACCACATTCTTTTGGAGAGATTGGAAACCCAAATTGCTCTACACGGACAAGTTCTGGCCTGGTTTAGATCTTATCTGTCGGAAAGATATCAGTTTGTCTCTGTGGATGGTTTGTCCTTTGACAAATCAACTGTAAACCTTGTTCCTCAAGGTTCCGTTTTAGGACCACTATTGTTTTCACTATATATTTTACCTCTTGGTGATGTCATTCGGAAACATAATGTTAACTTTCACTGCTATGCGGATGACACACAGCTGTACATTTCGATGAAACATGGTGAAGCCCCAAAATTGCCCTTGCTGGAAGCCTGTGTTTCAGACATAAGGAAGTGGATGGCTGCAAATGTTCTACTTTTAAACTCGGACAAAACAGAGATGCTTGTTCTAGGTCTCAAGAAACAACGAGATCTTCTGTTGAATCTGACAATTACTCTTGATGGTTGTACAGTCGTCTCAAATAAAACTGTGAAGGACCTCGGTGTTACTCTGGACCCTGATCTCTCTTTTGATGAACATATCAAGACTGTTTCAAGGACAGCTTTTTTCCATCTACATAACATTGCAAAAATCAGAAACTTTCTGTCCAAAAATGATGCAGAAAAATTAATCCATGCATTTGTCACTTCTAGGTTAGACTACTGCAATGCTCTACTTTCCGGCTACCCGGATAAAGCACTAAATAAACTTCAGTTAGTCCTAAACACGGCTGCTAGAATCTTGACTAGAACCAAACAATTTGATCATATTACTCCAGTGTTAGCCTCCCTACACTGGCTTCCTGTTAAGGCAAGGGCTGATTTCAAGGTTTCACTACTAACCTACAAAGCATTACATGGGCTTGCTCCTACCTGTCTTTCCGATTTGGTCCTGCCGTACATACCTACACGTACGCTACGGTCACAAGACGCAGGCCTCCTAACTGTCCCTAGAATTTCTGGAGGCAGAGCTTTCTCCTATAGAGCTCCATTTTTATGGAATGGTCTGCATACCATGTGAGAGACGCAGACTCGGTCTCAACCTTTAAGTCTTTATTGAAGACTCATCTCTTCAGTAGGTCCTATGATTGAGTGTAGTCTGGCCCAGGAGTGTGAAGGTGATTGGAAAGGCACTGGAGCAACGAACCGCCCTTGCTGTCTCTGCCTGGCCGGTTCCCCTCTCTCCACTGGGATTCTCTGCCTCTAACCCTATTACAGGGGCTGAGTCACTGGCTTACTGGTGCTCTTCCATGCCGTCCCTAGGAGTGGTGCGTCACTGACGTGATCTTCCTGTCTGGGTTGGCACCCCCCCTTGGGTTGTGCCATGGCGGAGATCATTGTGGGCTATACTCGGCCTTGTCTTAGGACGGTAAGTTGGTGGTTGAAGATATCCCTCTAATGGTGTGGGGGCTGTGTTTTGGCAAAGTGGGTGGGGTTATATCCTGCCTGTTTGGCCCTGTCCGGGGGTATCGTCGGATGGGGCACAGTGTCTCCCGACCCCTCCTGTCTCAGCCTCCAGTATTTATGCTGCAGTAGTTTATTTGTCGGGGGGCTAGGTTCAGTCTGTTTTATCTGGAGTATTTATCTTGTCTTATCCGGTGTCCTGTGTGAATTTAAGTATCCTCTCTCTAATTCTTTATCTCTCTCGCTCGCTCTCTCTCAGGACCTGAGCCCTAGGACCATGCCTCAGGACTACCTGGCCTGATGACTCTTTGCTGTCCACCCGGCCGTGCTGCTGCTCCAGTTTCAACTGTTCTGCCTGTGGCTATGGAACCCTGACCTGTTCACCGGATGTGCTACCTGTCCCAGACCTGCTGTTTTCCACTCTCTAGAGACAGCAGGAGCAGTAGAGATACTCTGAATGATCAGCTATGAAAAGCCAACTGACATTTACTCCTGAGTTGCTGACCTGTTGCATCCTCGACAACCACTGTGATTATTATTATTTGACCCTGCTGGTCATCTATGAACATTTGAACATCTTGGCCATGTTCTGTTATAATCTCCACCCGGCACCGCCAGAAGAGGACTGGCCACCCCTCATAGCCTGGTTCCTCTCTAGGTTTCTTCCTAGGTTCTGGCCTTTCTAGAGAGTTTTTCCTAGCCACCGTGCTTCTACACCTGCATTGCTTGCTGTTTGGGGTTTTAGGCTGGGTTTCTGTACAGTGCTTTCAGAGATCAGCTGATGTAAGAAGGGCTTTATAAATACATTTGATTTGAAGAAGCTTGGTAAACAAAAAAAAAGCAGAACGGTGGCAACAATAACCCAATTTGGTGAGCTGTATGTTCTGTGATGCCTATCCCCTGGGTGTAATTTGCACTTTTCATTGAAAAGCATTGACTAATGAGTGCACTGCGAATAGCACATTGAGAAATGTACGGCTCAGAAAACAGGCTCTTCTGGCACACTGGTGAGCACGGCAGAAAGGGAGCACACCCTGATGAGAACTCTAATTAGATGAAGAGTGTCAGCACCGCTCACTGCAGTGCCAGTAGGGCCGGGAGCTGCCTGCTTAGCCAGGATCTTGAAAGGCACACACACCCCTGCTTGTGTGCAAACACAAACATCTCCTTGATCACAAGGGCAATATTACCCTCAAGGTGCCATACTGTATGTGAATCATTCATTAGCTGTTAGCTATTTCGCCCCCAGATCGTGTGTGGTGGCTTTGGACAACAACAACACTAACAAAAACAACAACCACTCCAGGGGCCTCAGCCCCACTAATTACCTTGTTCACTGGTGTCATGAAGAAGCAAGCTAACCCTTCCTCATAGAACCAAGGCTTCATTAAGCTTTCCACTCTATTCTGATGGGCTAATTAAAGTAGTCATTAGAGTACACATTTGTTCTGGGGGCCTTGCATTCTACCAATCCATATACAGTTCAAAATGGTCTTTTACGAAATACTATTTTGTTCTATGAGCTTTTCAGCACTGACCAGGCAGACAGCTCCACAGCTCTGTCAACACTGGAGTTGCCACAGCCAGGGTCCAGGGAGGACTCAATTCCCCAAAAATTGGGCCAGGAGTTTTTCACTGACCATGTGACCTGACCAGGTTAAACTCTGGGCCCTAGTTGGGTAACATGGTCTGAAACAACTCTTGTCCCTATGCAAAATAATAGAAACCCTTTTGGAAATCCTCCCACTCTATTCTCTTGGTTGTGTTAATCGTTTGGTTTGTAGTTTTTTTCTAATGACCTTCCCCGTAGTTTCTCCTCCAGAACTTTTTAATTGCATGATTTGATTGAACCTCTTTGTCACCGTGTGTCTATCTAAGACCATTTCCTGCTCGAGAAATATTTTCCCCTTAAAATGCCATTTCGAGACATCAAAAGGAATGGCAATCACAATGAGGCATGCTTCTGAAGCAATCCTGTACTACTTCCTGTCATGAATGGTGACACCAAGGTCCATGGAAGCTAATTCCTTTGAAAAGCCAACCACTTCAAAACAAATGTTCACATGACTGGGATACAGTAGAAGTGTGTGACAGAATATGATTTGGGATAAATATTTTTGTCTGTTGTCTGTTGTGACAATGCAATTCTGATTACTCAGACGTGCTAAAGAGCGATGGGTGAAGAAACAGTGAATAATACACAAATACTGTAGAACTGGTGTAAATAATATACAGTACTTTGTCTGGATCAATGTTTGAAAATTGTCATATAATGACATGTAATAGATAGGCTATTGATTTTCTTATACCTCAGCACCAATGGATATAATAGGCCTACAAAACATATAGCCCACAAATAAGCATATCTAGGGTCAATGTTGAGACAGTCGTATTCTATTAAAATGGCCACACGGAGAATCAGCCATTGACTCAAACTTGTGTTTTGATGAGATTAAAAATCTATTTTTAAACATGATACAGTCACACAGTATGTCTTAAATATGGACCTGAGGCCTGACCATGGACTCATCTTGAACAGTAATGACAGTGTCTTTGGGGTCTGAAGGAGGAACGAATTGGAAGGGGAGCTCTTGTCGGGGGAGATTGGGAGAGATATGCCCAGAAAAAGAAGTTGTAGTAGTTTTCTAACAAGGTCCTATGGCAGGTTCTATCACTTTGGACATGGATTGCGCTCCGTCTCTGATCATGTAATTGCTTTTAGAGTGGTGAGAGGGGCCTCTCGCCAAGGGAGACCGCATGTTCGGATCAATTATACTGGAGTTCTCATCTAAGATCTCAAACCACAGACCACATAGCCGATCACCAAGACAGACAGCTCCACCTCAATTCAGGAGGTGTATGGAATAATCAATATACCCATTCTTAGGTGTTCTTACTTTAAATATTTTCATGATATTTGTTCTTATCATTTTTACTGTTTGGCCTATGTTATATTGGCTGTATTTTACAAAACAAAGCTGGTAAGCCTCTTAGAACACTTCTTAAAACAAACAAACACACTCACTCACTCACTCCTAGAGCCAATCTGTCCAAGCTCCAATTACAGGGGCCAAGGTGCCTCAGAGCCATGTGTGTGTGCACGTGCGTAAGTGTGTGCGTGAGATTGCGTCAGATGCTCGATTAGGTTCTGGGGGGAATGTATAAGGGAAATAAACTAACGAGACTAACGAAGTTTCAACCCCCCCTAAACGGAAGATCTCAAACAAAGCCCCACCCCTTCCAATAACGTTCTGCTTGAAATCCCCGCCCCCACGTTAAGTACCATCTTCACCCAATCCTGATAAGTCAAAATAACCAGTGACAGGAAAACCAAAGCACCAGAACTACGGTTGCTCATTAGTCGTTGCTTTCAGCAGTCTTTTGACAGACGTGACGCTACAATTTATGTTATGTAGTCTCTCCATGAGAGGGTGTGTGTGATGCAAGCGTGCATGCATACGTACGTGTGTGATGCTTGTGATGCCATGCTCTGTGTGTTGCTTAGTGAAACAGAGCTGGGGTTTTCCCTTTCATGCACTGACACCAGACCCTGACCAACAGGTCAGCCTTATCAGCAACATTAATATTCTAAAGCCTTTTTATCTTAAAGGATATGAAATATTAAAACAACTCCATTGTAAATGCAACATAAGGTGCACGGCGGAGGTGTAACTATGAAGACATCGACTTGTGTATTTATCAAACGGAATCTAAAGCTAATTGGAATGGTTGCAGGGAAAGTAAACATGATTTCTCAATTCACTGGAGTGTGGCGCATATAAACCTGTCTGCCAGGCTGCCTTAAATAGAGCTTATTCCTTAGATGCTGTATTCACCAGGGGCCCCAAGGGTACCACCGGAGTGGCCGGTGGGGAGCGTAGAGCAAACCTCCATCCACCTCCTACATTATTTATGAGAACAAAGTGAGAGCTGAGGTACTTACAGGGAGCATTTGGACACAGCAAATCTATCCCTGTAGTGTCAATACCAACATCTTGGTAATGCACCTCCGCCACAACTGTGAAGAGGTGGAGACTCTTAGGAGTGAAGAAGTGCTTAAGGGACAGGACTTTATGGGCACACTAGGTGATGTACTGTAACACAGAGTAATGAAGGTAGGAATGCCAATTGAGGTTGAAATGTTGCCAATTCAAATGGTCTTCTCGCAGGTCTCGGAAGATTCCAGGAGACCTGAGGTGAGATGCTGTTTCTGAGTTTCTGAGTTGACACCAGTATAGACTGTCAGAGGCAGACACAATGCTGTTGGAGTCTTGCAACAAACTGCCAGGAACAATATAGTTGTTTTTAGGTCATTTCACTGTACATCAGCTCAGTGGAGTCAAATGTGAAGGAGGATGTTACTTCAGTTCTGCTTGATTGAGCTTAACTGGCGGAACCAATCGAAGTGTCAGAAGTGAAAACACTGTGTGGTATTGGAGTGGGTGTCAGCAGAGTGTATGGCTGATCAGGTGTCTTACTGTCCTGTGCACCTTGTCCTCCAGGTCTTGATTGATCCTCTGTTGAGCTGCATAACTGCTCTGGATCCTGCAGGACAGGAAAGAGTACACATTGGTGAAACATATTCTTGAGTATGAATATGCTTTCAAAAGCAATAATTCATTGACTTTAATTCAAGATGATGAATATGAAAATCCAAAACTGTTATTTGAATTTCAAGATCATTCAATGGATATATCTGATTTACTGTACTATACTGTACAGTAATACTTTTTTTAGATGTGAATCCTCACAATTGAAGCATGGAAAAACCCATTTCATGTGATGAAAGCAGAATAAAAAATTTTTAGGAGAGAAAAGGTGACGGAAAATGCATAGGACTTATGCATGACTCATGAATGAGCTGAGGATTTTGGCAACATTTCAGCGCTGCTCGAGGTGTGTTTCCCAGCACAAAACACTGTCTGGTCGGCTTCCAAAACATTAGTGGGCTTAATGGAATAAGTTGTTCTTCCACCTTCACCTTCCATTAGTTAAATCATTACCAGCATTAGGCTACTATCTCTTTCAGCACACAGTGCTTGCTGCACGTTGTTATCACTGGCCCCGGTCTCATGGGGGTTTGGATACAAGCATTTGGAGATTCATTGTAAAAAATGTCTGTTAAAGAAGAAGACGATGCTTTAGAAGTGGATTTGGAGGTTATATTTCAGGCTGCTCAACAATGATTGATCTCATAACACGTTCTATATTTTTTATATATATTTTTCTTTGTTTCCTGTCAAATTAAATTGTAGGCCAAAAAACATTGGTATTACAGGGAGAGACCGGGGACAATTGTAACACGGGTTACAGAATAAACAACTCCAATTAGAAGCCACTTAGAAAGGTGTTATTCAATGAGCCGATGCTTGGTTACTGTCTTTACAAACATGCCTATGAAGATTTTGAAATTCATGAATCAAGTGATTATTGATCTGTGGAACATTCTCCATATATCTAACATACAATATATACTTGTTATCAGTAAGATAAGGTATTTTGATGAATATAGTTCATGACAATAATATATATATTTTTCTTCTTACAAGCCTTTAATTAGTATATTTGGGGTTAGTTGTAACACCGTGTTACAACTTACCCCTTACCTAAAATGATGTAGTATATAGACAAATTAAGATTTTTACATAAATGTTGGCAGTGCAACTGTCATATACTTCGTCGTCTGAAGAGGTGAAATCATCGGACCGATATGCAGCGGTTAGAATGCTCATCTTTTTATTAGAAGGGAAAAAATACTCATACAAAACAAACGACAAAAACAGTCCCGTAAGGTGCTCAGACTATACAGGGAAACAACCACCCACAAACACAAGTGAAAACAAACACACTTAAATATGGCCTCCAATCAGAGATAACAACAAACAGCAGCCTCTGATTGGAGGTCATTGACAAAACTAACATAAACATAGAAAAACTAGAAAACCACATAGAAATAGAAAACATAGAACATAAACCAAAAACCCCGAAACAAACTAAACAAACACCCTCTGCCACGCCCTGACCAAACTACAATAACAAACAACCCCTTTACTGGTCAGGACGTGACAGTACCCCCCCCCCCCCCCCCCAAAGGTGCAGACGCCGGATGCACCGAAACACAAAACCCACCACAAAAATAATCCCAAACTAATGGTCCCGTGTGGATCAGTTGGTAGAGCATGGTGTTTGCAACGCCAGGGTTGTGGGTTCGATTCCCACTGGGGAACAGTACGGGGAAAAAATGTATGAAATGTATGCATTCACTTACTGTAAGTCGCTCTGGACAAGAGCGTCTGCTAAATGACTAAAATGTAAAAAAAAGGGAGGGAAGGGAGGGTGGCCACCGTCACCGACGGCTCCCGTGCTACACCCCCCCCCCCTTCCCCAATCCTCCAACTACGGAGGTGGCTCAGGCTCCGGCTTTAGTCCCCATTCTAACCTGCCCACCCCCCTTGAAGGCTCATGGCTGTAGACCACTGCTGAAGGCTGTGGGCTAAGGTGCGTCACTGGAGACCTCGGGCTGAGGTGCGTCGCTGGAGACTCCGGGCTGAGGAGCGTCGCTGCAGGCTCCGGACTGTGGGGCGTCGCTGCAGGCTCCGGACTGTGGGCCGTCTCTGCAGGCTCCGGACTGTGGGCCGTCTCTGCAGGCTCCGGACTGTGGGCCGTCTCTGCAGGCTCCGGACTGTGGGCCGTCTCTGCAGGCTCCGGACTGTGGGCCGTCTCTGCAGGCTCCGGACGGGGCACTGTCGCCGGAAGCTCTGGACGGGGAACTGTCGCCGGAAGCTCTGGACGGGGACTGCGCACTGAAGGCCTGATGTGTGGGGCTGGCTTTGGAGGCGCCAGACTAGTGACACGCACCACAACGCTAGTGCGAGGAGCAGGAACAGGACGTACTGGGATGGGCAGGCGCACTAGAGGCCTGATGCGTGGGGCTGGCTTTGGAGGCGCCAGACTAATGACATGCACCTCAGGACTAGTGCGAGGAGCAGGAACAGGACGCACTGTACTGGGCAGGCGCACTAGAGGCCTGATGCGTGGGGCTGGCTTTGGAGGCGCCAGAACAGTAACACGCACCATAGGGCTAGTGCGAGGAGCAGGAACAGGATACCCTGGGCCTTGAATACGTACTGGAGATCTGGAGCGCACAGCCTGCACAACCCGTCCTGGCTGGATTGTCACTGTAGCCCTGCACGGGCGGAGTGCTGGCACAGGGCGACCTGCGCTGTGCTGATGAATGATAACTGCCATGCGTAGAGCAGGCGCAGGGTAGCCTGGGCCTAGGAGATGCACTGGTGGCCAGATGTGCTGTGCCGGTGCACTTCTCCCTGGCTGGATGCCCACTCTAGCATGGCACTTATGGGGGGCTGGTATCACCCGTACCGGACTGTGCGTGCGGATGGGCAAGACCATGCGCACTTCCGCATAGCACGGTGCTCTCAATGCCAAACGCTCCCCATAATAAGCACGAGGAGTTGGTTCAGGCCTATTGCCTGACTTACTCCAACTCCCCGTGTGCCCCCCCCCAATTTCTTTGGGGAGGGGCTGCCTCCTCACCTCCTGAAATGGAGGATATAGTGCCTCATACCTCCGACGCTCAGCCTTTGCTGCCTCCAGCTCCTCCTTTGGGCGCTGGTACTCCCCAACCTGGTGCAAACAGCTGCCTCTGATTGGAGGTCATTGACAAAACTAACATATACATAGAAAAACTAGAAAACCACATAGAAATAGAAAACAGAACATAAACCAAAAACCCCTGCCACACTAAACAAACACCCCCTGCCACACCCTGACCAAACTACAATAACAAACAACCCCTTTACTGGTCAGGACATGACAGCAACTAAGATTACACCTTAGAAAAAATAATGTTGATAGCGAATACAAAATATAATATTTAAATATAGCATGCCTAAAATATCAAATAAAAATATTTTGTGTCAATTTAGTGTATTTTCATCCAAATATCAGTTTCAAATCTTAACATTGTTGAATTACTACAAATTTTTACTATTAAAGACAATGTCCCATATACTGTTTCAACTAACCCTGCTATTGGGGTTAATTGTAACATCAGGATTTTTTCAGACTTAAGACAGAATTGTGAAAAAGCTACATTTAGCATAGTTCTCTGAATGTTACTATTAGTTAGCAGACAAATGTACATTTTGAAATCTCTACATCACAGTGTTAAAGTAAATGTGATTTTTAAAACAACTCCAAAATGTGTTACAATTCTCCCGTCTCACCTTATTAATTGGGAATATCAATTACTTTAAGTCAGAAAATGTGATCTCTAAATTGAAAAAAAAACATTTTTCTTTGTCTCTGGCGAAAGGAAAAGCCACAGGCTACATATGTACTTCTGTTGTAAATTACTTACATTTTAATTATTACTGGCTTTCGATCATCTTGCCCTGCAGTAACACAGATGATTCAGCTAATTATGGTTCGGACTGAAGACATTGATTAGTTGAATCAAGGTGTGTTCCTGCCTGCCAGACGACTCACCCTGAATTTAATTTTGCTGCTCTATCGATTGCTCCATACATTAAGTCTGAAACTGCCATCCTGTGTGAGGGGCATTGTACAAAACAAATTCATCAGCGATTGGATCGTCTCTAACAAATCTAACCAATCAGAGTATCAAAGTTCATAACTTCATTATGTAGCAACCCATTGGTTTCTGGGACCAATCAGAATGTCAGAATGGGTTCGCATTCTAGAAATTGTTGGGGAGGGAGACAAATCCAGACTAATCTTGGAAGAAGAAAAATCAGTTGGCCAGAGCAATGTGGAAGGGTAGCCAGGCAATGTTTCTGCAGGGATAGGATCATAGACAATAGTTGTTGAACCTCGCATTAGATTATTCCCAATGCAGACTCAGTTGAATTAGTCGATTGTAAATCCATTGACTCATTAGATTGAAGTGAAAGATGGCATAGTCACGCTTTGTTAGACACAGGAGCTCTGGTAAGAGAATAAAGATGGCGTAACGGGGCTGACATGGAGTAACGGGACTGACATGGAGTAACGGGGCTGACATGGAGTAACGGGGCTGACATGGAGTAACGGGGCTGACATGGAGTAAAGGAACTGACATGGTGTACCGGGACTGACATCATGTAACGGGGCTGACATACCTGCGTAGTTTGTCAGTGAATTTCTCCAACTCTTCCTGGGCTCGACGGAGTTCCGTCTCCAGGTACTGTCGGGTGGAGTCAAACTCAGACTCCACCATCTCTAGTTTGTGGGTGGTGTAGGACAGACGCTTGTGAAAATCATCCTTGTGATCATGTAGAGAACTAGACAGGAAGTAGAGTGACGGGCAGACAGACAGGGTCAAAACAACTCATGGCATCATGAGGTCTTCATTTAGGCTGTGTGCAAACTGCTGAATATTCTTTGAGGTAATTGAAGTGCATGACTAGACATAATGCACATTAGATATTAATGAACTAAACAACATTTCACAGTCGTTTAGTCGTTAAAAATAATAAATTATTTATTATCTACGCATGTATCCATATACAATATGTAATCTACATATCAACTATCTTCTGAATTGTGTTAAAGATACTAAATTCTCAAAAGGTACTAATTGTTCACTGTACAGTTGCATAACCTGAACACAGTCAGACTTAGATAAGAGCAAAAGAGAGAGGTATGAAATGGAGATTAAATCTAATTCAGCATGGTGTGAAAAGTCCCAGCCAATGAAGGATCGTGGGTATGTATTGATAGATGGAGGCTCGAGCAGTAATAATTTTCCATTGAAAGCTATAGGGAACTAGGGCAGCTCACAATGTAATGGTGAGTCCCATGGCACACGTCTCCAGCGTGACATCTCTGGCAAACCAGAAAGAGATTCTGATTCTATCAAGATACAATGCCATAAGGGGTTTGTGGGAAGAGGGATGTGACTGGGGTTGCTCAGTTGGTGAATAAGTTTGGTCTTATAAAGTACTGTATTATACAGGAGAATACTGACAAAATGTATCTGGAGAGTTTCTCTAACGTGCAAACGTGTTTCTTTGGTAAATGATAGAGAGAATGTGTGCATGAGTGCTTGCGTGTGTGTGAGAGAGAAAGACATACACAGACAAAAAAAGAGAGAGGCTGGAAATAAAGTAGGTCGGAAAGGGAGCGAAGGACAGGGAGCAGTTTGCTCTGGGGATTTAGAGGAGACTGATACAGCGCCTTGCAAAAGTATTCAGACCCCTTGGATTTTATTGTGTTACAAAGTAAATATAGTTGTTTGCTTAATTATTCAGTCCCTTTGTTTAGGCAAGCCTAAATTAGTTCATTAGTAAAATGTGGCTTAACAAATCACATAATAAGTTACATGGACTCACTTTGTGTGATGTCTCCCATACATACAACATCTGTAAGGTCCCTCAGTCAAGTAAAGAAGGGCAGTGATTGGTAGATGGGTAACAATAACAAATCAGATATTGGATATTTCTTAAAGCATGGTCAAGTTAATAATTATGCTGTGGATGATGTATTAATCCACCCAGACACATCAAAGATACAATACTCCTTCTGAGCTGCAGGACAGGAATGAAACTGCTCAGGAATGTTACCATGAGGCCATTGGTGATTTTAAAACAGCTACAGAATTCAATGGCTGTGATGGGAGAAAACTGATGGATTGATCAACAACATTGTAGTGACTCCACAATAATGACCTAAATGACAGTGAAAAGAAGAATACGAATATACAGAATAAAACTATTCCAAAACATGCTTATTTTATGCAACAAGGCACTAAAGTAATACTGCAAAAAAAGAAGAAGAAAGGAATACAGTTTTTGATCTACATGCAAAGCCTTATGTTTCGGAAAAATCCTACACAACACATCACTGAGTAACCGCCTCCTTATTTTCAAGTATGGTGGTGGCTGCATCATGCTTAACATCAGCAAACACTGCAGTTTTTCAGGATAAAAAGTAACGGGATGGAGCTAAGCACAGGCAAAATCCTAGAGAAAAACCTGTTTTGATCTGCTTTACACCAGACTGGGAGAGGAATTCACCTTTCAGAAGGACACATCTACATTGGATACTTACCAAGAAGACAGTGAATGTTCCTGAGTGGCCAAGTTACAGTTTTGATTTAAATCTGCTTGAAAATCTATGGCAAGACTTGAAAATGGCTGTCTAGCCATGATCCCCAACATCTTGACAGAGCATCAATAATTTTGAAAAGAATAATGGGCAAAAATTGCACAATACAGGTGTGCAAAGCTCCTACAGACTTAACCAAGAAGACTCACAGCTGTAATCAATGCCAAAGGTGTTTGTAACGTGTATTGACGCAGGGAGCTGAATACTTATGCAACAACTATATTTTAGTTATTACATTTGTATTAATCTTATCTAAAAATAAATTAAAAAAACGTGCTGTTTGACATATTTTGTGTAGATTGACCAAAAAAAATACAATTAAATCAATTTTGATCCCACTTTGTAACACAATAAAATGTGAAGAAATCCAAGGGGTCTGAATACTTTTGCAAGGCATTATAGATTCTGACTCCGAGACAGTACCCCTGTAGAGGTTCAATATCAAGCTGCCAGTGGCACACTGATCTCATGTCATGACAGTCCGAGGACAGACCATGTGACTTTCTCACAGCCTGGTTGGCTAGTGCAGAAACAGCTTGACAAGGTTATTATTATTTTTTTTTACCTTTATTTAACTAGGCAAGTCAGTTAAGAACAAATTGTTATTTTCAATGACGGCCAAGGTTCTGCCCCTGCCTTGTTCAGGGGCAGAACGACAGATTTTTTTACCTTGTCTGCTCGGGGATTCAATCTTGCAACCTTTCGGTTACTAGTCCAACGCTCTAACCACTAGGCTACTTACTCACGGTACCAATTTCTCAGTCATTCTCAGTCATCAGTATTCTATTTAAACTTTTAGACATATAATATATGTCACGTCCTGACCAGTATAGGGGTTATTTGTTATTGTAGTTTGGTCAGGACGTGGCAGGGGGTATTTGGTTTATGTGGTTCGGGGTGTGGTCTATGTAGAGGGGTGTTTGATTTATGTATTCCAGGGTTTTTGGGCACTGTTCTATGTTAGTGTATTTCTATGTTCTGTCTAGTCTATTTATATGTTTAGTTTATTGGGGTTGGACCTTCAATTGGAAGCAGCTGGTTATCGTTGCTTCTGATTGAAGGTCCTATAAGTAGGAGTTTGTTTTCATGGGTTTTTTGTGGGAGATTGTGCTGGGTATAGCTTTGTTGCCTTACCGACCTGTTATTAGTCGTTGTGTTTTTTTGTGTACGTGTTGTTTTGGTTCACCTTCTTGTCCATTTAATAAAGAAGATGAGTGCACATTTCCCCGCTGCGTCTTGGTCCGCTTTAACCTACGACACCCGTGACAGAATCTCCCACCAACCAAGGACCAAGCAGCGGGGTAAGGAGCAACGGGATAATTATATGGACAATAGGGAGTTTTGGACGTGGGAGGAGATTTTGGCCGGAGAGGGCCCAAGTCTGGTGAGGACCGGGAACGCTACCGGGGAAAACGGATAGCGTTCAAACCGGAGAGGCAGCCCCCCCCAAACATTTTTTGGGGGGGGCACACGGACAGATCGGCGGAGTCGAGGATGGAACCAGAGCCAGTCGGGGTAAAATTGGAGGGGAGCGAAGCAGAGACTATTAAGGAGTTGATGGGAAAATTGGAGATGAAAACTATGAGAGAGCTACTGTGTTGGTGTATTAGGCACGACATTCGCCCTACAGAGCGTGTCCGTAAATTGATGGCACCTGAGTCAGCTCTACATACGTGTCCTGAGGTGCGTGCTAGCTGGCTGGTGGAGACAGTACCAGCACCACGCACCAGGCCTCCAGTACATCAGCCCAGTTCAGTATGTCCTGTTCCCGCTCCACGCACTAGCCCTGAGGTGTGTGTCTCCAGTCTGATACCTCCAGTACCAGCCCCACGCACTAAGCTTCCAGTGCGTCAGCCCAGTCCAGTATGTCCTGTTCCCGCTCATCGCACTAGCCTTGGGGTGCGTGTCTCTAGTCTGATACCTCCAGTACCAGCCCCACGCACTAGGCTTCCAGTGCATCAGCCCAGTCCAGTACGTCCTGTTCCGGCTCCCCGCACTAGCCCTGAGGTGCGTGTCCTCAGTCTGGTACCTCCACTACCAGCCCCACGCATCAGGCTTCCAGTGCGTCAGCTCAGTCCTGAGCTTCCGATGACAGTGCCTCGTCCAGAACTTCCGGCAACAGTGCCTCGTCCAGAACTTCCGGCAACAGTGCCTCGTCCAGAACTTCCGGCAACAGTGCCTCGTCCAGAACTTCCGGCAACAGTGCCTCGTCCAGAACTTCCGGCAACAGTGCCTCGTCCAGAACTTCCGGCAACAGTGTCTCGTCCAGAGCGTCCGGCAACAGTGCCTCGTCCAGAGTGTCCGGCAACAGTGCCGCGTCCAGAGTGTCCGGAACCAAGAGAGACGGCCCACTGTCCGGAACCAAGAGAGACGGCCCACTGTCCGGAACCAAGAGAGACGACCCACTGTCCGGAGCCGAGTGAGTCTGCCCACTGTCCGGAACCGAGTGAGTCGCCCTACGGTCCAGAACCGAGTGAGTCGCCCTACGGTCCGGAACCGAGTGAGTCGCCCTACGGTCCGTAACCGAGTGAGTCGCCCTACGGTCCGTAACCGAGTGAGTCGCCCTACGGTCCGGAACCGAGTGAGATGGCCTACGGTCCGGAACCGAGTGAGTCTGCCTACGGTCCGGAACGAGTGAGTCTGCCTGCGGTCCGGAACCGAGTGAGTCTGCCTGCGGTCCGGAGCCGAGTGAGTCTGCCTGCGGTCCGGAGCCGAGTGAGTCTGAGTGAGGCTGCCTAAAGTCCGGAACCGAGTGAGGCTGCCTACAGTCTGGAGCTTCCAGAGTCGGCTTACAGTCTGGAGCTTCCAGAGTCGGCTTACAGTCCGGAGCTCCCAGAGACGCTCTACAGCCCTGAGCATTCAGCAGGGGTGGACTGGTCAGGGAGGGGACTAAGACCTGAGCCTGAGCCACCTCCACTGTAGGAGGTTTGGGGAGGGGGGGTGTTGCACGTGTGCCGTCGGTGACGGCAGCCACCCTCCCTTCCCTCCCTTCCCTCCGTTTAGTTTAGGGGATTTATTTTTATTTTTGTTTTGGGGTGATTTTTGTTTTATTTGTGTGAGGTGCATCCGGGGTCTGCACCTTTTGGGGGGGGGGGGGGGGGTACTGTCACGTCCTGACCAGTTTAGGGGTTATTTGTTATTGTAGTTTGGTCAGGACGTGGCAGGGGGTATTATGTGGTTCGGGGTGTGTCTCTATGTAGAGGGGTGTTTGATTGGAAAAGCATTCCAAAAGAATCTGATTGAGAGAATGCCAAGAGTGTGCAAAGCTATCATCAAGGCAAAGGGTGGCTATTTAAAGTATATTTTGATTTGATTAACACTTTGTTGGTTACTACATGATTCCATATGTGTTATTTCATAGTTTTGATGTCTTCACTATTATTCTACAATGTAGAAAATAGTAAAAATTCTGAAAAACCCTGGACTGGTACTGTATAATACATCAGGTTTTGAAGGTTATATTATATGTCTAAAAGTTTAAATAGAATACTGATGACTGAGAATAACTGAGAAATTGGTACCGTGAGATGGTCGTACAGGTGGTATATAGTTGAAATGACATTTTGATTATTTTGGTAGTATTGAGACAAAATCTTTTGGAATGGGTTCTCCAATGAATATGATTGATTCACATGATATCAATGGCATGTATAAGTTAAACCACCGCTCTTACCTTCTTTTCTGATGCTTGCAACCATTTCTCTGGGCTTTGAGTGCTGTTTTCCCAATATATATCTTTTTCATATTTTTCGCTGTGCATTCACTTTCATTTGTTTTCTAGTTGCTGATGACGCTGATGTAGAGTGTGATCTCTAACACCAACCACTCAAGCCGTAAGTCTTGCCTGTGGAGTCAGGCAGCAAGCAGTTGTCTATCTGGGTTGACTGTTGACCCTGCTAACAGAGCACAGAAAAAACAGCTTTGCAGATTCAAGTGTACATATGTAATACATTACTACTATGGTATGTGCTGTGAATTTATGCAATCATTTGCTCTTAATGAACAAAACCACATTCTTCATGGATGATATCGATGAACACCATCAGATGGCCTATGCTACAGTACAGTCATACACTAAGATTTTCTCCAGTAGACCCAATAGGTCACTTAATGAGCTCCCCTTTCATATCTCTCCATTTGTCCCATTTAAAGTAACTGTCATGTGTTTACACATTTATATGAAATATGACTTGTAATTAATTACATTATGAGTGAAATACTTTCTCTTCCTAAAATGTTTAATTACACTACATGACCAAAAGTATGTGGACACCTGCTTGTCAAACATCTCATTCCAAAATCATGGCCATTTGTATTTATTATGGTTCCCCATTAGCTACTCTTCCTGGGGTCCAGCAAAATTAAGGCAGTTTATACAATTTTAAAACATTACAATACATTCACAGATTTCACAACACACTGTGTGCCCTCAGGCCCCTACTCCACCACCACTACCACATATCTACAGTACTAAATCCATGTGTATGTATAGTGCGTATGTTATCGTGTGTGCATGTGTCTGTGCCAATGTTTGTGTTGCTTCAAAGTCCTCGCTGTTCCATAAGGTGTTTTCTTAATCTGTTTTTTAATCTAATTTTACTGTTTGCGTCAGTTACTTGATGTGGAGTAGAGTTCCATGTACTCATGGCTCTATGTAGTACTGTGTGCCTCCCATAGTCTGTTCTGGACTTGGGGACTGTGAAGAGACGTCTTGTGGGGTATGCATGGGTGTCTGAGCTGTGTGCCAGTAGTTTAAACAGACAGCTTGGTGCATGTCAATACCATGTCAATACCTCTCATAAATAAAAGTAGTGATGAAGTCAATCTCTCCTCCACTTTCAGCAAGGAGAGATTGACATGCATATTATTAATATTAGCTCTCTGTGTACATCCAAGGGCCAGCCGTGCTGCCCTGTTCTGAGCCAATTGCAATTTTCAAAGTCCAAATTCAATTGCAAAGTCCTTTTTTGTGGCACCTGACCACACGACTGAACAGTAGTCAAGGACAAAACTAGGGCCTGTAGGACCTGACTTGTTGATAGTGTTGTTAAGAAGGCAGAGCATCGCTTTATTATAGACAGACTTTTCCCCATTAAAACTTCTTTGGGAGACTGGTTATTGTTCAGAATTTCGGATGACTGATGTGCCCAAAGTAAACTGCCTGCTACTCAGGCCCAGACGCTAGGATATGCATATAATTGGTAGTATTGGATAGAAAACTCTGAAGTTTCTAAAACTGTTAAATTAATGTCTGTGAGTATAACAGAACTGATATGGCAGGCAAAAATCCATCCGGAAATGTTCTTTTGAGGTCACAGGCCATTTCAGTGCTAGCCTATGGGAAATACAAATAGATAGGACCCAGATTGCAGTTACTATGGCTTCCACTAGATGTCAACAGTCTTTAGAAAGGGTTTCAGGCTTGTTTAAAAAGAAATCGTGGTAGTTGTAGTAGTTGGAAAAACTACAAGGTGTCTCTCATTAGAAAAGTAGTCTTGTTGGTGCGTGAATGAGGTGCGCACTCTTTGTTATTTATCTTCCCTATTGAACATACTATTCTCCGTCTTAAATATTATCGTTTATTTAGATATTAGAGTACCTGAGGATTAATTAGAAACATCCTTTGACTTGTTTGGACAAACTTTACTGGTAACCTTTTGGATTCGTTTGTATGGAAGTTGAACGAGTGGATTACTGAGATCATTGGCTTGGCTTTTTTGGATATACAACCATTCATTGTGTAACTAGGACCCTTGGGATTTGTAAGGGCTGTCGTGAGAGAGAGTAGACCAAGGTGCAGCGGAGTTAGTGTTCATCATTGAATATTTAATAGCAGAAAGAACACTATACAAAACAAAACGAGAAAACTGACAGCCAAACAGTCCTGTCAGGTGCAAACACTAACAGAAACAATTACCCACAAAACCCCAATGGAAAAACAGGCACTTATGTGTGACTCCCAATCAGCAACAACACTCTACAGCTGTGCCTGATTGGAAGCCACACGGTCAAAATCAATGAAACAAACCAACATAGAAAAATGCACATAGAACGCCCACCCAATGTAACACCCTGGCCTAACCAAAATAAAGAACAAAAACCCCTCTCTATGGCCAGGGCGTTACAGGATTGCAAACAGAGGAAGATCTTCAAAGGTAAGTGATTTATTTAATTGCTATTTGTGATTTTGTGACGCCTGTGCTGGTTGAAAATGATGATCGTGGACTTCAGGAAACAGCAGAGGAAACATAACCCCCTTTCCACATCGATGGGACAGTAATGGAGAGGGTAGAACGTTTTAAGTTCCTCGGCGTAAACATCACCGACAAACTGAAATGGTCCAACCACACAGACAGCGTGGTGAAGAAGGCGCAGCAGCGCCTCTTCAACCTCAGGAGGCTGAAGAAATTCGGCTTGTCACCAAAAACACTCCCAAACTTTTACAGATGCACAATCGAGAGCATCCTGTCAGGCTGTATCACCGCCTGGTACGGCAACTGCTCCGCCCATAAGGCTCTCCAGAGGGTAGTGAGGTCTGTACAACGCATCACCGGGGGCAAACTACCTGCCCTCCAGAACACCTACACCACCCGATGTCACAGGAAGGCCAAAAAGATCATCAAGGACAACAACCACCCAAGCCACTGCCTGTTCACCCCGCTATCATCCAGAAGGCGAGGTCAGTACAGGTGCATCAAAGCAGGGAACGAGAGACTGAAAAACAGCTTCTATCTCAAGGCCATCAGACTGTTAAGGCTAGGGGGCAGTATTTTCACGGCCGGATGAAAAACGTACCCAATTTAAACAGGTTACTACTCTGGCCCAGAAACTAGAATATGCATACTATTAGTCGATTTGGATAGAAAACACTCTGAAGTTTCTAAAACTGTTTGAATGGTGTCTGTGAGTATAACAGAACTCATATGGCAGGCAAAAACCTGAGAAAATTCAACCAGGAAGTGGAGGTTCTGAGAATTCTAGTTCTTCTTTCTAGTCCCTTTCGAAACTACAGTATTTGTGGGGTCACGATGCACTTCCTAAGGCTTCCATTGGTTGTCAAAAGCCTTCAGAAAGTGGTTTGAGCATTCTCCGGTCACTGGGCAGAGTATAGGAGCTCATTCACTGAGTGGACTGCCTGGGGACAAAGGGATTGGATATGCGCGGTCCTGCGAGCACACTGTTCCTTCTTTTTCTCTTTGAATGAATACGCTATTGTCCGGTTGGAATATTATCGCAATTTTATGTTAAAAATACCATAAAGATTGATTTTAAACAACGTTTGACATGCTTCTAAGTACGGTAATGGAACATTTTGACTTTTTGTGTCTCGAATTGCGCTCGCGCATCATGCTTTTGGATAGTGACCTGAACGCATGAACAAAACGGAGGTATTTGGACATAAATATGGATTATTTCGAAGAAAAACAACATTTCTTGTGGAAGTAGCAGTCCTGGGAGTGCATTCTGACGAAGATCAGCAAAGGTAAGAGCATATTTATAATACTAATTCTGAGTTTAGGTGGCCCCAAACTTGGCGGGTGTCTGTATAGCTTGCTGTGATGGCGAGCTATGTACTCAGAATATTGAAAAAGGTGCTTTCTCCTTAAAGCTATTTTAAAATCTGACACAGCGGTTGCATAAAGGAGTACTGTATCTATAATTCTTAAAATAATTGTTATGTATTTTGTCAACGTTTATGATGAGTATTTTTGTAAATTCACCAGAAGTTTTTGGTGGGAATACATTTTCTGAACATCATGCGCCAATGTAAAATGCTATTTTTGGATATAAATATGAACTTTATCGAACAAAACATACATGTATTGTGTAACATGATGTCCTAGGAGTGTCATCTGATGAAGATCGTCAAAGGTTAGTGCTTCATTTAGCTGTGTTTTGGGTTTTTGTGACATATATCCTTGCTTGGAAAATGGCTGGGTGGTTATTTTGGTCTATGTACTCTCCTAACATAATCTAATGTTTTGCTTTCGCTGTAAAGCCTTTTTGAAATCGGACAATGTGGTTGGATTAAGGAGAAGTGTATCTTTAAAATGGTGTAAAATAATCGTATGTTTGAGAAATTGAAATTATTGGATTTTTGAGGTTTTGTATTTCGCGCCATGCTGTTCCATTGGATATTGGCTAGGTGTTAGTTGAGGCAATGTGGGACAATGCAAATAGTCTGGGTAGCCATTTGATTAGCTGTTCAGGATTCTTATGGCTTGGGGGTAGAAGCTGTTATGAAGCCTTTTGGACCTAGACTTGGCGCTCCGGTACCGCTTGCCATGCGGTAGCAGAGAGAACAGTCTATGACTAGGCTGGCTGGAGTCTTCGACAATGTATAGGGCCTTCCTCTGACACCACCTGGTATAGAGGTCCTGGATGTCAGGAAGCTTGGCCCCAGTGATGTACTGGGCCGTACGCACTACCCTCTGTAGTGCCTTGCGGTCGGAGGCCAAGCAGTTGCAATACCAGGCGGTGATGCAACCAGTCAGGATGCTCTCGATGGTGGTGCTGTATAACTTTTTGAGGATCTGAGGACCCATGCCAAATCTTTTCAGTCACCTGAGTGGGAATAGGCTTTGTCATGCCCTCTTCAAGACTGTCTTGGTGTGTTTGGACCATGATAGTTTGTTGGTGATGTGGACACCAAGGAACTTGAAGCTCTCAACCTGCTCCACTACAGCCCCGTCAAATGCACAGTCCTCCTTTTCCTGTAGTCCACAATTATCTCCTTTGTCTTGATCACGTTGAGGGAGAGGTTGTTATCCTGGCACCACACAGCCAGATCTCTGACCTCCTCCCTATAGGCTGTCTCGTCATTGTCGGTGATCAGGCCTACCACTGTTGTGTTGTCGGCAAACTTAATGATGGTGTTGGAGTTGTGCCTGGTCATGCAGTCATAAGTGAACAGGGAGTACAGGAGGGGACTGAGCACGCACCCCTGAGGTGCCCCTGTGTTGAAGATCAGCGTGGCAAATGTGTTGATACCTACCCTTACCACCTGGGGAGGCCCATCAGGAAGTCCAGGATCCAGTTGCAGAGGGAGGTGTTTAGTCCCAGGGTCCTTAGCTTTGTGATGAGCTTTGGTGTTGAACGCTGAGCTGTAGTCAATGAATAGCTTTCTCACATCGGTGTTCCTTTTGTTCAGGTGGGAAAGGGCAGTGTGGAGTGCAATAGAGATTGCATCATCTGTGGATCTGTCGGGGCGGTATGCAAATTGGAGTGGGTCTAGAGTTTCTGGGATAATGGTGTTGATGGTCTTCCCTTTGTAGTCTGTAATAGTTTGCTAGCCCTGCCACATCCGACGAGCATTGGAGCTGATGTAGTACGGTTCAATCTTAGTCCTGTATCGACGCTTGCTTGTTTGATGGTTCGTCTGAGAGCAAAGTGGGATTTCTTATAAGCGTCCGGGTTAGAGTCCCGCTCTTTGAAAGCGGCAGCTCTACCCTTTAGCTCACTGCGGATGTTCCCTGTAATTCATGGCTTCGGGTTGGGGTATGTACGTACGTTCACTGTGGGGACGACGTCATTGATGCACTTATTGATGAAGCCAGTCACTGATGTGATTTACTCCTCAATGCCACCGGAAGAATCCCGGAACATTTTCCAGTCTGTGCTAGCAAAACAGTCCTGTAGCTTAGTATCTGCGTCATCTGACCACTTCTTTATTGACCGAGTCACTGGTGCTTCCTGCTTTAGTTTTTGCTTGTAAGCAGGATAGGATAGAGTTATGGTCAGATTTGCCAAATGGAGGGCGAGGGAGAGCTTTGTGTGCATGTCTGTGTATGGATTAAAGGTGGTCTAGAGTTTATTTTCCTCTGGTTGCATGCTGGTAGAAATTAGGTAGAACTGATTTAAGTTTCCCTGCATTAAAGTCCCTGGCCACTAGGAGCGCCGCCTCTGGATGAGCGTTTTCCTGTTTGCTTATGGCCTTATACAGATCATTGAGTGCGGACTTAGTGCCAGCATCGGTTTGTGGTGGTAAATAGACAGCTACAAAAAATATAGATGAAAACTATCTTGGTAAATAGTGTGGTCTACAGCTTATCATGAGATACTCTACCTCAGGCAAACAAAACCACGAGACTTCCTTCATTTTAGATTTCATGCACCAGCTGTTGTTTACAAAAAAAACAGACCACCACCCCTTGTCTTACCGGAGGCAGCTTTTCTATCCTGCCGATGCAGTGTAAACCCCGCCAGCTGTATTTTTCCCACGTCGTCGTTCAGCCACAACTTGGTGAAACATAAAATATTCGTTTTTAATTCCTGTTGGTAGGATATTCGTGATCATAGCTCGTCTATTTTGTTATCCAATGATTGTACTTTGGCTAATAGGACTGATGGTAGAGGCAGATTTCTCACTCGATGTCGGATCCTTACAAGGCACCCAAACATATGTCCCCGATATCTCCGTCTCTTTCTCCTGCGAATGACAGGGATGTGGGCCTTGTCGGGTGTCTGAAGTAAATCCTTTGCGTCCAACTCGTTAAAGAAAAAATCTTCGTCCAGTACTAGGTGAGTCATTCTGTCCTGATATCCAGAAGCTCTTTTCCGTCTTAAGAGACAGTGGCAGAAACATTATGTACAAAATAAGTTACAAAAAACGCGCACAATTGGTTAAGAGCCCATAAAACGGCAGCCATCTCCTCCGGCGCCATTGAAGGAAATCTCGACAAACCATTTATGTATGGACCTTGCTTTGTGCATGGGGCATTATCATGCTGAAACGGCTGCTCGGCCATGGAAACCATTTCATGAAGCCCACAGCGAACAGTTCTTGTGCTGACATTGCTTCCAGAGGCAGTTTGGAACTCAGTAGTGAGTGTTGCAACCGAAGACAGACAATTTTTACTTTGCATTTAGGCTCAAAAGTGTATTCCTTTTGCTTTTTTAAAGTATTACGTCAGTGCATTCAAGAAGCATGTTTTGGAATAGTTTTATTCTGTATATTTGTCTTCTTTTCACTCAGTCATTTAGGTCATTATTGTAGTCACTACAATGTTGTTGATCCATCCTAAGTTTTCTCCATTCAGAGCCATTGAACTCTGTAGCTGTTTTAAAATCACTTTAAAATGACCTCATGGTGACATCTCTAAGTGGTTTCCTTCCTGTCCTGCAGCTCAGTTCAGAAGGAAACCTTCATCTTTTATGTGTCTGGGAGGTTTAATAATTATGCTGTGGATGATGCATTAACTTGACAATGCTTAAAGAGGATTTTTTATTGTTACCCATCTACTAATTACTGCCCTTCTTTATGAGGCTTTTCGAAAAGCTTCCTGGTCTTTGTAGTTGAATCTGTGCTTGAAATTCAATACTTGACTGAGGGACGTTACAAATGTACGGTGCCTTCGGAATGTATTCAGACCCCTTGACTTTTTAATGACAAAGCAAAAACAAGTTTTTAGAATTTTTGCTAATTTATATTAAAACAAAAATAAAAGAATGAAATAACATTTACATAAGTATTCAGACCCTTTACTCAGTACTTTCTTGAAGCACCTTTGGCAGCATTTACAGCATTGAGTCTCCTTGGGTATGGCACACCTGTATTTGGGGAGTTTCTCCCATTTCTTCTCTGCAGATCCTCTCAAGCTCTGTCAGGTTGGATGGGGAGCTGTGTGCTTAAAGTCATTGTCCTGGAAGGCGAACCTTCTCCACAGTCTGAGGTTCTGAGCGCTCTGGCGCAGGTTTTCATCAAGGATTTCTCTGTACAATCCTGACTAGTCTCACCGTCCCTGTCGCTGAAAAACATCCCCACAGCATGATGCTGCCACCACCATGCTTCAACGTAGGGATGGGGCCATGTTTCCTCCAGACATAACGCTTGGCATTCAGTCCAAAGAGTTCAATCTTGATTTCATCAGACCAGAGAATCTTGTTTCTCATGGTTTGAGAGACTTTAGGTGTCTTTTGGCAAACTCCAAGCGGCCTGTCTTATGCCTTTTTACTGAGGAGTGGCTTCTGTCTGACACTACAATAAAGGTCTGATTGGTGGAGTGCTGCAGAGGAACTCTAGAGCTCTATCAGAGCTCTTGAGAAAAAAGGAAAAAGAAAAGCTTGAAGGGTGGGAGGTGATCAGACATCTCATATCCACTGATTTCTCCAACACTGATTTTCTTAACACTGACTTTCTTAACACTGATTTCTCCAACACTGATTTCCCTAACATTAATTTCTCCAACACTAATCTAACACATATTTTTTTCTAACACTGATTTCTCCGTAACTGATTCACTTAACACTGATTTCTCTCATTCAAACTCATAGGAGACCGTGATGAATCTGTACCAACTCTAATTCCCCACAGAGTTCAGACACATCTTAGCAATTGGCTCCTAAACATCCTCTAAAATGAAAGAGAAACTTCAGGCTGTCAATAATTCACTATGGCAACAGTTGAAAGGGATTAGAGGCCTTTATGTGCAGGCTTGTCCTCACTCCAAGGATCTAGCCTATGCTGAGTGATTAGTCAAAAGGAACGTTTCGCCTTTGCATGCTTTGACAGATTTTACAGAAAATCTCTCCACTAATGATCGCTTTTAAAGTGGTTGAGAGCATAAATGAATTTGAAATACTAAACAAACTTTCAATCCCATTAATCATACAACAAACTCTTTTAGATGAACAGTTCAAGTGTCAATTTGTGACTCCACAGAGTATTCAACATCATTCAGATAGCATCTTATTGAAAGACCGGCACAAACAAAATAGGCAAAGATACTGTAAATGTCTAGCAATTTACCCTATAAACGGTCCTCCTGCCAGCTGTAGGCACCTATTAACCTCATAAAAACATGACAAGGAAGTTATACATATCTGTGGGGAAGCATTATCACTGTGCTTTAAGAGCCAAAGCCTCAATGTAAATACCAAAAGAGCTGCAGTAACACTTCATCGGGGCCCTGCAGAACAGAGTTGCTGTACAACAGTGAGGCAGCAAAATTAATGTTCGTCGCCTGTCTCTTTCGCTCCAAAGACACCACTACTTATTATTTTTTAATCTCCCTTTCACACTGCCTGCTAGAAAACAAAAAGGAGCCAGGATACACACTGAACACGGTCGCTAGCTGTGGTCTTCTCTCTAACCTGCAGAGAAAAGTTGCTGGAGTGAGGAATTGTGCTTGTAGCTAGCTGCCCCCCTCTTTTCTCTTTACTCTCCAGTTGTCACTTCTTTCGTAGGTATTGGACCAAGGCGCAGCGGGTTGAGTGCTCATTTTGACGTTTATTATAAATAACCACGAACACTTCACAAAAACAAGAAAACAAGAAAATGGACGACAACATAACAGTTTGCAGGCTAACCCTAGCAGTGCAAAACAACCTCCCACAATTCCCAAAACAAACATACTCCTAATTATAGGACCTTCAATCAGAGGCAACGATAACCAGCTGCCTCCAATTGAAGGCCCCAATCCCAATTACTAAACATAGAAATAAACACCCTAGAAACAGACATAGAACTATACCACATAGAACTAAACCAAAAACTCCGGAAACATAAATCAAACGCCCCTCTACATAAACACACACTCAAAACCATATAAAACAAATACCCCCTGCCACATCCTGACCAAACTCTAATTACAAATAACCCCTTTACTGGTCAGGATGTGACAGTACCCCCTCCCCCAAAGGTGCAGACCCCGGATGCACCTGACAACCAAAAAAATCTACAAAAATAAACCCCTTACTAAAGGGAGGGAAGGGAGGGTGGCTACACCCCCCCCCCTCCCCAAACCTCCTACAGTGGAGGTGGCTTAGGCTCAGGCCTTAGTTCCCTACCTGACCAGTCCACCCCCACTGAATACCTCGGCCTGAAGCCTGTCACTGTAGACCCTGGACTGGACTCTGGGAGCTCCGGACTGTAGGAGGACTCTAGGAGCTCCGGACTGTAGGACGACTCTAGGAGCTCCGGACTGTAGGGCGACTCTGGGAGCTTCGGACTGTAGGACGACTCTGGGAGCTCCGGACTGTAGGACGACTCTGGGAGCTCCGGACTGTAGGACGACTCTGGGAGCTCCGGACTGTAGGACGACTCTGGGAGCTCCGGACTGTAGGACGACTCTGGGAGCTCCGGACTGTAGGACGACTCTGGGAGCTCCGGACTGTAGGCCGTCTCACTCAGTTCCGGACAGTGGGCCGTCTCACTCGGTTCCGGACTGTAGGCCGTCTCACTCGGTTCCGGACTGTGGGCCGTCTCTCTGGGTTCCGGACTGTGGGCCGTCTCTCTTGGTTCCGGACTTTGGGCCATCTCTGGACGGGGCACTGTTTCCGGACACTCTGGACGGGGTACTGTTGCCGGAAGCTCTGGACGGGGTACTGTCATCGGAAGCTCTGGACGGGGTACTGTCGTCGGAAGCTCTGGACGGGGTACTGTCGTCGGAAGCTCTGGACGGGGACTGCGCACCGAAAGCCTGATGCGTGGGGCTGGTAGTGGATGTACCAGACTGGAGACACGCACCCCAAAGCAAGTGCGAGGAGCAGGAACAGGACGAGTTGGACTGGGCTGACGCACTGGAAGCCTGGTGTGTGGTGCTGGCTGTGGATGTGCCAGACTGGAAACACGCACCTCAGGGCTAGTGCGTGGAGCGGGACCTGGATATACCGGGCCGTGGAGGCGCACTGGCGGTCTCGAGCGCACCTCCTGCACAACCCGTCCTGGCTGGATGGTCATAGTAGCCCTGTACGAGCGGAGTGCTGGCACAGGGTGAACTGGGCTGTGCAAAGGCCTGATGGTTGCCGGGCATAGAGCAGGCCTGGGGTAGCCTGGGCCTAGGAGGCGCACTGGTGGCCAGATGCGCTGCGCAGGCATCCTCCTTCCAGGCTGGATGCCCACTCTAGCACGGCACTTGCGAGGGGCTGGGATCACTCGCACTGGACTGTGCGTGCGCATGGGCGAGATCGTGCGCACTTCCGCATACACCGGCGCTCTCTTCACCACACGCTCCCCATAATAAGCACGGGGAGTTGGCTTAGGGCTCACCCTTGGCCCAGCCAAACTACCCGTGTGCCCCCCCCAAAAAAAAATCATTGGGGCTGCCTCTCCGGCTTCCTTGGCAGCCGTGTTCCCCTGTAGCGTTCCCGGTCCTCTTCGGCCTTTCTCCACGGTCCCTCTCCGGCTAATATCTCCTCCCAAGTCCAAAACTCCCGATAGTCCACCTGCTGCGCCTTTCCCCTCTGCTTGGTCCGTTTGTGGTGGGAGGTTCTGTAACGGACGTCGTAGTTATTGGACCAAGGCGCAGCGGGTTGAGTGCTCATCTTAACTTTTATTGTGAACACGACTAATAAACAAAACAATAAACGAACGAATAGTCTTGTAGGCTCACACAGCAGTACAAAGAACAACCTCCCACAATACCCAAAACAAACATACTCCTAATTATAGGACCTTCAATCAGAGGCAACAATAAACAGCTGCCTCCAATTGAAGGCCCCAATCCCAATTACTTAAACAAAGCTCTAAACACCCTAGAATAGACATAGAAATATACAAACATAGAACAATGACCAAAACCCCGGAATACATAAATCAAACACCCCTCTACATAAACACACACTCAAAACCATATAAAACAAATACCCCCTGCCACGTCCTGACCAAACTATAATAACAAATAACCCCTTTACTGGTCAGGACGTGACAGACGGCCTAGGAACGGTGGGTTAACTGCCTTGTTCATGGGCAGAACAACAGATTTTTACGTTGTCAGCTCGGGGATTCAATCTTGCAACCTTACGGTTAACTAGTCCAACGCTCTAACCACCTGCTTTACATTGCACTCCACGAGGAGCCTGCCTGTTACGCAAATGCAGTAAGAAGCCAAGGTAAGTTGCTAGCTAGCATTAAACTTATCTTATAAAAAACAATCAATCAATCATAATCACTAGTTAACTACACATGGTTGATGATATTACTAGTTTATCTAGCCTGTCCTGCGTTGCATATAATCGCTTAGGTACACGTTGCTCCAACCATAAACATCAATGCCTTTCTTAAAATCAATACAGAAGTATATATTTTTAAACCTGCATATTTAGTTAATATTGCCTGCTAACATTAATATCTTTTAACTAGGGAAAATGTGTCACTTCTCTTGCAAACAGAGTCAGGGTATATGCAGCAGTTTGGGCCGCCTGGCTCATTGCGAACTGTGAAGACTATTTCTTCCTAACAAAGACACCCGACTTCGCCAAACGGGGATGATTTAACAAAAGCGCATTTACGAAAAAAGCACAATCGTTGCACGACTGTACCTAACCATAAACATCAATGCCTTTCTTAAAATCAATACACAGAAGTATATATTTTTAAACCTGCATATTTAGCTAAAAGGTTAGCAGGCAATATTAACCAGGTGAAATTGTGTAATTTTGCATTCATTGCACGCAGTCAGGGTATATGCAACAGTTTGGGCCGCCTGGCTCGTTGCGAACTAATTTGCCAGAATTTTTCGTAATTATGACATGATGAAGGAAAAAAGGAAACCGCACACTGCTCTTGATAGTATCACTGATATTTAATAAGCTTACGTATCGGCCTAACGGCCTTCGTCAGAGCTTTTGTGAATTTTCTGAAAACAGCACCTCTATGTAGACCTAGCTCCACCCACATCCGTTCCATGCATGGAAAGGGGTTGGAGGCAAAGGAAAAATAACTAAGTGCTACCAAACATAACAATATGCATTTCACAAATACTACAAAAGTGTATAAATAAGACGCGTTGAATACGTCCATAAAACCACAATGAGGACATAGCAAGTTTTCATTAATCATTGGGTACATCATACGAAAAACATCAGAGTAATCTTAAATAGGGACATATTTCAAATTCACAACATTACATACATAGGCATTTCATCATTTTAATGACCTAAAGCATGACATTTCTACCTTTTTAGATTTTGTGGCATAGAGAAAGTTAAGATATCAGACAGGGGAGGTGATATTCTGAGCAAAAGAGAATGTTTTTGGATTTTCACCCTCCAGACATTATTTCCTAAAGGACTTAATGATGAAATGCCTATGTATGTTTGTTGTGAATTTGAAATATGTCCCTATTTAAGATTACTCTGATGTTTTTCGTATGATGTACCCAATGATTAATGAAAATTTGCTATGTCCTCATTGTGGTTTTATGGACGTATTCAATGCGTCTTATGAGCCCAGGTAGGAGCGAGGAGAGGGACGGAAGCTATACTGTTACACTGGCAATACTAAAGTGCCTATAAGAACATCCAATAGTGAAAGGTATATGAAATATAAATGGTATAGAGAGAAATAGTCCTATAATTCCTATAATAACTACAACCTAAAACATCTTATCTGGGAATATTGAAGACTCATGTTAAAAGGAACCACCAGCTTTCATATGTTCTCATGTTCTGAGCAAGGAACTTAAACGTTAGCTTTCTTACATGGCACATATTGAACTTTTACTTTCTTCTCCAACACTTTGTTTTTGCATTATTAAAACCAAATTGAACATGTTTCATTATTTATTTGAGGCTAAATTGATTTTATTGATGTATTATATTAAGTTAAATGAATTCAGTATTGTTGTAATTGTCATTATTACAAATAAATAAATAAATAAAATTTGGCAGAGTAATCGGTATCGGCCTTTTTGGCCATCCAATAATCGGTATTGGTATCGGCGTTGAAAAATCATATTCGGTCAACCTCTAGTACAATGAGTGTGAAAGAGGTGAAAAAAATATTGTTGTCTATCAACAATGACAAGCCACCAGGGTCTGACAATCTGGATGGAAGATTACTGAGAATAATAGTGGACGATGTTGCCTCTCCTACTTGCCATATCTTCAATTTAAGCCCACTAGAAAGTGTGTGCCCTCAGGCCTGGAGGGAAGCAAAATGTATTCCGCTACCCAAGAATAGTAAAGCCCTCTGTACTGGCTCAAATAGCCAACCAATCAGCCTGTTACCAAACATTAGTAAACTTCTGGAAAAAATTGTGTTTGACCAGATACAATGCTATTTTACAGTAAACAAACTTACAACAGACATTCAGCACGCTTATAGGGAAGGTTATTCAACAAGCACAGCACTTACACAAATGACTGATGATTGGCTAAGAGAAATTGATGGGGTTGTTTTGGTAGACTTCAGTGCAGCTTTTGACATTATCGATCATAGTCTGCTGCTGGAAAAACGTATGTGTTATGGCTTTACACCGCCTGCTATGTTGTGGATTAAGAGTTACTTGTCTAACAGAACACAGAGGGTGCTCTTTAATGGAAGCCTCTCCAACATAGTCCAGGAAGAATCAGGAATTCCCCAGGGTGGCTGTTTAGGCCCCTTACTTTTTTCAATTTTTAGTAACGACACGCGACTGGCTTTGAGTAAAGCCAGTGTGTCTATGTATGTGGATGACTCAACACTATACACGTCAACTACTACAGCAACTGAAATAACTGCAACACTTAACAAAGAGCTGCAGTTAGTTTCAGAATGGGTTGCAAGGAATAAGTTAGTCCTAAATATTTACAAAACTAAAAGCATTGTATTTGGGACAAATCATTCACTAAACCCTAAACCTCAACTACATCTCGTAATGAATAATGTAGAAATTGAGCAAGTTGAGGTGACTAAACTGCTTGGAGTAACCCTGGATTGTATGTCGTCGTCAAAACATATTGATACAACAGTAGCTAAGATGGGTAGAAGTCTGTCCATAATAAAGCGCTACTCTGCCTTCTTAACAACACTATCAAGAAGACAGGTCCTACAGGCTTTAGTTTTGTCGCTTCTAGACTACTCTTGTGCGGTCAGGTGCCACAAAGAAGGAAAATTGCAGTTGGCTCAGAACAGGGCAGCGTGGCTGGCCCTTAAAAGTACACAGAAAGCTAATAATAATGATATACATGTCAATCTCTCATGGCTCAAAGTGGAAGAGAGATTGACGTCATCACTACATGTTTTTGTACGAAGTGTTGACAAGCTGAATGTACCGAGCTGTCTGTTTAAACTGCACAGCTCCGACATCCATGCATACCCCACAAGACATGCCACCAGAGGTCTCTTCACAATCCCCAAGTCCAGAAAAGACTATTGGAGGTGCACAGTACTACATAGAGCCATGACTACATGGAACTCTATTCCACATTAGGTAACTGATGCAAGCAGTAGAATCAGATGAATAAAACAGGTAAAAATACACCTTATGGAACAACAGGGACTGTGAAGAGACACACACAAAGGTACCTGACAGGTGTGGCATATCAAGAAACTGCTTAAACAGCATGATCAGTACACAGGTGCACCTTGTGCTGGGGCCAATAAAAGGCCACTCTAAAATGTGCAGTTTTGTCACATAACACAATGCCACAGATGTCTCAAGTTTTGAGGGAGTGTGCAATTGGCATGCTGACCGCTGGAATGTCCACCAGAGCTGATGCCCCATGGTTGCGGTGGGGTTTAGGTATAAGCAGGCATAAACTAAGGACAACGAAGGTATTTGCAATTTGAATGCACAGAGATACCGTGACAAGATCCTGGGGCCCACTGTTGTGCCTTTCATCTGCTTGCTGAAAGGTGAATTTATCAGTCTGTTGGAAAGCAGACTGGACCAGGTTTTCCTCTAGGATTATGCCTGTGCTTAGCTGTATTCTGTTTCTTTTAATCCTAAAAAAAACTCCCTAGTCCTTGCCGATGACAAGCACAACCATAACATGATGCAACTACCCCATGCTTGAAAATATGAAGAGTTCTACTCAGTGATGGATTTGTTGAATTTTCCCAAACATAATTCTTTGTATTTAGGACAAAATGTTGGTGCTAATGGATCCTTTTACATAGAAATGCCCATAACCCAAACAATTTTATTTTGTAAGCAGAGTAAATTACTAATCAACAAAATGAGACTAGGGAACCGTGCAGTTACAGGGGAAAATCAAACCCAAAAATCAAATCCCAAAAGGTCTCTTTTTTTCTTAAATTATCTGTTTTTCTGAGGAAATGATATCTTCACAGAAAGCTCTAGTCCGGAGGTAGAGAAGAAGAACATAATGTTATTTTGTGTAGCAAAGACAAGCAGCCAGCATCATCTGTCTTATCTGATCATGGTCCTTGATTTGCCAATTGCAAACCTGGGTTCAAATGGTATTTTAAATATTTCTAATTCTTTAGCTGTGCTTGATTGAGCTTGTCGAATGCAATGGAACCAATGGCATAGTTCCAAAAGTGCAAACCCCACCCACCAGACACACCTGGCCAAGTTTATTGGCCATGTTTAAACTTTAGTTACTTGTGCATCAGCTGGACGATGATTATGCTTGATGAGCATCTGCATACCATAACTACTAATGAGGAAGTACTGCCCTCCACCTGTACTTTCCCATCTGGACAAAAGGAACTCCTATGTGAGAATGCTGTTCATTGACTACAGCTCAGCGTTCAACACCATAGTGCCCACAAAGCTCATCACTAAGCTAAGGACCCTGGGACTAAACATCTCCCTTTGCAACTGGATCCTGGACTTCCTGACGGGCCACCCCCAGGTGGTAAGGGTAGGAAACAACACATCTGCCACGCTGATCCTCAACATGGGGGCCCCTCAGGGGTGCATGCTTAGCACCCTCCTGTACTCCCTGTTCACCCACGACTACGTGGCCAAGCACGACTCCAACACCATCATTACGTTTGCTGACAACACAACGGTGGTAGACCTGATCACCGACAACGATGAGACGGCCTATAGGGAGGAAGTCAGAGACCTGGCAGTGTGGTGCCAGGACAATAACCTCTCCCTCAACGTGAGCAAGACAAAGGAGATGATCGTGAACTACAGGAAAAGGAGGGCCAAACACACCCCCATTCACATCGACGGGGCTGTAGTGGAGCGGGTTGAGAGTTTCCAGTTTCTTGGTGTTCACATCACCAACAAACTATCGTGGTCCAAACACACCAAGAAAGTCGTGAAGAGGGCACGACAATGCCTTTTCCCCCTCGGGAGACTGAAAAGATTTGGCATTATTCCCCAGATCCTCAAAAAGTTCTACAGCTGCACAATAGAGAGCATCCTGACCCATTGCCTCACTGCCTGATATGGCAACTGCTCGGCATCTGACCATAAGGCGCTACAGAGGGTTGTGCGAACAGCCCAGTACATCACTGGGTTCAAGCTTCCTGCCATCCAGGACCTATATACTACGCGGTGTCAGAGGAAGGGCGCAAAAGTTGTCAAAGACTCCAGTCATTCAAGTCATTGACTGTTCTCGCTTTTACCGCATGGCAAGCATTTATTGGAGCACAAAATCTAGGTTCAAAAGGCTTCTACCCCCAAGCTATAAGACTGCTGAACAATTCATTAAATGGCCACCAGGACTATTTACATTATTTAGCTCATAATGAATAGTTCTCCCCTGTTGTGAGATGACTCATCACTAAACTCACTTCTACTCCCTCATGCCTCATCCTTGGCCTTGGAACAGCATGTCTGTCAGATTGAGGCGAGGTGAAAGTGTGTGTGTGTGTGTGTGTGTGTGTGTGTGTGTGTGTGTGTGTGTGTGTGTGTGTGTGTGTGTGTTGGCCTCCACAGGAGGGAAAAACAGAAATTCAATCAACATTGGCCTTATTCCAGGTGAGTCACAAATCTCGCTCTGATCGGATCACGCCAGGGAGCCACATGAGAAGAAGCCTTGGGGACCCTGTATACACAGCATAGTGTGTATGTGTGTGTACGTTCATGTGTGTGCCATACTCTGCTCCTACACTACTTCAATACAGTGTTTACGTGACAAGCAGATCGTAGAAAGGATCAGTCTCTGAGACCTCTCCTGAGGGAGCTTGTGACTCTGAGATTGGTTAGCTTTTAAAGTACTGGTCCCAAACGAGGTTTCAACGTTCCAACAGCATCAAGATTAGTTTGTCTACTCAGAATTTAACATTTTGCCTGGAGCCATCATCTCCATATGACTAGGCACAGATTGAGTGTTGAGCCTTGGAGCTACTTGCAGCACTATAGTATCACATAGTGACATTTCAAAGCACTTTGTCATGCAGTGTATTCAGTGATATTCTGAGCATCTGACCCTTTAGAATATTCATATCGAAGCACAATTTGTAAAGAAGAACACATACAGTGACTTCGGAAAGTATGCAGACTTTTTCCACATTCTGTTACGTTATAGCCTTATTCTAAAATTGATTAAATAAAAAGAAATCCTCAGCAATCTACACACAATACCCCACAATGACAGTGAAAACAGGTTTTTAGAATTTTTTGCAAATGTATTAATAAAAAAAAGTATTCAGACCCTATGAGACTAGAAATTTAGCTCAGGTTTGGTTTTTTCATGTTTCCATTGATCATCTTTGATGTTTCTACAACTTGATTGGAGTCCACCTGTGGTAAATTAAATTGATTGGACATGATTTGGAAAGGCACTCACCTGTCTTTTTAAGGTCCCACAGTTGACAGTGCATGTCAGAGCAAAAACCAGGCCACGAGGTCAAAGGAATTGTCCATAGAGCGCAAAGACAGGATTGTGTCAAGGCACAGATCTGGGGAAGGGTACCAAAACATTTCTGCAGCATTGAAGGTACCCAAGAACACAGTGGCCTTCATCATTATTAAATGGAAGAAGTTTGGAACCACCAAGTCTCTTCCTAGAGCTGGATGTCCGGCCAAATTGAGCAATTGGGGGAGAAGGGCCTTGGTCAGGGAGGTTACCATTAACCCGATAGTCACTGACAGATCTCTCGAGTTCCTCTGTGGAGATGGGAGAACCTTCCAGAAGGACAACCATCTCTGCAGAACTCCACCAATCAGGCCTTTATGGTAGAGTGGTCAGACGTAAGCCACTCCTCAGTTAAATGCACATGACAGCCTGCTTGGAGGCACCTAAAGGACTCTCAGACCATGAGAAACAAGATTATCTGGTCTGATGAAACCAAGATTGAACTCTTTGGACTGAATGCCAAGCGTCACGTCTGGAGGAAACCTGGCACCATCCCTACGTTGAAGCATGGTGGTGGCAGCATCATGCTGTGGGGATGTTTTTCAGCGGCAGGGATTGGGAGACTAGTCAGCATTGAGGGAAAGATGAACGGAGCAAAGAACAGAGAGATCCTTGATGACAACCTGCTCCAGAGCTCTCAGGACCTCAGACTGGGGTGAAGGTTCACCTTCCAACAGGACAACAACCCTAAGCTCACAGCCAAGACAAAGCAGGAGTGGAGCCCGGACTTGAACCCAATCGAACATCTCTGGAGACCTGAAAATAGCGGTGCAGCTTGAGAGCTTGAGAGGATCTGCAGAGAAGAATGGGAGAAACTCCCCAAATACAGTTGTGCCAGGCTTGTAGCACCATACCTAATAAGACTTGAGGCTGTAAAAGGTGCTTCAAGAAAGTACTGAGTAAAGTGTCTGAATACTTAAGTAAATGTGATATTTCTGTTAGTTTTTTTATACATTTGCAAACATTTCCAAAAACCTGTTTTTGCTTCGTCATTATGGGGTATTGGGTGTAGATTGATGTTGGAAATGTTTTTTTTAATCAATTTTAGAATAAGTCTGTAACATAACAAAATGTGGAAAAAGTCAAGGGGTCTGAATACTTTCCGAATGCACTGTGTGTATATATATATATATATATATATATCCCTGTTGTATCCCTGTTGAATGTCCCATTCTACAGTCTGGTGTTTTGTGGTGGTAGGTGCAGAGAAGGTGAATGGTATTGGGGTATGCTCTGATTAGGCTGTTTTTAATGAGAGTCTACCTGATAGCATAGTGGATCACCTTGCTAGCGCTCTCTCTCTCTCTCTCTCTCTTTGTCTTGGATGCACTTTTTCCACATGAGTGCTGGTTTATGTAAGTGGGGGAGCAGATTACAGTATGCCAAAAGAGTACAATGATGCCTTAGTTCATCCTTCCCTGCCCTCTTTACCTTTACAACACAATATCTCAAATAAGCAGGCTTAAAAAGACAACACCTTAGTCAAGCAAGCTTAAACCCCTGTAAACATCACAACATATTCTGTATAAATACGGTAATTCATTTCATACCCAGGTTTGGAGAAAGGTGAAAATTTTACTTGCCTCTGTATGCGGACTAACCTGAGAGATTTGATGCTGTGTAAAATTCTTCCTGATCTTGAGGTTGCCAAGACAACACCAGTCGTGTCATACCTTTGCTCGCAGCAAAAGTCCTGTCAATGGACCACCCAAATCGAGCCTGCATTGTTGCTGGCAATTACACTTACTGCACACCAATAACAAAAGAAAGATACTGAAAACCTAAAGAGAGACAGCTATGCACGCTTTAGCTAACAACCACAGTGGGGGCATCCAGTATCTCCTGTGCACAGCACAGCGGAGGTGCATAACATTCAGATTTGGCTCCTCAGAAAAAGCTTGGCTTTTACCTAAAAGCCTGTTTACCTTTATCAGCCCAATCCAGAGGTCGGGTATCCACAGCTGGATAAATCCCCCTACACGAGCCCTGTGCTGGGCTGGGGAAAGGGGGGAGGAGGTTGTGGTAAAGGGAAGCCTCTGTACTTCTGTCAATGGAGGAGTCAGCATTCCCATCAGAGAGAGACAGACAGACAGAGAGAGAGTTTCCTGAATTTTGAAGCAGCAACAACCGCAACAGCAGAGTTCCTGATGAAAGTGTCACATTTTTTGAAAATATTTGTCTAACATTGAGTTAATACAAAAACAAACTCAAAGGAAAATATATAAACTTAGGAAAAAAGAAACGTCCCTTCGTAAAAATCCAAATAACTTCACAGATCTTCATTGTAAAGGGTTTAAACACTGTTTCCCATGCTTGTTCAATGAACCATAAACAATTAATGAACATGCAACTGTGGAACGGTCGTTAAGACACCAACAGCTTAGAGACGGTAGGCAATTAAGGTCACAGTTATGAAAACTTTGGACACTAAAGAGGCCTTTCTACTCACTCTGAAAAACACCAAGAGAAAGATGCCCAGGGTGAATGTGAATGTGCCTTAGGCATGCTGCAAGGATGCATGAGGACTGCAGATGTGGCCAGGGCAATAAATTGCAATGTCTGTACTGTGAGATGCCTAAGACAGTGCTACAGGGAGACAGGAAGGACAGCTGATCGTCCTCGCAGTGGCAGACCACGTGTAACAACACCTGCACAGGATCGGTACATCCGAACATCACACCTGCGGGACAGGTACAGGATGACAACAACAACTGCCCGAGTTATACCAGGGACACACAGTCCCTCCATCAGTTCTCAGACTGTCCGCAATAGGCTGAGAGATGCTGGACTGAGCTTGTAGGCCTGTTTGTATGGCAGGTCCTCACCAGACATCACCGGTAACAACGTCGCCTATGGGCACAAAACCATCGTCGCTGGACCAGACAGGACTGGCAAGAAGTGCTCTTCACTGACGAGTCGCGGTTTTGTCTCACCAGGGGTGATGGTCGGATTCGCGTTTATCGTCGAAGAAATTAGCATTACACTGGGACCTGTTGGATTGGAGGGTGAGGGCTAGGGCCATTCCCCCCAGAAATGTCCGGGAACTTGCAGGTGCCTTGTTGTAAGAGTGGGTTAACATCTCACAGCAAGAACTGGCAAATCTGGTGCAGTCCATGAGGAGGAGCTGCATTGCAGTACTTAATGCAGCTAGTGGCCACACCAGATACTGACTGTTAATTTTGATTTTGACCCCCCCCCCCTTTGTTCAGGGACACATTATTCAATTTCTGTTAGTCACATGTCTGTGGAACTTGTTCAGTTCATGTCTCAGTTTCTGAATCTTGTTATGTTCGTACAAATATTTACACATGTTAAGTTTGCTGAAAATAAATGCAGTTGACAGTGAGAGGACGTTTCTTTTTTTGCTGAGTTTATCAATAGATTTGCTAGCAAGCTGCCATTGTTACCATAGCATCACCAATCAATTTTTTGTTTTTAAGCTAGCTATCCACCTAATTTTTGAATGTTGCTATGGGCACAGCCAAATAACGGAAGGGATGGATTCAACTGCTGCTTTACTTACCTACTACATCGTGCCTGTGGTAAACTTGATAGAGTAAATTATTTGAAGGAGTCAATTTCTAAAGTATAAAAGTCAAATAAACAAGTGTAAGTGTAATTTATATGTATTTCATTCAAGTTCGCTAACGTTAGCCAGACATACTAGTAGTTCTGTTGTGATAATTACATTAGTTGTGTCGTGTAAGAGTTAAGGCCATCCACCAAACCAATAACTATAACGATAACTATAAACTATAGGCTACATAACTATAAAAAGTTGGTGAGCATCCACACTAGAGGATAGTTTATCGTTCTACAGTCCTGCACCTGTCAATCAACTGATCAACCCATCCTACTACAGGCTGCCTATTAAGGTGGTAACACAAGACCATTCATGAGGTCTCTAACACACAAATACTAGTTCAGACCATTCAGTGCTTTCAGGGTGTGTTCATTGTCATAGTGACAACTGCAAATAATACTTCAATGTAGGCCTAATGAAAAATAGTATAGTAACTTGTATTTAAATGTAGCAATTCAACAACACTGTTTAGTGTTGCTCAAGTAGTTTGCAAGTATGTGATTTCCATTTTTCTAGTGGTTTTCAATTCCTTTGGTTGTTCTTTTTCACTGTTCTCATCTCTCTGTCTGTCCTGTGCAACTATTTACAATACATCAGTGCAACAATGTTATCATAACCGGCCAGAAATTATAACACCAATGCACTTTCTCTCCTCAACTTTCCCTAAATGCATTTTCTATACTCTAGGACTGTTTTACATGAGCAATTAGTAAAAGCAAGCTTGCTTCTTTCACCGGATTGGCTATTAGGCTTAGGATAAAAAAAGGATACAAATAAATGTCCTATAACTTTTGTAGCCTATAGCGTTCCTGGGATTTCACGAAAAGAGGAATAGCCTATTGCGGAGAGGCTTCCTTAGTCTATAGCCTGTTGCGCACAGGAACAGCTGGAAAAGAGAGGCTAGTATTTGTATTTATTATGGATCCCCATTAGGTGCTGAAGGGCTATATAAATACATTTGATTTGATTTGCTGCCAAAGCAGCATCTACTCTTCCTGGGGTCCAGAAAAAGTTATGCAGTTTATACAATTTTAAAAACATTACAGTACATTCACAGATTTCACAACACACTGTGTGCCCTCAGGCCCCTACTCCACCACTACCACATATCTACAGTACTAAATCCGTGTGTGTGTGTGTGTGTGTGTGTGTGTGTGTGTGTGTGTGTGTGTGTGTGTGTGTGTGTGTGTGTGTGTGTGTGTGTGTGTGTGTGTGTGTATGTGTGTATGTATGCATGTGTCTGTGCCAATGTTTGTGTTGCTTCACGGTCCCTGCTGTTCCATAAGGTGTTTTTTTATGTTATTTTAAATGTAATTTTACTGCTTGCTCAAGATACTTGATGTGGCATAGAGTTCCATGTAGTCATGGCTCTATGTAGTACTGTGTGCCTCCCATAGTCTGTTCTGGACTTGGGGACTGTGAAGAGACCTCTTGCGGCATGTCTTGTGGGGTATGCATGGGTGTCCGAGCTGTGTACCAGTAGTGTAGACAGACAGCTCTGTGCATTCAACATGTCAATACCTCTCATAATTAAAAGTAGTGATGAAGTCAATCTCTCCTCCACTTTCAGCCAGGAGAGATTGACATGCATATTATTGATATTAGCTCTCTGTGTACATCCAAGGGCCAGCCGTGCTGCCCTGTTCTGAGCTAATTGCAAGTCCTTTTTTGTGGCACCTGACCACACGACTGAACAGTAGTCAAGGACAAAACTAAGGCCTGTAGGACGTGCCTTGTTGATAGTGTTGTTAAGAAGGCAGAGCATCACTTTATTATAGACAGATTTCTCCCCATCTTAGCCACTACTGCATCAATATGTTTTGACCATGACAGTTTACAATCTAGTGTTACTCATCTCAACTTGCTCAATTCCCACAGTATTTATTACAAGATTTAGTTGAGGTTTAGGGTTTAGTGAGTGTTTTGTTCTAAGTACAATGCTTTTAGTTTTAGACATATTTATGGCTATCTTATTCCTTGCCACCCACTCTGAAACTAACTGCAGCTCTTTGTTGAGTGTTGCAGTCATTTCAGTTTCTGTAGTAGCTGATGTGTATAGTGTTGAGTCATCCGCATACATAGACACTCTGGCTTTACTCAAAGTCAGTGGCATGTTGTTAGTAAAAATTGAAAAAAAGCACCCTCTGTGTTCTGTTAGACAAGTAACTCTTTATCCACATTATAGTAGGGGGTGTAAAGCCATAACACATACGTTTTTCCAGCAGCAGACTATGATCGACAATGTCAAAAGCCGCACTGAAGTCTAACAAGACAGCCCCCACAATCATTGTATCATCAATTTCTCTCAGCCAAACATCAGTCATTTGTGTAAGTGCTGTGCTTGTTGAGTGTCTTTGCTGAAATTCTGTTGTCAATATGTTTACTGTGAAATAGCATTGTATCTGGTCAAACACCATTTTTTACAGAAGTTTACTAAGGGTTGGTAACAGGCTGATTGGTTGGCTATTTGAGCCAGTAAAATGGGCTTTACTATTCTTGGGTAGCAGAATGACTTTAGCTTTCCTCCAGGCCTGAGGGCACACGCTCTCTAGTAGGCTTAAATTGAAGATGTGGCAAATAGGAGTGGCAATATTGTCTGCTATTGTCCTCAGTAATTTTCCATCCAGATTGTCAGACCCCGTTGGTTTGTCGTTGTTGATTTGTTTCACCTCTTCCACACTGACTTTATAGAATTCAAAAGTACAATTCTTGTCTTTCATAATTTGGTCCGATATACTTGGATGTGTAGTGTCAGCGTTTGTTGCTGGCATGTCATGCCTAAGTTTACTTCTCTTGCCAATGAAAAAGTCATTAAAGTAGTTTGCAATATCAGTGGGCTTCGTGATGAATGAGCCGTCTGATTCAATGAATGAAGGAGCCGAGTTGGCTTTTTCCCCCAAAATTTCCCAAGGGGATTTAACAGGTTTTACAGTCATTTTCTTAATGGGTGCATGCTTGTTAGTAACTGGAATAAGTAGTTTCGTAAATGTGTCAAGTGCAGCATCTGGTTGCTCCTCATTACACACCACAGACCAGCAAATATTATTTACATAATCAACATATGAATCACTACAAAACTTCTTGTATGACCTCTTATACACTATATTAGGCCCAGCCATTGGAACTTTGGTTTTCATAGATATGGCTATTATATTGTGATGACTACATCCTATGGATTTGGATACTGCTTTAAAACAAAATATCTGCAGCGTTAGTAAAGATGTGATCAGTACATGTTGATTTAATTCCTGTGCTGTTTGTAACTACCCTGGTAGGTTGACTGACAACCTGATCAAGGTTAGAAAGCTGTAGGATAAACAGATGTATTCGGTGCAATTAGGGGTACATAAATTAAATGACTTACATTGTTATTGCCAATGCCCCTAAGATCAGAAACCTTGTTTCTTAGGCTACATATGTTAATATGGGCTATTTTTAGAACTTTTCTGTGTTGCTTGATTGTTTTTAATGCTTTACTGTGAAGCTTATCAGAGGTAGACTTACTCATGAAATTTACATTGGAGCTGATAGTGCAGGGTGAGCTGCATAAAGCGGTCTTCCTGCTGTTGCACACCGCCTCAGTGCTAATGGTGTAACTCTGGTTTATAGGCTCATGATTACTGCTTACAATAGCTGTAGGTTTAACAGATGTATTCGGTGCAATTTGGGGTACATACATTAAATGACTTACTTTGTGTTTGCCAATGCCCCAAGGATCATGTACATTTGATGCAGCATTATGATGACTCATTGTCACAATGGTAGGGATTAACAGAGCTGGTCTTAGATCATTTACCAGTCATTGTTTCAACGCAGCATTGAAATGCGTGGACAGAGTCCAGGAGCCAAGATGATTTATCCATCATTCCGGTAGAGTATCTTCTGTTTCCAGAAGGTGTCAAAGTTATCAATAAAAGTGACTCCAGCAGACCTACAGTAGTATTTTAGCCAGATGTGTAATGCCATCAGTCTGCTGAATCTGTCACGCCCGCGATCCAACAATGGTACTGGACCTGAAATTATTGGCAGTTTTTTTTTAGTCTTTTAATGCTAAAATCAGTTCTGAGCTAGCCCGCCTGATGTCGTTTGACCCCCACATGGACTACGATAGTGTCATCTCCCGGCATCTGTGGTAGAACAGTCGGAAGCAGCCTTGTTATGTCCTTGTACTTGTGCTCCTGTGTAGCAAAAGGTTTTTGCCTTGGGGACCGAGATGTTTCTCACCATAGAGCTGCCTATGATGACAGCTGGTGATGTTAAATGGGCCGGTCTCTCAGGCAGCCTCACGGACTGGAGCTCAGAGGATCTAAACCCGAGGTAGAAGCCACCGGAGAGGGAGACATGGCCGAGGACGAAGACGCAGGTACCTCCGGATCCGATCTTGATTAGGAAGCCACCAAGGACGAAGGCGCCTGAACCTCTGGTCTGTGTCAGTTCCGGGCTCAACATCTCCATGGAGAACCCTGTTGCCAGAGGACGCCTTCTTCGACTTCCATGGCGAGTGGCGTACCTCCACGGCTGGTTGGTTGGGTCGAGATCAGCTCCGTTCTCCAGGGAAGGGGGAGACCCCTTTGGGGATGGAACCCTGCCTAGCACCGGCCAGTCGGCTGTGGAGAGCCGACCAGACCAGAGCGGCGTCCGGCTACTTGGGTGGAAGAAAAATAAAACGTTGGTGGGCATGGGTTTCCTAGTAGCTTTTTTTGCTACTTGCTTGCTAAGAGTAGCTACTTCGCTCCTGTAGTCCTCCGCAAGCAAGCAGTTGCTACATTGAATGTCAGCGCGGTCCACATTGTCCCGGAACAAAGCAAAATAAACACAGCTCCTGCAACGCTGGAAACGTTCAATAGCGGCCTCCATTTGAGTCTGCCGAGCCAGCTAGGCTAGCTGGGCTTTCACGTCTCTCCCCCTATACGGAATCTGTCTGGATCCCGGGACAGATAGCAGCGCTCACAGCAATTTAGCCCAACAGACCTGCAGGATTCAAGATAAAATAAAAGTATATATAAACACGGTCAGCTTTTAAACCAAGGTTTATAGTTCAGGTTTCAGCATTCGACAGGTTTCAGTTTCGGCGTTCGACAGCGTTCAACAACAACAAACATACGTCGCGCTGAAGTAAGAAGCTAAATATTAGCTAGATATTAGGCCATTCATTGGCTAAATATTAGAGTTATAGGCAAAAATTGTACCTGTCAAAGTGCAAGAAAAATAGTTAACAGGTTATGAAATGGCAAATCTGTAGTGTGTTCCAACAGGCTGCGCTCTGTGGTCCCCGGGGACACAAAGTTCCACTATTGATTAGACATATCAACATTTTAGACAAGACAGTTATTATTTCTGGGCAACGACAACACAGTGCAACGAGGAATGTATTATTGTTATCAAGTGAGTACACAATTATTTTCCATAGGCTGTAAACTGCAGTGATTTAGGCCAATTTGAATAACTGCTCAAACGTCCTGTTTTGTTAAATGCAGAAATAACCGCATAGGCCTACAGCCTAGGCCTGATTATGCAACCATTTGGATCAGTTTGGGTCCATTCTCAACAGTTTAGAAGGACAAGAAAGGTATTTTGTCAGAATGTAGCCCGGTGTTAAGACTTACTATAGGAAAATAAATGAACAAGATGGCGCCGTACTGGATGGCCGCTGTTTTGCAAGCTCCGACCCAACTTATCTATTTTGTTGGTTATTTTTACTCTATTTTCATTAAATATATCCGCTATTATTTTTTACAGCTGACAAGAACGCTTGAACATAACATCGTCAGTTACTTACCCCAATTCCGGCTTCTACTTCGACTCATCTGCCCTGGGCTTTCTCTGTAATTCCAACCCAATTTTCGGGCCACCCAAGAGGAAATGCCGGTGTTACGGAGGCAAGAGAGAGGGGATCCTGGTGAGATCAAGGCGAAGGGAAAACCAGCCACCTCTTACATCCATTCTACAGTTACTTGATAATAATATGGATGACCTCCAATGGCGGTTTGCTCAAGATGGCTCAAGATGTAGCTTATAGCGTAAGTTGAAGCGTAGGCATATTATATTAAACCACAATTCATCAGTTCAATGTTAGGCTTAATACTGCAGTGAATGTATACAGTTGAAATCGGAAGTTTACATACACCTTAGCCAAATACATTTAAACTCTGTTTTTCACAATTCCTGACATTTAATCCTAGTAACAATTACCTGTCTTTGGTCAGTTAGGATCACCACTTTATTTTAAGATTGTGAAATAAAAGTAAAGAGAATGATTTATTCCAGCTTTTATTTCTTTCATCACATTCCTAGTGGGTCAGACATTTACATACACTCAATTAGTATTTGGTAGCATTGCCTTTAAATTGTTTAACTTGGGTCAAACGTTTCGGGTAGCCTTCTACAAGCTTCCCACAATACGTTGGGTGAATGTTGGCCCATTCCTCCTGACAGAGCTGGTGTAACTGAGTCAGGTTTGTAGGCCTCCTTGCTCGCACACGCTTTTTCAGTGCTGCCCACACATTTTCTATATGATTGAACTCAGGGCTTTGCGATGGCCGCTCCAATACCTTGACTTTGTTGTCCTTAAGCCATTTTGCCACAACTTTGGTGTTCTTCGGCTTGCAAGCCTCCGCATTTTCCCTCCAAACATAACGATGGTCATTATGGCAAAACAGTGCTATTCTTGCTTCTTCAGACCAGAGGACATTTCTCCAAAAAGTACGATATTTGTCCCCATGTGCAGTTGCAAACTGTAGTCTGGCTTTTTTATGATTGGTTTTGGAGCAGTGGCTTCTTCCTTGCTGAGTGGCCTTTCAGGTTATGTCGATATAGGACTCGTTTTACTGTGGATATAGATACTTTTGTACCTGTTTACTCCAGCATCTTCACGAGGTCCTTTACTGTTGTTCTGGGATTGATTTGCACTTTTCGCACCAAAGTACGTTCATCTCTAGGAGACAGAACGCTTCTCCTTCCTGAGCGGTATGACGGCTGCTTGGTCCCATGGTGTTTGGTGGCTCAGTTGGTAGAGCATGGTGTTTGCAACGCCAGGGTTGTGGGTTCGATTCCCATGGGGACCAGTGCGGGAAAAAAATTAAATTATGAAATGTATGCATTCACTCCTGTAAGTTGCTCTGGATAAGAGCGTCTGCTAAATGACTAAAATGTAAATGTAAAATGTGTTTATACTTGTGTACTATTGTTTGTACAGGTGAACGTGGTACCTTCAGGCATTTGGGTATTGCTCCCAAGGATCAACCAGACTTGTGGAGGTCTACAATTATTTTTCTGAGGTCTTGGCTGATTTATTTTGATTTTCCCATGATGTCAAGCAAAGAGGCACTGAGTTTGAAGGTAGGCCTTGAAATACATCCACAGGTACACCTCCAATTGACTCAAATTATGCCAATTAGCCTACCAGAAGCTTCTAAAGCCATTACATAATTTTCTGGAATTTTCCAAGCTGTTTAAAGGCAAAGTAAACTTAGTGTATGTACACTTCTGACCCACTGGAATTGGGAAACAGTGAGTTATAAGTGAAATAATCTGTCTGTAAACAATTGTTGTAAAAATTGTTGTAAAAAAAATCTGTGTCATGCACAAAGTAGATGTCCTAACTGACTTGCCAAAACTATAGTTTGTTAATTAACAAGAAATTTGTGGAGTGGTTGAAAAATTAGTTTTAATGACTCCAACCTAAGTGTATTTAAACTTCTGACTGTATCTATATCTAGTCCCCTGGTATGCATCTGGAAAAGCTACCATATGTTTACATTTTTTTAGGGACAAGAAATGTATCCTACCTAGGCTACAACAACACAATGCAGTCAACAATGTTATTGTTTTCAAGTGAGCACAACACTCTAGTCTAGGCTTTAAACTACAGTGAATAGCCTATGTCCTTTGAATTTCCACTCAAAAGCCTGGCGTTTTGAATGTATCCTTGCATTAATTTCTAAATAACTGCATCTGGCCTACCTGATTGGGCAACCATTTTTGATCAGTTATGTGTTATTTCTCTGCAGTTTAGTCTACAAGGACAAGGCATATTAGCAGGCCAGTAATATGTTGTATTTTGTCAGGACTTTTCGATAATGTTACAATACTGCGTGAGCGCAGAGTAAGTTGTATCCATAGTTTTTACGTTTGGCTTCCGTGTTTTAAAAGCGTTCGAAGAGTCGGATAGCTAATAGCTAAAACGGAAAAGTCTATAAAAAAATGAGAGACTTTTTTGCTACAGTGGCTAGAAAAACTATGTGTACCCTTTGGAATTACCTGGATTTCTGCATAAATTGGTCATCAAATTTGATCTGATCTTCATCTACTGTTGAAGTCTGAAGTTTACATACTTTTTTCCCTTACTGTAAGTGTATTTGATCCCTGCTGATTTTGTACGTTTGCCCACTGACAAAGAAATGATCAGTCTATAATTTTAATGGTAGGTTTATTTGAACAGTGAGAGACAGAATAACAACAAAGAAATCCAGAAAAACACATGTCAAAAATGTTATAAATTGATTTGCATTTTAATGAGGGAAATAAGTATTTGACCCCCTCTCAATCAGAAAGATTTCTGGCTCCCAGTTGTCTTACATACAGGTAACGAGCTGAGATTAGGAGCACACTCCTAAAGGGAGTGCTCCATCATTTTATACAGGTAACGAGCTGAGATTACTTGTATAAAAGACACCTGTCCACAGAAGCAATCAATCAATCAGATTACAAACTCTCCACCATGGCCAAGACCAAAGAGCTCTCCAAGGATGTCAGGGACAAGATTGTAGACCTACACAAGGCTGGAATGGGCTACAAGACCATCGCCAAGCAGCTTGGTGAGAAGGCGACAACAGTTGGTGCGATTATTCGCAAATGGAAGAAACACAAAAGAACTGTCAATCTCCCTCAGCCTGGGGCTCCATGCAAGAGCTCACCTCGTGGAGTTGCAATGATCATGAGAAAGGTGAGGAATCAGCCCAGAACTACACAGGAGGATCTTGTCAATGATCTCAAGAAAGCTGGGACCATAGTCACCAAGAAAACAATTGGTAACACTATGCCGTGAAGGACTGAAATCCTGCAGCGCCCGCAAGGTCCCCCAGCTCAAGAAAGCACATATACATGCCCGTCTGAAGTTTGCCAATGAACATCTGAATGATTCAGAGGACAACTGGGTGAAAGTGTTGTGGTCAGATGAGACCAAAATGGAGCTCTTTGGCATCAACTCAACTCTCCGTGTTTGGAGGAGGAGGAATGACCCCAAGAACACCATCCCCACCGTCAAACATGGAGGTGAAAACATTATGCTTTGGGGGTGTTTTTCTGCTAAGGGGACAGGACAACTTCACCGCATCAAAGGGACGATGTACCGTCAAATCTTGGGTGAGAACCTCCTTCCCTCAGCCAGGGCATTGAAAATGGGTCGTGGATGGGTTTTCCAGCATGACAATGACCCAAAACACACAGCCAAGGCAACAAAGGAGTGGCTCAAGAAGAAGCACATTAAGGTCCTGGAGGGGCCTGGCCAGTCTCCAGACCTTAATCCCAAAGAAAATCTGTGGAGGGAGCTGAAGGTTTGAGTTGCCAAACATCAGCCTCAAAACCTTAATGACTTGGAGAAGATCTGCAAAGAGGAGTGGGACAAAATCCCTCCTGAGATGTGTGCAAACCAGGTGGCCAACTACAAGAAACGTCTGACCTCTGTGATTGCCAACAAGGGTTTTGCCACCAAGTACTAAGTCATGTTTTGCAGAGGGGTCAAATACTTATTTCCCTCATTAAAATGCAAATCATTTTAAAACATTTTTGACATGTATTTTTCTGGATTTTTGTTGTTGTTATTCTGTCTCTCACTGTTCAAATGAACCTACCATTAAAATTATAGACTGATAATTTCTTTGTCAGTGGGCAAACGTACAAAATCAGCAGGGGATCAAATACTTTTTTCCCTCACTGTAGGTTGGAGTCATTAAAACTCGTTTTTCGACCACTCCACACATTTCTTGTTAACAAACTATAGTTTTGCCAAGTCGGTTAGGACACCTACTTTGTGCATGACACAAGTCATTTTTCCAACAATTGTCTTCATACTGAGAACCCCACAGCCTGGCACACTGCCCTGGGCATAAAATACCCAAAATATGTGTAATATATAATATATCAGATTTACATACTTTACGTTGTGTAGAAAATATCCAGGATAAAGAGAATGCTTTTGTGACGATAATATTGTGATTTTAGTTCTCTAACAAGATCATAGTAAATTGTGATACCTTGCCACGTAACCAGCCATGCCCCAGGGAGCCCAGAGAGCGTGTCAGCATGACGTAAATGCCCCCTTTTTACCCGAGGGTATAAAGCATTTGAGTTAAGAATTAACATATCAGACTAAAACGGACCACAGCTACAGCGAGTTCTACGATAGTCCACGACCCCGAATGCAACACGAGGTTGAAGAAGACAAAATAACCTCTTAACCTCTCTAGGCTAGGCGGGACGAATTCGTCCCACCTACGTAACAGCCACTGCAAGCCTGTGGCGCGATTTTCAAAACGTTAAAAATCCTATTACTTCAATTTCTCAAACATATGACTATTTTACAGCCATTTAAAGACAAGACTCTCGTTAATCTAACCACACTGTCCGATTTCAAAAAGGCTTTACAACGAAAGCAAAACATTAGATTATGTCAGCAGAGTACCAAGCCAGAAATAATCAGACACCCATTTTTCAAGCCAGCATATAATGTCACCAAAACCCAGAAGACAGCTAAATGCAGCACTCACCTTTGATGATCTTCATCAGATGACAACCCTAGGACATTATGTTATACAATACATGCATGTTTTGTTCAATCAAGTTCATATTTCAAAAACCAGCTTTTTACATTAGCATGTGACGTTCAGAACTAGCATACCCCCCGCAAACTTCCGGGGAATTCGCTAACATTTTACTAAATTACTCATGATAAACGTTCACAAAAAGCATAACAATTATTTTAAGAATTATAGATACAGACCTCCTCTATGCACTCGATATGTCCGATTTTAAAATAGCTTTTTGGTGAAAGCACATTTTGCAATATTCTAAGTACATAGCCCAGGCATCACGGGCTCGCTATTTAGACACCCGGCAAGTTTAGCACTCACCATAATCATATTTACTATTATAAAAGTTTGATTACCTTTTGTTGTCTTCGTCAGAATGCACACCCAGAACTGCTACTTCAATAACAAATGTTGGTTTGGTCCAAAATAATCCATCGTTATATCCGAATAGCGGCGTTTTGTTCGTGCGTTCCAGACACTATCCGAAATAGTAAAGAAGTGTCACGCGCATGGCGCAATTCGTGACAATAAAATTCTAAGTATTCCATTACCGTACTTCGAAGCATGTCAACCGCTGTTTAAAATCAATTTTTACGACATTTTTCTCGTAGAAAAGCGATAATATTCCGACAGGGAATCTCCTTTTCGGCAAACAGAGGAAAAAATCCCAAAGGCGGGGGCGGTCGGGGTCACGAGCATAAGCCCAGTGTCCCTTGATCGGCCACTTGAGAAAGGCGATAATGTGTTTCAGCCTGGGGCTGGAATGACGACATTCTGTTTTTTCCCGGGCTCTGAGCGCCTATGGACGACGTGGGAAGTGTCACGTTAGAGCAGAGATCCTTAGTAAATGATAGAGATGGAAAAGAAGTTCAAGAAATGGTCAGACAGGCCACTTCCTGTAAAGGAATCTCTCAGGTTTTGACCTGCCATTTGAGTTCTGTTATACTCACAGACACCATTCAAACAGTTTTAGAAAATGTAGGGTGTTTTCTATCCATATGTAATACGTATATGCATATTCTAGTTACTGGGTAGGAGTGGTAACCAGATTAAATCGGGTATGTTTTTTATCCAGCCGTGTCAATACTGCCCCCTATCCTAAACAGGTTAACAATCAATGCTACGGTTGAATAGCTGTTCTGTATCTAAGAAGGTTAATTTAAGTAGGAACATCCGGTTATTCTCTTCAAATCATTGTGTCCTACACTGGTTTCATCACCACTCTGGGATCATCGACACGACTGATTAGCCGTCCTCAGGAGACCACTCTTTCAGAACGAGGGCAAGTAAAACCAACAACTAAGAAGAAGGACATTGTGGCCTCGTGAACAATCAGAGACTTACACCTGAGAATGAAAGACAAGGCCATCCGAAGAGGGCCCAACAGAGATACACAAGGAAGACCTTCAACACGTAAATACATCATTACATTACTTCTTACCCAAAGGAACGGCAGTTCGGGGCAAGGTATTGGGGCTAAACTAAGCGTAGTTTACAAATGTATCCAAGTGTTGCTTCTCTTTCTCGCTCTCTCTCTCTTTTTAAATCTCCATCTCCAAGTGTCATATCGTGTTAGTCCACTAGGGAGTTGTTGTCGTTGTATTAAGTTTCCAATCAATAACCTATAGCGTGTGTGTGTGTGTGTATCCTATGTTATCATTTGGTGTTAGTAAATAAATAATCAAATCAATTGGTGTGGTAAGGAATGATCAGTGAGACCTGGATTTGTGCAGATTTACAAAGTCTATGACGTTCCGAATGAGACTGAAATGAGGAAATGGTTAATTAGTGACTGTGGTGATATCTATATATTCTTGAGTTAATTTGGGAGACGGTAACTCATTAAACAAACTTTTCCTGTGGTGCCCCAAATTCCTAATGAGTTAATTGTTACATTATTAATTTAATTAAGTATCAATTAAACATAGTTAGTTGATCAAATAAATAACAGTCATCAGACTAATGATAGTCACGTCAATACACAGATAACAATCAACAAGGACAATGATTCAATTGGCCCCAGCCTCACTGTTAACGTTTACCATAACGGCACCATCATGGTTCACAGACCAAAACCCAAGAGAACACTGCTCCAAGCTCTGACAGCATCCCCATCTCTCCAAGACTCTCCTCCAACATCAAATCGCTCAGAGAGAGTTTATCTGTTTTAGAAAAAGAACTTGCTGCGGTCCGGAATAAGTCCTTTGGTCTTGAGAGCAGAGGCAGTCAGCAGCTGACAGAGGAGGGGACCAGTCTGGTATCTCACGTGAAATAGCAACAGAGAGAGATTCGGGAGCTACAATCAGCCATGAGAAAACTGGAGGAGGATAACCAGGCCCCCAGAATGAAAGTGTGTCACCTGAGAGAGATGCTGACCTCCACTGTCAACCACAGCCACCTGCATCAGCAACAGAGAGAGCTACAGGAGCTGAAGGAAGAGGTCAAGAGGTCATCAGCCACCAGCCCGGCCAAACAGCCATTCTCCTCCCCCTTCTCCTCCCATCACACACACAACACCTTGTCCCCATTACACCGACACACCCTGTCCCACCCAACAATGACACACACACCCCCCTGCCCAGCACTGACCCAGGAAACAATGAGAGGAACAACCTAGAGTTTGCACTCGTGTGATTCTAACGGGAAATTCATTGACTTGAAGTGTCTCTTCCCTGTGAAAAGTGTCATCAAACTCTGGTGCCCCACCACAGACACTGCCATGGAGTTGCTCTCAGATGAGAGACTGAGAGAGGCAGAACGCATACTGATCCACACCGGGACAAACAATGTGATGGCACGCAGGGACGACATGGCCAAAGCTCTGACCCAAATGGCTACTAAAGCTACTAGAGTTCCCATCAGCCAGAATCAACCTCTCCACTATTCTCACCAGACTAGACGTGTCCCAGCGAGTCATCAACACCATCAACACAGAGTTATCACAGGCCTGTTCCCCTATGACAAAGGTGACTACAGTAAGAGAGGCATTTAAACATAAACTTATTTTCTAATCAAAATGCTTTTTTTGTGTGCCAGAAATGCTTTCTGGAACATGTGAACTTTCATGTGCCTTAATAACAAACTTGTATGCCATCTGTAAATACAAATACAATTGTTAAATTAGGATCATAGTTGATTTAGTCACGGAAAAGGACAGGAACCTCCCCATCTAGCCATGATTGGCTGAGATAATGGCTGGGCTGGACATGACGAGAGATGAGTTCAGATTGGTCTGCCATGTAGCTCGCTTCTGTCTATAACATGAGCTGGTCAGTATGTGTAGGTAATCCTTTATAACGCAGCTTTTTTGAAAGATGTCTCTGCCACGGCTGTCGTATTGATGAGACCAAGGCGCAGCGGGTTGCGTGCTCAACATATTATTTATTAAGGATGTGAACACAAAAAAACAAGAAAATACAGAAACACGACAGGAACAGTTTTGCAGGCTAACAAAACGCAGTGCAAAAACAACTACCCACAAATCCCCAGTTGAAAACAAGCAACTAATATATGACTCCCAATCAGGAACAACGACGTACAGCTGTTCCTGATCGGACCACACAGAAATAGACAAACTGGAAAACCATACAAAACACAAACCCTTCTGCCACATCCTGACCAAATACTAATACAATTACTCCCTCTGCTGGTCAGGACGTGACAGTACCCCCCCCCCCCCCCCCCCCAAAGGTGCAGACCCCGGATGCACCTCATAAGAAAAAGCAAAATCCCCCAAAACAACAAAAAAACAATTTCCCCCTAAACTAAAGGGAGGGAAGGGAGGGTGGCTGCTGTCAACGATGGCACCTGTGCTACACCCCCCCTCCCCAACCCACCTATATTGGAGGTGACTCTGGTTCTGGCCTACTGTCCTCCAGACTATAGACAGAGTCTCTTTGCTCCGGACCGTAGGCAGACTCACTCGGTTCCGGGTCGTAGGCAGACTCCTTCAGTTCCGAGCTGTAAGCAGACTCACACATTTCAAAGTTATTGTCAACCTCATTCTGTTCCGGACCACAGGCAGACTCACTCGGTTCCGGGTCGCAGGCAGACTCACTCGGTTCCGGGTCGCAGGCAGACTCACTCAGTTCCGGGTCGCGGGCAGACTCACTCGGTTCCGGGTCACGGGCAGGCTCACTCGGTTCCGGATTGCGGGCCGTCTCACCTGGTTCCGGACAGTGGGCCGTCTCACCTGGTTCCGGACAGTGGGCCGTCTCACCTGGTTCTGGATACTCTGGATGAGGCACTGTTGCCGGATACTCTGGACGAGGCACTGTTGCCGGATACTCTGGACGAGGCACTGTTGCCTGATACTCTGGACGAGGCACTGTTGCCGGATACTCTGGACGAGGCACTGTTGCCGGATACTCTGGACGAGGCACTGTTGCCGGATACTATGGACGAGGTACTATTGCCGGACACTCTGGACGAGGCACTGTTGCCGGACACTCTGGACGAGGCACTGTCATCGGAATCTCGGGCCTGGTCTGACGCACTGGAAGCCTGATGCGTGGGGCTGGTAGTGGAGGTACCAGCCTGGGGACACGCACCTCAGGGCTAATGCGGGGAGCAGGAACCGGCCGAGTTGGAGTGGGCTGACGCACTGGAAGCCTGATGCGTGGTGCTGGAAGTGCCAGTTTGGGGACACGCACCTCCGGGCTAGTGCGGGGAGAGGGAACAGGCTGAGTTGGACTGGGCTGACTCACTGGAAGCTTGATGCGTGGTGCTGGTACTGGACGTGCCAGCCTGGAGACACGCACCTCAAGGCTAGTGCGTGTAGCGGGAAACACTGGACCGTAGAGGCACACTGGCGGTCTCGAGCGCAGGACTGGCATCACCCCTACTGGCTGGATGCCCACTTTCCCCTGGCACATGCGGGGCGCTGGTACTGCGCATACCGGCCTGAAAATACCCGGCCTTGCCACAGCACCCATCATCCCTAAGCACGGGACCTGTCCAGTCATATGTCGCCCAAAAAAAGTACGGGGATTTGGCCTGGGGCTCAATCCTCGCCCAGCCAAACTACCCGTGTGCCCCCCCCCAAAAGAATTATTGGGGCTGCCTCTCGGGCTCCCTTACCAGCAGTGTTCCCCGGTCCTCACCAGACTTCCTCCATGGACCCTCTCCGGCCAGAATCTGCTCCCAAGTCCATGACTCGCGATAGTCCACCCGTTGCTCCTTCCTCCGCTGCTTGGTCCGTGTTTGGTGGGTAGTTCTGTCACGGCTGTCGTATTGATGAGACCAAGGCGCAGCGGGCTGCGTGCTCAACATATTATTTATTAACCTGTTAGGACTAGGGGGCAGCATTTGCACGTCTGGATAAAAAAAATGTACCCGATTTAATCTGGTTACTAATCCTACCCAGTAACTAGAATATGCATATACTTATTATATATGGATAGAAAACACTCTAAAGTTTCTAAAACTGTTTGAATGGTGTCTGTGAGTATAACAGAACTCATTTGGCAGGCAAAACCCTGAGACATTTTCTGACAGGAAGTGGATACCTGATGTGTTGTATTGACTTTAAACCTATCCCATTGAAAAACACAGGGGCTGAGGAATATTTTGGCACTTCCTATTGCTTCCACTAGATGTCACCAGCCTTTACAAAGTGTTTTGAGTCTTCTGGAGGGAGATCTGACCGAACAAGAGCCATGGAACGATGATGTCCCATTAGACACCTGGCGCGCGAGTTCATGTTGGGTACCCTCGTTCCAATACGTTATAAAAGAGTATGCATTCGTCCACCTTGAATATTATTCATGTTCTGGTTAAAAAAGGCCCTAATGATTTATGCTATACAACGTTTGACATGTTTGAACGAACGGAAATATATTTTTTCCCCTCGTTCATGACGAGAAGTCCGGCTGGCTTAGATCATGTGCTAACAAGACGGAGATTTTTGGACATAAATGATGAGCTTTTTTGAACAAAACTACATTCGTTATGGACCTGTGATACCTGGAAGTGACATCTGATGAAGAGAATCAAAGGTAATGGATTATTTACATAGTATTTTCGATTTTAGATCTCCCCAACATGACGTCTAGTCTGTATCGCAACGCGTATTTTTCTGGGCGCAGTGCTCAGATTATTGCAAAGTGTGATTTCCCAGTAAGGTTATTTTTAAATCTGGCAAGTTGATTGCGTTCAAGAGATGTAAATCTATAATTCTTTAAATGACAATATAATATTTTACCAATGTTTTCTAATTTTAATTATTTAATTTGTGACGCTGACTTGACTGCCGGTTATTGGAGGGAAACGATTTCCTGAACATCAATGCCATAGTAAAACGCTGTTTTTGGATATAAATATGAACTTGATAGAACTAAAAATGCATGCATTGTCTAACATAATGTCCTAGGAGTGTCATCTGATGGAGATTGTAAAAGGTTAGTGCATCATGTTAGCTGGTTTTATGGTTTTGGTGACCCTGTCTTTGACTTGACAAAACATTACACACAACTCTTGTAAATGTACTGTCCTAACATACTCTAAATTTATGCTTTCGCCGTAAAACCTTTTTGAAATCGTAAAACGTGGTTAGATTAAGGAGATGTTTATCTTTCAAATGGTGTAAAATAGTTGTATTTTTGAAAAATTTGAATTTTGACATTTATTTGGATTCAAATTTGCCGCTCTTGAAATGCACCTGCTGTTGATGGAGTGCACCACGGGTGGCACGCTAGCGTCCCACCTAGCCCATAGAGGTTAAAGATGTGAACACAAAAAACAAGAAAATACAGAAACACGACAGGAACAGTTTTGCAGGCTAACAAAACGCAGTGCAAAAACAACTACCCACAAATCCCCAGGTGAAAACAGGCAACTAATATATGACTCCCAATCAGGAACAACGATGTACAGCTGTTCCTGATCGGGAGCCACACAGACCACACAGAAATAGACAAACTAGAAAACCATACAAAACACAAACCCTTCTGCCACGTCCTGACCAAATACTAATACAATTACTCCCTCTGCTGGTCAGGACGCGACAGTCATGAATAACTGCAAAAGTGTTGCTCTCCACTTTCTGGAGGACCGAGTTTTGAAATCAGTGAAATACCCGGTGGAAGCAGAGTACGATAGCTAAGGAGATGGAAATTCTGGCGTTTGATTGCAAATATGCAGAAGAAGTTGAAAAGACAACATTGTTGTATAAAACACCTGTCTCTGGATTACATCTTCAAACTAAGGGCAACCATGGCATCCGTGACAGAGAGGGAGAAGCGTTCATCCATGTATACGGGTAAGAGAGTCCAGCTAGCTACATTTTCAGATATTATGCATCTCTAGTTTACTCAGAAAGTTATTTTCATTGGAAGTTAAAGCGTACTGTTAGCTAGCTAGCTAACGTTAGTTGGCTTGCTAACTAACGTTATGTGTATGATCTGTGTAGTAATATTATTCGCGCAGGGTAGTAACGTTATGAGTTGGGATTAACTAGCTAGCTACATGTCTAAACAAAAGACTCCACTATGCAAGTAAACATTTCACTGTACCGTTTACATCTCCTGTATCTTATGCATGCGACAAATAAACCTTGATTTTATTTGATATAGTATGTTTACTAGAGACGGTAATGTGAAGAATAACATGACCTGCAACAAAGTCCAATTAGGGTATAACATTAGGCCGAGACACTGTCTAAGTTCTAAAATTCTCTGGTAGAATGCCTTGCTTTTATTTCGTCACACTCACAACTGTAAGCTATTTTCTGTAATTGGCTCGCCCTTAACTTGTAAATAATAATCTTGTTGTGAGTTTATTATGGGTTTATTGGTGTTAAAATACACCAGTTATGCTATTTTGGACCACCAGGCTGCTGACGTAATGCAGCCTGAAGTTTTTGTGTTTATACTTTTTCATATCCACAAGTTTGATGTCGGACGAGAACAGAATGTTCATGATGTCACTGTGACAACTTTCTACAGACATGTCGATAGACGTAGTATAAACCAGCTTTTAGTCTTGAAATCTTTGGTTGTTTAGTAGATGGCCTCACATGAATCCTTAAAGAGATGGGTGGGGCTAAGGCTTAAGAGGGGGTGAAAGATGCTGATTGGGTGTAGACAACGAAGATCTCTCCAGTAGATGTACCAAAACATTCAAGGGCCATTTTCTCAAAAGTGGGGTTACAAATGTATCAACTTTCAAAGCAGAATAACCTTCCCGTTGTTACTCAACTGTAGTGTATGACATACCATTTTCTAGCCCTGAGTCTCTAATTTTATCCGATGTAAAAAACACCTTTTCAAATGTTGCTATATAAGACCGAATCGAGCCAGTCGGTCACATAAGATGCACCTGGTGTATCACTGGGATATTCAGCTTCACCACTTCTACAACCATGTGCACCTCCGCAAGAACAGAGTTATGACTCCCAAGTCATCCCTGGCAGAGCACTGGCAGAGCACCCAGCCACAACATGCAGAACAGCAGAAGAGCTACGCAGCAGTGATTGCAACAGGGTTGCCAGCACAGAATCGCCAGAGCCAGATAAAATACCTGTTGGCTCTAATCTGCTCTTAACTACTGGACTAAAAACAGCCATGCACTACAGGTGACATCCATGGTAAACTACCAATGTATGCATACCCCTTGACTTATTCCACATTTTGTTGTGTTACAGCCTGAATTCACACAATACCCCATAATGACAAAGTGAAAACCTGTTTTTAGACATTTTTGCTAATTTATTGACAATGAATAACTGCAATGTTGTTGATCCATCCTCATTTTTATCCTATTACAGCCATTAAACTCACCATTGGCCCCATGGTGAAATTCCTGAGTGGTTTCTTCAGTCTTTGGCAAATGAGTTAGGAATGACACCTGTTTGTTTGTAGTGACTGATACACCATCCAAAATGTAATGAATAACTTTACCATGCTCAAACGGATATTCAATATATATATTGTTTTAATCTACCAATAGGTGCCATTCTTTGCGAGGCATTGGAAAGTCTCCCTGGTCTTTGTGGTTGAATCTGTATTTAAAATTCACTGCTCGACTCAGGGACCTTACAGATAATTGTGCATGTGGGGCAGGTAGTCATATAAAAAGCCGCTTTCAAGGTGCGGGACTCTAACCCGGAAGCTTATAAGAAAACCCTCTATGCCCTTCGACAAACCATCAAACAGGCAAAGTGCCAATACACTCAAATTCGTGATGGTAAATGCCCATTGAAACATATTGCAAATGGACAGTCGTGCACCTGGTGATTGGAATGGGTTATCAGAAGCACATTTTTAAAATGGTTTTTAATGCCTTTAGGGGGTGCAAGTGGTCTACGGTTGGGTAGGGAGCACCCCCCACTTGTGCCCATCCAATAGGGGGCGCCCCTGGTCATTTTGGACATTTTTCCAAAAATCGTTAACTTCTCTAGGTTAGGGGGCAGTATTTTGACATCCGGATGAAAGGCGTGCCCAAATTAAACTGCCTGCTACTCAGGCACAGAAGGTAGGATATGCATATTATTAGTAGATTTGGATAGAAACACTCTGAAGTTTCTAAAACTGTTTGAATGGTGTCTGTGAGTATAACAGAACTCGATTTTAAACTCTGACACAGCGATTGCATAAAGGAGTTCTGTATCTATAATTCTTAAAATAATTGTTATGTATTTTGTCAACGTTTATGATGAGTGGGAATACATTTTCTGAATATCACGCGCCAATGTAAAAAGCTGTTTTTGGATATAAATATGAACTTGATTGAACAAAACATACATGTATTGTATAACATAATGTCCTAGGAGTGTCATCTGATGAAGATCACGGCCGGATATTTGCACGGCCGGATAAAAAAACGTACCCGATTTAATCTGGTTACTACTCCTGCCCAGTAACTAGAATATGCATATAATTATTGGCTTTGGATAGAAAACACCCTAAAGTTTCTAAAACTGTTTGAATGGTGTCTGTGAGTATAACAGAACTCATATGGCAGGCAAAAACCTGAGAAGATTCTGTACAGGAAGTGCCCTCTCTGACCAATCCTTGAGCTTCTTGACTCTTTTTATTGAAAACTTAGGATCTTTGCTGTAACGTGACACTTCCTACGGCTCCCATAGGCTCTCAGAACCCGGGAAAAAGCTGAATGATGTCGAGGCAGCCCCTGGCTGAAAAACATTAGCGCGTTTGGATAGTGGTCGGTCAGAGTACTATGAGACTGAGGCGCGTGCACGAGGCGACCCCATGTTTTTATTTTCTCTCTCTTTGTACTAAAACACAGATTCCCGGTCTGAATATTATCGCTTTTTTTACGAGAAAAATGGCATAAAAATTGATTTTAAACAGCAGTTGACATGCTTCGAAGTACGGTAATGGAATATTTAGATTTTTTTTGTCACGAAATGCGTCGTGCGCGTCACCCTTCTTTACTCTTCGGATAGTGTCTTGAACGCACGAACAAAAGAGAGGATATTTGAACATAACAATGGATTATTTTGAACCAAACCAACATTTGATATTGAAGTAGAAGTCCTGGGAGTGCATTCTGACGAAGAACAGCAAAGGTAATAACATTTTTCTTATAGTAAATCTGAGTTTGGTGAGTACCACACTTGGTGGGTGTCAAAATAGCTAGCCTGTGATGGCCGGGCTATCTACTCAGAATATTGCAAAATGTGCTTTCACCGAAAAGCTATTTTAAAATCGGACATGGCGGTTGCATAAAGGAGTTCTGTATCTATAATTCTTAAAATAATTGTTATGTTTTTTGTGAACGTTTATCGTGAGTAATTTAGTAAATTCACCGGAAGTGTTCGGTGGGAATGCTAGTCACATGCTAGTCACATGCTAATGTAAAAAGCTGGTTTTTAGATATAAATATGAACTTGATTGAACAAAACATGCATGTATTGTATAACATAATGTCCTAAGATTGTCATCTGATGAAGATCATCAAAGGTTAGTGCTGCATTTAGCTGTGGTTTGGGTTTATGTGACATTATATGCTAGCTTGAAAAATGGGTGTCTGATTATTTCTGGCTGGGTACTCTGCTGACATAATCTAATGTTTTGCTTTCGTTGTAAAGCCTTTTTGAAATCGGACAGTGTGGTTAGATTAACGAGAGTCTTGTCTTTAAAATGGTGTAAAATAGTCATATGTTTGAGAAATTGAAGTAATAGCATTTCTAAGGTATTTGAATAACGCGCCACGGGATTCCACTGGCTGTTACGTAGGTGGGCCGAAATCGTCCCACTGGCCCTAGAGAAGTTAAAGGAGAGAGAGAGCGAGTGAGAGAGAGCGAGCGAGATTGTAAGAGTGAGAGAGAGAAACCACTACCAGCCTGGAACCAGAAAAAAACAGATGCTTTACTGTCTCCTCCTCCCCACAGAAACAACACTGATGGATCAAGGTGCTGTTAGTGAGCGATAGCCCCATGAATAGTACTCCACTGTAGATCAGCAGTACGCTTCAGGGAGTGCCAACATCCTCTCAGAGAAGATCCTGGTCCCAAACCCTCCGTTGCCCTCAGCCCATAGTATAATGGCACTTGAGGGGATGGCTGCCGTTTTACGGGATCCTAACCAATTGTGCTATTTTGTTTGTCTTTTCTCATTATTTGTAACTCATTTTGTACATAATGTTACTGCTACTGTCTCTTATTACCGAAAAGTGCTTCTGGACATCTGAACAGCGATTACTCACCTCGAACTGGACGCAAAGGATATACTGCTTTGTCAAGACGAGGCCTAAATCCCCATCATCAGCGAGAAGTAAAGATGTAGGAAAAGGGGAAGGAGTGCGGGGTGCCTTGTAAGAATTTGCTGACGAGTAGGTAAAACACCACTTCCCTCTGTATTATTGGCCAACATGCAATCCTAGGAATACAAACTGGCCGATCTACGATTTAAGACTATCCTACCAACGGGACATTCAAAACTGTAATATCTTATGTTTCACCGAGACGTGGCTGAAGGACAACACGGATAATATAGAGCTGGCTGGCTTCTCTGTGTATCGGTTGGACAGAGCAGCTACGTCTGGTGCTGGTACGCGATGTCTAATATGCGCAATGCCTCAGACCAACCCTCAAACAGGCAAAGCGTCAATACAGGACTAAGATTGAATTCTAATACACCGGCTCTGACGCTCATCGGATGTGGCAGGACTTGAAAACTACAAAGGGAAACTCAGCAGCGAGCTGCCCAGTGATGCAAGCCTACCAGACGAGCTAAATGCCTTTTATGCTCGCTTCGAGGCAAGCAACACTGAAGCATGCATGAGAAAACCAGCTGTTCTGGACGACTGTGTGATCACACTCTTCATAGCCATTGTGAGCAAGACCTTTCAACAGGTCAACATTCACAAAGCCGTGGGGCCAGATGGATTACCAGGACGTGTACCCAAAGCATGCGCGGACCAACTGGCAAGTGTCTTCACTGACATTTTCAACCTCTCCCTGACCGAGTAATACCTGCATGTTTCAAACAGACCACCATAGTCCCTGTGTCCAGGAAAGCGAAGCTAACCTACCTAAATGATTACCGCCCCATAGCACTCACATCAGTAGCCATGAAGTGCTTTAAAAGGCAGGTCATGGCTCACATCAACACCTTCATGCCAGAAACCCTAGACACACTCCAATTCGCATACCGCCCCAACAGATCCACAGATGATGCAATTGCAATCACACTCCACACTGCCCTTTCCCACCTGGACAAAAGGAACACTTATGTGAGAATGCTCTTCATTGACTACAGCTCAGCGTTCAACACCATAGTGCCCACAAAGCTCATCACTAAGCTAAAGACCCTGGGACTATAGGGTAGGCAACAACACATCTGCCACGCTGATCCTCAATACTGGGGCCCCTCAGGGGTGCGTGCTTAGTCACCTCCTGTACTCCCTGTTCACCCACGACTGTGTGGCCAAACATGGCTCCAATACCATCTTTAAGTTTGCTGATGACACAACAGTGGTAGGCCTGATCACCATCAACGATGAGACAGCCTATAGGGATGAGGTCAGAGACCAGGCATTGTGGTGCCAGGACAACAACCTCTCCCTCAATGTGAGCAAGACAAAGGAGCTGATCGTGGACTACAGGAAAAGGAGGGCACCCATAGCTCCACAATTCGATAGGGTGCAGGCCAGGCAGCAGGCTGTTAGCCAGCCTGCCAGCTTAGTGGAGTCTGCTACTAGCACAGTCAGTTTAGTCAGCTCAGCTATCCCCATTGAGACCGTGTCTGTGCCTCGATCTACGTTGAGCAAAACTAAAAATGGCGGTGTTCGCCTTAGCACTGGAATAAAGACCTCCTCCATTCCTGTCATTATTGAAATAGATTGTGATATCTCACATCTCAAAATAGGGCTACTTGATGTTAGATCCCTCACTTCCAAGGCAGCTATGGTCAATGAACTAATTACTGATCATAATCTTGATGTGATTGGCCTGACTGAAACATGGCTTAAGCCTGATTAATTTACTGTGTTAAATGAGGCCTCTCCTCCTGGTTACTTTAGTGACTATATCCGCTGCGCATCCCGCAAAGGCGGAAGTGTTGCTAACATTTACGATAGCAAATTTGCATTTACCCAAAAAATGACTGTGTTTTAATTTTTGGAGCTTCTTGTCATGAAATCTATGCAGCCTACTCAATCACTTTTTATTGCTACTGTTTACAGGCCTCCTGGGCCTGATACAGCATTCCTCACTGAGTTCCCTGAATTCCTATCAGACCTTGTAGTCATGGCAGATAATATTCCCATTTTTGGTGACTTTAATATTCACATGGATAAGTCCACAGACCCACTTCAAAAGACTTTCGGAGCCATCGTCGACTCAATGGGTTTTGTCTAACATGTCTCCGGACCTACTCACTGCCACAGTCATATTCTGGACCTAGTTTTGGCTCGTGGAATAAATATTGTGGATCTTAATTTTTTTCCTCATAATCCTGGACAATCGGACCACCATTTTATTACGTTTGCAGTCACAACAAATAATCTGCTCAGACCCCAACCAAGGATCATCAAAAGCTGTGCTATCAATTCTCGGACAACCCAAAGATTCCTAGATGCCCTTCCAGACTCCCTCCACCTACCCAAGGATGTCAGAGTACAAAAATCGGTTAACCACCTAACTGAGGAACTAAATTTAACCTTACGTAATAACTTAGATGCAGTCGCACCCCTAAAAACAATAAACATTTGTCATAAGAAACTAGCTCCGTGGTATACAGAAAATACCGAGCCCTGAAGCAAGCTTCCAGAAAATTGGAACGGAAATGGCGCTACACCAAACTGGAAGTCTTCTGACTAGCTTGGAAAGACAGTACTGTGCAGTATCGAAGAGCCCTCACTGCTGCTCGATCATCCTATTTTTCCAACTTATTTGAGGAGAATAAAAACAATCCAAAATGTATTTTTGACACAAGCTAACTAAAAAACAGCATTCCCCAAGAGAGGATGGCTTTCACTTAAGTTGTGATAAATTCATGAACTTCTTTGATGAAAATATCATGATCATTAGCAAAGCAAATTACGGACTCCTCTTTTAATCTGCGTATTTCTCCAAAGCTCAGTTGTCCTGAGTCTGCACAACACTTCCAGGACCTATGATCAAGAGAGACACTCAAGTTTTTTTAATACTATATCTGTTGACACATTGATGAAAATAGTCATGGCCTCTAAACCTTCAAGCTGCATGCTGGACCCTATTCCAACTAAACTACTGAAAGAGCTGCTTCCTGTGCTTGGCCCTCCTATGTTGAATACAATAAATGGTTCCCTATCCACCGGATGTGTACCAAACTCACTAAAAGTGGCAGTAATAAAGCCTCTCTTGAAAAAGCCAAACCTTGACCCAGAAAATATTAAAAACTATCGGCCTACAGTGGTTGCTCAATTAAAAGTTTTGAGATTATGCTGCGGGACTTAGACGTTATTTGTGGTTTAGTACGGTATCCTGCATCACTACGTCATTGCTCCAGACCAGCGCAAGGGGGAGTTCGACCACTGATTATGCTTTTGGGTCCCAATGCGCTACTGTGTCTCTGACAATGAATGGGCAATATAAACCAAATAGAAACTGATAATTGTGCACGACTTCAAATGAACTTCAAATTTCAATGAACTGAATGATGAGGATGAAGAAGGCGATTGAATTTAGAACAATAGTGTAAGAATTGCTATTCCTCTGTCCTGCACGCACACCGGAATTTTTTTTGTTTGTTTTGTTTCTACTTCGTCAGAAGAAGCTGTAACTGGACTGTAGTGTAATACTTACTAAAAATGTTGTTACACTAAGGTTTTTATTCTAAGAGAAACTAAAATGACCTGGATGCCATGTATTACAATCTGTAAAAGGAAAAATATTACCACCGTCTCTTGCGCATGTCATGCATCCTTATTTACAAAACGATTATTATTATTGGATATTCTCACAGAGCAGATTTGCTCTAACAAAAAATGCCCCTTAAATACTGTATGAATTCAGAGGGCAAAAGTTATGCTTAAATCCGAACTGGATTTAACAACAAATGACATGAAAAGTGCACATTTGTAAATCCCAAACTCTAAAAGTAATTGGAACGGTAGATACAAATTATTTGTGACGTTGTGGTTACAATAAAGAATGTAAGCAATATGTAAACAAGATGCTGTGTTTTTATTTACAGTAGTGATGGACAGCTGGAGGCTATTTCAATGAATTACTAGGGGAATAAATATCACTGAATGACATGTGATCAACTATTTCATCACCGTCTCATTGATTTATTTATCAAGACCAGCATGGGGACTGGTCTTGATAAATAAATCAATGAGATACAAAACAAGAGAACAACCATGGTTAACCTCTCTAGGGGGTGTGGGATGCTACCGTCCCACCTGGCCAACATCCGGTGAAATTGCAGAGCGCCAAATTCAAAAACAGAAATACTCATAATAAAAATTCATTGGCTTAAAGATTAACTTCTTGTTAATCCAACTGCGGTGTCATATTTCAAAAAGGCTTTACGGCGAAAGCATACCATGCGATTATCTGAGGACAGCGCCCAGCACACAACACATTACATACATACGGTTATAAACCCACGGTCGTTACCCAACCCAAGGTCGTTACAATAGTTATTATGTTCTGACCCGCCGAGACACTCCCCCAACGGGGAGGAAGGAGTAGGCTGTCCTTGTAAATAAGAATTAGTTCTTAACTGATTCCATATTGTCACGTCCTGACCAGCAGATGGAGCTGGTGTAGTAGTTTGGGGGTCAGGACGTGGCAGTCTGGTGTGTGTCTTGTGACTCCTGATCAGGAACAGCTGGGAATCGTTGTTCCTGATTGGGAGTCACATATGTAGGAGTTGTTTGTCACTGGGGTTTGGTGTTATTTCATAGTTGTGATGTCTTCACTATTATTCTAAAATGTAGAAAATAGTAAAAATATAGAAAAATCCTGGAATGAGTATGTGTGTCCAAACTTTTGACTGGTACTTGCTTAATTAATTTGATGTGCTGTTTCTATTCCATGACAAACTAAAAATCCTCTGGGTTTCTGTTAGGATGGAACAGAAAATATGACGCTGTACAACGTGACACTCATAAATTCAGAGCGTTGTCAGACTGTCAGTTTGTAAATTCAGACTGTTTCGCTCTCGGAGCGCACACTGGACATTCGGGCCGAGGAGTAGGGTTGATTTGAGGGTTCTGGCCTTAAAACGGCAGTCAAGCACCCAAGCTAACGTTGGCTAGCTTCCTAGCTACTTCCAGACACAAATGAGACCACTCTGACCATTTTACTCGCCCTAGCAGAGCTGGTTAGGCAGTTTTTGTGTTAACCAGAGCATTTGTGAATAGAACTGTGCTGCTGGAAACAATTTAATTACGCTTTTTTGCCGATGTTTACTGACACCGGCCATATTCAATGGGTGTTGAGTGCTCGCAAATTCATTATTCTGCGCTCTGGTACACTCAGACGAGAGTGCTCTGAAATTGGTGTAGATAGCCAGAGCGAATTTACGAAAGCATCCGAATGTCCTTTGAGAACGCACAATGACTATACCATTTAGCTAAGCTAAGAATAACGGGAATAATCAAGTCAATAAATGTTGAGTAGTTAGATAGCCTATAGTTAATATACTGGCAAGTTTGATGTATAACTACTAACGTTAGGTAGCTAGCTAACATACCATTACATACTGCTGTAATGATATGCTCTGTGGGTCATAAGGACAGCGTAGCTAACAAATTGTCAGCCAACATAACGTGTAAGGTAACTTATTTGAAGTCATTACTTTATTATTGAAGTCATTACTTTGTTAGGGCAAATCTGGTCTGTGATAGGAGGGGGGATTTTCACACCTAGCTCGGCAATTAGACTATTCTTTAGTAATGGTTGAATAGTCTATTATTCAGCTATTAGCCCCCCTCCCCAACTTGCAAAAAATTGTTGTTACTCCAATCTTGTTCCTCGCCCTCTTCCATCATTCACCTGAGTGGCTCGCTTGTGGGCGTGCTGGCAGGATATGGCAGCACCTTCAGTTGTGCATCAAGAATTCTGCATACAGTAGCAAGTATGTATGAAGGTGTGGTTATTCACAGGCAAATTGTTATATGCTATGGAGGTACATTTGTGTCTTTTTGTAGAGAGGAAAATAGTTCTGAAAGCTACTTTTTTCCAACACAAAGGAAATCATAGCAGAAAATGTGTGATGATGGCATCTCAGGCAAGCAGCACTGGGTGTTCTTCCATCCAACTTTTACATAGCTGATAGTTAGCTCCTACGATTCAGTGTCGGTCCATAACATTCTACTATATTACATACCGTAGAATGTCAGGGGTGCGTACTGGGGGCAGAGAAGTCAGACGCAGGAGAGCAAAACTGTGTTTCCAATGGCTCAATTTAATCATCAAAACCCACCGGATACAGAAAAATGTAATAAATGGGTACATAACCCGACGCACATCAGAACATAACGTTCACAAGCACTGACAACAAACAATTACGGACAAGGACATGGGGGGGAACAGAGGGTTAAATACACAACATGGATTTGATGGAATTGGAACCAGGTGTGATGGAAGACAAGACAAAACCAATGGAAAATGAAAAGTGGATCGGCGATGGCGATGGCTAGAAGGTCGGTGACGTTGACCGCCGAACGCCGCCCGAACAAGGAGAGGGACCGACTTCGGCGGAAGTCGTGACGTAGAATGATAAATCACGCAATTATTATTCTCAAGATAACCAAAAGCATTTAGCTACAAACACCTGTTCTTGCCATTTTCAGTTGAATTAATCTAACTTTCTTTTATTACATTTACATTACATTTAAGTCATTTAGCAGACGCTCTTATCCAGAGCGACTTACAAAATGGTGCATTCACCTTATGATATCCAGTGGAACAACCACTTTACAATAGTGCATCTAAATCTTTTAAGGGGGGGGGTTAGAAGGATTACTTTATCCTATCCTAGGTATTCCTTAAAGAGGTGGGGTTTCAGGTGTCTCCGGAAGGTGGTGATTGACTCCGCTGTCCTGGCGTCGTGAGGGAGCTTGTTCCACCATTGGGGTGCCAGAGCAGCGAACAGTTTTGACTGGGCTGAGCGGGAACTGTGCTTCCTCAGAGGTAGGGGGGCCAGCAGGCCAGTGGTGGATGAACGCAGTGCCCTTGTTTGGGTGTAGGGCCTGATCAGAGCCTGAAGGTATGGAGGTGCCGTTCCCTTCACAGCTCCGTATGGCAGCTCATAAGCAGGCCATGTCATATTTGTTCATAGACTATATACACTGCTCAAAAAAATAAAGGGAACACTAAAATAACACATCCTAGATCTGAATGAATGAAATAATCTTACTAAATACTTTTTTATTTACATAGTTGAATGTGCTGACAACAAAATCACACAAAAATAATCAATGGAAATCCAATTTATCAACCCATGGAGGTCTGGATTTGGAGTCACACTCAAAATTAAAGTGGAAAACCACACTACAGGCTGATCCAACTTTGATGTAATGTCCTTAAAACAAGTCAAAATGAGGCTCAGTAGTGTGTGTGGCCTCCACGTGCCTGTATGACCTCCCTACAACGCCTGGGCATGCTCCTGATGAGGTGGCGGATGGTCTCCTGAGGGATCTCCTCCCAGACCTGGACTAAAGCATCCGCCAACTCCTGGACAGTCTGTGGTGCAACGTGGCATTGGTGGATGGAGCGAGACATGATGTCCCAGATGTGCTCAATTGGATTCAGGTCTGGGGAACGGGCGGGCCAGTCCATAGCATCAATGCCTTCCTCTTGCAGGAACTGCTGACACACTCCAGCCACATGAGGTCTAGCATTGTCTTGCATTAGGAGGAACCCAGGGCCAACCGCACCAGCATATGGTCTCACAAGGGGTCTGAGGATCTCATCTCGGTACCTAATGGCAGTCAGGCTTCTCCACGGCGTCTCCAGACTCTGTCACGTCTGTCACGTGCTCAGTGTGAACCTGCTTTCATCTGTGAAGAGCACAGGGCGCCAGTGGCGAATTTGCCAATCTTGGTGTTCTCTGGCAAATGCCAAACGTCCTGCACGGTGTTGGGCTGTAAGCACAACCCCCACCTGTGGACGTCGGGCCCTCATACCACCCTCATGGAGTCTGTTTCTGACCGTTTGAGCAGACACATGCACATTTGTGGCCTGCTGGAGGTCATTTTGCAGGGCTCTGGCAGTGGTTCTCCTGCTCCTCCTTGCACAAAGGCAGAGGTAGCGGTCCTGCTGCTGGGTTGTTGCCCTCCTACGGCCTCCTCCACGTCTCCTGATGTACTGGCCTGTCTCCTGGTAGCGCCTCCATGCTCTGGACACTACGCTGACAGACACAGCAAACCTTCTTGCCACAGCTTGCATTGATGTGCCATCCTGGATGAGCTGCACTACTTGAGCCACTTGTGTGGGTTGTAGACTCCGTCTCATGCTACCACTAGAGTGAAAGTACCGCCAGCATCCAAAAGTGACCAAAACATCAGCCAGGAAGCATAGGAACTGAGAAGTGGTCTGTGGTTACCGCCTGCAGAACCACTCCTTTATGGGGGGTGTCTTGCTAATTGCCTATAATTTCCACCTGTTGTCTATTCCATTTGCACAACAGCATGTGAAATTTATTGTCAATCAGTGTTGCTTCCTAAGTGGACAGTTTGATTTCACAGAAGTGTGAAGTTTGATTGACTTGGAGTTACATTGTGTTGTTTAAGTGTTCCCTTTATTTTTTTGAGCAGTATATAATCATATTTCATGACAGTGTAACGGTTAGCTTTCTTTACAAGCTTCAAGTGGTATTTATGTCTAATAATGACATTATTGTCTATTGTTTGTCCTCATATGTCTGTTTTTCAGCATAAAGTACTCTGTAGCTGCTTAGTGTGGACACCATGTGAGACCACACACACACAATAACAGTCTCTCTCCTTCACTTCATCCCTCTCCCCCTTCTCCCTAAATCCTCTAGGTTATATCAGCTGTGTTGGTGAACCCCTCCCGCATCTGAACTGGCTGACACAGATGGCACAGCATGATCATAGGTGAGAGGTCACTTGGTCGGGTCAACAGAAAGTATTATTAAAGAGATGTTTTACATTGAAATACAGATAGAGATGTAGTAGTCTCAGAGTTAATGATCCAAGGTCAGTTTTGCATTTCACCCCCTGATGATTATGATGACTGACCGTGTTAGAATTAAAAAAAACAAGGCTTAATCATGCTCTCTCTCTATCCATCTGTCTCTCGTCTGCAGGTATGTTTTGATGTGAGAGAGGAAGCCAGTCCCGTCATCGCCACCTCAGCTGCTCTTAAGATAACCTTAGAGCCAACTGGGGGCTCAAGGCTGGTTAGGAAACACCGCTAAAGACACTGTAATTGTGATGAACTCAGAGAATATTAGTGAAGCACTGAAATTCATTAATCATATGCTGTCTGCCTCTGTTCTTACCTCTTTCCCTTTCTGTCTTCTACACCTCTCTCCCCACCTCGTCTGTCTTCCTCATTTTCTAATGCACACCATATGTGCATTGAAGTACAGATTGAACTTGTATTTATAATATCACAATTATCATAATTATAATGCATGTGTTATGTATTTATAACACCTGGATAATGAACTTCTTTCAATAAAGCATTTCACATTCTCCACTGGTTGAAATTAAGTATCTCATTGAAATACTATTCCGTGTCCTCAGATTAATGCAGATGAAGGGAGTTAGATATGCATAGGTTTTTTTCTGTATATATGAATTACAAATCAGCCTTTACTTATATAATGTTTCTAGTCTATTGCATAGTTTCAGTGAGACATTATTTTTCAGTCATATCCAATACCAGGTTTATCAAACTCCATTATTTTAATGATGCTGTTTCTGCATGTATGTTTTACAATTATACACTTCAACAGTGTTTACCACTCCTGCTCCTGGGACATCAATGATTAGACATTGTGATTCATACCTGAACCACACCTTTATTTACCAAGGAAAAGTACATGATCAGTTAATATATTCAGTGTACAGGCTACAATGTGAGGATCTCATGTGTGGTAATAGCTACAGTACATGTATATAGGACTTGCATCCTTGGCACAATAAAGTTATTATATTCTACTCTATCCATAGGCTTCATTAATGCCATTCAGACTTGAAGTTGATACAACAACTATGATAGCTGAGGTTCATAGATTGGTATGAATATTTGTTCAGAACCTAACGTTTTAGGGTCCATACACAGATCTGTAGCTAGCTACACATCCATAGGCATACAGTTATTTTTATCCTCCACTACACAATAAGCAAGTAAATAGTTAGCTAGCTATGTTACTTCAGCTGCATTGCATGGCAAGGCAAGCTTACACAATTTGTCACGACTTCCGCCGAAGTCCGTCCCTCTCCTTGTTCGGGCGGCGTTCGGCGGTCGACGTCACCGGCTTTCTAGCCACCGCCGATCCACTTTTCATTTTCCATTTGTTCTGTCTTTGTCTTATCACACCTGGCTTCACTCACCAATCACTTATTTATTACTTAACCATCTGTTCCCCATGTTGTATTTGTGAGTGATTGTTATTTTGTTACGTGGATTATTGTCAAGTGTTGCATTTTTGTTTTAGACCGTGTTTTTGGCACTTGTATGTGTTATGTGCTGTCATTAGGTAACCGGTATTAAAGTGTGCCTGTTTATTATACTCCGCTCTACTGCACTTGACTTCGCCTCCCATATACACGCATTACACAATTGTACATTCAATTTGCAGTAAATGCTTTAGCTAGCTAGATTCTTTACATCCAATGTTTCCCCATGATGACAGCCTGGTTTGCTGGTTTTCTCAGGAGTCCCTAAAACATTAAACAACACAAATTACAATGTCATACTGTACTCATGTCATAACACCAGCTAGCTAGTGTTAGCTAGTCAGTGTTAGCTAGTCAGTTAACTTGCTAAATCGCAATTTTCATAAATTAACTTTATGACAAAAAAATATGCACAATCATTTGTCTCTACATTAACTAACATATTCCTCTCAATTGTACAATTTTAGTTTGACTCGTTATGACATTATAATTACTTACATTTGCTTCCCCTGTAATGTCTTGTCAGCCATCTTTGCTGAAGAGAGTCACCAGGGATGAGTGGCTCGTGTCAAATTCATCATTGGAACCACTCAATATGATTGGTCATATAAAAACCTTGGAACCCCAAATGCATAATGAGTGCTTTATCTCCCCCTTGTGGTGGTCTGGAGCAATGAAGCCGTGACGCTGGGTACCTCTAAATCCCATGGTGTAAGCTCACAACTTTTAAAAGGAGGAACCACTGTACTATGTTCTTACAAAAAAGGTTTTAAATTATTTAGTGAAGCCAATATTGAAGGCCATCAAATGCTTCTCAAAGATGCACTCTGGTGGTCAAACTAGCATTAACTAGCATTAATGGTAACAATGGCTGACAATTAAATCGCGTGCCATAGAATCCCGGAAAGCCCGCATGGTGTGCTGCAGTATGATGCAACTTTTAAAGGACGAACCACTGTATATCGAATCTCCCATTTCTCTCAAAAAAGAAATGAAAAAGCTGTTCCTTCCTGAAGACAATGTATGAATGAAACGATTCAGTCTGGTTTTAGACCCCATCATAGCACTGAGACTGCACTCGTGAAGGTGGTGAATTACCTTTTAATGGCGTCAGACCAAGGCTCTTCATCTGTCCTCGTACTCCTAGACCTTAGTGCTGCTTTTGATACCATCGATCACCACATTCTTTAAAAAATATATATATTTTGGAGAGATTAGAAACCCAAATTGGTCTACACGGACAAGTTCTGCCTGGTTTTGATCTTATCTGTCGGAAAGATATCAGTTTGTCTCTGTGAATGGTTTGTCCTCTGACAAATCAACTGTAAATGTCGGTGTTCCTCAAGGTTCCATTTTAGAACCACTATTGTTTTCACTATACATTTTACCTCTTGGTGATGTCATTCGGAAACATAATGTTAACTTTCACTGCTATGCGGACAATATACAGCTGTACATTTCGATGAAATATGGCGAAGCCCCAAAATTGCCCTCCCTGGAAGCCTGCATTTCAGACATAAACTCGGACAAAACAGAGATGCTAGTTCTAGGTCACAAGAAACAAAGAGATCTTCTGTTGGATCTGACAATTAATCTTGAGGGTTGTCTCAAATAAAACTGTGAAGGACCTTGGCATTACTCTGGACCCTGATCTCTCTTTTGACGAACATATCAAGACTTATTTCCATCTACGTAACATTGCAAAAATCTGAAACTTTCTGTCCAAAAATGATGCAGGAAAATGTATCCATGCTTTTGGCACTTCTAGATTGCAATGCTCTACTTTCCGGCTACCCAGATAAGGCACTAAAAACTTCCATTAGTGCTAAACACGGCTGCTAGAATCTTGACTAGAACCCAAAAATGTGATCATATTACTCCAGTGCTAGCCTCTCTACACTGGCTTCCTGTTAAGGCTAGGGCTGATTTCAAGGTTTTACCTATCTTTCCGATTTGGTCTTGCCGTACATACCTACATGTACACCATCGTTCAAAAGTTTGGGGTCACTTTGAAATGTCCTTGTTTTTGAAAGAAAAGCTAATTTTTTTGTCCAGTAAAATAACAACAAATTGATCAGAAATACAGGTTAGACGTTGTTAATGTTGTAAATGACTATTGTAGCTGGAAATGGCAGATTTTTAATGGAATATCTAACTTGCTAAAAAACTTTAATGAGCAAGCCTTCCTTCATGACCTCTAAATTGGTATAGAATGAGCTTGGTCCCTTCTGTCGAAGACACTTTGACCTTCTTTTTGATATTTTCAGTGATATTGTTAACATACACACCCCCATAAAGAAAATGAGAATTAAAAACAGGTTCAGCCCATGGTTCGACTGTGATCTTGCAGTTACTCCACCTCAAGAATTACATTTGGCGCAAGGCTCGGCACACGCATACTCAGGCTGACTGGCTCTCGTTCAGGCAAATGAGAAATAAGTGCACCCAAGCTATCCGGAAGGCCAAAGTTAGTTACTTTAAGGAGCAGTTCTCTCTCTGTGGGTCTTACCCCAAGAAGTTCTGGAAAACAGTTAAAGACCTGGAGAATAAACCCTCACAGCTGCCCATGTCCCTTAAAGTTGATGATGTGGTTGTAACTGACAAGAAGCACATGACACCCTTGCCTGAGCCCTCTTACAATCTAAATAGATGTGCACCGTGCGTAGTGGACAACGACGGGGACCCTTCTGGGGAAGGCGACAGGCAAAAAGCCATATGTTCCATGGTGCGACAACGGGATAAAAAGTAGACCGAGGGCCAAAGATGAGGTTAGGTACATTAACCTGAAAAACCCCTGGGTGTCACGCCTGCTCCCGCTCTTCCCCCCTGGTGCTCGAGGGCGCCAGGCTGCCCTGCATTACGCACTCTTGCCACCATCATTACACACACCTGCCTTCCCTCGTCATCAGCGATATTGGACTCACCTGGACTCAATCACCTATTTATTACCTCCATTATATTTGTCAGTTCCCCAGCTCTGTTCCCCGCTGCTGCATTGATTGTCGTCGGTCTTTCCCAGTTCTGGCACTGTTCCTGTCATGTTGTAGGTCCGTTCCAAATTAAATGTCAACTCCCCGTACCTGCTTCTCTTCTGCAGGGTCGTTCCTTACAGAATGCAGCAGCCATCAAATGAAGCATCGGGGAGTGCTGGCGGTTCGGTTGGTGGTGACGTCGGGTCCGGGGGCTGCCGCCGATGGAACCGGGGGGTGCCTTAGCTGGATCGTCGGGCTTCCATGCCCTAGCCGGCTCGAGAGGTTTCCTTGCCCCGGTTGGCTCGGAAAGTGCCCATCCCACATCCAATGCCCTCAACAACAAAAAAATCCTGGACGGATTGTCCAGTCCATTGACCTTAATGATGAACCCTCTCGCCATCCCCAAAATCCTACAAGGAGCATAGGACCATGGAAAAGTGTAGGAAGGAACAATGTGTTTAGTCACACCACTTCTCCAAGAAAAACGAAACAACTGTAAAACAGAGTGTGCATAAGGGAGCTGGCACTCTCTTCCAAGAGTTGTGGGCCTGGCTCCTCTCTCTCACCAGCTATACCTGATGGCAAAGCATCCAGGTGCGGATAGAGAATTGCTTCATTTGCTAGGGTACAAACTCTGCATGGCGATAGCTGCCAGGACTGGTCGTAAGCAGGGTGTAACTTTCGACCGGGAAGTCACTGGTCATTGAGGGGCTCAAAGATGAGGGAAGGGAAGTTGGGCAACATAGATTGCATGGCTGTGTGCTTGATTTTATACACCTGTCAGCATCAGGTGTGGCTGAAATAGCCAAATCCACTCATTTGAAGGGGTGTATATAGTGTATATTGTCATTCTCTTGCTCTTGTAAGATGGGGAGCCAGAGCAGGTGGCCCAGTTGTGTGAACCAATCGCAGTAAAGACGGGAAAACATTTATCATTGTGGACTCGGGATTACTAGATACCTGTCTGGGGCTCTGACGCCTGGGGAGTGCATCGTCCCTCCCTTCTTTCCTAAAACCCATAAAGTACAGTTATATCATTCAGTATATTACTATACTGAATGATCTCTAGCTCAATGGAGAGTGTTCTCCAAGCCAAGCCGCCTTTGACATGTAGAGGATAAAAATCCCTCAGAACCTAAAAAGGGCTGCGGGGGTTTCATAGTGAGCCCTGGTAACTGTTCTCCCGTAGAACTGGGAAGCGAACATGTTTCTTTCTAAGTCTACACTCTTAGAAAAAAGGTTCCGCTTTCTGGTTCAAATTTGAAATGATTTTGGTTCCATCTAGAACCCTCAGTGTAAAGGGTAATACATGGAACTCAAAAGGGTTCTACCTGGAATAGAAAGGGTTCTACCTGGAACCACAAAGGGTTCTCCTATGGGAACAGCCGAAGAATCCTTTAAGGTTCTAGATAGCACCTTTTTTTCTAAGAGTGTAGAGTGGAAGCTCCCTCTGGCAGGAAAACCAGAGCGACGTGTCTCAGAGCTGACTTGACTGTGATTGCTCGCGCATTAACAGTGAGGAAAAAAGGTCATAGGCAAGGGGGAAGGGCTACAGTGGATGGCGAAAGACATATTGCCGTTCTGCTTCGTGTGTTGGTGAGACTCTACACTTGTTGTTTACGAAGCATGTGACAAATAACCTTTTATTTTATTTTATTTCCTTCTACTGGGAGTAGAGCCTGAGGGAGGGAGGCAGTTGTGGGGAGGGGGGGGGGGGGGGGCTCACATGTGAGCATGGAAGGGAGCTCTGAATTCTATCCTCTTCAGACTCCAGGGCTGCGTCCTAGGTTAGCCGCCACCTACTTACCTCACTTAGGAGGGTTACAAGGGTGAAACCCTGCTGCGGAACCCTGCTGCTGCTTCCTTACAGGGGCCTAGCCTGAGTCTTGGCATACTGCTGCATTTCCGGGGACCTTAATTACCCAAGGCAAGATTGTTGCCCCCTCCCAGTTGTGAGGTTGGGGCGAGATGCAGGAACCAACGGGCTGCCACAGGGCCCGGGTCTGCGGGGCAGGTAGAAGTTGAAGGCTTCACCTTCTTTCTTGCGCATGTCATGCTGCATGTAGGCGACTTTTGTCGAGTCGATGTTGGCGATTGAAAATAGAAACCAGAAGAAAATCATTGATTTCATAGCGCACTGAAGCTTCTATCCTCTCGTAATATTAGACAGCACTTAGGGCGTAACGGCGGCAGTGTAGCCTAGTGGTTAGAGCGTTGTACTAGTACTGAAAGGTTGCAAGATCAAATCCCCGAGCTGACAAGGTACCAATCTGTCGTTCTGCCCCTGAACAAGGCAGTTAACCCACTGTTCCTAGGCTGTCATTGAAAATAAGAATTTGTTCTTAACTGGCTTGCCTAGTTAAATAAAGGTAAAATAAAAAAAATGTAAAAAGCATGTCAATTCTCTGCTATGAGAAAAAGCTGTCCACAAGCCTGATGACTCACGCTCACCAGAAGTAGTGTGGCTGCTCCCTCTGGTGGCATAAAAGACAGCCACTTTTATCAAAATAACATGACCCTGTGCCCCTGGTTTCAAGGGGAAAGAGAGGGATATATTTCTTGAGTCAAAGTGCTGCAGGCATGGAGTGGGGACAGGGCTTGATGGCGACTAACATTTACTCATCCAGCCTTGGCTTGAACCTAAAAAGGTGCCGAGGGGAGAGGAGGGCACTTGGGTAAGTAAGCACAAAAACGTCTAGCATAGGTTAGCAGTGGTACAGCCAGCCATGTCGCTTTAGCTAGCCTGTTATAATCCGTGTCGCGGACCAGATCACTGCAAAGTGGGTCTGGTTCACTTAGTAGGCACAAAGCAACTCAATGCTAGGCGAACTTAATACGAGAGCAAAGCTAGCAATAGCCAGATGTGGGTAGCTAGCTGGCGTTAGCTCTGAGGACTAGTAGAGGTACTTAAGCTCAGCACAGGCCGGTACACTGAAAAAAACTTTACAACACTCGCAGGACTTGTACAAGAGCTGCCTGAGCATGTTTGTTTCCCATTGGGTACAGCGGGTTCATAATAACTCTGGGGAGAAGCTTTTCTTAACCTGGTTTTGCTAGTCGACGCTTAGCCATGACGCTTTTGATGTTAGCTAGCTAGTGTTCACCTAGCTGGCTAATAGCCTAGCTAGCTAGTAACGCGTTAGCCTAAGACAACCGTTTGAACAGCATTGTTTCTTCGATCTTGACTCTCTTTTGGCCATAGCACCTGTGAGGTGTAACTGGTCAGATTAGCCAATAAAAACAAGTGAATGTTAGGTGTACTTAACAAGAGAAGCAAGCTTGGCAGTAGTAGCTGGAATAACAGTTAGTTTGTAGAGCATCTACAGATGGACTATCCAAATAATCTACAGACTATCAGAAACATGTCAACTGCATGTCTGTTGACTTTCAACAAGAGTGTCTGTAGTCCATCTACAGATGTTCAACAAACTATCTGTAGACTAAGCAGCATTTCAGCAATATGTCTTTAACCTTTCAGTAGCATCTCAACAGTATATCTCATAATTTCCAACAAGGTAGTCTATAGTCCATCTATAGATGCTCAACAAACCATATTTAGACTCTCAGCAGCATATCTGTAGCCTGTCATTAATATTTCAACATTATACAGTAAATCATGGTCATTTTTTGTCAAGGTTTTGTGAGGAATCACTCAATAGCAAATCGGCACCTTCTCCTAAATACATTTTCTACCTCGGGGTTAAGTCTTGAGGGGAAGGCAATTAACTCCAAGGATGTAATGGTTCCATTATGCTGACGACAACATCATCAAGTCGTTTGAGAGCAATATCTGGAAATAGCGTTCTAAATCAATCAGCGTTGTGCTAAATCAAATCTTCTCCAATCTCCCATGCTTGGCAAAGCCTTATCGTCATGGTTTTAAAGAGAGAAAAGTTGCAAGTGAGGATAACAACTTAGTTTCATGTCATCATATTCTCTCTTTCTGTGGTGCCATTTTTGTAAAGCTAGGGAAGTGTCTCTAAATGACAGATAAAATGCTTAGCGTACCATAATTCCTAGTTTAATTTCATTCATGATACAAATAACCTCAATGGGCAAAGTGAAAAATAATTGACACCGCTAACACCACAATTACCCATATCCATTATCAAACTAACTGTAAGATCTCTCAACAACACACAGCATGAATAAATACACATGCAAGCCCACTTCCTGTATTTCATGCATTCTACAAACATACAATTATGTGCTTCCGCCTCATAATATGCTTGACAATTTACCCTGATCATCTCACCACTCAGTCAATGGTTCTATTTTCAGTGTCTGAATAGCAACAAGGCAAAGCACAACAAGGCAAATAAAAATTACTACAGCAAAGAATTCACAATCATCATGTGTACATTGTTTGGCAGCTTTCTCTTACACACTCACACACACAAACAGCACCGCCACTCATGACCGCATGCTTCCCTCAATCTCCTCTGCTTACCGTTTATATGTTTAACATCTCATTTTCAACGGGTACGATGACAATATTAATATGTCTGTGCATCTGGAGCTCTGAGAAGTAGCAGCGGTAGCAGCATGCATTAAGAAATAAGCCCTCCACCAATGCTGACTGAATACAGCATACTGGCGGGCAGGAGGGACCTCAAAGCTGAATGAAGCAGGAGGGGAAGAGATGAGTGGGAGGGAGAGAGAGGAGGGATTTGTGGTGTTTCAGCACATTAGCACAGAAAAAAAGTTGAAAAGTGAAAATAGCCTACCTCATGTCATACATCTCTCCATCAGAAGAAGCCTAGGGGGAAAGGGAAAGAGAAAAGGGGAAAGAAATGAAAAGATTAGATGGAAAGTCTGTTTTTATCCCGGTTGTTACTGAGCTGAGGCACTCTGTCTAGTATCTTTAACTTAGGTAAGACCCAGATGCAGACATGTTCAATAAACAATGGTTTAATAGTCCAAGGGGCAGGCAAGAGACAGGTCAAGGCAGGCAGGGGTCAATAATCCAGAGATGGAGCAAGGGTACAGGTCGGCAGGCTGGCTCAGGGTCAGGCAGTGGTCAGGCAGGCGGATACAGAGACGGGACAGGCGAGGGTCAAATCCAGGAGGGCAAGAAAAAGAGAGGCTAGGAAAAAACAGGAGCTGACAGGACAAACGCTGGTAAGCTTGACAAACAAGACGAACTGGCAACTGACAAACAGAGAACACAGGTATAAGTGCACAGGGGATAATAGGGAAGTTGGGCGACACCTGGAGGGGGTGGTGACAAGCACAAAGACAGGTGAAACAGATCAGGGTGTGATAGTTATTGATGTAAGAGATATTCATATATCTTTAGGGTTTAAGTCAGGAGATAGTAACACGTTAAATAACTTTTCCCATGGTGTCCCAAATTCCTAATGAGTTAATTGTTACATGATTAATTTAATTGAGTATCAACTAAACATAGTAGGTAATTATTTGATAAATAACAGTCATTACATTAAGGATAGTCACGTCACGACAATAGCCTCATGTGAATCCTTAAAGAGATGGGTGGGGCTAAAGCTTAGGAGGGTGTGAACGATGCTGAATGGGTGTAGACAAAGAGCTCACTAAAACATTCAAGGGCCAATTTCTCAAAAGTGAGGTTACAATTTATCAACTTTCAATTCAAATTACTTTCCCATTGTTCTCCAACTGTAGTGTATGATACACCATTTTCTAGCTCTGAGTCTTTACTTTTATCCAATGTAAAAAACACAATTTCAAATTTTGCTACGTAAGACCGAATCCAGGCAGTGAGTCGGTCGGTTGGTCACATATTATACAGTGCCTTCAGAAAGTATTCAGACATATAATACCCCATAATGACAAATCAAAAATGTTTTTTTTTTAGAAATGTTTACTAAATTATTGCAAATAAAAAACTGAAATATTACATTTACATAAGTATTCAGACCCTTTAGTCAGTACTTTGTTGAAGCACCTTTGGCAGCGATTACAGCCTCGAGTCTTCTTAGGTATGACGTTACAAGCTTGGCACGCCTGTTTTGGGATGTTTCTCCCATTCTTCTCTGCAGATCCTCTCAAGCTCTGTCAGGTTGGGAAGCGTTGCTGCACAGCTATTTTCATGTCTCTCCAGAGATATTTGAACAGGTTTAAGTCCGGACTCTGGCTGGGCCACTCAAGGACATTCAGAGACTTGTCCTGAAGCCACTCCTCAGTTGTCTTGGCTGTGTGCTTAGGGTCGTTGTCCTGTTCGGAAGGTGAACCTTCGCCCCAGTCTGAGGTCCTGAGAACTCTGGAGCAGGTTTTCATCAAGGATCTCTCTGTACTTTTCTCTGTTCATCTTTGCCTCGATCGTGACTAGTCTCCCAGTCCCTTCTGGCTGAAAAACATCCCCACAGAATGATTCTGCCACTGCCACACTTCACCGTAGGGATGGTTCCAGGTTTCCTCCGGATGTGATGCTTGGCATTCAGGCCAAAGAGTTCATTCTTGTTTTCATCATACCAGAGAATCTTGAGAGTCCTTTAGGTGCCTTTTGGCAAACTCCAAGTGGCTGTCATGTGGCTTTTACTGAGTGGTGGCTTCCCTATGGCCACTCTACCATAAAGGCCTGATTGGTGGATTGCTGCAGTGATGGTTGTCCTTCTGGAAGCTTCTCGCATCTCCACAGAAGAACTCTAGAGCTCTGTCATTGTGACCATCGGGTTATTGGTCACCTCCCTGACCAAGGCCCTTCTCCCCCGATTGCTCAGTTTGGCTGGGCGGCCAGCTCTAGGAAGAATCTTGGTGGTTCCAAACTTCTTCCATTTAAGAATGATGGAGGCCACTGTGATATTGGGGACCTTTAGTGCTGAAGACATTTTTGGTACCCTTTCCCAGATCTGTGCCTCAACACAATCCTGCTCGGAGCTCTAAAGGGTCTGAATACTTAATAAGGTATTTGTTTTTTATTTGTAAAAAATGTACAAAAAATATCTAAAAACCTGTTTTTGCTTTGTCATTATGGGGTATTGTGTGTAGATTGCAGAGGATTGTTTTTTATTTAATACATTTTCGAATAAGGCTGTAACATAACAAAATGTGGAAAAAGTCTAGGGGTCTGAATACTTTCCGAAGGCACTGTATATAGATATAGAAAAATGTATATAGGTGACTCACTGCCTGGATTCGGTCTTATGTAGCAACATTTGAATTTCTGTTTTTTTATATTGGATAAGTAGAGACTCAGAGCTACAAAATGGTATATCATACACTGCATTTGAGGAAACAATGGGAAAGTAATTCTGCTTTGAAAGTTGATCAACTTGCATGTTTTGGTACTACTGTTGGAGAGTCCTTTGTCTACACCCATTCAGCATTGTTCACACCCTCTAAAGCCTTAGCCCCACCCATCTCTTTAAGGGTTGATCCGTGCATTCTGTACTAAGTTGCCAGCTACTTCCAGACATCTAAGAGAGAGAGAACAGCTGTGCTGTCAGATTGTCCATTCGTAAATTCAGAGCGCACACTTGATGCCAATAAGTAGCGCTGTTCCGAAGGCTCTGACCTCACAATGACAGTCAAGCACCCAAGCTAATTGGCTAACATTGGCTAGCTACTTCCCAACACATAATGAGAGAACACCCCACTCTGACCATTTTACTCCCCCCAGCAGAGCCGATTCGGCCGTTTTCATGTTATCCAGAGCGTGGGTGACTAACAGTGCTGTTGGCAGCAATTGCATTACGCTTTGTTGCTGGCACCGGACATATTCAACAGGTGTTGAGCGTTCAAAAATGTATCAGTTATTCTGCGCACTGGCACACTAAGACGAGTCTTTTGTGAAGAAATGTAGCTAGATAGGTAAACAATGAATCCCAACGCATGACCTAACGTTAGTTAGCATGCCAGCCAGCTAACGTTAGCTAGCTAGCTAACAGTACACTGACTTGAAATGAAAATAATTTGTCAAAATTAGAGTGGAGTCTTTTGTTAAGACATGTAGCTAGCTAAACAATGGACCATAATCACAACTCATGACGTTACTACCCTGCATGAATCTGCAGGTAGCTAACCAACCAGGTTTTATGGCTATAACTAGTCAAGCAAATGTGTCTGAGATTCAAAGAATAAGACCCTGCCAACTAACGTTAGCTAGCTAACAGTACACTTTAAATGAAACCACTTTCTGTCAAAATTAGAAACGTGGAATATCTGAAAATATACCTAGCTAGACTATTTTACCAGTATACATCATGGTTGGGTGCGTCACCTGTCTGATGCCATGCACGATGTAATCCAGACTGGTGTTTTCTGCAACTCGCCAAAAAACGCATTTTGATGAATTTTTTTTTTTTAATGTTCAAACAGCTCTTCTGTGAAGTCATGACTTGCGACATATGCCTAGTTTCCTGAATTGGGTCACATATATAGATATAATTATTTTTGTATTTAAAAAAATGTTTTGCTTCTTGGGCTTGGGCCCAGCCCCTGACTCACACAATTTACCAGTCACATTTATTTATTATGCAGTTAATTGAAATGTTTTTATTAATCAGTAACCCAATCAAAGCAGTTACCCACATGGGCCCCCTACTTCCTCTCCTCCCCATCTGATGATTAGCTGAGCGGCAGCAGCAGGCTGTCTACACTCATTGAGAGCGGCTCCTGTCTTCCTGTGGTTGACAGTTGCACTGAAAATATATACAATATATACTACATAAATGTTTATAATATGTACTGTATATATAATATATACAGTTTATATTTCCTTAATAATATAAAAAATATATGTCTATTTTGACAATTGTTAGGGCCTTCCTCTGACACCGCCTTGTAAAAAGGTCCTGGATGGCAGGAAGCTCGTCGCCAATGATGTACTGGGCCGTATGCACTACCCTCTGTAGCGCCTTGCGGTCGGATGCCGAGTAGTTTCCATACCAAGCGGTGATGGAACGAGTCAGGATGCTCTCGATGGTGCAGCTGTAGAACTTTTTGAGGATCTGAGGTCCCATGCCAAATCTTTTCAGCCTCCTGAGAGGGAATAGGCATTGTCGTGCAATCTTCACAACTTTGTTGGTGTGTTTGGACCATCATAGGTTCTTAGTGATGTGAACACCATGGAACTTGACCAGCTCCATTACATCCCCCTCAATGTGAGTGCAACACTTTCAGGAAACTAAGCGTTTGTCGGATGTCACTAGTTCAAAGGAGAGGCATTTGAACGTAAACAAAAACTATTTCTGTATGTTTTTTGGCAGAAATGCCTTCTGGAACATCTGAACGGTAATGTGCCTTAATAACAAATTTGTTTTCCATCCGTAAATACAAATAAAAATGTAAAATTACGAGCCTAGTTGGTTTAGCCATGGAAAAAGACAGGAACCTCCCCGCTAGCTATAATTGATGGGCTAGACATGCCAGAATTTGGGTTGGTCTTCCATGTAGAATTGCTTCTGTTTATAACGTGAGCTGCTCAGTATATGCTGATAGTCCTTTCTACCACGCAATTTTTTGAAATATATAACGTTAACCATCGAGAAATACAAAAGTTTTGCTGCTTTTCTCAACATTGATGCCCTGAATTTAGCATGCGCTGTCGACAGATCAGTTGGATGAAGTGATTTGCTATTTTCTGCACACGCCAGTCAGTGTGATCCGGAGTGACTTGACACAACGCTGGCCAAACAAGATGTAGCTACAAATAAAAATGAGTTAAATGGTTCCAGTCTGCCATGAAGGGTAAGAGTCTAACTACATTTTCAGTAAGTCATTTTTGTCAGAAAGTGCTTTTCATTGCAAGTTAAAGCGTACTATTCGCTAGCTGGCTCGCTAGTTAATGTTACGTGTCTGATCTGTGTAGTAATATTAATCGAATCAGAAATCCATTTGCGTTCTTAGTTATAGCCTAATGTTAGCTAGCTAACATTGAACCTAGTTAGTTAGCTTTAGCTACCTGCAGATTAATACTACAGCTATGACAATGTTTGTTTTGGTTGGTAATAGTATGAGTTGGGATTATGCCGGTTTATTGTTTAGCTAGCTAGCTACATGTCTAAACAAAAGACTACATGTCTAAACAAAACACTTCTCCAGATTATTACATGACCCATCAAGTTAGCCAGGTGTGTTTGGGGGTGATTATGGCCATCTATTTTATTTCATGAACATGTGTACATGTCTAAACAATAGTGACCCATCCACTTAGCTAGATGTGGCTGGGGGGGTGGTTATAGCATTTCCTTCACATGACTCATCAATTTAGACAAGTGTCTCAGGTAAGCGCCATCTTTCTGTTTTTGATAAGTAACCATTTCACTCTACTGTTTACACTTTCTGTATCTTGTGCATGTGACAAATCAACCTTTTATTGTATATAGTGTGTGTTTACCAGAGACGGTAATGTGAAGAACAACATGACCTGCACTAAACTCAGATTAGGATATAGGCCAAGGACTAGATCAAGTGTATTTTTACCTGGTGTTTTCCCTTATTGTAGGCTACTACTTTCACCACTGGGTGTAGACAAAGAAGAGCTCTCCAGTAGGTGTAGCAAAACATTCAAGGGCCATTTTTGCACAAAAGTGAGTTACAAGTTTATCAACTTGCTACATAAGACCGAATCGAGGCGGTTGGTCACAAAACTGGACACTGACAGTGAACATGAGTAAAACAAAAGGAAATAAATGCCACTTAACCCTAGGAGAGGTCAAAATTGACCACACCACCAATTATACCTACCTCAGGCTAAAAGGAAAACTCCACCCAAAAACAATATTTTGGTATTTGTTTCATTAGTCCATTGTTGATATAGTCCCAATATGTTTTCCATGTCAAAAATCTAGTTTTCAGATTTCTGTATTTTGAAAGTTACATATCTTGAAAACTTGATTGCTGACATGCAGAACATTTTGGGACAGCATCAACAAAGGACTAATGAAACAAATACCAAAAGATCGTTTTGGATGGAGTTTTCCTTTAACATCAGTGCATCAGTGGCTTCGAAGTTGCTAACAAAACACTGGCAGAGAAAGCAAGGAGAGCATACTACTCAATAAAGAAAGCAATACGTAAATTTAACCCCCCCTATTCAAATCTGGCTTAAAATATTTGTCTCCGTTATCCAACCAATCCTTGTGTATGGCAATGAAATATGGGGCCCACTATTAAAGTGAAAATATACATCATGGGACAAAACACCAACAGAAAACATCATCTGTATGTTTGTAAAAACATCCTACACAGAAATCCCACAAACCATGCATGCAGATCAGAACTTGCAAGGCTGCCTCTTGCACTGCCCACTGAGAAAAGAGCATGTACATTCTGGGTGCACCTAGCTCAATCATAGTGCAGAACATGTGGGGCGGCAGGTAGCAGCCTAGTGGTTAGAGTGTTGGGCCAGTAACCAAAAGGTTGCTGGATCGAATCCCCAAGCTGACAATGTAAAAATCTGTCATTCTGCACCTGAGCAAGGCAGTCAACCCAAGTGGATGAACCCCAAACAAAGAAAAATGTTAACCAAATACAGAATTAGTGATCATAGAGGGGGAGTGGGATTAAGTAAACTTGACATACAATTTTCACCAAATGCAAATACTAATGTAGCCAACACACAAGTGATAGCCTGATGGCGGCATCCCACTGAGTGAACTTGTTTCCACATCATTTGAACCCCAAAAAAGCAATGTGATAACGTGGGAAAGGAATTGGATTTTCAAAAAGTCATCAAAGTAAGGGCATTTTGTCTTTTTTTCATCCAACTTTTAACCTAAATCCAATTACATGGTAAATTGTTTTGTTTTTTACAACGCAAACTCCATAGCCTTTCAAAATGGATTTACAATTCTTCCAATGCTTTACGGCATGGTTAAGGTTAAGTGCTTTGCTCAAGGCAAATCGACAGATTTTTTTCACCTAGTCAGCTCGGGGATTTAAACCAGCAACCTTTCATTAGTGGCTCAATGCTCTTAACCGCTAGGCTACCTGCCGCCCCCTATTATGCTGTAAAACAAAACTGATTATTATAAATATCATTATGATAATACTATTATCGTTATATTTATGACTAATCTTCCAACCTGTCCCCCCCAACACACGGTTGCCAGAGATGTGACACAGTCATTCAGTCTTTTTGTTCTTTATCAATGGCGACCCAGTCGCTTGTTCTAAATGTTCCTATGCAATATTGGGTTAGGGTTAGGGTTAGGGTTGAAAAGGTTTGGCATGGGTCATCAAATCCTCAAAAGGTTCTATAGCTGTACCATTGAGAGCAATTTGACTGGCTGCATCACTGCCTGGTGTGGCAATAGTACCTACCTCGATCGCACAACCCAGTACATCACTGAGGCCAGGCTCCCTGCCATCCAGGGCATCTATATCAGGCGGTGTTGTAGCAATACCCGGAAAATCGTTAAAGACGACAACCACCAATAGTCTATGTGCTTCTGCACTGCAAGCGGTACCGGTGCATCAAGTCTGGCACCAACAGGCTCTTGAACAGCTTTTATTCCCACCAATAAGACTGATAAATAGCTAACAAAATAGCTACACGGACAATCGGAGTTAACCTTGTATTTTTATTGAGCTTTTAGTTTTAGTTTTGCACTGTCTTTATGCACACTAACAGGGCCCTACACACTCACAAACACACACTCACTCCATCATCTGCTCACACACATAATACAGTGCATTCAGAAAGTATTCATACCCCTTGACTTTTTCCACATTTTGTAACGTTACAGCCTAATTCTAAAATGGACTGAATAGTTTTTTCCCCTTCATCAATCTACACACAATACCTCATAATGACAAAGCAAAAACAGGTTTTTAGAATTTTGGCAAATGTATTAAAAATTTAAAACAGAAATACCTTATTTCATTACAATTCAGACCCTTTGCTATGAGACTCAAAATTGAGCTCCTGTGCATCCTGTTTCCATTGATCATCCTTAAGATGTTTCAACAACTTTATTGGAGTCCACCTGTGGTAAATTCAATTGATTGGACATGATTTGGAAAAGCACATACCTGTCTATATAAGGTCCCACAGTTGACAGTGCATGTCAGAGCAAAAACCAAGCCACGAGGTTGAAGGAATTGTCCGTAGAGCTCCGAGACAGGATTGGGTAGAGGCACAGATCTGGGGAAGGGTACCAAAAAATGTCTGCAGTATTGAAGGTCCCCCAAGAACACAGTGGTCTCCATCATTCTTAAATGGAAGATGTTTGGAACCACCAAGACTCTTCCTAGAGGTGGTCGCCTGTCCAAACTGATCAATCGGGGGAGATGGACCTTGGTCAGGGAAGTGACCAAGAACCCGATGGTCACTATGACAGAGCTCCAGAGTTCCTCTGTGGAGATGGGAGAACCATCTCTGCAGAACTCCACCAATCAGGCCTTTATGGTAGACTGGCCAGACGGAAGCCACTCCTCAGTAAAAGGCACATGACAGCCCGCTTGGAGTTTGCCAAAAGGCACCTTAAGGACTCTCAGACCATGAAAAACAAGATTCTCTGGTCTGATGAAACCAAGATTAAACTCTTTGGCCTAAATGCCAAGCATCACATCTGGAGGAAACCTGGCACCATCCCTACAGTGAAGCATGGTGGTGGCAGCATCATGCTGTGGGGATGTTTTTCAGCGGCAGAGACTGGGAGACTAGTCAGGATAGAGGGAAAGATGATCGCAGCAAAGTACAAAGAGATTCTTGATGAAAACCTACTCCAGAGCGCTCAGGACCTCACACTGGGGCGTAGGTTCACCTTTCAACAGGACAACTACCCTTATCACACAGCCAAAACAACACAGTGGTGGCTTCGGGAAAAGTCTCTGAATGTCCTTGAGCCAGACCCCGTACTTGAACACAAACAAACATTTCTGGAGAGACCTGAAAATAGCTGTGCAGCGATGCTCCCCATCCAACCTGACAAAGCTGGAGAGGATCTGCAGAGAGGAATGGGAGAAACTCCCTAAAAACAGGTGCGCCAAGCTTGTAGTGTCATACCCAAAAAGACTTGAGGCTGCCAAAGGTGCTTCAACAAAGTACTGAGTAAAGGGTCTTAATACTTATGTAAATGTTCTTTTTCAGTTTTTTATTTGTAAAACAAAAAGCAAAAACCTGTTTTTGCTTTGGCATTATGGGGCATTGTGTGTAGATTGATGAGGGGGGAAAAACGTTTAATCGATATTAGAATAAGGCTGTAACGTTACAAAATGTGGTCTGAATACTTTCTGAATGCACTGTATGCACATAAATTTATACTGACTCTACACACACGCAAACACACTCACATACAAGCTGCTACTACTCTGTTTATCTTATATCCTGTTGCCTATTCACCTTACCCCTATACATATCTACCGCCAGCATCCCTGCACATTGTAAATATGGTATTGGAACTGACCCTATATATAGGTATGCATACTTACTTTCTCATTGTGTTCTTCATATTTCTTCATATTTCTTGTGTGTTTTTTTTCTAGTATTACATTGTTACTGATTATTGCATTGTTGGGTTTTGAGTTAGCAAGAAAGGTACTTGTGTACTGTACTTGTGCATGTGACATTAAAACTTGAAGTTGGATGTTCTTTGGCTGGTGGACCATTCTTGATACACACAGGAAACTGTTGAGCGTGAAAAACAAGCAGCGTTTTTCAATTGTCCTTAGGCTTAAAAATCTTTCTTTAACCTGTTCCATCCCCTTCATCTACACTGATTGAAGTGGATTTAACCGTTTATTTATTTTATTTGTATTTTTTATTTAACTTTTATTTAAGTAGGCAAGTCAGTTAAGAACAAATTCTTATTTTACAATGACAGCCTACCCCAGCCAAACCCTCCCCTAACCCAGACGACGCTGGGCCAATTGTGCGCCGCCATATGGGACTCCCGATCATGGCCAGTTGTGATACAGCCCAGGATCAAACTTGGTCTGTAGTGATGCCTCTAGCACTGAGATGCAGTGCCTTAGACCACTGCACCACTTGGGAGTATCAACAGGAGACATCAATTAGGGATCATAGCTTCCACCTGGATTCACCTGGTCAGTCTATGTCATGTAAAGAGCATGTTTTGTAGACTAAATATTATAGGCTACTAAATAAATTGAAGCCTGGGCTACTCACCGGTGATGGCCAGTGTTGGGGGGGTAATGCGTTACTTGTAACGCGTTAGAGTACTCAGATAACGTTTGTGTGGTAACAAGTAACTTAACACGTTAGTTTTTCAATTTAAGTAATCAGTTACTTAGTTACTTTTTCAAATAAGCAAGTCGTTACTTTTACAATATTATTTCCCTATTTTTTTCCCCCGCCCAAAAAATAAAAAAATACCTCCCCCTACAATATGCATGTGTGCGTGTGTTGGAGTGTCAGTATAGTATGTGTGAGTGTGTGGTTAGAGTCGAGTCTATGTAAGAGAGTCAGTGCAAAGAATAAGAATTGATAGAAATAAAATGAGGGGTCAATGCAAGTAGTCTGAGTAGCCATTTGATTAACTGTTCAGTCTTTTGACTTGTGGGTAGAAGCTGTTAAGGAGCCTGTTGGTCCCAGGCTTGGTGCTCCGGTACCGCTTGACATGCAGTAGCAGAGAGAACGGTCTATGACTTGGGTGGCTGGAGTCTTTGACAATTGTTAGGGCCTTCCTCTGACACTGCCTGGTATTGTGATCATGAAAAAGGAAGCTATGACATATTTTATATCACTATCATGCACACGCACCCTCACACATAAGGATGGCTCTGTTGCGGAAAGTATCTTGATGCTGTATTGTTATCCTTCATGTTCTAATACTTTAATGTTACCCCTGGATGGCAGGAAGCTCGGCACCAATGATGTACGTGGCCGTACGCATTACCCTCTGTAGTGCCTTGCAGTTGCCATACCAAGCGGCGATGCAACCAGTCAGGATGCTCTCGATGGTGCAGCTGTAGAACCTTTTTCCGTACGCACAAAAAGCTTACTTCTGTAAAATGTTGTGCAAAATTTGTTTATGTCCCTTTTAGTGAGAATTTCTCATTTTCCAAGATAATCTATCCATCTGAAAGGTGTGGCATATCAACAAGCTGATTAAACAGCATAATCATTACACAGGTGTACCTTGTGCGGGGGACAATAAAATGGCATTCTAATATGTGCAGTTTTGCCACACAACACAATGCCACAGATCTCAAGTTTTGAGGGAGCATGCAATTGGCATACTGACTGCAGGAATGTTCACCAGAGCTGTTGCCAGAAAATTGAATGTTAATTTCTCTATCACAAGCCACATCCAACATTGTTTTAGAGAATTTGGCAGTACATCTAACGGACCAGTTTATTTACACTTGAATTGTGGGGTTTTTGTGGGTTTTTTTCAGTTTGTACATATAGCCCATAGTTACATAAACTAATGAAAATGCTATTGTGTTCTTTGAAATATATTTTCTTTTATATTCTAATGTTACCTTCATAAACACAACTAAATTATTATTTTTGTGATAGGCATAGGCCTATATGAAATGTATTTATTAGACTGTTAGAAGGTTGAATACAAGAAGACGTGTCATTGGCTTAGCCTATGTGGGTGTAGAGGCCCGGCTTTTCTAGTGTTAAGGATATAGCATAACAATGACCAACAAGCACAAGGCATCTTTGAATTTTTTTTTGTTTTTAGTAACGTAAGTAACGTTGTAACGTAACAAGTTACTTTTAATGGAAGTAACGTTGGAATGTAAAGAGTTACTTTTATTTAAATTTAGCAGGGGGTGCGGATTCAAGTCATTATGCATCTCTGTAATCTGGTCCCTTCTGCTCCCCAGTTTTTTAATAACGGATCTCTGCTCTGCTCTGCTCACCAGGGAGCTCATTGCTAGAATTCATTACCATATTTAAGATATTGTAATCCGGAGGGATGTATAATTATGTGTGTATGTATGTTTTTCTACAGGGTACTACTCACTGTGTTAGTAACAGGTCTAGGCAGAGAAGTGGACCTGTATTGGTAATTGGAAAATCCTTGGGGCCAGGACAAGACAGGACATGGACTTGGGCTTCTCAGTCCCTCGAAGCTCACTTGAGGGGGTTCAGGACTGCCACACATGATTCTTCTCTCCCTTTCCCTCCCTCTCTCCAGGGAGCCATTAAACTCCCGTTCATCCTGTCTCCTGACAATGTCGATGTCCGTCTCTACGGACTCCAGCTCTGAGTAGAAACAGCTTTCTCCCTGGCCCACTTTCCTCAGGCCTTCTCCAGGGTCCAGCACCTTACAGCTGGGTAAGCTGTATTTGCTCCACTGATGAATCAAGTTGGCACAGTCCACCCTCGGGTCTTGTAGTTCCTGAATGGTCTGTAGAGAGGAAGACATTGGGCTGTACCAGGAGGCTGCACCTGCAGCTAGTTCTCTCTGTCGGACTGGGTTGAAGGACTCCCAGGGACTCCCGGGAATCAGCACCCTGTTGGTGACCTCATCCAGGAACTGGGAGAATTTGAGCCGCTCCTCCACTTTCTGCTCCTGCTGTGCTGAGAAGGTTACAACCTTGCCCTGACCCTGGTTGCTGGATGACGACAGACTTTGGGTTGAATCCCATTTTACTTTCAACACTTGTGCCGGCCCCTCCTGGCTCTTAGCTCGATCTGTTCTGCTATCAGTGTTGTAGTTTCCCAGGGTCTGGTAGACGTTCTCTGTAGATATGTCGCTTGCCTTATCAGTCCTGCCACCAGGACCAGGTGAGCTGGCGTGTGCCCGGAACACCTTGTTTCTGTGCTGCTTGATGGAGGTGTGCAGCAGGCAGGTGGCCCCGGAGCTCCAGCTGTTGGTGTCCAAGCTGTCATCCTCACTGGAGCTGCAGCTGCACAGGCTGGAGCTAGAGGTGCTGTGCAGACTATGACTAGAACTTTGCAAGCTGGGACTGGAGCTGCGCAAGTTGGCGCTAGGGCTGAGTCTAGAGCTAAGTGGACCCAGGCTAGAGCTACGCAGGTACGGGCTGGAGCGATCCAGGCTCGCCAAAATGTGCCTCAACCCAGAGATGGAGCCCTTCAGGCTGGGTAAGGAGCCTTGGAGGCTGGGTAAAGAGCCCTTGGAGTTGGGACCGGACGAGTGGAGACTGGGTAAAGAGCCCTTGGGTCTTTTGCCGGATGAGGTTAGTCTGGAGTTGGAGACAAATTTGTGGAGGCTGGAGTTGGAGATGGACGAGTACAGGCTGGAGTTGGAGCCCTGGAGGCTGGGAAAGCAGAGGCTGGAGGGACCGTGTGAAGGTGGGTCCTCCTCTTGGTCACTATGCCTGCCGGAGAGGACGGGACAGGAGGCGGTGGTCCTGTTCAACATCGTCCCTCGACCAGTCTTTGACAATCCATTCGCTGATCCTTTTGCAGATCCGTTTGTTGATCCGTTCTGCATTTGAGGGCTGGAGTTTGGAGCTGCACTCTTAGAAATCGCTCGCACTGGCAACTGAACCATGCTGAGTGGGACAGATTTAAAACAGGTTTTCTGTCCCGTAGCTTCTATATCACTGGTCGTCCTAGATGTGTTGGCTTCCCATTATGATCTCTGCCTATTGCTGAGGACTGACAAATTTTCAACCCCCAGCTGGTTAGAACTGGATTTGGGGATGTACTTCCATTATGGCCCCACTGACATTCTAAACATAATCTATTCCTGTTTACAAAAGGCATTAGAAAGCTCAACAAGTGCATACACTCTGTGGACAGTATTTGTAATGAATATGTGTAGCTATTTATATAGGTTTTACAGCAGAGCCCAGAATGCTTTCCAGGTCATTGGCTTGGTGATGCAGAGACATTGATCACAGATACCATGTGACATCTGGAATGTGGGCATCGAAACAAAGTTAGAGTGCCATAATCAATGACTCTTTGGGGGGACAGTTTTTTATGTGGCACATAGTAGGTGTTATTTGATTTCGGACAAAATAATGGACACACACAGCTTAGTCAATTTTAGTTTATTAAAGAACCTAAGTGCTTGAAATTCAACTGGCACAGCTGCCGCACAGAGTTTTGTTTTATATTCCATGTGTTGTAACTAAGCACCCGAGGGTACACTACGCATGCAACTATTAAAGCGGACATGCAATGAGTTTGAGACTTTCAAAACAGTATTTTAATAAAAACGATGCATTGTGCTGTATTCGCTATAATTGAAATATGCTTCTAGTAGTAATTCATTATTTTATATCATACTACCTATTTCCCATTGATGGATCACCTCGTCAAAACAAAGATACAAGCGGGTAAGAACCAGTTTTTTTGTTACTTCGCTTTCCCCACCTGTTTTGTACTTTTAATAAGTGCCATAAAAAGTGTGGCTCACTAGAAATATATGGATTTAATGTTAAAGACATGGGATGGTGGATAATTTAATTTGGGGCCAACATTTTATATTTCAACCAGCAGAACTGATGCCCATAAGTGAGAAATACATCCTTAATGGCCAGGTGTCTCGACAAAGTTACATCTGCTGGGGTGGGTCTTTTTCATCCTCGCTGTCAGCAACAGCTGCTATCCTGGAAGACACCTTCAGATAGACCTGCTATATTTAGATAAAGGGGCTTTGCATGCACCATCATAGAGGTTTTGGAGAATTCATACACACACAAGTATTAATGCCATTGTAACCAGGCCGTAGCAAAACAATCTGAAATTCATTACTTTCATTCATCTGCTTGCTCTGCCCTCTTATTTAGCCTCAGATTGAAGTGTTTCACCATTGTCTTTGTTTATTGACATTCACAAATGCCAATAAATAATAATGCCTGCAAGCAAAAACCTGATAAAAAATGTATTTATAAGAATGCTGTAAATACAGAAATGGTTAGCTCAGTGGGAAATGATTATCCAGCTAATCAGTGACAACTGTTTGGAGTTTGTGACAGCAACTATGTAAGCTTATTACAATATTATAGATACTATTTCATGTGCGGAAATTAGTGACATTTACTCAACCCGTTCGGACTTTAGAGATGTTTTAATGAGAACAACTGATTTCGGGATGTCTCCTGGTCTGATAAACTACACTCTTAACTCAACCTCCGTCCACAGCACAGGCATGTGGCTACTATGGGCGGATCCAGGACAAATAGACATGCCAAATGATGCGTTCTGGAAGACTGTAGCTGAATCAGGCGACTAAGGAGGTGTTCAGAACCAGTCCAAATCACGGATCCGTGATATAGAGTTTTAAAAGTGGCTAAGAAATGTTCAAATAGAATCACAACTTTGACAGTAGCTGTCATGCAGAACTTATGTTCATTTTAGGAGTTTGAAACCAATTTGCACATGGGTATGATGTCCATTTAAGAACATCAGTCTCATGTATCAGAGAGGTTCGGATTATCTCAGTCAGTGGTGTAGTGGAAGGTAAATGCACGTAAACACTGTTTTGCATGAGCATTTACCCACCTTTTGCAGAAAAATGCATTGAAAGTATGGGGAGCATTACTGCGAACGCCGATCAGTGATTTTGGAACTGCTCTGGGGTAAACAAAATGGTGCAAATGGACAAACTAATTTCTCAATTTTGATTGGTGTCATGGACAGTGTGCTGTATGCTTGGTACAGTGGTTACTCCTTTAAAAGTTGCGAGCTTACACCGTGGAACTTAGAGGTACCCAGCGTCAAGGCTTCGTTTCTCCAGACCCCCACAAGGGGGAGATGGAGCACACATTATGCATTTGGGTACCAAGATTTTTATATGACTAATCATATCGAGTGGTTCCAATGACGATTTGACGCGAGCCACCCGTCCCTGGTGACTTTCTTCAGCAAAGATGGCTGACAAAACATAACGCGGGAAGCAAATGTAAGTCATTATAACGTCATAACGAGTCAAGGAAAAAAAACTACAATTGAGAGGAATATGTTAGTTAATGTAGAGACAAACGATTGTGCATATTTTTTGTCATAATTTTAATTTACGGAAATCGCTATTTAGCAAGTTAACTGACTAGCTAACATTAGCCAGCTAGCTAGCTGGTGTTATGACATGAGTATGCCATTGTAATTTGTGTTGTTTAATGTTTTAGGGACTCCTGAGAAAACCAGCAAACCAGGCTGTCGTCATGGGAAACAGTGGATGTAAAGAATCTAGCTAGCTAAAGCATTTACTGCAAATTAAATGTACAATTGTGTAAGCTTGCCTTGCAGTGCAATGCAGCTGAAGTAACATAGCTAGCTACCTATTTACTTGCTTATTGTGTAGTGGAGAATAAAAATAACTGTATGCCTATGGATGTGTAGCTAGCTACGGTATGTAGCCGATCTGTGTAAAATGTTAGGTTCTGAACTAATATTAATAATGTCGTGTCTTTGGCATCATTAAAACGGAATACATGTTAATCAAATAACTCTCTGTAATTATTATTTCGCGATTAAACTGATTAATCGTGTAACTGTAATTAACTAGAAGGTCGGGGCACCAAGGAAATTATTCAGATTACAAAGTTATAATTTTCCTAATATAACTTTCAGATATTAATAACTGATCGATTAGTCTCCTTTAATAATGTTAGTTTACCTCATGACACTCTCATTCCAAACGTTGTAAATTGTTGGTTATCTGCACGAACCCAGTCTTCACTATGAGTCATCCATACATCAATTGTCTTAAAATCATTTATTTACTAAACTAAATAATTCACAGAAATGCACAAACAGATATGGTTACAAGGAAATGATAGGAGAATGTTCCCTAGTTGGCTAAACCGGCATGGCGGCTTGTTACACAAAGAAAGGGGGTTGGGCTTGAATGAAAGAGCGAGAAGACTGAGTAACAGAGAAAGCAGCTATGCCATTTTAAATACAGTATCTTATGCATTCTACATTACCGCCCATTTGGAAAAGGAAAATGCAATAAATATTTACTCTGAGCTGTGCTTCGGTAGGTTGGTCGTAGATGCTGGCCGTGTTGGCCAACAGAGATCTTCCTGTCCTCGGAAAAATGTCATTGGTGGTAAAATGGATACGTTGTAGTATATTCGTTGTGTGTTAGACTGGATACGTCGTCCGTCCTTTCCTAGCCCACATCTACAGCGGCCGCTGCTAACTCAACGGCTAGGAAGTATCACTTCTGTAGTGAATGAGGGTTCAAAGTCCATTCGCAACCAAAGCTCACGCAGAGGTTGGCTTAGTTCTGTACTTGACGTGTGTCCTTTTAACGCAGAGGCTGCAGACCTCACGTACCCGGAACAGCTGGTTATGTTTTCGTCACTGACTTATATAGTGGCGAGGGGAGAAGGGTGTGTGTCATCGTTTATAACCCCTGTCTCTTCACAGGGGCGGGCCACTGATTGGTCAGGGCTCTTTCCTTATGAAAACCCAATTCTCTCATTTGGTGTCACGACTCCTCCCGAGGGTGGCTCCTCTCCCTGTTCGGGTGGCGCTCGGCAGTCGTCGTCACCGGCCTACTAGCTGCCACCAATCCTTTTTTCCTTTTTCTGTTGGTTATGCCTTTATTATTTGCACCTGTGTCAATTAGGTGATTAGTTGTTACGTTCAGTTTCACTGTGTTTGTATAAGTGGATCGTGTTTTGGACTTTGGGTTTTGTTACGCCCTGTTGTTTTGAGCATATTCTCTTTTGTGGTACTTATTAAATTAAGCATTGTACCAAACGTTTTCTGCTTCCTGCGCCTGACTCCACACCCACGACGTCCAAGCGTTACAGAAGCCCGCACTAAAAGCATGGAGTCAGCAGAAGCAGCCGCCACCCCTATACCATTGATGGAGGAACGGGTCCTCCATCACACCACCGTCCTCCATCGGATTGGGTCAGCCATGGACCAGATGATGGAGAGGATGGACCGATGGGAGAGGAGTGGTCTCCTCCCTTCACCTCCGGCTCACGCGACAAGTCCACCTACTCCACTCCCTTCCCCGTCTGGATCTGAGGCACTGCGTCTTACGCCTCCGAGGGAGTACGATGGAGCAGCGGCAGGGTGCCAGGGGTTTCTGTTACAACTAGAGTTATACCTGGCTACCGTGAGGCCGACTCCCTCGGGGGAGCCTCCTCATCGCCTGCCTGACGGGTCGAGCATTGGAGTGGGCCAACGCTGTTTGGAATGGCCCAGACTCAGCGAGGGATAACTACCCTGAGTTCACCCGCCATTTCAGGGCCGTATTCGATCACCCCCCAGAAGGTCGAGCGGCGGGTGAGTGTTTCACCTTAGGCAGGAGATGAGGAGCACGCAAGACTTTGCCCTGGAGTTCCGGACCTTGGCTGCTGGGGCCGGGTGGAACGACAGGGCCCTAATGGACCACTACCGGTGTAGCCTCCGGGAGGATGTCCGCAGGGAGCTAGCATGTCAGGACACTACACTCTCCCTAGATGAACTGATCGACATGTCTATACGACTGGACAGTCTGCTGGCTGCCCGCGGGTGTTCAGAAATGGTCCTGTCAGTTCCACCTCCTAGCCTGCCTGCGCCCATTCCTATGGAGCTAGGGGGGGCCGCGTCAAGGGGAACCAATTGTGGTCGACAAGGACACACGGCCGACCGGTGCTGGGGGGGTCCCTCTGGGAGTCGAGAAGGCAGGCAGAACACTCCTCGTTCATCCCAGGTGAGTCAGCACCACACTCACCCAGAATCCTCTGTTGGTCACATGTTTGTCTTAATTTTTTTTCTTGATTTTGCTCCCTTTTCCCAGCATAAGGCGCTAGTCGATTCAGGCGCAGCTGGGAACTTTATGGATCGCGGACTCGCCCTTAAGTTGGGAATTCCACTGGTACCGATAGATTCCCCTTTCCCCGTGCACTCCTTAGATAGCCGACCATTAGGGTCAGGGCTGGTCAGGGAGGCCACGGTGCCACTGGACATGGTAACGCAGGGGAATCATAAGGAACTAATTTGTTTCTTATCGATTCACCTGCGTTTCCAGTGGTACTGGGGGTGCCCTGGCTAGCCAGTCACAATCCCAGGATTTTGTGGAAACGGGATTCTCCGGGGGTGGTCAGAGGAGTATTCAGGTAGGTGTCTGGGTGTTTCCATCGGTGCCACGTCGGTGGAGAGTCCAGACCAGGTTTCCACTGTGCGCATTCCCCCTGAGTATGCCGATTTGGCTTACAGAAGGCGACTAAATTACCACCTCATCGACAGGGGGATTGTGCGATAGACCTCCAGGGTAATGCTGCGCTTCCCAAGAGTCACGTGTACCCATTGTCCCAGGAGGAGACGTTGGCTATGGAGACATATGTCACGGAATCTCTGGGGCAGGGGTACATTCGGCCCTCCATTTCACCCGTCTCCTCGAGTTTCTTTTTCGTGAAGAAAAAGGGGGGAGGTCTGCGTCCGTGCATTGATTATAGAGGTCTCAATTCCATTACAGTGGGGTTCAGTTACCCGCTACCTCTCATTGCTACGGCAGTGGAATAATTTCACGTAGCGCGTTTTTTCACGAAACTGGATCTCAGGAGCGCATATAATCTGGTGCGTATTCGGGAGGGTGACGAGTGGAAAACCGCATTTAGTACCAAATCGGGCCACTATGAGTACCTCGTCATGCCGTATGGGTTGAAGAATGCTCCAGCCGTCTTTCAATCTTTTGTGGATGAGATTCTCAGGGACCTGCACAGGCAGGGTGTGATTGTGCATATCGACGATATCCTGATTTACTCCTCCACACGCGCCGAGCATGTGTCTCGAGTGTGCAAGGTGCTTGGTAGACTGCTGGAGCATGATCTATACGTCAAGGCTGAGAAGTGTGAGTTCTTCAAAAGAGCTGTCTCCTTCCTGGGTTATTGCATTTCCACCTCAGGGATGGTGATGGAGTGTGACCGCGTTAATGCCGTGCGTAATTGGCCGACTCCAACCACGGTGAAGGAAGTGCAGCGGTTTTTGGGTTTTGCCAATTACTACCGGAGGTTTATCCGGGGTTTTGGCCAGGTGGCGGCTCCCATTACCTCACTACTGAAGGGGGGCCGGTGCGTTATGGTGGTCGACAGAGGCGGACAGAGTCTTCAACCAGTTGAAGGCGCTGTTCACTGATACGCCCTTGTTGGCGCACCCTGACCCCTCTTTGCCGTTCATAGTGGAGGTGGACGTGTCCGAGGCTGGAGTGGGTCCCGTCCTATAACAGCGCTCGGGTACTCCACCGAAACTCCGCCCCTGCGCTTTCTTTTCTAGGAAGCTCAGTCCGGCGGAGCGGAACTATGATGTGGGGGATCGTGAGTTGTTAGCTGTGGTCAAGGCTCTGACCATGTGGAGACACTGGCTTGAGGGGGCTAGACACCCTTTTCTCATCTGGACTGACCACAGGAACCTGGAGTATATCCGGGCAGCCCGGAGACTAAATCCGTGTCAGGCACGGTGGGCCATGTTTTTCACCCGATTTCAGTTCAGGATTTCATATACACCAGGTTCCATGAACACCAAGGCCGACGCGCTGTCCCGCCTCTATGACACTGAGGATAGGCCCATCGATCCTACTCCCATCCTTCCAGCCTCTAAGCTGGTAGCACCAGTGGTATGGGAGGTGGACGCGGACATTGAGCGGGCGTTACAGGTGGAGCCTGCACCTTCTAACTTCTGATCCCTCCTGTCTCAGCCTCCAGTATTTATGCTGCAGTAGTTTATGTGTCGGGGGGCTAGGGTCAGTCTGTTACATCTGGAGTATTTCTCTTGTCTTATCCGGTGTCCTGTGTGAATTTAAATATGCTCTCTCTAATTCTCTCTTTCTCTCTTTCTGTCTTTCTCTCGGAGGACCTGAGCCCTAGGACCATGCCTCAGGACTACCTGGTATGATGACTCCTTGCTGTCCCCAGTCCACCTGGCCGTGCTGCTGCTCCAGTTTCAACTGTTCTGCCTGCGGCTATGGAACCCTGACCTGTTCACCGGACGTGCTTGTTGCACCCTCGACAACTACTATGATTATTATTATTTGACCATGCTGGTCATTTATGAACATTTTAACATCTTGACCATGTTCTGTTATAATATCCACCCTGCACAGCCAGAAGAGGACTGGCCACCCCTCATAGCCTGGTTCCTCTCTAGGTTTCTTCCTAGGTTTTTGGCCTTTCTAGGGAGTTTTTCCTAGGGAGTTTTTCCTAGCCACCGTGCTTCCTTCACATGCATTGCTTGCTGTTTGGGGTTTTAGGCTGGGTTTCTGTACAGCACTTTGAGATATCAGCTGATGTACGAAGGGCTATATAAATACATTTGATTTGATTTGATTCCTACAGGCCGTAAGTACGTTCCGCTTGGTGTCCGTGATCAATTGATCCGATGGGCTCATACGCTACCCTCGTCGGGTCATCCTGGGGTGGCGAGGACAGTGCGAGGCCTTAGGGGGAAGTACTGGTGGCCCACCTTGGCTAAGGATGTGAGGTTTTATGTCTCTTCCTGTTCGGTATGCGCCCAGAGTAAGGCTCCTAGGCACCTTCCTAGAGGGAAGTTTAGGTACTTACCATGGGCTGAGCTGGCGCAAAACTCACTCCGCCACTCATCCACTAACATGTCGCCTTTCCAGTGTGTGTTAGGCTACCAGCCGGTCCTGGCACCATGGTATCAGAGTCAGACCGAGGCTCCTGCGGTGGAGGATTGGGTGCAGCGCTCCAAGGAAACCTGGAGGGCTGTCCAGGAATCCCTGAAGCAAGCAGGAGGACGGCAGAAGAGGAGCGCTGACCGCCACCCCAGTGAGGCCCCCTTATTCGCACCGGGGGACAGGACAACCGGGACAACCAAACTGACATCCATACTCATTAACCTCTCTAGGGTAGGTGGCACCAAATCGTCCCACCTACGTAACAGCCAGTGTAATCCCGGGCGCGTTATTCAAATACCTAAAAAATGCAAAAACCTAAATTTTTCAAACATATGACTATTTTACACCATTTTAAAGACAAGACTCTCGTTAATCTAACCACACTGTCCGATTTCAAAAAGGCTTTACAACGAAAGCAAAACATTAGATCATGTCAGCAGAGTACCCAGCCAGAAATAATCAGACACCCATTTTTCAAGCTAGCATATAATGTCACATAAACCCAAACCACAGCTAAATGCAGCACTAACCTTTGATGATCTTCATCAGATGACAACCCTAGGACATTATGTTATACAATACATGCATGTTTTGTTCAATCAAGTTCATATTTATATCAAAAACCAGCTTTTTACATTAGCATGTGACTAGCATGTGACTAGCATTCCCACCGAACACTGCCGGTGAATTTACTAAATTACTCACGATAAACGTTCACAAAAAACATAACAATTATTTTTTAGGAATTATATATACAGAACTCCTCTATGCACTCGATATGTCCGATTTTAAAATAGCTTTTCGGTGAAAGCACATTTTGCAATATTCTCAGTAGATAGCCCGGCATCACAGGGCTAGCTATTTAGACACCCAGCAAGTTTAGCACTCACCAAAGTCAGATTTACTATAAGAAAAATGTTATTACCTTTGCTGTCTTCGTCAGAATGCACTCCCAGGACTTCTACTTCAATAACAAATGTTGGTTTGGTTCAAAATAATCCAGTTATATCCAAACAGCGGCGTTTTGTTCGTGCGTTCAAGACACTATCCGAAAGGGTAAATAAGAGTGACTAGCATGGCGCAATTCGTGACAACAAAATTCTAAATATTCCATTACCGTACTTCGAAGCATGTCAACCACTGTTTAAAATCAATTTTTATGCCATTTTTCTCATAAAAAAGCGATAATAGGGGAAACTATCTGTTCACAAAAAGCATAACAATTATTTTAAGAATTATAGATACAGAACTCCTTTGTGCAATCGAGGTGTCCGATTTTAAAATAGCTTTTCGGTGAAAGCACATTTTGCAATATTCTCAGTAGATAGCCCAGCCATCACGGCTAGCCATTTAGACACCGACCAAGTTTAGCCCTGACCAAACTCCGATTTACTATTACAAAAGTTTGATTACCTTTGTTGTCTTCGTCAGAATGCACTCCCAGGACTGCTACTTCAATAACAAATGTTGGTTTGGTCCAAAATAATCCATCGTTATATCCAAATAGCGGTGTTTTGTTCGTGCGTTCCAAGACACTATCCAAAGTGTAAATAAGGGTCACGAGCATGGCGCAATTCGTGACAGAAAAAATTCTAAATATTCCATTACCGTACTTCGAAGCATGTCAACCGCTGTTTAAAATCAATTTTTATGCCATTTTTCTCGTAAAAAAGCGATAATATTCCGACCGGGAATCTGCGTTTAGGTAAACAGAGGAAAGAAAACAAAGCATTCGGTCGACGCGGGCACGCGCCTGAGTCTCACAGTACTGTAACCAGCCACTACCCAAACGCCCTACTTTTTTTCAACCAGAGCCTGCAAAGCCACGATTCAGCTTTTTGCCGCCTTCTGAGAGCCCACTGGAGCCGTAGGAAGTGTCACGTAACAGCAGAGATCCTTTGTTTTGGATAGAGATGACAAAGAAGGCCAAGAAATGGTCAGACAGGGTACATCCTGTACAGAATCTTCTCAGGTTTTGACCTGCCATTTGAGTTCTGTTATACTCACAGACACCATTCAAACAGTTTTAGAAACTTTAGGGTGTTTTCTATCCAAATCTACTAATTAATTAAACAGGTTAACTTCTCCCTTATAACATGAGCAACAGCTCTTAACTTTTCGCCCTCCGACTAACTTTGGCCCTTTACCGGCCTATCCACTCTTCCAGTCCGGACTGGAGCAGTGTTCAACCGGGGCCCCACAGCAATTCTTAGGGTAAGATGACACTGAGCCCAGTAATCACCTTCTGTAATACCCTCTTACATGTGGGCGTAGTTGTACAAGACAACCTAGCCCCTTTCTTGGCCCTTTTCTCCTAACCGAAGTTAAGGGTTTGTTCAATACACCATGACTCGACATTGCCGCTACCTCCCCAGCAAGCTACGGAGGTACTTAAACAGTCATGATGCTCCATAGACCAATGGCCCATTGGATCTCCTAGCCAAAGCCATGGCTGCATTTGAATGTGGGGATCTGGGAATCTCCCGATTGGAATCAGGGCAGCATTTAGGGGACGATAGTGAAGGTGCCCCCACTCGCGGCAGACACACCTCGATAGTCGCCATCGAGGCTATCTTCGCTCTTACCATCTGAGTCCACCACTTCCCCATCTGTTCTGAAGAAGTCCCTGAGGACATCCAAGGAGTACAGAAGAGCCCTTCTGCGGAACAGTTTGGCCAGTTGCTTCCTCCTACCACTACTCAACCCCAAAGCGCGTAGCAACCCGCTATGCCAGTTGGCCACTTGCCTTGAGCTCCCAGTGGAAAGCCAAACACCTTTACTTTCCTCACTTCCAGGGCAGTCATAACATACGAAGTAATCGGGGTGTACCGCGCAACTTTCTCAGCAGCCGCGACCATGAGTGTATCAAAGGCCATCTCGTACCGCACAGTAACATCCACCACCAAAGTGTTACCATTTTTCACGAACACCAGGTCTGGGTGCCGCAATGCCCCGGCACGGTTTTCGCAGCACATTTCTCTGATGTTCCATCCGACGCTTTTGGCTTCATTTGCCAACAGATCACACAGTTTGATGTCGCTTGACGCAACTATCCTTCACCGCAGGACACTGTCCGAGAATGTGCGAGCAAGATTCAGTTTCTGATAGACAGTGGCGACAGTGGCGGTAGACTTTCGGTAAGTCTTGCCAGCCCCTCGACAACGCCTCGCGAGTTGGATATACATTTGCCCTAAGCTGGAGACCAGCAATATAGTGGCGTTGTTTTAATCCCACCGTTGCTGGATTTGCCAACCAGTGATTGCTGTTTCTACCAAAGGCATGTACTCCAAATCCTTGCGATGTCAGGTTCTGCCATCTTAGGAACTCTACTTGCCTCCAGTCCGGTGTGACTGGGCGTTTTGGTCTCACCGTGTCGGCAGGCTCTGTACTCCCGACAGCTCCCTCTACCATCCCCTCAAGGGGAGGCAAACCTGCCTCCTCCCCACCGGCTCTCGGCCACATCCCGAGGTACTCCTTCGGTTCCACTGTCCTGCGGGTAACTAGCCAAGTAATGGCATCCTCAGAATTCCACAAACGGTAGACCCTTCTGGCTTGGATAGATGTGATTTGACAAGCTAACTTTACTATTCCCAGCCCCCCGTCCTGGCATCTCAAGTAAAGCAGTCCATCACAGGTACACGGTGGAAGGCGGAGCCATACTGTCACCACTTTCCTGATCATCCCATCAAGTATATTCAGGAGTTTTGGCCCCAGCCCGCCATGATCCGCTCGAAATACCATCCTTTAAATTGCGTAGACATTCAACATCCTCACCTTCTGTGAAGGCTTCAGTGGTGATTGCCCAATCAATCTAATCCATAATGCCATACCACGGACTCACCCTCAAGCCCAAGTAAGCAACTGATTCCTCCGGCCCAACCATGTGTAGCTGCCTGAGTACCTCCAAGATGTGCAGATGACTCACCAAATCAAATGCACTCTCAAAATCAACCAACACCACGGTCAACGTCTTGCCCTTCACCCTGCTCGGCTTGATTAATCCTCACAAGATCAAGTTTTCTGAACATCCAGGTGAGGAAATAAATCCTCTCTGGCGCAGGTTAATGGGACACGCCCTCGCCAGCCTGTGTCAGAATGTGAGAGTATAGCCTCAACACTGCCATGACGTTGGCCTGTGGGTAAGGTTTATGACCCCCCCATAAATACCTTTCTCCCTTCCCCTCTCTTTCTGACCCTACTGAAGGACTTGAATAGCCTGTGTTAAATATAGAGAGTCTGGGAACATCAAACAAATGGGGAAAAGGAACCATATTTTGGTAATAAAACCAGTTGGAAATATGCTTGCGAACGTAATGAGTATGGATGTCAGTTCGGTTGTCATCTGAGACATTATGACTGATGACAGGACGACATAAACTGTACCTGAGAAAGTATACACCCTCTAGTTATCAGAGTAACATGGAATTGTTATGCAATTGAAATGTTTGATATTGAAATTGTTTGTTAGGAGATTAAATGTAATTTTAGCTTCCAAATGAGAGAATTGGGTTTTCATAAGGAAAGTGCCCTGCTTGATCAGTGGCCCACCCCTGTGAAGAGACAGGGGTTATAAACGATGAAACACATCCTTCCCCCTCTCCACTATATAAGCCTTTGACGAAAAGATAACCACATGTTCCAGTACGTGAGGTCTGCAGCCTCTACGTTAGAAGGACACACGTCAAGTACAGAACTAAGCCAACCTCGGCGTGAGCTTTGGTGGCGAATGGTATGAACTTTGAGCTTATTCACTACAGAAGTGATACTTCCTAGCTGTTGAGTTAGCAGCGGCCGCTGTAGACGGGGGCTAGGAAAGGACGGATGACGGATCCAGTCTAACAGACAGACGAAGATACCACCACGTATCCAATTTACCACCAGAGACATTCTTCCGAGGACAGGAAGATCTGTTGGCCAACCCGGCCAGCATCTACGACCAATATACCGATGCGCAGCTCAAAGTAAATATTTATTGCATTTTCCTTTTCCAAATGGGCGGTAATTTAGAATGCATAAGATAATGTATTTACGATAGCATAGCTGCTGTTTCTTTGTTCCTAAATCTTCCCGCTCTTTCATTCAAGCCCAACCCCCTTTCCTTTGTGTAACCAGCCATCATGTATGACATCATTTGTATTCGGTGTATTTGTAATTCTGTGTGATTAGTTTAGGTATTTAGTAAATAAATAATTAAACCCAATTTTGTATTGCTGATTCAACTTGTTAGCCAGGGTTCGTGAAGATAGCCAAGAATTTACAACTTTCATTATGAGACTGAAAATAAGATAAGGGTTAATATTGACTGCTATCGATGTAAAGTATTACTAAGTATTTTAAGAGTTTATTCGGAAGATAATGGCTCTATAAACGTTCTTCCGTGGTGCCCCGACTTTCTAGTTAATTACATTTTCATGATTAGCTTAATCAGGTAATATTAATTAGAGAAAGAATTTTATAGGTTAGCATGTCATATCACTTAATCCGGCATAGCCAAAGACACGACAACACCACCGACCCGATAATAAGAGGCCTCCACCCAGACTCCTGGGTATGTAACGTCTGGTCAGCAGTCTTAGGTATCAAAGTTGTTCTGCACCTCTTAACCTGTTGGGTCTAGGGGGCAGCATTTGCACGTCTGGATAAAAAAAATGTACCCGATTTAATCTGGTTACTAATCCTACCCAGTAACTAGAATATGCATATACTTATTATATATGGATAGAAAACACTCTAAAGTTTCCAAAACTGTTTGAATGGTGTCTGTGAGTATAACAGAACTCATTTGGCAGGCAAAACCCTGAGACATTTTCTGACAGGAAGTGGATACCTGATGTGTTGTATTGACTTTAAACCTATCCCATTGAAAAACACAGGGGTTTAGGAATATTTTGGCACTTCCTATTGCTTCCACTAGATGTCACCAGCCTTTACAAAGTGTTTTGAGTCTTCTGGAGGGAGATCTGACCGAACAAGAGCCATGGAACGATGATGTCCCATTAGACACCTGGCGCGCGAGTTCATGTTGGGTACCCTCGTTCCAATACGTTATAAAAGAGTATGCATTCGTCCACCTTGAATATTATTCATGTTCTGGTTAAAAAAGGCCCTAATGATTTATGCTATACAACGTTTGACATGTTTGAACGAACGGAAATATATTTTTTCCCCTCGTTCATGACGAGAAGTCCGGCTGGCTTACATCATGTGCTAACGAGACGGAGATTTTTGGACATAAATGATGAGCTTTTTTGAACAAAACTACATTCGTTATGGACCTGTGATACCTGGAAGTGACATCTGATGAAGAGAATCAAAGGTAATGGATTATTTACATAGTATTTTCGATTTTAGATCTCCCCAACATGACGTCTAGTCTGTATCGCAACGCGTATTTTTCTGGGCGCAGTGCTCAGATTATTGCAAAGTGTGATTTCCCAGTAAGGTTATTTTTAAATCTGGCAAGTTGATTGCGTTCAAGAGATGTAAATCTATAATTCTTTAAATGACAATATAATATTTTACCAATGTTTTCTAATTTTAATTATTTAATTTGTTACGCTGACTTGACTGCCGGTTATTGGAGGGAAACGATTTCCTCAACATCAATGCCATAGTAAAACGCTGTTTTTGGATATAAATATGAACTTGATAGAACTAAAAATGCATGCATTGTCTAACATAATGTCCTAGGAGTGTCATCTGATGGAGATTGTAAAAGGTTAGTGCATCATTTTAGCTGGTTTTATGGTTTTGGTGACCCTGTCTTTGACTTGACAAAACATTACACTCAACTCTTGTAAATGTACTGTCCTAACATACTCTAAATTTATGCTTTCGCCGTAAAACCTTTTTGAAATCGTAAAACGTGGTTAGATTAAGGAGATGTTTATCTTTCAAATGGTGTAAAATAGTTGTATTTTTGAAAAATTTGAATTTTGACATTTATTTGGATTCAAATTTGCCGCTCTTGAAATGCACCTGCTGTTGATGGAGTGCACCACGGGTGGCACGCTAGCGTCCCACCTAGCCCCAAGAGGTTAAGGTTGTTTCTCGGGCACCGAATGACCTATCGAGCCGAAACTTGGGATTCGGGGTCGCCTCACATAGGCCTACACATAATGTCAGAGCTGGACCTGCAGCTAGAACGTAACTATGTGTTTTATGGTTTAAACTGAAGGCGCCGTGAATTATGGGCCTGCTCTGAAATATGTGATAGTTGACTTCTAAACGAGTTGGAAAAAGTGGATTTGGTGTCAGATGGTATCAGTTTGGTGTCAGAATGACTATATTTAAACAGTGATGTACAATCACCAAAATGACATTATGAAATCAACACCAACGAGCGATGGAGAGGAACCACAGTCGCTGCCCGGCCATCCCGAGTTCATCGGGCCAGTCAATTATGCATTTCTGCAGTATTTTTGAGCATGTCAGATTTGTGATGCTAAATGCCCATTGAAACATATTGCAAATGTAACGCGCATTTGCAATATGATTCAACAGTGAAAAAAATGACATGATGAAATCAATGCAATGGAGAGGAACCACAGTCACTGCCCGGCCATCCCGAGTTCAACGGGCCAGTCAATTTTGCATTTCTGCAGTATTTTTGAGCATGTCAAATTTGTGATGGTAAATGCCTTATGAACCTGTTTTAGATGACAATCCATCAGGCTACTGTGAGGTCTACCTGTGTCGATTCTAGGCTTCTTGGAGCAACTGGAAGTTGTTAAACACCCTAAAGGTGTTTTGATATAACCAACCAACAGATTGTGCAAATTACTGAATTCAACCCTGTGTAAATCAGTCAATTCTTAACATAAAGACTTAAAACTCAGGATTCTGTGAAAGCCTACCCCAATGACATCGTCGATTCTAAGCTTCCTGTGCCAACCGGAAGTGCCTTAAATTGGGGTCAGAGTAGCTGTTTTGAAGGATTAAAAAAGTCACATCTTTCCAAAACTTCATATGTGTGACTAGGCAACCCTCATGAACTGTAAATCAGTAATTTATCCCATCAGATGTCAAAGAAAAGCTCTCACACACAGCAAGGATGGAGTGACACAGTGCGGTGCTTAATAACCTGTTAGGGCTAGGGGGCAGTATTTGCACGGCTGGATAAAAAAAATGTACCCGATTTAATCTGGTTACTAATCCTACCCAGTAACTAGAATATGCATATACTTATTATATATGGATAGAAAACACTCTAAAGTTTCTAAAACTGTTTGAATGGTGTCTGTGAGTATAACAGAACTCATTTGGCAGGCAAAACCCTGAGACATTTTCTGACAGGAAGTGGATACCTGATGTGTTGTATTACCTTTAAACCTATGCCATTGAAAAACACAGGGGCTGAGGAATATTTTGGCACTTCCTATTGCTTCCACTAGATGTCACCAGCCTTTACAAAGTGTTTTGAGTCTTCTGGAGGGAGATCTGACCGAACAAGAGCCATGGAACGATGATGGCCCATTAGACACCTGGCGCGCGAGTTCATGTTGGGTACCCTCGTTCCAATACGTTATAAAAGAGTATGCATTCGTCCACCTTGAATATTATTCATGTTCTGGTTAAAAAAGGCCCTAATGATTTATGCTATACAACGTTTGACATGTTTGAACGAACGTAAATATATTTTTCCCCTCGTTCATGAAGTGAAGTCCGGCGGGCTTAGATCATGTGCTAACAAGACGGAGATTTTTGGACATAAATGATGAGCTTTTTTGAACAAAACTACATTCGTTATGGACCTGTGATACCTGGAAGTGACATCTGATGAAGAGAATCAAAGGTAATGGATTATTTACATAGTATTTTCGATTTTAGATCTCCCCAACATGACGACTAGTCTGTATCGCAACGCGTATTTTTCTGGGCGCAGTGCTCAGATTATTGCAAAGTGTGATTTCCCAGTAAGGTTATTTTTAAATCTGGCAAGTTGATTGCGTTCAAGAGATGTAAATCTATAATTCTTTAAATGACAATATAATATTTTACCAATGTTTTCTAATTTTAATTATTTAATTTGTGATGCTGACTTGACTGCCGGTTATTGGAGGGAAACGATTTCCTCAACATCAATGCCATAGTAAAACGCAGTTTTTGGATATAAATATGAACTTGATAGAACTAAAAATGCATGCATTGTCTAACATAATGTCCTAGGAGTGTCATCTGATGGAGATTGTAAAAGGTTAGTGCATCATTTTAGCTGGTTTTATGGTTTTGGTGACCCTGTCTTTGAATTGACAAAACATTACACACAACTCTTGTAAATGTACTGTCCTAACATACTCTAAATTTATGCTTTCGCCGTAAAACCTTTTTGAAATCGTAAAACGTGGTTAGATTAAGGAGATGTTTATCTTTCAAAGGGTGTAAAATAGTTGTATGTTTGAAAAATTAGAATTTTGACATTTATTTGGATTCAAATTTGCCGCTCTTGAAATGCACCTGCTGTTGATGGAGTGCACCACGGGGGGGACGCCTGCGTCCCACCTAGCCCATAGAGGTTAAGGGGTGGTAAGTTTTCGAAAAAAATCATTTTTTCAAAGTTTGACTCTTGGGTGTTACATTTGCAATATGAAAATTCACGGTGGAGCGAGCTCGCCATCTATAGGATTTTTGGGGTGTGACACTTGGCATTTGCCATATGAAATTTGCAATATGATTTGGATGAATGTGGACCAAACTGGGTGGTTTTGCCCATATGATTTGTGCGGTGCCAATATGTTCCTGTCCATTGCATGGGGGTCTTCCCTTACATATAATTAAAACATCCAAGGGGGGCTCCATTAGGGGTTCCCCCTAAAACACTTGAGGGCGTAAGGAAGGTGTCAAGATGGTTCGAAGGGAGTGCATCCTTAGCTTGGCTAGGATCGATAGCCTCTGGCTGGTTAAGGTAGGGAGGTAAGGGCTAGTCCAACCCCTCTCTGCATGACACCAATTAGGGGAATGTCGGATAATCTCTGACAGGAGGGTATGGGGAGGTAAGGTGGGGGTAGACTTTAACAACTTTAACAATACAGCCGGGCGTGACTCGACTGGGTTTCCATTTGAGGATATCCGACCATAGCATGCACACACCTTCGCCATCGCACTCAAACCATATCCCGGGCCTTGCTACCGTAAATGGCTGTTATTCCTCATGTCAAAGTGAGGAAAATCAATGAAGCGGGGGTGTTAATTGCAATTCATCTGATCACTCTTCATAACATTCTGGAGTATATGAACATTGCCATCACACAAACTGAGGCAGCAGACTGTGAACATTAATATTTGTGTCATTCTCAAAACTTTTGGCCACGACTGTATATTGCATGCTTTTGAACGGGTGAAAAGTAGCAGTCATAAATAGAGATGAAATTAGGGAAGATTTGGATGTATTATCAATTATATATTGGCAATGGGGATAAATGGAAATCATTGTCTAGTGTCAGAACAAATGTTTTTTTATAAAATGTTACTGGATACTGACAGGCCTGCTGCTGAGAAGATGTGGGTAGAACTGTATCTGAAGTTGGATGTTAATGTATTATGGAAAAATGTATACTTACCTGGAAATAAATTGGAATGTTGAAATAATGATTTTAAAATAAGATAAAATCGTATATTCACAAAAGTAGTGTTGCATCAAATTAATAAAGAAATAAAAAGAGAATGCGATATATGTGGTAGGATACCGGAAAATGTATTACACTTATTTGTAGAATGTGAGGAATTAAACGTTTGTTTTAGGAAAGTAAAGGAAATGACAAGTAAAATCTGGGGGAGTGTTTTTTTGGGAAAGTATGTGTGGGAGGAATTGGTTTTATTTGGTGTGTGGGATGAATGGGATGGGGTTAATGTGTATTTGTTGAATGTTGTTTTTAGGTTGTTAGGTATGCTATTTTTTGTGGGAGAAATTCTGTGTATTTTGAGGGGAAGAGGGTAAAGGTGTGGAGTATTTTTATAGCATCGTTTAAGAAGCACATAGATGTTTTATTGTTATAGAATATAGAATGGTACATTTTGACTTTGACTAAGCTTTTGTTGATGGGAGTGGGTTAATTGCAAGGGTGGATGGATCACATATAATTTTTGAAAGCATTATTTTGGCATTTTATTTGTTTTTTTATAGTTGATAGGGGGTTGCGTTTAACCTGTTTCATTTTTGTTTCTTTTTGTGAGTGGAAATTATGTCTTAGTCTTGACTGTATTTGTCTATTAGTTTTTTTTGTGTTTTTATTTCTTTGAGTTCTTTGATTTGATAGGGGGTGAATTGTTCAATTTCCTATGTTAGTCTAGAGTTTTGTGTATTGTTAATTCAATCATTTGTATATAAAAAAAATACGCCTGATTTTTGTCTGCTCCCGGAAGCTAAGCATGGTCAGGTCTGGTTAGTACTTGGTTGGGAGACAGCTTGGGAATACCAGGTACTGTAAGCTTTTTGCCTAGTCGAGTATGCTCTTCCATACACAATAATGATACACTGCTCAAAAAAATAAAGGGAACACTTAAACAACACAATGTAACTCCAAGTCAATCACACTTCTGTGAAATCAAACTGTCTACTTAGGAAGACAGACTGATTGACAATACATTTCACATGCTGTTGTGCAAATGGAATAGACAACAGGTGGAAATTATAGGCAATTAGCATGACACCCCCAATAAAGGAGTGGTTCTGCAGGTGGTGACCACAGACCACTTCTCAGTTCCTATGCTTCCTGGCTGATGTTTTGGTCACTTTTGAATGCTGGCGGTGCTTTCACTCTAGTGGTAGCATGAGACGGAGTCTACAACCCACACAAGTGGCTCAGGTAGTGCAGCTCATCCAGGATGGCACATCAATGCGAGCTGTGGCAAGGTTTGCTGTGTCTGTCAGCGTAGTGTCCAGAGCATGGAGGCGCTACCAGGAGACAGGCCAGTACATCAGGAGACGTGGAGGAGGCCGTAGGAGGGCAACAACCCAGCAGCAGGACCGCTACCTCCGCCTTTGTGCAAGGAGGAGCAGGAGGAGCACTGCCAGAGCCCTGCAAAATGACCTCCAGCAGGCCACAAATGTGCATGTGTCTGCTCAAACTGTCAGAAACAGACTCCATGAGGGTGGTATGAGGGCCCGACTTCCACAGGTGGGGGTTGTGCTTACAGCCCAACACCGTGCAGGATGTTTGGCATTTGCCAGAGAACACCAAGATTGGCAAATTCGCCACTGGCGCCCTGTGCTCTTCACAGATGAAAGCAGGTTCACACTGAGCACATGTGACAGACGTGACAGAGTCTGGAGACGCCGTGGAGAACGTTCTGCTGCCTGCAACATCCTCCAGCATGACCGGTTTGGCGGTGGGTCAGTCATGGTGTGGGGTGGCATTTCTTTGGGGGGCCGCACAGCCCTCCATGTGCTCGCCAGAGGTAGCCTGACTGCCATTAGGTACCGAGATGAGATCCTCAGACCCCTTGTGAGACCATATGCTGGTGCGGTTGGCCCTGGGTTCCTCCTAATGCAAGACAATGCTAGACCTCATGTGGCTGGAGTGTGTCAGCAGTTCCTGCAAGAGGAAGGCATTGATGATATGTACTGGCCCGCCCGTTCCCCAGACCTGAATCCAATTGAGCACATCTGGGACATCATGTCTCGCTCCATCCACCAACGCCACGTTGCACCACAGACTGTCCAGGAGTTGGCGGATGCTTTAGTCCAGGTCTGGGAGGAGATCCCTCAAGAGACCATCCGCCACCTCATCAGGAGCATGCCCAGGCATTGTAGGGAGGTCATACAGGCACGTGGAGGCCACACACGCTACTGAGCCTCATTTTGACTTGTTTTAAGGACATTACATCAAAGTTGGATCAGCCTGTAGTGTGGTTTTCAAATACATTTAAACTCAGCTTTTCACAATTCCTGACATTTAATCCTAGTAAAATCTCACTGTCTTAGGTCAGTTAGGATAACCACTATATTTTAAGAATGTGAAATTTCAGAATAATAATAGAGAGAATGATTTATTTCAGCTTTTACTTCTTTCATCACATTCCCAGTGGGTCAGAAGTGTACATACACTCAATTTGTTTTTGGTAGCATTGCCTTAAAATTGTTTCACTTGGGTCAAATGTTTTGGGTAGCCTTCCACAAGCTTCCTACAATAAGTTGGGTGAATTTTTGTCCATTCCTCCTGACAGAGCTGGTGTAACTGAGTCAGGCTGTCACGACCGTCGTTGTAATCATACTCAGACCAAGGCGCAGCGTACGTAGAGTTCCACATCTTTATTAAATGAAACTCACAAAAACAATAAAGAGCAACGAACACGTGAAGCTATGGAGTGCTCACAGGCCACTACACATAAACAAGATCCCACAAAACATAGTGGGGGAATGGCTGCATAAATATGATCCCCAATCAGAGACAATGATAAACAGGTGCCTCTGATTGGGAACCATACCAGGCCAACATAAAAACAAAACGATTAGATAGAAACACCCCCCCCCCCCGTCACACCTCGACCTAACCAAAATAGAGAATAAAAAGGCTCTCTATGGTCTGGGCGTGACACAGGTTTGTAGGCCTCCTTGCTCGCACACACTTTTTCAGTTCTGCCCATACATTTTCTATAGGATTGAGGTCAGGTCTTTGTGATGCCCACTCCAATACCTTGACTTTGTTGTCCTTAAGCCATTTTGCCAAAACTTTTGAAGTATGTTTGGGGTCATTGTCCATTTGGAAGACCCATTTGCGACCAACTATTAACTTCCTGTCTGGTGTCTTGAGATGTTGCTTCAATATATCCACATAATTTTCCTCCTCGTGATGCCATCTATTTTGTGAAGTGCACCAGTCCCCCCTGCAGCAAAGCACCCCCACAACATGATGCTGCAAACCCGTGCTTCACGGTTGGGATGGTGTTCTTCATCTTGCAAGTATCCCCCTTTTTCCTCCAAATATAACTATGGTCATTATGGCCAAACTGTTGTATTTTTGTTTCATCAGACCAGAGGACATTCCTCCAAAAAGTATTTTCTTTGTCCCCATGTGCAGTTGCAAACCCTTTACAGACGCTAGATGGTATCACGCACAAGCTAGCGGGAGCACACTACTTCAGTGTCATGGACGCTAGATCAGGCTACTGGGCTATCAAGCTCACAGAAGAGTCATCTAAGCTCACAACATTCAACACACCGTTTGGACGCTACAGGTTCCGTCGCCTGCCTTTTGGGATTATCTCAGCCCAAGACGAGTTTCAGCGAAAGATTGACGAAGTATATGAAGGCCTCGACGGAGTTGTGGCAATTGTGGACGACATCCTTGTTTATGGTCGAACCAAAGAGGAGCACGACCGAAACCTCCGCGCGATGCTGCAAAGGTCCCGCGAGAGAGGAGTCCGGCTCAACCCCGAGAAGAGCACAGTCAGCGCTACAGAGGTCAGCTACTTCGGACATCTTCTCACAGCGAATGGAATCAAGCCAGATCCACAGAAGATCTCAGCCATAAAAGAAATGGAGCCACCAAAGAACCGTGCAGAGCTGGAAACATTGCTTGGCATGGTCAACTACTTAGCCAAGTTCTCACCCAGCCTCTCCAATGCTAATGCACCCCTGCGTCAACTGCTAAAGCAGTCCAGTGAGTTTCTTTGGGACAAGCAACACGACATTGCTTTCCAGAATGTAAAAGACTTGATCACGAGAGAACCAGGACCAATCCTTGCCTACTACGACCCCAACAAAGAGCTCAGACTCCAAGTGGACGCGTCGAAGTATGGACTAGGTGCAGTGCTACTGCAAGAAGGAAAGCCCATCGGCTACGCTTCCAAATCTCTCACAGACTGTGAAATCAACTACGCTCAAATCGAAAAGGAGCTCTATGCCATTCTGTTCGGATGTAAACGTTTCCATCAGTACGTATATGGACGACAAGTCATTTTGGAATCCGAACACAAGCCCCTTGAGTCAATCATGAGGAAACCACTAGCTGCAGCCCCGCCAAGGCTACAGAGAATGATCCTTCAACTACAAAAATACGACTTCACAATCACTCACCGTCCAGGCAAAGACATCCCTGTCGCAGACACACTCTCCCTGTCGCAGACACACTCTTACCTACAAGGACAGCAGCCTCAGTGAGGGCATGGACATGCAAGTGCACACGGTGTACAGCAACTTACCAGTTAGTGACACGAAACTGAAGGAGATCCAAGCAGAAACAGACAAGGACTCACAACTCACACAGCTGAGGAAAGTCATACAGGATGGATGGCCTGAGGAGAGGAGAAAATGCCCTCAGAGCGTCTCAGAATTCTGGAACCATCGTGATGAACTATCACAGATCAACAGAATCATTTTCAAAGGAGAGAAAATCATTATTCCTACCAGTCTCAGAGAAGAGATTTTGACAAAGATCCATGCTGGACACATGGGCATGGAAAAGTGCAAACAGAGAGCACGGGACATTTTGTTTTGGCCTGGAATGTGCAAACAAATAGAGGACATTGTTGGTAGATGCACCATCTGTCTTGAAAGACGCCCCTCAAACACCAAAGAGCCAATGTTACCTCACTGTATCCCAGACCGACCCTGGCAGGTTGTGGCAACCGATCTGTTCACCTGGAACAACGAGGACTACATCGTAACAGTGGACTACTACAGCAGATACTTCGAACTCGACAAGCTTCACAGCACCACATCTGCAGCTGTGATACACAAGCTGAAAGCAGCCTTTGCCAGGCATGGCATTGTAGAGACTTTAATATCTGACAATGGGCCCTGTTACAAATCAAATGAGTTTGAATCCTTCACAAAAGCATGGGAGTTCACACATGTCACCACAAGCCCACATTACCCTCAAAGTAATGGCCTTGCTGAAAAATCTGTGCAGATTGCTAAATCACTCATGGACAAAGCAAAAGCAGACAAGAGAGACCCCTACCTCAGTCTCCTTGAATACCGCAACACTCCAGTTGACAACTTCAAATCACCAGCCCAGCTGTTGATGAGCCGCAGACTTCGCTCAACCCTTCCCAGCACCAACCAGCAGCTGCAACCTGAGGTTGTCAGCTACAAGGAAATGCATGAAAAACGTGCACAGAGACAACAACAACAAAAGCGATACTATGACAGGTCAGCTAGACCACTGCCACCACTGATCGACGGAGAGTCAGTTAGAATCCAGGAGCATGGCCTCTGGAAACCAGCAGTCGTCATCCAGCCAGCTGACACTGAACGTTCATATCACGTCCGCACAGCAGAAGGAGCAGTGTACCGCCGCAATCGTCGTCACTTACTGAACACAAAAGAACAACACACTGATGAGATGAACTGTTCCCCTGAAAGAGAACGTGATGGACTAAACACACACACAGCACAACATACACCACACTTACCTGCAACACCACAAGAGCTGTTGACTGACACAGAAGCATGCTCAACATCATATCGCACAAGGTCAGAAAGAGAGGTCAAGCCCAGAGCTGTCCTCGACCTGTGAAATGTCAAAGGGTGTAGGCGGATCGCTGCCCTAAAAGCGTTCCAGACTGTAAACTTGTTATTGAAAGTTCACTTGACATGCTTTGGTATTGTATTTGTTTGAAATGTTAAGATGTCATTTCTACAGTGAAAGCTGAGTTGCTGAGAATCCCTTGTTTGAAAAGTTGGATCATTGTTTCAGAGTCTATGTTGATTCAGTTGGTGTATTATGCAATATAAATGGTTACTTACCTTGAGTTCAAACTACAGAGCATGTATCCAAAAGAAAAGCTTAGAATATGTAAAACATTTGTATTTTGTTTAAAAGAAGGGGGATGTAATATTCATATGTGAATACATACTGAATTATAATTGGATGCATTTTACCGCCGTATCATACTGTGCGGTGATTGGTTAAGACCACCCAGACGGTTAGGTCATGGGCAGTTGATCGTGGTTGGAGATAGGCTAACATGTAGTTGTAGCTAGTTAATAAAGAGTTATGTTAAGAAACATCCTGTAGTTCTGCGTTTTATTATTTTTTTTCAAAGTGTACAAAACAAGACACCATAGTCTGGCTTTTTTATGGTGGTTTTGGAGCAGTGGCTTCTTTCTTGCTTTGCGGCCTTTCAGGTTATGTCAATGTAGGACTCGTTTGACTGTGGATATAGATGCTTTTGTACCTGTTTCCTCCAGCATCTTCACAAGGTCCTTTTCTGTTGTTCTGGGATTGATTTGCACTTTTCGCACCAAAGTACGTTCATTTCTAGGAGACAGAACGCGTCTCCTTCCTGAACGGTATGACGGCTGCGTGGTCCCATGGTGTTTATACTTGCGTACTATTGTTTGTACAGATGAACGTGGTACTTTCAGGCATTTGGAAATTGCTCCCAAGGATGAACCAGACTTGTGGAAGGCTACAACATTTTTTTTCTGAAGTCTTGGCTGATTTCTTTTGATTTTCCCATGATGTCAAGCAAAGAAGCACTGAGTTTGAAAGTAGGCCTTGAAATACATCCACAGGTACACCTCCAATTGACTCAAATTATGTCAAGAAGCTTCTAAAGCCATGACATAATTTTCTGGAATTTTACAAGCTGTTTAAAGCACAGTCAACTTGGTGTATGTAAACTTCTGACCCACTGGACTTGTGATAAAGTGAATTATAAGTGAAATAATCTATAAATATAGTCTGTAAACCATTGTTGGAAAATGTACTTGTGTCATGTACAAAGTAGATGTCCTAACCGACTTGCAAAACTATAGTTTGTTAAGAAGACATTTGTGGATTGGTTGAAAAACGAGTTTTAATAACTCCAACCTAAGTGTATGTAAACTTCCGACTTCAACTGTATCTACAGGTGCAGTGTTCTATGTGTTTTACTTTCCTTTGTTGTAGTCTTGGTTGAGTTTGTGGAGCAATGTGTTGTCTGGTTGTCCACCTGTAAAGTTGTGAGGTCTGCGGCTCCTCTAGTGTTTGGTGGGCGTGGCCCAGGTGGTGTGGGTTATTTTGATTGGTCCGTTCTGTTACTCTGCCTTGCGGCAGAAAACAGGTTTTGGGTTGAGGGGTTCAGATTGAAATAAGAATTTAAGTGGGATGCAATTAAGGTTGGTGTAGGGTTAGAGTTAATGTCAATGAAAATGTGTGTATATCTCTGTAGGTGTGGTGTTCTATGTGTTTTGCCTACCTTTGTTGTAATCTTGGTTAAATTTGTGGAGCGATGTGTTATCTGGTTGTCCCACTGTAAAATTATGAGAAGTGTGTGGAAGGGGGTTTGCTGCTCCTCTAGTGTTTGGTGGGCGTGGCCCAGGTGGTGTGGGAATTTTTGGTTGGTCTGTACTGTTGCTATGCCGTGTGGCAGAAAACAGGTTTTGTGGTAAGGGGTTCAGATTAAGGGGAGAATTTGAGTGGGATGCAATTAAAGTTGGTGGGGGTTAGAGTTAAGGTCAGGCACACATGACAACAATACATTGGTGACCCAATATGACAAAGTCCAACCTTGTAGTAACACAAGGCTTGTTAAAATGTTATTCGGTTTGGATAAAACTATGGAGTGTGACAAAATGGGGATTGCAATACATTATAAGGGGCAGACAAGGTTAACAACATGAGGTCAGGCACAGAGCTTGTTTTTATATTTTAACCAGCGTGTCGTGATCGCGTTTGGTGTGGGGGGACAAAATCAATTTGCGCACGAGTGCGTCCAGATTGGGATGGGGTTAGGATGGGGTTAGGGTTAGGATGGGGTTAGGGTTAGGACGGGGGTTAGGGTTGGAATGGGGGTTAGGGTTAGGATTAGGGTTGGGACAGGACGGGGGTTAGGATGGGGGTTAGGATTAGGGTTGGGATGGGGGTTAGGATGTGGGTTAGGGTTAGGGTTATGGTTAGGGATAGGGTTGGGATGGGGGTTAGGGTTAGGTTTTTGTATTTGGTAGGGTTAAAATAAACTGTTTAGTTTTTTTAGGTGCACAGGCCTATTCCTATGTGCCCCTCCAATATCTCAATAAAATGTTATTCAAATACAGTACCTTCACAGAGTCGCTAGATGGAAGCATAGGATCATAAATAAAACAAAGATGGTACTGAGTGAGTCTTGAAACAGTAGGCCAGGCCTCTGGAGGGCTGAATTTTCTAGGGCATGAATAAACAAGTGCATGCTCTAAAATCAATCAGTTTTAGTACTATTTATTAACAGAGAAACATGCACATTATCCTTCAAACCACCTTTCTTTCAAAATTGAAATTTTTGTATTACAACTAAAAAGGTGCAATCCCTCCAACCCCTCCCCACAGGGGTTTCTCATTTAAACCCTCCAGTGTAATGTTTTTTAAAACTCTGATCCAATTGCATTCCTCTGCCCCTCGCTGTCTCCCCGTCCACCCAGGACCCGACTGCAGACCCGATACACTGAGGTTAGTGATGGGGTGATCTTGAAAGTGATTAACCAGTACTGTATGTAATTATGCTTGTTTGATGTTGTACAGATGTTGTTTCAACCGGGTTTCTATTGTATGTTTTGTTTGACCGATATAAGGTTTATTGCATATTGTACAGGTGATAATATAGATAACATTGGAGGTGCTGAGAGAGAGGCCATCTGTGATCAGGGCAGAGGTGTCACTGTGGGGATTGGAGATTCATTTTCTCTGTGTGTAGTGGGTGGTATGGGGTTTGGGGGGTTGTGGTGGTATGTTACTGAACTTTTCCTGAGTGAGTAAGTCTTTGAGATTTTGAATTCTTCCTGAATGCTGAAATGATTCTGTAAGGTTGAAGGGGTGAGTAAACCTGTTGTACTATGGAGAAGTTTTATTGCTTGATGTAGGGGTCTATGTGAAAATGTTGATACCAATGGGATGAGAATTTTCTGTTGATGGGATGATGAGGAGGAAGGGTTAAGGTTGGGAGCGGGATGCGAACCTGGGTTAGGGTTAGGGTCGGTGTGGGAGTGGGATGCGAACCTCGGTTAGGGTAAGGGTTAAGGTTAGGGGTGGGAGCGGGATGAGAACCCAGGTTAGGGTAAGGGTTAAGGTTAGGGGTGGGATGTGAACCCAGGTAAGGGTTAAGGTTAGGTTTAGGGGTGGGAGCGGGATGTGAACCCAGGTTAGGTTAAGGATTAAGGTTAGGGGTGGGATGCGAAGGGTTAGGTTCTTTGCTAGTTGTGGAGTCGGTTGATCCACTTCCATCGCTGCCATGTGGAAACCGGAGGGGGGATTAGGGAGAGTGACTCCACGGCATTGACGCATGAGCCAGGGGGGTCCGGGTACACCCGGCCAGAGTTGTAGACCCCTTGGTTGCCCACTTGTAATAAAAAGGCTCTGGGGTGCGATGGCTGGGCGTTAGGGTCAGTCCATCAGTAGGGTTGGGGTTAGGGTTGGGGTGAGGCTACACACAGATACAGTATGCTTAAAAATATCTTCCCAACGTTTGTTCTTACAGAATCGAAAAATGTGTAAAAAGGACTTTAGTCCTTTATGTACACCCCATCATGAGCATAATGTGCATTACTACAGTCTCAAATAGTGAAATCTGATAATGTAATGAACACCAATTGTTTAACGATTAACTAAAACTAGTTCCTTCCATAATCGATCTTGAGTTGTAAACCATGTGGTGCGCTGCACAGAAAAGGTTAAGCCTTGATCTTGGACTTCCCTTAAAATATAACTAACTGCCTGGCTTTTCTTAAATGTTGTGACATCTATGTGACAAGAACATCATCAGTATTATGTGTGCATTTTAATGGCCTTTGCATTGTTTGAAAGTCACACACACATTTTTTTTAAAGACATTTATTTTGGTAATTTTGCTTTATATGACATGAATCTTTGGAGATATAACAATGTTGTTGGTAAACAGTTTACGTCAGTATTTTGTGGTGTGTTATATCTTGTTTTATTTCTTATGGTCAATTTGACCATTGCCATTTCACAATATTCAAGTCACATACAAGGAAGTCAGGTACAACATGGTGCACAGAAAGTAATTAATGCATCTGATTGGTCACCAAAAAAAGGTTGTACAAAAACAAGAATCACTTGCTGTAATCAGTAAAAAAAGAAAAAAAAGTGAAATAAGAAAATTTCAGGACACAACAAAGCCATAACACCTCAATTTCACATGTTGCTTCCACTCACAAAATAAAACTCTGAATCATTGATAACTTTGTTGATTGCCTCCCCATCCCTGATAACTTGTTAGATAATTTATTTCCTTCCTCTTAGCACCCACTTCTTGTATTTTTAATTTGAGATGCTTCTATTCCTCAAAAAAGAGAGAACTGCCTGGTTGGTAAAGACAGGGAGATAACTTGTTTGATAAATAGCTTGCGGATTTTGTTGTGTGGTTATTGGGTGAGATCGTATCACGTTGAAGCGATAAGGAACCCAGAGAAAGAGCAGTGGACGTTCTCAGCGGCAAAGACGCCATTGGCCTCATCATCGGGAATCTGAAGGTAGACTGTGTCATTCACATCAAGCATAAGGACAGTGCTACCGGACATCTGGTCCAAGAAGCCCTTGTTGTACTCATCATAGCTGAACATGACTGGTTTGACGTTCTTGTACAGAGCCACCAGAGCATGAGCCCCATTCACGTGAATGGTGTATGAGAAGTAGTAGACTCCAGGGACCTGGCAAGTGAACTTCCCAGTGGTAGTGTCATAGTGATTCTCTGCATTGTACACCTCATTGTCAAACTTAATGGGTTCCCCAGATGGAGGATAAGGACTAGCCAGGGAAACAGAGAAAGCAGACATTGGGGCCTTGACAAGAGTAGGCACCATAATCTCACCCATGCCTATGCTCTTCTCGAAAATTACCTCGCCAGGAGGACCAGGTGGGCCGGGAAGTCCAGCAGGGCCTTGGCCACCATCCTGACCATCACTACCAGGGAGCCCAGGGGGACCCTGAGGGCCGGGGATTGCCTTAACGGCCAGTCCAGCTGGGCCGGGTGTGCCAGGGAGACCTGGGTGTCCTTTAAGACCAGGTGTACCTGCGGGACCAGCAGGCCCAACCGGGCCTCTCGTACCTGGGGCGCCGGCAGCTCCAGCCTCCCCTGCCTCACCATTGCGCCCTGGGAAACCTTTGGGCCCGGCAGGTCCTGGGACACCTGAATCACCAGTTGAACCTGTGTGGCCAGTGTCACCTTTGTTACCTGGAGCTCCAGTGGCTCCCCTGGCACCAGTTGGCCCTGTTTCCCCAGTATAACCTTGCTTGCCCTGGAAACCTTGTGCTCCCTGATCTCCCTTATATCCCTTTGGTCCCTGGGGTCCCATTGCACCTGTGTCACCTTTGGGTCCCATTGCCCCAGTATCTCCCTGGAAGCCTCTTGCACCCTGACGACTGGCAGGACCCATGGGCCCAGTAGCACCAGTAGCTCCAGTGAATCCATGTGCTCCTGGCTCACCCTTCTGACCTGTGGTACCTGAGCTTCCTACAACTCCCCTTTCACCTTTCTGTCCATTTGCTCCTGGCTTTCCATATCCAGGGATACCAGGAGCACCAGTTGCTCCAGTTGCTCCCTGATGACCTTTAGGACCAGATGAACCAGGCATACCTGGAGCCCCATTATCACCTGGTTTTCCGGGCTGACCTACACCAGGAGCCCCAGTGTGGCCCTTAGCACCTGGCAATCCAATGGGACCAGCGGCCCCATCCCTACCTGGGCTACCTGACTTTCCTGCCTCACCTGGGAATCCTGGCTTGCCTAGCTTTCCAACACCGACTGCTCCAGGCTGCCCAGCTGGTCCCATAGGTCCCACAGCCCCTGTCTCACCTTGTGCCCCTGGGATACCCACTCCTCTGTCCCCTTTAGCTCCTGACAAACCAGGCACACCTGGATGTCCCTTAAGACCTGTTTCCCCCCTTGGTCCCATTGCTCCAGGCAGACCGTGAGGTCCAGGTATGCCAGTGGAAGAGATCCCAGCAGGTCCGGGGCTTCCAGCAGGTCCAGGCATGCCCCTGGGACCCTGAAGTCCAGCTGCCCCCACCTTTCCTTTCTCACCAGCTGCACCAGGAACACCAGGCTTACCAGGACCACCTGGGGAGCCAGGTTTGGCAGGTGCGGAATAGCCAGCAGGTCCGGGTGGTCCGGCAGGGCCCTCTGGTCCGGGCTGTCCCACAGCGCTTTCCCCTGCAGGGCCAGGTGGGCCAGGGGGGCCCTCTGGGCCGGGCTCACCTGGGGTACCGGGCTCTCCTGCCACTGACACCACTGTGGGGAAATAACAAGTCACCTTATTAATACAACAGATGACAAGTGATCCTCTTGTAGTAAATGTGTTATTGGCAATTGTCTCTACCTAATAATAGAATTATAATTAAGTCAGCTACTATTGTCGATCATTCTCCAATTATTATTATTTTAATTTAAGACTAGGAGCTGAGATTGGTGTGCCACTCCTGAAGTGTGCACTTGTCCACTCCTCCATACATATTTTAAAGCATTGGAAAGGTGTAAGCATATTTATATATTTTTTCCTTTTAAATCCATTAAGTATAGATAAGTGCACATACTTGTTCAGACGTTTATAGAATTGGGAGGCAGAAATGTAGTGCACTTTAAAAGCACAATTCTTTGACTTCCATTACCCTATGTGGGCACCTCAAGGTACTATGAGCACATTTAGGTGCCAGAATGTAATAAAAAAGAATACTAAGATAATACTAATAATAACACTCATTTACAAACAAGTGGGGCACCTTATCCTATTTGTTGTGTTTTATTGGATAGGGTGTAGATATAGAGGTGTAGAGATGAAAGAAAGCAGGAGAGAGGGTGCTAGAGCACTGAGTCGGATTCACCCATGCTCACAGCTGCACAGTACATATGATCAAAGGCAGCCGATTAGACTGCTAGACCACCCCAGACAACAAATGGGGGCACTTTTGGTCTTTGTACAGCAGGGGCATAGCCAGAAATACATTGGTGGAGGGATCAGCGTCTCCTGATCCCTCCTGTCTCAGCCTCCAGTATTTATGCTGCAGTAGTTTGTGTCGGGGGGCTAGGGTCAGTCTGTCACATCTGGAGTATTTCTCTTGTCTTTTCCGGTGTCCTGTGTGAATTTAAATATGCTCTCTCTAATTCTCTCTTTCTTTCTCTCGGAGGACCTGAGCCCTTGGACCATGCCTCAGGACTACCTGGCTTGATGACTCCTTGCTGTCCCCAGTTCACCTGGCCGTGCTGCTGCTCCAGTTCCAACTGTTCTGCCTGCGGCTATGGAACCCTGACCTGTTCACCGGACGTTCTACCTGTCCCAGACCTGCTGGAACCCTGACCTGTTCACCGGACGTGCTACCTGTCCCAGATCTGCTGTTTTCAACTCTCTAGAGACAGCAGGAGCGGTAGAGATACTCTCAAAGATCGGCTATGAAAAAGCCAACTGACACTTACTCTTGTGTTACTGACCTGTTGCACCCTCGACAACTACTATGATTATTATTATTTGACCATGCTGGTCATTTATGAACATTTGAACATCTTGGCCATGTGCTGTTATAATCTCCACCCGGCACAGCCAAAAGAGGACTGGCCACCCCTCATAGCCTGGTTCCTCTCTAGGTTTCTTCCTAGGTTTTGGCCTTTCTAGGGAGTTTTTCCTAGCCACCGTGCTTCTACACCTGCATTGCTTGCTGTTTGGGGTTTTAGGCTGGGTTTCTGTACAGCACTTTGAGATATCAGCTGATGTAAGAAGGGCTATATAAATACATTTGATTTGATTTGTATGAGGAGTATTGTTTTCATAATAATGTATTCTTGTTTTGTATTTGCTCAATCTAATTGGGTGGGCCTGGCATGGCCTGGCACTCCAGGACCTCCTACTTGTTTGAGTGATGGAGGATGGACATTTTAATTTATGGACATGAAAAATGAAGAGGATTAGAACTTATTAAAATAAGTAAAGTATTGTGTTACACTCAGCAATTGTCAGAGGAATAATCTTTTTTTTTTGCTCTGTTTTGCTTCCATATTCAAATTTCATGTACATTTGGTTGATACCTTATTTGTTTGTACTAGGATTCCCAGAATGCAATTCACCGCCTGACCATTTACCAAAATGGTGCACTACATCTTTGTTTTGGGTAGGCAGGTTAGTTAGCTAGCTAGACAGAAGTAAGTAGTGTTTCCCAATTTAACCTCGCTCTGGTTTGACATTTGGTTAACATCTCCTTTTGCTGGAAACATGGGAACCTGAGTCCTGGGGCTGTATGTATCAAGTGTCTCAAATTAGGAGTTTTGATTTATGATCCATATAATCTTATTCATTGTGATCTGATCCTGAATCAGCACTCCTACTCGGAGATGGCCCCCAATCAACTGCAAAATGTTGGGGTACTCTCTCCCTCAAGGTCATTCCAACGATTTTGGCACATTTATTCAAAATGTTTATCAATGAAATTGCCCTTTTGTCCATGTATGTTAAACCTGCATGGGGGAGGAAATCGCCTAATAAGGCAAACTAGAATAGTAAATATATTTTTTTTTAGGAATTGCCACTTCGAAAGCATTGGGTATGATAGCATTAACAGTGCAAGTCAAACCTGCATAGACATTTAAACCTGTTGAATTATTAGCTCAAAATAATTTTCTCAAGGGTTCAATCTGTTCTTATTTCGCCATTTCACCATAAAAAAGCGGACATTTCATTCTTAAGAAACTGGAGTATGGGGAGAAAACAAGCATTTGTAAAGCAGAATGATGAATTGTAAGAGTCTTTTTTTAAATGAATTGTTTGTGGTCACATGACCCAGGGTGTAAACGGCATGTCCTTGGTCAAATGTAGAGGCCTAGTTTAGATTCATCAAAACATATGTTTCTACTTTTTGAAAGGCACACCTATACATTTCTGGGTGATTGAACTGTAATTGACGGTGTTAAAGTCATATATTAACAAGAGGCACATACTATTTTACACACTACTTTATATGATATGAAAATACAGTTGATGACAATTGAAAAAGAAACCAGTGATGTTGAGCTGTCTATAAATTATTTAATTGTTATCTTCTAGATCTTCTATTGTAATGAATAGCTGACTTTGCCCTACCTAACTAAAAAGTCAGTATCGGTACTGTTACCATCAGTTAGGTAGGGCAAAGTCAGCTATTATCAGTGTGGATGACGGATCACCAGCTCAAGCTGAACCTCGGCAAGACGGAGCTGCTCTTCCTCCCGGGGAAGGACTGCCCGTTCCATGATCTCGCCATCACGGTTGACAACTCCCTTGTGTCCTCCTCCCAGAGTGCTAAGAACCTTGGCGTGATCCTGGACAACACCCTGTCGTTCTCCACTAACATCAAGGCGGTGACCCGATCCTGTAGGTTCATGCTCTACAACATTCGCAGAGTACGACCCTGCCTCACACAGGAAGCGGCGCAGGTCCTAATCCAGGCACTTGTCATCTCCCGTCTGGATTACTGCAACTCGCTGTTGGCTGGGCTCCCTGCCTGTGCCATTAAACCCCTACAACTCATCCAGAACGCCGCAGCCCGTCTGGTGTTCAACCTTCCCAAGTTCTCTCACGTCACCCCGCTCCTCCGCTCTCTCCACTGGCTTCCAGTTGAAGCTCGCATCCGCTACAAGACCATGGTGATTGCCTACGGAGCTGTGAAGGGAACGGCACCTCCATACCTTCAGGCTCTGATCAGGCCCTACACCCAAACAAGGGCACTGCGTTCATCCACCACTGGCCTGCTGGCCCCCCTACCTCTGAGAAAGCACAGTTCCCGCTCAGCCCAGTCAAAACTGTTTGCTGCTCTGGCACCCCAATGGTGGAACAAGCTTCCTCACGACGCCAGGACAGCGGAGTCAATCACCACCTTCCGGAGACACCTGAAACCCCACCTCTTTAAGGAATACCTAGGATAGGATAAAGTAATCCTTCTAACCCCCCCCCCCCCCCTTAAAAGATTTAGATGCACTATTGTAAAGTGGTTGTTCCACTGGATATCATAAGGTGAATGCACCATTTTGTAAGTCGCTCTGGATAAGAGCGTCTGCTAAATGACTTAAATGTAATGTAAATGTAATGTTGGTTCTTACCGTGGCTCTTCACAGAGTAGGGCTGGTATTGGGGGGAGGCCTTTATTACTTTCTTCACTACATATGTACCACTACCATGAACAGCTGTCAAGGCCACCAGGAGGAGGAGGATGCTCAATACTCTTACTTCCATTTTCTGAAACAGGAAAAGATTCAGTACTGCTGAGCTTTCATTTTGAAGTTGCTGCAATGACTCAAGAAAGGACATTTTTGTAACACTCTTTTTTTCTCTCTGCACACATATACTGAACTCTGAACTGCACACATAACTGAATTACACCCCCCCCCCCACCAAAAAAAGCACAACAAATTATATAGATAGCAAGGAAATTCGTTTGAATACTGAGTTTCAGCCTCATGGATCTCTGCCTGTTCTCCTAGAACTCTGGCTATCCTGCTTGGTTTTATAAGGCACCAACATCTCTTCCACCTGCCCAGTCCTAGCTCAACCCAGTGGGAGTAGGAGTCAAGCCTCAGAAGGGCCCTATTGTTCATTGCACCAAGAGATTAAGAGGATAGAGAGGAAGAGCACACATACCAGCATGCAGTTGAGTGAGTTGGAGTTCCAAAAAAGGGGTAAGAAATCTTCAGCACCACTGTCCTCCTACTGCTGCTGTATATCCTTAGGTTAGGAGCACGTTGGAGAATTTGCTGCCTCCCAGTACAATGATGTGAGTATTTATACCATATCTGCCCCTTGGATCATAAAAAATAGCCCCCACCACACAAGTACCTCCCTTCTCAGAGCTACGCTGTAATTAGCTAACAGATCTGCCCAATGCAGGCATGTCACAAACTGTAAGGATGCCTATTTGCTTTGAATAGTTAGACACATGATTAGAACTTATTTTAGTCTTGCAAAATAATCAAGTTTAGACACCAAAATGTAAAATAGTTTACTGTTTGGTTTGAAGATTTATTTTAATTATTGCTCTTGTTCATATGGGTTTTCCCTGTAACATTTTTCCTCTACCATATGTGTGGTGAACAAATCTGGTAAATGTTCTTCCAGATTTGGTCAGTTTTCTGTCAATATTACCATAAGAGTAAACAGCTAAATCTGTGTTAAAAGTGTTAAACTAACTCGCTGTAGTTCTAATTTTAACACTTTTCAGTGTGTATATTCATCCACTCTCTCACTGTTGATGTTGAGACTGGTGTTTTGCGGGTACTATTTAATGAAGCTGCCAGTTGAGGACTTGTGAGGCTTCTGTTTCTCAAACTAGACACTCTAATGTACTTGTCCTTTTGCTCAGTTGTGCACCGGGGCCTCTCACACCTCTTTCTGTTCTGGTTAGAGACAGTTTGCTCTGTTCTGTGAAGGGAGTAGAACACAGCGTTGTACGAGATCTTCAGTATCTTGCCAATTTCTCACATGGAATAGCCTTCATTTCTCAGAACAAGAATAGACTGATGAGTTTCAGAAGAAAGTGCTTTGTTTCTGGCCATTTTGAGCCTGTAATCAAACTCACAAATGCTGATGCTCCAGATACTCAACTAGTCTATAGAAGGCCAGTTTTATTGCTAATTTAATCAGAACAACAGATTTCAGCTGTGCTAACAAAATTGCAAAAGGGTTTTCTTATGATCAATTAGCCGTTTAAAATTATAAACTTGGATTAGCTAACACGACGTGCCATTGGAACACAGGAGCGATGGTTGCTGATAATGGGCCTCTGTAAATATTCCATAAAAATTCAGCTGTTTCCAGCTACAATAGTCATTTACCATATTAACAATGTCTACACTGTATTTCTGATCAATTTGATGTTATTTTAATGGACTTTTTTTTTGCTTTTCTTTCAAAAACAAAGACATTTCTAAGTGACCCCAAACTTTTGAACGGTAGTGTATATTTTTATGTATATATATATATATATATATATATAATTATTTATTTGTTGAGAAAAATGTGGGTCTCAAAACAGAGCCCCACCTGCCCTGAATGACAGGTATGTTTTCATTTGAAACTTCAGTATGTGGAGAATAGGGCAACACTTTTAATTATATCCTGTGATCTGCATTACTAAGGACAGTCAAAATATTGAAATATCACTTAGTCACATGCTATAGATGTAGATGACAAATTATACATTTCAGATATAGATTATCAATGATAAATATTCTTATTTATCAAAGACTAAACACATTGCGAGTATGTTTTCTGTTTCTGTTTCATTATTAAATGACCCTCTACGCACATATCCAGATACTAAAACAAATCTAAAAACAACCCCAGGTTTTTGGCGCCGCCACAGTGGAATCATTGCCTCAGCTAGATGGCATTGAGGATAGGATATACATCCCCAATATATATCTGCCCCAGCCTGTCTGTATTTGACAAGCCTGTTACCTTTACTTACTGTCTGAACATCTCCCACCCGTCCTATGATAAAGTAAACAAAAACAAACACTGGAAGGGCAGCAGAGGTATGGCTCCTCTCTTGACCTAATATTACAACAGTCATAATAGGACCTAAATGTACACCTACCTAAGGCTAAACACACTTAGCCCTTTACCCTAAAATGAACACAGCAGCATGGATTCTGTTTGGTCGAGTACACAGTGAACCTTTCATTTCATCCACTATTTTAGGCCTAACAGTTTATAGTCCTTAACTTCTGTATTTTTGTTCGTTCTTCACCCTCGAAACAGCTAATAACGCTCTAAAAATAAGTACTGGAAAAGCCATTTGTGTTGGACTTGTTTTTCTCTGCCTGGTGAATGCAGTGTAGTGTGTGGTTGACCAGTGCTCTTGAGATGATCAAGACTTGAACACCAGGGGGCAGGTTCTGCCATTCAACTTTGTGGAATGTGAAGTGGCCTTGCCTCTGTGGTCGCTTGTTGTTATTTTGGGAGTCTTCTACCTTAATATACATCATCAGGCATATCCCTACAATTATAGCTCCTGCCACAATGTAGTATTTCCTCAATCAGCTACTGTATATCGCCCAGTGTTATGGTCCCTGACCCATGTCTCGCTTACTTTGGGATGCTCTCAATGTAATTTCTGAATTTCGTCCACGCTATGTAAGAAATGCATACACCCAAATAATCATAGTTTTATAACACACAAGTGGCCATAAATTATGTGTAGGGTACTTAATATACAGATTGTGTCCTAAAACGTTTTGAACATAGTACCATTTATGATTGATTTCCTGCATTTTCAATGCACTGACTGGTTTATATGTCTATTTGCGTCACAGAGGCAAATAGGGGTGAAGACAGGGGTGAGAGGAAGGGGTATGCTGTAACAGGATTCTGTGGAGGATGTCTATATTAGCTGTGACATGAGAAACCCCTTCCACAAAGGAAATAATAAAAAATTCTAAGAACATGAAACTTGTTTGAACTTTTCCTATTTTAGATTTAGACCAAATGAACTGTAATTTTCTAAAGTGCTGCCTTGCATAGTTGATAGTTATAACATTTAGTCGAGGTTGACAAGTATTGTTTGAGCATGTTGTCACTATAAAATGAAAGATCATGTTTTATATTAGCGCAAAACACTGAAATATCCCAGATTAACTAGTATAAAGATGTCTCATTTCTAAGACATTGGAATTAGAACAAAAGGAATGTGACATTAGATCATTCTATGCAATTAGCCAAAGACTCACTTTCAGGCACCCATCATAAATGCCAAGCGTGTTTTTCATTCTGTTCATACATGTTCCCCCTTTGAACAAGGCTGTTTTCATTACTATGTGTTGTAGAGTGCTGTGAAACAGTTGCTGTACCTAATACTGTGGTGGTATATAGTATATTCCTGTGCCACCTATACTGATATGCCTTGGCCATACTTTATTTCAAACTCTGTTTATGACCCACATAAGAGGACCGATCATCCCAACTTTAGTCATATTTAGCTAAATGATAGAGCAAGAGAGGATAGAGTCAGGATTGTAAATTTTTCCACGTTCAGATAATTCTAGTTTATTTTTGTTATTTTAAACAGTGCTAACCACAAAGAAGCCAAACACATAAAAAATCAAATGTATGATGCTCCTACTGTATATCTAAAGGAAACTAAGTGCATGATGCGCCTTAAAGCTAACAGTGTAATTTGGTTACTTTATATGTTTGCACAATATAGAATTTTGTCCTTTTCTACAATAAAGCATTATGAAGGGCTTAATCTCCTTATACTTGGTGGTGAAATCCAGTATTATAAGACTATGACAGTGTATAACTTATTCTTCCTTCGTCCTCTGCTCAACTCAGTGGCATGATGTGGTAGCATTGCCTCCATCGTGATAACCATTATGGATTAGGGTAAGTGCTGTAGAAATGAACATCAGTGACAAAGCCTTTATATTGTCTATTGCTGTGCATTGTAAAATACTTTAAACATAAAGTATTAAACTCTGTCACTCCCCACCCCCAAAAATATAAAAAATGTGCCACACCAGAGGACACAAAGAGAACGTTAATGTCCCAAAATGCGTAATTCTTACTCCTGCACATACACTATATACAGTTGAAGTCGGAAGTTTACATACACTTAGGTTGGAGTCATTAAAACTTGTTTTTCAACCACTCCACAAATTTCTTGTTAACAAACTATAGTTTTGGCAAGTCGGTTAGGACATCTACTTTGTGCATGACACGAGTCATTTTTCCAACAATTGTTTACAGACAGATTATTTCACTTAATTCACTGTATCACAATTCCAGTGGGTCAGAAGTTTACATACACTAAGTTGACTATGCCTTTAAACAGTTTGGAAAATTCCTTGTAACCGAAAGGTTGCAAGATCGAGTCCCCGAGCTGACAAGGTAAAAATCTGTTCTGCCCGTGCACAAGGCAATTAACCCACTGTTCCTAGGCCATCATTGAAAATAAGAATTTGTTCTTAACTGACTTGCCTAATTAAATAAAGGTAAAATAAATATACACTGCTCAAAAAAATAAAGGGAACACTTAAACAACACATCCTAGATCTGAATGAAAGAAATAATCTTATTAAATACTTTTTTCTTTACATAGTTGAATGTGCTGACAACAAAATCACACAAAAATAATCAATGGAAATCCAATTTATCAACCCATGGAGGTCTGGATTTGGAGTCACACTCAAAATTAAAGTGGAAAACCACACTACAGGCTGATCCAACTTTGATATAATGTCCTTAAAACAAGTCAAAATGAGGCTCAGTAGTGTGTGTGGCCTCCACGTGCCTGTATGACCTCCCTACAACGCCTGGGCATGCTCCTGATGAGGTGGCGGATGGTCTCCTGAGGGATCTCCTCCCAGACAGTCTGTGGTGCAACGTGGCGTTGGTGGATGGAGCGAGACATGATGTCCCAGATGTGCTCAATTGGATTCAGGTCTGGGGAACGGGCGGGCCAGTCCATAGCATCAATGCCTTCCTCTTGCAGGAACTGCTGACACACTCCAGCCACATGAAGTCTAGCATTGTCTTGCATTAGGAGGAACCCAGGGCCAACCGCACCAGCATATGGTCTCACAAGGGGTCTGAGGATCTGTTTCTGACCGTTTGAGCAGACACATGCACATTTGTGGCCTGCTGGAGGTCATTTTGCAGGGCTCTGGCAGTGCTCCTCCTGCTCCTCCTTGCACAAAGGCGGAGGTAGCGGTCCTGCTGCTGGGTTGTTGCCCTCCTACGGCCTCCTCCACGTCTCCTGATGTACTGGCCTGTCTCCTGGTAGCGCCTCCATGCTCTGGAGACTACGCTGACAGACACAGCAAACCTTCTTGCCACAGCTCGCATTGATGTGCCATCCTGGATGAGCTGCACTACCTGAGCCACTTGTGTGGGTTGTAGACTCCGTCTCATGCTACCACTAGAGTGAAAGCACCGCCAGCATTCAAAAGTGACCAAAACATCAGCCAGGAAGCATAGGAACTGAGAAGTGGTCTGTGGTCACCACCTGCTGAACCACTCCTTTATAATTTCCACCTGTTGTCTATTCCATTTGCACAACAGCATGTGAAATGTATTGTCAATCAGTGTTGCTTCCTACGTGGGCAGTCTGATTTCACAGAAGTGTGATTGACTTGGAGTTACATTGTGTTGTTTAAGTGTTCCCTTTATTTTTTTTTGCAGTATATCTTTACTTGACATCATGGGAAAATCAAAAGAAATCAGCCAAGACCTCAGAAAATAATTGTAGACCTCCACAAGTCTGGTTCATCCTTGGGAGCAATTTCCCAACGCCTGAAGGTACCACGTTCATCTGTACAAACAATAGTACGCAAGTATAAACACCATGGGACCACGCAGCCATCATACTGCTCAGGAAGGCGATGCGTTCTGTCTCCTAGAGATGAACGTAATTTGGTGCGAAAAGTGCAAATCAATCCCAGAACAACAGCAAAGGACCTTGTGAAGATGCTGGGGGAAACAGATACAAAAGTATCTATATCCACAGTGAAATGAGTCCTATATCGACATAACCTGAAAGGCCGCTCAGCAAGGAAGAAGCCACTGCTGGTTTGCAACTGCACATGGGGATAAAGATCGTACTTTTTGGAGAAATAGAACTGTTTGGCCATAATGACCAACATTATGTTTGGAGGAAAAAGGGGGAGGCTTGCAAGCCGAAGAACACCCTCCCAACCGTGAGGCACGGGGGTGGCAGCATCATGTTGTGGGGGTGCTTTGCTGCAGGAGGGACTGGTGCACTTCACAATACAATTTTGTGGATATATTCAAGCAACATCTCAAGACATCAGTCAGGAAGTCGCAAATGGTTCTTCCAAATGAACAATGACCCCAAGCATACTTCCAATGTTGTGTCAAAATGGTATTGGAGAGTACTGGTATTGGAGAGGGCATCACAAAGCCCTGACCTCAATCCTGTAGAGAATTTGTGGGCAGAACTGAAAAAGTGTGTGCGAACAAGGAGGCCTACAAACCTGACTCAGTTACACCAGCTCTGTCAGGAGGAATGGGCCAAAATTTACCCAACTTATTGTGGGAAGCTTGTGGAAGGCTACCCGAAACGTTTGACCCAAGTTAAACAATTTAAAGGCAATGCTATCAAATACTAATTGAGTGTATGTAAACTTCTGACCCACTGGGAATGCTATGAAAGAAATAAAAGCTGAAATAAATCATTCTCTCTACTATTACTCTGACATTTCACATTCTTAAAATAAAGTGGTGAACCTAACTGACCTAAGACTAGGATTAAATGTCAGGAATTGTGAAAAACTGAGTTTAAATGTATTTGGTTAAGGTGTATGTAAACTTCCGGCTTCAACTGTATACAAAAGTATGTAGACATCGCTTCAAATTAGTTGATTTGGCTATTTCAGCCACATCCGTTTCTGACAGGTGTATAAAATCGAACACACAGCCATGCAATCACCATAGACAAACATTAGTAGTAGAATGGCCTTACTGAAGAGCTCAGTGACTTTCAACGTGGCACTGTCATAGGATGCCACCTTTCCAACTAGTCAGTTAGTCAAATTTCTGCCCTGCTAGAGCAGCCCATGGTCAACTGTAAGTTATGTTATTGTGAAGTGGAAACTTCTAGGAGCAAAAACGACTCAACCGCGAAGTGGTAGTCCACACAAGCTCACAGAACGGGACCGCCGAGTGCTGAAGTGCGTAAAAATCATCTTTCCTCGGTTGCAACACTCACTACCGAGTTCCAAACGGCCTCTGGAAGCAACTTCATCACAAGAACTGTTTGTCAGGAGCTTTAATGAAATTGGTTTCCATGGCCGAGCAGCCATACACAAGCTTAAGATCACCATGCACAGTGCCAAGCGTCGGCTGGAGTGGTGTAAAGCTCGCCGCCATTGGACTCTTGAGCAGTGGAAACGCGTTCTATGGAGTGATGAATCACGCTTCACCATCTGGCAGTCCAACAGACTAATCTGGGTTTGGCGTATGCCAGGAGAACGCAACCTGCCCCAATGCATAGTGCCAACTGTAAAGTTTGGTGGAGGAGGAATAATGGTCTGAGGCTGTTTTTCTTGTTTCGGTCTAGACCCCTTAGTTTCAGTGAAGGGAAATCTTAAACTCATTCTAGATGATTCAGTGCTTCCAACATTGTGGCAGGCCCTTTCCTGTTTCAGCATGACAATGCCCCCGTGCACAAAGTGAGATCCATACAGAAATGGTTTGTCGAGATTGGTGTGGAAGAACTTGACTAGCCTGCACAGCCCTGACCTTACCCCCATCGAACACCTTTGGAATGAATTGGAAATTCTTGGTCTCTTTTTTGTTGTAACACACAGTAAGAGGGTTTAAGACCACTTTTAACATTGAATTCCTAGCAGTGTTTCAACTTGTGGGATGATAAGTGTCTGGACAAAAGGTTTCCCATTTTGTATGTTTTTGTGCGCCTCAAGAACTGATGTTTCTGGTTTTTCCTCCTGCTGACCGGACCCAGGAGGATAATATATTTGGCAGTTGATGTAAGGGAGGCCAAACCCAGCACGTGAGCTAAGGCTAAAGATATCCCATCATGGTTAGGTTACGGATTTAACGTTTCAATAAACTCAATGTACCACTAAGAGCTCCTTTGTGAGTTATGAATGGAAGGGTTGATGGGGGCCCATGTGACTGATTGGTAGTGAAATTACAGGGTCCCAAAGACAAACATCCCCAAATGGATACAGAAGGGGAACGGTCCAGAGGAGTGGCGTTTGCTAAAACAGGGACCAAAACACCAGAAAGAAAATTCCTAGTTATCACAAAACATTGTCTTTTAATTGGTAATTAATTGAAATGTAATGTGTTATTTAATTACTAGAAGATGTGAGCTCTTGAACCATTTGATTATTATGTTGAAAGTGTTATTCTTATTGAAATAGTGATTTTACTTATATGGTTATGCTACTATTTATATGGTCACCAAATCCTTTGTTACTGGTAGCAGAAGAAAAACATAAAAGGTGATTGAGTTTGAAATGACATTTATAGATACACCACATGACCATAAGTATGTGGACACCTGCTCGTCAAACATCTCATTCCAAAATCATGGGTATGAATATGGAGTTGGTCCCCCCTTTGCTGCTAAAATAGCCTACACTCTTCTGGGAAGGCTTTCCACTGGATGTTGGAACATTGCTGCGGGAACTTACTTCCATTCAGCCACAATAGCATTAGTCAGGCCTGACTCACAGTCAGCGTTCCAATTCATCCCAAAGGTGTTCGATGGGGTTGAAGTCAGGGCTCTGTGCAGGCCAGTCAAGTTCTTCCACACCGATCTCGACAAACCATTTCTGTATGGACCTCACTTTGTGCATGGAGGCAATGTTATGCTGAAACAGGAACGGGCCTTCCCCAAATTGTTGCCACAAAGTTGGAAACAGAATAATCTAGAATGTCATTGAAGGCTGTAGCTTAATATTTCCGGCATCTGCCAAACTCAGATTCGTCCATCGGACTGCCAGATGGTGAAGCATGATTCAACACTCCAGATAATGCTCTTCCACTGCTCCAGAGTCCAATGGCGGCGAGCTTTACACCACGCTGACGCTTGGCATTGCGCATGGTGGTCTTAGGCTTGTGTGTGGCTGCACGGACATGGAAACCCATTTCATTAAGCTCCCAACGAACAGTTCTTATGCTGAAGTTGCTTCCAGAGACAGTTTGGAACTCGGTAATGAGTGTTGCAACCGAGGACAGACAGTTTTTACGAGCTACACGCTTCAGGACTCGCCAGACCCATTCTGTGAGCCTGTGCGCTTACCACTTTGCGGCTGTGCCGTTGTTGCTCCTAGACGTTTTCACTTCACAATAATAGCAGTTACAGTTGACCGGGAAAGCTCTAGCAGGGCAGAAATTTGACAAAGTGACTCGTTGGAAAAGTGGCATCCTATGACGGTGCCATGTTGAAAGCCACTGAGCTCTTCAGTAAGGCCATTCTACGGCCAACGTTTCTCTATGGAGATTGCATGGCTGTGTGCTCGATTTCATACACCTGTCAGCAGCGGGTGTGGCTGAAATAGCCAAATCACTATTTTGAAGGGGTGTCCACATACTTTTGTATATATAGTGTATTTTCTTTATACAGTGTTCCTGACAATGCATTGTAATCAAGAATGTACTTTCCATATTAAATATTACTTCCAATTCATGATCTTGTAAAACAATTAGCATTATGTTTTTGAATTCTACTGTCACGTCCTGACCAGTAAAAGGGGTTGTTTGTTATTGTAGTTTGGTCAGGACGTGGAAAGGGGTGTTTATTTAATGTGTTTCGGGGTTTTTTGGTTTATGTTCTATGTTAGTCTATTTCTATGTCTGGTTCTAGTCTTTCTATTTCTATGTTTAGTTTATTGGGTTGACCTTCAATTGGAGGCAGCTGTTCCTGGTTGCCTCTAATTGAAGATCCTATTTAGTAGGGGTGTTTTTTCATGGGTTTTTGTGGGTAGTTGTTCCTTGTGTAGTTGTGTTCCTTACAGGACTGTTTCTCGTCGTTGTTTTTTTGTATTAAGTGTTTTGTTTTGTTTTCTTCTCATTAAATAAAGAAGATGAGCATACACATTCCCGCTGTGCCTTGGTCCAATCTTTACGACGAGCGTGACATTTACTCTCCTGTGGATTGTCTTCAAGAATTCCCAATCAAATAGAAGACAGTCTTAATGATGGAAAGGGAGGCAGAAATGAATGCTTATTGTGAAATAATTTAAGGGTATCAAAGTTAAATAAAGCCATCTTAATAGGTTTTTCAGCACATAAGTGTTGGTGGTGGAGTCCTGTATTTAAGGATAATAAATAATCAAAGACAGAAAGCCTACGAAAATTGCAGGTTTAGCTGTCTGCATGGGATAATTTCTGCAATTTCACAAAACTTGACAAACCTGTCAAAGTGTGAGAGAACACCAGCATGCAGCTGTCATTGTGAAAGCCAATGCCATAGCAGACTGGAGTGCCATTTTAGACAATGCAGAATTAACTATGACGTCAAACCCATGTGCAATTCTATTTACTTGAGTTAATATGAAACAGACCTAAACTCTGTACTATAAGGTTAACTTTACCCAAAAAGTATGGGTCAGTTCCATTAAACTCATTATTACATAATTTTTGCCTGCTATTCATCAATTGTACAAAAAGGACCATGAAGTATCATTCATATGGTACCATTTATGTTTACCATAATTGATTTGACTTTACTATCTAAACACTGATGCTTCAAATGGATATACTTCTCCATTTCCTGTAGCTCAAAATGTATGTGATGGGACAGACAGGAAGTTTAGACGAGACACTGTCACCGCTCCTGTTCACCCTTCTCTCTAGAATTGAGACTATGCATTGCACCATAATGAGTCATCGAGAGAGAAGTGCTGTTGTATTTGAGACCAGCCATGTCTGTCTCAAATTATGGGTGCTATAAAATAAACCTTGCCCACACAATCCACATATCTTTCATACTGTACACAGATCCACTGTCATATGAAACCAGTCAGGTTAAAGTGTATGACAGTGTACAGTACTAAGAAAGAGGCTGGACTCTATGTGGTTTGTAGGACTTGGTGGCTCACCATTGGAGGCTGTGTGGGAGTTGACACTTCTTGTGGTGTTGAAAACCTCACACTTTCTATGAGGCACACGAATATAATGCACATAAAGGATACACTTATAGCACATTATAACAGTTGCTGTCATAACGTCTCATAAGTAGTTATGAAATCCTTACAATACATCGTCATGATGCATTAAGAATTTGCACCCTTTCTGATTTTCTCTATTTTAGATTTGTTTTTATACTGAACGTTATCAGATCTTCAACCAAAACCTCTGTATTAGATAAAGGGAACCTGAGTTTACAAAAAAATACATATACTTATTTTATTTATGTAATTACCAAAGTTATGCAATACCCAATTCCCCTGTGTGAAAAATAATTGCCCCCTTACACTCAATAACTGGTTGTGCTACCTTTAACTGCAATGACTGCAACCAAATGCTTCCTGTAGCTGTTGATCAGTCTTTCACATCGCCGTGGAGGAATTTTGGCCCACTCTTACATTTGTGGGTTTTCAATCATGAACTGCTCATTTCAAATCCTGCCACAACATCTTAATTGGAATTAGGTCTGGAATTTGACAAGGCCATTCAAATACTTCAAATTAGTTGCTTTTTAACAATTTTCATGTAGACTTGTTTGTGTGTTTTGGATCATCGTGTTGCTGCATGAACCAGCTGCGCTTCAGCTTCAGCTCACAGACGGATGGCCTGACATTCTCATGTAGAATTCTCTGATTCAGAGCAGAATTCATAGTTCCTTCTGTTGAGGCAAGTCGTCTAGGTCCTGAGGCAGTAAAGCATTCCCAAACCATCACACTACCATGTGACTGATTGGTAGCGAAATTCCAGGGTCCCAAAGACAAACATCCCTAATCCATAATCCCATCCAAAAACATGACTAAAGCTTGCCAAAAAGCACCTGGAAACAACTGAATGATCATGGACAGATGAGTCAAAAGTATAACTATGCCTGGCGAAATGTTTATTTACAGTACAACGTCAGGTATTTATACAAACAAGTTTGACACTTGATCAGAGAAAACACTGACTGTGCTGTTTCTCACTCATTGCCACCATTGTTCTCCTCTCGATGTCGCACCGGGTGGTTACTTTTCAAGAAGTGCATCGATGCACTGTCCAAGTTCGTGAACATTATCATTCACCATGTTATGTGAAACTTTCGCAAGGGTGCAGCTTTTGGGTTCAACATCATAGCAGCCAAGGCAGGTGGTCAGCTCACCAAAGTAGGGTTATGATGCATTCTGGACTTCGGTCTTATAATGCTTCATAGTACTGTATTATAAGGATGTTATAACTACTTATGGGTTGTTATGACAGTGTATAGCAAGTCTTACCGAAATGTGTTCATTTGTTGTATAATACTTTCATGTGTTATTCTTCGGACCCTTTCATACTGTGTACCTGTGACAATTGTAAGGATTTTTAACCATTCATAGAAGTTTGATTGATACATTGATTTCTCTGAAGAACAAACCAAGTGTTTGAATATCTGAAAAGACAGAAAAATGTATCTAAGAATGTGTAAACAAGATGTCTGCAACTGAATCTGCTACTGGCCATTCATGGAGAGAAGGTCAACTTAAAATTAATCAATATTTTTTTTTTACTTATAATGGTGGATTCATTCAAACGGGTTTGCACGATCACATTGGTCAGCTTCGGGATCTGTTTGTTTAGGGGTTTTGGTTTGACCAAGCTCTTCATTTGTGCAAGATATTTTGAACAGTTGCAAAGAAGGTGGCTTTTGTAGAGCTCTAGAGCTGTCTGCATGTTTCGTGTCTCACGTGGCCACAAATTGAGGCATTGGAAAACTGTCCTTAGTACAGTGTGTCTTGGTTGTTTCTTTTGAACAACCACTATATGGAAACCATAATGCTAACGTTATCTGACAAATGGTCATCTTTGGGTGAGACTGTCTTAGCCATACTTTCAATATACTATAAAAACAACATAGCCCTATTACTCACACAATGACATACTCAATGCCTGACTGCTGAGTATACTGTAAATGCTTCTTACATAGTAATAGGATTCTATGAGGATATAATGCAACAGCTCAAAAGCAACTATTGTATTGTGTATTGCACAACGATGTTGACATTGGCATAGGGGAAGTTGTTGGAAAATCATAGGGTCATTGTAGGGACTGTTCCAGTCCACTGCAGATGTGTGGTGGGCTTTCTGCACTTTTACAGCTGCAAGGGCATCACCCAGGTGAGTGCTACACTTTCAGCAGTGGAGGACTAGCTACGTACGAGGAACTGCAGAAGTCACAGAGCTCTGAAGAAAAGCTCCAAGCCTGTCTAGACTGACTTTTCTCCTGCCCTACACCATCAATGCTCCCTCCGCCCAAGCCATACTACTTTTCTGAACTGGCTTCTAACCGAAATAGCTAGAGACTCGCTTTCCATCTTTTTCAATCTAATATTATTCCTTTTATATTTTTTTCAGGTCTGTATACTGCAAATCAGCTTTTAGCTGTAAATGTCCTGGAGGGCAGCCGGTGATGCGTTGGGCTGACTGCACCACCCTCTGGAGAGCACTCCGGTTGAGGGCAGTGCAGTTGCGGTGATACAGCCTGACAGAATGCATGGGATTGGTGCAAACAGGTTGGCTGCTAGGCAATGTGTTTACATAGTACAGTCGTGGCCAAAAGTTTTGAGAATGACACAAATATTAATTTTCACAAAGTCTGCTGCCTCAGTTTGTATGATGGCTATTTGCATATACTCCAGAATGTTATGAAGAGTGATCAGATGAGTTGCAATTAATTGAAAAGTCCCTCTTTGCCATGCAAATGAACTGAATCCCCCAAAAACATTTCCACTGCATTTCAGCCCTGCCACAAAAGGATCAGCTGACATCATGTCAGTGATTCTCTTGTTAACACAGGTGTGAGTGTTGAGGAGGACAATGCTGGAGATCACTCTGTCATGCTGATTGAGTTCGAATAACAGACTGGAAGCTTCAAAAGGAGGGTGGTGCTTGGAATCCTTGTTCTTCCTCTGTCAACCATAGTTACCTGCAAGGAAACACGTGCCGTCATCATTGCTTTGCACAAAAAGGGCTTCACAGGCAAGGATATTGCTGCCCGTAAGATTGCACCTAAATCAACCATTTATCAGATCATCAAGAACTTCAAGGAGAGCGGTTCAATTGTTGTGAAGAAGGCTTCAGGGCGCCCAAGAAAGTCCAACAAGTGCCAGGACCGTCTCCTAATGTTGATTCAGATGCGGAATCGGGGCACCACCAGTACAGAGCTTGCTCAGGAATGGCAGCAGGCAGGTGTGAGTGCATCTGCACGCACAGTGAGGCAAAGACTTTTGGAGGATGGCCTGGTGCCAAGAAGGGCAGCAAAGAAGCCACTTCTCTCCAGGAAAAACATCAGGGACATACTGATATTCTGCAAAAGGTACAGGGATTGGATTGCTGAGGACTGGGGTAAAGTTATTTTCTCTGATGAATCCCCTTTCCGAATGTTTGGGGCATCTGGAAAAAAGTAACGGGGTTATTTGTTATTATAGTTTGGTCAGGACGTGGCAGGGGGCGTTTGTTTAGAGTGTTTCGGGGTTTATTGGGTATGTTATTATGTAAGAGGGGTGTGTTTGTTTTGTGTTGTAGGGGTTTTGGGGTATTGTTCTGGTTTTGTATTTCTATGATTTTCTAGGTTGTGTATTTCTTTGTTGGCCTGGTATGGCTCTCAATCAGGAACAGCTGTACATCGTTGTTGCTGATTGAGAGTCATACTTAGGTAGCCCTTTTTTCACTTGTGGTTTGTGGGAAGTTGTTTTTTTTGCATAGCTGTGTGTAGCCTGCATTACTGTGCGTTCGTTAGTTTTCTTGTTTTGTTTTTTCAGTGTTCAAATAAAAGTTAAAATGAGCACTCAACCCGCTGGGCCTTGGTTCACTTCATATGATGACCGTTACAATGATGGAGCACCTTGCCATAAGACAAAAGTGATAACTAAGTGGCTCAGGGAATAAAACATCAATATTTTGGGTCCATGGCCAGGAAACTCCCCGGGCCTTAATCTCATTGAGAACTTGGGGTCAATCCTCAAGAGGCGGGTGGACAAACAAAAACCGACAAACTCCAAGCTTTGATTATGCAAGAATGGGCTGCCATCAGTCTGGATGTGGCCCAGAGGGTAATTGACAGGATGCCAGGGCGGATTGCAGAGGTCTTGAAAAAGAAGGGTCAATACTGCAAATATTGACTCTTTGCATCAACTTCATGTAATTGTCAATCAAAGCCTTTGACACATATGAAATGCTTGTAATTATACTTCAGTATTCCATAGTAACATCTGACAAAAGTATCTAAAGACAATATTTGTGTCATTCTCAAAACTTTTGGCCATGACTGTAGAGCGGCAGGTAGTCTTAGTTTGAATCCCAGAGCCGACTAGGTGAAAAAACTGTCAATGTGCAAGGCACTTAACCCTAATTGCTACTGTAAGTCACTATGGATAAGAGTGTCAGCTAAATATTACAGCATGTCAATGAATGCCATTTTACATCATTTGCACTTCTAGAGGCCTCAACAAAGGCTTCCAAACTGGCAGTGACTGACAGGGCAAAACTAACAAAGTACATGGCAAATACTCAAGCTTTAAATGTTTACAACTTTCTGCCACTTCAATATGTCCCCTATGCACATTTAATCATTGGGCCACTACTACCACACATATCCATTAAATTGGTACAGCACATTCACTAATGGGTGGCACAAATGTAGTTGCCTACAAGGCATGCTTCAAAATGTGCTAATGAGCCAGAAACAACCATAACATGCAACCACTAGTGGTGAAAAGGTTTTTGGCACTCCAAAAACACGGTACGGTACTGTATTCCCTGGGGTGTACAAATGTACCGTATAAATCACAGTTTTCCATTACACTGTGATATTAGGTGTAATACATATTGTAAATCATATAAATGTTTAGTTCACTTCAGACCTTGTCTCTCAATCCGATCACTAAGAATTGTCGTTACAGTAAAATACTGTAAAACCAACGTTTTTCACCCAGAGTGCATTGTCATTTACAGAAATGTAGTGTAAATAATTATTACAGTGCTTTGCTCTTAGTTTTATTGTATAATACTGTCAAACAACAAAAACGTGTTACAGTGTACCGTTACCAGAATATTTGGGCTTGTAGCTGGTATTCCTTTAACCCTTGTCACGTCCTGACCAGCAGATGGAGCTAGTGTTTTAGTTTTGGGGTCAGGACGTGGCATGTTTGTATTGGTTAAATGTTGGGTGGATGATTGGGACTTCCAATTGAAGGCAGGTGTGTATAGTTGCCTTTGATTGGAAGTCCTATATAGGTGTGTGTGTTTTTCTTTGGGGTTGTGGGTGGTTGTTTTTGCACTGCGTTTCTAGCCTGCAGAACTGTAGCTGTTGTCACTTTGTTTGCATTGTTAAGTGGATGCTTTACTTCTTTATTTTAATTAAAGATGAGTATTCACATACCTGCTGCGCCTTGGTCCATTTCTACAGAAGACAGCCGTTACAGAACCACCCACCAAAGGACCAAGCAGCAGAAGAGGAGGAAGCCACAGGAGAGAAAAAGGGAGGAATGGACATGGGAGGACGTCCTGGACGGCAAGGGAGCCTATACCTGGGAAGAGATCCTGGCCGGAAGGGATCGCCTCCCATGGGAACAGGTGGAGGCACTCAGGAGAGTGGAGGCAGCTGGACAGAGGAACCATCGGGAACGTTACGCTGGAACACGGTTGGCTAGGAAACCCGAGAGGCAGCCCCAAGATTTTTTTTGGGGGGGGCACACGGGTAGCTTGGCCAGGCCAGGGAGGAGCAGTAAGCCAGCTACCCGTGACTACAGGGAGGTGCGTACGAGGTGGAGGGCGCCATGTTACGCTGAGGTATGCACCATCTCGCCTATACGGACGCACAGCCCAGTTCGCCCAGTACCAGCGCCCCGCAGGTGCCAGGGCAAGGTGAGCATCGAGCCGGAAGGGGGGATGCCAACCCTACAATCAAGACCGCCAGCGCGCCCTTTCGGTCCGGTGTTTCCCGCCAGACGCACTAGCATGGAGGTGCGTGTCTCCAGGCTGGCACGTCCTATACCAGCCCCACGCATCAGGAGTCTAGTGTGTCAACCCAGCCTCGCCAGTCAACAGTCACCAGAGCTGCCCGCCAGTCAACAGTCGTCAGTGCTGCCCGCCAGTCAACCATCACCAGAGCTGCCCGCCAGTCAACAGTCGTCAGAGCTGCCCGCCAGTCAACAGTCGTCAGAGCTGCCCGCCAGTCAACAGTCGTCAGAGCTGCCCGCCAGTCAACAGTCGTCAGAGCTGCCCGCCAGTCAACAGTCGTCAGAGCTGCCCGCCAGTCAACAGTCGTCAGAGAGGTCAGACTGCCCTGAACTGCCGGAGTGGCCAGACTGCCCTGAACTGCCAGAGTGGCCGGACTGCCCTGAACTGCCGGAGTGGCCGGACTGCCCTGAACTGCCGGAGTGGCCGGACTGCCCTGAACTGCCGGAGTGGCCGGACTGCCCTGAACTGCCGGAGTGGCCGGACTGCCCTGAACTGCCGGAGTGGCCGGACTGCCCTGAACTGCCGGAGTGGCCGGACTGCCCTGTTCTGCCGGAGTGGCCGGACTGCCCTGTTCTGCCGGAGTGGCCGGACTGCCCTGTTCTGCCGGAGTGGCCGGACTGCCCTGTTCTGCCGGAGTGGCCGGACTGCCCTGTTCTGCCGGAGTGGCCGGACTGCCCTGTTCTGCCGGAGTGGCCGGACTGCCCTGTTCTGCCAGAGTGGCCGGACTGCCCTGTTCTGCCAGAGTGGCCGGACTGCCCTGTTCTGCCAGAGTGGCCGGACTGCCCTGTTCTGCCAGAGTGGCCGGACTGCCCTGTTCTGCCGGAGTGGCCGGACTGCCCTGTTCTGCCAGAGTGGCCGGACTGCCCTGTTCTGCCAGAGTGGCCGGACTGCCCTGTTCTGCCAGAGTGGCCGGACTGCCCTGTTCTGCCAGAGTGGCCCGCCTGCCCTGATCTGCCAGGGTGCCCGGCCTGTCAGGATCGGCCAGAGTGGCCCTCCTGTCCTCCGGCCCAGCCCGAGGGGCCCTCCTGCTCTCCGGCCCAGCCCGAGGGGCCCTCCTGCTCTCCGGCCCAGCCCGAGGGGCCCTCCTGCTCTCCGGCCCAGCCCGAGGGGCCCTCCTGTCCCCCGGCCCAGCCCGAGGGGCCCTCCTGTCCCCCGGCCCAGCCCGAGGGGCCCTCCTGTCCCCCGGCCCAGCCCGAGGGGCCCTCCTGTCCCCCGGCCCAGCCCGAGGGGCCCTCCTGTCCTCCGGCCCAGCACGAGTGGTCCGTCTGCCAGGGTCAGCCCAAGTGGCCCATCTGCCCGGCGCAGTTAGCAGCGCCACCGAAGTGGGCTACGCCGACGGTGGAGCAAGGTCCACGCCCTGCACCTGAGCCACCTCCAGGATAGGTGGGTTGGGGAGGGAGGGTGTAGCACAGTGCCGTCGGTGACGGCAGCCACCCTCCCTTCCCTCCCTTATTATTTTAGGGTTATTGTTTATGGGTTTTGTGTTGTTTTTTTTTTGTTGGTAGGTGCATTCCGGGGTCTGCACCTTGAGGGGGGGGTACTGTCACGTCCTGACCAGCAGATGGAGCTAGTGTTTTAGTTTTGGGGTCAGGTGTGTATAGTTGCCTTTGATTGGAAGTCCTATATAGGTGTGTGTGTTTTTCTTTGGGGTTGTGGGTGGTTGTTTTTGCACTGCGTTTCTAGCCTGCAGAACTGTAGCTGTTGTCACTTTGTTTGCATTGTTAAGTGGATGCTTTACTTCTTTATTTTAATTAAAGATGAGTATTCACATACCTGCTGCGCCTTGGTCCATTTCTACAGAAGACAGCCGTTACAACCCTTGTGTGATGTTCATGTTTTTGTTTTTGTTATTCACCCAATGTTTGAGGGTCTGATGGACCCACAACATTATTGGCTTTTTAAAACAATACAGCCATAACAATTTACCTAAGAGCCAGTGTTAGGCTGTGTAGGCTTAGTCACCAGCTGGGTTAGGTTTAGATAATTTCATATGTCTTTTAGATTGTCTGAAGCCTGCATTTCCCAATCATGATTTAGGTCACCCAGGATAATAACTTCTTATTTAATAAAAGAAGACAACAAATGAGTTAACTCCTCTAGTGCACAAAGGTTAGCCGATGGAGGACGATAAAACCCCTAAAACAGTTTTCCCCAGATGAAGGCTTAAAGATAGTAGCTACATTTTTTGGCAAGAGAAATAGATTTCAGTAAAGAGACAGGTAAATTATTTTTTTAGTAAGAATAACCACTCCACCACCTCTACCCTGTCTGTCAGTTCTGAACATATTATAACCCTCAATATTAATATCAGAGTTCAGAATGTCCCCAGAAATCCAAGTTTCATTTAATACCAGAATATCTGGATTCATCTGTATAGCCCAGCTCTTGATGTAATCCAGTTTAGGAAGTAAGCTCCTAATGTTCAGATGTATCAACCCAAGTCCTTTACAATTAAGGTTTGCCAGCACACAGCTTTGACCTACTGTCATAGCTGTTGGTCTATTGTACTTCAAACAATGTGTATGCAGATTGCTTAGGATTCAAATCTTCTCTAACAGCCTAATTCATACTCTTAGAGGAGGTGCTTTCACAATAATGTGATTTGTACCATATACAAGTATTGGATTCTTCATACACAGCACTAATCCCATTCCACTACCTTTTCAAGCTTTTTTTATTATATTAAAACAAGCTTTGCTTTTACACTTACATGCCTATCATGCTTGATGAGCGAGCTGTTTTGTCTTGTAATGTATTTTTTTCATAAAATCCTTTCTTGGTCATTAGGTGCCCAACATAACACCAGTCACTCATATATAGAAGTCTATAGAGCCTGTCTGCATTTCTGAATTAAATATTTTGTGTGCGGACTAGCACTAGCACTGTTCAGTTTGAGAAGGAGAGCGTGAAGACTTTGATAGCTTGCTACTACTATAATTGATTTTAATAACAACAATATATTTCTTGCCCATGATGAAGCTATTTATCAGTTATTAACCTCACAATTAGCCAGAGTAAAGTAACATTGTGGCGCTGAAACTTGAAGCGGCAGCTGCAGCAGCGGCATAATCAATTGGACAGCTCATGGTGTTGCACCATGCACTCTTTAAATAGCCTACCTCTGTGTCAGTGAAATTAACACCAGGACTCGAATTGAGGGATAAGAGGGTATGCGTATGCCATTGGCCTAACTTTTGCTAAAGCAAATGACCAAAAGCATTAGCTTGTTAGCTTAAAGGGATACGTCGGGATTTTGGCAATGAGACTCTGGGGTGCAAAGGAGCAAAATAAATAACAGTATGGGGGATGAGGTAGTTGGATGGGCTATTTACAGATGGGCTATGTACAGGTGCAGTGATCTGTGAGCTGCTCTGACAGCTGGTGCTTAAAGTTAGTGAGGGAGTTATGAGTCTCCAGCTTCAGTGATTTTTGCAGTTCGTTCCAGTCATTGGCAGCAGAGAACTGGAAGGAAAGACGGCCAAAGGAGTAATTGGCTTTGGGTGTGACAAGTGAGATATACCTGCTGGAGCGTGTGCTACGGGTGGGTGCTGCTATGGTGACCAGTGAGCTGAGATAAGGCGGGGCTTTACCTAGCAAAGGCTTATAGATGACCTGGAGCCAGTGGGTTTGGCGACGGATATGAAGCGAGGGCCAGCCAACGAGAGCATGCAGGTCGCAGTGGTGGGTAGTATATGGGGTTTTCGTGACAAAACAGATGGCACTGTGATACACTGCATCCAATTTGCTGAGTAGAGTGTTGGAGGCTACTTTGTAAATGACATCGCCGAAGTCAAGGATTGGTAGGATAGTCAGTTTTACGAGGGTATGTTTGGCAGCATGAGTGAAGGATGCTTTATTGCGAAATAGGAAGCCGATTCTAGATTTAATTTTGGATTGGAGATGCTTAATGTGAGTCTGGAAGGAGAGTTTACAGTCTAAGCAGACACCTAGGTATTTGCAGTTGTCCACATATTCTACGTCAGAACCGTCCAGAGTGGTGATGCTGGACGGGCGGGCAGGTTTTGGCAGCAATCGGTTGAAGAGCATGCATTTAGTTTTACTTGCATTTAAGAGCAGTTGGAGGCCACGGAAGGAGAGTTGTATGGCATTGAAGCTCGTCTGGAGGGTTGTTAACACAGTGTCCAAAGAAGGGCCAGAAGTATACAGAATGGTGTCGTCCGCGCAGAGGTGGATCAGAGAATCACCAGCAGCAAGAGCGACATCATTGATGTATACATAGAAAAGAGTCGGCCCGAAAATTGAACCCTGTGGCACCCCCATAGAGACTGCCAGAGGTCCGGACAACAGGCCCTCCGATTTGACACACTGAACTCTGTCTGAGAAGTAGTTGGTGAACCAGGCGAGGCAGTCATTTGAGAAACCAAGGCTGTTGAGTCTGCCGATAAGAATGTGGTGATTGACAGAGTTGAAAGCCTTGGCCAGGTAGATGAATACAGCTGCACAGTATTGTCTCTTATCGATGGCGGTTATGATATCGTTTAGGACCTTGAGCGTGGCTGAGGTGCACCCATGACCAGCGCGGAAACCAGATTGCATAGCAGAGAAGGTACGGTGGAATTCGAAATGGACGGTGATCTGTTTGTTAACTTGGCTTTCGAAGACCTTAGAAAGGCAGGGTAGGATAGATATGGGTCTGTAGCAGTTTGGGTCTAGAGTGTCTCCCCCTTTGAAGATGGTGATGACTGCGTCAGCTTTCCAATTTTTGGGGATCTCAGACGATACGAAAGAGAGGTTGAACAGGCTAGTAATAGGGGTTGCAACAATTTCAGCGGATCATTTTAGAAAGAGAGTGTCCAGATTGTCTAGTCCGGCTGATTTGTAGGGGTCCAGATTTTGATAACATATGCTAACATACGCACTATACACACGTACACATGGATTTTGTATTGTACTGTAGATAATATGTGGTAGTGGTGGAGTATGGGCCTGAGGGTACACAGTGTGGTGAAATCTGGGAATGTATTGTAATGTTTTTAAAATTGTATAACTGCCTTAATTTTTTTGGACCCCAGGAAGAGTAGCTGCTGATGGGGATCCATAATAATAAGTACAAGTACAAATACTTTGTCTGGGGTGGAAAAGTTGGCCTAACTTTTGAAAGTACCATGCTTAGATTCATAATGATGTCTCCGATTTATTTTTATTTTTTTGCATTTACCCCCTTTTTTGATCTTGTCTCAACGCTGCAACTCCCCAACGGGCTCGGGAGAGGCGAAGTTTGAGTCATGCGTCCTCTGAAACATGACCTGCCAAACCACGCTTCTTAATACCTGCCTACTTAACCCGGAAGCCAGCTGCACCAATGTGTTGTAGGAAACACCGTTCAAAGACTGAAGTCAGCCTGCAGGCGTCCAGCCCACCACAAGGAGAAGCTAAAGCGTAATGAGCCAAATAAAGCCCCCCCACTGGCCAAACCCTTCACTAACCCAGACGACAGTGGGCAAATTGTGCGCCGCCCTATGGGATTCCTGCTAATGGCCGGTTGTGACACAGCCTGGGATCGAACCAGGTCTGTAGTGACACCTCAAGCACTGCAATGCGATGCAGTGCCTTAGCCTCTCTAGGCTAGGCGGGACGAATTCGTCCCACCTACGTAACAGCCACGGCTATCCTGTGGCGCGATTTTCAAAACCTTAAAAATCCTATTACTTCAATTTCTCAAACATATGACTATTTTACAGCCATTTAAAGATAAGACTCTCGTTAATCTAACCACACTGTCCGATTTCAAAAAGGCTTTACAACGAAAGCAAAACATTAGATTATGTCAGCAGAGTACCAAGCCAGAAATAATCAGACACCCATTTTTCAAGCCAGCATATAATGTCACCAAAACCCAGAAGACAGCTAAATGCAGCACTCACCTTTGATGATCTTCATCAGATGACAACCCTAGGACATTATGTTATACAATACATGCATGTTTTGTTCAATCAAGTTCATATTTATATCAAAAACCAGCTTTTTACATTAGCATGTGACGTTCAGAACTAGCATACCCCCCGCAAACTTCCGGGGAATTCGCTAACATTTTACTAAATGACTCACGATAAACGTTCACAAAAAGCATAACAATTATTTTAAGAATTATAGATACAGACCTCCTCTATGCACTCGATATGTCCGATTTTAAAATAGCTTTTTGGTGAAAGCACATTTTGCAATATTCTAAGTACATAGCCCAGGCATCACGGGCTCGCTATTTAGACACCCGGCAAGTTTAGCACTCACCATAATCATATTTACTATTATAAAAATGTCATTACCTTTTGTTGTCTTCGTCAGAATACACACCCAGGACAGCTACTTCAATAACAAATGTTGGTTTGGTCCAAAATAATCCATCGTTATATCCGAATAGCGGCGTTTTGTTCGTGCGTTCCAGACACTATCCGAAATAGTAAAGAAGTGTCGCGCGCATGGCGCAATTCGTGACAATAAAATTCTAAGTATTCCATTACCGTACGTCGAAGCATGTCAACCGCTGTTTAAAATCAATTTTTACGACATTTTTCTCGTAGAAAAGCGATAATATTCCGACAGGGAATCTCCTTTTCGGCAAACAGAGGAAAAAATCCCAAAGGCGGGGGCGGTCGGGGTCACGCGCATAAGCTAGTGTCTCTTGATGGGCCACTTGAGAAAGGCAATAATGTGTTTCAGCCTGGGGCTGGAATGACGACATTCTGTTTTTTCCCGGGCTCTGAGAGCCTATGGAAGACGTGGGAAGTGTCACGTTAGAGCAGAGATCCTTAGTAAATGATAGAGATGGAAAAGAAGTTCAACAAATGGTCAGACAGGCCACTTCCTGTAAAGGAATCTCTCAGGTTTTGACCTGCCATTTGAGTTCTGTTATACTCACAGACACCATTCAAACAGTTTTAGAAAATTTAGGGTGTTTTCTATCCATATGTAATAAGTATATGCATATTCTAGTTACTGAGTAGGAGTGGTAACCAGATTAAATCGGGTATGTTTTTTATCCAGCCGTGTCAATGCTGCCCCCTAGCCCTAACAGGTTAAACCGCTGCGCCACTCGAGAGGCCGAAGAACCGTTTCTAAAACTCTTGTCTGCCCTCAAAGTGAGGGTAAATGGTAGGCATGTTCTCTGCTATCCACTTTATGTTTTAAGTGCTTAGCTAAGCCAGTTTATGAACTCGCCAGTCAGAATTTCCAAGTGCACACGTAGGCAGTTCCTCAACACCACATCCCAGCCACTGTGATCTATAAGATTACTACCCCAGCCGGCATGAAGCCGCTCATTGTGCCCAAGAATAAATGAGGAACATTAATATTCCTCTTTGACTGGACAATATAGAGCTAGTGGGATTTTCCATGCATCGGCAGAACAGAGACGCTACCTCTGGTAAGACAAGGGGTGGGGGTGTGTGTCTTTTTGACAATAAGAGCTGGTGCGTGATATCTAATATTAAAGAAGTCTTGAGGTATTGCTCGCCTGAGATACAGTACCTTATGATAAACTGTAGGACACATTATCTACCAAGAGAGTTCTCATCTGTATTATTCGTAGCCGTCTATTTACCACCACAAAATGAAGCTGGCACTAAGACCGCTCTCAACCAACTCTATAAGGCCATAAGCAAAGAAGAAAATGCTCAACCAGAAGCAGTGCTCCTAGTGGCCTGGGACTTTAATGCAGGAAAACTTAAATCAGTTTTACCAAATTTTTACCAGCATGTCACGTGCAACCAGGGAACAATAAATTCTAGATCACCTTCACTCCACACACAGATATGCATTCAAGCTCTCCCCCGCCCTCCATTTGGCAAATCTGACCATAATCTGACCTGATTCCTGCTTACAAGCAAAAACTAAAGCAGGAAGTACCAGTGACTTGCTCAATACGGAAGTGGTCAGATGATGTGGATGCTACACTACAGGACTGTTTTGCTAGCACAGACTGGAACATTCATCCAATGGCATTGAGGAATACACCACCTCAGTCATCGGCTTCATCAATAAGTGCATCGATGACGTCGTCCCCAAAGTAACTGTACGTACATATCCCAACAAGAAGCCATGGATTACAGGCAACATCCGCATCGAGCTAAAGGCTATATCTGCCACTCTCAAGGAGCGGGAGAGTTATCCGGACGCTTATAAGAAATCCCGCTATGCCCTCAGACGAACCATCAAACAAGCAAAGCATCAATACAGGATTAACATTGAATCCTACTACACCGGCTCTGACGCTCGTCGGATGTGGCAGGGCTTGAAAACTATTACGGACTACAAAGGGAAAGGCAGACGCGAGCTGCCCAGTGATGCGAGCCTACCAGATGAGCTAAATGCCTTTTATGCCCGCTTCGTGGCAAGCAACACTGAAGCATGCACAAGAGCACCAACTGTTCTGGATGACTGTGTGATAACGCTCTCGGTAGCCGATGTGAACAAAACCTTTAAACCAGTCAACATTCACAAAGCCGCTGGGCCAGATGGATTACCAGGACGTGTACTGAAAGAATGCGCGGACCAACTGTCAAGTGTCTTCACTGACATATTCAACCTCTCCCTGACCGAGTCTGTAATACCTACATGTTTCAAGCAGACCACCATAGTCCCTGTGCCCAAGGAAGTGAAGGTAACCTGCCTAAACGATTACCGCCCCGTGGCACTCACATCGGTAGCCATGAAGTGCTTTGAAAGGCTGGTCATGGGTCACATCAACAGCATCCTCCTGGACACCCTAGACCCACTCCAATTCGCATACCAACAGATCCACAGATGACGCAATCTCAATCGCACTCCACACTGCCCTTTCTCACCTAGACAAAAGGAACACCAATGTGAGGATACTGTTCATTGACTACAGCTCAGCATTCAACCATAGTGCCCACGAAGCTCATCACTAAGCTAAGAACTCTGGGACTAAACACCTCCCTCTGCAACCGGATCCTGGACTTCGTGACGGGCCGCCCCCAGGTTGCAAGTGTAGGCAACAACATGTTTGCCACGCTGATCCTTAACACTGGGGCCCCTCAGGGGTGTGTACTTAGTCCCCTCCTGTATTCCCTGTTCACCCACAACTGTACTCCCTGTTCACTCATGACTGCACGGCCAGGTACGACTCCAACACCATCATTAAGTTTGCTGACGACACAACAGTGGTAGGCCTGATCACCGACAACGATGAGACGGCCTATAGGGAGGTGGTCAGAGAACTGGCAGTGTGGTGCCAGGACAACAACCTCACACTCAATGTGAGCAAGACAAAGGAGCTGATCGTGGACTACAGGAAAAGGTGGGCCGAACAGGCCCCCATTAACATCGATGGCGCTGTAGTGGAGCAGGTCGAGAGTTTCAAGTTCCTTGGTGTCCACATCACCAACGAACTATCATGGTCCAAACACACCAAGACAGTCGTGAAGAGGGCACAACAAAACCTTTTCCCCCTCAGGAGACTGAAAAAATTTGGCATGGGTCCCCAGATCCTCAAAAGGTTCTACAGCTGCAACATCAAGAGCATCCTGACCAGTTGCATCACCGCCTGGTATGGCAACTGCTCAGCATCTGAGCGTAAGGCACTATAGAGGGTAGTGCGATCAGCCCAATACATCACTGGGGCCAAGCTTCCTGCCATCCAGGACCTATATAATAGGCGGTGTCAGAGGAAAGCCCATAAATTTGTCAGAGACTCCAGTCACCCAAGTTATAAACTGTTTTTTCTGCTACCGCACGGCAAGTGGTCCCGGAGCGCCAAGTCTAGGTCCAAAAGGCTCCTCAACAGCTTCTACCCCCAAGCCATAAGACTGCTGAACAATTCATAAAATCCCCCCCCCCCCCCTTTGTACACTGCTAGTATACATTTAGGGTTTTAAAAACCTTTTATAGCTCTACAGTCTTTCTACTGTGGTAATGGGTGTGATCATCTGTAGAAAATATTGGTGCGAAATGTCTAATTATGTGTGTTGCTACATTTGAAAGTTTCTCAGTGTACAGTAACTCAGACAGTGTTTGCCTTGTAATCAGTGATGTCAATTTCCAGATGAGGCTCAGTCTGAGATTAAGGTTAAAATCTAGCTGTGATTTAGCGGTCAAGCAGACATGTTTATCCTGATAGCATTAGTTTCACACAGGACAAGATATCAGATGTTTTACAGCACCCGCCCTCACTTCTGATTGATGTCTACCTCATAATTATTTGATTTGCCCTTATTTCAACATGAAAGTCTTATTGAGACTAGTCTCTTTTGTAAATGAACACTGAACACATGACACAGACAGGCAGTTATCTGTGGGAATGATAGGCCTACTGTTCACAAATCCGACGACCTTAATCCAACCATAGTCACTTGTCTGAAATTGTTAAGATATCTCATTAGAAAAAAACTGAAATCTATTATGGATAATGTTTGTCTATTGCTAATGAATAATATTCTCCATTTGAGTTAACTTCAAGTATATTCTGTAACTCTACCAGGGACTGAAAGAGACTTTAGCCTTGCAGAGTTTCCTCTCTCAGTAACAGTTTCCTTCTCAGTAAAGGTTTCCATAGAGTCAGTAGCTTTATTTGGACCTCTTCCCACACATCAGTTGTTACTCCTTAAGTGTTAATTTAACACTCCATTGGTGTAAAATAATGGCAGTTTTAGTGTTAATAACCAGAGTTGAGGGGGAGAGTTTTATTATGCAAAAGTATTCACCCCCTTGGCATTTTTCTTATTTTGTTGCCTTACAACCTGGAATTAAAATTGATTTTTGGGGGGTTTGTATCATTTGATTTACACAACATGCCTACCACTTTGTTTCACAATAAAAAATATTTTGCATCTTCAAACAAGAAATAAGAAAAAAAAACGGAAAACTTGAGCATGCATAACTATTCACCCCCCCCCCCCCCCCCAAAGTCAATACTTTGTAGAGCCACCTTTTGCAGCAATTACAACTGCAAGTCTCTTCGGGTATGTCTCTATAAGCTTGGCACATCTAGCACATCTAACCACTGGGATTTTTGCCCATTCTTCAAGGGAAAACTGCTCCAGCTCCTTCAAGTTGGATGGGTTCTGCTAGTGTACAGCAATCTTTAAGTCATACCACAGATTCTCAATTGGATTGGGGTCTGGGCTTTGACTAGGCCATTCCAAGACATTTAAATGTTTCTCCTTAAACCCCTCGAGTGTTGCTTTAGCAGTATGCTTAGGGTCATTGTCCTGCTGGAAGGTGAACCTCCATCCCAGTCTCAAATCTCTGGAAGACTGAAACAGGTTTCCCTCAAGAATCTCCTTGTATTTAGCGCCATCCATCATTCCTTCAATTCTGACCAGTTTCCCAGTCCCTGCCGATGAAAAACATCCCCACAGCATGATGCTGCCACCACTGTGCTTCACTGTGGGGGTGGTGTTCTCAGGGTGATGAGAGGTGTTGGGTTTGCACCAGAGATGGCGTTTTCCTTGATGGACAAAAAGATTTTAGTCTCATCTGACCAGAGTACCTTCTTCCATATGTTTGGGGAGTCTCCCACATTCCTTTTGGCGAACACCAAATATGTTTGCTTTTTTTTTCTTGAAGCAATTACTTTTTCTGGCTACTCTTCCGTAAAGCCCAGCTCTGTGGAATGTATGGCTTAAAGTGGTCCTATGGACAGATACTCCAATCTCCGCTGCGGAGCTTTGCAGCTCATTCAGTCTGTTATATCTGGAGTATCTGTCTTATCCGGTGTCCTGTGTGAATTTAAGTATGCTCTCTCTTTCTCTCTCTCGGAGGACCTGAGCCCTAGGACCATGCCTCAGGACTACCTGGCATGATGACTCCTTGTTGTCCCCAGTCCACCTGGCTGTGCTGCTGCTCCAGTTTCAACTGTTCTGCCTGCGGCTATGGAACCCTGACCTGTTCACTGTGATTACTGTTATTTGACCATGCTGGTCATTTATCAACATCTTGGCCATGTTCTGTTATAATCGCCACCCGGCACAGCCAGAAGAGGACAGGCCACCCCTCATAGCCTGGTTCCTCTCTAGGTTTCTTCCTAGGTTTTGGCCTTTCTAGGGAGTTTTTCCTAGCCACCGTGCTTCTACACCTGCATTGCTTGCTGTTTGGCGTTTTAGGCTGGGTTTCTGTACAGCACTTTGATATATCAGCTGATGTAAGAAGGGCTATGTAAATACATTTGATTTGATTCAGGGTTATCTTTGGTCTCTTTGTTGCCTCTCTGATTAATGCCCTCCTTGCCTGGTCCGTGAGTTTTAGTGGGCGGCCCTCTCTTGGCAGGTTTGCTGCGGTGCCATATTCTTTCCATTTTTTAATAATGGATTTAATGTGCTCCGTGGGATGTTCAAAGTTTCTGATATTTTTTATAACCCAACCCTGATCTGTACTTCTCCACACCTTTGTCCCTGACCTGTTTGGAGAGCTCCTTGGTCTTCATGGTGCCGCTTGCTTGGTAGTGTAGCAGACTCTGAGGCCTTTCAGAACAGGTGTATATATACTGAGATCTTATTGGTGTCCTTTAGTAGTGGTTTCTTTGCAGCAATTTGACCGTAATGACCTAATTCACACAGTCTCCTCTAAACAGTTGATGTTGAGATGTGTCTGTTACTTGAACACTGTGAAGCATTTATTTGGTCTGCAATTTCTGAGGTTGGTAACTCCAATGAACCTATCCTCTGCAGCAGAGGTAACTCAGGGTCTTCCTTTCCTGTGGCGGTCCTCATGAGAGCCAGTTTCATCATAGCACTTGATGGTTTTTGCAACTGCACTTGAGGAAACTTTCACAGTTCTTGAAATTTTGCGGATTGACTGACCTTCATGTCTTAAAGTAATTATAGACTGTCGTTTCTCTTTGCATATTTGAGCTGTTCTTAACATAATATGGACTTGGTCTTTTACCAAATAGGGCTACCATCTGTAAACCACCCCTACCTGATCACAACACAACTGATTGGCTCAAACGCATTAAGGAGGAAAGGTTTTCCACAAATAACTTTTAAGAAGGCACACCTGTTAATTGAAATGCATTCCAGGTCACCTCATGAAGCTGGTTGAGAGAATGCCAAGAGTGTGCAAAGCTGTCATCAAGGCAAAGGTTGGCTACTTTATATTTTGATTTGTTTAACACATTTTTGGTTACTACATGATTCCATACAGTGGTTGCTCCACTAAACGTTTTGTGATTATGCTGTGGTAATTTGTGGTTTACCCTACGTCACTGCTTCATTGCTCCAGACTAGCGTAAGGGGGAATTAGAGCAGTGATTGTGCTTTTGGGTCCCAAGGTGCTACTATGTCTCTAACTGACAATAAATGGGTGACAAACCATATAGAAACTGATAATTGTGCATGACTTCAGTATTAATTACTAAAACTGTTGTTACACAAAGGTTTTTATTCTAAGAGAAACTTAGACTACAATTAGGGTGTGGAAATGTTAGGAATATTTTGCTCTTACTGTAGTGCTGAGGCCTACTCCCGACCATTCATGTTGTACAGCGCAGGAGTGGCGCAGCAGTCTGCATCGCAGTGCAAGCTGTGTTGCTACAGATGTTGGTTTAATACCAGTGCTGGCCTTGACTGGGATGCCTGTAGGTTTTTGGTTTCTCTCCCTCTAAAAACAGAAATAAATAATTCTAAATGACAAACTGGCTGTCACGTTCGTTGGAATGATCGGACCAAAGCGCAGCGTGAGTAGCGTTCCACATAATTTATTAGAAAGTGAAACGCACTGGAGGTCTGGAGCGTAGAGCTGGCACAACGCGTCCTGGACAGATGACCACCTTCGCAAGGCAAGTGCAGGGAGCTGGCACAGGACAGTCTGCAGTCTAGGAACCAAAAACCTAGACTGCATCGCAGTGCAAGCTGTGTTGCTACAGATGTTGGTTTAATACCAGTGCTGGCCTTGACTGGGATGACTGTAGGTTTTTGGTTTCTCTCCCTCTAAAAACAGAAATAAATAATTCTAAATGACAAACTGGCTGTCACGTTCGTTGGAATGATCGGACCAAAGCGCAGATGACCACCTTCGCATGGCAAGTGCAGGGAGCTGGCACAGGACAGTCTGCAGTCTAGAAACCAAAAACCTAGACTGCATCGCAGTGCAAGCTGTGTTGCTACAGATGTTGGTTTAATACCAGTGCTGGCCTTGACTGGGATGACTGTAGGTTTTTGGTTTCTCTCCCTCTAAAACAGAAATAAATAATTCAAAATGACAAACTGGCTGTCACGTTCGTTGGAATGATCGGACCAAAGCGCAGCGTGAGTAGCGTTCCACATAATTTATTAGAAAGTGAAACGCACTGGAGGTCTGGAGCGTAGAGCTGGCACAACGCGTCCTGGACAGATGACCACCTTCGCATGGCGTGCGGGGCGGCACAGGATGCACTGGGCTGTGAAGGCGCACTGGGGACACAGTGCGTAGAGCCGGAGCAGGATATCCTGGACCGAGGAGGTGCACTGGAGACCAGGCGCGCTGAGCTGGCACCACCCGTCCTGGACAGATGCCCACTTTCGCACGGCAAGTGCGAGGAGCTGGCACAGAACGCACCGGCTGTGGATGCGCACTGGAGACACCGTGCGTATCACCGCAAAACATGGTGCCTGACCAGTCACACGCTCCCTATGGTGACTATGGGGAGTTGGCACAGGACGTAGTGGGCTGTGAAGGTGTACTGGAGACCTGGTGCATATAGCCGGCATCAATTGTACCGGAACTTTAACACACTTCTCAGAAAGAGTACGAGGAGCTGACTCAGGTGGCCTCGGACGGCTAACACGCTCCTCAGGGCAAATGCCGTGCATACTACGCCAAACCAACAGCTCTCTCTCATCACTCTCCTCAACTTTCGCCGCCCATTCCTCGCTCAGTCTGTCCCAATATTCCTCCTCGGTCTCTGACTCACTCCTCGTCTCCGCCAACCACTCCATGTGCCCCCCCAAAAAAAACGTTTTCGGGCTGTCTCTCTGGCTTCCGTCGTGATTGATCCTCCTTTGCTCCTTGCGTCTGCTGTGACTCCTGACAAGGAAGGATCTCCTGCCCTTCCATTATTTCCTCCCAGGTCCAACTTATCTTCTCCCTGATCTCCTCCAAAGACCAGGATGCCATTTCCTCCCGGACACGCTGCTTGGTCCTGGTTTGATGGGATATTCTGTCACGTTCGTTGGAATGATCGGACCAAAGTGCAGCTGTGAGTAGCGTTCCACATAATTTATTAGAAAGTGAAACTTAGCAGAATACAAAACAAATAAACGAACCGTGACGACAATGCAGTGCTAACAGGCAACTAAATATAAACAATATTCCATATCCCACAGTTGGAAAAACATGCTACTTAAGTATGATCCCCAATTAGAGACCAAGATTACCAGCTGCCTCTAATTGGGAATCATACACAGTCACCAACATAGAAAAACAAACCTAGAACCCCACATAGAAATAATAAACTAGACTAACCCCCCAGTCACGCCCTGACCTACTCTACTATAGAAAATAAAAGCTTTCTATGGTCAGGACGTGACACTGGCTTTATTTACAAATTAGTAACAATGTCTCACCGTATGTTCAAGAATGGCCTTTTTCTTATTTGAAAACAAAATCATCTCCAAAATATATATATATTTTTAAACAAAGTGATTATTATTATTATTATTAATTTAGAATTAAATAAAAGTCCCTTGGATATTCTCACAGATATATTATTAACCCTGTTACTAGCAGGACAATATATATTGGTCATATTGGTCACGGCTCCCGAGTGGCGCACAATGGGATTTCCTTGTAGTTCTCCAGCTGTATCCACTGAAATAGCGGTGAGCGCGCGAGGTTCAAGGCACGAGGGCAGGGGGCACGGGATGGGCTGCAGAGCCGAGCACCATTTGGAAGGGAGGAGTAGCACTGCTACTCGGGGCAATGCACTAATAATGGTGCTGACTGGGGAAACGTTCCCGCTGCTCTTAGTGCTAGTCTGCACGTTCAAACTAAAACAATGTAACTAATAATGGCGTGAAAAATGCTCCTTAGATATGAATTCGGAGGGCAGATATTATTAAATATTTAATTTGATTTACAGTAGTGATGGACAGCTGGTGGCATTTTGAAAACAGGTTTTCAAACACTGGTAGCCCGATTAGCAGCATAATCAAAGTGAGGACAATTGGCGATCTGCTGTGTACTTATGGTCTGCTGTGTACTGCTGTGTACTTAAGCTGAAAGTCAAATAAAATCAAAGTTTATTTGTCACGTGCGCCGAATACAACAGATGTAGACCTTACAGTGAAATGCTTACCTACAGGGTCTAACCAATAGTGCGAAAAAGGTGTTATGTGAACAATAGGTAAGTAAAGAAATAAAACAACAGTAAAAAGACAGGCTATATACAGTAGCGAAGCTATAAAAGTAGCGAGGCTACATACAGACACCGATTAGTCAGGCCTGATTGAGATAGGATGTACATGTAGATATGGTTAAAGTGACTATGCATATATGATGAAGAGAGAGTAGCAGTAGCGTAAAATAGGGGTTGGCGGGTGGTGGGACACAATGCAGATAGCCCGGTTAGCCAATGTGCGGGAGCACTGGTTGGTCGGCCCAATTGAGGTAGTATGTACATGAATGTATAGTTGAAGTGACTATGCATATATGATAAACAGAGTAGCAGCAGCGTAAAAAGAGGGTTTGGGGGGGGGGGGCACACAATGCAAATAGTCCAGCTAGCCATTTGATTACCTGTTCAGGAGTCTTATGGCTTGGGGGTAAAAACTGATGAGAAGCCTTTTTGTCCTAGACTTGGCACTCCGGTACCGCTTGCAATGCGGTAGTAGAGAGAACAGTCTATGACTGGGCTGGCTGGGGTCTTTGACCATTTTTAGGGCCTTCCTCTGACACCGCCTGGTGTAGAGGTCCTGGATGGCAGGCAGCTTAGCCCCGGTGATGTACTGGGCCGTACGCACTACCCTCTGTAGTGCCTTGCGCCCCAAACTCCACCATTAACACAGTTACCATTCAAAAACGAGCTGTTTGTCTAAAAAATGACATTGCGACCAAACAGAACAGACATAGTGGACATAGTTTTCATCAAGCCAGCTTCTTTCTATGGTGCTACCCAGGGTAGGACTGCAACCACCAGAGGATCAGAGCGGAGAGGATCACCAAAACTAAAGGTATTTTGGTTTCAGTGCATTTTATAAAAAAAATGTATATAGCCTATCAATGTGTAGGCATACTGTGTAATAAAATTGATAATTAAATAAGGGTTAAATAAAAAATATATTTTTTAAATGATTGTGTACTAAAAACGTGAATGTGTTTTTGCAGAGCATACAACCATGACGACAACCAGCTGTGGTGATCAGTGGAAAAAGGTCTGGACAACGGGCCGCACCGAAAAAAACGCATGGTTGTCAAGAAAGCGGTTAGTTTTGCTAGATTCTTAAAATGTGTACGCAACATTTGTGTGTTGGAGTCACTTTTAATTCTTGATTGATCTACCGTTTCTATCGTAGGTCACTGTAATCGATGGGGGCTCTTGGCGGTACCATTCCGCTCATCTGATGAAGGTGCACATGGATCAGATTCAAACTTTGAAGACCGAGATCGAGTCATTGAAGGCAGACCAGAAAGAGAAACATTATCTGAAGGCAAAGATATGGGTGACAGCTGATGCATTGGTCCAGAGCCGGGTGGCATTGGGGGAGAGTCAGGCGGAGAATGAAGAGGGCGAGGAACGAGATGGAGTCACAATCCATGCCAGGCACACCTGTGAGCTCTGGAACTCCACCTTCGACAGGCAAAGTCAACGTACCTGGCGGGTTCGTCAGGTTGTCGATTCACCCTGACATTTCCATTTCTCTTCTGACAACAGAACTTGACCAAGGCAAATGTAGCTTACCAGTGAACCTCCGGGTGTTCATCATTAATACTGTGTCACAAAAGTTTCTGTCCATGACTGATGCAACCCGAAAAAGCATTAAAGACAGAGTTAAGGAGTACTTGAGGTCACCGAGAAAGTCTGGATATGGACTGCTCTCCCTTATGTAAGGAATTAGGCACTTCCCATGTTTACAACAATATGTACTGTAGGCTATGTTTACTTGTCAGACTGCACAGTAGCCTAATAAACATGTATATCCAAATGTAAAAGCATATACTGTACAGTACTGTATTTCTTTATCAGCATCTTTATGCTTTCGTAAAATAAAATAATGATTAAAATACTCTTTCACAATGCATGTGTTTATTTAGTTATGGATCCATAACGAATTACTTTGGGAATAAATATCACTGAATTACAGAAACATAAGTTGTTTATTGAAACAAATTGTTGCTTACTGGAAAATGCTCTTTCAAACATACACAGTCACGTTGTACAGAGTCATTATGGCTATTAGCAGGTACAGTTGGCTGGAGTCATTAAAACTCGTTTTTCAACCACTCCACAAATTTCTTGTGAACAAACTATAGTTTTGGCAAGTCGGTTAGGACATCTACTTTGTACATGACACAAGTCATATTTCCAAAAATTGTTTACAGACAGATTATTTCACTGTATCACATTTCCAGTGGGTCAGAAGTTTACATACACTAAGTTGACTGTGCCTTTAAACAACTTGTAAAAGTCCAGAAAATGATGTCATGGCTTTAGAAGCTTCTAATAGGCTAATTGACGTCAATTGGAGGTGTACCTGTGGATGTATTTCAAGGCCTACCCTCAAACTCAGTGCCTCTTTGCTTGACATCATGGGAAAATCAAAAGAAATCAGCCAAGACCTCAGAAAAAAATTGTAGACCTCCACAAGTCTGGTTCATCCTTGGGAGCAGCCACTATTGAAGGCCATCAAATGCTTCTCAAAGATGCCTTCTGGTGGTCAAACTAGCACTAACTAGCATCAATGGTACCAGTGGTTGGCCATGCAAGCTGTGTTGCAGTACGCTGCAACTTTTAAAGGACGAACCACTGTATGTGTTATATCATAGTTTTGATGTCTTCACTATTATTCTACAATGGAGAAATAAAATTAAGAAAAACCCAGGAATGAGTAGGTGTTTCCAAACTTTGACTGGTACTGTGTATATATATATATATATATATATATGGGTTAGATGACAGTGCAATTTCCTTTTTTCTCCATTTCCCTTTTCCCTTTTTTGTGAACAAATATGTAATGCACTTTCCAAACTGTGAAAGGCAGCAATGAGTAACAAAGTGTCTCGTCTTCCGGGAAATCCACACAAAGAGGTAGAAGATTCAAGTTTGAGCATGTCCATTGACAGTTCTTTGTAAATGCTGATATAAGAACATGTGAAAATAAAGAGTTGTAAATAATATTGTAATGCCCTTAACCCAACATTGAGCAACCTATTCATAATGGTTAAAAGTACTATATGAGGTGTTATTGCCTAACACTGACAAAGCATAACAGCGTTAGCACCAAGCGCAGTGTTAATTTAACACTGCAACGTGTGGACCCATATACACATTGGCCCAGAGTTAAATTTAAAACTATCAGTGTTGATTCAATACTGGAGATTCTGCTGTGTAGAAACCCCAATGAGCTAGAGATGAGAAGTGGACATGAAACACGTCTGACAATTCAGGACCCAGGTGGATCCCATTGCCTCAGGAATAGCCCTGTTGAATGGTTCTGTTGCGTTCAAAATTACTCATTGTAGATCCTCCGACTCTCAACAACTTCTGAATGGAAAGGAAATGATGGGTTAAGGTACAGAATCTGATAAAACAAACAATGGAGGGCCCTGTGCAAAACAGGTAGGGTGCCAGTAGGTGTCATTTGCCATAAACCAAGCCTTATTCTTGTATAAAATGGAGCCATTACATGTACAGTACAGACCATTAAGCTAATATCACTTAAGTAGCTGATAAACAGATTTATGGCTGACTTCAGGACACGGAATGAACTAAAACTATTTGTTTATAACAGCTATTTCTATTTTTGTACAATTTATCCTGGCATGATCTCCGAAGAGATAAACATGGTCCATTTGTGGGAGTACACCTCAAATACAACTCACATTGCCATGGAATGATTTTTCACTCCGTATCGTCAATAGTTATATTCATTGCTTAACCTTTTGTTCCATTTTACAACTCCCTCCCTGACTAGCACCATCATGCTAGTCAGGGAGGGAGCCAATATTAAAATAATAATATACCTAAGTGTTTCAAACTGATTTACAGTATATCACCTCAACATGGACAGAGAAAATCAGTTATTCGATACTAAGCCCTTGAGATCAACCCATCAGATGTGGCATACATGATAAAGCATGATATGTCTCGACACGGGAGGACTGGGTGGGTCTCCAGTGGGTCACACTACACATTTCCCAGAGTGCCACTTCTCCAAACCCAAAGTTAAAGAAAGCTATGGAAATTACAGAGTTGCCTTAGAAGGAAAAAATAGATATGTTTTGATCATCCTTAAGGCTATTTATTAACGTACTTACTGTGCTCAGCTATAGCATTAGTTTTGTCAGGGATAGTAGAAATTAAAGAAGGTTCAATCCTAGGTTTTCTTGAATCTTACCATTAACGCTACCAAGACTTGCAAATTAAGATTTGCCTTGTCTTTCAGTGATCACTAAGAGACAGAACAAGTCATCATAAGAGACATGATGCAGTAATTGGTGGCTAAATGTCTAAAAATGAGAAGGATGCACACCATCGTATATTCATTCTTCACATAGGTTCCACATGGGTTTTATTTTTTGATTAAAAAAAATATATATATATTTAACCTTTATTTAACTACCTGCTGTTACCAAATTGGAAACTACAGTAATTGTCCCTTTCCCTGTAACAGTTCAAATATGTGATTGGAATTGTTTTGGAACTGGAACAATTAATAGATTTGGAACAGTGGAGGCTGCTGAGAGGAGGACGGAGTGAATGGAATGGCATCAAACACATAGAAACCATGTGTTTGAAACCATTCCACTTATTCTGCCCCAGCCATTACCACGAGCCAGTCCTCCGCAATTAAGGTGCCACCAACCTCCTGTGATTTGGAAATATATTGGAACAAATTCTGCAGAAGAAAAGCACAATGACTGAGAACTGCATTTGAACCTCAGATCTCTGACAGCTCATAGAGAATATGATTCTATACAACTAATCTAATATATGGATTGTAAAGATATTAGCCGAAATTAGCCTACAACAATAAAGGTGCATGCACACACTAAAACTAAACAGTTGCATTTTCAGATCCCGAGTGCCTTTACGTTTAGAAAAGCACAAGAAGTAAATGTTATTGTTTTTCCTCCTTCCTTTGTCTGTGGTGTGGATATGTATAATGGGAGACCAATGTCTGGTTCCTAACCATACTTTGCTCTATAACTGTTGATTTTTGCATCCATCCTGTTCCCTCATGTGTGAAATGACCGTCTGGTCTGGGCCATTTAAAGATCCAGGGCCCCACTCCAGGGGAGCTGTCGCCTGCCCAGACACACACACGTGTAACATAGCACCAGATTGCATATACAGGCCATTAACAACAGGAGGAAAAGTCATTGTACTCCAGTTAACTCCAATATTGAAGCAGTATCTGTCCTTAGATATATACTTTTTTGTATCATAGTGAGACCCATACTCCAGGATACTTTGTTGCTTATGTAGAAGTTGTTTTAAAAAACTGTTGGGGGACATCAAAGATGAAAAAAAACATTTGTTGGGTTGCACAAGCATTCAAAACAACATTAGCATTATTCCAGGAGGTGTCTCTGAAAGGAGGGGAGTGGACATGGTCCCAGAGTGACCCCTTGCAGGGTACACCCAGTGGTCATCAGACACAGCCTAACACAGCCAGTCAGTGAGCTTAACTAGAATCAGTGTTAAACAGAACCCACCCAGGAGGGAGACTTGCCTAAGACCTAAAACACACATAGAGCTCATCCAGGCCAGGTTTGAAACTTGACCATGTCGAAACACACTTAGGCCTAATAAAAAGTGCAAGAGTAAAATGCCCTCTGTCCAGGTGAAAACACTGGTGTTAACTGAAGTGTGGTAAAAACTCTTGCCAGATGTATGTCAGACTTCTGCTCCTGGGCACTTTTCCAAAAAACTATGAGCATAAAGAAATACTTGCACTTATGATTAGCCTAAATTACTTAATTGTGACAGAAATAGATACATGTCTCCTTCCTTCTAGCTGAGTTTTAAAATGAGGTATACTTGATGTCAAAGCAAACTCAGTGGTTGCAGAATTACACCGTATTTAGTGTTCTATACACAATGAGTTTTTATTTTTGAACAATTCATTTGCAACATAAATGAGTATTTCCTTAATTTAGAGCAATTAACACTTTTATTTTCAGCCATGTCCAAGATTTGATAGCTGTGCTGACTTGTTTGTTGAAATTATACACAGTAACTGCAGTAGAAACTGTCACATCTATTTCCATCTTCATATGTAAATGTACACAGTGGAAATTGAGGGTGGAGACCAAGAGCAGGACAGGATGGCCAAATGGTTAAATTCCATTCAGGATGGCCAAATTCTACCCTTTGTGGTTTCCATATCCAAAATATCAGTCTGATCATTGAATACAGTATGTCCCACAGTGTCCTCAATGTGTATTTACATTATAACTATTGCTGTCTATGGTTTTAAAGGAAATGGTTTAGACATACCACAGTGAACATGTGCATTGCGTGCTGTATCATGGGCAATGTGTCACGTCCTGACCAGTAAAAAGGGTCATTTGTCATTGTAGTTGGTCAGGGCGTGGCAGGGGGTGTTGTTTTTGTGTGTTTTGGGGTTTGTTTGTTTCCAGGGGATATGTTCTAGTTGTCATTTTCTATGTTAGTTTTTCTTTGTGTGGCCGAGTATGGTTTCCAATCAGAGGCAGGTGTCGTTAGTTGTCTCTGATAGGCAGCCTGTTTTTTCCTGTGGGTTGTGGGTGGTTGTTTTTCTGTATAGCCTGTATGCCTTACGGGACTGTTGACTTTCGGTTTGTTATTTTTGTTTAAGTGTTCACTTTATTACGTTAATAAAAGAAGATGGGCACTCAACACGCTGCGCTTTGGTCCCCTTTCATCGACGCATGTGACACAATGGTGTTTTTCCTTAAACAGGTTATTGTATAATTCTGTTATTTAGACAACTTATTTACATTATTCTAATTGAGGAATGTGTCTGGTGAATGGTCCTTAAATTGGAGTACTACACTGAGTCCACAGACACTGTTAGTACGCAATAAATATTATACACTGAGTATATAAAACATTAAGAACACCTGCTCTTTCCTTGACATAGACTGACCAGGTGAATCCAGGTGAAAGCTATTATCCCTTATTGACGTCACTTGTTAAATCCACTTTAATCAGTGTAGAGCAGGTATTCCCAAACTGGGGTTGGTACGCGCAATGTCGTTGCGGGAACGCCAAATAAAAATGTGATTCATATTTAAAATGTTATATTTTTACATTTATCTTCACATTTTCAAACACTACATTTATATTTTCCAACGAGATATACATTTGGGTGAGTTTTTTTCTCGCCTGAGTAGCCTCGTTTCACTGCCAAAAATATAATTAAACCATCTACTTACTGTTCAAGGAAATAACAACACAATGTTAAATACAGGTAGCCTAGTCAAATAATTAGCATCCAATCACATCAACTGTTACTCTCTCGCGGGAAACCTTCACTCTTGCGCAGACATTTAGAAACGAAACATGACAATTTGAAAAATAAGACACGGGAGTTTTTTGAGCAAGAATAAAGACGACTTTCGAGTAGTAAGACATGTATAAAAGCAACAGATACCATGAATAAGAAGGGGCTAGAAGCATCTTATATGGTGAGCTACCGAGTGGCTAGGACAGGCAAGCCCCATACTATTGTGGAGGACTTAATTCTTCCTGCTGCCACAGATTTGGCTGGGACAATGCTGGTGGAATAGGCCCAAAAAACTATACACACAATTACTTAATCAAACAACACTGTTTCACGACGCATCAGTGAAATGGCAGGAGCTGTTTTGAAACAATTACTGCTTCGCATACAAGCCAGTGAATTCTATGCGTTACAGCTGGATGAGTCAACAGACATGGTGGGCCTGGCACAGTTCCTGGTATATGTCCGTTACGTTTATGGGGGGTCAATTAAGGAAGACATCCTCTTCTGCAAACCACTGGAAACCGGGACAACATGAGAGAATATTTTTAAAGTACTGGACAGCTTTGTGACATCAAATGGACTTTGGAGGTCAAGATGTGTTGCTATCTGTACTGATGGCGCAAAAGCCATGACAGGGAGACATAGTGGAGTGGTAACGCGTGTGCAAGCAGTTGCTCCCGAAGCCACTTCTGTACACTGCAGCACCCACCGAGAGGCTCTTGCTGCCAAGGGAATGCCTGACAGCTTGAAAGACATTTTGGACACTACAGTGAAAATGATTAACTTTGTTAAAGCAAGGCTCCTGAACTCTTGTCTATTATCTGCATCATGAAATTATATGGGCAGTGTTTTTTTACAACATACCGAAGTGCACTGGTTATCAAGGGGCAAAGTATTGACATGTTTTTTTTTAAATTGAGAGTTGAGCTTAAGGTTTTCTTCGCTGACTATAATTTTCATTTGTCTGACCACTTGCATGATGACAAGGCTATGATTAAGAAGTTGGAGCTCTTTCCGTCATTGTATGATTTTTTGTGTGCAAATGAACTCAAGCTTATGGACAATGTCAAATGTGATATAGCGAAGCACCTGAATGAGCTGGGTGTGCAATTACACAAGTACTTTCCAAAAACGGACGACACAAACAACTGGATTCGTTATCCCTTCCATGCCCTGCCTCCGGTCCACTTACCGATATCTGAACAAGAGAGCCTCATCATAATTGCAAAAAATGTGATTTAATCAGAAGCCACTGCCAGATTTCTGGATTGGGCTGAACTCGGAGTATCCTGCCTTGGCAAATCGTGCTGTGAAGACACCGATGCCCTTTGCAACCACGCACCTATGTGAGAGTGGAGTCTCGGCCCGTGCTAGCATGAAAACGAAATACAGGCAAAGACTGTGTGTGGAAAATTATTAAAGACTGAGACTCTCTCCAATACAACCCAACGTTGCAGAGTTATGTGCATCCTTTCAAGCACACCCTTCTCATTAACCTGTGGTGAGTTATTCACCATTTTTGATGAACAAATAAGGTTTTATATGTAAGATGGCTAAATAAAGAAAGAAAATTATTGATTATTATTATATTATTATTTGTGCCCTGGTCCTTCAAGAGCTCTTTGTCACTTCCCACGAGCCGGGTTGTGACAAAAACTCACACTCATTCTTATGTTTAATAAATGTATCGTATAGTGTTTGTGTGGCAGGCTTACAATGATGGCAAAAAACAACATTTGAGAGTGCGTTGACCCTGGTGCTAGAGGGGGTATGCAGCTGGAGGTTGAATGTTTGAAGTGGTACGGGAATAGAAACATTTTGGGAACCACTGGTGTAGAGGAAGGAGAGGGGACAGGTTAAAGAAGGACTTTTAAGGCTTGAGACAATTCAGACATGAATTGTGTTTGTGTGCCATTTAGAGGGTGAATGGGAAAGACAAAAGATTGAAGTGCCTTTGAACGGGGTATGGTAGTAGATGCCTGGCGCACCGGTTTGAGTGTGTCAAGAACTGCAACGCTGCTCGGTTTTTCATGTGCAACAGTTTCCTGTGTGTATCAAGAATTGTCCACCACCCAAAGGACATCCAGCCAATTGATACAACTGTGGGAAGCATTGGAGTAAACATGGGCCAGCACCCCTGTGGAACACTTTCGACACCTAGTAGAGTCCATGCCCTAACGAATTGAGGCTGTTCTGAGGGCAGAAGGGAATGCAACTCAATATTAGGAGGTGTTCCTAATGTTTAGTGTAACTCAGTGTATATTGCGAATTCACCATAAAACTTTAAACGGCCTACTACTCAAACTCAGAAGCTAGGATATGCATATAATTAATACTTGTGGATAGAAAACACCCTAAAGTCTCTAAAACTGTTTGAATGGTGTCTGTGAGTATAACAGAACTCATATGGCAGTCAAAACCCCGAGACCGATCGTAACAGGAAGTGGAATTCTGAATTGCGGACTCAACTTCATCAGTTTGCCTGTAAATCACACAGTGAGCAATGGTTCATTGAGCACTTCCTATTGCTTCCACTAGATGAGCCTTCTACTGTGAAAACTGAATGAATGAGACGCAGTGGAACGTGGTCACACGGAGAGGGCCATCACCATTATGACGCCGGCGCCCCTGGCTACCCTCCCCTTTCGAAACGTTTTGAAACACAATGCAATCGTCCCCCTTGAATCTTATTGGAGCTCTGGTTGAAAAAGGCCATAAAGATTTATGTTATACAACGTTTGACATGTTTGAACGAACCTAAATAAATAAAAAATGCATTTTTTTGAAAGTGGAGTCCTGCGCACGACGGACTTTTGGTGCAGCCTTCAGAACGCGCTAACAAGAACAAGCTATTGAAACATAAAGGATTAACTTTTTCGAACGAAAATACATTTGTTGTGGATCTGGGATCCCTAGAAGTGCTTTCTGATGAAGATAATCAAAGGTAAGGGATTATTGACAATAGTATACAAGACTAGATTTGATATGCGATTGTTCCAAGATGGCGCTGACCTGTAATGGTAGCCTATTTTCTGAGTATCGCATCCCCTTTTATCGCAAAGTGTGATTACCCAGTAAAGTTATTTTTAAATCTGGCATTACAGGTGCTTTCAAGAGATATTCATCTATAAATCTTAGAATGACAATATTACATTTTAAATATGTTTTCGAATAGTAATTTAGTAAATTGTAGCGCTGTTTCACCGGATGCATTTGACGGAAAATAGTTAGTCAACGTTACGCGCCGATGTAAAATGCTGTTTTTATATATAAATATGAACTTTATCGAACAAAAGAATGCATGTATTGTGTAACATGATGTCCTAGGGGTGTCATCTGATTAAGATTGTCAAAGGTTAGTGCTGCATTTAGCTGTTTTTTGGTTATTTGGGATGCATGTGGTTGGTCGGAAAATGGCTATGTGGCTACTTTTACGATATACTCCTCTAACATAATCTAATGTTTTGCTTTTGCTGTAAAGCCTTTTTGAAATCAGACAACGTGGTTCGATTCAGGAGAGGTGTATCTATAAAACGATATAACATAGTCCTATATTTGAAAAAATATATATATTACATTTCATTATGCTAATGGCGATAGGATTTTTCGCTGGATGTCGAGCCCGACCAGGGGTTAAACTAATGATTGGGTAAGAAGCAGACACAGTGCCTAGTGGAAGTCGTCACACCCCTTGCACAGCTGTCAAATGTTGCTGCCTTAAAGGGATAGTTCATCCTAATTGCAAAATGGCATATTAGTTTTCTTTCCCTGTAAGCAGTCTATAGACAAGGTATGACAGCAATCCATGCTTTGGTTTTGTTTCCCTGGCCACTGTTTCAAATGCTAACTTTTTAACAGTTTTGGCACAAATTCAATGCAAATAATTGGATTTGGGGCGGCAGGTAACCTAGTGGTCAGAGTGTGGGGCCAGTAACCGAAAGGTTGCTGGATCGAATCCCCGAGGTGACAAGGTAAAAATCTGTCGTTCTGCCCCTGAACAAGAAAGTTAACCCACTGTTCCCAGGTAGGCCGTCATTGTAAATAAGAATGTATTCTTAACTGACTTGCCTAGTTAAATAAAGGTTCAATAAAAAAAACAATGGTACCTATAATCATTATCATTTTTGCGCATTATGTCCAAATCATCCTAAAGTATCTAAAAATGGATTGTTTTAACTGAATGAAGTTACTTATAGAGGATTTTGACGTGAAATGGGAAAATGTTAATATAGGTACCATTGACTTGCATTGGATTTGTGGAAGCTACTCTGTGTAGCTTCCACAGTTAGTGTGAATCAGCTCACCCCTAAGACTACACACAAACTCTGGCTCTGTGAGATCCTTCTGGCAGGTATTGCACACCAGACCCTTATCCAATTTCAGCATTCTTTTTGAGGCTTGGGCCTGAGGGGACAAGAGATGAATATTAATGCAATGCATAACATGTATTAATAAAATGGAGTCTACTTCCACATTATGAATACCTGAAGATTCCCATTATAAATAAAGCAAGTGCATCCCTGAGAAAATATTGAAGCATGTGCTCACCCAAGTGTACTTGTGTCTAAGGAGTTCTACCTGGGCCAGGCCCCTCTCTACCCCTGCCATTCGTCTTTGATGGAAAGTCCCTCTAAGAGACCCCAACAGGAACTGGGAGACCAGCTGAACAGACCAGGAATCCGGCAGAACCTGAAGGACTATTTCCAGTTCAAAAGCAGCAGCATTGGCATTCAACAGGTCCACAGCTGCACTTGCTAGCTCATTGGAGCCCAGGTAGATCTGGAGCAGGGTGAGGAAAAGTGTGTGTTCCAGTTCCCTTTCCTGCCATCCAGCAGCCCTCCTGCAGTAGGCCCCTGCAACCTGGAGGTCTCTCTCTTTGTGGACCAAGGTCTGTAGGGCCTGATTGTGGTCACCATCTCTCCCGAGCAGGATGGCCTTCTCTATGTGCAGGACTGTCGGCTGGATGGCCTCTGTAATATCAGTCATACTTATATTATTATAAAACAATAATCACATATACTATTCAATCTAACCTGGGAATCAGGTTTCTAGAGAGAAGAAAAAACAAATATTGTTACTGTGGATGAATGAATATGAAGTTTATTAAGCTACATCAATCCTAATGAATATGGAGTTTAATAAGCTACACAATTCTTAGAGCACAACATGAGTAATAATTCTATTTATCCTGTTAAGTAGTTTTGATTAAATAGTTACGTAAGGATTTCCTACATACATTAAGCATGATACATTTCCATATGACTCACATACCATGTACTGTCATGGTGTCATAGAGGGAAGACTGCCACAGCAACTGTTGCAGTTTATCTCTGGTCATTCCTCCATCTGAATCCGTACCCTTTCCATTCTGTAAGGCTCTGAGTATCTGGGTGACATATGCGGTGACCAAAAGGGTATGATGCTTCTCCTCCTGAGAAATGATAAAAAGAGGGGGGATACAAATATGTGCCTTTAATTAATTTCAAACAACAGTTTATTATGGGTAAAAGTGGTGTGGTGCTATTGATATACTGGTGGTACCAACCTCACTTTTCAAATCATGGACCAAAAATTCCAGGAACAACATCAAAGCTAGAGAGTACTTCTTTAAAAAAGTGAGGACATCGTCCTGTGCAAATGTGTCTTGGTCTTCTGGATCTCTTTTTGTGAAAATCTGTATTCCAACCTTAAAAGTTACAGTAAAGAAATGTCACTAAAATAGGTCAACATGAGGTATAGTTCCGATCAAATAATGATGTTATTTATTATAATTATAATATTTTTATACTTTTTTATCATATAACTCTGCCCTCTACAGTTGAGCTATATGGATACTCAGATACCTCCTGGTTTCTTTGGAGAGCCCAGTCTGCAAACGTCCAAACGACGTCTTTCTGTTTTAGTCGACTGAGAGTTCTCACAATGTGCTCATACACATTTGAACATGAGCTGTCTTCATATTGCCCATCAGTAATTTTCACCCAAGTCTGCAACATTGTGAGAACCAGGCCAAATAACATTTGTGATGACAGTACTTTTACACATCTTATTTTCAGTATGGTCTGAAATCCTAATTTAAGCAGAAACTACATTATATCATTGTTCACTGTCTTATAACACAAATATGGTACAAAGTAAGATACAAAGAATATGCTATTGATTAGACTGGTTAAAATAAATGCAAATCATCTATTTATTGAATGCTAAACTCAGAGATTACCTGGATTGCTTTGATATGGTGACCATGACTCTGGTAGAGTAATCCAAGTGTGAAAAATCTGAGATGACAGTATAATGAAATTATAGCAGTATTATGTTAAATGAAGCATTGCAAGATTCAAATATGTTGTTCTCAGTTTATACTGAACAGCCACCCATTCTCACCTCTTGTGCAGCTCAAGGAGAGGCACACATTTGTCGATTGAGCAGGAATTGGGAGAGGACACAAGTGCGTCCAGGTCTTCTCTGTCACCTTGCTCTGTGTATATTCTCAGTTGTGCAGTATCGATATCCTCACTGCACTCAACTCCCTGCTTCGTCCCTCGAACCACCCTTAGGAAATCGCCCAGGAAGTCTAGATACTGTTGAAATGTGGTCCTGTCCTCTTGCCGTAGTGCCAAGAGCTCCTTTGCGTTGTTCACTTTGACCAGCTGGGAATGAAAGGTCTCACAGAGTGGTTCCATCTCTGGATACAAGCTGATGATTTCTCTAGGGTCCAACTCACCTTTGCTGTCGAAAACAGGAATGAATAATTGAAACATTTCAACAGACAGCAGAACTAATAATGCAAACTGTTATAACAAAGCAATAAATAATGCTATTGACATTATCTACTTTCACTATGATTGAAGGTAGTTTCTTTAAATTAGGGGTCCATACTGAAAATAAGATGTGGAAAAGGACTGTCCTCACATAAAAAGTTCTTTGGCCTCTGAAAAAGACTCCTGGTAGAATTTAATGAATCCATCCATGCAAGTGATGATCTTATGCAGCTCCTGTCAAATCAAATACATTTGTAAAATCAAATATCTTCTAAGATCTGGTACATATTAAAAATAAGCATATTTTAAATCAATTTATTTTTCTCAAGTCACTGGGGCTGAAGTTAATGTGTTTGCAGCTAAATCTTAAGAGCAACACGTTAATGTATATCTAAATTTAGTACCCACAAACCCAGATTTCAATGCTTTCGAGACAGAGAAAGTATAATGAAAAAGTAATGAACAGAAGGCATATTCATTCAAGAAACCTCAATTCAACCCTTGACCTATAACTTGAGAATCTACCACGATTCCAATAAATCTCTGATACCATCTGTTGCCTTGGTGCATGCTGCATTTCATCATACACCTCCATGTGCAGCTCAATAACTGATGAACATGATTACCCTGATGAAATATTAAATTCATATTCCATGTTATGAGGGTTTTAATATATTTAATGCTGTCTACACATCAGTTATAAAGCTCTAATATAGAATACGGTTCTGATGCAATTTTGAACTTGTAGTCCTGGGGATTAGACTATTGTAGTATGTGAATAGTTGGATTAGTTTTTGTCTTCATTTTCTAGGATGGAAGAGTCAAGGAAGATGAGAGATTAATCATCTGTTCAACTGTTTATAATCTGTGTTTTACCTTGTAAGAACCCTTGTGTACAAGAGCTTGCATTGTCTGGGTTCGACTTGCCTGCCTGTCCTGAGTCCTTTCATTTTCAAAGTCATAACCATGTTTGATTAATTACGTGAGAGTTGTAGTTCTTATTCTTGGTGTTCAGTTAGGCAATTTGATTCAGAGTCAAAAGGAGATCTTGTTTATTGTCAGTGATTACCTTGTAAGAAACCTGTGGAAGATGAGCTTGAACTCCACCAAGCAGTCCCAATGCCTCCTCCACTCTCTCATACCTTACCAGGGTTTGGATCTGCTCCTCAAATGGTACATGGGACAAACCGATGATCTCTCTCTCCATAAAAATGTACACACCCTCTAAAGAGAGGATAACATTGACATGTTCTGACAGAAACCCAAAACAGAGTATTCGAACCAGAGTGGGGCCAGGGTGTAGGGGTAACACACCACAATATGCAGAATGACCACAATTAAACATTGTCATCAGCACTGACTGAATGAATGAAATGAATAAAAATGTAAATGTGTTATTGGTTGGCAGCTTGATTGATTTGTTGGTCCAATACACTGTAAACCCTTTCTTGTAAATTACCGTAGAAAAAGGTACAGTATGTTACCGTACTGTATTTTTGCAGTATTCAATACCGTTACTGTGATCTTTTTTTACTGTTGTTTTTATGGTAACTTACAGGCAACTGGCTGCCTGTAAGTTACAGTAAAACAACAGTATAATGCATTACAGTGATCGTATTATGGTAATTGTAATTAATGAACAAATGGGTTAATTCATTAATTTAATTAATTGTGGAGAAATGGGGTTTGTATTTTACAGTATTTTACCGTAATTACATTGAATTGCTGCAAGCAGGTTGGCTGCTAGGTAATGTGTTTACATATTACAGAATATCAATGAATGCCAGTTTGGAAGCCTTTGTTAAGGCTTCCAGAAGTGCAAGTGATATAAGACCACATTTTCGTATTTTGTATCACTTGCAATTCCAGAGGCCTTAACAAAGGCTTCCAAATAGTGACAGGGCTAAACAGACCAAAGGACATGTCAAATACACAACTATTAAAGGTTTAAGACTTGCGGAAACTCCAATATGTCGCTTATATACATTTAATTGATAGGACGCTACTAGCACATTTCAGTTAAATTGGTACAGCACTCTTGGTACATCACAAGGCACACAAGGCATGCCTCAAAATATGTTAATGAGCCAGAAACAACAATACCATGCACCCACTAGTGGTCAAAAGGTTTTGGCGCTCCAAAATACTGTATCGTACTTTTTTCTGTGGGGTGGAAGTTACAAGCCATTGGAAATACAGCAAAAAATAACATATTTCTTACATTAAAGAATGTACTTTGATTTTGTCAACCATGTGCTCTTTGAGCGCCGTTATATTTAGAAAATTCACAAATACAGTAAGTGAACTGCTACTGTATTTTACATAGCAAATGTTATGGTAAAGTCCAAAATACATAAAATATTACGAGAATGTCCAAAATACGTCAAATATTTCCCAACCGTTGAATATTTTCACGCAATGCAATGTAATTTACGTAATCTACTGTATGCAGTTTATACAATGATTTAGAGTTATAATAACAGGATGGTTTTACAGTGTACCTGTTGTTGAGAGTAGGCCCCTGGCCCTAAGCAGAGGCACAGTCTGTTTAAGATGCTGATCCACCATACTGTAGATATAGAGAGCCTGAGGCTGCAGGGCCAGGATGTAGGGGTAACACACCACCGCTGCCAACAGCTCCTCAGACCACTGCACTGGTGGCCGCTGGCATATGCCATTCTTCATGACAAACATGCCTGTGGCAAACAAATAATAGTACATCTATAGAACAAATATCCTATAGATACGTAAACTGTACCAACCAACACGTTATTTTAAATAACACATATTAGTCACTCATTTTGTAGATTATAATGATATCTTACAGTAAATGTGTAAAAACAGGAAATCTATACTTTTCCCAGCAGTGGAGTTGTATCCTTCTGTGTTCACTGCCGTCATGAATGGCGATATAAACATTACCAATTATTTATTATAAGCTACTAGTGTGGTGTTGTTTATATTATGTACAGGCACAGTGCTTGACTATAAAATCAGACAAAGTAGCTGTCTATAAGGTGTCTGATGTGTTTGTCCACAGGCATTCTTTTGAAGGGTACAGAGCATGTGCTGCGTGTGAGTGTAATTGTTTTCATGACAGTAGCTCTTACCCAAGGAGCCGGGCCCATTTAAAAGGAATTCCCCTTTTCCTGCGGTGCTCACAATGATATTCTGCCTGCTCAGGTTGTGAGGGAAGAGATCAACGGTGCTTCCACTCTTGTGATCGTGGAGGAAATACCTGTCACTGGTTGCCACACAGAAAGTGTTATCATCCACAGCTAAGGCCACAGGGTCCTGGGGTAGAGACACCTCTTTTACACAATCCCATCTCTCCACCCCCACAACATGGATGCGGACCACTCTGCTTCTGCTAGAGGCTGTCACCAGCTCCACAAACACAGACTGCGATGAGGTTGACAGTGCCGATTCACACACCTCAAAGAAAGACACGTGTTGGATCCGCTTCAGGAAAGGAAGGGGTTCTAGGGAGAACATGTTGAGGGCGCTAACGGAACGATCCCACAGAACCAGAAGGTGATTGAGAACTGGTATCACCCTTAATTGGGTGACTGGGCTGCTTGAGCCTAGCAGTTTCACCCTCCCCTCCCGAGGACTTTGACTGGAGTCCTTCGAGTCACTGGTGCTGGGTAGGATAAGGTGTTGGACCAATGAGTCTTTGGTTCCAATGTATATATTTCTGTCGTAACACTCCAGGCTATGGATGCTGAATTTGTATTTTTCTTTAGGGTTGGGAAGTTTTTCATAGACTTGCACTTGAGTAAAGGCTTTCAAACTCATTGCTACTGTATTTGTTGATGTATGCTGCTGTTCTCGATATTAGATTAGAATACTCTAGATAAAAAAATAAAGCAAATAATGTTTCATCAATGATCTACAACTGAACCCAAAAAAGTTTAAAATGGAAATGTATTTCACCAATGTTGTCACAATGTTATAATTCAAATCTATCATCAAATGAAAAAGTATATTCACAAGGTTTAGATACATATCTATTCATATTTATTCTAATAAATTGTCCTTACCTCGATCTTGTGTTGTTAGAAATCCCTTCTCATCTGAAGTGTAGTTTGACCTCATCATGTGACTCCCATCCTGAGAGGAAGTCTGTGTCAGCATTTTACACCACTTATTCTCAGCCTAGGAGTACAATTGCACAATGCCACCACAAGTTAAACCATAAAACCGTTTTTACAAGGATGAAAACAATCTGTGTTGAGGAATTATATTTTGACGTGCCACAAAACTTAAAATGAATTGTAGTGTTTGGTTTGTGGTCAGTGGACAATGTCAGGAAACAGTAGGTGAACATTCAGTATAAACTGGGGTATGTTTAGTAAGGTGCAACATTCATAATGTTATAGAAATGCAACAGGCCTTTCTGTAATATGGGAAAGCAAGTGCTCTTCCAAGATGTCATGTTTACAGTATATGCTGTGCCTATTTTACAGCAAGTTTAGTGCATTGTGTCTGTGACCTGACATAATTGGTTACATCCTCTGGATGGCATCATTGCTACAAGTTTCTTACCAGAAACAGCCCTCAAAATCTTCAGTACAAGAGACAAAAGACATGATCCCATACAACGTTTTATTAATTAAAGCAAAGCAGTGTCATTCATTTAACACAACAGATACATTCCATTTTAGGCATTCATAAAAGAGGGTCACATTTTTTAGTTGAACAAAAAATGGTCACCTTATTTGAACTACTACAAAACAACTATTATATTGATGTGAATAATGATGAACACATAACATGCAAACAGGACAGACTAATGTGCAGACAAAATTATTGGGGTCAACTATACCCCTTTGTCATGTAGATTATGACAAGTTAAATTATTCTGTAAATTACAGATTTAACTTGGCAAACAATTCTATTACTTCTCTTGAAAAGGGAAGCTACAGGTGGACATCAAAGGCTCCTGTCCTCACAATCATCACACTAGCAATGAAACAACAACAATACAACAATAAAAGGTAAAATATCGTGACCATCTTCTGTCACTTCTTGCTGGGTAGGGATTTGTTGTGGTGTTTCAAAATATGTTGTAATAGTAATGTTTCGAGTGTGGTTTGACCATTTGCTGGATTGTTACAAGGTCACTTCTCTCTGCTGCAGTCGGTGCACAGGATGTTGTCGTGCTGGGTGAGGAAGCCATGGCCCACTAGAGACACGGAACACTGCATGCAGGTGAAAGACTCGCTGTGCCACAGGTGTTCCTCAAAGGAGATGTACTTGGTTCCTGCCAGACCTGCCACAAAAGGACACACAGATTCAGACACAGATATGCACACATAAACCCACCTACTGTATCAGCACAGCACACTATGCAGAATAATGCACGCATAGACACACACACACTTACAAGTACACACATATAATGTTACAAACACAAACACCAAGAGACAACATGTGATTGCATGGCATAAATAGAGAATATTCATAGAAAATCTTAGCCTGAAGGGTGAGAAAATGAATGACAATATTCGTAGGGTGACTCACCGGTGATGGGTTTGGTACAACCCCCACACTTCTTGGCATAGAGGTTGCTAAAGCAGTTCAGACATTAGGGGTATTTCTCTCTGGAGGTGAGACGCTGTCCTGAAAGATTTGTTATTGTAAGTCACACCAGTCGTAATGGCCTTAAGGCAGTATTTCTCAAACTAGGAGTTGCGACCTCATGTGGGGTCGCGAGAGGTACTCAGAAAAAACTATTGCGCTTTGTTCATAGAACCGGGGTTATGTCAGGAGCGGTTGTAATAAACAGAGCGGTTTCTGTTTTACTCCTACAAATGTAGCTTTATCTTTTGAACAATTTAAGCTAGAAAATATTATGACCCCATCACTGAAAGATAAGCCTCAGGAACATCATGCAAGAACTCATTAGAACAGAGCGGACAAGACCAGTCACTAAATCAGACTGGGGGGAAAAAAGAACATCAATGATGATGATCTTTTCTACACAGAAAATCATACAAACTTATTGCATGGTGATCTTCTGAACTTCCCAATACCTTTCTGATGCATTTCAGTCACTTCAAACCATACTTCCTTCAGATTGAAATACTGTCAAAAGTACTGCCAGAACGATTTGTAATAGACTGTCATAGCCCCAATTAAAAAAAGTGAACAGTGGCCGTTGATTACATCACTTCTTTCGCAAAAAATGTTATGATCAAAATGGGGTCACGGGACAAAAAGGTTTGGAATCCCCTGCCTTAAGGAGAGACACACACACACACACACACACACACACACACACACACACACACACACACACACACACACACACACACACACACACACACACACACACACACACACACACACACACACACACACACACACACACACACACAGAATGTACAAAACACATGTTCTTTCCATTACATCGACTGACCAGGTGAAAGCTATGATCCCTTATTGATGTCACCTGTTAAATCCACTTCAATCAGTGTAGATGAAGTGGAGGAGAGCGGTTCAAGAAGGATTTTTATGCCTTGAGATAATTGAGACATGGATTGTGTATGTGTGCCATTCAGAGGGTGAATGGGCAAGACAAAATATATAAAAAGGGGTGCAACTCAATATTAGGAAGGTGTTCCTAATGTTTTTTATAACTCAGCGTATAAGAAACATACAATGACACATTTTTCTAGCGTGCTGCTTATACAGTATGTAGGGTATCCAGATCCTATAATATTATGTCACAGTGTAAATAAAAACTTATCAGAACCCTTGTTATTTAACAAAGTCCAAACCATGAGACATACTTTGTTTTTAAATTATGTCTGAGTGTTGGAGTGTGCCCCTGGCTATCGGCAAATTAAAAAACAAGAAATTGGTGCCGGTTTATTTAATATAAGGAATTTGAAATGATTTATACTTTAACTTTTTATACTTAAGTATATTTTAGCAATTACATTTCCTTTTGATACTTAAGTATATTTAAAACCAAATACTTTGACTTTTACTCAAGTAGCATTTCACTGGGTGACTTTCTCTTTTACTTGAGTAATTTTCTATTAAAAGGCATCTTTTCTTTTACTGAAATATTACAATTGGGTTCTTTTTTCACCACTGGTTCTGTCCAATACTTACCCAGATTAGTTAATTTTTAACCAAGCATTATTTTAAGTATAGGATTCATACTTTTTTACAGGCACAGCACTGATAGACAAATTGCTTCTCAAAGCAGGGCATGCTGAAGTAGCCATTGTCTTTGGATTGAAGGACTTGGATCCTAGTGGCTGCTGGCAAAGGTGGCACAGGAAGCAGGTCTCATGCCAGCTGTTCCCCTTGTACTCTGTTTTGCGGGAACTTACACTCTTAGAAAAAAGGGTTACAAAAATGTTATTTGCGGAGGGATAGGATTCAACCAAGAACAGTTTTGATCAGAATAACCCTTTTTGGAAGACAAGGGTTCTCTGTAAGGCAAAGGGTTCTACCTAGAACCTTTACCATCCTAAGAACAGTTTTTGGAAGAAAGGGTTCTTTGATGATTCTTTGGAAGGCAAGAAAGGTTATTTGGAAGGCAAGAAGGGTTCTTTGGAAGTCAAGAAGGGTTCTACATAGAACCATATATAATATTTCCCAGCATGCTCTATTGCAGGGAGATTTTCAGAATTGTTTGTTTTACTGTAACATCTGTGTTTTTGCGTATACATTAATTGGTTGATTAATTTTATGCTACACAAAGATAAATAACATACCGTTTTCTAAACCCAATCTATTAGTAATTGGATTAATTGCACCCAGTTTAGATGATTGAGTATTCAATCTTGCCTACCCTGGCAGTCATTCTGAATCCAGGTTTCGGGTGAGTAACAATTCCACTTGTTGGAAATCCTAACTCTGGCTGGATTCCAATAGGAATTACACACCACTTTGCAAGCTAGTATAATGTGACTTGCTGGCCTGATGTGGCCTGTAAACCAGGAGATTCTCAACACTCCCATGTTAGGGTATAACTAGGCCCTATGATATACACTACGGGTCAAAAGTTTTAGAACACCTACTCATTCATGGGTTTCTTTATTTTCACTATTTTCTACATTGTAGAATAATAGTGAAGACATCAAAACTATGAAATAACACACATGGAATCATGTAGTAACACAAAAAATGTGTGAAACAAATCAAAATATATTTTATATTTGAGATTATTCAAATAGCCACCCTTTGCCTTGATGAGAGCTTTGCACACTCTTGGCATTCTCTCAACCAGCTTCATGAGGTAGTCACCTGGAATGCATTTCAATTAACAGGTGTGCCTTGTTAAAAGTTAATTTGTGGAATTTCTTTCCTTCTTAATGCATTTGAGCCAATCAGTTGTGTTGTGACAAGGTAGGGGTGGTCTACAGAAGATAGACCACCCCTACACACAACTGGGGGGGGGGGGGGGGGTGATACAGATGATAGCCCTATTTGGTAAAAGACCAAGTCCATATTATGGCAAGAACAGCTCAAATAAGCAAAGAGAAACGACAGTCCATCATTACTTTAAGACATGACGGTCAGTCAATACAGAACATTTCAAGAACTTAAAGTTTCTTCAAGTGCAGTCGCAAAAACCATCAAGCGCTATGATGAAATGGGCTCTCATGAGAACCGTCACAGGAATGGAAGACCCAGAGTTACCTCTGCTGCAGAGGATAAGTTCATTAGAGTTACCAGCCTCAGAAATTGCAGCCCAAATTAATGCTTCACAGAGTTCAAGTAACAGACATCTCAACATCAACGGTTCAGAGGAGACTTGTGAATCAGGCCTTCATGGTCGAATTGCTGTAAAGAAACCACTACTAAAGGACACCAATAAGAAGAAGAGACTTGCTTGGGCCAAGAAACCCAAGCAATGGACATTAGACCGGTGGAAATTGTCCTTTGGTCAGGAGTCCAAATTGGAGATTTTTGGTTCCAACCGCCGTGTCTTGGTGAGACGCGATGTGGGTGAACGGATGATCTCCACATATAAGTTTCCCACCGTAAAGCATAGAGGAGGTGTTATGCTGTGTAGGTGCTTTGCTTGTGACACTGTCTGTGATTTATTTAGAATTCAAGGCACACTTAACCAGCATGGCTACCACAGCCTTCTGCAGCGATACACCATTCCATCTGGTTTGGGCTTAGTGGGACTACAGTGGCTTGTGAAAGTATTCACCCCATTGGCATTTTTCCTATTTTGTTGCCTGACTAACTGGAATTAAAATTGATTTTTGGGGGGTTTGTATCACTTTATTTACACAACATGCATACCCCTTTGAAGATGCAAAACATTTTTTATTGTGAAACAAACAAGAAATAAGACAAAAAAACAGAAAACTTGAGCGTGCATAGCTATTCACCCCCACCCCAAAGTCAATACTTTGTAGAGCCACCTTTTGCAGCAAATACAGCTGCAAGTCCATTGGGGTATGTCTCTGTAAGCTTGGCACATATAGCCTGCTCCAGCTCCTTCAAGTTGGATGGTTCCGCTGGTGTACAGCAATCTTTAAGTGATCCCACAGATTCTCAATTGGAATAAGGTCTGGGCTTTGACTAGGCCTTTCCAAGACATTTAAATGTTTCCCCATAAACCACTTGTGTTGCTTTAGCAGTATGCTTAGGGTCACTGTCCTGCTGGAAGGTGAACCTCCATCCCAGTCTCAAATCTCTGGAAGACTGAAACAGGTTTCCCTCAAGAATCTCCCTGTATTTAGCATGAAGCATGATAATGCCACCACCATGCATCAGTGTGGGGATGGTGTTCTCCAGGTGATGAGAGGTGTTGGGTTTTGCGCAAGACATAGCGTTTCCTTGATGGCCAGAAAGCTCAATTTTATTCTCATCTGAGCAGAGTACCTTCTTCCATATGTTTGGGGAGTCTCCCACATTCCTTTTGGCGAACACCAAACATTTTTTCTTATTTTTTTCTTTAAGCAATGGCTTTTTTTCTGGCCACTCCTCCGTAAAGCCCAGCTCTGTGGAGTGTACGGCTTAAAGTGGTCCTACGGACAGATACTCCAATCTCCGCTGTGGAGCTTTGCTGCTCATTCAGGGTTATCTTTGGTCTCTTTGTTGCCTCTCTGATTAATGCCCTCCTTGCCTGGTCCGTGAGTTTTGGTGGGCTGCCCTCTCTTGGCAGGTTTGTTGTGGTGCCATGTTCTTTCCATTTTTTAATAATGGATTTAATGGTGCGCCGTGGGATGTTCAAAGTTACGGATACTTTTTTATAACCCAAATCTGATCTGTCCCTGACCTGTTTGGAGAGCTCCTTGGTCTTCATGGTGCCGCTTGCTTGGTAGTGTAGCAGACTCTGAGGCCTTTCAGAACAGGTGTATATATACTGAGATCATGTGACAGATCATGTGACACTTAGTTTGCACACAGGTGGACTTTATTTAACTAATTATGTGACTTCTGAAGGTAATTGGTTGCACCAGATCTTATTTAGGGGCTTCATATCAAAAGGGGTGAATACATACGCACGCACCACTTTTCCATTTGACATTTTTTTGAATTTTTCACTTCACCAATTTGGACTATTTTGTGTATGTCCATTACATGAAATCCCCCAAAATATCCATTTACATTACAGGTTTTAATGCAACAAAATAGGAAAAACACCAAAGGGGATGAACACTTTTGCAAGGCGCTGTATCATTTGTTTTTCAACAGGACAATGACCCAACACACCTCCAGGCTGTATAAGAGTTATTTGACCAAGAAGGAGAGTGATAGAGTGCTGCATCAGAGTGCTGCAACACTTTTTCATTACTATATGATTCTATATGTGTTATTTCATAGTTTTGATGTCTTCACTATTATTCCACAATGTTCAAAATAGTAAACATTAAGAAAAACCCTTGAATGAGGTGTTCTTAAACTTTTGACCGGTAGTGTATGTAGTGTATTGTCAAAATAAGGCTGTTTGAACCGTTCATAAAGGGTTCTTGGATGAACCCTTCATACATGGTTCTAGTAAGAACCTTTAGATTATAAAATGGTTCTTGGTAGCACCTTTCATAGAGATAGAACCATATACAGGTGGTTATTTGAAGAACCCTACGTAGAGGGTTCTACACAGCACCAAAAAGGGTTCCCCTATGGGGACAAACCAAAGTACCCTGTATGGTTCTCTTTTACACCTTTTTTTCAACAAAAATACATATTTTATCATAATAAATATCATCATCATTGTTGTCCAACAGTACCGGGCATGATGGTTTTCTTGCAGTTGGAGCACTTGTAGGAGTACTCATGGGAGTAACACTCTGTGCCCTTTCATCCTTAGCTGCAAAGGGCTTTTCCATGAGAGAGCAGCTGCATTTGGCACACTTGAAGCACTGCTCATGCCAGTGGTGATCCATATAAGACAGATCCTATCAAACAAACATATAGACAGTGTTAACCATTGAATAGTTCAGAATGATGGTTATTATTGACACAGTAATTTCAGTGATTAAATGTATCCCATGATTTGTAAATTGTTTCTTACTGAGATTACTGTTTTGCTTATCAATTGGCTTACCTTATCATTTATTACATAACCATTTTTTGTTTTAGTTGTCATTGGTTAATTTCTGAACAACTTATATATAGCTTAAAATCATGGTTTTTAACATTAATTGGAAGGTCATTCTTCGAGAGAACTACAATAAATACAATCTTATTTGCATGTCAAAATGTCATGGGATGCATTTTCCAGTCTTTATTATCTGAGGGTATATGCCCATAAGGATTGTGGCTTTGATGCAGTCATGCAGTTGAGTTAATTAGATGTCTATAAACGTTTGCTGGTTTAAACCATAACTGACTAAAGGCTTTATGCCTGACAATCATGTACTCCAGTTTCACTGACGTGCTAATATATAAATATGCACATGAAAATATACATTATATGGGGTCAGTACAAAAATCTTACCGTACACCCAGTAGGCAGAGAGCACACTTCACAGCAATTGGAGAACAGCCATTTTATTACCAGTAATCTCTGCAGAGAATGGACATGCTCCACTGCAAACTAAGGGAGTTTGTGCTGAGCATACTGGCAAACAATTATTTTTGTGAAAAAGTTGTGGTTATGACAAAGCTATGTGAATATTGAGAGGGAAGCCATAGGATAAACCCATATGTATATGAGAGGTTTCATATTCATCTCATGGTTTACATTTTTTTGTGAAACATAAATAAAAACGAAGGATTCAATGGGGTCTGATGTAGAAGTCAAGGCAAACACATAACTTGCACATGTTACTATAGAAGAGTATGACAAACATAGGTAAATTACATATACCTTAACAAAACTCATTGGATAATCACCAAAAGGCATTTTGACTCCCAGGCTTAAGGAGGCTTAAGGGAGGGATTTATTATAAGTGTCCGGATTAGAGTCCCAGTCCTTGAAAGCGGCAACTCTAGCCTTTAGCTTAGTGTAGATTTTTTCTGTAGTCCGTGGTTTCTGGTTGGGGTATGTACACTACCGTTTTAAAGTTTGGAGTCACTTAGAAATGTCCTTGTTTTCCAAGAAAACATACATGAAATGAGTTGCAAAATTAATAGGAAATATAGTCAAGATGTTGACAATGGTATAATTGTATCCTTCAAACTTTGCTTTCGTCAAAGAATCCTCCATTTGCAGCAATTACAGCTTTGCAGACCTTTGGTATTCTAGTTGTTAATTTGTTGAGGTAATATGAAGAGATTTCACCCAATGCTTCCTGAAGCACCTCCCACAAGTTGGATTGGCTTGATGGGCACTTCTTACGTACCATACGGTCAAGCTGCTCCCACAACAGCTCAATAGGGTTGAGAGCCGGAGAGTGTCCTGGCCACTCCATTAAAAAGAGAATACCAACTGACTGCTTCTTCCCTAAATAGTTCTGGCATAGTTTGGAGCTGTGCTTTGGGTCATTGTCCTGTTGTACGAGGAAATTGGTTACAATTAAGCACTGCAAAATGGAGTGATAGGGATCTTAAAGAAGGAAGGCTATTACCCTGTACAAATCTCCCACTTTACCACCACCAAAGCACCCCCAGACCATCACATTGCCTCCACTATGCTTGACAGATGGCATCAAGCACTCCTTCGGCATCTTTGATTTTTTTCTGCGTCTCACAAATGTTCTTCTTTGTGATCCGAACACATCAAACTTAGATTCGTCTGTCCATAACACTTTTTTCCAATCTTCCTCTGTCCAGTGTCTGTGTTTTTTGCCCATCTTAATCTTTTATTTTTATAGGCCAGTCTGAGATATGGCTTTTTCTTTGCAACTCTGCCTAGAAGGCCAGCATCCCGAAGTTGCCTCTTCACTGTTGACGTTGAGACTGGTGTTTTGCGGGTACTATTTAATAAAGCTTGAGGACTTGTGAGGCGTTTGTTTCTCAAACTAGACACTAATGTACTTGTCCTCTTGCTCAGTTGTGCATCGAGGCCTCTCACTCCTCTTTCTATTCTGGTTAGAGCCAGTTTGCGCTGTTCTGTGAAGGGACAATGCTGCGAAGGCAGTGTTGTACGTGATCTTCAGTATCTTGGCAGTTTCTCCCATGGAATAGCCTTCATTTCTCAGAACAAGAATAGACTGACGAGTTTCAGAAGAATGTTCTTTGTTTCTGGCCATTTTGAGTCTGTAATCAAACCCACAAATGCTGATGCTCCAGATACTCAACTAGTCTAAGAAGGCCAGTTTTATTGCTTCTTTAATCAGAACAACAGTTTTCAGCAGTGCTAAAATAATTGCAAAAGGGTTTTCTAATGATCAATTAGCCTTTTAAAATGATAAACTTGGATTAGCTAACACAACGTGCCATTGGAACACAGGAGTGATGGTTGCTGATAATGGGCCTCTGTACGTCTATGTAGATATTCCATAAAAAAATCTGTTGTTTCTAGCTACAATAGTCATTTACAAAATTAACAGTGTCTACACAGTATTTCTGATCAATTTGATGTTATTTTAATGGACACAAAATGTGCTTTCCTTTAAAAAACAAGGACATTTTGAAGTGATCCCAAACTTTTGAATGGTAGTGTACATATACGGTCAATGTGGGGAAGACATCATTCATGAACCTTTACACTCGTACCAGGATTGGACACTGTGGGCTGGAAAGGGAATTTAACTTACGCAGACTTAAACAAGCTTAACAAAGCCAGTGATACACTTGGCTGCAGCCTGGAATCATTGCAGGATATGTTCTTAAAAAGGCTGCAAGTACAAATACACATGATCATAGACAATGACACACACCCACTACTGTACAGCACTCTAATGCAACACAGGAGCAGCTTCAGTAACAGGTTCATCTTGCCTAGATGTTCAACAGAGAGGTTTAGAGGGTCATTTTTACTCACAGCCATAAGGCATTTTAATGAGCGTAATTGATAAACTGCTTGATGAGGACTTCCTATTGGAAAATGTTTTTTGCCTGTTTTCCCCAGAGAAGGATAGAAAACAGCACTTCAATCAGACTATTCTTTTAGGGATACTATGGTTGGTGCACGTGCCTTTGTCTTAACATGTTGGTCATTGTTGGGTGTTCTGTCATTTTATGTCATTGATGATGCATCCTGTGATAACAATTTCCCAAGTTTGGATAAATAAAGTAATAGTCTACTCTCTCTACTCTATTCTTAGTAAACGTTTGGAATAAATTGTGTTTGACCAGATACAATGCTATTTTAAAGTAAACAAATTGACAGCAGACTTTCAGCACACTTATAGGGAAGGAAATTCAACAAGCACAGCACTTACAAAAATGACTGATTGTCTGAGAGAAATTGAAAATAAAAAGATTGTGGGGGCTGTTTTGTTTCTGTTTTATTGCGGCTTTTGACATTATCGATCATAGTCTGCTGCTGGAAAAACGATTGCTTTATGGCTTTACACACCCTGCTATATTGTGGATAAAGAATTACCTGTCTAACAAACAGAACACAGAGGGTGTTCTTTAATGGAAGCGTCTCCAACATAATCCAGGTATTCCCCAGGGCAGCTGTATAGGCCCTTTACTTTTTTCGATGTTTACTAACTATATGCCACTGGCTGAGTGAAGCCAGTGTGTCTTTGAATGCGGATGACTCAACATTATAAACGTTAGCTACTACAGCGACTGAAATGACTGGAACACTTAACCTCTCTAGGGCAGGCGGGACGAACTCGTCCCACCTACGTAACAGCCAGTTGAATCCTGTGGCGCGATTTTCAAATACCTTAAAAATCCTATTACTTCAATTTCTCAAACATATGACTATTTTACACCATTTTAAAGACAAGACTCTCGTTAATCTAACCACACTGTCCGATTTCAAAAAGGCTTTACAACGAAAGCAAAACATTAGATTATGTCAGCAGAGTACCCAGCCAGAAATAATCAGACACCCATTTTTCAAGCTAGCATATAATGTCACAAAAACCCAGAAGACAGCTAAATGCAGCACTAACCTTTGATGATGTTCATCAGATGACACACCTAGGACATTATGTTACACAATACATGCATGTTTTGTTCAATCAAGTTCATATTTATATCAAAAACCAGCTTTTTACATTAGCATGTGATTTTCAGAACTAGCATACCCCCCGCAAACCTCCGGTGAATTTACTAAATTACTCACGATAAACGTTCACAAAAAGCATAACAATTATTTTAAGAATTATAGATACAGAACTCCTTTGTGCAATCGAGGTGTCCGATTTTAAAATAGCTTTTCGGTGAAAGCACATTTTGCAATATTCTGAGTACATAGCCCAGCCATCACGGCTAGCTATTTAGACACCCACCAAGTTTAGCCCTGACCAAACTCCGATTTACTATTACAAAAGTTTGATTACCTTTGATGTTCTTCGTCATAATGCACTCCCAGGACTGCTACTTCAATTACAAATGTTGGTTTGGTCCAAAATAATCCATCGTTATATCCAAATAGCGGCGTTTTGTTCGTGCGTTCAAGACACTATCCGAAGTGTAAATAAGGGTCATGAGCATGGCGCAATTCGTGACAAAAATTTTCTAAATATTCCATTACCGTACTTCGAAGCATGTCAACCGCTGTTTAAAATCCATTTTTATGCCATTTTTCTCGTAAAAAAGCGATAATATTCCGACCGGGAATCTGCGTTTAGGTAAACAGACGCAAGAAAACAAAGCATTCTGTCGACGCGGGCACGCGCCTGAGTCTCACAGTACTGTAACCAGCCACTACCCAAACACGCTACTTTTTTTTCAGCCAGAGCCTGAAAAGCCACGATTCAGCTTTTTGCCGCCTTCTGAGAGCCCATGGGAGCCGTAGGAAGTGTCACGTAACAGCAGAGTTCCTCTGTAATGGATAGAGATGCCCTAGAAGGAGAACAAATTGTCAGACAGGGCACTTCCTGTATAGAATCTTCTCAGGTTTTGGCCTGCCATATGAGTTCTGTTATACTCACAGACACCATTCAAACAGTTTTAGAAACTTTAGGGTGTTTTCTATCCAAAGCCAATAATTATATGCATATTCTAGTTACTGGGCAGGAGTAGTAACCAGATTAAATCGGGTACGTTTTTTATCCAGCCGTGTCAATACTGCCCCCTAGCCCTAACAGGTTAACTTCTTCAAATTCAAATTAAAGTACTATAAATATTAAACTTTCATGAAATCACAAGTGCAAATACATAAAAATAAAGCTTAACTTGTTGTTAATCCAGCCGCCGTGACAGATTTCAAAAAGGCTTTACAGCGAAAGCAAACCATGCGATTATCTGAGGACAGCGCCCAGCACACAAATGCATAACAAATCATTTTCAACCAGGGAGTTGCAACACGAAAGTCAGAAATAGCGATATAATATATGCCTTACCTTTGAAGATCTTATTCTGTTGGCACTCCAAAAGGTCCCAGTTACATTACAAATGGTCCTTTTGTTCGATGAAGTCCTTTTTTATATCCATAAAAACTCAGTTTAGCTGGCGTGCTTCAGTCAATAATCCACTCGGTTTCCCTCCTTCAAAATGCATACAAAATGAATCCCAAACGTTACCAATAAACTTATCCAAACAAGTCAATCAATGTTTATAATCAAACCTTAGGTACCCTAATATGCAAATAAACTATAAAATTTAAGACGGAGAATCGTTATTGTCTTTTTCCCGGAGAAAAATACCAAACAACGCACTCATTCACGCGCTTGGAAACACTACAGCCAAAATGGGAGCCACCTAGAAAAACTACAATTTCTGGCTCATTTTTCCAAAAACCAGCCTGAAACTCTTTCTAAAGACTGTTGACATCTAGTGGAAGCCCTAGGAACTGCAATTGGGCACGATTTCGCCCTATTATCAAAGTGCCAGCCATTGAAATCAGTGGTAGGATGACATTTTTTGGGGGGGGATGGTTTGTCCTCGGGGTTTCACCTGCCATTTCAGTTCTGTTATAGTCACAGACATTATTTTAAAAGTTTTAGAGTGTTTTCTATCCATATCTACCAATTATATGCATATCCTAGCTTCTGTGCCTGAGTAGCAGGCAGTTTACTCTGGGCACGCTTTTCATCCGGACGTCAAAATACCGCCCCCATCCCAAAGAAGTTAACCTGTTAGGGCTAGGGGGCAGTATTGACACGGCCGGATAAAAAACGTACCCGATTTAATCTGGTTACTACTCCTGCCCAGTAACTAGAATATGCATATAATTATTGGCTTTGGATAGAAAACACCCTAAAGTTTCTAAAACTGTTCAGATTGGTGTCTGTGAGTATAACAGAACTCATATGGCAGGCCAAAACCTGAGAAGATTCCATGCAGGAAGTGGCCTGTCTGACAAGTTGTGTTTCATCTTGGCTCTTTTTATTGAAGACTGAGGATCTTTGCTATAACGTGACACTTCCTACGGCTCCCAGAGCCCGGGAAAAAGCTGAACGATATCGAGGCAGCCTCTGGCTGAAACACTTTATCGCGTTTGGCAAGTGTCCGATCAGAGTACTATGGGCTTAGGCGCGTGCCCGAGTCGACCCCATGCTTTATTTTCTTTCGTCTGTTTACCTAAACGCAGATTCCCGGTCGGAATATTATCGCTTTTTTATGAGAAAAATGGCATAAAAATTGATTTTAAACAGTGGTTGACATGCTTCGAAGTACGGTAATGGAATATTTTGAATTTTTTTGTCATGAATTGCGCCATGCTCGTCACCCTTATTTACCCTTTCGGATAGTGTCTTGAACGCACGAACAAAACGCCGCTATTTGGATATAACAATGGATTATTTTGAACCAAACCAACATTTGTTATTGAAGTAGAAGTCCTGGGAGTGCATTCTGACGAAGACAGCAAAGGTAATAACATTTTTCTTATAGTAAATCTGACTTTGGTGAGTGCTAAACTTGCTGGGTGTCTAAATAGCTAGCCCTGTGATGCCGGGCTATCTACTGAGAATATTGCAAAATGTGCTTTCATCGAAAAGTTATTTTAAAATTGGACATAGAGTGCATAGAGGAGTTCTGTATCTCTAATTCTTAAAACAATTGTTATGCTTTTTGTGAACGTTTATCATGAGTAATTTAGTAAATTCACCGGGAGTGTTCGGTGGGAATGCTAGTCACATGCTAGTCACATGCTAATGTAAAAAGCTGGTTTTTGATATAAATATGAACTTGATTGAACAAAACATGCATGTATTGTATAACAATGTCCTAGGGTTGTCATCTGATGAAGATCATCAAAGGTTAGTGCTACATTTAGCTGTGGTTTGGGTTTATGTGACATTATATGCTAGCTTGAAAAATGGGTGTCTGATTATTTCTGGCTGGGTACTCTGCTGACATAATCTAATGTTTTGCTTTCGTTGGAAAGCCTTTTTGAAATCGGACAGTGTGGTTAGATTAACCTCTATGGGCTAGGTGGGACACCTACGTAACAGCCACTGCCAGCCTGTGGCGCGATTTTCAAAACCTTAAAAATCCTATTACTTCAATTTCTCAAACATATGACTATTTTACAGCCATTTAAAGACAAGACTCTCGTTAATCTAACCACACTGTCCGATTTCAAAAAGGCTTTACAACGAAAGCAAAACATTAGATTATGTCAGCAGAGTACCAAGCCAGAAATAATCAGACACCCATTTTTCAAGCCAGCATATAATGTCACCAAAACCCAGAAGACAGCTAAATGCAGCACTCACCTTTGATGATCTTCATCAGATGACAACCCTAGGACATTATGTTATACAATACATGCATGTTTTGTTCAATCAAGTTCATATTTATATCAAAAACCAGCTTTTTACATTAGCATGTGACGTTCAGAACTAGCATACCCCCCGCAAACTTCCGGGGAATTCGCTAACATTTTACTAAATTACTCACGATAAACGTTCACAAAAAGCATAACAATTATTTTAAGAATTATAGATACAGACCTCCTCTATGCACTCGATATGTCCGATTTTAAAATAGCTTTTTGGTGAAAGCACATTTTGCAATATTCTAAGTACATAGCCCAGGCATCACGGGCTCGCTATTTAGACACCCGGCAAGTTTAGCACTCACCATAATCATATTTACTATTATAAAAGTTTGATTACCTTTTGTTGTCTTCGTCAGAATGCACACCCAGGACTGCTACTTCAATAACAAATGTTGGTTTGGTCCAAAAGAATCCATCGTTATATCCGAATAGCGGCGTTTTGTTCGTGCGTTCCAGACACTATCCGAAATAGTAAAGAAGTGTCACGCGCATGGCGCAATTCGTGACAATAAAATTCTAAATATTCCATTACCGTACTTCGAAGCATGTCAACCGCTGTTTAAAATCAATTTTTACGACATTTTTCTCGTAGAAAAGCGATAATATTCCGACAGGGAATCTCCTTTTCGGCAAACAGAGGAAAAAATCCCAAAGGCGGGGGCGGTCGGGGTCACGCGCATAAGCCCAGTGTCCCTTGATCGGCCACTTGAGAAAGGCGATAATGTGTTTCAGCCTGGGGCTGGAATGACGACATTCTGTTTTTTCCCGGGCTCTGAGCGCCTATGGACGACGTGGGAAGTGTCACGTTAGAGCAGAGATCCTTAGTAAAAGATAGAGATGGAAAAGAAGTTCAAGAAATGGTCAGACAGGCCACTTCCTGTAAAGGAATCTCTCAGGTTTTGACCTACCATTTGAGTTCTGTTATACTCACAGACACCATTCAAACAGTTTTAGAAAATTTAGGGTGTTTTCTATCCATATGTAATAAGTATATGCATATTCTAGTTACTGGGTAGGAGTGGTAACCAGATTAAATCGGGTATGTTTTTTATCCAGCCGTGTCAATACTGCCCCCTAGCCCTAACAGGTTAACGAGAGTCTTGTCTTTAAAATGGTGTAAAATAGTCATATGTTTGAAAAATTGAAGTTTTTGCATTTTTGAGGAATTTGAATAACGCGCCACGGGATTACACTGGCTGTTGAGTAGGTGGGACGCAAGCGTCCCACCTAGCCCATAGAGGTTAACAAAGAGCTGCAGTTAGTTTCAGAATGGGTGGCATGGAATAAGTTAGTCCTAAATATTTCAAAACTAAAATAAATGTATGTGGGACAAATCATGTAATGAATAAATCTTGTAATGAATAATGTGAAATTGTCACGTCCTGACCATAGAAGCTTTTCTATGGTAGAGTAGGTCAGGGCGTGACGGGGTTGTGTCTAGTTTAGATTTTCTATGTTGTCATGTTCTTGTTTTTGTATTTCTATTGTCATGACTGTCCTGATCAGGTCAGGGTACAGGAGACCACCACCCTACAGATTATCTCCCAAACCCCCAACAGAGGAGGAGAGATCTAGGGGTCTGAAGATGTGGGGGGTTTTATGACACCTCACGCCCATAATAAACCGTAGGCCACTGAGAAATTCCTTTGTCCTCTCACTATGGAGAACTGGCCTCAGAACATTAAACATGCAATAAAGGGACTTTGGAACAATGGTTTCCGTCAGCCACAATGGTGGTCATGACGAGAGGTGGAATATGAAAATGTATGTAACTTTTGAATTGTTATTAAAGGTTAAGAGATGACGTTATTATGAAAACATTGTACCTTTAAGAGTTTTCCCAGTATATGCCTGATGTTTATACATTGTACGTTGTGTGGAAAATATCCAAATCAAAGAGAATGTTTTGGTAAAGATGAGATGTGAAGGTAGTGTCTAAAATAGGATTTTAGTCAAATCTAGGCCTTGCCCCTTAACTTGGTCCGCCCAGAGAATTGCCCTAAAGGGGGTTACGCCCACTTCTGACCCGAGGGTATAAGACAGGAGAGTGAAGAATTAACATATCAGACTAATTGACCCCAAGCTGCAGCGAAGGTCTAACGAAGTCAACGAACCCCAAAACGAAACAAGGTTGAAGACAAAGAAATATTTTTATACACGAACTACGGACAAGTAGCTGTGTCTAAGCGGGTGAATTCAAGCCGAACCACCCAGCCTCCACTCTCCATTGAATCGTGGTATCTACACCGTTCGAGTCCGAAGCTGTGAGCTCTGAGCCACAGAGCTGTCTGTCCTCAGAAGACCGCGAGGGATCAGACCACTAAGCCAAGAAGGACACTGACATCGTGAGGACAACCAGAGAGTTGCGCCGGAGAAGTGCGTCATTGAGAAGCCTAAACGACCCACGCGGAGCTTCCCACCTGAGACCTGCAACACGTAATTACATCATTATATTCTGACCCATAAGAGCGGCAGTTCGGGGCAAGGTTTAAATAAGCATGGCTGACAAATGAACCCAAATGTATATTTCTCTCATGTACTTTCTTGGTTTCTCTCTCTTCTAAATCCCCATCTTGGGTAACACGTGCCATAGTGTGTTGGCCCGTTATACTAAGTCCTAATCAATAGCTATACTGTGTTTTGTGTATGTGTATTTTTATCATCATTTTAGCTTACATTTACATTTAAGTCATTTAGCAGACGCTCTTATCCAGAGCGACTTACAAAATGGTGCATTCACCTTATGATATCCAGTGGAACAACCACTTTACAATAGTGCATCTAAATCTTTTAAAAGGGGGGGGGGGGGTAGAAGGATTACTTTATCCTATCCTAGGTATTCCTTAAAGAGGTGGGGTTTCAGGTGTCTCCGGAAGGTGGTGATTGACTCCGCTGTCCTGGCGTCGTGAGGGAGCTTGTTCCACCATTGGGGTGCCAGAGCAGCGAACAGTTTTGACTGGGCTGAGCGGGAACTGTGCTTCCTCAGAGGTAGGGGGGCCAGCAGGCCAGTGGTGGATGAACGCAGTGCCCTTGTTTGGGTGTAGGGCCTGATCAGAGCCTGAAGGTATGGAGGTGCCGTTCCCTTCACAGCTCCGTAGGCAATCACCATGGTCTTGTAACGGATGCGAGCTTCAACTGGAAGCCAGTGGAGAGAGCGGAGGAGCGGGGTGACGTGAGAGAACTTGGGAAGGTTGAACACCAGACGGGCTGCGGCGTTCTGGATGAGTTGTAGGGGTTTAATGGCACAGGCAGGGAGCCCAGCCAACAGCGAGTTGCAGTAATCCAGACGGGAGATGACAAGTGCCTGGATTAGGACCTGCGCCGCTTCCTGTGTGAGGCAGGGTCGTACTCTGCGAATGTTGTAGAGCATGAACCTACAGGATCGGGTCACTGCCTTGATGTTAGTGGAGAACGACAGGGTGTTGTCCAGGGTCACGCCAAGGTTCTTAGCACTCTGGGAGGAGGACACAAGGGAGTTGTCAACCGTGATGGCGAGATCATGGAACGGGCAGTCCTTCCCCGGGAGGAAGAGCAGCTCCGTCTTGCCGAGGTTCAGCTTGAGCTGGTGATCCGTCATCCACACTGATATGTCTGACAGACATGCAGAGATGCGATTCGCCGCCTGGTTATCAGAAGGGGGAAAGGAGAAGATTAATTGTGTGTCATCTGCATAGCAATGATAGGAGAGACCATGTGAGGATATGACAGAGCCAAGTGACTTGGTGTATAGCGAGAATAGGAGAGGGCCTAGAACAGAGCCCTGGGGGACACCAGTGGTGAGAACGCATGGTGCGGAGACAGATTCTCGCCACGCCACCTGGTAGGAGCGACCTGTCAGGTAGGACGCAATCCAAGCGTGGGCCGCGCCGGAGATGCCCAACTCGGAGAGGGTGGAGAGGAGGATCTGATGGTTCACAGTATCAAAGGCAGCAGATAGGTCTAGAAGGATGAGAGCAGAGGAGAGAGAGTTAGCTTTAGCAGTGCGGAGAGCCTCCGTGACACAGAGAAGAGCAGTCTCAGTTGAATGCCCAGTCTTGAAACCTGACTGATTAGGATCAAGAAGGTCATTCTGAGAGAGATAGCAGGAGAGCTGGCCAAGGACGGCATGTTCAAGAGTTTTGGAGAGAAAAGAAAGAAGGGATACTGGTCTGTAGTTGTTGACATCGGAGCTTGCTAGTAAATAAATAATCAACTAAGATTGGTGTGGTAAACTCATTGGTGGGACCCGGGTCCGTGCAGATTCCCGGATTATGCGACGTTCAGACATGAGACAAGAGGTTGATTAATTTAGCGACTGTTGTAAAATCGATATTCTGATATCCTTTGAGTTAATTTGGGAAATAGAAACTCAATCAAAATACTGTTCCCATGGTGCCCCAGGTTGATGAGTTAATAATTGCTTGATTTATTGCTTAATTCATTTAATCACGCAATTATAAACCGTTAATCATTCGATGAGCAACAGTCGTCACATTAACTAATACAACGGGGATGATCTCCAATTAGAGGCAGCTGGTCATCGTTGTCTCTAATTGGAGATCATACTTAAGTTGTTGTTTTTCCCACCTGGGTTTGTGGGAGATTGTATTGAGTAAGTGTATGTTGCACCTCTTCGTCACGGTTTGTTGTTTTGTTTATTTTGTTTATTTGTATGTCTTGCACAGTTTCACAGTTTAATAAAATGTGGTACGATACACACGCTGCGCCTTGGTCCCATTCTTCAGACAGCCGTGACAGAATCTCCCACCCACACATGTACACGGCTGGGCGGAACTGCTTGACCAAGATGAAGCAGTGTGAGGTGGAGGACTGGACCTGGGAGGAAATCCTGGATGGGGCAGGACCCTGGACAAGGCCTGGGGAGTATCGCCATCCTAAGGAGGAGATTGAAGCAGCGAGAGCAGAACGGCGATATTACGAGGGGGGGGGGGGCACACGGGTAGTTTGGTGGAGTCAGGTTTGGGACCTGAGCCAACTCCTCGTGCTTACCGTGGAGAGCTGAGGGGTGAACCAGAGCCAGTCAGGGAGACGAGTGAGGAACTCGACGCAAGGTTCCGGAGAGAGGGGTTAGCATTGAGAGCGCTGCAGAGCGGGCGTGCTGAGGAGCGTGACACCAGTCCGGTGTCATATGCACCTGTTTCACGCATCTGGCCTTCAGTGCGCCTCCCCAGTCTGGTACGTCCTGTGTCTCCTCCACGCCCTCGCTTGAGGGAGCGTGTGACATGTCAGGCACCATGTTTTGCGGTGATACGCACGGTGTCTCCAGTGCACATTCACAGCCCAGTGCGTCCTGTGCCAGCGCCCCGCACTTCTCAGGCTAAAGTGAGGATCCAGCCAGGACGGATTGTGCCAGCCCTACGCTCCAGTCCTCCAGTGCGCCTCCACAGCCCAGTACACCCTGTGCCTGCTCCTCGTACTCGCCCTGAAGTGCGTGTCACCAGTCTGGCGCCACCTGTGCCAGCCCCACGCATCAGGCCTCCAGTGCGCCTGCCCAGTCCGTCAGTAAATCAATGAATATAATAATAGACTGTGTGTAATGAATCCATTATGTCTTTCCCAAAGTAAACTGCCTGTTACTCAGGCCCAGAAGCTAGGATATGCATATAATTGGTAGTATTGGATAGAAAACACACTGAAGTTTCTAAAACTGTTAACCTCTCTAGGGTAGGTGGGACGAAATCGTCTCGCACTATTCAACAGCCAGTGACACATCAGAGCGCCAAATTTAAAACCACAAATGTCATAATTCAAAGTTCTCAAACATAGGACTATTTTACACCATTTGAAAGACAAGACTCTCGTTAATCTAACCACATTGTCCGATTTCAAAAAGGCTTTACAGCGAAAGCAAAACATTAGATTATGTTAGGAGAGTACATAGCCAGAAATAACCACACAGCCATTTTTCAAGCAAGCATATATGTCACAAAAACACAGCTAAATGCAGCACTAACCTTTGATGATCTTCATCAGATGACACTCCTAGGACATTATGTTATACAATACATGCATGTTTTGTTCAATCAAGTTCATATTTATATCAAAAACCAGCTTTTTAAATTAGCATGTGATGTTCAGAACTAGCATTCACACCGCAAACTTCCGGTGAATTTACTTAATTACTCAGCATAAAACGTTCACAAAATACATAATTATTTTAAGAATTATAGATACAGAACTCCTTTATGCAATCGCGGTGTCAGATTTTAAAATAGCTTTTCGGCGAAAGCACATTTTGCAATATTCTGAGTAGATAGCCCGGCCATCACGGCTAGCTAATTTGACACCCACCAAGTTTGGCCCTCACCAAACACAGATTTACAATAAGAAAAATTGGATTACCTTTGCTGTTCTTCGTCAGAATGCACTCCCAGGACTTCTACTTCAACAACAAATGTTGTTTTGGTTCCAAATAATCCATAGTTATATTGAAATAACTCCGTATTCTTCTTGCGTTCAGGTCACAATTCGAAGGGTGACGCACGAGCGCATTTCGTGACAAAAAATGTCAAAATATTCCATTACCGTACTTCGAAGCATGTCAAACACTGTTTAAAATCAATTTTTATGCGATTTTTCTCGTAAAATAGGGATAATATTCCAACCGGGCAACGTTGTATTCATTCAAAGACTGAAAGAACAAAATGGAGAATTCACATGAACGCGCATCTCCAGTGTCACTGTCCTCAGCCTGACCAGTAACAAACAGAGCTGCTGTACTTCGCCCAGAGACTGCAGACATCTCATTACACTTTCTGGCGCCTTCTGAGAGCCAATGGAAGTCTTAGAAAATGTCACGTTACAGCATAGATGCTGTATTTTCGATAGAGAGGCTACAGAAGGACAATAAATTGTCAGACAGGGCACTTCCTGTATGGAATCTTCTCAGGTTTTGGCCTGCCATATGAGTTCTGTTATACTCACAGACACCATTCAAACAGTTTTAGAAACTTTAGAGTGTTTTCTAACCAAATCTACTAATTATATGCATATTCTCATTTCTGGGCAAGAGTAGGGACCAGTTTAAATCGGGTACGTTTTTTATCCGGCCGTGCACTGCCCCCTAGCTCCAACAGGTTAAAATAATGTCTGTGTGTATAACAGAACTGATATGGTAGGCAAAAATCTGAGGAGAATCCATCCGTACATTTTTTTTTTTGGAGGTGACCACCCATTGAAATTCTTGTCTATGGGAAAATCTAAGAAAATCCTCCCAGATTGCAGTTCCTATGGCTTCCAGTAGATGTCAACAGTCTTTAGAAAGGGTTTCAGGCTTGTTTTTTGAAAAATGAGCTAGAATTAGTCGTTTTTCAAGGTGGCTCTCATTTTGACTGTAGTCTTGTGGCGTGCTTGGATGAGGGCGCGCACTTCGTTATTTATCTCCGGTATTGAACACACTATTCTCCGTCTTAAATTTAATCATTTATTTACATATTATGGTACCTGAGGATTGATTAGAAACGTTGTCAGATAGCAGAGGTTTAATTAATCTTGGCCTGTAGTATTCATGTGAACCTTATCAGTTTTAATATAATGTTAGCTATCATGTTTGCTAACTTCACAAGTTTGAGGACGCAACTATTAATTATGCTCAGATGGACTCAATGTCACAAATGCTGCAAAAGTTGAGACTGTATATCCAACTACACTTGAACTATTCACACACTTCTAAAATGTGTTGCTTTCATTGGCATGTCTGTCTGCAATGTAATGTACAAAGACAGAGTAGTGGCCTATATTTATGAGCAAACAAAATGGTACAGATTTCATGCTGTGGACTGGCTTAATCTGACAGTGGTCGTGAAATAGCAGTTCTGTGTTAACACTACTAAACAGACATTAACACATTGAGGTTTGCTAGTTGAGCACACTTCCCTGTGGCTCAGTTGGTAGAGCATGGTGTTTGCAACGCCAGCATGGTGTGTGAAATGAAATGTATGCATTCACTACTGTAAGTCACTCTGGATAAGAGTGTCTACTAAAAATGTCAACAACAAAAAAAAATTACAAAAATGCACTGTCAGTCAGACAACAAAGCGGCTGCATTGGCTTGCAAAATGATGTGTAATTTCTATTGAAATCCAGCCAGTGTGGAAAAACCCTCTCAGTTACGGGTGCAATAAATGTATGTTATTTACAGACATCCAACAATTGGAACTGTTAATTTAGAAGGCCTACGAGGGTACAGGCATTTGACTGATGAGACTGCCTGGAACATCTAAACCGGAACAACCATCTCAGTAATGGGTGCAATAAATCCAACTACAAACAGATTGGATTCATTTGAAAAAAGATGTTATCTATGGCTGCATTAGACCTTGAACAACGAGGCTTCAAGAAAGTGTGATTATTTTACTTTGTTGGGTACATTAAGGTGGTGACTTGTTGGGGAGGTGGAGTGATGTTTCCCTTTGAGGCACAAAGCTTCCCTGCAATGAGCCTTATAGTTGCCTGGTATGGTGATGACAGGATAAGTGGATACATTGGGTTGAGATGGGGCTTGTTCTAGTGGTTAATGAGAGGCCTCACACAAACCTGTTCCTCAGAGCCGGGCGATAAACTTTTTCCGCCATGGAGACCCAAGGTCCAGGCTCTCAGCCAAGTACTCGGCCTAAACAGGATAGCCTCAAAGGGAGTGGGCAGGGGACAAGTAGGAACAATCGCAAACTCTGTGATCTAGCAAAACCTTGCACCTCTTTAGGGCTAATCTGTGAGTGCCTGTGAAATTGGTTCCCATCCACTCTTGCCAAGTGAGTCATCGTAAGACAAGGCCTGTTAGCGAGCCAGACATATGATCCCTTCTTCTAAGGAGGAGTTAAAAGCTATAACACGTTGAATAGAGTAAACATCTACTGTTTAGAAATATTTTGACAATGAGAGTAGGGTAACAAAGGTGGCAGACACAGTAATCATGCAGCATGCATCTGACAGGTTTGCAGGTATAGCATGTCATCAATCAACTATTTCTTGATTAATGAAGATAAAATCTACATACTGTTCAACCAGAGTCAAGGAAAATGGCTGAGAATAGAAGGATCCTCAAAAAGTTCTACAGCTGCACCATCAAGAGCATCTTGACTGGTTGCATCATCACTTGGTATGGCAAATGCAAAGCGCTACAGGAGGTGGTGCGGACAGCCCAGTACATCACTAGGGAAAAGCTCCCTGCCATCCAGGACCTCTATATCAGGCGATGTCAGAGGAAGGCACGAAAAATTGCAAGAGTCCAGCCACCCAAGCCATAGACTGTTCATTCTGCTACCTTCCGGCAAACGGTACCAGACCAACAGGCTCCGAGACAGCTTCTACCCCCAAGCCATAAGACTGCTAAATAGTCAAGTAATGGTACCCAAACTATCATGACTGACTATCTTGCACTGACCCTACGCACACTCACTAGACTCACTTTGTCACGTCCTGACCCTAGTAAGATGTCATTTTCTATAGTAGAGTAGGTCAGGGCGTGACAGGGGTGTTTTGGGTGGTTTTCTATTTCTATGTTTAGTTCTAGTTTCCTATTTCTATGTTGCCGTTTTTTGGGATGATCTCCAGTTAGAGGCAGCTGGTTCGCGTTGTCTCTAATTGGAGATCATATTTAAGTTGGGTTTTTTTCTATTGTGTTTGTGGGCAGTTGTGTTCTGTTTAGTTGTGTTCTGTGTAGACTTCAGTACCTGACAGAACTGTTAGCTGATCGTTTTCTCTTTGTTATTTTCTTTAGTGTTCTGAGTTCAATAAACAGTAATTATGAGCACTCAACACGCTGCGCCTTGGTCCCCTCTATACGACAGCCGTTACACACTTTGCCTTCAGAAAGTATTCACACCCCTTGACTTTTTCAAAATGTTTTTTAAAATTGATTACATTTCTATTTTTTTGTAACTGGCCTAAACACAATACCCCATAATGTCAAAGTGGAATATTATATATGAAACTCTAAAATGTCTTGAAGCAAGCCTAAATAAGTTCAGTAGTAAAAATGTGTAGCCGACGTGAGTAAGACCTTTAAACAGGTCAACATTCACAAGGCTGCGGGGCCAGACAGATTAACAGGACGTGGCTCCGGGCATGTGCTGACCAACTGGCAGGTGTCTTTTCTGACATTTTCAACATGTCCCTGATTGAGTCTGTCATACCAACATGTTTCAAGCAGACCACCATAGTCCCTGTGCCCAAGAACACGGAGGCAACCTGCCTAAATGACTACAGACCTGTAGCACTCAGGTTCTACAGCTGCAACATCGAGAGCATCCTGACTGGTTGCATCACTGCCTGGTACGGCAATTGCTCAGCCTCCCACCGCAAGGCACTACAGAGGGTAGTGCGTACGGCCCAGTACATCACTGGGGCTAAGCTGCCTACCATCCAGGACCTCTTTACCAGGCGGTGTCACAGGAAGGCCCTTAAAATTGTCAAAGACCTAAGCCACACCAGTCATAGACTGTTCTCTCTCCTACCGCATGGGAAGTGGTACCGGAGTGTCAAGTCTAGGACAAAAAGGCTTCTCAACAGTTTTTACCCCCAAGCCATAAGACTCCTGAACAGGTGAACAAACGGCTAGCCGGACTATTTGCATTGTGTGCCCCCAACCCCTCTTTTACGCTGCTGCTACTCTCTGTTCATCATATATGCATAGTCACTTCAACTATACATTCATGTACATACTACCTCAATTGTCCTGACCAACCAGTGCCCCCACACATTGGCTAACCGGGCTATCTGCATTGTGTCCCGCCACCCACCACCCGCCAACCCCTCTTTTACGCTACTGCTACTCTCTGTTTATCATATATGCAGTCACTTTAACCTCTCTAGGGTAGGTGGGACGCAATCGTCCCACACTATTCAACAGCCAGTGAAAAATCAGAGCACCAAATTTAAAACCACAAAATGTCATAATTCAAAGTTCTCAAACATAGGACTATTTTACATATACACTTCTCCTGAATCGAACCACGTTGTCCGATTTCAAAAAGGCTTTACAGCGAAAGCAAAACATTAGATTATGTTAGGAGAGTACATAGACACAAATAACCACACAGCCATTTCCAAGCAACTAGCATGCATCACAAATACCCAAAACACAGCTAAATGAAGCACTAACCTTTGACGATCTTCATCAGATGACACTCCTAGGACATCATGTTACACAATACATGCATTTTTTATTCGATCAAGTTCATATTTATATCTAAAAACAGCATTTTACATTGGCGCGTGACATTCAGAAAATACTTTGCCTCCAATTTGCCTCCAATTTACAAAAATACTCGTCATAAACATTGATAAAATATTAAACTGTCATTCAAAGAATTATAGATGAACATCTCCTTTATGCTAATGCTGTGAAAGATTTCAAAATAACTTTACTGGGAAAGCACACTTTGCAATAATCTGAGTACTGCGCTCAGAAAAATACACTAAGGCAATACAGATACCCGCCATTTTGGAGTCATCTAAAATATTAAATAGCATTAGAAATATTCACTTACCTTTGATGATCTTCATCAGAAGCCACTTACAGGAATCCCAGGTCCACAATAAATGTTGTTTTGTTCGATAAACTCCATCATTTATGTCCAAATAGCTCCTTGTTGTTCGTGCGTTCAGTTCGCGCCAAAAATGTCACAAAGTAAAAAAAATTTAATCTATTTGAGTTCGTTCAAACATGTAAACGTTGTAAAGCATCAATCTTTAGGGCCTTTAGAACGTGAAAATTCAGTAATATTCCAACCGGACGGTTCCAGTGTCTTGAAAAACGTTTTGGAACACAGGTACCTTCTCACGTGAAGCGCGCCAATGAACTGATGGGTCTACAACTTCCCAGCCTTCTTGTTCGGTCTGTGTTCATCATAGACGCCTCAAACAACTTTCTAAAGACTGTTGACATCTAGTGGAAGCCTTAGGACGTGCAAAATGAACCCTAACTCACTGTGTGTTTGATTGGCAATGACTTGAAAGGACTACAAGCACCAGAATTCTCACTTCTGGGTTAGATTTTTCTCAGGTTTTTGCCTGCCATATGAGTTCTGTTATACTCACAGACATCATTCAAACTGTTTTAGAAACTTCAGTGTTTTTTCTATCCAAATCTACTAATAACATGCATATTCTAGTTCCTGGGCCCGAGTAGTAGGCCGGTTAATTTGGGTACGTTTTTCATCCGGCCGTGAAAATACTGCCCCCTACCCTAGAGAGGTTTTAACCACATCTACATGTACATAATACCTCAATCAGCCTGACTAACCGGTGCCTGTATCCTCGCTACTGTTATGGCCTCGTTACTGTATGTACTGTTATTTTTCACCGTCTTTTTACTGTTGTTTTTATTTCTTTACTTACCTATTGTTCACCTAATACCTTTTTTGCACTGTTGGTTAGAGCCTGTAAGTAAGCATTTCACTGTAAGGTCTACACCTGTTGTATTCGGCGCACCTGACAACTAAACTTTGATTTGATTTGATCAACAACCAACTCGACAGAGCTTGAAGAATTTTGAAAAGAATAATGGACAGCTGTAATTGCCGCCAAAGGTGCTTCTACAAAGTATTGACTCCGGGGTGTGAATAATTATGTCAATAAAACATTTCTGTTTAATTTTCAATGCATTTGCTAAAAACATGTTTCAATTTGTCATTATGGAGTATAGTGTGTAGATGGGTGAGAGGAGAAAAAATATTTAATCCATTTTAAATTCAGGCTGTAACACAACAAAATGTGAAATAAATCAAGGGGTATGAACACTTTCTGAAGGCACTGTATATACACACCATATACACACACAATCACACACACTACATTGACACTCCCACACAAAACCCACAAAAATTCACTTCATACACACACACACACACACACACACACACACACACACACACACACACACACACACACACACACACACACACACACACACACACACACACACACACACACACACACACACACACACACACACACACAAAACACAACACAGGAGATTGATGAAACTTTAATTGGGGAGGACGGGCTCGTAGTAATGGCTAGAGCAGAATAAGTGGAATGGTACCAAATACATCAAAAACATGGTTTCCATGTGTTCAATGCAATTCCATTTTCTCCGTTCCAGCCATTGTTAGGAGCCGTCCTCCCCTCAACAGCCTCCACCTACACACACACACACAATTTTACACTCATCATTTGCAGCTGCTTCTCTGTTCTTTATTTGACTGTTAATATCTATCCTAATGCCTAGACACTTTACCCTACCTCAAATACCTCGTACCTCTGCACATTTAACTAGTATTGGCACTCCCTGCATATAGCTCCATTATTGTGTATTTTATGTTATTATTAAACTCTGCATTGTTGGGAAGGGCTCGTAAGAAAGCATTTCACGGTAAAGTCTACACCAGTTGTATTCGTGTGACGAATACAATTTTATTTCGATTTCTTTTACAATTCTGTGTTGAACTGAAACAATAGCTGTTGATGACTTCGCAAATGGTATATAGGCATTAATGGCATCATTGATTACATATGACTGATAAAGTATGGTCCTATTTTATTTGCTCTGTGAAACTTATGTGGCGGATAAATCAGAATTAGTTGGATAATATAGATAATTAAGATGTTTTAGAATGAAACATTGTCTTCATATGTGAATGTGTCTTTACCTATTCTTAAACCATGTGAAGGGATGGCGTGTTTAATGGGGAACCAATTATTTGTCTCCACAATGTCTGTGCGCAAGTCACTCCCCTCAGTGAGCCTGTCCAGGAGTGGGGTCAAGAGGGGGTTTACTTGAGATGGGAGTATCTAGAGTTGACAATTGATATATGCCATTGGATGAAATGGTGTTTTTGTTCTATGAAGTACCAGGGACGTCATTAGGGACCAAACTGAACGATAATTTATAGCGAATGCTATCTGGCTGTGGATACTCCTTTCTAAAGTATAAGGTCCCTTTGTGAACTGTTCCTAAGATCTGTGGTTCGTCATGTACGTTGAAGGGGTGGTTCTTGGGTATAAAATATCTCAGTAGCTATTGTGTTGGCACCCTTTTTCAATGGTTCATTAGAGATAGTGCATTCTTGAAGGTCAAAGTGCTTTTGCAAAAGTATCTTAAGTATTAAAGATGTAGTTTAACTCAGACTGGTGTGTTTGTAACTCTCCTCATTTGGTAATGCAGAAATTAGCCACCACACGTATCTTTTGAAATGACTTCCATAGCCACAGTGAATCTAATACATTTTTAAGTGGACATCACTCAATAATCAATGACAAATATCATGGCTGGATGGGAGACCAGAGGTTAGCTGTAGATAAATCAGTTCTCCAACAGGAGCTGCTGCCCAGCCTTTTTTCTTTCTGATACTGGATATAATGTTGAAGATCTGATGTATAACATATGTTGAATTTGTACAACAAGAGTTGTTGATGCTGAAATTTGGTTACCATGATGACATAACCCTGTGGTTGAAATTGTTACCTATTTTCCACGTAGATTCCATGCCACATTACCTTGACAAATTACATTGAATCAACGTTGATTCAATCAGTTTGTGACCAGTGGGGTCTCTGCAGGCCTTTTATTTGAAAGACAGAGTGGTTTAAGGATCTCTACAGATCGGTGTCCCATCCGTTTTGTTCAAGAACTTGTTGCGTTAGATAGCAAACGTGTCCACTCTGGTCTTTGCCCGTGTACTCTAGCCAGCTCAACAGCTTGCTGATAAGCCTACAGTGTGGGTAGTTTACCTACATTATGAGATTATTATGGATAAGAGCGATATTATTTTTATTTGTCAAACAGCAGCCAAGCATCAATCATCATGTCACCAGAATAAGACCCTCGATATTTATTGGAAAGGAGCATCAAGCTTATCAGTGTGCACTTTCATCACCATGTGAAGTTCATCATAATTGATTTAATCTGTAGCCTAATAAACTGCATGGTTTCCTGAGTCATAGTGGGAGGACTGCTCAACATACCATCGCATGACATACCATAGGCCCAGCCAATAAGAATTCATTTTTCCCTACAAAAGGGCTTTACAGACAGAAATACTCCTCAGTTTCATTAGCTGTCTGTCTGGGTGTCTGGTCTCAGATGATCCCACAGGTGAAGAAGCCAGATGTGGAGGTCCTGGGCTGGCGTGGCTACACGTGGTCTTCGGTTGTGAGGCCGGTTGGACATACTGCCAAATTCTCTAAAATGACATTGGAGACGGCTTACGGTAGAGAAATTAATATTAAATTATCTGACAACAGCTCTGGTGGACATTCCTGCAGTCAGCATGCCAACTGCACGCTACCTCAAAACTTGAGACATCTGTAGCATTGTGTAGTGTGACAAAACTGCACATTTTAGAGTGGCCTTTTATTGTCCTCAGCACAAGGTGCACCTGTGTATTGATCAATCTGTTTAATCAGCCTCTTGATATGCCACACCTGTCAGATGGATAATTTCTTGACAAAGGAGAATTGCTCACCAAAAGGGCCATAAACAAATTTGTGCACAACATTTGAGAGATATAAGCTTTTTGTGCTTATGGAACATTTCTGGGAACTGTTAAGGATCGGGGTCCCGCTAGCGGGACAACTTCCGGTGAAACGAGTTCAAATAAATTCTAATATTTATATTAGATTTTAAACATTTAGGTACATATAAGTGTCTTATATCGACTGTCCAATTTACAGTAGCTATTACAGCGAAAATATGCCATGCAATTGTTGGAGGATGGCGCCCCACATCAAAATATTTTCCCACCGGCACATGTTTCATACATTCACAAATAACGATTAAATATTCACTTACTTTTTTCAAATCTTCCTCTGATTTGTCATCCAAAAGGTCCCAGCTATAACATGTAGGGTCATTTTGTTAGATAAAATCCTTCTTTATTTCCCAAAAAGTCAGTTTAGTTGGCGCCATCGATTTGAGTAACCCACTCGTTCAACTTGCAGAGAAAGGAATCCGAAAATCTACCCCTGAACTTAGTTTCAAGAAGTCAAAATACTTTTCCCAATGTAATCAAACTACAATATTTATTTAGGAAAGAAGTATGTTCAATAGGAACCGATTTTAGTTTCTTCATGGTGTGCCCCGACACGGATTTCCAAGACGGTGTCCTTCTACCAAAATTGTTATTTCTTATTTGTTTTTGAAGTTAAAAGCCTGAAACCTTGGACATAGACTGCTGACACCCTGTGGAAGCCATAGGAATTACATCCAGGGAGATATTTTACAATATGACCTTTCTCTTGCATTTCTAAGAGGATTGTCTCTCAAAAAAAAACATTTCTGGGTTGGTATTTCTTTGGATTTTCTACTACCATATCTATTGTGTTATATTATCCTACATTATTTTAACATTTCTACAAACTTCAATTATATGCATATCCTGGCTTCAGGGCCTGAGCAACAGGCAGTTTACTTTGGGCACATCATTTAGGTGGAAATGGAGAAAAAAAGTGGCCTAGACCCACTTTACATGTTGCGTTTATTTTTGTTCAATGTATGTATAAACAATATTGGTTAGTCTGTAAGAAATTGTAACCCCCATTTGTATGCGGATGATACTGTTGTGTAATCTGTTGCCTAAGGTGACCAGATTTCTGAAATTAAAACCAGGACATTTCCAGTTCGGCGGTCAATATATCATTAAAGAAACACCACAGACAAGACAGAACTGTCCAATCTGAACAGGCATTCAGAGGTCCTGGTTGTCTGGGTAGAATTAGAGCAGAAGGATGAAAAAACAGACAATAGTATATGGGAAATACTTAACAACATAATAAAGAAATAAGATGACGAGATTGGTAACTACATAATATACTTATGCCAACCTAATATGTATATTTCTCAGAAGAATGTATTTTCTTCAGGATTGCTCCGTCTTCGGCCAGCTTCTCCATGAACTCCTGGCAGGGGAGGTTGAAGTTTGTCTACACAATAAGCATGGCCTTGAATGAATAGTGAACCTATTTCTTGCTGCTGTCCATACATCATTCGTTTGGGAGAACACTCTCTCGACTGGTGCATTACTTCCAGGTAAGCACATGACAACAGATGCTAATCTAGCCAGGTTAGTGTGTTGGGTGTCGTACTCTTTGAAGTGGGTAACCACCGGGCTCAATCTCTGACTAAGCGGTGTCTCAGATGGTTTCCATTCGTCAAGCGATCCCCCCTTTAGGACCTCTTGCATGCCAGTAACCTTGCCAAACAATGCATCCTCATGGATGGTCACATTGGGGCATTGCAGTGTGCCTGCTGCCTTCTGGATCTCTTCACGTTGAGGTTGCCTTTTTAAAAGGAGACAATGTAAATATTTTAGATTATCTGTGTGCTTTCCCCATGCTTGCAAGTAGTTCACAGCCGTAGGGAAGAATGATTGGGCTGTTTTGAGAAAGCTTTCTTTAGACATTGCTCCATTTTCCTCTAGCTCTCTCAAAAGTCCTCTGACCAAAACTGGAATGAAGTTGTCATCATGTCTTGCAGTCAATTTTGCCTCAATGTTTCTCAGAATTGCAGCTGACTCCACAGCACAGCGGTCTTGGCCTTCCCCTGCTGCCAATTGAAAAAGAGGAATTACAAAGGCTGCAGTTAACCTCTATGGGCTAGGTGGAATACCTAAAAAATGCAAAAACTTCAATTTTTCAAACATATGACTATTTTACACCATTTTAAAGACAAGACTCTCGTTAATCTAACCACACTGCCCGATTTCAAAAAGGCTTTACAACGAAAGAAAAACATTAGATTATGTCAGCAGAGTACCCAGCCAGAAATAATCAGACACCCATTTTTCAAGCTAGCATATAATGTCACATAAAACCAAACCACAGCTAAATGCAGCACTAACCTTTGATGATCTTCATCAGATGACAACCCTAGGACATTATGTTATACAATACATGCATGTTTTGTTCAATCAAGTTCATATTTATATCAAAAACCAGCTTTTACATTAGCAAGTGACTAGCATGTGACTAGCATTCCCACCGAACACTGCCGGTGAATTTACTAAATTACTCACGATAAACGTTAACAAAAAACATAACGATTATTTTAAGAATTATAGATACAGAACTCCTCTATGCACTCGATATGTCCGATTTTAAAATAGCTTTATGGTGAAAGCACATTTTGCAATATTCTCAGTAGATAGCCCGGCATCATAGGGCTAGCTATTTAGACACCCAGCAAGTTTAGCCTTCACCAAACTCCGATTTACTATTAGAAAAGTTTGATTACCTTTGGTGTTCTTCATCAGAATGCACTCCCAGGACTGCTACTTCAATAACAAATGTTGGTTTGGTCCCAAATAATCCATTGGTGTCTGATTATTTCTGGCTTGGTACTCTGCTGACATAATCTAATGTTTTGCTTTCGTTGTAAAGCCTTTTTGAAATCGGACAGTGTGGTTAGATTAACGAGAGTCTTGTCTTTAAAATGGTGAAAAATAGTCATATGTTTGAGAAATTGAAGTAATAGCATTTCTAAGGTATTTGAATAACGCGCCACAGGATTCCACTGGCTGTTACGTAGGTGGGACGATTTCGTTCCGCCGACCCTAGAGAGGTTAAAATCATTTATTTACTAAACTAAATAATTCACAGAAAGGCATACTAACAGTAGGTATCGTTACAAAGAAATGGTAGAGGAATGTGCCCTAGTGGGCTAAACCGGCATGGCGGCTTGTTAACCTCTTACATCTAGACGTTCCGCTAGCGGAACACCTGCTCCAATATCCAATGATAGGCGTGGCGCGAATTACAAATTCCTCAAAAATACAAAAACTTCAATTTTTCAAACATATGACTATTTCACAGCATTTTAAAGACAAGACTCTCCTTTATCTAACCACACTGTCCGATTTCAAAAAGGCTTTACAGCGAAAGCAAAACATTAGATTATGTCAGCAGAGTACCAAGCCAGAAATAATCAGACACCCATTTTTCAAGCTAGCATATAATGTCACAAAAACCCAGAAGACAGCTAAATGCAGCACTAACCTTTGATCATCTTCATCAGATGACACACCTAGGACATTATGTTATACAATACATGCATGTTTTGTTCAATCAAGTTCATTTTTATATCAAAAAACAGCTTTTTACATTAGCATGTGACGTTCAGAACTAGCATACTAACTAACTTCCGGGGAATTTGCAAAAAAATTACTAAATTACTCACGATAAACGTTCACAAAAAGCATAACAATTATTTTAAGAATTATAAATATAGAACTCCTCTATGCACTCGATATGTCCGATTTTAAAATAGCTTTTTGGTGAAAGCACATTTTGCAATATTCTAAGTACATAGCCCAGCCATCACGGGCTAGCTATTTAGACACCCAGCAAGTTTAGCACTCACCAATATCAGATTTACTATTATAAAAGTTTGATTACCTTTTGTTGTCTTCGTCAGAATGCACTCCCAGGACTGCTACTTCAATAACAAGTGTTGGTTTGGTCCAAAATAATCCATCGTTATATCCGAATAGCGGCGTTTTGTTCGTGCGTCCCAGACACTATCCGAAATGGTAAATCAGGGTCGTGCGCATGGCGCAATTCGTGACAAAAAAAATCTAAATATTCCATTACCGTACTTCGAAGCATGTCAACCGCTGTTTAAAATCAATTTTTATGCAATTTATCTCGTAAAAAAGCAATAATATTCCGACCGGGAATCTCCTTTTCGGCAAACAGAGGAAAAATCACAAAGACGGGGGCGGCCAGGGCATGCGCCTAAGCCCACAGTCCCTTGATCGGCCAGTTGAGAAAGGCGATAATGTGTTTCAGCCTGGGGCTGGGATGACGACATTCTGTTTTTTCCCGGGCTCTGAGCGCCCATGGAAGACGTAGGAAGTGTCACGTTAGAGCAGAGATCCTTAGTAAAAGATAGAGATCGCAAAGAAGTTCAAGAAATGGTCAGACAGGCCACTTCCTGTAAAGGAATCTCTCAGGTTTTGACCTGCCATTTGAGTTCTGTTATACTCACAGACACCATTCAAACAGTTTTAGAAACTTTGGAGTGTTTTCTATCCAAAGCCAATAATTATATGCATATTCTAGTTACTGGGCAGGAGTAGTAACCAGATTAAATTGGGTACGTTTTTTGTCCAGCCGTGAAAATACTGCCCCCTAGCCATAACAGGTTAAACAAAAGGGGGGTGGGGGCAGCGGAGAAGACACTACAGAGTTGATAAATATTAACAATTGAAATGCTAATCCTTTGCACAATGAACGCTCACTCATTCGGGAACAATTGCAATCAATATATATATTTACGCTCAGTGTGTCGTCGGGATCTTTGTTGAAAAGTTCGGTTCTGTTGGAGAGTCTTGTCCTCGCGTTCTCTCTCTCTCTCTCTCTCTCTCTCTCTCTCTCTCTCTCTCTCTCTCGGTTAGAATGGCTCTTTCAAAGCGACATTCATTAATGTCGTTATAGAATGGATGTTTCGCCGGTCTTCGCGTTCAATGATACCGAATTCCTAGCTGCAGACTAGTAATTCATATCAAAGACTTGTTCTTATTCTGTATCGATAGTCTAATAGTTTAACCACGTGGTATGGTTAAAGTTCAGTAGAGGGATGCATGGTCAAACCTATTAGCCAACTCGTAATGGAGTGGAGGCCTGGTCTTAGGAAAGAAACCCTGGGTGGGGGTTTATATACTGAACGTAGAAAAGGCTGTCACATGATGCCAGGTCCAGTCTGTGTCCCTGGGGGCGTGTTGATGACTTAGTTAAGACATTAAACAGAAAATACAATTCTCTCACATTAACATCTTACAAGCATCCTAACATATTCCAAATAGCTTTATCCTTATTCATACATTTTATACAACCATTTATACGTAAGTCTCATAGTTGAGGCTAGTATATAAACATTATTATGGTAATATTGTCTCTCATGAGTTTCACAAAATTGTACCAAACGGACCAGTTTGTAGCTGGATTCTTCACCGATCTTTTATACCTTCTCCAGAACATAAATATAGTTCGGTTCTCCAATTCTGTGAGGTGGTAGAATCCTTTGTTCTCTCCATGAAAACACTGTCTCTTTATATTGTGGCCATGAGGTGGGACATTTTCTTAGGAATTTATGACCCCTTCTGACCACAGCAACCTGGGTGTAGGAGACCGAGGGAGATGGTGAAGAAGTGCAGGGGGAGGGGGTCAACTGTGCTCGCTGTACCCAAAGAGGGCAACGTCATGACACTTCCCTGAAAAGTTACATATCGCGGGGGTTATTCAATGCTAATGCAGAACGCCACAGGATGTTTTTGTGTTGGTTAAGGGCAGTCAGGTCTGGAGAGAACCAAGGGCAATATCTGTTCCCAGGTTCTACATTTTTTGAATGGGGCATGCTTATTTAAGATTGTGAGGAAAGCACTTTTAAAGAATAACCAGGCATCTTCTACGGACGGAATGAGGTTAATATCCTTCCAGGATACCCGGGCCAGGTCGATTAGAAAGGCCTGCTCGCTGAAGTGTTTTAGGGAGCGTTTGACAGTATTGAGGGGTGGTCGTTTGACCGCAGACCCATTACGGACACAAGCAATGAGGCAGTGACCGCTGAGATCCTGGTTGAAGACAGCAGAGGTGTATTTGGAAGGCAGGTTGGTTAGGATGATATCTATGAGGGTGCCTGTGTTTACGGATTTGGGGTTGTACCTGGTAGGTTCATTGATAATTTGTGAGATTGAGGGCATCAAGCGAAAGGGAGTCCGATAAACTCTGGGTTGAATCACGCTGTGCAGACTGGCAGGAGTTGTCCAGGCTAAAGGTTAGCTGATGACCGCTAGCAGTGGGTAGCTGACTACTAGCTAGTAGCTAGTCAGCTGGCTAGCTTCTGTTGGGGGTTCTGGTTCTAAAGTAAAGAAAATAGCTGATCCATACCACATTGGGCGAGGCAGGTTGCAGGAGAGTATGTTGAAGTTGGGGTTAATAAAAATCAAAAAATATATGCAAAGAAAAAAAAAGAAAGAGGAAGGTCTGTGAAAACAACAGCAGGAAAATGAGTCGGAAGCACAGTATTTTGGATGCATTTTAATAATGTAGACAATGTTAGAGCACAGTATAGAATTTGCCAAAACAGAATCTCATATAAAGCCGGTTCTACGCACAACCTACAGCGGCATATGCGACCTGTGCACCCAACTGTGAAGCTAGCTGTAGCGGAGCTTCGAGAAACTAGCGGGCCTGCTAGTGATAGTGGTGGAGCCAGCACCTCCACACGTGGAGATGTATCCACTCAGTCAAGTAGGCCTGCTCCACGACCCACAGCAACGCAGTCTTCTATGGACCAGTTTATGCCAAAGTCTATGTCTGTAGCAAAACAAGGCTAAATTGATATTGCTTTGGCTAAAATTATTTCCAGCCTTTTTCGATCGTGGAGGACAGAGGTTTTAGAAATTATAGCTATAGTCTAAATCCAATGTACACAATTCCAAGCAGGAAAACCCTTTCAAAATCACTTATTCCACAACTGTACGAGAGAACATAGGCTTCAGTGCGGGACTTGATTGTAAGAGATGCTCTGAAGTTGATGAAGCCCACTGTGGACAAAGTTAAAGCAGCTGTGGAATACTTCCACAGGAGCGCAGTAGGTGCTGAAAAACTAAAGTCTACACAACGCCAGATGGGGATGCCTGAGCTGAGGCCTAAACAAGACTGCACTACAAGGTGGAATTCAACATTTTATATGTTGAAGCGTTTTTTTGAGTCAAAGGATGCCATCATCTCTACCCTGGCCATTGTCAATGCACCTGTTGATGCTCAGCCACCAGATATAAGCAAATGTAACCACAGGACATGTGACAGAGTTGATGGACACCCTATGTTCATCAATGGACAGAAAGTTCCACAGAATGGAATATAATCACGTGCTATCAGAAACCGCTACAATTGACCCCAGGTTTATTAAGAAGTTAGCCTTCAGTGATGCCAGAGTGATTGAGGCTCTTCAAAGAATAACCTCAGCAGCAGGGAGGGACAGCCCCTCCTCCAAAGATCTGCAGATCTTCTGAGCTGGTGGAAGAACAAGACCTCTGTCTACCCACGGCTTACTAAAGTCATGACAGGGAGACTCTGCATATCGGCCACATCTGTTCCCTCTGAGAGGGTCTTCTCGAAAACGGGACAAATAATTACTGAGAGAAGAAACCGCATCAGCCCCTTGAAAGAGAGGCAGCTTGCATTTTTGAATGCAAATCTCTCATAAAAGCAAAAATATGGGCAGCATTGCCGTGTGCTGCTGGTTATAACATGGCAATAAAGAAGAGAGAGAAACGAGGGACCAGTTTAATGTTTTAAGTGGGATGCTGCAGTTTTGCTATTTATTTTTCTTTGACATGGTGCAATATTCTATTATTATGTTGTTCAGATTGAATGCGTTTTGAATTGTTACATTTATATGCACTTTGTTTATATACATTAAAAAAAGTTACTTTAAATGCACATGTGTAATAGCATCCTTTTTTACATTTATTTCAATTTATGGGATGCTGCAGTTTTGCAAATTGTTATTTATTTTTCTTTGATATGGTGGAATATTCTATTATGCTGTTCAGATTGTATTCATTTTGAATGGTTAGATTTATATGCACTTTGTTTATATACATTCAAAAGTTATACTTTAAATTCAAATGTTTAACAGCATTCTTTTTCATAACAAACCAATGCATCTTTAAATACATTGTGGTTAAGGTAAAGTATGATTTAATAATTTAATTAGAATTGTTTTAACACCAATCATATTCAAACTATCGCAAACTGTTTGACTTGAAAAAATACAAAACCTATATTTTTTTATGAGCCGTTTGGGAGCCAAAAGAGCCGGCTACTTTTTGGTGAGCTGAGCCGAACGAGCCGGCTCACAGAAAAGAGCCAGAATGCACATCACTAATAGCAACACTACCACATATCCGTTAAATTGGTACAGCACTCTCACTAATGGGTGGCAGAAATGTAGCCCCTTATAAGGCATGCCTCCATGTATGTTAATGAGCCAGAAACAACAATACCATGTAACCAGTAATGGTCAAAAGGTTTTTGGTGTGCCAAACATACTGTATGATACTATATTCTGTGGGGTGGAATTACGGAACCATTTGAAATACAGAAATTCTTTGCACCATAATTTACAGTATGCTGAAGTATAATGCCTCACAGAAATGTACTGTGTGCTGGAGTATAATGCTTTACAGTATTTTATTTTTGATAAATGTACACATTGTGTAAATCAGTTTTCCATTAGTGTAATAGTGTTTTAATTAATTTTGTAAATCATAAATGCTATACACACCTTGTTTGGTTGGATCACTTGTTTGAAAAGGTTGCCAGCATCCCACAACACTGTGCGGTTACAGTAATGTACTGTTAAACCAAAGTTAATTTGAAATTTAAGGAATCATTTACTGTTTACTTCTAAAATCCCAGACTGCATTGCCATTTATGGCAATTTACTCTAAATAATTAATATGGAACTTTACTGTGAGTTTTATTGTGTAATACTGTAAAAACAAGATTATTTTACAGTGTATAGTATCCACACATAAGATTCATGCAAATCTTGCTTTGAATTCTATCATGCTTATGTAAAGTTAGGGTTTGGCCCGCTGTGTCCAACTGACAATCAATCTGTCTCAACTCTGCATGTTCGAAGGGATGATTATGAAAGCCAGAGTTCTGGTGAGGGTCCTGGGTAACTAACAGCCAGAGGATTGAGGCGCTACCATCATAACACTGGGCCCTTTTTTTTCAGGATCCTATTCTCAATAGGATTTTGATAGGATCCTGGTCTGAACAGATTTGTTTTACAAGATCTAAACAGGATTAGCTACAGTCTGGGATTTGGGATACTCTTCATTTAGAAGACTTTCTTATTGAAACCTTTTGAACATTAAACGTAGTCAATCTGGCACATTGTCTTCCAATCAATATGTAATGTATATAAACAATTTAAAACGTATTTGCTTTTATCAATTTCTTTATTTTCTTGACACTAAAACACATCTACAGTTCAACACAACATTTGGCAAAATACAATGATTTGGCAAAAACCTTGTAATGATTGATTCAACATCTCTTCCTGTAAACTGGCAAAAAATGAGCATTGTTCAATTAGGATTCAGCAAAACATGAAGAATGCACTTCATGCAGAGACAATGTCCATGACACTAACTTTGTGCCAACTTGAATAAGAAACACATCCTAAGCTGCCCTCCTAATACACTCACTCACAGACTTGAAAAGGGAGAACAGAATTTGTGCAAAGAAAAAATTGATCAGAGAACAAACCTTTTGCGACAGATCACCACCATATTGAACCTCAGTTTCTTTTCTGTACAACAAAACAGTTTCATAATCATATTCTGGGACAGTTCATGAACTCACAATAGCTCCATTTGAGACAGCCACCAGCACAATGAGTCACACATTTACACATGAATAAAAGTTCTATATCTCTGCTGAATTTCAAAAAGATGGTTGAAATTAGGTAATGTCACAACAGGATTAGCGTTTAAGCCAAAAACTGTCTGCATTCTCCTTTGTGTAATTGTCTCACTTGAGGAAAAATGTCCTTCCCACAACAGTATTACCACTGTCGTCAACACTGGCTCTCTGGTTTAAGTGTCTCTTTTCCCCCATCATTCATGAGCTGCTTTGAAGAACCAACATTATTCAAAGTTGAGTACACTTGAAAGTTAGAGACTGAAATATTACAAATACAAAATATACACCACATTATTCTAAAAGTGTTTAGAATGCCTTTTGACGGTCTTGATTGACTGCATTTTATTGCATAACTTGAAAATATGATTGGTTGATACAACTATGACATAGCCAGAAGATCGAAGCAAGGCAACGCCAGTGGCTGAGCTGAAGAATACAATCTTTTTATTAGCTATAATCTGTGGCTGTAAAAATGTAGTGGTCTGCTGACACTAATAGGCTATGTGCTGTCATTTTATTTTACTAGCAAGTTAGTTATTAATACCTACCTCTGCAAGTTGGGCTCCCGAGTGGCGCAGCTGTCTAAGGCACTGCATCTCAGTGCAAGAGGTATCACTACAGTCCCTGGTTTGAATCCATGCTGAATCACATCTGGAAGTGATTGGGAGGTGAACAATTGGGCCAGCGTTTTACGGGTTTGGCCAGGGTAGGCTATCATTGTAAATAAGAATTTGTTCTTAACTGACTTGCCTAGTCAAATAAAAAAGTGAATCTATTAGCCAGTAGTTGTTGGCCTACTCACTGGGCATTATTAGCTAGTGAGAATTAGTGTTAGCAATTTGTTTTCCAAACTTAAATAGCTATTAATGGACTAGCTAACTTAGTTGGAGTATAGGTCAACTCTGGGCTCCCGAGTGGTGCAGCGGTCTATGGCACTGCATCTCAGTGCTAGAGGTGTCACTACCGACCCTGGTTCAATTCCAGGGTGTATCACAACCGGCCATGATTGAGAATCCCATAGGGCGGAGCACAATTGGCCCAGCGTCGTCCGGGTTAGGGTTTGGCTGGGGTAGGCTGTCATTGTTATTTACAATTTGTTCTTGACTGACTTGCCAAGTTAAATAAAGGTAAAAAAATATATATAAAAAATGGCGCAACCAAGGGTAGCCTACATATTACTGTCAGCTGCCCACAATATCAGCTAGATTGATTGACTTTGCTGTGCAGCTCACCCTTGACTGGCAGCAGGCTATAATGCACCGCTGGCGCAGCTCTGCTTCAGCCTTTGGAACTAGGCTATGTCACAGCAGTATAAAGAAATCACAGACTGGAACAGTGAAATAAAAAGCCATTCGGTGAACGGCCTTCTTAAATCTTCTACACTTTTTAATGAAATGGTAGAACTGTGGGGTGTTTTTAAAATGAAAGTTACAGAATTCCGCTTGCCTACATACAGGCATGATCTGTGTCAGTGGACCAGTTTGTTTTAAGGATGGAACACACCATTACGAATGTCGGCCGTGCACAGTACTGTAGATCATCTTCAGGGAGTCAACAAAAGGTGATGTTTCGACATGTTGAGGCTATGATTTATTTTTTCCTTCTACATAGTCTATAAGAAAAATACTTATTTACCCTCTTTATACAAATGGTCCCACTGAGTAAATAAAACAAAATGAAAGCAGTCTGAAAGTTGTTTACACCGTTTGCTCTTTGAAGGTTGCATGTATAACTTGATTTAATGTTTATCGTGGAAGATGGCTCGATTGATATTTAAAGGCAATGTTCCTGTGTTTGCGGAGACTGCATTCATGGTAAACGCTGCACATGTCGGCTCAAACGGAAATTACCTTTACATTTGAATTGCGCTACACTGCAGATCTTCTGCAAAATGGATTGAATCAAGCCCTAACTTGAAACCACCACCTGTGCCATTGCATTGGTAAGGTAGCTTTTTGGTAGCGCAGCTAGCTAAAGGGGTTTCAAGAGGGTAGTCATGTGTTGCGAGGCAGAGGTCATTTTCTCGGTGTGAGCTGGAGGAAGTGGCACAGCTAAGCAAGCACAGTGACATCATTACTCCTACATAAAGCATTCATAACAGCATAAACATTCATAACACATCCATTAAGGTATAAGTAACATTTATAAAGACCTTCATAGTGCATTTGTAAAGCATCTACAGAAAGAACTCTGAGATGCGAAAACATTGGGAATGGTGGTAGTTCGGAGCACTGAAATGTCCTTAACTTTTAAATTCAACTTCTCAAACATTTTATTGATTGCATTTTTACATGTGTTTGCAAAACATATAGCCAGATACTGTAAATATCTGGTGAATTTTTAGAGCATGTAAGCAACAGAAGTTATATTTCCCATTCGGGTTGACCGGTCAGTCTAACTCTGAGGTCATTAGTGACATTAGTCCACAGTTAATCATTGTTCTTGACAAACAGAAACATTTTCTTAGTTCATGTTTTGGTTGATCACTATCATTTACATTACGAAATAATATATGGTAAGTAAACCTTCGGTTTTTTGCATTTGGAAAGCAAAAGGAAATGGCTAAATTGCTTTTAACAATTGCCGGTGACAGTGTTCTGTTGTGGCTTTTGGTGAAAACATCAGAGACAGAATATTATTTCAGATCATTTCAAGAATATGCTTTGTGCTGGCTATGGATTTTTGGAAATTAAATTCAAAGTAAGCAAAGTATAACAATGGCAACATTCATGATTACTTTGTAGTGATGTATAATAATGCTCTAGAGGTTTTGGAAATAGTAAAAAGTATTTCAATGAACCAATAAAGTAAAATAAGGGAAGAAAATGTTTGTTCTGCCAAAAATGTATTTGTTCATGTGACTTTTATTTTCACATTTATCCTGTCATGTGACATACTATTCAATAATGACTATATGAATGCACTCTGAAGGTCTTTAGGGTACCGATTCCATGAACATTTTATGAATTGTTTATGTATGCAACCTTCAACGAAAGTGGTACACTGTATTTGAACTATACATCATACCAGCATCATAATATAGTCATAAACATGACATAATGACAGGTATTATGATATACACTATCGTTCAAATGTTTGGGGTCACTTCAAAATGTCCTTGTTTTTGAAAGAACAGCACATTTTTTTGTCCATTAAAATAACATCAAATTGATCAGAAATACAGTGTAGACATCGTTAATGTTGTAAATTACTTTTGTAGCTGGAAACGGTAGATTTGTTTTATGGAAGGAATATCTACATAGGAGTACAGAGGCCAATTATCAGCAACCATCACTCCTGTGTTCCAATGGCATGTTGTGCTAGCTAATCCAAGTTTATCATTTTAAAAGGCTAATTGATCATTAGAAAACCCTTTTGCAATTATGTTAGCACAGCTGAAAACTGTTGTTCTGATTAAAGAAGCAATACAACTGGCCTTCTTTAGACTAATTGAGTATCTATAGCATAAGCATTTTGTGGGTTCAATTTACAGGCTCAACATGGCCAGAAAAAAATAACTTTCTTCTGAAACTCGTCAGTCTGAAGGCTATTCCATGCGAGAAATTGCCAAGAAACTGAAGATCTCGTACAACGCTGTGTACTACTCCCTTCACAGTACAGCCAAACTGGCTCTAACCAGAATTGAAAGAGAGGTAAGGGAGGCCCCGGTGCACAACTGGGTCCATTATTTTAATGGACAATTTTTTGGATTTTCTTTCAAAAACAAGGACATTTCAACATGACCCCAAAGTTTGGAACGGTAGTGTACATAATGCACATACTACCTCAGGTCATTATGTAGCATTTAAGTTCAAGGTTGGAGGTATCTTTGGTAAAAAATAACAAATCAATAGCATTTTCAATCTTTCACAATGAAACCACAGATGTGTGGGCAGATCCAAGCTTGAATAGTTATCCTATTTTTCATGCACTGAACTCATATGGTGAAATTTGCTTAAAGGTTAAAAATATACAAGTGAATATTTAAGACAATGTGGCTAGATGGCAATAGACAAGCCCACACAGATAAGCATATGATTCATTATTCATGTAAAATGTGTGCTCTCATCCTTGTACCACAATAGGGAGTAAATATGAGTGCAAAAACATTCTAAATGAAATTGAATAATGTTCGCATTGTAAGTAAAATATTCATGGAGCATATGATAGAACTGCAATGCATTTAATGTGATAATGCTCACTAAGAAACCACTATTAACATAATAGTTCTCTATTTTTATGTATCTTCCTTTCCTTCTTTCTACACTGTCTTACTGTATCGATATATGATTAAAGATGAGTGTCAGTGTGTTTTGCAGTGCAAATGCAACCTTCAAACAGTACAGAAATTTACATTTTACAGTAAATGACACGATTGAATTACTTTCATATGTGTTCAATAAACACTGCATAGATGACTGTATCACTAATACATATGAAGGTCTATCATAAAATGCCTCAATTCAATAAATAGTACATATTTTAATTGACAACTATTTCTTAAATTTCAAAAATGTATTGTATGCTGCCATATGAAAATGTCATGCCAGCCTGACTCCCACATAGCAAAACAGTTACAGTACATCATAAAAAACAAATAGCAGCAGATGTGGTCACATTCAGAGATTAAACACACCTATATACACAAAAGTATGTGGACAGCCCTTCAAATTAATGGATTCTGCTATTTCAGCCATACCCGTTGCTGACTGGTGTATAAAATCGAGTACACGTCCATGTAATCTCCATATACAAACATTGACAGTAGAATGTCCGTACTGAAGAGCTCAGTGACTTTCAACGTTGCACTGTCATAGGATGCCACCTTTCCAACAAGTCAGTTTGTCGAGTTTCTGCCCTGCTAGAGCTGCACCAGTCAACTTTAAGTGCTGTATTTAGTGTTTATTAGGGATGTGGAAACGTCTAGGAGCAACTGCGGCCCAGCGGCAAAGTGGTAAGCCACACAAACTCACAGAACGGGACCGCCGAGTGTTGAAGCGCGTAGCGGGTAAAAATCGCCTGTCCTCGGTTGCAGCAGTCACTACCAAGTTCCAAACTGCCTCTGGAAGCAACGTCAGCTTAAGAACTGTTCGTCAGGAGCTTCATGAAATGGCCGAGCAGTCGCACACAAGCCTAAGATCACCATGTGCAATGCCAAGCGTCAGCTTGAGAGGTGTAAATATTACCGATATTGGACTCTAGAGCAGTGGAAACACGTTCTCTGGAGTGATGAATCACGCTTCACCATCTGGCAGTCCGATGGACGATTCTGGGTTTGGCGGATGCCAGGAGAATGCTACCTGCCTGAATGAGTAGCACCAACTGTAAAGTTCGGTGGAGGAGGAATAATGGTCTGAAGCTGTTTTTCATGGTTCGGGCTAGGCCTCTTAGTTCCAGTGAAAGGAAATCTTAAGCTACAGCATACAATGACATTCTAGATGATTCTGTGTTTCCAACTTTGTAGCAAAAGTTTGGAGAAGGCCCTTTCCTGTTTCAGCATGACAATGCCCCTGTGCATTAAGTGAGGGCCATACAGAAATAGTTTGTCGAAATCGTTGTGGAAGAACTTGACTGGCCTGCACAGAGCTCTGACCTCAACCCCATCGAACACCTTTGGGATGAATTGGAATGCCGACTGCGAGCCAGGCCTAATCGCCCAACATCAGTGCCCGACCTCACTAATGCTCTTGTGGCTGAATGGAAGCAAGTCCCTGCAGCAATGTTCCAACATCTAGTGGAAAGCCTTCCCAGAAGAGTGGAGGCTGTTATAGCAGCAAAAGGGTGGACCAACTCCATATTAATGCCCATGATTTTAGAATGAGATGTTCGACGAGCAGGTGTCCACATACTTTTGGTCATGTATAAAAGTGAGATTTTATGAATAAAATATTAAATGCATTGCAAATGACAACATAAATCATGATTGAATTGAAATGCAATAGACAAATTAAGGCTGAGCAAATCTGTCTGGCAACAAAATAAAAAAAGAGAATGGCTCATTTGGGCCCCTATAACCAGTGAGAAAAACATGTTGGAACATTGTCAAAGACAATGTCAAATATATTTTTAAGTAATGCCTCCAACTGCAAAACAACAATTTCATGGCCCTTCAAGGAATTCCACCCCAAAACCATTTATCAAGGTTATTGAATGCCTTGTACTCCTTGTGCCTTTTGAGATGATCACAAGCGAGGCATGTGTGTTCGGCCCAGAAGTATGCCTTTTTCACCTTAAAGTGCCGTCTCCACTCAAAGTATCTGAGATACATTTCCTCATTCCTGTCCAAGAGCAGGATATAATCAGCCAGCTCTTTGGGTGAGGTGAAGTCATCTACATGGATAAAGGCTTCCCCCTGGACAAAGTTCTCGTAGTTCTGTCTTGGTGGACCTAAAACCACAGGCACCGTCCCTACAGAGAGTGGGTTATACAGTTTCTCTGTGATGTAGTCTTTGTGAATTGAGTTCTCAAACGCCAAGTAGAATTTACAACTGGCGATGGTAGGAAAGTATTCTTGATCTGCAATGTACTCTCCAAAGGCTTGTCCATAAGCGTGAACTTCAATATGTTTATAGAGCTCGTTGTAGTACTTCACTCGCACGTGATCCTGGTTCCAGTTGCTGACAATCCAGCAGATCAACTTGCTTTTGCTCGGTGGCACGAAATCCTCGTCCCCTTGGGCCGTCACAATCGACCCATAAGGCACTTCGATATCAGCATCCTGACGATAGTTCAGAGTTAAATTGAACAAGTTTTCAATACCGGGCAGCTGAGAGGAGTGGGATGGTGACTCTAGGTTCATCCATATCCACTTTTGGAAGGAGGGACGCTGAAGGGGGGGCAGGTTGGAGAGATCAGTACAGATATCCCTGTGATGTATGACGACCCCATCTGACTTATTATATAGGTTCCGATCTGCTGTGATGAAACAGCCCTCAATGTTGAACAGAGAGCTGCAGACACCCAGGTCATAGGTCTGTCCAAAGGGCCAGAGCCAGACAAGTACAGTGGTAAGGTTTTTGTCACCCTTGGTAGAGAAGAGATTTTTAACTTGGATAGTGGATGCTGTTGACTCTACAGGACCTGATAGCCAGCTAGTTGACGGTTTGAAGTACATCAAAAACAGAGTCACAAAACAGCCCAGTAGAAAGGTGCCAAGTAGAAATGGTCGTAGAATTCTGTGGAAAGATGCAGATGGCATACTCTGTCCTATAAAGATACGTAAAAAAAAAGAAATTACATTAAACTCAAATCAGTAAATTCCTTATCATTTAATCAAAGTTACTCTTTCCAGTGAATAAAAGGGACAACTGTGCGAAATCGGCTACATTTTTGCCCTTAGGGTCCTGATGACACATTTTCTAGATTGTTTGTAAACTGTATATCTCGTGGCATCCTTGCCTCGTACAGTATGAGAGGGCCAACCGCATTAAGATAATGGCTTTAATGTTATTTTGTCACGTCCAATTAATAGTTTGGCAAACATTTTTGTCATGGCTCGTGCAGAGTGAGGCAATTTGTGAACAGGCACACTAGATTAGCTCGCCCGGTTTACAGAGTAGGTGGAGTTTGCAACTAGGGACTAATAGAATAGTTCCAAACGTGAAACTCCGCTGGCCAGGGTAGGTCAAATGTGCCTTTCGACAACCAGCAATAACCAATGGATATAAACAAACTATGGAACGAAAGGTACAGGGCAAATTGCTGGAAGTGTACTTGCACCATGTTGTGTAGTTTGGTTTGAATAAAGACCGCAAGACGTGGAAGCTTTAACGTACAGTGTGAGATGCTTGGGCTCGTTTGCGATTGGTAAAAATGTATTGTCTCTCCCTGGCATACATTGCAATCCTATAATCCAGATTTTCCATCTGTAGATGCTCATACTACCAACAAACTATCTGTTGATAAGTAAGTGCTTGCTAAGGTTATGGTTTAAATAAGGTTTAGGTTAAGGGTTAGAGTTAGTAGGTAGTTAGTTGACATGTTAATGATAGTCTGTAAAGCATCTACAGATGGACTATCCAAATAAAGTGTTACCTATAATTCTTCAATCAAAAAGGTAATGTAACATTGAATATGCATTATATAATTTTACTATGAGTTACATAAAATAAAAAAATAACTATTCCACACCTGGTAGATCTGACTGTGTGCTGAAATCCAGGCAAGGAAAGAAGTCATGCAATTCTGAAGGTGCAGGTTCTACATTGGCTCAGCAATGAGATTGCTCTTCTCGGTGAGCGTTTGAATGAAGTGTTGCTGTACACAGTTGGAATAAGGTCCTTACTCGTCTAGTGAATTTGGTCTGATTTTGAGTTCCCAGGTCATCTCATTGATGTCTCCTTAGGAAAGAGAGAATAAGTGAGGTTACAATAGTTTGTTAAAGAGACAATATTCAGTTCAAACAATACCCTGCTACTGTTTTTGGGATGGAGCTGGAGAAATTCATAGACGGAGCTATGGATGCGAGGACTGACCATGAGATCATAATTATAGTTTTAATCATGTTTTGAGGCTATATCTAGTGTTTATTTACGATTACAGCGTTTACAAACAATGGAGTAAAACAAGCTTGTATTTGTAGCAATCACATATTGCTCCTTTAACCCCCAAGAGTCGATTTGACGCACTGGTATGAAAAACATCACCATAACAATCTGTCAATTTAAGCTAGAGATATGTTTTTGTTGCATTGAATGTGTCCACTAATGGAAAGGGGAGATTCTCACGAACACGATGGTGTCTCCATTTTGCTCTGTGTCACAGGATGATTCTGAAGGTATCCGATACCGGGTTTAAATTTTTTTATGGAAGTATGAAGGTAGTTTTGTGCCTACCCAAATAGGTAGAAACACTTCAAAACCTTGTTTTTTAAGTCTTTTTTTTGCTATAGTAGTAAAAAGCCAAATTCAATAATTTATCCACATTTTTTTTATCCCAAATCCAAATCAAATAGCTAAATGATCCATAGTATGACCACCTTAAAACAATTTTATGTCAGTTGAGACCCCCCCACGGCTTAGAATTGTAAAAATTAAATGACAATTAAGGCTATAGACTTGCACCACTGAAATAACTTGGTTATATTACTTTACATGTGTGACTGGCCTGATACGGAACTTGATTAATATCATTGATGCAAGACAGTGTTAGCCTATTTAGTTAAAGCCTAGGTATAAGTTCCGGGAGCTAGCACAATTCTTCAGGTCTCAGGCAAGGATACTCATCACACATGCATACTGGTAGTAATACAGTATTAATATCTTAAGACATGTCACACGCATATGAGAATGATGCTAAGAGGAAAGTGGACACATGACATATGGTGGCCCATATTTTTATTTTATTTCATCTTTATTTAACTAGGCAAGTGATTTAAGAACAAATTCTTATTTACAATGACGGCCAAACCAGAACGATGCTGTGCGCCGCCCAATTGGACTCCCAATCACAGCCGGCTGTGATGCAGCCTGGAATCGAACCAGGGACTGCAGTGACATCTCTGGGGAGGTTTAAAATGTCAGTGAAGACACTTGCCAGTTGGTCCACGCATGCTCTGAGCACACGTCCTTGTAATCTGTCTGGCCCCACAGCCAGAGCGTGCTCACACAGTCGTCTGGAACAGCTGGTGCTCTCATGCATGCTTCAGTGTTGCTTGCCTCGAAGCAAGCATAAAAGGCATTTAGCTCGTCTGGTAGGCTTGATTCACTGGGCAGCTCACGGCTCGCAGTTCTGTATTTCAGCCCCTTTTCAGGTGTTCCAACTTTTCTTTCTAAAAAAACCCCATTTTTGTCAGCAACACGCATCATTCGCCAAATGTCATTACACCTTTTGGTGTTTTGTAACAGTTGTCTCTTTTCATTCATCAAATGGCGTGATTGCTCTTTTTGGATGTTGGAATTATTTCGGATGAAATATAATATAGTGGATGAACATACGCAGGTAGCCTACTTTTTGAAGTGATTTGTTTTAAAATAAGATAGAAATGTGACGTCTGGTTGTATTCATACCCAATTAAAATGCAACAACACATCTGCCATGCTGATCCTCGACACGGGGGCCCCTCAGGGTGCGTGCCTAGTCCCCTCCAGTACTCCCTATTCACCCACGACTGCGTGCTCAAGCATGACTCCAACACCAAGTTTTCTGACGACGCAACAGTGGTTGGCCTGATGACTGACAACGATTAGACAGCCTATAGGGAGGAGGTCAGAGACTTGGCAGTGTGGTGCCAGCACAACAACCTCTCCCTCAACGTGAGCAAGACAAATGAGATGATCGTGGACTACAGGAAAAGGAGAGCCGAACACGCCCCCATTCACATCGACGGGGCTGTATTGGAGCGGGTCGAGAGTTTCAAGTTCCTTGGTGTGCACATCACCAACAAACTATCATGTTCCAAACACACCAAGACAGTTGTGAAGAGGGCATGACAACACCTTTTCCCCTTCAGGAGACTAAAAGGTTTGGCATGGGTCCCCAGATCCTCAAAAAGTTATACAGCTGCACCATCGAGAGCATCCTGATCGGTTGCATCACCACCTGGTATGGAAACTGCTCGGCATCCGACCATAAGGCACTACAGAGGGTAATGCGTATGGCCCAGTACATCACTGGAGCCAAGCTTCCTGCCATCCAGGAACTATATACTAGGCGTGTCAGAGGAAGGCCCCAAAAGTTGTCAGACTCCAGTCACCCAAGTCATAGACTGTTCTCTCTGCTACCGCAAGGCAAGCAATACCGGAGCGCCATGTCTAGGTCCAAAAGGCTTCTACCCCCAAGCCATAAGACTGCTGAACAATTAATCAAATGGCCACCCCCGCTGTTTATTATCTATGCATAGTCACTTTACCCATACCTACATGTACAAATTACTTCGACTAACCTTTACCCCCACACATTGACTCGGTACGTACACCCTGTATATAGACTCGGTATTATTATTTTGTGTTACTACTTTATTTTATTTTATTTAGTAAATATTTTCTTAACTGTTTCTTGAACTGCATTGTTGGTTAAGGGCTTGTAAGTAAGCCTTTCAGTGTAAGGTCTACACCTGTTGTATTTGGCGCATGTGACATATACGATTTGATACAATGATTATCTACACTCGGTGCTTGTTTTGTCAGACTGGTAATTAGGTGAACTATTAACATTTTTGCAACCACGAAATGGCGTAGTGATTTCTACATTTTGTACCTTTAATAACAAACGTGTATGTAATCTGTAAATGTGAAATCACGAAGATGTTTAGCCATGGAGAAAATTCTGAATCTTGCCTGGCCATGATTGGTTGAGATAATGAGGGGGCTGGGACATTGACGAGAAAGAGAGCCCATTCTGTCACTCAAGGCTACTCTGTCAAATGGCACACCCTGCTCTCTGCGGATATAGAACTCACCAGTTTATAGTGCTGAAACCCAGAAATTAGTTACCTCTGGTTTGTTCAGCCATCTCTATGGGGAAAGAATAGTGTTTTGTAATTAACGCTAAAAATAAAGTCTGAGGTTAACACAGGCTTAGTAGATATTATACATTTTGTTCTATGAGATAATAGCAGTCAGTTAAAACGACCTTTGAATTATGAAGCCTTTATGTGCTTTTTACAAAAAGACACCATTTCTATTTGAAATATCCATAACTTGATCAAAGACAGAAATGCCTTGATCATTGGACTTACTCATATTTTCATAATGGACAACATGCAAAATGTAGCTACAGCTTTTAAAAACAGTGTTGTCCTGAATTCAGCTGTAGGTATCAACACAGCTCTGTCTTCAGTGGCAAAGGCAGTCTGGTTGAAGCCCAGTGGGAAGGATTATTTTGAAAGAGTCTACAGTGAAAATGGCAAGCTAGCTACATGTGTATACGTTATTGGCTCAACTGTATCAAAAAGTAGTTTTCATTGCTACGTAGCTAGCTAGACAGATAAATACAGGTATAGTCAGCTAACATTAGCTAGCTGAGCTGGCCAGTTGCATTCCGCTGTTAATGTTGATTGTTGATGTATTCTTTGTCATGTTTAACTTACTAGCTACCAAAAATAGCCACTGTGGTGTGAATGGTAATTGATTTAGCAAGTTAATCAAATCCCATGATAAGTGATAGGGACACATGTTACCTAAATTGACTAGCTAGCTTGCCACGATGAAATGATGGCTAAATACATTGGATTATACAGTAGATTCTGAGATCGTTTTTTGCATGCTCAACTACTAGCTGGTTAGTTAGATGAATACCATGTACATCTGTCCAGCTGGTAATTATGAAGATAAATGTTTGCTAAATCTAGCTAGTTAGCATTGCCATTGTTTAGCTGGAATCAGTTTGAGTGTAAACAGGGCATTTTAGTACAGATGTAGCAGTCTACAGGCAATACCAAGCTATCGGAGATGAATTAATTCATGTTTTAATCAACTTTCTGAAATGTGTCTTTCAGCATAAGAACCTGCTCTCCTCCACCAGTACAAGGAGATGAACGAGGGTGAACAAGCAACACTTCAGGTATTTTGTCTTTTTACTTTGAGCTTATTGCGTGAACTCTGGGGTCAATAAATGTTTTTGCTGGTATGCAAGGTTTTAATGTCTTGTCTATTTTTTCTGCGTTCTTCCATTACAGCTTCAATTGTCTGGAGTCTGGTGTTGTTTTGGCCAAAGAGCTTTCACTCAGAAGGAACCAGCTTCAGCTGCTATGCAGAGATGTGCAAGAATCCCCCCATGAATAGACACAACCGGAGAAACATATTTTTGAGAAGATCAGGACATTTGCAATGAAAAGGCAATGGACAGCTCCAAATTCCTTTGTTCACATCCATGACCTGAACCAAAGATTCTCATGATATAGCTCTAAGTCTAGATAGTGTTTTTACCTGATATTTTTTGTTTTTTAAGCACTACCTCACTGCTTTAGCGCACATGGTCACGTGAATTCTTAAAGAGGTGGGTGGATCTAGAGCTTATGAGGGTGTGAACGATGCTACAATATATGACCAAAGGTATGTGGACACCTGCTCGTCGAACATCTAATTACAGAATCAAGGGCATTAATACAGAGTTGGTCCCCCCTTTGCTGCTATAACAGCCTCCACTCTTCTGGGAAGGCTTTCCACTAGATTATTGAACATTTCTGCGGGGACTTGCTTCCATTAAGCCACGAGCATTAGTGAGATCGGCCACTGATGTTGGGCGATTAGGACTGGCTCGCAGTTGTTTTTTCAGTTCATCCCAAAGGTGTCCGATGGAGTAGAGGTCAGGGCTCTGTGCAGGCCAGTCAAGTTCTTCCACACCGATCTCGACAAACCATTTCTGTCTTGCTGAAACAGAAAACGGCCTTTCCCAAACTGTTGCCACTAAGTTTGAAGCACAGAATCGTCTAACACGTATACTAGAAAGTGTGTGGGAAGCAAAGGTTATTCCCCCTTAACTGGCCCAAATAGCTGACCAATCAGCCTATTACCAACCCTTAGTAAACTTTTGGAAAAAATTGTGTTTGATCATATACAATGCTATTTCAAACCAATCCCATGGTATTTTCAAATGAGGGGTTAGCTACTGATCATAGCATGCTTGAATTACAGGCTCCATCTGACATGAAAGCTGTGGTCTTGGATTTGTTCATGTAAATGCCAGAAATCTGATTTCAAAGATGGATTTTATTGAAACTCTGTCTTCTCAATCCACTGTGGACATTCTGGTAATTTCTGAAACTTAGTTGAATAATTCTGTGCTGGACTCTGTCTGGTTATAATGTTTACAGATTAGAAAGAATTGGGGTGTGGACATATTTACAAAGGACAATTGAAATGTTTCTCTCTTGCTATCTCTGTCCCTAAAATGTGGTATTGTCTCATTCTTAATTTGGGCCTTGGTCATAATAACCAGCTGACACAGGAGTGTATTGCCCTACCTCGGCTCTGTCATGCTCTTAACAATTTATCAGAATTACTATCCAAGTATGGTAGATCTGAGCTATTAATTGTGGCCAATTTTAATATTGATTGGAGGACGCCAGTGTCAAATACATTGAAAGATATTTGCTCTGAGCTAAACCTGTTTCAGCTGATAACTGAGCCTACACGGCAGAATCCTAAAGATTCTTCTAAATCTATCTTGATTGATCCTATTTTTACGAATACTCCAAGTAAGTATGTTGCTTAGGCCCAGATATAGGCAACTGAGGAAACAATGTATAAGACAAATCAGATTTAGCCTTTCTGATTAATGTAATCACTATTTCGGATTGCAAGGGGAATCAAGCTATATTCCTGGAAACTTTCAAATCTCTGAAGGGTTGTAATTCCTCCTCTCCGTCCCAACAAATTAATTCAGAATCTGGCCCCATTACGGACAAAAATGCCATCATTGAGCATTTAATCATACATTTCAGCGGGCTAACACTCTTGAAGAGTGGGCTAAATGCTGATTCGGGAATTTTGCAGCTTGACTCTGAAAATTATAGTGAAGTTTTTGCATTTCGGCGATACACAGAAAAACAAGTCCTTGATGCCTTACTTGCTGTAGATACCAATAAATCTCCAGGACCAATTGGATATGCTCAAAAAAAATTAAATAAAAAATAAAGTGTGCTGCCCCCCTCATTGCTGGGCAATTTGTTTAAAAATTAGGAAAATGATTAATCTATATGCGGGTGATACTATTGTGTACGCAATTGCCCCAACTGCTGACCTGGCTGTGACAAGGCAACAGTTTTACTGCATCCGCCGATGTTGCACTTCTGCATCTGCGGTGAAAGGTGACAGAGCTAGAGGGGTGTTTGTCAGGCCATGAGACATCCCGAAAATCGGCCTTCTCACAAAATCGTCTATAACATCTGAACGGTTTGGCCTGCTAGTATGACCCATCTATGGAAAGATGAGACTCAAGAACATGTCGGTTGTTTTGCTCTAGGACACCCACAGGCATCTTTACAGCCGATCTGTCAACTTCTGTCTGTAGCATCCGAACAGCTTGGGCTACACACTAATATGACCTCTGTGGAAAGTTTAGACTCTCACGAACACATACATGCTTTGCTCTAGGACATTCACAGGCCTCACAAGACTTGTCTGAATGTCTCCTAATACGAGTTGAAAAAATGAGTGGAAGTATATATGGAGACTGTCAAGTGCCAAAAATAAGGGGGTGAAATACTTTCTTATATCTCTCAGATATAGGACAGACACTTCAGTTTTTGGGACTATTTGTTTTTCCATGTAGTGAATTTGTTAATCAATGCGTTTGTATGGACTAATATCAGTATGGCCCAAAATAATTTTTCATAAAATAAGCTCATGTAACCCAAAATTGCAAGCTCTGAAATTGCTTAAGTTTGGAATACAAGTAGTCAGTTGTCTGCCCTACATACACAAACAAACAACATTAGGATATCTTCATGCATGTTGGAAATATAGACCTGGAAACACACCGATGCAATAGTCGGAAATATCAACTTTGAATATTTATGATGAATGTAAACTTCACTTTTTGGTAACTGTTCAATAGACAACCTTCCAAGTCAAATGTGTTCTCATTCAGTGCTGTATGGTCCTGCCTGAAAAAAATGCATACGGTTGCACATTTGTTATGTTGTGGCTATTGTAATAAAGGAGAGTTGGCTCAGACACTGAACATTTTCATTTTTCCCATTCAAAAGGTTCCTCTGTGGATTTGATATGTTTAGACCCTACTCTTGTAATTTACATTAGGGACCCCCTTAGATTTGACTCCAAATCCTATTGTGACCAAAATCTAATATGGCTGCCACATTACCATTAAATGGTGGTTTAATCACCTGTATATGTACATGTTTTAAATGAGACATTTTTCAGATTTGTGTACTGTACTTATGACCTGTACTATTTTTGTGTATGATGGGAATCCGATATGCCTACCATATACACTGAAACTGTCTGGATATATAAAAAGGCAGCAGACTGCTTGGCATGGCAACACCAAGTATTTCAAGTTACAAGCCTCTTTGAGAATCAATGATGCAACTGGGAGGCTCCAAAGAAAAGAAAGAGAATCCAACCCTGGACTCGGACAACCTCTCCCTATCTTTACGACTTGCCCCCAATTTGGCCCTCCAGGATTGGACTCTTAAGTCACCTCCTTATCATTTAGCCTGAATCCAACATGACCTTCAACTGGCTCACTGCATTTGTGATTAAGGCTGGGCAATTTATCAAATTAATTAGATTAATTCAAATGTATGTTTTTGCGCGATAATCAAGGCAGGTGACAAGCTTTGGTTCAAAATAAGCGCAGAGAAAACCATAAGGCTTATTGTGGACAGATTTCGGCGAGAGTGAAACCTCTCGCTTCGCCTCTTTCTCCCAAGCCCCTCCCCCTACCGCTCATATAAACAAAGATGAAGAGATCACTTCTCCCTCTCTGACAAACTGTTTCAACTCGCTATTCGCATTTGAGGTTTTGTCAATAGAATCGGTCATATGGACACCGAAACACATGGAGACATTATTTTACTGTAATAGAGGGGAAGTGAACCTTTCCAACCATACTCTGTTTATGTTTCAACTCCTCAAATTGTGAGCATAGCAGACACTATTAAAACAAATGTACCAATGAACATTCATTCTGCAAAATGCATGCTCAGTTTGTCGCGCGCGTATCACGGTACCACTAGCAGCATTTTTGTTAAATAATGATTGTTGTACTAGCTGTTTAGTCTGTTTTATAAATGTGCAAAAAGCATAAAACGATTATATAAAGAATTTGCAATTTGTTCTCATTCTGAGAAATAAGGTAGGCCACTTGATTTCAACATCTGAACAAAGTGGACAGGCTAGCACTGTTCAAACAGTTGGAGACGGACAGAAGGTTGTGTTCACAACAATTCAACTGGTTTGCCTTGTTAGCTGAATTCAAAGCTTGTGAAATTATACCTAGTTGGCTAAACTTGAAAAATAAATATTAGCTGGCTACTCACTAGCATGTGGGTTTGTGCTTGAGAGATTGTTTACCAGACCGGTGTTAATTTTCATTAAAACATTTTGTATATCATTTTATTCAAGTTTTTGACATAATTAAAAAACAATTCTCACAGACAACTCAATACAGATTCAAGATACAAAAAGTGGAGCAACAAAAACAGAAATAACTAAAATTATCAGTAAACCTTGCTTGGACTGGATAGCATTATATTGATGACTGTACATATTATGTAATGACTATTGGGAATACCTACTGGGAAACCTTAAAGCATCTTATCAGAGGGGAGCCTCTGCAAGCCATTGTAGTATGATATAAATGGTTGCCATTTTCTAACAAATGTATAATTGGAACCCCTAAGAGAATACTTAATTTTCTCAAGCTAAGGAAGAACATTACATCGTTGAGCCATTGAGAAGTAGAGGGGGGCTGAGCAGACTTCCACTGGAGAAGAATTCTACGTCGAGCTAGTAAGGATGTAAGAGCAACAATATCGGCATGTTTGGGGTCCAAGGAGAACAGGTATTCTGGAATACCAAAAACAGCTATCAAGGGACATGGCTGCAAGTTGATTTCAAGTACCTCAGATAAAATAAAATAAATAGAATCCCAGTAATTTTGTAGTTTAGAGCATTAAATGACTAAGGTCACATGGTGAAACATGACATCTATCACACTCATCATTCACATTTGGATGTAGTTCAGACAATCTGGATTTGGAAAAATGCAATCTATGTAAAACCTTAAATTGTATGAGACCAAGACGAGCACAAGATGTAGTGGAGCGTACCCTATCAATCACCTCATCCCACCACTCCTTGGTAAATTCAACACCCATTTCCCGTTCCCAAGCAGTTTTAGTTTTGTTGGTGGAGTGTTTGTCCAATGACATAATACACAGATCTGAGAAATGACTGCTTTCTGTTGAGGTTAAAGAGTCATTGCCATCCCAGGGTTGGCAAGGGGGTAGAGCAGGGAAGCCAGAAAATTGGGAGGAGACACAATGCCTAATTTGAAGGAGGCAAAGAAAAAGTGAGATGGAGGCAAAGAATATTTAGAGGCCAGGTTGGGAAAACTAGAAAGAAAAAAAAAATGTGCATGTAAGTCTTACTGGACAAGGAAAGGTATTATCTATTAGGGAAGCGGGGAATAAGTGATTCTTATCAATAGGACCCATAGTAGATGCAGAGGAGAATTTAAAATGCTGTCAACTGGTACCAAATCTTAAGTGTGGAAAGCACTACAGGATTGCCAGTATAGCAAGAGGGGAATGCTGGGAGAGAAGAGCAGAGTAAAGCAGGAAGAGAAGCAGAAATACTAAAATGTGCCTTGAGATGGTAACGTGCCATAGTTTTTTAAATATGATCATCATTGTTTTAAAACCATTACTTAATGGACAACATTTCAGATTTTTTTAGAGCAAGCCAAATAATTTCATGTTTTGAAAAGTTATCCTAGATCAGGATTCATTGTTTGAATGTAAGATGCCAATTTTTACCAGAATGGCAATTTCTGAAAGTTGGCTGCCCAGTAATAGTATAAAAAGTTGAGTAGTGCAAGCCCTCCACTAAACTTGCATCTCTGAAGTAAAGATCTACTGACTCTGGGTACCTTGCCTCCCCAGATAAATGTGATTAACTGACTTAAAAAAACACTTTGGTAAAAACAATGGAATAGATTAAAATAGATAAAGGAATGTGGGTAAACTGTTCATTTTTACAGCATTAATCCTTCCTATAAGTGAAAGTCGTAAGCTACCCCATCTCTGAAAATCTGTTTTAATTTGCGCAAGGAAGGGAGAAAAGTTTGCAGAAAAAAGAGCATGTAATGAACGAGTTACTTTCACTTCAAGGTATTTCAAACCAGAGTGACTAAGCTAAAAAGGCAAGTCTGTCTGCTGGAGCTGTTGCGCTGCTGGATTGATTGGGAAGCACTCACTTTTCTGGAGATTCTGCTTGTAACCGGAGGAGCCAAAGTTCTCCAGAATAGAAGGTAAACAGGTTACAGGGTTATTTACATAGGTTATCATTTATATGCAGATGATTTGTTACTCTATGTTATAATGATGACCTAACTCCTTCCCGTGTTACACCTTGGAAAGAGGAGGATGCCCGCAAAGCTACTGAAAGGGGTTCAATGGCGACGGCGAATAATAAAGGGGACAGTGGGCAGCCTTTGCATGTCCCACATTCCAGGGCAAAATAATCAGAACGGGTGTCATTGGTACAGACACTGGCCTGGGGGGATGTGTAAAAGAGTCTGATCCATGAGCTAAATTTGTCCCCAAATCCACATTTAACTACAGCAAATAGGTTCTCCAATTCAATTCTGTCATACTTTATCTGCGTCTAAGGGACATTACCGCCTCAGGGGAGTTGGAGAATTGTTTAGAATAAATTGTAAAACAGCATCCAAATATTAAAAAATGTATATCTGCCGGTTTGTTCCTGTGATATGAGTCCTGGTAAGACTACTTTCAGACGCCTCACTATCATCTTCGCCAGCAGCTTTACATCCACATTAAGGAGGCTTAGGGCCCTAAAGTAGAAGCGCTATTGAAGCCTGTGTTGGGGTAGGTGGCAGTGAACCACGTTCAAGTGACTCATTTTACATAGATAAAAGTAAGGGGGCTAACTTGGTATGGAATTTCTTATAGAACACAGTTGGAAACCCATCAGGCCCTGGAGCTTTGCTACTCTGCATCGACTTGATAGACTTAACTTCTTCAAGACTGAGAGGAGAATCAAAATCATCTGCAGTTTCAGCCTCAACTGTGGGAGTCTCCAGTTCACCCAAAAATGTAGTCAAATTGGCAGTATCTGATGGAAATTCAGATGTATACAGGGAGGAATAGAAAGATTTGAAGGTGTCAATGATCCCCGTAGGGTCAGAAATCTTTAATTTGGGGAATCAGACGTTGCATTTTAATTGGTGTGCAAGCAGACGACTTGCCCTGTCGCCATCTTCGTAGTAGGTAACACGTGAATGCAATAGTAACCGTTCTGTATCTGTAGCGGACAAGAGATTGAATTCGGATTGTAAGTTCAAGTGTTGCTTATATAGCTCTGGAGATGGCATCAAGGCATATTGATGGTCTAAGTCAAGGATGGCTTTAGAGAGTTCTTCTAGTTTAGCTTCCAAATGTTGTACTTCTTATGGCTTGGGGGAAGTATTTCGACGTCTGGATGAGAAGCGTGCCCAAAGTAAACTGCCTGTTACTCAGGCCCAGAAGCTAGGATATGCATATAATTGGTAGATTTGGATAGAAAATACTATAAAGTTTCCAAAACTGTTAAAATAATGTCTGAGTATAACAGAACTGATATGGCAGGTGAAAACCTGAGGAAAATCCATCCATGAAGTGGGATTTTTTTGATGTGGGTATTTTCAATTGAATGCCTATAGAGTATCTAATGGGTAAGGACCCCGATTGCAGTTCCTATGGCCTCCACTAGATGTCAACAGTCTTTAGACATTGTTTCAGGCTTGTTTTCTGAAAAATGAAGAAGACCTTTTTGTCAGTGGACTGAGAAAGAATGCAGAGCTGGTTTGCGCGCGTGACCGATTGCGCACCCTTCGCTGTTTTTCCTTTCTATTGAATACGCTATTGTCCAGTTGAAATATTATCAATTATTTAGACAATTGACAACCTGAGGATTAATTATAAACATCGTTTGACATGTTTCGATGAACTTCACCGGTACTATTAGGTTGTATTCGTCTGCATGTTTTGACCGCCTTGGAGCCAGTGGATTACTGAACAAAACGCGCCAACAAAATAGTTTTTGGGATATAAAGAGAAACTTTATCGAACAAAACAAACATTTATTGTGTAGCTGGGACAACTCTAATGACTGCAGCCATATGAAGATCTTCAAAGGTAAGTGATTAATTTTATCGCTATTTCTGACTTTTGTAATTCCTTTACTTGGTTGTAAAATGTTTGAATGCTTTTGTATGCGGGGCGCTGTCCTCAGATAATCGCATGGTACGCTTTCGTGTAAAGCCTTTTTGAAATCTGACAAAGCGGCTGGATTAACAAGAAGTTAATCTTTAAGCCAATGCATAACACTTGTATTTTAATGTTTATTATGACTATTTCTGTATTTTGAATTTGGAGCTCTGCAATTTCACCGGATGTTGTCGAGGTGGGTCGCTAGCGGAACGCCTGCGTCAGAAAGGTTAAATGAGAAGAATAAGAAATAATTAATCCTCTAAGGTAGGCCTTAAGTGATTTCCATAAGAGAGAATGAGAGGAGTACGAGTTTGTCCTGATAGTCCTATGTCGAGGGATAAAGGTCCATGGTCAGAAATTACAATGGGTAAATATTCAGAAGAGGTGACATTTGGAAGTAACTTATGATCAATAAAGAAATAGTCAATACAAGAAAAAGAATGGTCTACATGTGAAAATAAATAATATTCTCTTGCCTGGGGATTCTGAAATCTCCAGGGATCTGTACACCCATTCTGAACCATAAAATCAGAGAAGGACTTTGACATAGCAGAAGGGGACATAGTTCTGGGGTTGGCGCGGTCTGAAGCTGGGCTAATAACACAATTCAGTTCCCGCCAAATATCAAAAGATGGGTGTTAAGAGAACGGATTTTCCAGAGCAACCGATTGGCAAATTCAACATCATCAAAATTGGGAGCATATACATTGACCAATACTATAAGATTGTGCCAAATGGTGCCAGTTATGATTAAATATCTGCCATTACTGTCTGAAATAACAGTAGTAGAGAAATGTATTATTTTACTAACCAAAATTGCAACCCCTCTGGCTTTGGAGTTAAAGTCTGAATGGAAAACCTGAAGTTTTTTAGCCTTGAGTGATCTGTAAATGGGTCTCTTGTAAAAATACCACATCTGCTGTTAGCTTTTTCAAATGGAAGAAGACCCGAGACCTCTTGACAGGGTTATTCATTGTCTTCGTTAAGATAAAAATTTAATAGGATTAGGCCTACCTATTCCCATATTACTATTATTAGTGTTGTTAGCCATCTAAAATAGGGATGCACGACAAATCGGTGAGCATATCAGAATCAGACGATATTAGCTAAAAATGCATCGGCCCAATGTCCAGTTTAACGTAAGTAGATGACGTAATGATGCCACAAAAAATACAGCACTACACAGAACAAAAGCAGAGAAATACTAAACGCACACTTCCAACAACTAAAAAAGTTCAAGTAGAGCAGTCATTTGAAAGAGTAAAAAAATGTCCTCGAGACAACTAAAAGGCAAAATCCATTAATGCCAAAATAATGGAATTCATTATGCTACTTGCTATGGGCGTCACGACTGACATTTGGCCCAGCGATGTCAGACCCATGAGCATGCGGAGTCTGACAGCACAGTGGGTCGACGAGGATTTAGTACTGAGGAAAGCTGTATTGCATGCTCAGGAATGTGGTGGTTCTCATACCGCTGCTGCCATTTCAATGGAATTTGAGAACATGTTTGAAACATAAACACACTCCTAGCGCCATTTGAACAACTGACTGGAGAAATAAGCTAATCAACTGCGTTTGCAGCAGACGTGATACCCTCTGTCATGGCATTGAAACGCCTGCTCAACAAAACTGTCGACACAGACCGTGGGGTAACTTACAAAAGTACTCGAGGCCGTGAACAAGCGATTCGGTGGTATTCTCTGAGCCTCTACTGTGTCACCGCCATCCTCGATGCTAGGTACAAGGACCGCTACTTTGATGCAGACAAGAACCAGGGTTTACATGAAATGTTACATACACAGCTGGACAAGACAGAAATGGACATAGGGACAATGCGCACAGAAGAAGAGAGGCCACGTACAGACAGCTGAAACTTCACTGCTTGACATGTATGATGAAATCCTGGTTGAGAATGAAATGACTGAACAAATGAACAACGAAACAGCACCGCAAGTAAGTGAAAGAAATAGGTTTTGATTATGTTTTACTGGTAATGGGGACATACGTAAATGCCAACAAAATAGCTTCTTGGTCAGTGGTGTGTGTTTGTAACCTTTATTTAACTAGTCAAGTCAGTTAAGAACAAATTTTTATTTACAATGATGGCCAAGCCCGGACAACGCTGGCCCAATTGTGCGCCGCCCTATGGGACTCCCAATCACGGCCGGATGTGACACAGCCTGGAATCGAACCAGGGACTGTAGTGACGCCTCTTGCACTGAGATGCAGTGCCTTAGACCGCTGCGTCCGTGTGTGTGTGTTTGTGTAACTATTTAACTGTCCTAGAATGCTTAAGGCTGCTCAAATTTAAAATATTGGTTGTCGGTATCGGTTTTTATATTTGGCAAGGAAAATATTGGATATTGGTATCAGCCAAAAATGTCATATCGGTGCATCACTAATCTAAAAAATTGAAAGGAAAAATGTGTGAAAACAGACCAAGTGTTGGCAAAGCCTGCTACATTATTAGTGAATGTGCATGGTTCTGGTTTAATTTGTTACGAAAAGGTCATTTTTATAGACAGAACTTAAAGCCAGATCAGTGATTTCATGTGCTTGAAAGCAGAATCCAGATGCATCGCATGTAGTAACCATATCTAAGATGTTTACTATATATAAGGGCCTAATATAGTGTATACGTTTTGTAGTGATTCCTATGTTATTGACATAAAGAATATTTGTGACCGAACGGGTAAAATCGGTCCTATGTAGCAACATTTGAAATGGTGTTTTTTACATTGGATAGAAGTAGAGACTCAGAGCTAGAAAATGGTATATCATACACTTCAGTTGAGGAACAATGGGAAAGTAATTCTGCTTTGAAAGTTGATCAACTTGTAACCTCACTTCTGAGAAAATGTCCCTTGAATGTTTTTGGTACCTACTGGAGAGCTCTTCTTTGTCTACACCCATTCAGCGTCGTTCACACCCTCTAAAGCTTTATCCCCACCCGACTCTTTAAGGATTCACATGTGAGGCTATGTACTAAACAACTAAAGACTAAAGGCTGGCTTATGCTACGGGTGTCTTCGTAAATTTAATCTGGAGTGCCAGAGTGTGTTCTGGGCATTCGTAAACTCAGTGTTGTCAGATTGTCCGTTCGTAAATTCAGAGCGTTTCTCTCTCCAAGAGGGTACAAAGATGTCATCAAGGCAAAGGGTGGCTACTTTGAAGAATCTCAAATATAAAACATACATGATTCCATATGTGTTATTTGATAGTGTGTCTTCTATTCTGAAATAGTAGTGAAAGGTGCAACTCAACATTAGGAAGCTGTTCCTAATGATTGGTAGACTCAGTGTAGTTTAATGTAAACTTCAACTAGTATACCATTTTTTATGATTTATGTAAAAACTACAGCAACACTTTGTTTTATTAAAAATAAATGTCCCGAGAATTTAATCCGGATGCATTTCGGGAATGAGAATTTTGGGTGAAAAATTGTAAAATGTACTTAAAAAAAAAAGACACTTTCCCAAAAAGTAGATATCTTATTTCTCAGAATGATAGTTGATTTTTGTAGATCATGGTTTTTGTAACTCAATTTGCTACATACATTTTAAAACTGGATTCATGAGAATCATACACTTGCATAGAAGCATCATTCCAGCATATCATGCCTGTAAGGAAAGACATCACATAGACACAGCTGTTATTTTGAGAATATACAAGAACTCAATGCAAATGGTCTAACAAATTCATGGTTTGTGATCACAGATGCTTATGAAACAAGTATTTTTTGATAGGGCGAAATAATTTCTCAGCTGTCAGGATGCAATCTTCCTACATGTTTATGGACCAAGTAAACTGTAGGTCAGCACACGTGTGTCTGTCTGTGTGCGCATTCTTACTTCTCAAACTATTGGCAGATTTGAGTCATTCAGACAGAATGTATCACGTTTTAGGAAAGACCCAGATGCAGACAGTGTCGAAGTAATAAATTATTAGAACAGGGAGCAGGCAAAACAACAGGTCAAGGGCAGGCAGAGGTCAGTAATCCAGTGTGGTGGGACATGGTACAGCACAGCAGGCAGGGTCAGGGTAGGCAGAATGTTCAAAACCGGGAAAACTATAAAACCAGAACATTAGAAAAGACAGGAGCAAGGGGAAAAATGCTGGTAGGCTTGACGAACAAAAACTGGCAATAGACAAACACAGGTATAAATACACAGGGGATAATGAGGGGAGATGGGAGACACCTCGTGGGGGGTGGAGACAAGCACAAAGACAGGTTAAACAGATCAGGGTGTCACAGTACCCCCTCTAGGGGCGCCACCTGGGCGCATACCTGGTTGACCGGGGTGGAAATCCGTGATGAGGCCTGGGTCCAGGATGTCCCTAGCGGGGACCCAGCACCTCTCCTCCGGGCCATAACCCTCCCAGTCAACCAGGTACTGGAATCCCCTGCCCCAAGGTATAATCTTCAGGAGACACCTTACCGTGTACGCCGGTTGGCCGTCGATGAGACGGGAGAGGGGTGGGCCTGGAAACAGGAGACAAAGAGCTGTGAGACATGGGTTTGATTTTAGAAACATGGAAAGTGGGATGTATACGGAGGGTATGGGGCAACAGAAGACGAACATGACCTTGGAGATGGGGAAAGGGCCGATAAACTGGGGGGGGGGGAAACGTTTGCAGGACTCCATCTGGAGGGGCAGATCCCAGGTGGACAGCCATACCTTCTTCCCGGGGATCCGGGGTCTGGTGGCGGTCTGCTTGTCATCAATACATGGAGGTGGTCTTAAGGGCCAACCAGGTTCTCTTCCAGCAAGGAAGGGCATTGCGGACATAGTCGACCCACACTAGTTGCTGGATCTAGGTGGTGGGGTCGGCGGAAACCAGGCAGCGAAGAGTAGCTTCTAAGTCTTGTTTGGCTCGCTCCAACTGGCTGTTGGACTGGGGGGGAACCCGGAGGACAGGCTGGCCAACGAGCCAATGAGCATGCAGAATTCCTTCCAGAACCTGGATGAGAACTGAGGACCCCAGTCGGAGACCATGTCCACCGGGAGTCGATGAATCCAGAAGATGTGCTGCACCATGAGCTGGGCCATCTCTTTGGCAGAGGGTAGCTTGGGGAGAGGAATGAAGTGGGCAGCTTTGGAAAACGGGTCCACTATTGTAAGGATGGTGGAGTTGCCATCAGATGGGGGAAGGGATATGTGAAACCAGGGACGGTGAGAGACAGGCAGTGGTTGAAGAAGACCAGCCGGAGCTTGCCGAGGAGTCTTGTTCTACGCACAGACCGTGCATGCGGCGATGAACGTGGAGACATCCGGGACCATGGTAGGCCACCAAAAGCGTTGTCGCACAAAGTCCAGGGTCCAACGGGAGCCTGGGTGGCAGGCAAGCCTGGAGGAATGGGCCCACTCCAGGACCAAGGAGAGGACAGCATCAGGCACAAACATCCGGTTATCTGGGCCCCCCCTGGGGTTCGGCTGGGAACGCCGTGCCTCATGGACCTGCTTCCTATTCCCCAGCTGAGTGACGTCGCCAGACACAAGGTAGGAAAGAGGGTCTCGGGGTCCGAGTGTGTAGCCACGGGGCTATAGCGGCATGACAGCGCATCTGGTTTGATGTTCTTGGATCCTGGTCAGTAGGTGAGGGAGAAGTTGAACCGGGTGAAGAACAGGGCCCACCTAGCTTGCCTGGAATTGAGACGCTTGGCGGTGCGGAAATGGAATCCAGATGGAATTCGCACTTCTCAGTTTTCACAAAAAGCTGTTTCTACAGGAGGCATTGGTGAACCTGTCGGACATGGAGCACATGTTCTTGGGAGGAGCGGGAGAAGACGAGGATGTCGTCGAGGATGAACCGGTTCAACATGTCGGAGAACATCAACCAGAGACTGGAACACAAGCTGGGGTGTTAGTAAGGCCAAATGGCATGACCAGATATTCGTAGTGACCTCTGGCCGTGTTGAAGGCATTCTTCCAATCGTCCCCTTCCCGTATCCGCACCAGGAGGTAGGCGTTCCGTAGGTCCAGCTTGGAAGAACCCTGCGCCGGTGGGGGAGGCAGAAGGACGGATGAACCCTGCAGCTAGGAAGTCCTCAGTGTAGGTCTCCGGACTCGACAGAGTATAGTTGTCCCCGGGGCAGATTGGTGCCTGGACGAAGGTCAATCCCGCAGTCATAGGGTTGGTGCCACAGAAGCGAAGTGGCCCGGGCCTTAATGAACACCTGCTGGAGGTCCTGGTACTCCGCGGGAATGGCGGAGAGGTCCAGGGCAACTTTCGAGCCCACGGGAAGATGTCAGCGCAGCCTGCCCCGGGACTTCAGACAATGGACATGGCAGGATGGGCTGCAGCCCATAATGACACCAGCAGTCCAGTCTATGATCGGATTGTCGCTGGAGTCAAGAGAATCCCAATACCACTGGGAACCTGAGGAAACATTAATCAGCATAAATTGGATTGCCTCGCTGTGGTTCCCTGACACTCTATAGAGGACCGTTCCAGCGCTCTAAAGTCCATGGGAATGGAGAGGGGCTGCCCTGCTCGGACGCCAGGGTAGCGTCCAAAAAACATCGGCCCCAGAGTCAATGAGTATCCGGAGAGATTTCAACTTGTTCCCCTACAGCAGGATGGCATGGAAAGGGGTGTGAGTAAGGGGAGAGGAAAAGGTCTCCATTAGGCACACCAGAGTACTTGCCCCTTCTTGATGAGCCAGAGTACTTGCCCCTTCTTGATGAGCTCCCCAATATACACAGCTCTGGGTGTGGAGTCGGCGTAAGCGCTCAGCTGGAGTCAATCTAGCCCTGCCCAGATGCCTGGCCTCTGAAGGAGGAGAGTCGGCAGCCCTCACTGATTCCGAAGATAACTAGGGTGAGGTCGGGTTCACTCGGACATGTAGACTTCGGGGGTCTCTAGGATTCTTCGGAGGCGAGATGGGAATCGAGGGCGAACAAGGGTGACAGGGCACAGATTCCCTCTCCCTCCAACATTCTCGAAGCCGCCCATCGATCTGGATGGTCAGGGCCATGAGGGAGTCAAGGTCCATGGGCAGCTCCTGGACTGCAAGCTCATGTTTGACCACCTCCGATAATCCATAAAGGAACATTTCGAACAATGCTTCCGGGTTACAGGCACTCTCAGCCGCCAACATGTGAAAATCCACCACGCAGTCTGCCACACTATGAGCGTCTTGACGCAGCCTGTCTCCCAGGCAACAGAGAATCAAACACCTTCCGAACTTCCGCCATGAACTCCTCTAGACTGAGGCGGACGGTGGACTGTTGCTCCTACAGCACCATAGCCCAGGCGAGTGCCCTCCCGGACATTAGCGTTATAATGTATGCTATCCTTGAGCGGTGCGAGGGGAACGAAAAAGGCTGCAGCTCGAAAATGAGGGAGCACTGGGAGAAAAAAGCCCGGAAGGTTCCGGAATCTCCAGCGTAGCGCTCCAGAGGAGGTAAGCGGGGTTCTCGAGACACTGGGGTAGGCTGGGAGATTAGGGGTGTGACCCGCTGCCCAGTGGGGAATGCGCGGAATTGCTCCAGCAAAGTCTCGAAGTCTGGTCATGGCATTCTGCCAGGGTATGGAGTCCCTCCATAAGACATTGCAGTAACTCCTCGTGTCGTCCAATGGTGGCTCCTTGCAGCGAGATTGTGGAGCTAATCTGAGTCTGCTGGGTCAGCCATGACCAGTTCGTACTATCACATTTTAGGAAAGACCCAGATGCAGACAGTGTCGAAGTGATAAGTTAATAATTAGCACAGGGGACAGGCAAAACGATTGGTCAAGGGCAGGCAGAGGTAAGGAAGGTACAGAACGGCAAGCAGGGTCAGGAGAGGCAAGCAGGGTCAGGAGAGGCAGAGGTCAATAATCCAGTGTGGTGGGACAAGGTACAGGATGGCAGGCAGGCTCAGGGCAGGCAAAATGGTCAAAACCGGAAAAACTAGAAGACAGGAACTTTGGCAAAGACATGAGCAAGGGGAATAACGCTGGTAGGCTTGACGAACAAAACGAACTGGCAACAGAGAACACAGGTATAAATACAAAGGGATAATGAGGGGAGATGGGAGACACCTGGTGGGGGGTGGAGACAAGCACAAAGACAGGTGAAACAGATCAGGGTGTGACAGAACGTGCATCGTCGTTTCATCTTTTTGTTCCTACCCTCACTCTCCTTGTTAGATATTATGCACATTTATGCCAAATTATAAACAACTCAATTGGCTATTTCAGCTATCTGTCAAGCAATGGGCAGGTTGTAACTTGATCCTACTGCTATTATTGGATAGAGCGAGGCTAACTCTGCTCCCTTTCACATCTCCTCATATCACTTGCTGCTGTTTACTGCCACTATGAGAAATAGCTCAATGGCGATGACATTTTCTACCCAGCCATAAATGTGCATAATAACTGCTTCTGGTCAGATCAGCACACCAGTAAATAGCTAACATTACACTGCAAGTAAGATGACTCGTTGCCGAAAATGGTGCATGTTCAAAATGATAACTATCTAACGTTAACTAGCTACGTTGGCTATTAGCTCATACCTGATATCTTAGCACCATATTTATCTAACGAGCTAGTTAGCATAGAAACTAATATACAGTTGAAGTCAAAAGTTTACATACACTTATGTTGGAGTCATTAAAACTTGTTTTTCAACCACTCCACAAATTTCTTGTTAACAAACTATAGATTTGGCAAGTCAGTTAGGACATCTACTTTGCGATTGACACAAGTAATTTTTTCCAACAATTGTTTACAGACAGATTATTTCACTTATAATTCACTATCACAATTCCAGTGGGTCAGAAGTTTACATACACTGAGTTGACTGTGCCTTTTAACAGCTTGGAAAATTCCAGAAAATTATGTCATGGCTTTAGAAGCTTCTGATAGGCTAATTGACATGATTTGAGTCAATTGGAGGTGTACCTGTGGATGGATTTCAAGGCCTACCTTCAAACCCAGTGTATCTTTGCTTGACATCATGGGAAAATCAAAAGAAATCAGCCAAGACCTCAGAAAAAAAAAGAGACCGAAGAAGAACAACACCATCCCAACCGTGAAGCACAGGGGTGGCAGCATCATGTTGTGGGGGTGCTTTTCTGCGGGAGGGACTGGTGCACTTCACAAAATAGATGGCATCATGAGAAGGAAAATTATGTGGATATATTGAAGCAACATCTCAAGACATATGTAATGCACTAGTTAGAAGAAGTGTCGGAGTCAGGCGCAGGACACATGGATGAGTGTAAACAAAATACGTGTTTACTAAAATTCATGAATAACCTTCTTCTAATACAGGATTGGGGAACAACCCATCCAAGAACACAAAACAGGAAACAATCACCGACAAGACAAACAGGAAATGCAGAGGGTTAAATAATAAACATAATTAGGGAAATCAAAAACAGGTGTACACAATAAAGACAAAACCAAATGAACAGTGAAACATCGATCGGTGGCAACTAGTAAGCCGGTGACGTCGACCACCTAAACAAGGAGAGGGACCAGCTTCGGCGGTAGTCGTGACAACATCAGTCAGGAATTTAAAGCTTGGTTGCAAATGGGTCATCCAAATGGACAATGACCCCAAGCATACTTCCAAGGTTGTGGCAAAATGGCTTAAGGACAACAAAGTCAAGGTATTGGAGTGGACATCACTATTCCCTGACCTCAATCCTATAGAAAATTTGTGGGCAGAACTGAAAAAGCGTGTACAAGCAAGGAAGCCTACAAACCTGACTTAGTTACACCAGTTCTGTCGGGTGAATTTTGGCAGATTCCTTCTAACCTATTGCGGGAAGCTTGTGGAAGGCTACCCGAAACGTTTGACCCAAGTTAAACAATTTAAAGGCAATGCTACCAAATACTAATTGAGTGTATGTAAACTTCTGACCCACTGGGAATGTGATGAAAGAAATAAAAGCTGAAATAAATAATTCTCTCTACTATTATTCTGACATTTCACATTCTTAAAATAAAGTGGTGATCCTAACTGACCTAAAACAGGGAATTTTTACTAGGATTAAATGTCAGGAATTGTGAAAAACTGAGTTCAAATGTATTTGGCTAAGGTGTTTGTAAACTTCTGACTTCAACTGTATGTTATATTTGAGGTTCTTCAAAGTAACCACCCTTTGCCTTGATGAGAGCTTTGCATGCCCTTGGCATTCTCTCAACCAGCTTAATGAGGTTGTGACCTGGAATGCATTTCAATTAATATGTGTGCCTTGTTAAAAATGTATTTGTGGAATTTCTTTCCGTCTTAATGCGTTTGTGCCAAGCAGTTGTGTTGTGACAAGGTAGGGGTGGTATAAAGAAGATTGCCCTATTTGGTAAAAGACCATGTCCATATTATGGCAAGAACAGCTCAAATAAAGAGAAACGACAGTCCATTACTTTAAGACGTGAAGGTCAGTTAATACGCAAAATTTCAAGAACTTTGAAAGTTTCTTCAAGTGCAGTCGCAAAAACCATCAAACGCTATGATGAAACTGGCTCTCATGAGGACCGCCAGAGGAAAGGTAGACCCAGAGTTACTGTACCTCTGCTGCAGAGGATAAGTGCATTAGTGTTAACTGCACCTCAGATTGCAGCCCAAATAAATGCTTCAGACTGTTGCCAATTTAAAAACATTTATTTAATCAATTTTAGAATAAGGCTGTAACACAACAAAATGTGGAAAAAGTTAAGGGGTCTGAATACATTCCGAAGGCACTCTATGCAGTTTAAGGTGTGAGTGTAATCATATTGGATTCAGAATAAAATTGATTCACACCAACAGTCTTTATAGGCATGAGTGTTGCAAATCTCTGAACAAATGCCTCATTTACAAAATGCATATTTACAGGTGATTTATACTGCATCAAATGTTATTATGGCAGCCATATTTTATTTTATTTTGGAAGCCATATTGGATTTGAGGCAAAATATAAAGATCTGTGATTGCCCCTTTGATTTAATTGCAAGACTAGGGGCTAAAGATCCAAAAACGTTTATGGAACCTTGCACTCCCAAAATTTTAATTTTGATGTCTGTGCCCACTTGTTTTTCTTTGGAGCCACAACATCAAAAAACTTGTAACTATATGCCTTTCTTTCAGGCACGGCCATACAGCACCGAATGAGAGCAAAGTTGCCTATTGAACAGCTACGAACTATTGTGTCTGTGTTTACAGGTCTATATTTCCAAGATTCATTTAGATTTCCTAATGCAGTTTGTTTGTGTAAGAAGACAGCTGACTACTTGTAATCCACATTTGAGCAATATCAGAGCTTGCAATATTGGGTTACATGAGTTTGTGGCCCAACCCCCTCCAGCCAGTTTAGGGTTGTTTTCTGTAGAGCAGATTACAATGGCCACAACATCAAAAACATGTGTTACTGTATGTATTTTTGTCAGGCAGGACCATACAGCACTGATTGAGAGCAAATTTGACTTGGAAGGTTGTCTATTGAACAGCTACCAAAAAGTGAAGTCATCATAAATATTAATAGTTGATATTTCCGCCTATTGTATCTGTGTGTTTACTGGTTTATATTTCCAACTTGCTTTAAGATATCCTATGTTGTTTGTTTCTGTATATAGGACAGACTATTGAGTACTTGTACTCTACATTTTAGCAATATCATAGCTTGCAATATTAGGTTACGTGAGCTTATTCTGCACTGTTTGAGTTAAAACAGTGCAGAATAAAATCATAGGTAGGCAAATGCTTTAGTGGGGTGCATGCAATGGTCTTGTGCAGGCTATTGCATTTTCCCGAGGGCAGAATAAAACGGGTCTATTTGCAGGCTAGCTATTAGAATAATTTCCTAAACCATTTATCTTTTGGTTTATAGGCTACACTAGCGAAAGCTGGTTTAAGAGCTGTATCCAAAGTGAGAATGGATTTTTAGCCAGTGCAACTGAAGGTCATTTAAAAACCTGATGGAGCCTACACACACTTGCAATGAGTGTCTTTCGTCATGATGCAGCGTTGTGTTTAATTGTTTAAAATAAAAGCAATTGTTCAAATGTAGCCTTATTCGATAGGCTACCTATTCTCTCTGGTTAACAAACGCCCTTTTACGCACCAACACAGGTTCATATCACTGTTGGCCGTAAGCATATTTGAGAATACTACTCATTATCCTCATGCATCAAGAGGAAGGATAACGTCAATGACCTTAATACAAATGTGTACTTTTCTCAATGCATAATTTTAACCCAAAATTGTGACTTGAACGATGACGAGATATACGCATTTCGTTGATTTTTTTTATTGACGTTTCATTTTTAATTAGCTAGAACAGAATGTCTTGCGATACCAGGTACCACTGTTCTGACATGGAGCGGAGAAAAATACATTTTACTCACCATCTCGACAAGCGTGTGTTAAAATATGCATAACTTCCCATTGGCTTGCCAGGTCGTTCCCTCATACCATCCTACATGCCGAAAACGTTAAGGATGTAAATACACTGCGCCGGTGGCAATATTTGCAGGAATTGGCAAAGATTCATGGGAGCCGAAACCCATATCGTTTCCACGATCTTGCAACGGAGGGCTATATAAATACCCATCTAATGCGACCTGATTGCCAAGGTTACCAGAATTAGAAAATGACTGTTAGGCTATTGTTAATTCACAAAATATTATCAAATGCAACGTTTCATTAATATAAGGACGCAATGTAAGGCATGTGATGCGATGTGGAATAATTCCCCACCGGCTGCCCATGCGCTACCTTGCCCCTATTTAACGATAATGCAGCTGTATGCTGAAAGCGTTTTCGCAAAACCAAATGTAGGTAGACTAGCAGAGATTCTAGTCGGACGTGCATGCTAAAAATGCATTAGGCTATTGATTAAATTGAATGTGATTCATGCGTTCCCAATCTGAATTAGGAATGATTGTGCAATATTCCCGCTGCTCATACAATTAGCCTATTTGTTCGCAGGTGACGTGGTTTTCCAAGTAAATGTTTAAAATTACAAATACAACATAGGCATTGCCTATATCCAAACCCACATTCACATATTTGACAAGATTCGTGCTTTATTTGGTAGACAATTTTGAATAGTCTAATCCTCTATCTAAATTGTCTTGGAGATACAGTAGTCTACAGTGCACATCACCAGAGATTATGTTGATGTATCCAGGTTGATGATTTTAATGACAATGTTTGCCCCTTTTGTTGCATTTCCTATATTTAAAGAAAGCTTATGGAGGAGAAGGATAACCCTGAAATGACACATCACATAAGAGTAGCCTAGATGTTCTCAATGTTGATTTAATGGTATGTTCATAAATACTAACAAACTTCAAGCTAGAATCCTTAGTTGATACATATATTTCTGGACATACATAAATGATATACCCATTGATTCTTAAACGTATAACTTGCCTCATTAACTTAGTTCAACCGTTGTACCCCATCAGAATCCAAAATATGAGCTTGTTTTACTCTAATGTTTGTAAACAATGTAAATGTAAAAAAAAGGTAGCATTTTGGTATCATGGATGATAGCTCTTTCAATTAAGGACTCAAGCTTCAAACTGCTTAGTCATTGGTATGTATATGACAATTTGATTTATGGGGTACATTCACATTATTAAACATTCTCAGTGTCCTGTTAAATAGTGATGTGATCGAAAAGTAAGTATATAATGCTCTGACGTAAGAACTGTCACATCGTGGTGGGTTGCACAGAACAAGGTTAAGCATTCCCTGGACTAAGAAGCATATTAAATTCAGATCCTCCATTAAAAGTGCTTTTTAGTCAGGAAGGGGTTTATTTGGGGTAGGCCCTGGGTAGGCAACTGCCCAAATATAATTTAAGTAAACAGTTATACATTAAAGTGCAAATCATCATAATCATATGAAGCAGGAGAAAGATCACATAGTTCTATATTTCTGTACATAAGGCTGCCTTTTTATTTGTTAGCATGTTAATGTTACCACACAGGATAAAAAGGGAACATAGGTTTCTGTCACACTATTGTTGTCAAATTCTACAATCTATACTGTGTATACCTGGCTGATTAATGCAATATGTGTGAAGTAAATTTCTGTTCAGATTAAACGATGTTAGACACTCATTCTGGCCATCTCTTCCTCTCAATGCTAAATATTGCTGCTTATTTGCGAGTTATCTCAAAATAGACAACAGGCTTGTTGAGTAAGCAATCTAGGTACACAGTCTGGCTTGTTTTTGTAATTGCCATCTCAGTCTGGGTTCCCACATGCCATTCATTAAATTACGTTATAGAGATAATATCAGCACCTGCAACTAGGGCTACATGCAGTGCCTTTTCATAGTACTTCCCGTTAATGCGGTTTGCATGTATTCTGGAAATTCCAAGGCCTAATACTGGTGTCAATATAACCTGGCCCCACACTTGGAATGAACAACAGGTTGTTGTCTCCACAGAATGGAGTCCCAACTGCGGTAAGTGGAGCCATAGAAAAACCCATTAGTGGCAAAGTAAGTGTAAACTCCGTCGAAACCTGAGGTGACTATATCCCTCTTGTTTCTCTTCAACGAGGAGTCCTATGAAGATGCCCTGCTAGGGAGTATCTCTAATGCTACTGCTTTCAGGTGTTTTTCCCACTCTTCTGAGTTGAGTAGATATGAAACGTACATGTAGAATAGTTGAAGAAACTTTCCAGTGTTTGTTCTATGCCTGTAGAATGCAGAGTGCTCACCATCTCTTAAGATAGAATGACACAATTACAAATTAAGTACAATTTTACAAATGGGGTCTACTTAAAAAGGTGAAGAAATAGACATCTGCTTGAGTTAGGCATTGGACTTCAATCATAGACAAATCCATAAAGCTGAGGTCGTATTTTAAACATCACCAATATAAGGTATTAGTGAACAAATACATGAATTAAGCTTTGGTAAAACCTATGTTGAGTAGTAATAGAAGTGGAACTCCATTGATACTGACAAGGCTGAAGGCCAAATTAAAAATATATAATAAGGAACGGCGTACTATTTACTATGATGTACAGTTGAAGTCAGAAGTTTACATACACTCAATTAGCATTTGGTAGCATTGCCTTTAAATTGTTTAACTCGGGTCAAACGTTTCGGGTAGCCTTCCACAAGCTTCCCAAAATAAGTTGGGGGAATTTTGGCCTATTCCTCCTGACAGAACTGAGTCAGGTTAGTAGGCCTCCTTGCTCGCACACGCTTTTTCAGTTCTGCCCACAAATTGTCTATAGGATTGAGGTCAGGGCTTTGTGATGGCCACTCCAATACCTTGACTTTGTTGTCCTTAAGCCATTTTGCCACAACTTTGGAAGTTTGCTTCGGGTCATTGTTCATTTGGAAGACCCATTTGCAACCAAGCTTTAACTTCCTGACTGATGTCTTGAGATGTTGCTTCAATATATCCACATAATCGTCCTTTCCTCATGATGCCATCTATTTTTGTTTCATCAGACCAGAGGACATTTCTCCAAAAAGTACGATTTTTGTCGCCATGTGCAGTTGCAAACCGTAGTCTGGCTTTTTTATGGCGGTTTTGGAGCGATGGCTTCTTCTTTGCTGAGCGGCCTTCCAGGTTATGTCGATATAGGACTCGTTTTACCGTGGAAATAGATACTTTTGTACCTATTTCCTCCAGCATCTTCACTAGGTCCTTTGCTGTTGTTCTGGGATTGATTTTCACTTTTGCACCAAAGTACGTTCATCTCTAGGAGACAGAACGCGTCTTTTTCCTGAGCGTTATGACGGATGAACCCGACTTGTGGAGGTCTAAACTTTTTTTCTGAGGTCTTGGCTGATTTCTTTTGATTTTCCCAGGATGTCAAGCAAAGAGGCACTGAGTTTGAAGGTAGGCCTTGAAATACATCCACAGGTATACATCTGATTAACTGAAATTATGTCAATTTGACTATCAGAAGCTTCTAAAGCCATGACATAATTTTCTGGAATTTTCCAAGCTGTTTAAAGGCACAGTCAACTTAGTGTATGTAAACTTCTGACCCACTGGAATTGTGATAGTGAATTACAAGTTAAATAATCTGTCTGTAAACAATTGTTGGAAAAATGACTTGTGTCATGCACAAAGTAGATGTCCTAACCGACTTGCCAAAACTATAGTTTGTTAACAGGGAAAGTGTGGAGTGGTTGAAAACGAGTTTTAATGACTCCTACCTAAGTGTATGTAAACTTCCGACTTCAACTGTATTTGACATTGGAAACATACTTGTTTGATCTCTTCCTTTGTATGGTTCAATATGAAAAGCAACCTGTGTAGTAGACACAAATCAATGGCAATAGGGACAAAAGAGGCATTACATTTGAGTAAACAAAAAAATGACTTAGGACACCTAAGGAGCTGTGAAGGGAACGGCACCTCCATACCTTCAGGCTCTGATCAGGCCCTACACCCAAACAAGGGCACTGCGTTCATCCACCTCTGGCCTGCTGGCCCCCCTACCTCTGAGGAAGCACAGTTCCCGCTCAGCCCAGTCAAAACTGTTCGCTGCTCTGGCACCCCAATGGTGGAACAAGCTCCCTCACGATGCCAGGACAGCAGAGTCAATCACCACCTTCCGGAGACACCTGAAACCCCACCTCTTTAAGGAATACCTAGGATAGGATAAAGTAATCCTTCTAACCCCCCCCCCCCCCCCCCCTTAAAAGATTTAGATGCACTATTGTAAAGTGGTTGTTCCACTGGATATCATAAGGTGAATGCACCAATTTGTAAGTCGCTCTGGATAAGAGCGTCTGCTAAATGACTTAAATGTAAATGTAAATGACACATTTTTCTTTGCTTTGTTTTATGATATTGGTCAAAGAATAAATATATATGAGCCATGCTTGCTTTTTTGCATTATCATACGCACCTGTTTTCATCCTTCATGCCGAGTGGATACCAGGAAACAGCAAGAACACACAAATGCACAGACTCAGTTATCCAACTGATGATGAATGAGATTACAAACTTGGGTCTTGTCCACAGAGGGGTGAATTGTTGAGGGGTATAGCTGCCATTCACAGTTGCTTAATGTGAGCTTCAATAACAGAGAGGTCCCAGGAACTATAAGCTCCCGAAGTAGGCTCCAATGTCATCTGGTGGGCTGTCTCCCCCTCTTGGCTATCTTGCTGCCACCTTTGAGTCCCAGTGTGGCAGAATAGGGTGGTGCCAGTGAATGTACTTTCCATCAAAATGTGTGTTGCCATACCATGTGTAGTAAAAGGCATGCAAATCAAATCAGTTTATTTGTCACGTGCGCCGAATACAACAGTTATTCACCTTACAGTGAAATGCTTACTTACAGGCCCTAACCAACAGTGCGATTTTTAAGTAAATGCACATTGTAGTTTAAAGCAGGGAATTGCCTGAGAGCAGCCTCCATGTTCTTGACCCTCTCGGTGGTCTGTGTCATTCGTTTTGCTGCTTCAGTGATGACAATGTCAATGTTACTATGCATTTGAATGTTATTTTTTCCAGGTCCCTTGATATTAAGGAACAATTTGAGACCAAATGGACTTCCAAATGAAGAATCTTGTGGTGTAAAGGGCTTTAAAACAACTGTTAATAATATGAATATGAGCGCCACCAAATCAATAAATGTCTAAACCTTGCCATTCTTATTTTAATGCCTGTTGTGATCCACTGTCCATTATTGTGAGAACTATTTGACGTTTTTGGGCTTATTGTTCTCTTTGAAATTTGGCTGCTGATTGTTGGTTCACCCTACAGATTGAAATTAAAAAACGTTGGCTACTTATCCATTTATGATCGGTCAGGAGTAGCCTACCGACAACTGAAAAGCAAGTGACAGAATTGCTACCCCCAAGCGAAGGTAATTTCTGAAATTGTAGTTTGTTACATTATTATTAACTTGTTATGGCTTGTGGGCAGTATTTCAACATCTGGATGAGAAGCGTACCCAAACTAAACTGCCTGTTACTCAGGCCCAGAAGCTAGGATATGCATCTAAAGTTTCCAAAATTGTTAAAATAATGTCTGTGAGTATAACATAACTGATATGGCAGGCAAAAACCTGAGGAAAATCCATCCAGGAAGTGGGATATTTTTGATGTGTGTAGTTTTCAATTGAATGCATATAGAGTATCTAAATGGTTAAGACCCAGATTGCAGTTCCTATGGCTTCCACTAGATGTCAACAGTCTTTAGACATTGTTTCAGGCTTGTTTTCTGAAAAATTAGGAAGAATGAGACCATATTGTAAGTGGCATGCAGAATGAAGCAGAGCTCCTTTGCGCACGTGACCGATTGCGCACACTTCGTTCTTTTTCCTTTATATTGAATACGCTATTGTCCAGTTGAAATATTATTGATTATTTAGACAATTGACAAACTGAGGATTAATTATAAACATCGTTTGACATGTTTCAACGAACTTTACGAACTTTACTGGTACTATTAGGATGTATTCGTCTGCATGTTTTGACCGCCTTTGAGCCAGTGGATTACTGAATAAAACACGCCAACAAAACAGAGTTTTTGTGATATAAAGAGGGACTTTATCGAACAAAACAAACATTTATTGTGTAGCTGGGACTCTTGTGACTGCAACCATATGAAGATCTTCAAAGGTAAGTGATTAATTTTATCGCTATTTCTGACTTTTGTAATTCCATTACTTGGTTGTAAAATGTTTGTATGCTTTTGTAAGCGGGGCGCTGTCCTCAGATAATCGCATGGTATGCTTTTGCCGTAAAGTCTTTTTGAAATCTGACAAAGCAGCTGTATTAACAAGAAGTTAATCTTTAAGCCAATGTATAACACTTGTATTTTTTATGAATGTTTATCATGACTATTTCTGTATTTTGAATTTGGAGCTCTGCAATTTCACCGGATGTTGTCAAGGTGGGTTGCTAGCGGAACGCCTGCGCCAGAAAGGTTAATCCTGGTAAAGATTCCCTATCTTAGGTCAATTACGATCACCACTTTATTTTAAGAATGTGAAATGTCAGAATAATAGTAGAGATATTTACTTATTTCAGCTTTTATTTCCTTCATCACATTCCCAGTGGGTCAGAAGTTTACATACACTCAATTAGTATTTGGTAGCATTGCCTTTAATACACTGCTCCAAAAAATAAAGGGAACACTAAAATAACACTTCCTAGATCTGAATGAATGAAATAATCTTATTAACCTCTGGGCGGGCTCGGGACGGACATCCAGCGGACATCCAGCGAAAAATCCTATCGCCATTAGCATAACGAAATTTAATATATATATTTTTTCAAATATAGGACTATGTTATATCGTTTTATAGATACACCTCTCCTGAATCGAACCACGTTGTCCGATTTCAAAAAGGCTTTACAGCAAAAGCAAAACATTAGATTATGTTAGAGGAGTAAATCGTGAAAGTAGCCACATAGCCATTTTCCGACCAACCACATGCGTCACAAATAACCAAAAAACAGCTAAATGCAGCACTAACCTTTGACAATCTTCATCAGATGACACTTCTAGGACACCATGTTATACAATACATGCATTATTTTGTTCGATAAAGTTCATATTTATATATAAAAACAGCATTTTACATCGGCGCGTGACGTTGACTAACTATTTTCCCTCAAAAGCATCCGGTGAAACAGCGCTACAATTTACTAAATTACTATTCGAAAACATTTGTAATAAAATGTAATATTGTCATTCTAAGATTTATAGATGAATATCTCTTGAAAGCACCTGTAATGCCAGATTTAAAAATAACTTTACTGGGTAATCACACTTTGCGATAAAAGGGGATGCGATACTCAGAAAAATAGGCTACCGTTACAGGTCAGCACCATCTTGTAACAATCGCATATCAAATCTACTCTTGTATACTATTGTCAATAATCCCTTACCTATGATTATCTTCATCAGAAAGCACTTCCAGGAATCCCAGGTCCACAACAAATGTATTTTCATTCGAAAAAGTTAATCCTTTACGTCCCAATAGCTTGTTCTTGTTAGCGCGTTCTGAAGGCTGCTCCAAAAATTCCGTCGGTCGCGGGACTTCTCTCTCAACAAAATGCATTTTTTTTTATTTATTTAGGTTCGTTCAAACATGTCAAACGTTGTATAACATAAATCTTTAGGGCCTTTTTCAACCAGATCTCCAATAAGATTCAAGGGGGACGATTGCATTGTCTTTCTAACCTGTTTAGGATAGGGGGCAGTATTGACACGGCTGGATAAAAAACGTACCCGATTTAATCTGGTTACCACTCCTACCCAGTAACTAGAATATGCATATACTTATTACACATGGATAGAAAACACCCTAAAGTTTCTAAAACTGTTTGAATGGTGTCTGTGAGTATAACAGAACTCATTTGGCAGGCAAAAACCTGACAAGGTTTCAGGCAGGAAGTGGCATGTCTGACAAGGTGTCGTTCTTCTTGTGTCTGTTTATTGAAGAGTGAGGATCTTAGCTGTCCCGTGACACTTCCTACGGCTGCCATAGCGTCTCAGAAGGCGGCAAAAAGCTGAATCGTGGCTTTGCAGGCTCTGGCTGAAAAAAAGTAACGCGTTTGGGTAGTGGCTGGTTACAGTACTGTGAGACTCAGGCGCGTGCACGCGTCGACCGAAAGCTTTGTTTACTTTCCTCAGTTTAGCTAAATGGACATTCCCGGTCGGAATATTATCGCTTTTCTACGAGAAAAATGGCATAAAAATTGATTTTAAACAGCGGTTGACATGCTTCGAAGTACGGTAATGGAATATTTAGATTTTTTTTGTCACGAATTGCGCCATGCGCGCGACCCTGATTTACCATTTCAGATAGTGTCTGGGATGCACGAACAAAACGCCGCTATTCGGATATAACGATGGATTATTTTGGACCAAACCAACATTTGTTATTGAAGTAGCAGTCCTGGGAGTGCATTCTGACGAAGACAACAAAAGGTAATCAAACTTTTATAATAGTAAAGCTGATATTGGTGAGTGCTAAACTTGCCGGGTGTCTAAATAGCTAGCCCGTGATGCCTGGGCTATGTACTTAGAATATTGCAAGATGTGCTTTCACCAAAAAGCTATTTTAAAATCGGACATATCGAGTGCATAGAGGAGTTCTGTATCTATAATTCTTAAAATAATTGTTATGCTTTTTGTGAACGTTTATCGTGAGTAATTTAGTAAAATGTTAGCGAATTCCCCGGAAGTTTGCGGGGTATGCTAGTTCTGAACGTCACATACTAATGTAAAAAGCTGTTTTTTTATATAAATATGAACTTGATTGAACAAAACATGCATGTATTGTATAACATAATGTCCTAGGGTTGTCATCTGATTGTCACGTCCTGACCAGCAGATGGAGCTGTTGTTGTAGTTTTGGGGTCAGGACGTGGCAGTCTTGTGTTCTGTGTTGGTCTTGTGACTCCTAATCAGGAACAGCTGGGGATCGTTGTTCCTGATTGGGAGTCATATATGTAGGAGTATGTTTGTCACTTGGGTTTGTGGGTAGTTGTTTTTACACTGCGTGTATAGCCTGTAAAACTGCTACTGTTGTCACCGTCATTGTTTTTTCAAGTGGATGCTTTACTCTTTTTTTGGTAATAAAATAACCATGAGTATTCACATACCTGCTGCGCCTTGGTCCATTCATGAAGACAACCGTTACAGAACTACCCACCACCAAAGGACCAAGCAGCAGAAGAGGAGGAAGCCACAGGAGAAGGAAATGGAAGAATGGACCTGGCAGGACGAGAGAAAATTCTGGGCGGACAAGTTAAGGGAGCTGAGGGAACCCGAGAGGCAGCCCCAAGATTTTTTTGGGGGGGGGCACACGGGTAGTTTGGCCAGGCCAGGGAAGAGCCGTAAGCCAGCTACCCGTGACTACAGGGAGGTGCGTACGAGGTGGAGGGCGCCATGTTACGCTGAGGTGCGCACCATCTCGCCTATACGGACGAGATGGTGCAGCTGCCCGCCAGTCAACAGTCGTCAGAGCTGCCCGCCAGTCAACAGTCGTCAGAGCTGCCCGCCAGTCAACAGTCGTCAGAGCTGCCCGCCAGTCAACAGTCGCCAGAGAGGTCAGACTGCCCTGAACTGCCGGAGTGGCCAGACTGCCCTGAACTGCCAGAGTGGCCAGACTGCCCTGAACTGCCAGAGTGGCCAGACTGCCCTGAACTGCCAGAGTGGCCAGACTGCCCTGAACTGCCGGAGTGGCCAGACTGCCCTGAACTGCCGGAGTGGCCGGACTGCCCTGAACTGCCGGAGTGGCCGGACTGCCCTGAACTGCCGGAGTGGCCGGACTGCCCTGAACTGCCGGAGTGGCCGGACTGCTCTGAACTGGCGGAGTGGCCGGACTGCCCTGTTCTGCCAGAGTGGCCGGACTGCCCTGTTCTGCCGGAGTGGCCGGACTGCCCTGTTCTGCCGGAGTGGCCGGACTGCCCTGTTCTGCCGGAGTGGCCGGACTGCCCTGTTCTGCCGGAGTGGCCGGACTGCCCTGTTCTGCCGGAGTGGCCGGACTGCCCTGTTCTGCCAGAGTGGCCGCACTGCCCTGTTCTGCCGGAGTGGCCGGACTGCCCTGTTCTGCCGGAGTGGCCGGACTGCCCTGTTCTGCCGGAGTGGCCGGACTGCCCTGTTCTGCCAGAGTGGCCGGACTGCCCTGTTCTGCCAGAGTGGCCGGACTGCCCTGTTCTGCCAGAGTGGCCGGACTGCCCTGTTCTGCCAGAGTGGCCGGACTGCCCTGTTCTGCCAGAGTGGCCGGACTGCCCTGTTCTGCCAGAGTGGCCGGACTGCCCTGTTCTGCCAGAGTGGCCGGACTGCCCTGTTCTGCCAGAGGTGCCCGGCCTGTCAGGATCAGCCCGAGTGGTCCTCCTGCCCTCCGGTCCAGCCCGAGTGGTCCTCCTGCCCTCCGGCCCAGCCCGAGTGGCCCGCATGCCTTCCGGCCCAGCCCGAGTGGCCCGCATGCCTTCCGGCCCAGCCCGAGTGGCCCGCATGCCTTCCGGCCCAGCCCGAGTGGCCCGCATGCCTTCCGGCCCAGCCCGAGTGGCCCGCATGCCTTCCGGCCCAGCCCGAGTGGCCCGCATGCCTTCCGGCCCAGCCCGAGTGGCCCGCATGCCTTCCGGCCCAGCCCGAGTGGCCCGCATGCCTTCCGGCCCAGCCCGAGGGGCCCGCATGCCTTCCGGCCCAGCCCGAGGGGCCCGCATGCCTTCCGGCCCAGCCCGAGGGGCCCGCATGCCTTCCGGCCCAGCCCGAGTGGCCCGCATGCCTTCCGGCCCAGCCCGAGTGGCCCGCATGCCTTCCGGCCCAGCCCGAGTGGCCCGCATGCCTTCCGGCCCAGCCCGAGGGGCCCGCCTGCTCTCCGGCCCAGCCCGAGGGGCCCTCCTGCTCTCCGGCCCAGCCCGAGGGGTCCTCCTGCTCCCCGGCCCAGCCCGAGGGGCCCTCCTGCTCCCCGGCCCAGCCCGAGGGGTCCTCCTGCTCCCCGGCCAAGCCCGAGGGGCCCTCCTGCTCCCCGGCCCAGCCCGAGGGGCCCTCCTGTCCCCCGGCCCAGCCCGAGGGGCCCTCCTGTTCCCCGGCCCAGCCCGAAGGGCCCTCCTGTCCTCCGGCCCGGCTCGAGGGGTCCGTCTGCCTGGTGCAGCTATCGGCTCCACCAAAGTGGGCGACGCCGAGGGTGGAGCAGGGTCCACGTCCTGCACCGGAGCCACCTCCAGGATAGGTGGGTTGGGGAGGGAGGGTGTAGCACAGTGCCGTCGGTGACGGCAGCCACCCTCCCTTCCCTCCCTTATTGTTTAGGGGTTATTGTTTATGGGTTTTGTTGGGGATTTTGTTGGTTGGTGTTTTTTCGTTGTTAGGTGCATTCCGGGGTCTGCACCTTGAGGGGGGGGTACTGTCACGTCCTGACCAGCAGATGGAGCTGTTGTTGTAGTTTTGGGGTCAGGACGTGGCAGTCTTGTGTTCTGTGTTGGTCTTGTGACTCCTAATCAGGAACAGCTGGGGATCGTTGTTCCTGATTGGGAGTCATATATGTAGCAGTATGTTTGTCACTTGGGTTTGTGGGTAGTTGTTTTTACACTGCGTGTATAGCCTGTAAAACTGCTACTGTTGTCACCGTCATTGTTTTTTCAAGTGGATGCTTTACTCTTTTTTTGGTAATAAAATAACAATGAGTATTCACATACCTGCTGCGCCTTGGTCCATTCATGAAGACAACCGTTACACTGATGAAGATCATCAAAGATGAGTGCTGCATTTAGCTGTCTTCTGGGTTTTTGTGACATTATATGCTAGCTTGAAAAATGGGTGTCTGATTATTTCTGGCTTGGTACTCTGCTGACATAATCTAATGTTTTGCTTTCGTTGTAAAGCCTTTTTGAAATCGGACAGTGTGATTAGATTAACGAGAGTCTTGTCTTTAAATAGCTGTAAAATAGTCATGTGTTTGAGAAATTGAAGTAATAGGATTTTTAAGGTTTTGAAAATCGCGCCACAGGCTGCAAGTGGCTGTTACGTAGGTGGGACGAATTCGTCCCGCCTAGCCCATAGAGGCTAAACGTTTCGAAAGGGGAGGGTAGCCAGGGGCGCAGGCATCATAATGGTGATGGCCCTCCTCATGTGACCACTTTCCACAGCCTCTCATTCTGTCAGTTTTCACAGTAGGAGACTCAAACCACTTTGTAAAGACTGGGGACATCTAGTGGAAGCAATAGGAAGTGCTCAATGAACCATTGCTCACGGCGTGATTTATAGGCAAAGTGATGAAGTTGAGTCCGCAATTCAGAATTCCACATCCTGTTACGATCGGTCTCGGGGTTTTGACTGCCATATGAGTTCTGTTATACTCACAGACACCATTCAAACAGTTTTAGAAACTTTAGGGTGTTTTCTATGCACAAGTATTAATTATATGCATATCCTAGCTTCTGAGTTTGAGTAGGAGGCCGTTTAAAATGGGCACGAATGTTTTTCAAAAATCGCTGTAGCGCCCCCTATCCTAGGCGACCATCAAGAGGTTAACCTGTTGAGGGTAGGGGGCAGTATTTGCACGGCCGGATAAAAAACGTACCCGATTTAATCTGGTTATTACTACTGCCCAGAAACTAGAATATGCATATAATTATTGGCTTTGGATAGAAAATACCCTAAAGTTTCTAAAACTGTTTGAATGGTGTCTGTGAGTATAACAGAACTCATATGGCAGGCAAAAACCTGAGAAGATTCTGTACTGGAAGTGCCCTCTCTGACCATTCCTTGGGCTTTTTGACTCTTTTTATTGAAAACTTAGGATCTTTGCTGTAACGTGACACTTCCTACGGCTCCCATAGGCTCTCAGAACCCGGGAAAAAGCTGAATGACGTCTTTGCAGCCCCTGGCTGAAAAACATTAGCGCCTTTTGTAAGTGGTCTATCAGAGGACAATGAGACTGAGGCGCGTGCACGAGGTGACCCCATGTTTTTATTTTCTCTCTCTTTGTACTAAAACACGGTTTCCCGGTCGGAATATTATCTATTTTTTACGAGAAAAATGGCATAAAAATTGATTTTAAACAGCGGTTGACATGCTTCGAAGTACGGTAATGGAATATTTAGAATTTTTTTGTCACGAAACGCGTCGGGCACGTCACCCTTCTTTACCCTTTCGGAAAGTGTCTTGAACGCACGAACAAAACGCCGCTATTTGGATATAACTATGGATTATTTTGAACCAAACCAACATTTGTTATTGAAGTAGAAGTCCTCGGAGTGCATTCTGACGAAGAACAGCAAAGGTAATAACATTTTTCTTATAGTAAATCTGACTTTGGTGAGTGCTAAACTTGCTGGGTGTCTAAATAGCTAGCCCTGTGATGACGGGCTATCTACTTAGAATATTGCAAAATGTGCTTTCACCGAAAAGCTATTTTAAAATCTGTAACGGCTGTCTGAGGAAGAAGTGGACCAAAATGCGGCGGAGTTAGGGTTCGTCATATTTAATTACACGAACACTATGCATTTTACAAAAACAACAAAACTGACAGCCAACACAGTCCTGTCAGGTGCAACCACAATGACAAGCACAATTACCCACGAAACACAAAGGAAACGTAGGCAACTTATGTGTGACTCCCAATCAACCAAAACCCTCTACAGCTGTGCCTGATTGGAAGTCACACGGCCAAAATCAATGAAACAATAAAACACACACTCTCTTCTGCCACGTCCTGACCCAACTACACCCTCTACTGGTCAGGACGTGACAGTACCCCCCCCTCAAGGTGCAGACCCCGGGATGCACCTAAAAAAGGAAAACACAAGAAAATCCCCAATACCCCAACAAAAAAGAACACCTATACAATAAGGGAGGGAAGGGAGGGTGGCTGCCGTCACCGACGGCACTGTGCTACACACTCCCTCCCCAACCCACCTATCCTGGAGGTGGCTCAGGTGCAGGACGTGGACCTCGCTCCACCTTCGGCGTTGCCCACTTTGATGATGCCGATAGCTGCGCCGGGCAGACGGGCCACTCGGGCTGACCCTGGCAGACGGACCACTCAGGCTGGGCCGGGGGACAGGAGGGCCCCTCGGGCTGGGCCGGGGGACAGGAGGGCCCCTCGGGCTGGGCCGGGGGACAGGAGGGCCCCTCTGGCTGGGCCGGGGGACAGGAGGGCCACTCTGGCTGGGCCGGGGGACAGGAGGGCCACTCGGGCTGGACTGGAGGACAGGAGGGCCACTCTGGCAGATCCGGGCAGTCTGGCCACTCTGGCAGAACCGGGCAGTCTGGCCACTCTGGCAGAACCGGGTAGTCTGGCCACTCTGGCAGAACCGGGCAGTCTGGCCACTCTGGCAGAACCGGGCAGTCTGGCCACTCAGTCTGGCCACTATGTTCTATAGGATTGAGGTCATGTGATGGCCACTCCAATACCTTGACTTGGTTGTCCTTAAGCCATTTTGCCACAACCTTGGAAGGATGCTTGGGGTCATTGTCCATTTGGAAGACCCATTTGTGAAGAAGCTTTAACTTACTGACTGATGTCTTGAATTGTTGCTTCAATATATCCACCAAATTTTCCTTTCCTCGTGAAGCCATCTGTTTGTGAAGTGCACCAGTCCCTCCTGCTTCACGGTTGGGATGTTGTTCTTCGGCTTGCAAGCCTCCCCCCAATTTTCCTTCAAACATAATGATGGTCATTATGGCCAAACAGTTCTATTTTTGTTTCATCAGACCAGAGGACATTTCTCCAAAAAGTACAATCCTTGTCCCCATGTGCAGTTGCAAACCGTAGTCTGGCTTTTTTATGGTGGTTTTGGAGCAGTGGCTTCTTCCTTGCTGAGCGGCCTTTCAGGTTATGTCGATACAGGACTCGTTTTACTGTGGATCAATTCTCATTGATAAAGTCCCAGTTAAAAGGGAATTTCACCCTGGGTGAATCTGGGCTTGTTTTCATCATGTCCGAGCCATTTCTATGTCAGTCAGATATGTTTCACACATAATTGCCCAGGAGGAAGTCAGGTCTGGGTGATGCGTGCTGAATGATACACCCTATGGCGGCTTCCGGTGTATTGTGAGATCTGAACATAAATTTAGTCCTATTTGTGGCATTTCGTGAAGGCTCTATGTGATATTGTTCGCATTATACATTTTTGTGGTATAGATATGGTTGTCCTTGTTCGATAGAGACATTGGACTTCTTTCAGCAATGTTCCTACCAGTGGATTCATTGCTAAATATATGAGCTGACACATTTTTCCAGTCTCTGGAAGACTACAACTTGTGTGGGGCAGTGCTTCGTGCTCTGGCTCTGTCCCTCCCCCAAGGCAGGCTTTTCTGAAGTGGAGGCAGACGCTAATGTAAGAATATTTTAAAGATAACTACACAACGCAGAGTAGGAGAGTTTGAGAGGACTAAACTAAAAACGAGAGTACTAATGGTCAATAGCGAATGGTAATAGGAGATGGGTTTCAGTTCAACATCTGTTCAGAATCTGTAGAATGTCACTCCTGAACTCAGAACAACGTGTGCTACGTGGGTCACATTTTCATTGGTCTGTACATTGAGTCTGGAGTGAGATACTTGTTATTTGGCCATTGGCCAAGTGGTCCTGCAAGGACTTCTGATTGGTCAACCTCAGGCTAGGTTGGAGGGGTTATAAGTGGCATCCTGTTCCTTTATTCTGGGGGAAAAGCTGAGGACACTGAACATGAGGACACTGGAGACTGAACATCTGACTCCCAGCATAACATCTTGATTTGTCTGAATAAATCTATTTTTCTGCCCCTGATTCGCTTTGGAGTTTGTGTTATTGAAGAATAACATCATTTGCTAACGCTAACAACACAATCCTTTGAGCAACACTGAAAGAACTGACCAGACCGCAATGGCTTCAAGTGATTCCTCTCATCAACACGAATTTGACGATGGAGCATTTTTTTTTGCTACATGGTGACATTCAACCATATGCTGGGTTTCTTCCCTGGTGATGCTCTACCAGCCTTTACTGCAGCTGTCTTCAGTTCCTGCTTGTTCTTGTGGTATTTTGCCTTCAGGTTCACCTTCAGCAAGTGAAATGCATGCTCAATTGGATTCAGGTCAGGTGATTGACTTGGCCATTGCAGAACATTCCACTTCTTTGACTTAAAAAAGTATTGGGTTGCTTTTACAGTATGCTTAAGGTCATCTGCACTGTAAAGCGCCATCCAATGATTTTTGAAGCATTTGGATGAATCTGAGCAGATAATATAGCCCTAAACACTTCAGAATTCATCCTGCTGCTATTGTCAGCAGTCACATCATCAATAAATACAAGGGAACCAGGTCCATTCGCAGCCATACATGCCCACGCCATAACACTACCTCCACCATGCTTCCCAGATGAGGTGGTATGCTTCAGATCATGAGCAGTTCCTTCCCTTCTCCATGCTCTTCTCTTCGTATCATTTTGGTACAAGTTGATCTTTCAGTATATTACAGCTGTGAATGTGTTTAAGTATTTTGGAATGCCAATGTTGAGTGTACCAACTGAGATTTAAATCATTTGCACAAACAGATTAAAAAATAAAGTTCAAGAATCAAAGATGACTGCCATATACCAATACACTAACACTGAAATCTTAATATAAACCATTAGTCAAATGGACCCCAGAATTGGAAAATAAACTCAATACATTATGTAATGACTTATTACATAATTATTAATTACTTATTAAGAATTATTACCTGCTGAATTCCAAGATAACCAACCTACAGCACTAGACCAAACTTCACTTGCGTCATCCTTGTGGTATTGAGAGATAAACATATAATGCATTAACTGATTGCACATAAAGGAAGACACTTACTACATGATAGAGTGCTTGCTTTGTTATCCAATTGACCTTTTGTCCTTCCTTTCATCCTGTGAAAAAATGTCATCCTGATCCCAGATTCTGTCTCGCAATGTTCTGTGTAAAGTCAGCACAATTCTGTCCTTGTCCCACATTAGGTCAGTAAGCACTAGATTTTAACCATAATGTACTATGCAGTACTGTACAAAAAAGCTAAATAAAGCTGGTGACCATTTTACAAACATAACTTTATTTTTACACTTACATAATTTGAAAACAGACACACTCCCTGGGAAATGACAAGATGTACCAGACAAAAGTTTGGACACACCTACTTATTCCAGGGTTTTTCTTAATTTTATACTATTTTCTACATTGTAGGTAAATAAAGCTGAAGACATCAAAACTATGAAATAACACATATGGAATCATGTAGTGACCAAAATATATTTTACATTTAAGATTCTTCAAAATAGCCATCCTTTGCCTTGATGACAGCTTTGCACATTCTTGGCATTCTCTCAACCAGCTTCATGAGGTAGTCATCTGGAATGCATTTCGATTAACAGGTCTGCCTTGTTAAAAGTTAATTTGGGGTATTTCTTTCCTTCTTAATGCGTTTGAGCCAATCATTTGTGTTGTGACAAGGTAGGGGTGGTATACAGAAGATAGTCCTATTTTGTAAAAGACCAAGTTCATATTATGGCAAGAACAGCTCAAATAAGCAAAGAGAAACAACAGTCCATTACTTTAAGACATGAAGGTCAGTCAATATGGAACATTTCTTCAAATGCAGTCACAAAAACCATCAAGCGCTATGATGAAACTGGCTCTCATGAGGACCGCCACAGGAAATGAAGACCCAGAGTTACCTCTGCTGCAGAGGAAATGTTCATTAGAGTTACCAGCCTCAGAAATTGCAGCCCAAATAAATGCTTCAGAGTTCAAGTAACAGACACATCTCAACATCAACTGTTCAGAGACTGCGTGAATCAGGCCTTCATAGTCTAATTTCGGTAAAGAAACCACTACTAAAGGACACCAATAACAAGAAGAGACTTGCTTGGGCAAAGTAACACAAGCAATGGACATTAGACCGGTGGAAATCTGTCGTTTGGTCTGGTGAGTCCAAATTAGAGATTTTTGGTTCCAACCGCAGTGTTTATGTGAGACGCAGAGTAGGTGAATGGATGATCTCTGCATGTGTGGTTCCCACCCAAAAGCATGGAGGAGGTGTGATGGTGAGGGGGTGCTTTGCTGGTGACACCGTCTGTGATTTATTTAGAATTCAAGGCACACTTAACCAGCAAGGCTACCACAGCATTCTGCAGCAATACGCCATCCCGTATAGTTTACACTTAGTCCCACTATCATTTGTTTTTCAACAGGACAATGACCCAACACACCTCCAGGCTGTGTAAGGGCTATTTGACCAAGAAGGAGAGTGCTGCATCAGATGACCAGGCCTCCACAATCACCCGACCTCAACCCAATTGAGATGGTTTGGGATAAGTTGGACCGCAGAGTGAAGGAAAAGCAGCCAACAAGTGCTCAGCATATGTGGGAACTCCTTCAAGACTGTTTGAAAAGCATTCCAGGTAAAGCTAGTTGAGAGAAGGCCAAGAGTGTGCAAAGCTGTCATCAAGGCAAAGGGTGGCTCCTTTGAAGAATCTGAAATATAAAATATATTTTGATTTGTTTAACATTTTTAGTTAATAAATGATCACATTTGTGTTATGTTTTGGGGTGACAGGTAGCCTAGTGGTTAGAGCATTGGGCCAGTAACCGAAAGGTTGCTAGATCGAATCCCTGAGCTGACAAGGTAAAAATGTCGTTTTGCCCCGGAACAAGGCAGTTAGCCCACTGTTCCTAGGCCGTCATTGTAAATAATAATATGTTCTTAACTGACTTGCCTAGTTGAATAAAGGTAAAATAAAAATGTCGTAGTTGTGATGTTTTCACTATTATTCTACAATGTAGAAAATAGTACACATTAAGAAAAACCCTGGAATGAGTAGATGTGTCCAAACTTTTTACTGGTACTGTAAGTAAAGTATTGGTGAATAAAAAATACACAGAAAAATTATGCATTGCAATTCTAATTCTTTATACTTTGATTAATCACAGTCAAAAATCTCTATCACAAGAAAAAGGTTCTGAGCAGTAATTACCTTTTACCGAACCTCATCATCCTGATATATTTGTTTTCCTTTTTTCAGAAAAGTTAGAATGTAGATTATGGGGTACAGTTGAAGAGGGTAGAAAGTTGGAAAGTGTTGCTCATGGAAATATGCGCGTGTTCGACTCTAGCACTACCACTGCGCTGCGCTCCCGCACTGATTTATTCTACTTCCTGGGGGTCATAGAGGAACGAAGGGGGATCTCACCCTCCACCCAAGCATCTGGACTTGATAGCATATTTTCCCAAAGTTTAATTTCCTCATTGACAGATTCCATCCAGTCCACGTTTTTGCCATAGCTTTGTCCTGGAATCAAACAGAAAAGTAAGGCATTTCAGAAAAGCCATTGCAAAATATTTGAGAGAACAACTTCTATACCAAAATCAAAGACGAACTATAGTAGCATCTCATACTGTCACGGTTGTCGTTGTGTATTGATGACCAAAACGCAGCAGGAATGTTGATGCTCATCTTATTATTTATTAAATAAAGAGAACACGAAAAAACAACAAAACAAAGAACGGCAGACGACAGTTTTACAGGCTATACGTAGCAGTGCAAAATACAACTACCCACAAAAACCCCAGGTGAAAACAAGCTCCTAATATATGACTCCGAATCAGGAACAACGACGTACAGCTGTTCCTGATCGGGAGCCACACAGACAACAAAGAAATAGACAAACCAGAACATAAACTAAAACCCCGGAATACATAAACCAAACACCCCTTTAATACTACACACACAACCCAAACCATATGAAACAAATACTCTTCTGCCACGTCCTACCAAACTACAATACAAATACTCCCTCTACTGGTCAGGATGTGACACATACTTTGTTTTTTCAGTTGTTAAACTATGTTTTTAGTGCTTCAGCCATGGAAATTGATTACATTTCGTAACAAATTTCCAAACGTACTATCACAGACATTTGTCAAGCATGAGTAAAGCACAAGTAACATCATGATAAAATGGTGTTTAATAATCACCTGTGCCCAGACTGAGGCGCACCCCTCCCAGGAACTGATTGGAGAGTTTGTTGTGGTCCCACACAGTCAGCTCGCAGCAAGCCTCTTTGACCTCTCCGGCACAGAAACCGTCGTACACCATGGCGTGGTTATACACAGGCTTTTGGCTCTTCTTCACCACCCGCGTCTTCTGACGACTCTTCTTGCTTGTGTCAGGCAACATGTAACTGACATAGAAAATGCAATAATTTTGTTTTCTATAGCACATAAAAATTACGTTAATGACTTTAGCATATGGTGTGTCTCTGCTTGGAAATATCTGTGCATCTGGATAGATGATAAGCTATCATAGAAAAAATAACATATTGATGAGTTCATTAAGAAGCTGAGAAAAAAAAATGCCTCGCTTTCTAACTGTAGAGACCGAAGGACTTTCCCAGTGTTAGCCATCCCTGAGACCGGGTATGGTAACTCATACGTCTAAAGGTTAACAATGATGTTGGGTACAGTGGTTGTTTTTGAAAAAGAGCTTTATAAATACAATTTAAGCAATGTATGGTGCTACATGACATCAAAGAGGGTCAGCTCTTTTGGTAGAGAATGCAGTGATGTGTACTAAACCTGTCACCCGTAATAAAACATAGAACACTGTGGTAAACCGCATCTAATGGCTTTAGTGAAGTGGCAGCTACATTCATATAGATGATATCTCCATAGTCTAGGACCGTCGATTGAATGATCTGCTTTCTACAATTAGGTAAATGAGCTTTGTTTTTTTACACCTTACACTTGGAATAATCGCAAACCTTTATTTAACAAGGAAAAGCCCATTGAGACTCAGAGACCTGGCAAAGAAGGCAGCAACAATCAATACATTACAGAATTAACCTCTTGACGGTCGCCTAGGATAGGGGGCGCTACAGCGATTTTAGAAAAATTTGTGCCCATTTTAAACGGCCTCCTACTCAAACTCAGAAGCTAGGATATGCATATAATTAATACTTGTGGATAGAAAACAGCCTAAAGTTTCTAAAACTGTTTAAATGGTGTCTGTGAGTGTAACAGAACTGATATGGCAGTCAAAACCCGGGACCGATCGTAACAGGATGTGGAATTCTGAATTGCAGACTCAACTTCATCACTTTGCCTATAAATCACACCATGAGCAATGGTTCATTGAGCACTTCCTATTGCTTCCACTAGATGTCCCCAGTCTTTACAAAGTGGTTTGAGTCTCCTACTGTGAACTGACTGAATGACACGCTGTGGAAAGTGGTCACATGAGGAGGGCCATCACCATTATGACACCGGCGCCCCTGGCTACCCTCCCCTTTCGAAACGTTTTGAAAGACAATGCAATCGTCCCCCTTGAATTTTATTGGAGCTCTGGTTGAAAAAGGCCCTAAAGATTTATGTTATACAATGTTTGAACGAACCTAAATTAAAAAAATGCATTTTATTGAAAGAGGAGTCCCGCAGCCGACGGAAGTTTTGGAGCAACCTTCAGAACGCGCTAACAAGAACAAGCTATTGGGACGTAAAGGATTAACTTTTTCGAACGAAAATACATTTGTTGTGGACCTGGGATGCCTGGAAGTGCTTTCTGATGAAGATAATCAAAGGTAAGGGATTATTGACAATAGTATACAAGAGTAGATTTGATATGCGATTGTTACAAGATGGTGCTGACCTGTAACGGTAGCCTATTTTTCTGAGTATCGCATCCCTTTTATCGCAAAGTGTGATTACCCAGTAAAGTTATTTTTAAATCTGGCATTACAGGTGCTTTCAAGAGATATTCATCTATAAATCTTAGAATGACAATATTACATTTTAAAAATGTTTTCGAATAGTAATTTAGTAAATTGTAGCGCTGTTTCACCGGATGCATTTGAGGGAAAATAGTTAGTCAACGTCAAGCGCCGATGTAAATTGCTGTTTTTATATATAAATATGAACTTTATCGAACAATAGAATGCATGGATTGTGTAACATGATGTCCTAGGAGTGTCATCTGATGAAGATTGTCAAAGGTTAGTGCTGCATTTAGCTGTTTTTTGGTTATTTGTGATGCATGTGGTTGGTCGGAAAATGGCTATGTGGCTACTTTTACGATATACTCCTCTAACATAATCTAATGTTTTTCTTTTGCTGTAAAGTCTTTTTGAAATCGGACAACGTGGTTTGATTCAGGAGAGGTGTATCTATAAAACGATATAACATAGTCCTATATTTGAAAAAATATATATTACATTTTGTTATGCTAATTTTGTTATGCTAATTTTGTTATGCAATATTACATTTTGTTATGCTAATGGCGATAGGATTTTTCACTGGATGTCCGTCCCGAGCCCGACCAGGGGTTAAAACATACAACAATACAATATGAAAAAAATACTTTTAAAAAAGCATTTACACTCCTCTGTAACAGAGTCTCCCATCAATATTTTAAATTCATTCAGTGGCACTAACAAATCTAAATGAAGCATGGATTGTAGACTATTCCATGCCTCTGGTGCACAAGACGAGAAGGCAGTCTTGCCTAATACTGTAAATGTCCTGGGGACATTAAATAGCAACCACCTAGCAAACCGGTAACTGCTGGTGGTGAAGGAGACCAGACTACAGAGGTAAAGAGGGAGTTTACCCAAAAGGGCTTTGTTGATGAACACATGTAGCTTTCTGCGCATATAAAGGGAGTTCCAACCTACCATTTTGCTACAAGGTGCAATGGTGGGTGATTGACTTGGCATTTGAAAAATGGATTTAAAAGGAGGATGCATAATGAACAGAGTCCAGTCTCTGTAAAACAGAGGAGGCTGCATGCATATACAACAAGTCACCATATTCAATTACAGAGAGAAAAGTGTCCTGAACAAGCTTCTTTCTAGCCATAAGCGGGAAGCAATTTCAATGTAAGCTTCCTTACAAGATTATTTATATGAACTTTAAAAGGACAATGTGTCATCCAACCATACACTGTACCTACGTAGGTATTTGTAGGATGACACTTTTTCAATGGATAAGCCACAAGGTGTGAAAATGTTAACCTTCTCTGGCTGAGTGTGAGCTCTGGTAAAGGTCATGAATTTAGTATTTTTTTTATAATCAAGACCAGTTTGAGACCATAAAGGGAGGCCTGCAGTGCCTGAAAAGCAGTCTGGAGCTCTTCAACAGCCTGAACCAGAGAAGGAGCACATCAATATATGACTGGATCATCTGCATACAGATGCAACTTTGCTGGTTGAATCCCATTCCCCAAATCATTAATAGGAATTGAGAACAACACAGGAGCTAAAATGGAACCCTGGGGCACACCTCTATTAATCTCAAGAAAGCTAGACTTGTGATTGTCAGTATATACATAGTGTTCTGTCAGAAAGATTGGTTTAGGAACTATTTACTGCCCCTTCACTGAGACCAATGTTACTGAGTCTAGCTAGCAAAAACTAATAGTCAACTGAATCAAATGCCTTTGATAAATCAACAAACAGAGCACCTGCAGTTGGGGTGCTGTGCCCCAATCAAAAGCCAGACTGAACCCCGCTCAGTATGTTATTTTCAATTAAGATGTTTAACTGTGAACTCACTAGGGATTCAAATACTTTGGCCAGGATAGGGAGTTTGGACGATAGTTATTAGCATCTGAGGGATCTCCACCTGTAACAGTGACACTGTGAGTCGAGAAGCAGGTGCATCGTTTAATAAAACAACAAACGAGACAGCGTAACAGTGGTGATATAGCATAAACACAGGAACAATACTGACTGAGGAAGGAACCCAAGGGAGTGACAGATAAAGGGAAGGTAATCAGGGAGCTACGTATGTCCAGGTGAGTATCCTAATGATCTGCAGGTGTGCGTAATGATGAATCCCAGGACCGGTGGTTAGTACTCCGGCGACGTCGAACGCCGGAGGGGAGGAGCAGGAGTAGATGTGACAGTACCCCCCTCTGACGTGCGGCTCCGGTTGCCGAACGAGGCAGACCAGAGGGACGACCCCGAGGATGAGGAGCGGGTTGGTCATCGAAGGTGAAAATCACGGATGTTGGGATCCAGAATGTCCTCCACCAGAACCCAACATCACTCCTCTGGGCCATACCCCCCCAGTCCACCAGGTACTGGAACCGACCCCTACGACACCGGGAATCCAGGTGGGATCTGACAGCATACACCGGACATTTCCTCAATGTCCAGGTGGGATCGGGGGTGTTGTGGGGGACAGCATCAGCTAGGGGACCAGGAACCACCGGCCTGAGAAAGGAGACATGAAAAGAGGGTGCAATACGATAATGACTTGGGAGCTGTAACCTATACGCCACCTCGATGACCCTCCAGAGAACCTTGAATGGCCCCACAAACCGGGGCCTCAGTTTCTTGCAGGGCAGGCGGCGTGGGAAGTTCCTGGTAGAAAGCCAGACTCGATCCCCAGGGTGGAATACAGGGGTCTCACTGCGGTGGCGGTCTGCCTGTTCCTTTTGACGATGGAACAGGCAGGCCACTCATCAACCGCAGGAGTTTTCGGTCTGGCCCGGAGTCCACGGAGCCAGGCCCGGCTGGAAACCCAAAACACACTGGAAGGGGGTCAACCCCATTGAGGAGTGACGTAGCGAGTTCTGGGGGTACTCTGCCCATGGAAGGAATCGTGCCCACTCACCCTGCCGGTCCTGACAGTGACTCCTTAGGAACCTCCCTAGCTCTTGGTTCATCCTCTCCACCTGCTCGTTAGACGGCCGACTGTGACCCCAAGCTTCTCCAAAAAGGCCCTCCATACTAATGATGTGAACTGAGGGCCACGGTGGGAGAATATGAATATGTCCTCCAGAAGGCCATAGTGCCGGAAGACCTGCTGGAAGAGTACCTCAGCGACCTGGAGAGCATTGGGGAGACCAGGAAGAGGGATTAAATGACAGGACTTAGAAAATCTATCCACTACCACCAAAATGGTGGTGAAACCGTCAGAGGGGAGATCGGTTACAAAGTCAAAAGATAGATGTGACCAGGGTTTCTGAGGCATGGGAAGGAGTTTACCTGCTGGAGCGTTCCGGGGGGATTTTGTTTGAGCACATACGGAACAGGAGTTGACATAACAAGTGATGTCCTGCGCTAAGGTGGACCAACAGTATTTCTCAGAGATGGAATGGATAGTGCGAGAAAACCTGGATGTCTAGCGACGACAACTGTGTGCGCCCAGGTCAGCAGCCGATCTTTTATCCCTGTGGGAACGTAAATGAATTCAGGAGGACAGTTATTGGGTGCGGGCTCCTTCTCCAGAGCCTGGCGGATGTCCGCATCTATGTCCCAGACCACAGAAGCTACGACTCGGGAGGATGGGATTATAGGTGCACTCTGGACAGGACCCTCTCCCAAATCGTAGAGACAGGACATCGGCCTTGGTGTTCTTTGAACCTAGGCAATAGGTCAGCGTGAAGTCAAACCTTGTGAAGAACAGTACCCACCTCGCTTGGTGCGGATTCAGCCTCCTCGCTGTCCATATGTACTCCAGGTTCCGATGGTCGGTGAGAATGACGAATGGTTCCTTCGCGCCCTCCAGGCAGTGTCTCCACTCCTCTAATGCCAACTTCACTGCCAGAAGCTCCCAATCCCCGACGTCGTAATTCCTCTCTGCAGGGGACAGTTTCTTAGAGTAAAACGCACAGGGGTATAACACACCTACCTCTGAAGCGTCCATCTCCACCACAAAGGATATCGTGGGATCTGGAAATTTTAGCAATGGGGTGGAGGTGAAATGTCCCTTAAGGATACCAAAGGCCTCTTCAGCTGCTGGGCTCCACACCAACCTACGGGGCCCTCCCTTAAGGAGAGATGTGAGAGGAGCAGCGACAGAGCTGTAGTTCCTGATGAAGCAACGGTAGAAGTTGGCAAGCCCCAAAACCCCATTGTACCCGTTTTATGGTGGTTGGGACTGGCCATGACCTGACTGCATCTACCTTCTTATCTTCCATCCTCACTCCCTGCGGGCTGATTTGGTAACCTAAGAAGTATACCGACCTCTGGTTAAATTGGCACTTCTCAGCCTTGACAAACAGATGGTTAGCCAGTAGGCGTTCCAGGACTGTTCGAACTTGAGTGATGTGATCCTCCAGGGTAGCCGAGTAGATCAGGATGTCATCGATATACACGACCACCTGGTGTCCGAGCATGTCCCTGAACACCTCATTGACGAAAGCCTGGAACACTGACGGAGCATTGGCGTCACCAAGTACTCGTAGTGACAAGACATCGTGCTAAATGCCGTTTTCCACTCATCCCCCTCCCGGATGCGGATGAGATTGTAAGCACTCCACAGGTCCAGTGTGGTAAAAAAAACTCGCCCCGCGGAGCTGTTCGATTGCTGACGGCACCAATGGGAGAGGGTACTGATACTTTGTGGTGATTTCGTTGAGTCCTCTGTAGTCAATGCAGGGACGTAACCCTCCATCCTTCTTGGCCATGAAGAAAAGAAACAGCCGATGCAGGGGAAGTGAAAGTGCAGATGAAACCTTGTTAGCTCGCCTCTTGGATGTAATCATCCATGGCCTGGATCTCAGCCACCCACAGAGGATAAATGCGCTGCACCTGCAAGCGGGTCGATGGCAACAGTCCTAGGGGCGATGAGGAGGAAGACAGGTGGGCCGAGTCTTGGAGAATATCTCTCACAGGTCCTGGTATACCTCCGGGACATGGGCTGAAGGGCAACCATAGGACTCTCAACATGGAACCACACGGGACAGGGAAGCAGGTCCTCCGGCACTCGGGTGAACAGTGTGTAATTCTCATCCTCGACCATGAGATGGTAGGGTTATAGCGTGATGAAGACGACAATGATGAAGACGGCATACTCACTCCTGCTCCAGGGGGTGGAAGATCACGTGACTGTCCTCTGCTCTTGTGGATCCCAGGTTCGGACATGCCGGACACCTCTGGAGCTTGTGCCCTTCTTGTCCACAGTACAAACAGAGCCCCAGTTGTATCCGTCTGCGGCGCTCTGCCGTGGGGAGGCGTGTGACCGCTACCTCCATGGGTTCAGGCTCTGATCCCGAGTGTTCACTGGGGAGGGAGAGAAACGATGAGAGTACCGGCACTCCCAAAGTATGTTATCCAGACGGATGGCCATCGCAAGGTGAGATTGTCTCGATAGGCCAGTTCCGTCTGGACCTCCTCGCTCAGACCTCTTCTGAATGGCGTGCGAAGTGCCGGCACATTCCATCCAGTGGATGCTGCTACTGTCCGAAAGGTGAGCGCGTATTCAGCAGCCGTCTGGTTCCCCTGCTGTAATTGCAGTAGCCGCTCACCTCCCTCACTGCCCTCTGGGGGATGATTAAAAATATATGTAAAACTGAGCCATGAACCCCTCATAAGAATCAAGATCCTCCTTTCCCCCTGAGACCGCCTTAGCTCATTCCAACGCCCGCCCAGTCAGTAGAGAAATCCCCGTGGCAACCTTGGAAACAGTGTTGGGAGCTCCCATCTGATGCGTAAAATAGAGGGAGCACTGAAGTAGGAAGCCACGACATTTGGATGGTGTACCATAATATTTATCCAGGATTGGATAAATGGGCATCGCTGACCTGCGCGGGTTGCTGAATGTGCTAACTCACTGGGTCGACTGGTTGTAGAGTTACCTCCACTGGATGAAGGGAACGCCTCCTGGGTGTGTTCGAGACGTTGCACACTGCGAAGAACCTCCTCCATAGCCGATCCCAGTTGTGCCAGCTGGTCATGGTGTTGACGTAGAAGATTACCCTGTTAATTGACCGTCTGAGAGATTTTTAAATTTCCTGCTGCTTCCATAGTTTGAGTCGGTATTCTGTAACAATGCCGCTGTGAGTCGAGAAGCAGGTGAATATTTTAACCTGTTAGGGCTAGGGGGCAGCATTGACACGGCTGGATAAAAAACATACCCGATTTAATCTGGTTACCACTCCTACTCAGTAACTAGAATATGCATATACTTATTACATATGGATAGAAAACACCCTAAATTTTCTAAAACTGTTTGAATGGTGTCTGTGAGTATAACAGAACTCAAATGGCAGGTCAAAACCTGAGAGATTCCTTTACAGGAAGTGGCCTGTCTGACCATTTCTGGAACTTCTTTGCCATCTCTATCATTTACTAAGGATCTCTGCTCTAACGTGACACTTCCCACGTCGTCCATAGGCTCTCATAGCCCGGGAAAAAAGAGAATGTCGTCATTCCAGCCCCAGGCTGAAACACATTATCGCCTTTCTCAAGTGGCCCATCAAGAGACACTAGCTTATGCGCGTGACCCCGACCGCCCCCGCCTTTGGGATTTTTTCCTCTGTTTGCCGAAAAGGAGATTCCCTGTCGGAATTTTACCGCTTTTCTACGAGAAAAATGACGTAAAAATTGATTTTAAACAGCGGTTGACATGCTTCGACGTACGGCAATTGAATACTTTGAATTTTATTGTCAGGAATTGCGCCAAGCGCGCGACACTTCTTTACTATTTCGGATAGTGTCTGGAACGCACGAACAAAACGCCGCTATTCGGATATAACGATGGATTATTTTGGACCAAACCAACATTTGTTATTGAAGTAGATGTCCTGGGTGTGCATTCTGACGAAGACAACAAAAGGTAATGACATTTTTATAATAGTAAATATGATTATGGTGAGTGCTAAACTTGCCGGGTGTCTAAATAGCGAGCCCGTGATGCCTGGGCTATATACTTAGAATATTGCAAAATGTGCTTTCACCAAAAAGCTATTTTAAAATCGGACATATCGAGTGCATAGAGGAGGTCTGTATCTATAATTCTTAAAATAATTGTTATGCTTTTTGTGAACGTTTATCGTGAGTAATTTAGTAAAATGTTAGCGAATTCCCCGTAAGTTTGCGGGGGGTATGCTAGTTCTGAACGTCACATGCTAATGTAAAAAGCTGGTTTTTGATATAAATATGAACTTGATTGAACAAAACATGCATGTATTGTATAACATAATGTCCTAGGGTTGTCATCTGATGAAGATCATCAAAGGTGAGTGCTGCATTTAGCTGTCTTCTGGGTTTTGGTGACATTATATGCTGGCTTGAAAAATGGGTGTCTGATTATTTCTGGCTTGGTACTCTGCTGACATAATCTAATGTTTTGCTTTCGTTGTAAAGCCTTTTTGAAATCGGACAGTGTGGTTAGATTAACGAGAGTCTTATCTTTAAATGGCTGTAAAATAGTCATATGTTTGAGAAATTGAAGTAATAGGATTTTGAAGATTTTGAAAATCGCGCCACAGGCTGGCAGTGGATGTTACGTAGGTGGGACGAATTCGTCCCGCCGGTCACATAGAGGTTAATAAAACAACAAACATGAAAACGAAACAGCGTAACAGTGGTGATATAACATGAACAACACCGACTGAGGAAGAAACCCAAGGGAGTGACAGATAAAGGGAAGGTATTCAGAGTCCAAGTGAGTATCCTAATGATCAACAGGTGCGTGTAATGATGGATGCCAGGTGTGCGTAATGATGAATCCCACGACCAGTGGTTAGTACTCTGGCGACGTTGAACGCCAGAGGGGAGGAGAAGGAGTAGACGTGACACCAAACCTTTAGCAGTGGGAGGACATCAGCTGATTTCCAAATGCTGGCTATAGAATTGGTCAAGAGAAAATGTGAGCCACAGGTTCAGTAATAATATCAGCTGCTACCTTTTGAGGTAGGGATCCAGGTTATCTGGACCTGCAGACTTTTTAGTGTCAACTGCTTTTAGTGCTTAGCATAAGAAACAGGCTCAAAGTTAAAATGATTCACATGAGAGCCTGTAACAGAGCTTACATTAGACACCTGGACCCCACTATTATCAAAAACTGAACCAGAAAATAAGAAGTGCATGTTAAAAACTCCTACAATATCGGCTTTATCTTTCATTTCATTAGAATCCATCGTTAAATGGTCAGGAAGGCCAGAGGATACATTAGATCCTGACACTGATTTGATTTTTTTTCCAGAACTTGGTAGGGTTGTTTAGATTCTCTGTGACTGCATTTAGAAAGAAATCTGATTTGCAATCCTGTGCATTTGTTTCTTAGCGTTCTGAAGGAGGGCCAGTCAACAGGAGTGTTTGTATGTCTAGCAATTTATCTGAAAACCAGGGATTGTCCCTTCCACTGATTCTACATTTATTCACAGGTGCATGCTTATCACAAATGGGCACACATTTCAGGAGTGGTAACCAGATTAAATCGGGTATGTTTTTTATCCAGCCGTGTCAATACTGCCCCCTAGCCCTAACAGGTTAAACTGGGTACTACTCTTGTCCAGAAACGAGAATATGCATATTATTAGTAGATTTGCATAGAAAACACTCTAAAGTTTGTAAAACTGTTTGAATGGTGTCTGTTAGTATAACAGAACTCATATGGCAGGCAAAAACCTGAGAAGATTCCAAGCAGGAAGTGGCCTTTCTGCGAATTTGTAGTCCTTCTGTTGCTTGTCTATCAAAACTACAGTATCTGAGCTGTTACGTGACACTTTCTAAGGCTCCATTGGCTCTCTAAAGCCTTCAGAAACCGGATTGTGGCGTCTCCTGTCTCTGGGCAGATAACAGCAGCACAGTTTGTCAGTGGACTGCCTGGTGACAAAGAGATTGGAGATGCGCGTTCACGAGACCTTGCCATTTTTTCTCTTCCTTTTTGAATGAATACAGCATTGTCCGGTTGGAATATTATCGCTATTTTATAAGAAAAATGGCATAAAAATTGATTTTAAACAGCGTTTGACATGCTTCTAAGTACGGTAATGGAACATTTTGACATTTTTGGTCTGGAAATGCGCTTGCGCGTTACCCTTTGGATAGTGACCTGAACGCACGAACAAAACGGAGATATTTGGACATAACTATGGATTATTTGGAACAAAAACAACATTTCTTGTGGAAGTAGCAGTCCTGGGAGTGCATTCTGACGAAGAACAGCAAAGGTAATCCAATTTTTCTAATAGTAATTCTGAGTTTAGTGAGCCCCGAACTTGGTGGGTGTCTGAATAGCTAGCCTGTGATGGCTGAGCTATGTACTCAGAATATTGCAAAATGTGCTTTCAACGAAAAGCTATTTTAAAATCTGACATAGCGATTGCATAAAGGAGTTCTGTATCTATAATTCTTAAAATAATGTATGTATTTTGTCAACGTTTATGATGAGTAATTTAGTCAATTCACCGGAAGTTTTGGATGGGAATGCTAGTTCTGAACATCACATGCTAATGTAAAAAAGTTGTTTTTGATGTAAATATGAACTTGATTGAACAAAACATGCATGTATTGTATAACATAATGTCCTAGGAGTGTCATCTGATGAAGATCATCTAAGGTTAGTGCTGCATTTAGCTGTGTTTTGGGTTTTTGTGACATATATGCTTGCTTTGAAAATGGCTGTGTGATTATTTTTGTCTGTGTACTCTCCTAACATAATCTAATGTTTTGCTTTCGCTGTAAAGCCTTTTAGAAATCGGACAATGTGGTTGGATTTACGAGAGTCTTGTCTTTCAAATGGTGTAAAATAGTCGTATGGTTGAAAAATTGAAATTATTGCATTTTTGAGGTATTTGTATTTTGCGCCACGTTCTTCCATTGGATATTTGCCGTGGCGTTCCGCTAGCGGAACGTCTAGATGCAAGAGGTTCTGGGCAGAACAACAGATTTGTACCTTGTCAGCTCGGGGATTCAATCTTGCATCCTTTCGGTTACTAGTCCAACACTCTAACCACTAGGCTACGCTGCCGCCCCAAACCTAAGTGTATGTAAACTTCCGACTTCAACTGTATATACATAGACTTGAAATCACTGGCCACTTTAATAAATGGAACACCAGTCACTTTAATAATGTCCACATATCTTTCATTACCCATCTCTTATGAAATTGCGGTATCCTATACTATATCTTATTCAATGCCGCTCTGACATCGCTTGTCCATATATTTTTATATTCTTAATTCTATTCCTTTACTAGATTTGTGTGTATTGGGTATATGTTGTGTAATTGTTAGATATTACTTGTTAGATATTACTGCACCTTTGGAGCTAGAAACACAGGCATTTTGCTACACCCGTAATAACATCTGCTAAACACGTGTATGTGACCATACATGCCTCAGATGCCATTCTATTAAACCTGTCTTCTACTCACCACTTCACAAAGGAGTCGACACCCTGAGGCTTTAGCTTACGCAGCTCTCTGGCCTCCTTCAGCCACACATGGACCTGCCCTGAGTTAATCTTGTCACCACCTGCAAGAAGAGGAGGCACAATATCCAATATTGATGATCAGAGAGCTAATTCAGTGTCCAACATGTCTTTCAATATGTACTACACAACTATTGACTAATCTAGTCTTTTTCAGGAGTTGGAATCAAAATTATTTTCCAATCGGTTTGGTTTCGTTCCACTATTCCGACCGGTTTGAACCCCAAAAAACTACCGGTTTATATTGTTTGTTTCTGTTCCTTTTTTAACCGGTGAAATCAACCTTTGATGATGTGTAGCCTATGGTGCAAGATGTAACTAAAATCTTGCGGGTGGGGAGAGAGCAAGAGAGGGTTGGGGAGGAGGCTTGAAGTGCTGGGCATTACATTATGCCATGCATTATGAATTAGGTCCACAGAATTATACCTAAGAAGAGCAGCTTCTATGGAGGAACTTTGAATTTCCTTTGCGCTAGCTAGCTAACAAGCTTGTGTGTGCAGAGTGGCACCATAACTGTAGATTGTGAGATAGGTGTGATATTGTATTTTTGTAGATTGTGAAATCGCTAGGGGAGGAAGGGGTTTAGTAGGAAAAATTTATAATTGTTTTATGACACAAATTGATTGAGGTCTGCAAAATGTGCACTACATGTGTTGTTGACGTGCCTAAAATGAAGGTTAAATATACAGTCCCAGTCAAACGTTTGGACACATCTACTCATTACAGAGGTTTTTCTTTATTTGTACTATTTTCTACATTGTAGAATATTAGTGAAGACATCAAAACTATGAAATGACACATATGGAATCATTGAAGTAAACAAAAGTGTTAAACAAATCAAAATATATTTGAGATTCTTCAAATAGCTACATTTTTACATTTTTTTTTAAACATTTTAGTCATTTAGCAGACGCTCTTATCCAGAGCGACTTACAGTAGTGAATGCATACATTTCATACAATTTCATACATTTCATTAAAAAAATGTATGAATTTTTTTTTCCTGTGCTGGCATTCTGGCACTCTCTCAACCAGCTTCATGAGGTAGTCATCTGGAATGCATTTCAATTAACAGGTCTGCCTTGTTAAAAGTTAATTTGGGGAATTTCTTTCCTTAATACATTTGAGCCAATCATTTGTGTTGTGACAAGGTAGGGGTGGTATACAGAAGATAGCCCTATTTTGTAAAAGACCAAGTTCATATTATGGCAAGAACAGCTCAAATAAGCAAAGAGAAACAACAGTCCATTACTTTAAGACATGAAGGTCAGTCAATCCATAACATTTCCAGAACTTTTAAAGTTTCCTCAAGTGCAGTCGCAAAAACCATCAAGCGCTATGATGAAACTGGATCTCACGAGGACCGCCACAGGAAAAGAAGACCCCGAGTTGCCTCTGCTGCTGAGGATAAGTTTATTGGAGTTACCAGCCTCAGAAATTGCAGCCCAAATAAATGCTTCACAGAGTTTAAGAAACAGACACATCTCAACATCAACTGTTCTGAGGAGACTGCGTGAATCAGGCCTTCATGGCCAAACTGCTGCAAAGAAACCACTACTAAAGGACACCAATAATAATAAGAGACTTGCTTGGGCCAAGAAACATGAGCAATGGACATTAGACCGGTGGAAATCTGTCCTTTGGTCTGATGAGTCCAAATTTGAGATTTTTGGTTCCAACCGCCGTGTCTTTGTGAAACGCAGAGTAGGTGAACGGATGATCTCCGAATGTGTGGTTCCCACCGTGAAGCATGGAGGAGGAGGTGTGATGGCGTGGGGGTGCTTTGCTGGTGACACTGTCAGTGATTTATTTAGAATTCAAGGCCCACTTAACCAGCAAGGCTACCACAGCATTCTGCAGCAATACGCCATCCCGTATAGTTTACACTTTGTCCTGTTGAAAAACAAATGATAGTGGGACTATCACCCAACACACCTCCAGGCTGTGTAAGAGCTATTTGACCAAGAAGGAGAGTGATGGAGTGCTGCATCAGATGACCTCGCCTCCACAATCACCCGACCTCAACCCAATTGAGATGGTTTGAGATGAGTTGGACCACAAAGGGAAGGAAAAGTAGACAACAAATGCTCAGCATATGTGGGAACTCCTTCAAGACTGTTGGAAAAGCATTCCAGGTGAAGCTGGTTGAGAGAAGGCCAAGAGTGTGCAAAGCTGTCATCAAGAGAAAGGGTGGCTACTTTGAAGAATCTAAAATATCAAATATATTTTGATTTGTTTAACATTTTTAGTTAATAAATGATCACATATGTGTTATTTAATAGTTTGGATGTCTTCACTATTATTCTACAATGTAGAAAATACTAAAAATAAAGAAAAACCTTTGAATGAGTAGGTGTGTCCAAACTTTTGACTGGAACTGTATACATATGTTTTGGATCAGTAAAATAATTTAAACACGAATTAGTTGTCACAATTTTTCTATCATAACATAATGCTATCCCATGCACAAAAAAGACAGGCATATCATATCAGTACCTGCTGAGCCAGGGGGAATATATTTCAGTGCTACTGTCAACAGTCCATGATATTCAGGAGAGTCCTGAACGCCAGGATTCTGCAAATAAAAACAAGTGGATGATGACTTAACACACAGGCAATTATAATTGAGTGTTGCTCTTACTGCTTTTTGTTTCCAAAACATTTACAAACATACATTATATCCAATAGTTGTTCTTAATGTCTTGTGATATTTTTTGGTTCTTATTGTGGGTTTGTCAGGTCGACAAACTAATCCATCCTTGGGGATCAATAAAGTATGAACTCATCTCTTACTGCACATAGCATTTCATCTCTATATCAGGGCCAATGTTGGTCAGGGAGGGAGAGGTGGTGTCCAGCTGGGTTTTAACACATGTTCTACAATAATATTTGTGTTGTGGTTTATTTCAAGGAAACTCCTCCTTACCAGAGATCTGCTCAGGTCAGTGGTGGGTCAAATAAGCAGGCTTTTCAGGCAATTCAGAAAGTGAATTGAGATTTAACTGAAAATAATCCTCTTTGAAAATAATGGTGCATTTCAAATCCACCTGAAAAGACTACATTAAAATGGGATTGACCTCAACGCCTGGGAGGCAATGTACCAATCTGCCTTGTGGTGTTTCTTTCTGTATAAATTCCACAACTCTTATACAGTAAATGCTATTTACCTTGGGCTGTAGGTTGTACCAGGTAAGGGTCTCATGCCCCCAGTCCCAGGTCTTAAGGTCAATGTCTACCTGCCCCAGAAAGACATTTCTCCCTCTAGAGTCATTGTGCCACACAGAAAGGTTCAGTGTCCTGCCTTTCAGATCATCCATCGTCATCTTGTACTGGAGAGGGGAATACAAAAAAAACTGTATTACACGAATAAAAAATATGAAATAAAATATAAAATGTTAAGAGGAGAAGCTGCGTTCATAACATCTTGTAAATTCGTAAATACGAGGATATAATCCACTTGAACGCCTGTCCAACTCCTAATTACTAGTGGGAAACTCGTCACCCCTGAGATCTGACTTCTAGCACAAGATGAACTCAACTACTAAGGAAATTACCTCGGTAACAGAATTTGACAGCTAAATCAACAACAAAACATTATTCTTCAAATAATTTGGTTTGGTTTTTTAACACTACAATAGTTTATGGTTGACGCAGCTTGTTTGCCATTAGCCAATCTGTGTTCTCAATTAGCTCAAAGCATGTAAACGCACAAAACCTTTTGCTTCCAGTTTACACGTAGTATTTTCAGTGTCCCACTTGCTATGAATGCAGCATTAGAATATAATAAAAATTATCTGTTACTAGCTAGGTTTCAGTTCAGCAATTGGCTTCAGATTTTCATGCTAATATTCTAAAATCCGCATTTTCCCACCAGAGACGTTTCCATCAAATTGACTTGTTGCAGATAAGAAGCTGTACGTGATGTAGTGCACATAAAACTACTTTTTGCAGCAAAATGTACCAAATGAAATATTTAATTGTGTTATATGGCGAGGGTACCCACTCTGGTATTGGCATGTGCGCTCTAGCCAACAGCTCACAAATAGAATGCGGGTCAGCCAGCCTAAATTATGATAATTATTACGGACAAAAGAGCAAGATTATTTTATTTGTCAAACGGCTGCCAAGCATTGACGATAATGTCACCAGAATAAGACCCTCTATATAAATTGGAAAGGAGCATCAATTGAGCTTGTGACCTTGCACTTTCACCATCCTATGAAGTTCATCATAACTTAGTGCTTTCAGAAAGTATTCAGACCCCTTGACTTTTTCCACATTTTGGTATGTTACAGCCTTATTCAAAAATGTATTAAATAAATAAAAATCCTCAGCAACCTACACACAATACCCCATAATGACAAAACGAAAACAGGTTTTTAGATTTTCAAATGTATTAAATATAAAAAACATACCATATTTACATAGTATTCAGACCCTTTGATATGAGACTCGAAATTGACCTCAGGTGCATCATATTTCCAATAATCATCCTTCAGATGTTTCTACAACTTGATTGGAGTCCAACTGTGGTCAATTCAATTGATTGGACATGATTTTGAAAGGCACACACCTGTCTATATAAGGTCCCACAGTTGACTGTGCATGTCAGAGCCAAAACCAGGCCATGAGGTTGAAGGAATTGTCCGTAGAGCTCAGAGACAGGATTATGTCGGCACAGTTCTGGGGAAGGGTACCAAAACATTTCTGCAGCATTGAGGGTCCCCAAGATTGAAGGTCCCCAAAATCATTCTTAAATGGAAGAGGTTTGGAACCACCAAGACAATTACTAGAGCTGGCCGCTCGGCCAAATTGAGCAATCGTTGGAAAAGGGCCTTGCTCAGGGAGGTGACCAAGTACCCGATGGTCACTCTGACAGAGCTCTAGAGTTCCTCTGTGGATATGGGAGAACCTTCCAGAAGGACAACCATCTCTGCAGAACTCCACCAATCAGGCCTTTATGGTAGAGTGGCCAGACAGAAGTCACTCCTCAGTAAAAAGGCACATGACAGCCGCTTGGAGTTTGCCAAAAGGCACCTAAAGACGATCAGACCATGAGAAACAAGATTCTCTGGTCTGATGAAACCAAGATTGAACTCTTTGGCCTGAATGCCAAGCGTCAAGGTCTGGAGGAAACCTGGTACCATCCCTATGTTGAAGAATGGTGGTGGCAGTATCATGCTGTGGGGATGTTTTTCAGGGGCAGGGACTGGGAGACTAGTCAGGATCGAGGCAAAGATGAACGGAGCAGGGTACATAGAGATATTTGATGAAAACCTGCTCCGGACCTCAGACTGGGGTGAAAGGTTCCAACAGGACACCGACCCTAAGCAAACAGCCAAGACAATGCAGGAGTGGCATCGGGACAAGTCTCTGAATGCCCTTGAGTGGCCCAGGCAGAGCCCGGACTTTAACTCGATCAAACATCTCTGAAGAGACCTGAAAATAGCTGTGCCGCAACGCTCCCCATCCAACCTGACAGAACTGTAGAGGATCTGCAGAGAATAATGGGAGAAACTCCCCAAATACAGGTGTGCCAAGCTTGTAGCATCATACCGAAGAAGACTCGAGGCTGTAATTGCTGCCAAAGGTGCTGTAATTGCTGCCAAAGGGTCTGAATAGTTATGTAAAATGTGATATTTCAGTTTTTAATCTGAATAAATTAGCACTATTTTTTTTTTAAACTGGTTTTGCTTAGTCATTATGGGGTACTGTAATTTTAGAATAAGGCTGTAATGTAACAATGTGGAAAATGTCTTAGTGGTCTGAATACTTCTTTCTGTAGCCTGATAAACAGCATGCTTTCCCGACTCGTTGTGGTGGGAGGACGACACAACATGTTATCGAGTGATTCCAATTTTACTTCGATATGATGTTTAGTATATCATGTTTAGTATATCAATATTTGCATATTAAAGCGTTTCCAACAACATTTCTTCCATAATTAATTTTACAGACACAAAATGATCCGACCTTGTCTAGCGTGTTTTGCTTTGTCAACATTGGGAAATTGTACCTACAAATGTTCTGTTTAATTCAGAGCTGTCATGACATCTTTTATTCAACGTACAGTACTTTACTCGCACAAAAACAATGGATGGAAAACTGGTTAGTGTTGGTAAAAAAATACAAAAAATAAACACTAATATCGAATCAATCCTACTAAACTCATCAAAAAATGAAACGTCCCTTTTCAGGACCCTGTCTTTCAAAGATAATTCGTAAAAATCCAAATAACTTCACAGATCTTAATTGTAAAGGGTTTAAAAACTGTTTCCCATGCTTGTTCAATGAACCATAAACAATTAATGAACATGCACCTGTGGAACGGTCCTTAAGACACTAACATGGAACCCAAACCGGCTGCGCACGTGCGCCATCGTGCTCCATCGTGCATAAATGTATTTTGTCCCCCCACACCAAACGCGATCAAAACACGCAGGTTAAAATATCAAAACAAACTCTGAACCAATTATACTAATTTGTCCTGGGATATTAACATTGAGTTGTTATTTTACCTGAAATGCACAAGGTCCTCTACTCTGCCAATTAATCCACACATAAAACGGTCAACCGAATCGTTTCTAGTCATCTCTCCTCCTTCCAGGCTTTTTCTTCTCTTGACTTTATATTGCAATTGGCAACTTTCATAAATTAGGTGCACTGACCTCGTTCATCTTTCAGTCACCCACATGGGTATAACCAATGAGGAGATGGCACGTGGGTATCTGCTTCTATAAACCAATAAGGAGATGGGAGAGGCAGAACTTGCAGCGCGATCTGCGTCACAAGTAGAACTGACTTCTATTTTAGCCCTTGGCAACTCAGACGCTCGTTGGCGCGCGCAATAATGGATTAATATAGATTTCTAAATGTATTTTGCAATGCTCGTTCACGCGATGTGAGTGGTGCAGTCAGCCTGTAACTGCTTACAGACGGTAGGCAATTAACCTCTTACATCTAGACGTTCCGCTGGCGGAACACCTGCTCCAATATCCAATGATAGGCGTGGCGCGAATTACAAATTCCTCAAAAATTCAAAAACTTAAATTTTTCAAACATATGACTATTTCACAGCATTTTAAAGACAAGACTGTCCTTTATCTAACCACACTGTCCAATTTCAAAAAGGCTTTACATCGAAAGCAAAACATTAGATTATGTCAGCAGAGTACCAAGCCAGAAATAATCAGACACCCATTTTTCAAGCTAGCATATAATGTCACAAAAACCCAGAAGACAGCTAAATGCAGCACTAACCTTTGATGATCTTCATCAGATGACACACCTAGGACATTATGTTATACAATACATGCATGTTTTGTTCAATCAAGTTCATATTTATATCAAAAAACAGCTTTTTACATTAGCATGTGACGTTCAGAACTAGCATACCCCCCGCAAACTTCCGGGGAATTTGCTAACAATTTACTAAATTACTCACGATAAACGTTCACAAAAAGCATAACAATTATTTTAAGAATTATAGATACAGAACTCCTCTATGCACTCGATATGTCCGATTTTAAAATAGCTTTTTGGTGAAAGCACATTTTGCAATATTCTAAGTACATAGCCCAGCCATCACGGGCTAGCTATTTAGACACCCGGCAAGTTTAGCCTTCACCAAAATCAGATTTACTATTATAAAAGTTTGATTACCTTTTGTTGTCTTCGTCAGAATGCACTCCCAGGACTGCTACTTCAATAACAAATGTTGGTTTGATCCAAAATAATCCATCGTTATATCCGAATAGCGGCATTTTGTTCGTGCGTCCCAGACACTATCCGAAATGGTAAAGCAGGGTCGCGCGCATGGCGCAATTCGTGACAAAAAAATTCTATATATTCCATTACCGTACTTCGAAGCATGTCAACCGCTGTTTAAAATCAATTTTTATGCAATTTATCTCGTAAAAAAGCGATAATATTCCGACCGGGAATCTCCTTTTCGGCAAACAGAGGAAAAATCACAAAGACGGCGGCGGCCAGGGTACGCCCCTAAGCCCACAGTCCCTTGATCGGCCACTTGAGAAAGGCGATAATGTGTTTCAGCCTGGGGCTGGGATGACGACATTCAGGTTTTTCCCGGGCTCTGAGCGCCCATGGAAGACGTAGGAAGTGTCACGTTAGAGCAGAGATCCTTTGTAAAAGATAGACATGGCAAAGAAGTTCAAGAAATGGTCAGACAGGCCACTTCCTGTAAAGGAATCTCTCAGGTTTTGACCTGCCATTTGAGTTCTGTTATACTCACAGACACCATTCAAACAGTTTTAGAAACTTTGGAGTGTTTTCTATCCAAAGCCAATAATTATATTGCATATTCTAGTTACTGGGCAGGAGTAGTAACCAGATTAAATCGGGTACGTTTTTTATCCAGCCGTGAAAATACTGCCCCCTAGCCATAACAGGTTAACCTCTCTTGGGTAGGGGGCAGTATTTTCACGTCCGGATGAAAAGCGTGCCCAAAGTAAACTGCCTGTTACTCAGGCCCAGAAGCTAGAATATACATATAATTGGTAGATTTGGATAGAAAACACTGTAAAGTTTCTAAAACTGTTACAATAATGTCTGTGAGTATAACAGAACTGATATGGCAGGCAAAAACCTGAGGACAAACCATCCCAAAAAAATAACATTTCAGCCTACCACTATTTTCAATGGCAATCACATTTACGTTTACGTTTATAAACTTTTCCTATCACTTTTATTATAAGGCGAAGTCCTCCCAGATTGCAGTTCCTAGGGCTTCCACTAGATGTCAAGTCTTTAGAAAGAGTTTCAGGCTGGTTTTTGGAAAAATTAGCCAGAAATTGTAGTTTTTCTAGGTGGCTCCCATTTTGGCTGTAGTGTTTCCAAGCGTATGAATGAGAGCGCGTTCTTTGGTATTTTTCTCCGGTAAAGACAATAACGATTCTCCATCTTAAAAATTATCGTTTATTTACATATTAGGGTACCTAAGGTTTGATTATAAACATTGTTTGACTTGTTTGGAAAAGTTTATTAGTAAAGTTTGGGATTCATTTTGTATGCATTTTGATGGAGGGAAACTGGGTGGATTATTGACTGAAGCGTGCCAGCTAAACTGAGTTTTTATGGATATAAAGAAGGACATTATCGAACAAAAGGACCATTTGTGATGTAACTGTGACCTTTTGGAGTGCCAACAGAAGAAGATCATCAAAGGGAACAGCCCCCTGAAATGGACAAAAATGAATGGGATCTTATTGGCACCGTACGAAACATATACACGATGTACAATACCACTCATTTGGACGCCAATTCATTCAAAACATATTGCAAATGCCAAGTGTAACACAGCAAAAATCCCATAGATGGCGAGCGCACTCCACTGTACATTTTCATATTGCAAATGCACATCAAGTCAAGACCCAAGGGTCTAATCTTGAAAATGTGAAAATAAAATCTAAAACATAGCACCCATCTGATCCCGTTAGCGGGATCAAAATCCAGCGAAAAATCATATTGGCAATTAGCATTAAAAAAAAATCAGAATTTAAAAAAAAAATAAATAATATATATATTTTTTTTTTATAGATACACCTCTCCTGAATCGACCCACGTCGTCCGATTTCAAAAAGGTTTTACAGGAAAAGCAAATCATTAGATTATATTAGATGAGTCCATCGTAAAAAGCAGCTTCATAGCCATTTTCCGACCAACCACTTGCATCACATATAATCAAAAAACAGCTAAATGCAGCACTAACCTTTTACAAACTTCATCAGATGGCACCCCTAGGACATCATGTTATACAATGCATGCATTCTTTTGTTCAATAAAGGTCATATTTATATATAAAAACAGCATTTTACATCTCTGTCTGACGTTGACTACCTAATTTCCCCTCAAAAGCGTCCCGGTAAACAATGCTACATTTCAATAAATTGCTATACTATAACGATTTTTTAAATGTATATTGTCAATCTAACATTTATAGATGAATATCTCTTGAGAACACCCGTCATACCAGATTTTAAATTAACTTTACTGGGTAATCACACTTTGCGATAAAAGGAGATGCGATACTCAGAAAATGAGCTAATATACAGAGCTCGGCGCCATCTTGGACGCAATAGCATGAACCATCTCATCTTGTATAATATTGTCAATAATCGCCTACCTTTAGTTGTCTTCATCAGAAAGCATCCCAGGTCCACAACAGATGTATTTTCGGTCAAAAAGTCCATACTTCACGTTCCATTAGCCTGATGTTGGTAGCGCGTCCTATGGCTCTCTCCAAGCGCAGCTCTGAAGTTCAGAATAAAAGCAATGCTCGCGCATGTAGGTTCGTTCAAACATGTCAAACGTTGTATAAAATAAATCTTCAGGGCCTCTAACACCAAGAGAGCCAATAAGATTCGAGGGGGATGATGTCATGGCCTTTAAAACCGTATCCAAAGGTGGGGGCAGACATGGCCGCCGGCGTCATAATGGTGATGGCCCATCCCCTGTGACCAATTTCAAACTCGTGTCATTCACTGAGTTTTGACTCTATAAGGCTCAAACCACTGTGAAAGGACTGGCGACATCTAGTGGAAGCAATAGGAAGTGCTCAGTGAACCATTGCTCACGGTGTGATTAATAGGCAAAGTGATGAAGTCGAGTCCACAATTCAGAATTACACTTCCTGTTTCAATCGGTCTCGGGGTTTTGACTGCCATATGAGTTCTGTTATACTCACAGACACCATTCAAACAGTTTTAGAAACTTTAGAGTGTTTTCTATCCATATATAATAAGTATATGCATGCCCTATCTTCTGAGTTTGATTAGTAGGCCGTTGAAAATGGGAACGATTTTTTTTCAAAATGCGCTGTGGCGCCCCCTATCCTACGGTATCCTCAAGAGGTTAACCTGTTGGGGGTAGGGGGCAGTATTGACACGGCCGGATAAAAAAACGTACCCGATTTAATATGGTTACTACTCCTGCCCAGTAACTAGAATATGCATATAATTATTGGCTTTGGATAGAAAACACCCTAAAGTTTCTAAAACTGTTTGAATGGTGTCTGTGAGTATAACAGAACTCATATGGCAGGCAACAACCTGAGAAGATTCCTTACAGGAAGTGCCCTCTCTGACAAGATCTTGTTCTTCTTGTCTCTGTTTATTGAAGACTGAGGATCTTTGCTGTAACGTGACACTTCCTACGGCTCCCATAGGCTCTCAGAGCCCGGGAAAAAGCTGAATGATATCGAGGCAGCCCCAGGCTGAAACACATTTGCGCTTTTGGCAAGTGGCCGATCAGAGGACAATGGGCTTAGGCGCGTGCACAAGTCACCCCCATGCTTTATTTTCTTTCGTCTTTTTACCTAATCGCAGATTCCCGGTCGGAATATTATCGCTTTTTTACGAGAAAAATGGCATAAAAATTTATTTTAAACAGCAGTTGACATGCTTCGAAGTACGGTAATGGAATATTTAGACATTTTTTGTCACGAACAAAACGCACGAACAAAACGCCGCTGTTTGGATATAACTATGGATTATTTGGGACCAAACCAACATTTGTTATTGAAGTAGAAGTCCTGGGAGTGCATTCTGACGAAGAACACCAAAGGTAATAACATTTTTCTTATAGTAAATCTGACTTTGGTGAGTGCTAAAATTGCTGGGTGTCTAAATAGCTAGCCCTGTGATGCCGGGCTATCTACTTAGAATATTGCAAAATGTGCTTTCACCGAAAAGCTATTTTAAAATCGGACATATCGAGTGCATAGAGGAGTTCTGTATCTATAATTCTTAAAATAATTGTTATGCTTTTTGTGAACGTTTATCGTGAGTAATTTAGTAAATTTTTTGTAAATTCACCGGAAGTTTGCTAGTTCTGAACGTCACATGCTAATGTAAAAAGCTGGTTTTTGATATAAATATGAACTTGCTTGAACAAAACATGCATGTATTGTATAACATAATGTCGTAGGTGTGTCATCTGATGAAGATCATCAAAGGTTAGTGCTGCATTTAGCTGTCTTCTGGGTTTTTGTGACATTATATGCTAGCTTGAAAAATGGGTGTCTGATTATTTCTGGCTGGGTACTCTGCTGACATAATCTAATGTTTTGCTTTCGTTGTAAAGCCTTTTTGAAATCGGACAGTGTGGTTAGATTAACGAGAGTCTTGTCTTTAAAATGGTGTAAAATAGTCATATGTTTGAAAAATTGAAGTTTTTGCATTTTTGAGGTATTTGAATATCGCGCCACGGGATTACACTTGCTGTTGAGTAGGTGGGACGCAAGCGTCCCACCTAGCCCATAGAGGTTAAGCCCCGCACTGTGTCACTCCATCCTTTATGTGTGTGTGTTTTTCCTTTGACATCTGTTGGGAGAAATGACTGATTTACAGTTCATGAGGGTTGCCTAATCACACACATGAATTTTTGAAAAGATCTGACATTTTTAACCCTTCGAAACAGTCCCTATGACCCCAATTTAAGGCACTTCCGGTTGACACAGGAAGCTGAAAGTGAACTCATATCCGCCTTGGGGTAGGCTCTTACAGAATTTTGAGCTTTAAGTCTTTACGTTAAGAACTGACTTATTTACAGAGGGTTGAATGATTGAGTGTTATTTCAGAAAATCACAAATCACTGAAATCACGCAGAGTTCCGAAACCCACCTTAACGGATTTGTCTGAACATGCCGCAACTGGATCTGTTCAGTTATGAAAACTTACGACAGTAAAGAGGCCTTTCTACTGACTCAGAAAAACACCAAAAGAAAGATGCCCAGGGTCCCTGCTCATCTGTGTGAACGTGCTTTAGGCATGCTGCAAGGAGGCATGAGAACTGCAGATGTGGCCAGGGCAACAAATTGCAATGTCCGTACTGTGAGACACCTAAGACAGCCCTACAGGGAGACAGGACAGACAGCTGATCGTCCTCGCAGTGGCAGAGCATGTGTAACAAAACCTGCACAGGATTGGTACATCCGAACATCACACCTGCGGGACAGGTACAGGATGGCAACAACAACTGCCCGCGAGTTACACCAGGAATGAACAATCCCTTCATCAGTGCTCAGACTGTCCGCAGTAGGTTGAGAGAGGCTGGACTGAGGGCTTGACAGGACTGGCAAAAAGTGCTCTTCACTGACAAGTCAGGGTTTTGTCTCACCAGGGGTGATGGTCGGATTTGCGTTTATCATCGAAGGAATGAGCGTTACACCGAGGAGTGTACTCTGGAACGGGATCGATTTCGAGGTGGAGGGTCCATCATGGTCTAGGGCGGTGTGTCACAGCATCATCGGACTGAGCTTGTTGTCATTGCAGGCAATCTCAACGCTATGCATTACAGGGAAGACATCCTCCTCCCTCATGTGGTACCCTTCCTGCAGGCTCATCCTGACATGACCCTCCAGCATGACAATGCCATACTGCTCGTTCTGTGCGTGATTTCCTGCAAGACAGGAATGTCAATGTTCTGCCATGGCCAGCGAAGAGCCCGGACCTCAATCCCATTGAGGACATCTGGGACCTGTTGGATCGGAGGGTGAGGGCTAGGGCCATTCCCCCAGAAATGTCTGGGGACTTGCAGGTGCCTTGGTGGAAGAGTGGGGTAACATCTCACAGCAGGAACTGGCAAATTTGGCACAGTCCATGAGGAGGAGATGCCCTGCAGTACTTAATGTGGCCACACCAGATACTGACTGTTACTTTTGATTTTGACCCCCCCTTTGTTCAGGGACACATTATTCCATTTATGTTAGTCACATGTCTGTGGAACTTGTTCCGTTTATGTCTCAGTTGTTGAATCTTGTTATGGTCATACAAACATTTACACATGTTAAATATTGTTTTTAGCCTTCTTATGGGTACCTGGGATGGTAGCGTCCCACCTGGCCAAACATCCAGTGAAATTGCAGAGCGTGAAATGCAAAAATACTCAATTCAAATATTTAACATTCTTGAAATATATGTGTTATACATCAAAATAAAGCTTAACTTCATGTTAATCCAGCCGCTGTGTCAGACTTCAAAAAGGCTTTACGGCGAAAGCAAACCATGCGATTATCTGAGGATAGAGCCCTGCATACAAAAGCATGAAAATCATATTTCAACCAAGCAGGTGCGACACAAAAGTCAGAAATAGCGACATAAAAAATGCTTTACCTTTGATGATCTTCATATGGTTGCACTCACAAGACTGTTACACAATAAATGTTTGTTTTGTTCAATAAAGTCCCTCTTTAAATCCAAAAACCTCTGTTCTGTTGGTGCGTTTTGTTCAGTAATCCAATGCCTCAAAGGCAGTCACAACAGGCAGAAGAAAAATACAAATAGTGTCCGTAAAGTTTGTAGAAACATGTCAAACGATGTTTCTAATCAATCCTCAGGTTATTTTTAGCCTAAATAATCTATAATACACTGCTCAAAAAAATAAAGGGAACACTAAAATAAAACATCCTAGATCTGAATGAAAGAAATAATCTTATTAAATACTTTTTTCTTTACATCGTTGAATGTGCTGACAACAAAATCACACAAAAATAATCAATGGAAATCCAATTTATCAACCCATGGAGGTCTGGATTTGGAGTCACACTCAAAATTAAAGTGGAAAACCACACTACAGGCTGATCCAACTTTGATGTAATGTCCTTAAAACATGTCAAAATGAGGCTCAGTAGTGTGTGTGGCCTCCACGTGCCTGTATGACCCCCCTACAACGCCTGGGCATGCTCCTGATGAGGTGGCGGATGGTCTCCTGAGGGATCTCCTCCCAGACCTGGACTAAAGCATCCGCCAACTCCTGGACAGTCTGTGGTGCAACTTGGTGGATGGAGCGAGACATGATGTCTCAGATGTGCTCAATTGGATTCAGGTCTGGGGAACGGGCGGGCCAGTCCATAGCATCAATGCCTTCCTCTTGCAGGAACTGCTGACACACTCCAGCCACATGAGGTCTAGCATTGTCTTGCATTAGGAGGAACCCAGGGCCAACCGCACCAGCATATGGTCTCACAAGGGGTCTGAGGATCTCATCTCGGTACCTAATGGCAGTCAGGCTACCTCTGGCGAGCACAAGGAGGGCTGTGCGGCCCCCGAAAGAAATGCCACCCCACACCAGGACTGACCCACCGCCAAACCGGTCATGCTGGAGGATGTTGCAGGCAGCAGAACGTTCTCCACGGCGTCTCCAGACTGTCACATGTGCTCAGTGTGAACCTGCTTTCATCTGTGAAGAGCACAGGGCGCCAGTGGCGAATTTGCCAATCTTGGTGTTCTCTGGCAAATGCCAAACGTCCTGCACGGTGTTGGGCTGTAAGCACAACCCCCACCTGTGGACATCGGGCCCTCATACCACCCTCATGGAGTCTGTTTCTGACAGTTTGAGCAGACACATGCACATTTGTGGCCTGCTGGAGGTCATTTTGCAGGGCTCTGGCAGTGCTCCTCCTGCTCCTCCTTGCACAAAGGCGGAGGTAGCGGTCCTGCTGCTGGGTTGTTGCCCTCCTACAGCCTCCTCCACGTCTCCTGATGTACTGGCCTGTCTCCTGGTAGCGCCTCCATGCTCTGGACACTACGCTGACAGACACAGCAAACCTTCTTGCCACAGCTCGCATTGATGTGCCATCCTGGATGAGCTGCACTACCTGAGCCACTTGTGTGGGTTGTAGACTCCGTCTCATGCTACCACTGGAGTGAAAGCACCGCCAGCATTCAAAAGTGACCAAAACATCAGCCAGGAAGCATAGGAACTGAGAAGTTGTCTGTGGTCCCCACCTGCAGGACCACTCCTTTGTTGGGGGTGTGTTGCTAATTGCCTATAATTTCCACCTGTTGTCTATTCCATTTGCACAACAGCATGTGAAATTTATTGTCAATCAGTGTTGCTTCCTAAGTGGACAGTTTGATTTCACAGAAGTGTGATTGACTTGGAGTTACATTGTGTTGTTTAAGTGTTCCCTTTATTTTTTTGAGCAGTATATTTCAACCGGACAATAGCGTCGTCAATATACACCATGTGCTCTCACCACTGGTGTCCCCCAGGGCTCAGTTCTAGGCCCTCTCTTATTCTCGCTATACACCAAGTCACTTGGCTCTGTCTTATCCTCACCTGGTCTCTCCTATCATTGCTACGCAGACGACACAATTAATCTTCTCCTTTCCACCTTCTGATAACCAGGTGGCGAATCGCATCTCTGCATGTCTGGCAGACATATCAGTGTGGATGACGGATCACCACCTCAAGCTGAACCTCGGCAAGACGGAGCTGCTCTTCCTCCTGGGGAAGGACTGCCCGTTCCATGATCTCGCCATCACGGTTGACAACTCCATTGTGTCCTCCTCCCAGAGTGCTAAGAGCCTTGGCGTGACCCTGGACAACACCCTGTTGTTCTCCGCTAGCATCAAGGCGGTGACCCGATCCTGTCGGTTCATGCTCTACAACATTCGCAGAGTATGACCCTGCCTCACACAGGAAGCGGCGCAGGTCCTAATCCAGGCACTTGTCATCTCCCGTCTGGATTACTGCAACTCGCTGTTGGCGGGGCTCCCTGCCTGTGCCATTAAACCCCTACAACTCATCCAGAATGCCGCAGCCCGTCTGGTGTTCAACCTTCCCAAGTTCTCTCACGTCACCCCGCTCCTCCGCACACTCCACTGGCTTCCAGTTAAAGCTCGCATCTGCTACAAGACCATGGTGCTTGCCTACGGAGGTGTGAGGGGAACGGCACCTCCGTACCTTCAAGCTCTGATCAGTCCCGACACCCAAAGAAGGGCACTGCGTTCATCCACCTCTGGCCTGCTCACCTCCCTACCTCTGTGGTAGCACAGTTCCCGCTCAGCCCAGTCAAAACTGTTCGCTGCTCTGGCACCCCAATGTTGGAACAAGCTCCCTCACGACGCCAGGACAGCGGAGTCAATCACCACCTTCTGGAGACACCTGAAACCCCACCTCTTTAAGGAATACCTGGGATAGGATTAAGTAATCCTTCTAACCCCCCCTCCCGCCCAAAAAATATATAGATGTACTATTGTAAAGTGGTTGTTCCACTGGATATCATAAGGTGAATGCACCAACTTGTAAGTCGCTCTGGATAAGAGCGTCTGCTAAAATACGTAAATGTAAATGTAAATATAAAAGAAAAACAAGAAAGGTGCACTCTCGGTCGTGCGCAGGAAACAGGTCTGGTGACTTCCCAGGATCCACTCACTCAAAGTGGTCTTACTCCCTCATTTTTCAGAATACAAGCCTGAAACCATTTCTAAAGACTTTTGACATCTAGTGGAAGCCATAGGAAGTGCAATTTGAGTCCTAATTCAATGGATACTGTAATGGCATTCAATAGATAACTACAAACATAAATCCATCCAGGAAGTGGGATCTTTTTTTCTCAGGTTTTCGCCTGCCATATCAGTTCTTTTATACTCACAGACATTATTTTAACAGTTTTGGAAACTTTAGAGTGTTTTCTATCCAAATCTACCAATTATATGCATATCCTAGCTTCTGGGCCTGAGTAGCAGGCAGTTTACTTTGGGCATGGTTTTCATCCGGAGGTGAACATTGTGCCCTCTACCCTAGTGAGGTTAACAAGGATGTTAAATTGCTGAACATACCTTTTCAGGTCCATCATTTGGGTGAGGTCCAAATTGATGTGTTTCAACCAATGATACATTTTAAACTTTTCCACATTAACCCTAGATACAGCAACGATTTCAGGTTAATTAAAGTTTAAGTCCCAGATAGACTGTACATGTCTTTAACATTGATTAATCAATCAAATTTGCTTTTGCATTCACATCCTAATCATTGCTGATCCAGTATTGATGGCTCATTAACATGTTTAAATAGATAAAAATAGTTTTTGCAGCTTCCAACGACTCAAAAAAAATATGTTTTTTTTCTCATGCACAAGCTATCAGAGGGTGTGGTTCCTAGTCCCTGCTAATTATCGAACACTCACCCATAAAGGATTGGTCGCTGACCTTGGCAGTGATACAAACCCTAACTATGCAATTAGTGGAAAAACAGCAGAAATTGAGACAAATGCTCTCCAAAATCAACCATCGGGCACAGGCCTTGTAAGGTTCTCTCCAGTTTAGCTCTGATGTATCACAATCAGAGATTGGCATTGGTCCAGTACCACAGTGCACGTGTCACTACTTCCGCCGAAGTCGGCTCCTCTCCTTGTTCGGGCGGCGTTCGGCGGTCGACGTCACCAGTCTTCTAGCCATCGCTACTCCACTGTTCATTGTTCCATTTGTTTTGCCTTGTTTCCCTGTTTCCCTGCACACCTGGTTTACAGTCCCTCTGTTCCCCCCATGTCTTTGTGTGGAATTGTTCTTTGTTACGTGTTTTTGTGTGATGCGCCAGGCTGGTTTTTCCCGGGTACCGTGTTCACCCGTAGTATGTTTAATTGTTAAATATTTTTGCATCCTTGTGACTTTGTCACGCTTTACACTTTTGCTTTTGGCTGGAGGTTTGTTTGACACAGTTGCGTCCGTCAGTTGTTTGCTTCTGCCAAATAAAGTGTGCGCCTGATCACAACTCTCTGCTCTCCTGCACCTGACTTCTACACCAGTAGCGCACAACCTGATAGCACGGCTGAAGCACAAGCAAGAAATGGTTGAAATCAGCAGAACTCATTGAAGTCGCTGACCAAAGGAATGATGAGAGAACTCAGGTGATGAGGATGGAAATATTGATTTCTAAGCAAGCGGAGGAAATCTCATTACTGACTCTCTCGCTCTGTACTCAAGTCCTCTACCTGCAAACCATAACAGTTAAGTATGAGGCCAAACGGAGCAAGTGCGACACTCACGTGTCTGAAATAAGTACTCTAAGTGCCCAAGTGGACTGTGCTATGCACAAAATACCAACCTTAGGTACCATCTGGAGGAATTCCAGAACAGTCACGTGCTGCAGCGTGACTACCCAACCACGCAACCGAGCTCGGTACACAAAGGAGTGAAGACGAAAAAAGGTTTCAGACTTTGCTTCCCTCAGGTGTTCCTCAGTCTTCTCCTCTTGGACATTCGGCACAGAGTAATATGGAGCCTCTTCGCCAACAAAGCAAAAGCTTGGCTTCTCCACTTGGACTTTCGGCCCCAGTTTCCTCACAGGATGAAGCCAACCCTCTCTGCCCACTTGGCACAGAACGCCCTGACAAACTCTTCAAAAACTTCCGCACCTTTGACCCCGTTCCAGGTAAGCCAAACGACACTGAGACGTTCCTAGCAGACAGAGAGGACGCCTTGGATGGCTACCCGAACACTACGGGTTCTGACAGGCTTTACCTGTTGAAGATAACGTCAAATAGACACGTGACAAGATTCATTTGCAAAACAACTATACTAAAATTGCCACGGCTTTGAAAGTATAATTCAGTGTTCTACAACTCGTAAACACGACAGCTTGCTGGCTAACACTGTCAAACAAGCATGGAATGAACACCCTCAAGCTTACTATCATAGGCTTCATTCAACTTACTTTGCCCTACTCACTGAAACAGGAATGGAAGAGCTGTTACCATTCAAACAAATGTTTCTGTCGAACATGTTTCCCAACTTCCTTACCTATTTGGGCCCTACAGCCCACATTGGTTTGCCAATCTCAGAACTCAGAGCTTGCGAGCACAGCTTTTGAGGCATCAAAAGTGCTAAGCGCGGAGTGCCCTGACACCTTGGTTTTGAAGTTTGAACAGGAGCATCCACTCCTGTTAGAGGATTATCAGGTGTTGGAGCATTGAGAGATGACACACAACAATGATTTCTACCACAAAACCACAATACTAATACCCACTGCGGTCAAAATAATTGTAAAGTACGTTGCCATCGAAACGACTACCGCTACAATCGACCCGATCGCTACGTTCCTGCACCCAACCCCCACAAAGTGTCAGAGCACAAGGGCAACAAAGGGTTCAACAATGATCAAAACGTTGACCGATGCTCTCTAGACGTTCTACTACATGAAGTACTAAAGCGACAAAAATTTGAGAAAAGGGAAAAAGTTAAGTCACTATGACTAGACGTGGAATTGCCAGACAATAGGTCCGACAGGATTAAGACCCTTAGCAAGGACGTTAAAAATCTAATTACTCCCGCTCTCACTCAAGACTCCGTCCAGGGCCTGTTCGATCAAGAAACAAGCCCACAGGCTTTCTCTATAGACTCTGATACAAAGGTTGTGAAGAAAAAGGTCAAACTTCACAAGCCAATTCCACTCAAAACCTGATCAGGCGATCTGTTTTCACCTTGAACAGAAATGACATCACGTCGTTGCGAATGACCACTCCAGTTTGTGGGGAATATGACCACTAAACACAACTCAAACAGGCCATAACTGGAAATAGTCCTGGAGGACTACTTAACCTCCTGCGCTAATTGATTCAGGCTCGACATTGTCGCTCATCTCTCAAACCTTGTTCAATGATCTCAAAAGGGCTTTGAAGCCAACTAAACATTGGTTAAAAAGGGAACGATGCGAAACTACACTGAGGTTTCACTCAGGCTACCTCACCTCTCACATTGAGACTCATGCTGAAACTACACTTCCAGGACGTATCGCTTGTTCACCCTGTGAATGTTACCAGCCTCAAATCTTAACCCCTGCTACTCGGAGCAGACTTGATGGATTGTTTACTCCCACTAATGGAAAGAAAACCAACCAAATATGGTCACAATGCCATCTCCACTGACCACACTGTCTTCTACTAATGCTAGGTGCAACGCAGTCATCAACGAGGGGTGTCTGTCGACAGCACCCCATGGGAAAAAGACATTTCGAAACCTCTTGGTGCAGAATCTGACCTCAGGACATATTACGATATCTCGTCACATTGAATCGGCAAACCTGATTGACCATTCTTTTCATGATTTCGAGCCAGCAGTCTCTGTGAATGAGCAACTTCCCATCTCCTTGGAGTCATCCGATACTGTAGCTAAGATTAACTTCTCTTGTCCGTTGTACACTTCCGCAAGACTGCGGCCGTCTCAGGAATAAAAGCCTCGACGTGCAGAGTGTACTCTGCTTCCGATGATACATTTTTCTCTCTTCAGCGGACTGAAACCCCTCAAAATGAAACGAACAGCATCAGTCCCGCAACTGACCCGATGAACCTCACTGGTGAAACACTATGTGATATCACAGACAGATATCCTCGTCTCAGTTCACAGGTACTGGAACGGTTGGCACATGTGTATGCTGTGGTGACTGACAGGCCTCGACAACCACTGCGCATCTTAAAGCACAAACACCAGGAGATTTGGTTGAAAGGTTACAGCCAATCTACTACCAATGCGGCTGCTGACTACTCGTGCAAAGGGTCCAACATTTTCGTTTGTGCCTCGGACACCAACACCAACCACTGATGGGGGGTCCCGAGACACAAAAGGGGGGGGGGGGGTACTAACCCATACACATGATGAGCCTCTTGTCGAGGCCAGTGGGGGGGGGGGGGGGGGGTTGAGACTACGTGCAACACTGTACGAGGCAGTAAACAAATCTAGTGGTAAACTTTACCCATGAGAACATTGAGGAGCGGACAAGCCCTTCGACGGAACACACGCCACTAATAAACGGAACCCTCTATTCAGGAGGAAATTTATTAGAAGTCATGAACCATGATCACACCGCATACGACCGGTTCCGTGCTTATAGAGTTCCTCCGTGGATAACATAGCTATGAAATAGACTCCTTCATACCTATCGCCACTACAGTGGTGCAAGACACATTGACGTGTAGTAAAACTACTAGAGGTCCCCTTAACATATGTCTTGAGGTTGACATCAATTCTTACTGACCTCCAGGCATTGACATGGAAATTATTTGATGGAGTCAGACTCATTCTGAACAGGTTGCAGCCTACCAGGATACTTGGCTTTCTTTCCCTTGGCATGTGCACTTGTGTAAGCATAAACACACATGTACAACGGAACATTTATTGAGGATTTATGCTAGGATCACTTAAGGGTCCGAGCAAAATACCAGCCTTGGTAAAGTTGAACATTTACCCTGAGGCCTTTGACTCTACAGCTACCGTACTCACCAGTTTCTCCCAAGAGGTCCATAAGCCATCCCTGTAGACTGTCCGAAGCTAGTGCCTTACAGCTGTAGACTTATCATGTAGTTATCAACTTAGGATAGTGCCCTAAGCAACACAACGCTAAGTAGGAATGCTCTAGATATGAAATTAGACACATATAATAATACACCTTATGGAACAGCGGGGACTGTGAAGATAAACACACACAGGTACAGACACATGCATACGCACACAAACGCTAGGTCACACTCTACACATATAGTACCAGTCAAAATTTTGGACACAGCTACTCATTCAAGGATTTTTCTTCATTTGTACTATTTTCTACATTGTAGAATAACAGTGAAGACATCAAAACTATGAAATAACACATATGGAATCATGTAGTAACCAAAAAAGTGTTAACCTGTTGGGGCTAGGGGGCAGTATTGAGAATTTTGAAAGAAATATGTGCCCATTTTTAACTGCGTCCTACACCAACTCAGAAGCTAGGATATGCATATTATTAACAGATTTGGATAGAAAACACTCTGAATTTTCTAAAACTGTTTGAATGGTGTCTGAAGTATAACAGAACTCATATGGCAGTCAAAACTCTGAGACAAATTCTGACAGGAAGTAGATACCTGATGTGATGAATTACTTTTATGCCTATGCCATTGAAACACACAGGGGCTTACTAATCATTGAGCACTTCCTACGCCATCCACTAGATGTCACCAGTCTTTACAAAGTGGTTTGAGTCTTCTACTGTGAAAACTGACTGAACAAGAGACTTGGAACTTTGGTCATAAGCGGATGGCCGATACTACTCTGGCGCGCGAGTGCATGTTTGGGTACTCTTGTTCCAATACGTTTTAAAAGAGAATGCAATCGTCCGCCTTGAATATTATTGAAGTTCTGATTGAAAAAGGCCCTAATGATTTATGCTATACAACGTTTGACATGTTTGAAAGAACGTAAATATATTTTTTTCCCTCTTTGATGAAGACATGTCCGGCGGGCGTTGTTCATGTTTTTGAGTAGCCTACAGGACGCGCTAACAACACGGAGCTTTTTGGACATAAATTATGAGCTTTTTCAAACAAAACTACATTTGTTATGGACCTGGGATTCCTGGGAGTGCCTTCTGATGAAGATAATCAAAGGTAAGGGATTATTTACGTAGTATTTTTGATTTTAGATGACTCCAAGATGGCGCCTAGTCTGTATCGCAAAGCCTATTTTTCTGGGCGCAGTACTCAGATTATTGCAAAGTGTGATTTCCCAGTAAGGTTATTTTTAAATCTGGCAATGCAGTTGCGTTCACGAGATGTTAATCTATAATTCTTTGAATGACAATATGATATTTTACCAATGTTTTCGAATAGTAAATATTTAATTTGTTGTGCTGATTGACTGGCGGTATTGAAGGGAAAATATTTCCTCAACATCAACGTCATAGTAAAATGCTGTTTTTGGATATAAATATGAACTTGATAGAACAAAAAATGCATGTATTGTCTAACATAATGTCCTAGGAGTGTCATCTGATGAAGATTGTCAAAGGTCAGTGCATAATTTTATCTGGTTTTCTGCTTTTGGTGACGCCTGTCTTTGCATTGACAAAACATTACACACAGCTATTTTCAATGTACTGTCCTAACATAATCTAACTTTATGCTTTCGCCGTAAAGCCTTTTTAACCTCTCTAAGGTATGTGGGACGAAATCGTCCCACCTACTCAACAGCCAGTGGAATCCCGTGGCGCGATATTCAAATACCTTAGAAATGCTATTACTTCAATTTCTCAAACATATGACTATTTTACACCATTTTAAAGACAAGACTCTCGTTAATCTAACCACACTGTCCGATTTCAAAAAAGCTTTACAACGAAAGCAAAACATTAGATTATGTCAGCAGAGTACCCAGCCAGAAATAATCAGACACCCATTTTTCAAGCTAGCATATAATGTCACAAAAACCCAGAAGACAGCTAAATGCAGCACTAACCTTTGATGATCTTCATCAGATGACACACCTAGGACATTATGTTATACAATACATGCATGTTTTGTTCAATCAAGTTCATATTTATATCAAAAACCAGCTTTTTACATTAGCATGTGACGTTCAGAACTAGCATACCTCCGGTGAATTTACTAAATTACTCACGATAAACGTTCACAAAAAACATAACAATTATTTTAAGAATTATAGATACAGCACTCCTTTGTGCAATCGAGGTGTCCGATTTTAACCTCTTGGGGCTAGGTGGGACGCTAGCGTGCCACCCGTGGTGCACTCCATCAACAGCAGGTGCATTTCAAGAGCGGCAAATTTGAATCCAAATAAATGTCAAAATTCAAATTTTTCAAAAATACAACTATTTTACACCATTTGAAAGATAAACATCTCCTTAATCTAACCACGTTTTACGATTTCAAAAAGGTTTTACGGAGAAAGCATACATTTAGAGTATGTTAGGACAGTACATATACAAGAGTTGTGTGTAATGTTTTGTCAAGTCAAAGACAGGGTCACCAAAACCATAAAACCAGCTAAAATGATGCACTAACCTTTTACAATCTCCATCAGATGACACTCCTAGGACATTATGTTAGACAATGCATGCATTTTTAGTTCTATCAAGTTCATATTTATATCCAAAAACAGCGTTTTACTATGGCATTGATGTTGAGAAAATCGTTTCCCTCCAATAACCGGCAGTCAAGTCAGCGTAACAAATTAAATAATTAAAATTAGAAAACATTGGTAAAATATTATATTGTCATTTAAAGAATTATAGATTTACATCTCTTGAACGCAATCAACTTGCCAGATTTAAAAATAACCTTACTGGGAAATCACACTTTGCAATAATCTGAGCACTGCGCCCAGAAAAATACGCGTTGCGATACAGACTAGACGTCATGTTGGGGAGATCTAAAATCGAAAATACTATGTAAATAATCCATTAACTTTGATTCTCTTCATCAGATGTCACTTCCAGGTATCACAGGTCCATAACGAATGTAGTTTTGTTCAAAAAAGCTCATCATTTATGTCCAAAAATCTCCGTCTCGTTAGCACATGATGTAAGCCAGCCGGACTTCTCGTCATGAACGAGGGGAAAAAATATATTTCCGTTCGTTCAAACATGTCAAACGTTGTATAGCATAAATCATTAGGGCCTTTTTTAACCAGAACATGAATAATATTCAAGGTGGACGAATGCATACTCTTTTATAACGTATTGGAACGAGGGTACCCAACATGAACTCGCACGCCAGGTGTCTAATGGGACATCATCGTTCCATGGCTCTTGTTCGGTCAGATCTCCCTCCAGAAGACTCAAAACACTTTGTAAAGGCTGGTGACATCTAGTGGAAGCAATAGGAAGTGCCAAAATATTCCTAAACCCCTGTGTTTTTCAATGGGATAGGTTTAAAGTCAATACAACACATCAGGTATCCACTTCCTGTCAGAAAATGTCTCAGGGTTTTGCCTGCCAAATGAGTTCTGTTATACTCACAGACACCATTCAAACAGTTTTGGAAACTTTAGAGTGTTTTCTATCCATATATAATAAGTATATGCATATTCTAGTTACTGGGTAGGATTAGTAACCAGATTAAATCGGGTACATTTTTTTTATCCAGACGTGCAAATGCTGCCCCCTAGACCCAACAGGTTAAAATAGCTTTTCGGTGAAAGCACATTTTGCAATATTCTCAGTAGATAGCCCAGCCATCACGGCTAGCCATTTAGACACGGACCAAGTTTAGCCCTCACCAAACTCCGATTTACTATTACAAAAGTTTGATTACCTTTGTTGTCTTCGTCAGAATGCACTCCCAGGACTGCTACTTCAATAAGAAATGTTGGTTTGGTCCAAAATAATCCATCGTTATATCCAAATAGCGGCATTTTGTTTGTGCGTTCCAAGACACTATCCGAAGTGTAAATGAGGGTCACAAGCATGGCGCAATTCGTGACAAAAAAATTCTAAATATTCCATTACCGTACTTCGAAGCATGTCAACCGCTGTTTAAAATCCATTTTTATGCCATTTTTCTCGTAAAAAAGCGATAATATTCCGACCGGGAATCTGCGTTTAGGTAAACAGAGGAAAGAAAACAAAGCATTCGGTCGACGCGGGCACGCGCCTGAGTCTCACAGTACTGTAACCAGCCACTACCCAAACGCGCTACTTTTTTTCAGCCAGAGCCTGCAAAGCCACGATTCAGCTTTTTGTCGCCTTCTGAGAGCCCATTGGAGCCGTAGGAAGTGTCACGTAACAGCAGAGATCCTTTGTTTTGGATATAGATGACAAAGAAGGCCAAGAAATGGTCAGACAGGGTACTTCCTGTACAGAATCTTCTCAGGTTTTGACCTGCCATTTGAGTTCTGTTATACTCACAGACACCATTCAAACAGTTTTAGAATCTTTGGAGTGTTTTCTATCCAAAGCCAATAATTATATGCATATTCTAGTTACTGGGCAGGAGTAGTAACCAGATTAAATCGGGTACGTTTTTTATCCAGCCGTGTCAATACTGCCCCCTAGCCCTAACAGGTTAACCTCTTACATCTAGACGTTCCGCTAGCGGAACACCTGCTCCAATATCCAATGATAGGCGTGACGCGAATTACAAATTCCTCAAAAATACAAAAACTTCAATTTTTCAAACATATGACTATTTCACAGCATTTTAAAGATAAGACTCTCCTTTATCTAAGGAGAAGTGTATCTATAATTCTTTCAATAACAGTCAAAACTGTTCGCTGCTCTGGCACCCCAATGGTGGAACAAGCTCCCTCACGACGCCAGGACAGTGGAGTCAATCACTACCTTCCGGAGACACCTGAAACCCCACCTCTTTAACCTGTTGGGTCTAGGGGGCAGCATTTGCACGTCTGGATAAAAAAAATGTACCCGATTTAATCTGGTTACTAATCCTACCCAGTAACTAGAATATGCATATACTTATTATATATGGATAGAAAACACTCTAAAGTTTCCAAAACTGTTTGAATGGTGTCTGTGAGTATAACAGAACTCATTTGGCAGGCAAAACCCTGAGACATTTTCTGACAGGAAGTGGATACCTGATGTGTTGTATTGACTTTAAACCTATCCCATTGAAAAACACAGGGGTTTAGGAATATTTTGGCACTTCCTATTGCTTCCACTAGATGTCACCAGCCTTTACAAAGTGTTTTGAGTCTTCTGGAGGGAGATCTGACCGAACAAGAGCCATGGAACGGTGATGTCCCATTAGACACCTGGCGCGCTACTTCATGTTGGGTACCCTCGTTCCAATACGTTATAAAAGACTATGCATTCGTCCACCTTGAATATTATTCATGTTCTGGTTAAAAAAGGCCCTAATGATTTATGCTATACAACGTTTGACATGTTTGAACGAACGGAAATATATTTTTTCCCCTCGTTCATGACGAGAAGTCCGGCTGGCTTACATCATGTGCTAACGAGACGGAGATTTTTGGACATAAATGATGAGCTTTTTTGAACAAAACTACATTCGTTATGGACCTGTGATACCTGGAAGTGACATCTGATGAAGAGAATCAAAGGTAATGGATTATTTACATAGTATTTTCGATTTTAGATCTCCCCAACATGACGTCTAGTCTGTATCGCAACGCGTATTTTTCTGGGCACAGTGCTCAGATTATTGCAAAGTGTGATTTCCCAGTAAGGTTATTTTTAAATCTGGCAAGTTGATTGCGTTCAAAAGATGTAAATCTATAATTCTTTAAATGACAATATAATATTTTACCAATGTTTTCTAATTTTAATTATTTAATATGTGACGCTGACTTGACTGCCGGTTATTGGAGGGAAACGATTTCCTCAACATCAATGCCATAGTAAAACGCTGTTTTTGGATATAAATATCAACTTGATAGAACTAAAAATGCATGCATTGTCTAACATAATGTCCTAGGAGTGTCATCTGATGGAGATTGTAAAAGGTTAGTGTATCATTTTAGCTGGTTTTATGGTTTTGGTGACCCTGTCTTTGACTTGACAAAACATTACACACAACTCTTGTAAATGTACTGTCCTAACATACTCTAAATTTATGCTTTCGCCGTAAAACCTTTTTGAAATCGTAAAACGTGGTTAGATTAAGGAGATGTTTATCTTTCAAATGGTGTAACATAGTTGTATTTTTGAAAAATTTGAATTTTGACATTTATTTGGATTCAAATTTGCCGCTCTTGAAATGCACCTGCTGTTGATGGAGTGCACCACGGGTGGCACGCTAGCGTCCCACCTAGCCCCAAGAGGTTAAGGAATACCTGAAAGGCTATATACAGGTGGTACTGGTACAGATTCAATGTGCAGGGGCACCGGTTTGTCGAGGTAATTGAGGTAATATATACATGTGGGTAGAGTTATTAATGCAACCGCTGTGTCAGATTTCAAAACAGCTTTACGGCGAAAGCACATTGTTCAATATTCTGAGTACAGAGCTCAGCCATCAAAGCAAGCTATACAGTTACCCGCCAAGTTCTGGAGTCAACAAAACTCAGAAATAGTATTATAAATCTTCACTTACCTTTGCTGCTCTTCGTCGGAATGCACTCGCAGGACTCCCACTTCCACAAGAAATGTTCATTTTGTTCGATAAACTCCATATTTGTGTCCAAATACCTCCTTTTGTTCGCACGTTCAGATCACTATCCAAAGGCAAAATGAGCGAGCACAAAACCAGAGACGAAAAGTCAAAATGTTCCATTACCGTTCGTAGAAACATGTCAAACGATGTTTACAATCCTTAGGGTCTTTTTAACATAAATCATAGATAATATTCCAACCGGACAATAGCGTATTCATTACAGAGGAAAAGGAAGGAACAGCGCACCTGTGTGACTGCGCAGTAAACAACTCATAGGTCTCAGGCAGTCCACTGGTTGAGACAGCTCTTATTCTCTCCCCAGTAACAGTAGAAGCATGAAACAAGGTTCTAAAGACTGTTGACATATAGTGGAAGCCGTAGGAAGTGCAAAATGCCCCCACAGACACTGTAGTTTGGATAGGCAATCACTTGAAAAACTACAAGCCTCAGATTTCCCACTTCCTGGTTGGATTTTTCTCAGGTTTTTGCCTGCCATATGAGTTCTGTTATACTCACAGACATCATTTAAACAGTTTTAGAAACTTCAGAGTGTTTTCTATCCAAATCTACTAATAATATGCAAATATTGGACTCTGGGCCCGAGTAGCAGGCAGTTTACTCTGGGCACGCTTTTCATCTGAACGTGAAAATACTGCCCCCTATCCTTAAACCCGATGGAACTTGTTTGTTATCACCTGAAAACATTAATCCGTAACAATACAATTCTCCCCCTACCCTCCTTCTTGGCAAGAGTCTATTGTCCTGCTAATAGCCAATAATGGGTGGATGGATTAATTACAGTCATTTACCATTCTCATTCTCGGACTGGAAACGTTGTTTGCAGAGTTTACAATCTCATTTTCAAGTCCTTGTTTAAAAAATAACAATATTTTGGAGATGATTTCGTTTTCAAATTACCGAAAGTGAGCGGTTGTAATCTTGAACATAGGGTGAGACAATAGGCCCTTTTAATTTTGTCTGGCTTGCCATTCCAAATAAAATGGAATATTTTTTGCTCATATAATTTAAACAGGTCGCTCTCTGCCTGACTCTCCACCAATGCCACCTGGCAATCAACCAAAAACACAGCATCTACCGTGGTATTCCATTTCCAGCGAGACTATTCAAGCCATCGACTCACTGATGGTTGAAGATAATGAGTGATTGGCAAAGGCAATCTGGAATCTGCGTGCTGCAAAACCAGTTCGGATTTTAGAACCTTTTGTATGACTGACGCCTTTAGTGAGAGGTCTAATGCTTTAATATTTAATCATTTCTGCCCTCCGAATTCATATTCATTACATAAATAGGACCATGTGCACCTTCATCAGATGACATGTAATCACTGGCCACTTTAATAATGGAGCACTAGTTACTTTAATAATGTTTACATACTGCTTTACTCATCTCATATGTACAGTATATACTGTATTCTATTCTACTGTATTTAGTCAATGCCACTCCGACATTGTTTGTCCTAAAATGTATATATTTCTTAAATCCATTCTTTTAATTTTAGATTTGTGTATTGTTGTGAATTGTTAGATACTACTGCACTGTTGGAGCTAGGAACACAAGCATTTCGCTACACCAATAATAACATCTGCTAATTATGTGTATGTGACCAATAAAATGTGATTTGATTTAAGATGAAGGGTCAAAGTGAAAAAGGGCCATAGTAATAGTGATTTAAAAACTAGCTAGATGTGCAACCCAACTCATTCAGAAAAAGTTGGACTTGAACAAGTAGGGTCAAACAAAACTAAAAAACTGATAATGCCTAAAACTAATTGTTTTCTAAAACACGCAATGAATAAGTAATTAAATATTTATGCTGATAATGTCCTGAGGCTTATATTTTGGTGCATTAAAGCGCAGGCTGCTGATGACAACAGAGCTGTGAGTGTCAGCAGACATTTAATTTGAAGTCAGTTAACTTAATAATGGGAACTTTGACTAATTGGATAATACTAGATGATAATGGTATGCACACATGACAATTATTTCACACGTAATGTGAGAAGGTGCTATATTGGCCCCTTGAGGTGGGATGATGGAAATGTGGGGTAGAAAATAACAAAATGCAGGACCCTAACATGTGCGCGAGCGTTGCAAAATAAATGTACACATACGTTGTTCAATCATTGCAACCACACCGCTAGCGTGCCTCAGCGAGCGTCCGCGTGGCCAGGTGCTAAAATAGAAATTGGTTCTATTTGTGACGCTCAACGCACTGCAAGTCCGACCTCTCCCATCTCCTCATTGGTTTTTAGGAGCATATACCCACGTGGGTGATTGAAAGATGAGCTGACGTCCACACTCCGGAGGAAGGAGGAGAGATGACAAGAAACAAATTCGGTTTACCGTTTTATCTGTGGATTAATTGAGGAGTAGAGGACCTTGTGCATTTCAGGTAAAATAACAACCCAATGTTTATATATCAGGACAAATTAACTAGCAATAGCAAGCTAGCTAGCTAAAGTGCCATAAATGTTTAAAGCTTTTTGACCTGTCCCCAAATTAATAGAATTGGTTCAGAGTTTGCTTTGATATTTCAGCCTGCGTGTCCTGATCACTTCTGGTGTGGGTGAACAAAAACTATGGGGAATATTCTCATGTCACTGTATACACGCATAACATCTGGTTCTGCACCAAATGTGCATGCGTATTCCAGTCAGCCAAGCCCACACCATTGTGCCAACTGCACACGTTGGGTGGGGAAACTCAGATTTGGTTGTAAATAAAGTAATTGTATTTGAGTGAAAAAATAAACAAAGACCAGGCTAAGAGATGCATACCTTCCAAAGTACATTTTCATATAAAATTCATTCATAAAATATACAGAAAGCACTCACAACATGGTAAAACCTACTTTCAGTGTCTCTCCACCAAACACTGGGTTAATTGTGCGTTTCTTGATGGAGGTCTTCTTCTTGCTATGGCGGGATTTGTCAGGGTGGAGGTAGGTCTTCACATATCTGCACAGGAGACAGGAGTAATGCTGTTAAAGGAGTAGTTCACTATTTTACAACTTGATGTATAGTTCCTCACCCTGAAAGTTTTTAAACCTGTTGTAGGTTCTGGAGACCCCAATTAAAGCTGCAATATGTAACTTTTTGGGCGACTCGACCAAATTCACATAGAAAGGTAAGTTATAGATCTGTCATTCTCATTGAAAGCAAGTCTAAGAAGCGGTACATCTGTTCTATGTGCACTATTTCTCGTTTTTGGGTCTTTTACTTTCAGTTTTGTACACCAGCTTCAAACAGTTGAAAATACAATATATTGGGTTATGGAAAATATATTTCACAGCAGATTAGATGGTACAATAATTCTCTACACTATACTTGCTTGTTTTGTCACATCAATTGAAATTAGGCTAACTATTAGAATTTTTAGCAACCAGGAAATGGCAGAATGATTTCTGCATAGTGCATCTTTAAAACACCTGATTTAACTACTATAATATTGGTCTGAATTTGTGTGTCTATGTGCATGAATGCGTGGTGTGTTGAGTTTACGGGTCTGTGCGCTGCTTGCGAGGGTTGGCGTAGGCAAGGTCCTGACACTGCTCCACTGTGACGATGAGCTCCTCTGCATTTCTGTACCTTAGCGAGAACTCCACTGCCCCCTGGACAGTCACACTCCCAAAGTCCCCCGCCTCACTGTACACACTCAGAAGACTGCCAGTGCGCTGACAAGAGGACAGGAGAGGGACATTTCAAAGCTACTCATTTGGAGACAAAGCATGTTCTTCAGGCGTCATTTTGGAAATGGAAGGATTACCAAACACAACCATATTAACCTCTACAGGATCGATTACACCCCCCCCCCCCCCCCCCCCCCCCCCCCCCCCCCCCCCATCCCGCTTTGGTTGTAAGTAACAAGAACATTTCCCAGTACATAGACATATGGGATATGGACAGAAAGCTTAAATTATTGTTAATCTAACTGCACTGTCCAATTTACAGTAGCTATTACAGTGAAAGAATACCATGCTATTGTTTGAGTTCAGTTATGAACTTGAAAATGTATTAATAAACCAATTAGGCACATTTGGGCAGTCTTGATACAACATTTTGAACAAAAATGCAATGGTTAATTGGATCCGTCCAAAACCTTGCAGATGCACTGCTGCCATCTAGTGGCCAAAATTGCCTAACCTAGAACAGTACATTGTGACCTTTTCTCTTGCATTTCAAAGATGAGGGGAAAAAATTCATGTTTTTTTCTTTTACCAGATCTAATGTGTTAAGTTCTCCTACATTCATTTCACATTTCCACAAACTTCAAACTGTTTCCTTTTAAATGGTATCAAGAATATGCATTTGAAAAAAAAGGGTTAAGCCTCACCATCAGTATTTCACAACTTTTTTGGGAAAAGGTGGCCTAAATAAATCAATCATTTTGGGGGGTTTTAAGTAATCATTGCAATAGTTTAAAACATGATGCAATTATGAACTGCAAAATCAAGAGCTGTGTCAAGTATTTTGAAAAGTTGATGTATGATTGTATTTTTGCACAAATATCACCTTTGATGTTCAGAGAAAGGAAAAAGAAAGATTTAAAAAAAATAGAAAAAGTATTAAAAAAAATATTTCACGGGACAGCTAATATCTTGCTATTCAAGCCATATCTTCCAAAAACAACTACAGTATGTTGTTGTAAACGGTAGCTTTATGGTAACTGTCCATTAAATGGTCCTACCCCAGTGAGGCCCAAAGCAATGGAGCCATAACCTCTTCTTGCAGAGAAGTCAGACCCATAGCTGGAGACAGAGCTGCAGTCATCATCTGAGTCCAGACCCTCATCCTGAAGAGGGTTAAAGTTTGAGTAAAAGTCAAGGAAGACATATGAAAGCCATCAGCCGGTGTGTGCATGTACTGTATGTGGTCAAATTTATTCAAAAGTGCAACATTTCATGTATTTAGACAACTTAACTCCCATGAATGAAAGGCATCAGTGTGTGTGCGTGCATGTTTTAAAGAGTGAAAACATCCATCTTTCTGGTTGTTTATATATCAGTACTACTAAACTCCCACAAGTGAAAGCCATTATTCAGAATATGTGCATAAACAGTTTAAGAATGCATTTATTAATTTGTTTTGTTGGAAATGTATTTTAACGTCTAACCTCCCAGGTGTCCATAGGTGTAACAACCAGTGAAGGGGGTTCCTGAGACGTAGCTGGGTGCTCTAAGCCAGAGTGAGAAAAAACCCCACATAAGACAAAAACAACTGTTTGTCATTTGGTGTGATATGCATGTTTCCTCAATTGGCATGTGAACTTCCTTGATTGAAAACATACTACTGAATAGTGAATCTCTAAGTGTCAGATACAGTGCATTCGGAAAGTATTCAGACCCCTTGACTTTTTCCACATTTTGTTATCTCATCAATCTACATCAATCGTTAGGCAAGGACAATACGCCATAATAACAATGCAAAAACAGTTTTAGAAATTATTGCAAATGTATAAATTAAATAAACTTATCACATTTACATAACATTACAGACCCTTTATTCAGTACTTTGTTGAAGCACCTTTGGAGTCTTCTTGGGTATGACGCTACAAGCTTGGCACACCTGTATTTGGGGAGTTTTTCCCATTCTTCTCTGCAGATCCTGTCAGGTTGGATGGGGAGCATCGCTGCACAGCTATTTTCAGGTCTCTCCAGAGATGTTTGATCGTGTTCAAGTCCGGGCTCTGGCTGGACCACTCAAGGACATTCAGAGACTTGTCCCAAAGCCACTCCTGCGTTGTCTTGGCTGTGTGCTTAGGGTCCTTGACCTGTTGGAAGGTGAACCTTCACCCCAGTTTGAGGTCTGGAGCAGGTTTTCATTAAGGCCCTCAACTTCCGGACTCGTCTCAGTGCTGTTGTGCTGTTTGTTGCTACTTGGCTATCATCCAGACTTTTCAGTTTTTACTTTTAATACATTTACCAAAGTCTTAGTTTTTTTCATTCAACTTTTTCACCCTGGACGCTTTATCTGGACATGGTTCTACAGGACCCCACCAGCCGAAGCTAAGTAGTAACATTAACACTATGCCATCTAATTGCAGTCACTGTACTCATACTATACAGGAGAACTATCGCCTTATGGTGAGGATAGGTGTGTTGCAAGCACAGCTTCAGATGCAATCGTTAGGCAAGGACAATTTAAGTATAGGAAAGGATGAAACAACGTGTGTGCCACCAGTAAGTACAGATAGTAGTATAAATCCCCCCCCTCACAGTCCCTGCAGCCGGACAATTTTCTCAAGGCTCCTGGAAAGAAATGTTGTTGGCATACTCAACAGGTGTCGCTCATTCAGCCGACAGAAATGTTCAACTGGTTCTCCCCATTAAGCAACGAGTATTAAACTTAAAAATAATTATCCAGCGATCATACACGGTCTACCAGGGGGCAGAGCTACCAAACATAAAACCTAATCTGAAGATGGTGCTGGCTAAGGCTAAAACTGGCGAGTGTGGAGAGTACAGGGATATTGTTTTACCACGTCGGCACCAACGATGTTAGGATGAAACAGTCAGAGGTCACCAAGCGCAACAAAGCTTCAGCGTGTAAATCAGCTAGAAAGATGTCAGCATTGAGTAATTGTCTCTTAGGGGAAGTGATGAGCTCTACAGCTGACACTCACAACTCAATCACTGGTTGAAAACTGTTTTCTGCCCCTCCCTCTTTCTGGGACTCACCCATAAAAAGGACCAAGCCTGGCCTGCTGAGGAGTGACGGACTCCATCCTAGCTGGAGGGGTGCTTTCATCTTATCTAAGAACTAACTCCCCTAGCTCCACAATGAGAGAGGCCAGGCAGCAGGCTGTTAGCCAGCCTGCCAGCTTAGTGGAGTCTGCCACTAGCACAGTCAATGTAGTCAGCTCAGCTATCCCCATCGAGACCGTGTCTGGGCCTCAATCCAGGTTGAGCAAAACAAAACATCTCAAAATAGGGTTACTTAATCACTTCCAATGCAGTCATAGTCAATGAACTAATCACTGACCATAATCTTGATGTGATTGGCATAACTGAAACATGGCTCAAGCCTGATGAATTTACTGTGTTAAATGAGGCTTCTCCTCCTGGTTACAATTGTGACCATATCCCTGCACATCCCGCAAAGGCGGAGGTAATACTGCATTTTCGTCTTTTGAGCTTCTAGTCGGCAGGTAGCCTAGTGGTTAGAGTGTTGAACTAGCAACCGAAAGGTTGCAAGATTGAATCCCTGAGCTGACAAGGTAAAAGTCTGTTGTTCTGCCCCTAAGCAAGGCAGTTAACCCACTGTTCCCCGGTAGGCTGTCATTGTAAATAAGAATTTCTTCTTAACTGACTTGCCTAGTTAAATAAAAGTTAAGTAAATACTGGTGCTCTTCCAAAAGAACTGTTTCTTAACTGACTTGCCTAGCTAAATAAAGGTAAAAAAATTGTCATAAAATCTATGCAGCCTATTCAATCACTTTTTAAAGCTACTGTTTACAGGCCTCCTGTGCCGTGTACAGCGTTCCTCACTGAGTTCCCTGAATTACTATTGGACCTTGAAGTCATTGCAGATAATATTCACATTTTTGGTGACTTTAATATTCACATGAAAAAGTCCACAGACCCATTTCAAAAGGCTCTCGAAGCCATCATCGACTTAATGGGTTTTGTCCAACATGTTTCCGGACCTACACATTGCCACAGTCATACTCTGGACCTAGTTTTGTCCCATGGAATAAATGTTGTGGATCTTAATGTTTTTCCTCATAATGCTGGACTATCGGACCACCATTTTATTACGTTTGCAATCGCAACAAATAATCTGCTCAGACCCCAACCAAGGATCATCAAAAGCCGTGCTATAAATTCTTGAACAACCTGAAGATTCCTAGATGCCCTTCCAAACTCCCTCCACCTACCCAAGGAAGTCGGAGTACAAAAATCGGTTAACCTCGCGTAATACCCTAGATGCAGTAACACCCTTAAAAACAAAAAACATTTGTTACAAGAAATTTGCTCCCTGGTATACAGAAAATACCTGAGCCCTGAAGCAAGCTTCCCGAAAATTGGAACGGAAATGGCGCTCCACCAAACTAGAAGTTTTCCGACTACCTTGGAAAGACAGTACTGTGCAATATCAGAGAGCCCTCAGTGCTGCTCGATCATTCTATTTTTCCAACCTAATTGAGGAGAATAAGAACACAATGTATTTTTGATACTGTCGCAAAGCTAACTAAAAAGCAGCATTCAACAAGAGAGGATAGCTTTCACTTCAGCAGTGATAAATTCATGAACTACTTTGATGAAAAGATCATGATCATTAAAAAGCAAATTACAGACACCACTTTGAATCTGCGTATTTCTCCAAAGCTCAGTTGTCCTGAGTCTGCACAGAACTGCCAGGACCTAGGACCAATGGAGACACAACATTTTTTATCCTGTCTCTCTTGACACATTTATGAAAATAGTCATGGCCTCTAAACCTTCAAGCTGTATACTGGACCCTATTCTAACTAAACTACTGAAAGAGCTACTGCCTGTGCTTGGCCCACCTATGTTGAACATAATAAATGACTCCCTATCCTCCAGATGTGTACCAAACTCACTAAAAGTGGCAGTAATAAAGCCTCTCTTGAAAAAGCCAAACCTTGACCGGGAAATAAAAAATAAAAAAAACGATTGGCCTATATTGAATCTCCCATTCCTCTCAAAACTTGTTGAAAAAGCTGTTACGCAGAAATTCACTGCCTCGCTGAAGACAAATAATGTATACGAAATGCTTTAGTCTGGTTTTAGAGCCCATCATAGCACTGAGACAGCACTGGTTTAGATCTTATCTGTCTCTGTTGGAAAGATTTCAGTTTGTCTCTGTGGATGGTTTGTACTCTGACAAATCAATTTGTTAGTTTCGGCATCCCTCAAGGTTCCTTTTTAGTACCACTATTGTTTTCACTATATATTCTACCTCTCGGTGATTTCATTCGGAAACACAATGTCAACCTTCACTGCTATGCGGACGACACACAGCTGTACGTTTCGATGAAACATGGTGAAGCCCCAAAATTGCCTACCCTGGAAGCCTGTGTTTCAAACATAAGGAAGTGGACGGCGGCAAAGGTTTTACTTCTAAACTCGGAAAAAAACAGATGCTAGTTCTAGGTTCCAATAAACAAAGAGATCTGCTGTTGGATCTGACAATTAATCTTGATGGTTGTACAGTCATCTCAAATAAAACTGTGAAGGACTTCAGTGGTATTCTGGACCCTGATCTCTCCTTTGATGAACAAATCAAGAATATTTCAAGGATAGCTTTTTTCCCCATCTTTGTAACATTGTAAAAATAATTAACTTTTTGTCCAGAAATGATGCAGAAAAGCTAATCCATGTTTTTGTCACTTCTAGATTAGACTACTGCAATGCTCTACTCTCCGGCTACCGGATAAAGCACTAAATAAACTTCAGTTAGTGCTAAACACGGCTGCTAGAATCCTGACTAGAACCAAAACATTTGATCATATTACTCCAGTGCTAGCCTCTCTACTTTGGCTTCCTGTTAAGGCTAGGGCTGATTTCAAGATTTTCCTGCTAACCTACAAAGCATTACATGGGTTTTCTCCTATCTATCTCTCCGATTTGGTCCTGCCGTACATACCTACAGTACACGTATGCTACAGTCACAAGACGCAGGCCTCCTTATTGTCCCTAGAATTTATACAGCTGGAGGCAGGGCTTTCTCCTATAGAGCTCCATTTTTATGGAATGATCTGCCTATCCATGTGAGAGACGCAGACTCGGTCTCAATCTTTAAGTCTTTACTGAAGACTCATCTCTTCTCTAGGTTCTATGATTGAGCGTAGTCTGGCCCAGGGGTGCGAAGGTGAACAGCAAGGCACTGGAGCGACAAACTGCCCTTGCTGTCTCTGCCTGGCTGGCTCCCCTTTCTCCACTGGGATTCTTTGCCTCTGACCCTATTACGGGGGCTGAGCGACTGGCTTACTAGTGCTCTTCCACGCCGTCGCTAGGAGGGGTGCGTCACTTGAGTGGGTTGAGTCACAGACATGATCATCCTGTCTGGTTTTGCGCCCCCCCGGGCTCACACGGTGGAGGAGAACTTTGTGGGGTATACTCAGCCTTGTCTCAGGGTAGTAAGTTGGTGGTCTGTTGATATCCCTCTAAGGGTGTGGGGGCTGTGCTTTGGCAAAGTGGGTGGGGGTAATATCCTGCCTGTGAGGGTATCGTCAGACGGGGCTCCAGTGTCCCCCGACCCACCCCTGTCTCAGTCTCCAATATCTATGCTGCAATAGTCTATGTGCCGGGGGGTCAGTCTGTTATAATACTACTGTCTTATCTGATGTCCTGTATGAATTTAAGTATGTTCCTTCTAATTCTCTCTCTCTCCCTCCCCTCCCGAAGGACCAAAGCCCTAGGATCATGCCTCAGGACTACCTGGCCTTATGACTCCTGGCTGTCCCCAGTCCACCTGGTCATGCTGCTGCTCCAGTTTCAACTGTTCTGCCTGCGGCTAGGGAACCCTGACCTGTTCACCGACGTGCTTCCTTGTCCCGGACTTGCTGTTATTGACACTCTCTCTCTACCGCACCTGCTTTCTCGACCTCTGAATGCTCAGATATGAAAAGCCAACTGACATTTATTCCTCAGGTACTGACCTGTTGCACCCTCTACAACCACTGTGATTATTATTTGACCCTGCTGGTCATCTATGAACATTTGAACATCTTGAAGAACAATCTGGCCTTAAATGGCCATGTACTATTATAATCTCTACCTGGCACAGAAAGAAGAGGACTGGCCAATGAGCTTCGTTCCTCTCTAGGTTTCTTCCCAGGTTCCTGCCTTTCTAGGGACTTTTTCCTAGCCACCGTGCTTCTACATCTGCAATGCTTGCTGTTTGAGGTTTTAGGCTAGGTTTCGGTATTGCACTTTGTGACGTCTGCTGATGTAAAAAGGGCTTTATAAATAAATGTGATTGATTGATTGTACTTTGCTCCGTTCATCTTTCCCTCGATCTTGACTAGTCTCCCAGTCCCTGTCGCTGAAAAACATCCCCACTGCATGATGCTGCCACCACCATGCTTCACTGTAGGGATGATGCCAGGTTTCCTCCAGACATGACGCTTGGTATTCAGGACAAACAGTTCAATCTTGGTTTCATCAGACCAGAGAATATAGTTTCTCATGGCCTGAGACTCCTTTAGGTGCCTTTTGGCAAACTCCAAGTGGGCTCTCATGTGACTTTTACTGAGGAGTGGCTTCCTTCTGGCCACTCTACCATAAAGGCCTGATTGGTGGAGTGCTGCAGAGATGGTTGTCCTTCTGAATGGTTCTCCCATCTCCACAGAGGAACTCTGGAGATCTGTCAGAGTGACTTTTTGGTCACCTCCCTGACCAAGGACCTTCTGAGTGGTTTGGTGGTTCCAAACTTCTTCCAGTTAATAATGATGGAGGCCACTGTGTTCTTGGGGACCTTCAATGCTGCAAACATTTGTTGGTACCTTTCCCCAGATCTGTGCCTCGACACAATCCTGCCTCGGAGCCCTACGAACAATTCCTTCGACCTCATGGCTTGGTTTTTGATCTGTCATGCACTTTCAACTGTGGGAACTTACACAGAAAGGTGTGTGCCTTTCCAAATCATGTCCAATTAATTGAATTTATGACAGGTGGACTCCAATCAAGTTGTAGAAACATCTCATGGATGATCAATGGAAACAGGATGCACCTCAGCTCAATTTCGAGTCTCATGGCAAATGGTCTGAATACTTTATTTTAATAGATTAGCAAACATTTCTAAAAACCTGTTTTCGATTTGTCATTATGGGGTATTGTGTGTAGATTGATGAAATTGTTTTATTTAATCAATTTTAGAATAAGGCTGTAACGTAACAAAATGTGAAAAAAGGAAGGGGTCTGAATACTTTCTGAATGTACTGTATATATATACACAGTACCAGTAAAAAGTTTGGACACACCTACTCATTCAAGGGCTTTTCTTTATTTTTGCTATTTTCTACATTGTAGAATAATAGTGAAGACAAACTATGAAATATCACATTTGTAATCATGTAGTAACCAAAAAAAGTGTCAAACAAATCGTAATATATTTTATATTTGAGATTCTTCAAAGTAGCCACCCTTTGCTTTGATGACAGCTTTGCACACTCTCAACCAGCTTCACCTGGAATGCTTTTCCAACAGTCTTGAAGCAGTTCCCATATATGCTGAATACTTGTTGGCAGCTTTTCCTTCACTCTGAGGACAAACTTATCCCAAACCATGTCAATTGGGTTGAGGTCGGGTGATTGTGGACGCCAGGTCATCTGCTGTAGCACTCCATCACTCTCCTTCTTGATCAAATAGCCCTTACACAGCCTGGAGGTGTGTTGGGTCATTGTCCTGTTGAAAAACAAATGATAGTCCCACTAAGCGCAAATCATATGGGCTGGCGTATCGCTGCAGAATGCTGTGGTAGCCGTGCTGGTTAAGTGTGCCTTCAATTCGAAATAAATCAACGACAGTGTCAACAGCAAAACACCCCAACACCATCACACCTCCTACTACATGCTTCAGGGTGAGAACCACACATTCAGAGATCATCCGTTCACCTACTCTGCGTCTCACAAAGACACGGCTGGTTGGAACCAAAAATCTCAAATATGGAGAGACTCCACCAGTCTAATGTCCATTGCTCGTGTTTCTTGGCCCAAGCAAGTCTCTTCTTCTTTGTTCCCTTTAATAGTGGTTTCTTTGCAGCATTTCGACCATGAAGGCCTTATTCACACAGTCTCATCTGAACAGTTGATGTTGAAATATGTACTTAAACTGTGTGAAGCATTTATTTGGGCTGCAATTGCTGAGGCTGGTAACTCTACTGAACTCTTCTCTGCAGCAGAGGTAACTCTGGGTCTTCCTTTCCTGTGGCGTTCCTCATAACGCTTGATGGTTTTTGCGACTGCACATGAAGAAACGTTCAAAGTTCTTGAAATGTTCCGCATTGACTTACCTTCATGTCTTAAAGTAATACATTTTTCTCTTTGCTTATTAGAGCTATTCTTGCCATAATATGGACTTGGTATTTTACCAAATAGGGCTATCTTCTTTATACCACCCCTACCTTGTCACAAAACAACTGATTGGCTCAAACGCATTAAGAAGGAAAGAAATTCCCCAAATTAACTTTTAACAAGGCACACCTGTTAATTCAAATGCATTCCAGGAGACTACCACATGAAGCTCGTTGAGAGAATGTCAAGAGTGTGCAAAGTTGTCATCAAGGTAAAGGGTGGCTGCTTTGAAGAATCTCAAATATAAAATATATTTTGATTTGATTAACACTTTTTTGGTTACTACATGATTCCATATGTGTTATTTTATAGTTTTGAAGTCTTCACTATTATTCTACAATGTACAGTGGTTCTTCCTGTAAAAGTTGTGTCACACTGCAGCACACCTTGTGGGCTGCTGCAGAATTCTATGGCACGTTATTCAGCCATTGTTGCCATTAATGCTAGTTAGTGCTAGTTCGACCAGCAGATGGCATCTTTGGGAAGCATATAACTTTTTGTGATATTGGCTGTAGTAGAGAATTTAATTAATATTATGGTGTTTCTATTCCAAGAAGGAAAAAAAACTCAGGGTTTCCTTTAGGAAAATATGGCGCTGTACAATGTGACCGTTTCCACACCGTAATTGTAGGCTAACCAATACCCAAACAGAAATTCAGTGAAAATAAAAATCGAATTGATTTATCAAGACCAGTCCCCATGCTTGTCTCAGAGCAGCATAAAACAGTGCTGAAATAGTTGACCACACGTTGGTAGGCAATTTCTTCAAATCCTATTATAACACTTGGATGACTTTGGATGTTCCAGTAAGTATTCTTAAAATAACTCCACCACAGAGAAAGGAGCCTTGAATAATTAAACATGTCGGTAAAATACTGTTAGACTTGGGGATTATGGTCACGGACAGTGCTATTCGCCTGTGTTACCGCAAACGTAAAAGTCCAGGAAAAAAACAGGTACAGTAGGCTACAATACTGTAAAGTAGGCCTAATAATGCTAAAAATAATGCTTAAATAAATAGACTGTTGGTCTTTACTGTATGCTGCACATTTTTACATTGTATTCCATTTCCAGCAAGACTATTCAAAGCAACTCACTGATGGTTGAAGAGGATGAGTGACTGGCAAATGCAATCTGGAATCTGCTGGCATCACAGCACAACATCAACATCGCTCTAATCAATCAGAAGACAGTTGAAGAAACTTGAGTGGACTTATGTAAAGGCTCTGTAACACATATTATATATCAGGGTTTGTCAACTCGGTTTGGCCCCAGGGCAAATTTTTCTGAGACAATAGTCAGCTGGCCAGAAATATAATATGTATATAATATTTGCACAATTAATTGTCTTACACTACACATTTAACATGTTTAACACATATGATTAGTACATAAATTCAATGACAATAAGATAATAATGTTGATCTGATTACGCTCATAAAATCACTGTCTCTCCAATTATTCTTTTTTGTCTATTTCTCTGTGCGTGATTGGTGGGGAAAAACAGGTCTACAGTATGTAGCCTATTGTAGGCTACACTACTTTTTTTAAAGTCAACATTTGTTCAGAACAATTTGCTTAATAGCAAGATAAAATGTTGCTCTCAAAAAGTATCAAGAAGAAAGGTAGATAATGAAAATCGAAGTTTCAGAGAAGAATGTACAGAGAGATATGCGTTCATCTCTCCCTCTTTTCCCAATGCCAAGCCTTATTTGCAATGAAAATATCGCTGTTTGAATTATTTGCAATCTCAGACGTAATTATGAATCTAAGCATAGATGGGGCCTTCCCGCCCCATACAGAGGCCCGATGCAGAAACATTGAATCTATATGTCTCTCCGCCAATAATTACATTTAGAAGATTGGAGGATTCTAAATTAATATCTAAGGGGCATTTTTCATTTGGGCAAATCTGGTCTGTGAGAATATCTAATAATAATAATAGCTTTGTAAATAAGGATGCAATATGAAAGGATAATGACATGCGCAAGAGACGGTGGTAATATTGTTCATTTTAGAGACAATAGTACTGTACATGGCATCCAGGTCAGGATAACCAATAATATACACAAAGAACTAACTGGAAAATAATTGAACATTTTTGTTTCTCTTAGAATAACCTTCATCCTCATCATTCAGTTCATTGAAATTCAATTGTGGGGTCGTGCACAATTATCTGTTTTTATTTGGTTTATATTGCTCATTCATTGTCAGTTAGAGACACATTAGTGCATTGGGAACCAAGAGCATAATCAGTGCTCCAACTCCCCCTTGCGGTGGTCTGGAGCAATGAAGCAGTCATGCAGGGTAATGCTCTAAACCACAAATTCCCACGGCATAATCTCAAAACTTTTAATTGAGGAACCACTGTAGAAAATAAAGGAAAATCCTTGAATGAGTAGGTGTGTCCAAACTTTTGACTGGGACTGTATATATATTTTTTTATAAGTCAAAGGTGTGTCATGATTCTCCTCAAATGTCATAGCTTGAAGCTGTGTTCCAAATGAAACACTGTAAAGTACTTTCATTCTGAACCTCCTTTCTAACAATGTAGTCACTTAGAGTTGACCTTCAATAGCAAGCACAAACACAGTTATGAAAGCAAAGGATTTGAAATCACGAGATCAGGATTTAATTTTATCATGTTAGTTCGGCTAACAAAAGCATCGCAACATGTTGTGGCATGTGAAACTGAAAAATAGAGAGCTCCATACCAAAGTTTAAACTGCAAAATATAGAGACCTCTTACCTTCAGTGTCATCTGTCACTGGGGATTCAGAGGAATTGACCACTATTGTGGGAATGAGACATTTTCCAGTCTTCTGATTCACTTTTTGAAAGTCTCCATTTGGAGACAGCTTGGACTCCAAAGTATTCCTTTCCTTAAATATATCTACCTCCTCTCCATCTAAAGTAACAAATGTCTCTCCATCCACTGCTTTACTTAGAGATTCAGTAGACTTCTTTACATCCATCTGTTCTTGTTTCTTTTCTTCATCAAAATCTCTTGGAGAAACCCTATGCAATTGTTCGTGGCATGAAACATGTAACAAAGATGGACCAGTCTCTGAGAGAGAATCATTTCTTAACTTTGACACTTCCTTCTCTTTGTCCTCACCAGTGTCCTCCTTTGATGTATGGAGATTGCTAGAAATTATGACTTCATCTAGAAAACAAACAGCAAATGGTAGAGATTCTTCTGAACAAACTAGGTCCTTCTTGGGTCTGGCCTCTTTGAAGATAGATGATTCATCAACAGGAACATGTTTGTCTATGGTGAGTATGTCCTGTGGTCCCTCTTGGAGCAAGTACTGAGGTTCCTCTATACATTTGAATGACTCAATGGTAGGCAAAGGGTCCTTTCTCTGGAGAGAGTATGTATTCTCAAATGATAGCATTTCACTGTGGTTTTGGTCTGTTTGAAGTTCTTGGCTCTCTGTTGAAACATCTTGGTTTAGCCTAACATATTCCAGCCCCAACATATCTTCATATTCAAGCTGAAATTGCTCCTTCTCATACTTGACCTCTGAAGATTGCATGCTAGGAGGCCCCTCATGTTCTGAAACTTCATCATCAGGTCTCCTGTTGTTGAACTTATCTTCTGATTGGGTCAGAGTGTCACCAGTAGGTGGAGTCCCTGTGGTATTTGTCTTTACCTTTGGAAAGTTCACCTCTTTTGGCTTTGGCCTTATGTGGCTGCTCTGTGCCCAGATCTCAAAAGACGGAGTAGTGAGAGACTCCTGCCCTGAATGTTCAACATCAAAACCAATGGTGCTATCCTCTGACCTATTATGTGTGTCAACACTAGGCAATATCACTATTGTTTTAGTTGTTCCTATGGCCATCTCTATGTCTTTTGGCTCGGCCTCTATGACGCTACTTTTCAACTCTGGTTGTGTCCATACATAGGGGTCTACATACATTACAGAGCTGTTCTTCTCTGGATCATCCTTTATTTCAGGGGGAAACACCAGCTTTTTGCTAGACTTCAGATCCACAATAGTGTTCAGGGATTTGGTTGTTGGTTTGGTTTGAGGGTCGGAACTAGATACATTGATAGGACCGAGCTGAGACTCAAGAATGGCATTGGCAATATAAGCAGATTCTGTCTTGTTTTCTTGTCCAGGTTTCCTGTCTGGTGATTGGTGGACAGTGTCAGTTGTGCTAGAGTATGGCATCTCTTGATTTTGAGATGTAAATGGGCTGGTACATTTTTCCTTACTAGCAGGCCCCTCATGAGACCTGTAGAGTGGATGTTTCCATTCAGGAACATCAACAGCGGTGTTGTCTGTAATAAAGGAAAAGTTCAGGTTTAGTTTAGGGTTGGCCTGTCGGGATAGGGTTCGGTGGATCCTTCCACAGCTGCAAAATGTTTCATACTCACCAGTATCCACAGTGCTTTCCTCATTGCTAAGTTCCTGGTTAGCCTGAGGATCACAATTGTGTTATTATGCATCAACTCTTTGATTAAAGTGAAAGAAAGTTTTGTCTCAAATAATAATGCAATAAAACAAACCTTTTCACGAAAAGATGGGTTGAGGAAACTTGTGTCTGGTGTCTGGCTATGAGTGGAAAAGAGAGATTGCAAGGAGTTGTACTCAAACAATAAGAATATAAGTACTTAATATGCATATGCAGTACTTCAAATGTCAGTGCAAGACTGAAAGGTGTAGAACTCTTTAAAAAAAAGTGTATCTTTGGCAAAATTACAATGTTTGAATGACAAATAGGTATTTCTTCAATAGCAATTTTCCTGCAATTGTTGATGAGCCAAGTGATTTAATTTGTGAGTTGCATGCATAGATACAGTAATAGAGTTGCGTACACCGATACAATAATTCCTTGCTTTCTAAGCTGAAACGAATAATTGAGTAAAATAAATCTAATGGCCAACCGAGCTATTTGCGTTGACACCCCCCCTCTTGTTTTTACAATGCTGCTACTCGCTATTATCTATGCATAGTCCCTTTCCCCTACCTACATGTACAAATTACCTCGACTAGCCTGTACCCCCGCACATTTGCTCAGTACCGGTACCCCCTGTATATAGCCTCATTATTGTTATTTTATTATGTTACTTTAGTTTATTTAATAATAATTTTCTTAACTCCATTTTCTTAAAACTGCTGTTGGTTAAGGGCTTGTAAGTAAGGATTTCACAGTAAGCTTGTATTCGGTGCATGTGACAAATATCATTTGATTTGAAAACACCTTGCAGTAAAAGTAATTCTGTAATACCAGCACAGAAATCTTCTGAAGCTTTTAATGCCAGAAGTTTGCTCTTGTAACACATTTCTCTTCTATTAGGAGGTAGCAATTCACTGTTCAATGCTTAATTAAGCCTCTGCAATCTGTATGTTTGTATTCCATGTGTGACCAGAAATCTTGATATTGTAGGCTACTCTTAGAATAAACTTACATCTCAGAAGTCTTGGTTTGAGGGTCCTTATTCTCCTTTTCTCCTTCTTTGTTTTCTGTTTGTCCGACATCGCTGAAAGTGCTAGTCCCAAAGGCTGAGAAGCAGACAATGATCACTCAGATTATTTATATTCGGTCAGCCCATCCCTCTGTATGAATAATGTAACTACAGTCTTTATCCTGAGGAGTGACAGTGGGAGATGACTGACAAAGGGGTTAAAATCCGAATATGGAAAATATGAATTATTCTTTCATTGATTGAGAGTGTAATTATTTAACTGATTAATGGTGATCAGTACAAAATCTATACCGGTTGTCTTCTTTCTCCTCATTGAAGACCTGAGAACTTCTGTCACGTCTGACTGTCGTCCATAGCGATGAGTCCGGAGCTCTTCGAACCACTCCCCAGTCATAACTTTAAGCTTTTTAGGGTCAGGAATGGAGATTTGCAGACGACTGCCACCAATAGACAATAAAGCAGATGGAAAAGTAGTAAATGAAAAGCCTGATTATTTTAGTAAATATTCCAACAAAAATGTTGTTCTCTATTAACATGAATCTACTGCACTGTAAATCTTCTCAAAGATGTAGATGTTTTACAGTGAGGGAAAAAAGTATTTGATCCCCTGCTGATTTTGTACGTTTGCCCACAGACAAAGAAATATCAGTCTATAATTTTAATGGTAGGTTTATTTGAACAGTGAGAGACAGAATAACAACAACAAAAAATCCAGAAAAATGTATGTCAAAAATGTTATAAATTGATTTGCATTTTAATGAGGGAAATAAGTATTTGACCCCCTCTCAATCAGAAAGATTTCTGGCTCCCAGGTGTCTTTTATACAGGTAACGAGCTGAGATTAGGAGCACACTCTTAAAGGGAGTGCTCCTAATCTCAGTTTGTTACCTGTATAAAAGACACGTGTCCACAGAAGCAATCAATCGATCAGATTCCAATCTCTCCACCATGGCCAAGACCAAAGAGCTCTCCAAGGTGGCAGGGACAAGATTGTAGACCTACACAAGGCTGGAATGGGCTACAAGACCATCGCCAAGCAGCTTGGTGAGAAGGTGACAACAGTTGGTATGATTATTCCCAAATGGAAGAAACACAAAAGAACTGTCAATCTCCCTCGGCCTGGGGCTCCATGCAAGATCTCACCTCGTGGAGTTGCAATGATCATGAGAACGGTGAAGAATCAGCCCAGAACTACACGGGATGATCTTGTCAATGATCTCAAGGCAGCTGGGACCATAGTCACCAAGAAAACAATTGGTAACACACTACGCCATGAAGGACTGAAATCCTGCAGCGCCCGCAAGGTCCCCCTGCTCAAGAAAGCACATATACATGCCCGTCTGAAGTCTGCCAAAGAACATCTGAAGGATTCAGAGGACAACTGGGTGAAAGTGTTGTGGTCAGATGAGACCAAAATGGAGCTCTTTGGCATCAACTCAACTCGCCGTGTTTGGAGGAGGAGGAATGCTGCCTATGACCACAAGAACACCATCCCCACCGTCAAACATGGAGGTGGAAACATTATGCTTTGTGGGTGTTTTTCTGCTAAGGGGACAGGACAACTTCACCTCATCAAAGGGACGATTGACGGGGCCATGTACCGTCAAATCTTGGGTGAGAACCTCCTTCCCTCAGCCAGGGCATTGAAAATGGGTCGTGGATGGGTATTCCAGCATGACAATGACCCAAAACACACGGCCAAGGGAACAAAGGAGTGGCTCAAGAAGAAGCACATTAAGGTCCTGGAGTGGCCTAGTCAGTCTCCAGACCTTAATCCCATAGAAAATCTGTGGAGGGAGCTGAAGGTTCGAGTTGCCAAACGTCAGCCTCGAAACCTTTAATGACTTGAAGAAGATCTGCAAAGAGGAGTGGGACAAAATCCCTCCTGAGTTGTGTGCAAACCTGGTGGCCAACTACAAGAAACGTCTGACCTCTGATTGCCAACAAGGGTTTTGCCACCAAGTACTAAGTCATGCCAATTCCTCCTTTGGCCGTCTCTCCTTCCAGTTCTCTGCTGCCAATGACTGGAACGAACTACAAAAATCTCTGAAACTGGAAACACATCTCCCTCACTAGCTTTAAGCACCAGCTGTCAGAGCAGCTCACAGATCACTGCACCTGTACATAGCCCATCTATAATTTAGCCCAAACAACTACCTCTACTGTATTTATTTATTTTGCTACTTTGCACCCCATTATTTCTATTTCTACTTTGCACTTTCTTCCACTACAAATCTACCATTCGAATGTTTTACTTGCTATATTGTATTTACTTTGCCAACATGGCCTTTTTTGCCATTACCTCCCTTATCTCACCTCATTTGCTCACATTGTATATAGACTTATTTTTCTACTGTATTATTGACTGTATGTTTGTTTTACTCCATGTGTAACTGTGTTGTTGTATGTGTCGAACTGCTTTGCTTTATCTTGGCCAGGTCGCAATTGTAAATGAGAAATTGTTCAACTTGCCTACCTGGTTAAATAAAGGTAAAATAAATACATAAATGTTTTGCAGAGAGGTCAAATACTTATTTCCGTAATTAAAATGCAAATCAATTAATAACATTTTTGACATGCGTTTGTTTGGATTTTTTGTTGTTATTCTGTCTCTCACTGTTCAAATAAACCTATCATTAAAATGATAGACTGATAATTTCTTAGTCAGTGGGAAAACGTACAAAATCAGCAGGGGATCAAATACTTTTTTCCCTCACTGCATATGTTCAAATCAGCTCTTAAATTTGGGCTGAAGGGCTGAATATAACAAATGAACAGTACTAATTTCAAGTAATCTATACTGAACAAAAATATAAACACAACATGCAACAATTTCAACAATTTTACTGAGTTACAGTTCATATAAGGAAATCAGTCAATTGATAATAAATTCTTTAGGTCCTAATCTTCAGATTTCACATGACTGGGCATGGGCGCAGCAATAGGTGGGCCTGGGAGGGCATAGGCCCACCCACTGGGGAGCCAGGCTCAGCCAATCAGAATGAGTTTTTCACCACAAAAGTGCTTTATTACAGACTGAAATACTCCTCAGTTTCATCAGCTGTCTGGGTGGCTAGTCTCAGATGATCTCGCAGGTGAAGAAACTGGATGTGGAAGTCCTGGGCTGGTGTGGTTACACGTGGTCTGCGGTTGTGAGGCCTGTTGGACGTTCTGCCATATTATCTAAAATGACGTTGGAGGCTTATGGTAGAGAAAATAACATTACATTATCTGGCATCAACTCTGGTTGACATTCCTGCAGTCAGCATTGCTATTTGCATGCTCACTCAAAACTTGAGACATCTGTGGCATTGTGTTGTGTGAAAACTGGCCTTTTATTGTCCTCAGCACAAGGTGCACCTGTGTAATGATTGTGCTGTTTAATCAGCTTCTTGATATGCCACACCTGTCAGGTGGATGGATTATCTTGGCAAAGGATAAATGCTCAGTAAGAGGGAGGTAAACACATGTGAGTATGGAACAGTTCTGCTCCTGATTTCAGCTCATGAAACATGGGACCAACACTTTACATGTTGTGTTTTTATTTTTGTTAAGTATAATTCCAAGTATTTAACTGCATTGAGATACACTATACAGTACATTCGGAAATGATTCAGACCCCTTTACTTTTTCCAAATTTGACTTGAAATTGAGCTCAGGTACATCCTGTTTCTACAACTTGATTGGAGTCCACCTGTTGTAAATTCAATTGATTTAACATGATTTGGAAAGGCACACACCTGACTATATACAGTTGAAGTAGGAAGTTTACATACACCTTAGCCAAATACATTTAAACTCAGTTTTTCACAATTCCTGACATTTAATCCTAGGAAAAAGTCCCTGTTTTAGGTCAGTTAGGATCACCACTTTATTTTAAGAATGTGAAATGTCAGAATAATGTCAAATTCATCACATTCCTAGTGGGTCAGAAGTTTACATACACTCAATTAGTATTTGGTAGCATTGCCTTTAAATTGTTTAACTTGTGTCAAACGTTTTGGGTAGCCTTCCACAAGCTTCCCACAATAAGTTGGGTGAATTTTGGCCTATTCCTCCTGACAGAGCTGATGTAACTGAGTCCGGTGTGTAGGCCTCTTGCTCGCACACGCTTTTTCAGTTCTGCCCACAAATTGTCTATAGGATTGAGGTCAGGGCTTTGTGATGGCCACTCCAATACCTTGACTTTGGAAGTATGCTTGGGGTCATTGTTCATTTGGAAGACCCATTTGCATCCAAGCTTTAACTTCCTGACTGATGTCTTGAGATGTTGCTTCAATATATGCACATAAATCTCCTGCTTCATGATGCCATCTATTTTGTGAAGTGCACCAGTCCCTCCTGCAGCAAAGCACCCTCAGGTCTACAATCTTTTTCCTGAGGTCTTGGCTGATTTCTTTTGATTTTCCAATGATGTCAAGCAAAGAGGCACTGAGTTTGAAGGTAGGCCTTGAAATACATCCACAGGTACACCTCCAATTAACTCAAATGATGTCCATTAGCCTATCAGAAGCTTCTAAAGTCATGACATCATTTTCTGGAATTTTCCAAGCTGTTTAAAGGCACAGTCAATTAAGTGTATGTAAACTTCTGACCCACTGGAATTGTGATGCAGTGAATTATAAGTGAAATAATCTGTCTGTAAACAATTGTTGGAAAAATGACTTGTGTCATGCACAAAGTAGATGTCCTAACCGACTTGCCAAAACTATAGTTTGTTAACAAGAAATGTGTGGAGTGGTTGAAAAACGAGTTTTAATGACACCTCCATAAGTGTATGAACACTTCTGACTTCAACTGTAAGGTCCCACAGTTGACAGTGCATGTTTGCACAAAAACCAAGCCATGAGGTCGAAGGAATTGTCCGTAGAACTCCGAGTCAGGATTGTGTCGAGGCACAAATTTTGGGAAGGGTACCAAAACATTTCTGCAGCATTGAAGGTCCAAAAGAACACATTGGCCTCCATTATTCTTAAATGGAAGAAGATTGATTGGAACCATCAAGACTCTCTGTAGAGCTGGCCGCCAGGCCAAACTGAGCCATCGGGGGAAAAGGGCCTTGGTCAGGGGCATGAACAAGAACCCGATAGTCACTCTGACAGAGCTCCAGAGTTCCTCTGTGGAGATGCGAGAACCTTCCAGAAGGACAAACATCTCTGCAATACAGCACCAATCAGGCATTTATGGTAGAGAGGCCAGATGGAAGCCACTCCACTGTAAAAGTCACAAGACAGCCTGCTTGGAGTTTGCCAAAACGCACATAAAGGACTCTCAGACCATGAAAATCAAGATTCTCTGGTCTGATGAAACCAAGATTGAACCCTTTGGTCTGAATGCCAAGCGTCACGTCTGGAGGAAACCTGGTATCATCCCTACAATAAAGCATGGTGGTGGCAGCATCATGCTGTGGGGATGTTTTCATCGGCAGGGACTGGGAGACTAGTCAGGATTAAGGGAAAGATGAAAGGAGCAAAGTTCAGAGAGATCCTTGATGAAAACCTGCTCCAGAGCACTCAGGACCTCAGACTGGTGCGAATGTTCACCTTCCAACTGGATAAAGACCCTAAGCACACAGCCAAGACAACAGAGGAGCTTTGGGACAAGTCTCTGAATGTCCTTGAATAGCCCAGCCAGAGCCCAGACTTGAACCCTGGAGAGACCTGAAAGAGAATGAGAGGATCTGCAGAGAAAAATGGGAGAAACTCCCCAAATACAGGTGGGCCAAGCTTGTAGAGTCATACTCAAGATTACTCTTGGGTGTAATTGCTGCCAAATCTGCTTCAACAAGTACTGAGTAAAGGGTCTGAATACTTATGTAAATGTGATACAGTTTTTATATTTTAATACATTTGCAAAAAAAAAAACGTTTTGCTTTGTCATGATGGGGTATTGTGTGTAGATTGAGATGGGGGGAAAACTGTTTAAAACATTTTAGAATAAGGCTGTAAAGTAACAAAAAGACAATGGGTCTGAATGTATATACAAAAGTATGTGGACACCACTTCAAATTAGTGCATTCGGCAATTCAGCCACACCCGTTGCTGACAGGTGTATAAAATCGAACACACAGCCATGCAATTTCCATAGACAAACATTGGCAGTAGAATGTCTCATACTGAAGAGCTCAGTGACTTTCTGCATGGCATCATAGGATGCCACATTTCCAGCAAGTCAGTACGTCAAATTTCTGCCCTGCTAGAGCTGCCCCGGTCAACTGTAAATGCTTTTATTGTGAAGTGGAAATGTCTAGGAGCAACAACGGCTCAGCCTCGAAGCGGTAGGCCACACAAGCTCACAGAATGGGACAGCCAAGTGCTGAAGTGCATAGCGCGTAAAAATTGTCTGTCCTCGGTTGCAACACTCACTGAAGAGAATTGGAATGGGAACTGGAATTTCATTGTACTTCCTCAAATGACTGGAATTGAAATGGAATTTACCCCAACTCTGCTATGTAGCCTAGGCCTATGCTGTATTTATATATGAATGCATACTTCCTCTGGATGCAGCACCAGAACTGTTTGTCGGGAGCTTCATGACATGGGTTTCCATGGCAGAGCAGCCTAAGATCCCCATGCGCAATGCCAAGAGTCAGCTGGAGTGATGTAAAGCTTACCGCCATTGGACTCCGGAGCACTGGAAACACGTTCTCTGGAGTGATGAATCACGCTTAACCATCTGGAAGTCCGACCGACTAATCTGGGTTTGGAGGATGCCAGGAGAACACTACCTGCTCTGGGCCTGTTTTTCATGGTTCGGGCTAGGCCCCTTAGTTCCAGTGAAGGGAAATCTTATAGCTACAGCATACAATGATGATTCTGTGCTTCCAACTTTGTGGAAACAGTTTAGCGAAGGCCCTTTCCTGCTTCAGCATGACAATTCCCCCGTGCACAAAGCGAGGTCCATACATACATACATGTTTTGTCAAGATACAGTAGATGTGGAAGAACTTGACTGGCCTGCACAGAGCCCTGACTTCAACCCCATCGAACACCTTTTGAATGAATTGGAATGCCGACTGCGAGTCAGGCATATTCGCCGAACATCAGTGCCTGAGCACAACATTAACTATCATGAAATAGGACATGTTCATTCTCAGCATGTATTCGACCCAAAAATATTGCCACCAAGGCCATAAATGAATTACCGTATGCGTCCAGTCTCTCGCTTCCTGAGGTTGTCATCTCGCTGAAGCACCTGTCGGATTGCCAATTCCTCATCTGTGGACAGATGACTCAGGTCCAGAAACTCCAATAAATCCTTTGTGGACTTCATCATGACATGAAGTTTATGTCAGTTTAACACTTAAAAAAAAAGCTGTACATCCAAAAGAGTCCCAAAGATCCAAATGAGGAGAAAAAGGAGTTTTATTTTCAGTCTTCACACACCTGTGAACGTAAATAAAAAGGGTGCCAAACCGGTTAAACTACTTTGAGGAAAGAGGAAAAACACATTGACTGATGAAAGGTGAAAGTATGGCATATATTCTTTACATGTACCAAAAAATTCTCAATTTAAAACAGCTAATCTAATGAGGGGACATGCAGCCACTGAGTTCCAACACATATACCAAAGTGTTTGGCCGAACTGGCAATGAATGATGTAATAATGTAAACAGTGAAAGGTCCTTTGTCAATAAGAGAGCTGTTAATGATTTACAGTGCAACGCCATTGTCCAGGGAAAAATGCTGTGGGCACTATGAGCACAGATTTTTTGTCAATAATGTCAAGATTTTAGAATCTAAGGAGAAGTAGGAAATTAATTACTTATCCAGTCTGTTTCCCAGCGTAATGAAAGCTATGGCAACTTTGTATCAAGGCTTCACTAATTAACTATTTCAGCAACCTTCTCCATTAACACTGAGAAGGGTTTAGCCTTGTTGCATAGTGAACACCCTTACCTAATGCTTGGGTAAATCATTGCTTCATGAAAACCCAACCTCAAGGCATAATGGAATTGTTTACAGACAGACACACCTCATTCTTGTGGAAACATGCAAGTCATGTGTTTTGACACACCCTATCAAACTGAAACTTGATATATTGACTTTTTTCTAAGGAGGGACAATTTATTTATTTATGATCATCCAATAGTGAGCTATACACTGACTATACAAAACATTAGGAACACCTGCTCTTTCCATGCCATAGACTGACCAGGTGAATCTAGGAGAAAGCTATAATCCCTTATTGATGTCACCTGTTAAATCTATTTCAATCAGTGTATATAAAGGGGAGGAGACAGGTCAAAAAATGATTTTTAAGCCTTGAGACAATTGAGAAATGGATCGTGTAGGTGTGGCATTCAGAGGGTGAAATGGCAAGACAAAAGATTTTAGTGCCTTTTCAAAAACTGCAAAGCTGCAGCTTTTTTTAATGCTCAACAGTTTCCCGTGTGTATCAAGAATGGTCCTTTCGACACCTTGTAGTCCATGGTCTGACGAATTGAGGCTGTTCTGAGGGCAAAGCGGGGTGCAACTCAATATAAGCGTGTTCCGAATGTTTTGTAAACACAGTGTATTTACAGGCCTAGATAGTTAAGACAATAAATGGTATTTTATTTTCTTATTTCCTTGTCTATCAATTAGCTTTTGAAAATACAGTATATGTGCAGGTATGACATTGAGAAGATATGATACCTGAATGTACAGTTGAAGTCGGAAGTTTACATACACCTTAGCCAAATACATTTAGATTCAGTTTTTCACAATTCCTGTCATTTATTGTAAAAATTCCCTGTCTTAGGTCAGTTAGGATCACCAATTTATTTTAAGAATGTGAAATGTCAGAATAATAGCAGAGAGAATGATTTAGTTCAGCTTCTATTTCTTACATCACATTCCCAGTGGGTCAGAAGTTTACATACACTCAATTAGTAATTGGTATCATTGCCTTTAAATTGTTTAACTTGGGTCAAACGTTTCGGGTAGCCTTCCACAAGCTTCCCACAATAAGTGGGTGAATTTTGGCCCATTCCTCCTGACAGAGCTGGTGTAACTGAGTCAGGTTCCTAGGCCTCCTTGCTTGCACACGCTTTTTCAGTTCTGCCCACAAATGTTCTATGGGATTGAGGTCAGGGCTTTGTGATGGCCACTCCAATACCTTGACTTGGTTGTCCTTAAGCCATTTTGCCACAACTTTGGAAGTATGCTTGGGGTCATTGTCCATTTGGAAGACCCATTTGCACCCAAGCTTTTAACTTCCTGACTGATGTCTTGATGTTGCTTCAACATATCCACATAATTTTCCTTCTTCATGATGGCATATATTTAGTGCACCAGTCCCTCCTGCAGCAAAGCACCCCTACAACATGATGCTGCCACACTGTGCTTCACGGTTGGGATGGTGTTCTTCAGCTTGTAAGCTTCCCCTTTTTCCTACAAACATAATGATGGTCATTATGGCCAAACAGTTCTATTTTTATTTCATCAGACCAGAGGACATTTCTGAAAAAGTACGATCTTTGTCCCGATGTGCAGTTGCAAACCGTAGTCTGGCTTTTTTATGGCGGTTTTGAAGCAGTGGCTTCTTCCTTGCTGTGCGGCCTTTCAGGTTATGTCGATATAGGATTCGTTTTACTGTGGATATAGATAATTTTGTACCCGTTTCCTCCAGCATCTTCACAAGGTCCTTTGCTGTTGTTCTGGGATTGATTTGCACTTTTCACACAAAAGTACGTTCATCTCTACGAGACAGAATGCATTTCCTTCCTGAGCAGTATGACGGCTGCGTGGTTCCATGGCGTTTATACTTGCGTACTATTGTTTGTACAGATGAACGTGGTACCTTCAGGTGTTTGGAAATTGCTCCCAAGGATGAACCTGACTTGTGGAGGTCTACAGTTTGGCAGATTTCTTTTGATTTTCCCATGATGTCAAGCAAAGAGGCACTGAGTTTGAAGGTAGGCCTTTAAATACATCCACAGGTACCTCCAATTGACTCAAATGTCGTCAATTAGTCTTATAATTCACTATCACAATTCCAGTGGGTCAGAAGTTTAAGTGAAATAATGTCTGCAAACAATTGTTGGAAAAATGACTTGTGTCATGCACATAGTAGATGTTCTAACCGACTTGCCAAAACTATAGATTGTTAACAAGAAATTTGTGGAGTGGTTGAAAAACAAGTTTTAATGACTCCAACCTAAGTGTATGTAAACTTCCGACTTCAACTGTATTCTTTACATCAACATATGAATCACTTTAAAACTTATTGTATGACCTTTTATACACTATATTAGACCCAGCCTTTGGAACTTTGGTTTTCCTAGATATGGCTATTATATTGTGATTACTACATACTATGGATTTGGATACTGCTGTAAAGCAAATATCTGCAGCATTAGTAAAGATGTAATCAATACATGTTGATGATTTAATTCCTGTGCTGCTTGTAACTACCCTGGTAGGTTGACTGACAACCTGATCCAGGTTGCAGGCACTGTTTAAAGTTTTTTCCTGAGTGAGCAGCTTGATGATAGCCAGTCAATATTTAAAATCACCCAGAAAATATACTTCTCTGTTCATATCACATACATTATCAAGCATTTCACACATATTATCCAGATACTGACAGTTAGCACTTGGTGGTTTTCCCACAGGAATAGGTTTTAGGTGAGGCAGATGAACCTGTAGCCATATTACTTCAACAGTATTTAACATTAGATCGTCTCTAAGCTTTACAGGAATGTGGTTCTTAATATAGACCGCAACACCGCCTCCGTTGGCATTTCTGTCTTTTCGGTAAATGTTATAACCATGTATTGCTACCGCTGTATCAAAAGTATTATCTTAGTGAGTTTTAGAGATATTCAAAATATGAATGTCATCTGTTACAAGCATGTTAATATGGGCTATTTTTAGCACTTTTCTGGGTTGCTTAATTGTTTTTAATGCTTTACTGGGAAGCTTATCAGAGGTAGACTTACTCATGTTATTTACGTCAGATCTGATTATGCAGCTCACCCTGCACTAAGTGGTCTTCCTACTATTACACACCGCCTCAGTGCAACTCTGGTTTATAAAGCGTTTAACTGCTGGGCTGGAACAAAAGCTTGCACACCAATGTTGCTCTCCAGGACAAGGACTGTACTAAAGGAGTCCCATGACTCTCACCAGTAGCACACTGTCTTAATATGTTCCCACAAGCGTCCAAATTATTTTAAAGTGATTACTTCTTGTCTTGTTTCTTTGCTTCATGACGGCTAATCTGAAAACTCTTGAACGATGTGAAATAAATAAAGTTGCAGTGGTAATATTGATATGATAATGATAGAGAATGTCATCCACCATATATGGTGGATGACTATGTAGCCTTTTCATCGATCCACATTGAGGAAAGGAGGATCCAGTCCATTCCACTCTCTATTTCTGCACTCCCTGCCCTTTCCTCCTCTCTCTCTCTCTCCATCATAAAATCTCCATGACTAATAGCTGGTGCTAATTACCCCAAAGAACTCAGCAGAGTGTGTCATCGGTGGTAGTGAAAATCTATGTTGGACAGGGAGTTGTGTGTGCGCGTTTTTGTGCATGCGTGTGTGGGAATGTGTGTGTCAGAGTATTTATGTACACATTTTTCTGTGTGTCAAGTATTTAGTGTATGTGTTCGGTTATGTGGCCCAGAGTTGGAAGGATGAAGGTAAATGTTTGACCAAAGACATGATTACAGGATAGGTATGATACTGTTGGTTGCTGTGGTGACAAGATCACAATTACAGGACACATCTGCATCCTCAGACACAGAAAGCCAAGACACTTTACCATCAAACACAGGCTAAACCGGGACAAAAAAAAAAATAACTCAATGATGTTCTTTTTTTACATTAAGGTACACTTTATAAAAATGAAGGTAACAGTTTAGGTTATTAACCCATAATAAACTACAGGCAGTGGCGACCTGTCATTCAGGGCAAGTGGAGCAGATCCCCACCTGTTTAGCCCAAAAAATAAAAATGCATGTTATTTTGGCATTCATATGTGTCACATATCAGTTTGCAAACAATGTAAAAATAAATCATTGTGTTAATAAAGCCGCATACAAAACTATTTTTTGCTTTCTTAAGGCAGCTCCAAAATGCAGGTGTTTCAGCCTAGCTCAGTGCTTTCCGTGGGGCAGCCAGTGGAAAATACGGAGCGTAGGGGTTGGTAATATTCTCTACTTGTGCCGTGATTGGCTCAGTGTTCTGACACTCATGGGGACACTACATCACCGCAAAATCTAAGGGTAGAGCTGGAACATTCAAGCCCCTTTAGGTGCTGCCATAGAGTTGCATTAGAAGTGCCCATCCAAGAAGGCTCAAGGTCATTGGCCACAGATAAAAGGAAGTCAAATCACGTTATATCTACAGTAGCTTTGATTGGACTGATCAAGGACATCCTACTTAAAAAAAATCTTATCTAGCAGGCTAACAGTCATCATGAATCAAGTCGACAATCTACTGGCAAATCCTTGTCATATGAAGAGAAATAATGAAGATACATATTTCTAATATTTCAGCAGTAGGCAAGTCAAAGGCTGCATATATGTGGATATCTGGATGTTAGCCGATGTTTTGACGGTGTCGGAACTGCGTTAGAGCTGTCAAATTCACATATGGCTCCCGACATTTTACCTAGAGCAGACATCGCCATTGGCTGCATGGAGTCGCATTTAGATATATCCCATGCAGCGTTGTTTACAAGTTCAAACACTGAGATGTAATCTACACCTCAATTAGGATGATAGAAATCCTCATTATTTTGTTGAATGATTTTCAATTTGAGCGTCATTATTTTTAGATAGAAGTTCAGAACGAGAAAGTGTAGGCTAACGCTAGTGGGACGGGTGTGGCTTCGTAACAACGATCACAAGAGCTGCTGCGCACCTCTGACACCACCAAAACATCAGTTATGTGGGTGTCGGCTATCGCTGGTTAACGCTTGATCGGATTGAATCTAGGCCTTAGACTTATCAAATAAACATGTCAAAATGCACACATTTTGTACATTCAAATTACACAAAAATGCACTCGCGTGTGAGCAGTCCCTCACAGATATACTTAACCCCGTCCCTAGTCGCTCACACGAAGAAAATGTCTTCACACTCAAATTAAAGCACATATGTGACTCACCACCTGGATCTTATTCAGTCTTATGTAGCAACATTTGAATCTGTTTTTTATTTTGGATAAAATTAGAGACTCAGAGCTACAAAACGGCATGTAATACACTGCATTTGAGGAAACAATGGGAAAGTAATTCTGCTTTGAAAGTTGATCAACTTGTAAACTCGCTTTTGAGAAAAACGTCTTTCAATGTTTTGGTACTACTATTGAAGAGCCCTGCTATGTCTACACTCATTCATGCATTGTTCACACCCTCTTCAGCCTTAGCCCCACCCATCTCTTTAAGGGTTGATCCAACTGTTCTGAACTAACTTGCCAGCTACTTCCAAACATCTAAAAGAGAGAGAACAACTCACTGAACATTAGTCGCCCTAGCAGAGCTGGTTAGGCTGTTACAGTATGTCATCCAGAGCGTTCGTGACTGCAACTGTGCTGTCAGAGTGTCCGTTTGTAAATTCAGAGCGTTTTGAGTTCAGCGCGCACTGGGCGCTCTGAATTGAATTACGCTTTGCTGCCGACGTTTACTGACACCGGCAATATTCAATGGGTTTTGAGCGTTCAAAATTGAATCAGTTATTCTGCGCTCTGGCACACTAAGACGAGAGTTTTGTAAGAAATGTAGCTAGATAGCTAGCTAGGTAAATAATGAATCCCAACGCATGACATAACGTCAGCTAGCGAGCCAGCCAGCTTACGTTAGCTAGCTAACAGTACACTTGAAATGAAAATACTTTAACAAAGACTCCACTCTAATTTTGACAAGACATGCAGCTAGCTAGCTAAACAATGGACCATAATCACAACTCATGACGTTACCACCCTGCATGAATCTGCAGGTAGCTAACAACCAGGTTCTATGGCTATAACTAATCAAGCAAATATGTCTGAGATACGAAGAATAAGATCATACACACACATAGCTAGCTAACAGTACACTTGAAATGAAACCACTGTCAAAATTAGAAACGTAATATCTGAAAATGTAGCTAGCTAAACAATCTTATACCAGGATACATCATGGTTGGACGCGTCTCCTGTCTGATGCCATGCACAATGTAATCAGACTGGTGTTTTCTCCATCTCCTTAGCTATCATACTCAAGTTCCACTTTCAAATCTCGGTCCTGCAGAAAGTGGAGAGCATACACATAGCTAGCGAGCCAGTCAGCTAACGTTAACAGTACACTTTAACTTGACATTAGGTTTATGCAGTTTTACTACTGCGTTTGACATGATTACCTAGACATACTGACCAGCTCCAATAGACAGACGTGTGCTATATGGCAGACCAATCCAAACTCATCGCTCGGCATGTCCAGCCCAATCATGTCTAGCGGGAAGGTTGCTGACTTTTTCTGTGGTTAAACCCACTAGGCTCGTAATTTAACAATTTTATTCGTATTTACAGATGGCATAAAACTTTGATATAAAAAGGCACATGAAAGTATACATGTTCGAGAAGGCATTTCTGCCAAAAAAACAATTTTTATAAAACATTTATTTTAATGTACAAATAGCTCCTGTGAAGTCGTGACTTGTGACATACGCATAGTTTCCTGAATCGGGTCACATCCTGAGGGAGACATGTGAGCAGATTCCTGTAGGGCAAAAGCCTGGGATTCCCCCAGGAAACCAGGCTAGAGATCAGAGTGGAGGACCCCGAACACAAACAAACAAACAATGCTGCCATCTGTCATCCATGTTCAAGAGAAATAGCACAACACTGAGGCCGGGCAGAGGAGATGGGTAGGCTGCGTAGCTCAGTAGAGGTCACCACTATTCCCTATCCAGTGAACTAGAGTCGAATTAGACATTGAATCTTGTGAAGTTTAATGAAGACAAGGCACTTTTCAAAAATTGACCGTTCAGTGCTATAAAAGTTAAGCAATATTTATGGATATTCTTAGTTGATTACATCTGTTGTTGTATAATGGCCCCTCCTGTTCCATGGTGACAGTTATACAGTATGTGTCCATATGTGATGGGTCCAGGAATGCAGTAAGAGGATTGGACTTTATTTTTTTAAGATAAATTGAAATTGACACATTCTGTGCTAATCTCTTTGCTGTGTGTGTGTTTAACCCTCCCTGGTGAATTAAAAACCTCTTTGGGCTAGGTGGGACGCTAGCGCCCCATCTCGAAAACATCCGGTGAAATTCAAAATACAAAAATCTTAATATTAAACATTCATGAAAATACAAGTGTCATACATCATTTAAAAGCTTAACTTCTTGTTAATCCAGCCGCTTTGTCAGATTTCAAAAAGGCTTTATGGCGAAAGCATACCATGCGGTTATCTGAGGACAGCGCCCCGCATACACCAGCATAGTCGTCACAAAAGTCAGAAATAGCGATAAAATAAATCCCTTACCTTTGAATATCGTCCTCTGTTTGCAATCTCAAGGGTCCCAGCTACACAACAAATGGTCATTTTGTTCGATAAAGTCCTTCTTTATATCCCAAAAAAGTCAGTTTAGTTGGCGCGTTTGATTCAATAATCCACCCATTCCACTCGTTCAACATGCATACAAAGCAATCCCAAAAGTTACCAATAAACTTTATCCAAACAAGTCAAACAACGTTTCTAATCAATCCTCAGCTGCCCTAATATGTAAATAAACGCTAAAATTTAAGACGGAATGTAGTATGTTCAATACCGGAGCTAAATAATGAAGTGCGCACCCTCTTCCACGCGTGCCACAAGACTACAGTCCAAAATGAGAGCAACCTTGAAAAACTACAAATTCATTTTTCAAAAAACAAGCCTGAAACCCTTTCTAAAAAGACTTGACATCTAGTGGAAGCCATAGGAACTGCAATCTGGGAGGATTTCATTTGAATGGGTGGTGACCTCAAAAAAAAGAATTTCCGTATGGATTCTCCTCGAGTTTTCGCCATATCAGTTCTGTTATACTCGCAGACATTATTTTAACAGTTTTAGAAACTTTTCTATCCAATGCTACCAATTATATGCATATCCTAGCTTCTGGGCCTGAGTAACAGGCAGTTACTTTGGGCACGTCAGTCATCCTAACACTGCCCTCTAGCCTTAACAGGTTTTAACTTCTTATGGATATGTGGGACGGTAGCGTCCCACCTGGCCAACACCTGGTGAAATGGCAGAGCGCCAAATTAAAATTAAATTACTATAAATATTAAACTTTCATGAAATCACAAGTGCAATACATCAAAATAAAGCTTAACTTGTTGTTAATCCAGCCAAGGTGTCAGATTTCAAAAAGGTTTTAGGGCGAAAGCAAACCATGGGATTATCTGAGGACAGCGTCCAGCACACAAATGAATAACAAATCATTTTCAACCAGGGAGTTGCGACACGAAAGTCCAAAATAGCGATATTATATGCCTTACCTTTGAAGATCTTCTTCTGTTGGCACTCCAAAATGTCCCAGTTACATTACAAATGGTCCTTTTGTTCGATAAAGTCCTTTATATGCATAAAAACTCAGTTTAGCTGGAGCGCTTCAGTCAATAATCCACTCGGTTTCCCTCATTCAAAATGAATCCCAAACGTTACCAATAAACTTATCCAAACAAGTCAATCAACGTTTATAATCAATCCTTAGGTACCCTAATACGCAAATAAACAATACAATTTAAGACGGAGAATCGTTAGTCTTTACCGGAGATAAACAAAAAGAACTCGCTCTCTCGGCCATGCGCTTGGAAACACTACAGCCAAAATGGGAGCCACTTAGAAAAACTACAACTTCTCCCTCATTTTTCCAAAAACCAGCCTGAAACTCTTTCTAAAGACTGTTGACATCTAGTGGAAGCCCTAGGAACTGCAACCGGGGACAATTTCACCCTATTATAAAAGTGCCAGCCATTGAAATCAGTGGTATGCTGAATATATATATAAAATATATATATATAAAATAAATAAATAAATATATAAAATATATATATATATATATATTTTAATGGTTTGTCATCGGAGTTTCACCTGCCATTTCAGTTCTGTTATACTCAGACATTATTTTAACAGTTTTAGAAACTTGAGTGTTTTCTATCCAAATCTACCAATTATATGCATATCTTAGCTTCTGGGCCTGAGTAGCAGGCAGTTTACTTTGGGCACGCTTTTCATCCGGACGTCAAAACTTCTTTGGGATAGGGGGCAGTATTCGGAAGTTTGGATGAATGAGGGGAAAAATGGGGTATTGTGTGTTGATCAATGAGGGGAAAAAAACTATTTAATCAATTTTAGAAGAAGGCTGTAACCTAACAAAATGTGGAAAAAGTCAATGGGTTTGAATACTTTCCGAAGGCACTGTATTTACCATGTTGTTGATATTGTTGCCATTTCCACCTGGTATTCACTAACAAACTAGTTATTTCTGGTATACAGAAATAACTGATCCAATATGAATTGTGCAGTGTTACTAGGTCATTATTATGCAAATACCATTTTAAGACTTTCTTAGTACATACAAGGGGTCTCAATTTTATACTAAATTTCAGCACACAAATCATTAAAAAAAATGTATAAGCATTGTTAAAAGGTGTGGGAATCACAAGCATGTTTCATTAATAAATCACCCTTTTATAAAAAAAAAATCCAATGAATCATTTTTTCACATCAAGTTTAAGGTTTATGAATCAATGCTGCCATGGATTTCAACGTACAAACAATTCACAATCTGTGTGTAAGAACATTTCATAAATGATGCCCCAGATTAAAAAAAGACTATAAAATAAAGCAAAAGCAAAACTGCAATTTTACATTTCCTACATTTAATATTTTAAGGGAGAGTGTGCGACTGATATTTAACAAAATGTACAGTACAGATAGCCAGAGTAAGCATTTCTGATCGTACCCATGCCCTGTTATCTGGTACAATGAAAAAAACAATACTATCAGCAAGTCGTGGCACGGCCTACCAGGCAGACAGTGCCATCGGCACGCTGATTTGATTCACATAGGTTATGGAAACTTAATCAGTGGAGGATTTACAGTGAGGCATTTCTTGATCCTCTCTAAGGTGAACAGAGATTAGGGGGTCGGAAAGGAGATATACCATGCAGGATTGGGGGCTCGATTCCAATTTCAGTTCAGTCAAATCAGGAAGTCTCCTGAGTTAAACTTACCTAAATAAAAATGGTATTGACTCCCAAACCTGGTGCTGTGTGGAAATCAGGTTTTGGGCAGGGGTTAGAGGTCAGGGTTCACGGTGGAAGTCCCTCTTCCCACCGGTCTTACTGACCAGCTTGACGTCCGTAATGGTGATGTCATGACTCACCGCCTTGCACATGTCGTAAAGCGTCAACGCCGCCACCGTGACCGCCGTCAGTGCCTCCATCTCCACGCCGGTGCGGCCTGTAGTGTGGGCAGTCGCGGTGACAACGGCTGCTAGTCGGCTGGCGTCGAGGTTGAAGGTGACAGAGATATGGTCTAAGGACAGCGGGTGGCAGAGCGGGATGAGGGCGCTAGTCTGCTTGGCGGCCATGATTCCCGCTAGTTGCGCTACGGCTAGCGCGTCGCCCTTAGCTAACTGGTTGTCATGGAGCAGGCGGAAAGTGGTGGGGCCCAGATGAACGGTAGCTGTGGCTGTGGCGCTTCGCCGTGTGGGAGACTTGCTGCCCACATTCACCATGGAGGCCCGGCCTTGGGCGTCAGTGTGTGTCAGTTGGGCGGTGGTGGGGTTGTCTGGCTTAGGGTAGTGAGAGGAATTTGCGTCCGCCCCCAAGTGCTCCTGTGTGGGTTGTTTGAGTTTGGCTTGGGGGACATCTCTGGAGGTTTGTCTGTGGCACAGCCTTATGCTATGCTGGCCTAAGAAGGGCCCTGTTTTCGCGCTTCTCAGTAGTGTGCAAAGGGAAGGAATCCCAGAGGTCCTTGTAGAGGAATTCTTAATTAAGTTTGGACCCCTGGTAAGTGTGTACCTGTGGCAGTCTATGTCATTGGGACTCAACACATTTGTGTGTGTGTCAGAACCAGGAGCTTTGGTTTGATAACTGGGGGTTGCCAGTAAGTCACCGATCCCATATCTGCTGCGGGGGGCTACACTAGAGGCACTGGCACCCCCGTAAAGGCTTCTTTTGACAATATGGGACCACTGAGGGATTCTTCTACACTGGTGGGTTCCCGAGCAGCTGACATCAGGCTGCACTGTTGAAACAGTGTAGCCTGAAAGGCACAATACATCCTTACTGAGTTGGCCTCCCCCACTTCTGGAGCGGTACTGTTGGAGGGCCATAGCTGAGGTGAGGACTCTAGGATGGGGGACATAGGAGAGGGGGGGAGAGGACCCCTGGCTGATTCTGGTCTTGGGCAGGGACAGAGGCCTTTTGGCTGTGGTGCCTGAGAGACAGGGAGGAAATTAAGATGAAGGGTTAGGAAGGGAACTCTAAAATATAGTCAAACAAGATTGAATTACAATGCATTACCATATTACAATCAATCAGTGTTAGTGATTTTATTTTAAAAGTTACCACATGACTTAGAGGTCAAAAAGGCCTCTATCCAAGCAGAATATCAATGTTTCCCATTTTGCATGCCAGAAGAATACGATGCATCTGAAAACACAACTCATGGAGATGCACATCTCCACTTCTTTGACAACATGGGCAGCGCCACTGAGGGCTTTCACCATTTTGAAGTCGTCAATTGGGTGGGACATGCTAATGAGTTAAGTAAGGATAACAGAATTCTATCCAGGTCACCAGGATGGCTTAGCCATTTAATTATACTACTGAACATTCCATAACTGCAGGTGGCAGTAAATCACCTACCTTGGCTTTATACCTGTTCAGACTTCACACACTCCAGCACAATAGGTGGTGGTATGCACCTTTTCAGTTAATTTACAAACTTCAATTTACTCATAGAAGTAAAAATAAATTATATGAGCTCTCTAGTACATTTCTATGGGTACACTTTATCAAATTCAAATCATAATGGACTGAGGGGACAAGATTAGGAGAGGGGGAAAGCGAGTGCGTGAGTGTTATGTACAGCCGCACCACCCACCGATGAGGATCATGGGTCTGGAGATATATTTTTTTTAAAAGGAAGGCGAGATGAGTCAGGGGAGAGAGAAAATGGAAGAGGTAACAATTACCTTATTTGAAATCGGGATCAGTATGCGATCAAAACGTAACGTTATGACTAACTACTGTTCCCTGAAGGAGGGAAAAGAGGTACAACATACTATGGGGAGTCGCACACTTGGTTGAAGGAGCTAAAACCACAGCTGACAAGACCAATGAAATCTGCGCCTCCCTGGAAGCCCTGCCTTCCACAGGTGATAAGAGGCTCAGATTAATTCCCTCAATTTAATTCCAATCTTCACCGAGCCCAGGAACGGGCGGTGCGGGGCCAAATAGGTGTTGTACTTCATCTCCCTCCTTCAGGGAACAGTAGTTAGTCATAACATTACGTTCCCTGTCAGTCAGTCAACTTCAGTACAACAAACTATGGGGAATAAAACCACGCCCCAAGCCGATCCCAACGGATATTAAATGAAACCATGGCAGACTACCCAGACTTGACCCCGCCAGATGCGGCAGTCCGGGTATTGCGCACACGGCATGCTGCCTAGTGAACTTCCATTGAAAGCATCTCGAACTGGCTGCATCAGCACTTGGTATGGCAACTGCATGGCAAGGTGCTACAGAGGGTGGTGCGAACGGCCCAGTATATTAACTGGGGCCGAGCTCCCTGACATCCAGGACCTCTAACAGGCGGTGTCAGATGAAGGCCCGGAAAATTGTCAAAGACCCCAGCCACCCAAGCCATAGATTGTTCAGTCTGCCACCGCATGGCAAGCAGTACCAGAGCGCCAAGTCTGGGACCAAAAGTTTTCTGAGCAGTTTCTACCCCCAAGCAATAAGACTGCAGAACACTTCATCAAAAGGCTACCTGGACTATTAGCATAAGTGTCAATGGCTTTTATTGACAATTACATGAAGTAGATGCAAAGAGTCAATATTTGCAGTGTTGACCCTTCTTCAAGACCTCTGCAATCGGCCCTGGCATGTTGTCAATTAACTTCTGGGCCACATCCTGACTGATGGCAGCCCATTCTTGCATAATCAATGCTTGGAGTTTGTCAGAATTTGTGGGGTTTTGTGTGTCCACCCGCCTCTTCAGGATTGACCACAAGTTCTAGTCCTGTTCTCTTCTGGGCGGTGCCCTCAATATCAAGTGGCCTCTCAAACTGGCATTCCAGCATATTCGGGAACGCCCAAGATTTAATTACAGTGACGCCTACGGGTATGCAAATTATCAACATGGTCCTGAAAATTTTGCAATTCCATCTGGATTTCATCTGCTGGACCTTTCGTTGTGACAGTGCCATTCTCCAATGATGCAACACGGTCCTCTGCTTTGCTAACGCCGGTGGTCAGTGTCTTGATTTGTGGGCTCGCACGTGAACTCATTGAGCAAGGCACTTATCATTATTGGAGCAACTAGGGTTAATGGCAGACCCTGGCCATGACCCCACTCTCTACGGGTGTTTCGGGGAGTTAGAATATGCCCAAAAATTATTTTAAATTGCAATAGGACAAATATAAGCACTCACCAATTTTGTATTATTATAAGTGTTTGTCGGCAGTTATCTTGGTCAAAGACTGTCCAACCAAATACTAGCTCTGGGGTGACAATCGTTTTTGTATTTTATTTATTTTTTTAAATAAAATAGGTTCTACAAAAAATAAGAAAAGTGCAAGGGTACCAACATATACTGACCAAAAATAAAAACGCAACATGGAACAATTTAAAAGATTTTGCTGAGTTACAGTTCATAAGGAAATCAGTCAATTGAAATAAATTAATTAGGCCCCAAATCTATGGATTTCATGACTGGGCTGGGTGCAACCATGGGTAGGAGCCAGGCCCACCCACTGGGAAGCCAGGCCCAGTCAATCAGAATATTTATTTTCTAATAAAAAAGGCCTTTATTATAGACTGAAAAACTCCTCAGCACATCCACCCTCCTCCCTCAGAAGATCCCGCAGGTGAAGAAGCCGGCTGTCGAGTTCCTGTGCTGGCATGGTTACACGTGGTCTGCAGTTGTGAGGCCGTACTGCTAAATTATATAAAACAACGTTGGAGGTGGCTTATGGTAGAGAACTTAACCTTCAATTCCCTGGCAACAGCTTTGGTGGACATTACTAGTCAGCATGCCAATTTAACACTCCCTCAAAACTTGAGACATCTGTGGCATTTGACAAAACTGCATATTTTAGAGTGGCCTTTTTTCCCCAGCAGAAGGTGCACCTGTGTAATGATTGTGCTGTTTAAGCAGCTTCTTGATATGCCACACCTGCCAAGTGGATGGATTATCTTGGTAAAGGAGAAATACTCACTAACAGGGATGTGAAGGACCTCCACATCCGGCTTCTTCACTTCAGTCACCCAAGTCATAGACTGTTCTCTCTGCTACCGAATGGCAAGTGGTACCGGAGTGCCAAGTCTAGGACCAAAAGGCTCCATAAGACTGCTGAACAATTAATGAAATGGCCACCCGGAATATTTACATTGACCCCCCCTTTTGTTTTTACGCTGCTGCTACTCGCTGTTTATTATCTATGCATAGTCACTTTAACCCTACCTAAATGTACAAATTACTTTGACTAACCTGTACCAGTACCCCCTGTATATAGCCTCGTTATTGTTGTAATTTTCTTGTGTTAAATTAAATCAAAAAGTTTTTACTTTAGTTTATTTAGTAAATATTTTCTTAACTCTATTTCTTGAACTGCATTGTTTGTTAAAGGCTTGTAAGTTAGCATTTCACAGTAAGGTCTACACCCGTTGAGTCAGCGCATGTGACAAATAAAATTAGACTTGATTTGTCTTGTTGAAAAACAAATGATAGTCCCACTAAGCTGTAATGAATGAAATGTACTTTGTGCATCTTATCTTTGGTGTCATAAACAATCCTTGGTTCTTGCCTGTGTCTGGTCAAGAGAGGGGGAGGGCCCCCTCCATAGGAACATCTGGCAGAACGCCCAGAATATGTTCTTTAAGTTAAGATCAAGACAGAGCCAGTTCTTGGTCACCTCCATGACCAAGGACCTTCTCCCCTGATTGCTCAGTTTGTCCGGGCGGTCACCTCTAGGAAGAGTCTTGGTGGTTCCAAACTTTTTCCATTTAAGAATGATGGAGGCCACTGTGTTCTTGGAGACCTTCAATGCTGCACACATTCTTTTGTACCCTTCCACAGATCTGTGCCTCGACACAATCCTGTCTCGGAGCTCTACAGAAAATTCCTTTGACCTCATGGCTTGGATTTTACTCTGACATGCACTGTCAACTGTGGAACCTAGACAGGTGTGTGCTTTCCAAAGCATGTCCAATCAATTCAATTTACCACAGGTGGACTCCGATCAAGTTGTAGAAACATCAAGGATGGTCAATGGAAACAGGATGTACCTGAGCTCAATAGAGTCTCATAGAATAGGGTGTAAATAAGGTATTTAAGTTTTTTATATATGTGAAAAATGTCTAAAAAAAACACTTTTTCGCTTTGTCATAGGCCATTATGTGTAGATTGAGGACGTTTCATTTGATCAATATTAAAATAACGCTGTAACGTAACAAAATGTGGAAAGCGGAAGGGGTCTGAAGACTTTCCAAATGCACTTTGTACAAATTTTTATTTAATGAAATATCTTATGTTCTTGTCTATTACTGTTCTGTCCTTTATCCTGTACAGTGAGAGAAAAAAAGTATTTGATTCCCTTGCTGATTTTGTACGTTTGCCCACTGACAAAGAAATGATCAGTCTATAATTTTAATGGTAGGTTTATTTGAACAGTGAGAGACAGAATAACAACAAAAATACAGAAACGCATGTCAAAAATGATTAGCATTTTAATGAGGGAAGTAAGTATTTGACCCCTCTGAAAAACATGACTTAGTACTTGGTGGAAAAACTCAATTTAACAAGGCACACCTGTTAATTGAAATGCATTCCAGGTGACTACCTCATGAAGCTGGTTGAGAAAATGCCAAGAGTGTGCAAAGCTGTCATCCAGGCAAAGGGTGGCTATTTGAAGAATCTCAAATATACTGATTTGTTTAACACATGATTCCATGTGTGTTATTTCATAGTTTATGTCTTTACTATTATTCTACAATATAGAAAATAGTACAAATAAAGAAAAGCCTTGAATGAGTAGGTGTTCTAAAACTTTTGACCGGTAGTGTATATCAAATCAAATTTTATTGGTCACATACACATGGTTAGCAGATGTTAATGCGAGTGTAGCGAAATGCTTGTGCTTCTAGTTCCGACCATGCAGTAATATCTAACAAGTAATCTAACCTAACAATTTCACAACTACCTTATACACACACACACACACACACAATTGTAAAGGAATGAATAAGAATATGTACATAAAAGTATATGAATGAACGATGGCCGAACAGCATAGGCAAGATGCAGGAGATGGTATAGAGTGATGTAGGGTATGTAAACATTATATAAAGTGGCAAGTGATCCATTTTTCTCATACATTTTTCATTATTAAAGTGGCTAGAGATGAGTCAGTATGTTGGCAGCAGCCACTCAATGTTAGTGATGGCTGTTTAACAGTCTGATGGCCTTGAGATAGAAGCTGTTTTTCAGTCTCTCGGTCACCACTTTGATGCACCTGTACTGACCTCGCGTTCTGGATGATAGCAGGGTGAACAGGCAGTGGCTCAGGTGGTTGTTGTCCTTGATGAACTTTTTGGCCTTCCGGTGACATCGGGTGGTGTAGATGTCCTGGAGGGCAGGTAGTTTGCCCCCGGTGATGTGTTGTGCAGACCTCACTACACTTTGGAGAGCCATACGGTTGTGGGCGGAGCAGTTGCCATACCAGGCGGTGATACAGCCCGACAGGATGCTCTCGATTGTGCATCTGTAAAAGTTTGTGAGTGCTGTGCCTTCTTCACCACGCTGTCTGTGTGGGTGGACCATTTCAGTTTGTCCGTGATGTGTACGCCGAGGAACTTTCCACCTTCTCCACTACTGTCCCGTCGATATGGATAGGGCCTGCTCCCTCTGCTGTTTCCTGAAGTCCACGATCATCTCCTTTGTTTTGTTGACATTGAGTGTGAGGTTATTTTCCTGACAACACACTCCGAGGGCCCTCACCTCCTCCCTGTAGGCCATCTTGTCGTTGTTGGTAATCAAGCCTACCACTGTAGTGTCGTCTGCAAACTTGATGATTGAGTTGGAGGCGTGCATGGCCACGCATTCATGGGTGAACAGGGAGTACATTAGAGGGCTGAGAACGCACCCTTGTGGGGACCCAGTGTTGAGGATCAGCGGGGTGGAGATGTTGTTACCTACCCTCACCACCTGGGGGCGGCCCGTCAGGATGTCCAGGACCCAGTTGCACAGAGCGGGGTCGAGACCCAGGGTCTCGAGCTTAATGACGAGTTTGGAAGGTACTATGGTGTTAAATGCTGAGCTGTAGTTGATGAACAGCATTCTTACATAGGTATTCCTCTTGTCCAGATGGGTTAGGGCAGTGTGCAGTGTGATGGCGATTGCGTCGTCTGTGGACCTATTGGGGCGGTAAGCAAATTGGAGTGGGTCTAGGGTGTCAGGTAGGGTGGAGGTGATATGGTCCTTGACTTGTCTCTCAAAGCACTTCATGATGACAAAAGTGAGTGCTACGGGGCAGATGGCACATGAAAGTTCACATGTTCCAAAAGGTATTTCTGCAGCAATGCATTTTGATTTAAAAAAATAAAATGTTTTACATTCAAATGGCTCTCATGTGAAGTAGTGACGCGTGACGTACGCCTAGTTTCCTGAAACGAGTCAAATTTAGGTTAGATTACTTGTTAGATATTACTACATGGTCGGAACTAGAAGCACAAGCATTTCGCAACACTCACATTAACATCTGCTAGCCATGTGTATGTGATAAATAAAATGTGTGACTCGTTTCAGGAAACTAGGCGTATGTCGCGCGTCACTACTTCACAGGAGAGCCATTTGAACGTATTTATATATAAAAAACGAAATACCTTAATAATGCACTTGTATGCCATCTGTAAATATGAATAAAATTGTAATTTAACTATCATAGTTGGTTTAGCCACTGATGGATTCTGTTAAAATGTAACATGTTTCAAGTTAAATTGTAGTTCGTTTGAATCCTGTTTAGTGAATGATTACTGTGAGTATTAATGGAGTTCAGGCCATTAAACTGTGTGCATGCTAATTTGGAAAGGTTGACCTAATCAAATGAGGGAATTGCCTACGATCAGACAGCAGGGTCAGGCCCAGGACAAGAGAGGACCATGGACATTCCACAGGGGAGATATGGCAAACTCATTGGGGTCATAAAATGTATAGCTATGGAGGTGACACCTAAAGGAGGGAAGAGTATAAGATGTGTTGTGAACTTTCTAAACCCAGCTGACGACATCCTTGATATTTGGAACTTCTCTTGAGCTTTTGGTCTCAATTCCTTATTGCAAAGAGGTTGCAATAGCATTTTTCTTTTTAACACCATGGAAAAAGTCAGGAACCTTCCCGCTGGCCATGACTGGCTGAGATAGGAGTTTGGATTGGTCTGCCATGTAGCACACTTCCGTCTATAACATGAGCTGCTCAGCATGTGAAGGTAATCCTAACGTGGTTTAAAGATATCATGAAGAACTGCAAAAGTGTTGCTCTCTACTTTCTGGAGGACTAAGTTTTGAAATCAGTGGGAGTATGATAGCTAAGTAGATGGAGAAAATTATGCAGTTTAATTGCAAATATGCGGAGGGAGTCGAAAAGAGAACACAGAAGGCTGTTGTATAAAACACTGGATTACATCTTCAAAACTAAGGGCAACCATGGCATCCGTGACAGAGAGGGAGAAGCGTTCATCCATGTATATGGGTAAGAGAGACTAGCTACATTTTCAGATATTAAAAGTTTTCAAATTGTTGTTTTCATTGCAAGTTAGTGTACTGTTAGCTAGATACCTTCTGTATCCTGTGCATGTGACAAATAAACTTTTATTTTGATATTGGGAGTGTTTACCAGAGATGGTAATGTGAAGAACATGACCTGCACCAAAGTCGAATTAGGCTATAACTAGTGTCCAAGTTCGAAAAGAAGAAGGCCTTGCTTTTATTTCGTCTCACTCACAACCGTAAGCTATTTTCTGTAATTAGCTTGCCATTAACTTGTAAATAATGATATTGTTGCGAGTTTATTTTCCTGTAAAGACGTTGTCAGTTATATGATATGGTCATTATTTGAACTGGCTAGCAAGCTAGAAACTAACCAAAACATTGTTTAGTAGTTGCTTTTCTAGCCTGGTTTGCTAGATTGACATACGGTAGACTGAATTCATTTTTTAAAACAGATGGGTTTATTGGTGTTAAAATACACAAGTTATGCTATTCTGGACCACCAGGCTGCTGATGTCACGCAACCTGTCGTATTTGTGTTTACTTTTTCATAACGACAAGTTTGATGTGGGATGACGAATGTTCATAATGTCACTGCGACAACTGTATACAAACATGTTGATAGACGTAGTATAAACCAGCCTTTAGTCTTGAAATCTTTGGTGTTTAGTACTCTACCTTACTCAATCTGTTTAGCCTCACATGTGAATGCTTAAAGAGATGGGTGAGCCTAAGGCTTAAGAACGATGCTGAATGGGTGTAGACAAAGAAGAGTTCTCCATTACGTGTACCAAAACATTCAAGGGTCATTTTCTGGAGTTTATCAACTTTCAAAGCAGAATTACTTTTCCCAACGGTAGCGTATGATATAGTACCATTCTCTAGCTCGGAGTCTCTACTTTTATCCAATGTAAAAAACACATTCTAATTTTGCTACACAAGACCGACTTGAGCCGGTCGGTCACATATTACAAGTGCAAAGGAAAACGTAAACTGCCACTACCTCACAGTGCAACCAATTTCAAACATATCCCTACACCTTAGCCCCTAGACTAGGCACTTGCATAGATCTGAAAGGATATAGTGGATAGGTCAACCTAGGCTTGGGATGGGCAACTGGCGGCCTGGCCCCTTTTGAAGGCCCTCGAATGAATTTCCACCAAAATAATAAAAACAATTTGGAACTCAATCGGGATCTCAACTTCCTTTTGCGAGTTAGAATATACAAGGTGCAATTTCAAAATTTGGTTGTGCGTAGGGCTGTTGCGGTGACCGTATTACCACCACACCGGCGATCACGAGTCATGAAGCCAGTCAAATTCCACGTGATCGTTTAGTCAAATAATTAGGCTTCTCCAAGCTCTGATGGTCATTAGTAGCCTACCAAACTTGCTAACTGCCTGGTATTCAGCACTTTATTGTCCCTCTAATCACTCTGATGTCGATGCAAATGTATTCGAAAATCCAATCACTTCAGGCTATGCAATTTGCAAGAAAACAGTGATGGCCTCTACTGAAAAGAGGAGGATAAGCTTTTTATAGGCTAGGTTCTACTATATTTATTTCTAAACTTTCCTAATATTAAACACATTGCTTATAGACTACCTGGCTTGCATGAAAATAAACCACCGGGAAAAGCTGTCCTCCATTCGCATAGATGACATGTATTTTTTCCCACGCCCCTGTTTCGATACAGGTGCATGATAATGGTCCATTCTAAATCAAAACAATTTCACACATTATTTAGTATACGTAAAGACAAGATTAAATCAAGAATAGTCTGATGGTTGATAATATTAGCCTATCACTTGTGAATTATATATTATCACTTGTGAATGATGCCTAGCATAAGAAGCAATGCCTTTATTTTTTTTTAATCATGGTCACACACCTCATGTAGCCTAGCCCATAGGCACTAAACAGGCCAAATAACTTCTTAAAATTAAGCACATTAATCCACTTTACAAGGGGTGTAGAGCCCAACTGGAATATATAAACAGCACGAGTTTCAAGTTTGGGGAAGACAATTTTCACCATAAAAATGCACCTTTATAATAAAAGTATTACATGCATAATTGCATTTGCGGTCACTTTTGATAAGTGTTTTTTCCGCTAATAGAACATTTGCGCTTATCACCTATTACCATGTGCGCATTGCTACGCTTATAATGTGAAGAAATAGCCGTCAGCCACGTTACATAATTTTTTTTCGCATCACACAACTGTTCCAGACCAGACTATGTTTGGAATATTTATTTCTCGCACAGAATAGGTCGACCTTTGTAATATGGGAGATAGTGGATTGACATAGGCTAGTGCTTTTGCTATTCGTTAGGCCTGCTCATCTTGTTTGCTGACAAAAATGTGGACAGTTCTTCCAATATCTACCTCAGAATTTGATTTTTATTTATTTTTTAACCTTTATTTAACTAGGCAAGTCAGTTAAGAACAAATTCTTATTTTCAATGACGGCCTACGGACAGTGGGTTAACTGCCTTGTTCAGGAGCAGAACGGCAGATTTGTACCTTGTCAGCTCGAGGATTTGAACTTGCAACCTTTCGGTTACTTGTCCAACACTAACCACTAGGGTACCCTGCCGCCCCACAATAAGGACACGCGCAGTTGTGTCCCCGATGTGTCTGTCTTCACTTGTAGCCTGTGAGAAATGCCTGATCACGTGATGGAGCGCAGCACTCAGGGAGAAGTGCACAACAGCCACTGGCCACAAAAGGCATGGATTTTTTGAGGTGTGCATTATGGCCACACAAAGGGGATGCTGCCGTGAAATTCTAGTCATTATCAAGTGCTTGTCAAATTGTGAATGAGTGACTGATGGTGTGTGTAGAGCCTGCGCACAAAAACAAAGCAGGGCAGATGCCTTTCAAGTGACTAACTTTTTTCAAATGATCATTAGAGTCGCATCATGCAGCCTTACAATGTATTAAAAATCAAAACATATAGCCCAACGTTTGTATAACTAAAGTTACATTAATAACTCAATGAAGCATATAGGAATATATATTTCTTTGTTAACCGCTCAACACAGAATAGCAGCATGTGCGCACTCCCTTAAATCATTTGGAGAAAATATCCTTTGTATTTTATTCAGCTTTGATCAATTGTATTTTTCATAATAAAATACTGCCACGGAATTCTAAGCAAATCTTGTCTGCTAAATGAACTAGTGTAGCCCACAGCCATATGGCATAGAGCCAGATCAGGACCTAACTTAAGGACAACTCAGAGTATGCTATTCTGTTCTTCTGAAATAAGACATTTTCTTCATATCATGCTTCTTTAGACCGGTCTAAAATAAATAATGGATTTATTGTGTCTATATTACTTTGATTTATTAGATTTTTTTTAATGTAAGTGTTCCAAAGGTCAGCATCAGTGGCTTGTAGGCGGTGTGTGAAAGTGATAAATGTGTTTGTTAATTAACAGTCAATTACCATGAAACCAACAGTTATTTGCTTGACAATCATCGGTTGACGAAATATCGTGGCCGCCACAGCCCTACTTGTGCATCAGCAGGGCAACTGCGCCCCTCATGATGATATCAGATTTTGTGTCTCCTACCCCTATCAAAGTTGCCTATCCCTGACCTAGGCTATCGGAAGGCAAGACAGAGCTATTAGGCCAGCATTTTGTTTATCTGATTCTTTCAGGGGGTAAGGGGTGAATTACAAATGCAGGACAGTTCTCATGAATGAAAGACCAAAGTTAATGTGACAGAGATCAATCACCCACTATTGGCGAGAAATTGAATAATTTTTGTAAATTTTTCTATTGTTCAAAAACCAATTATTATGGTGCCTTAAAGCCACCTTCTTCATGCTTACAGCGAAGGTTGCATTCTTCCATCAAGGAGACGCACAGGTAGCTGTGCCTTCGACAAAAGTCACCTGTCAGGAAGGCAGAGAAGGGTAGAACGTCCTCGTTTAACCTTTGCCTCCGGCCCCCTGGGACAGCCACCTCCTGGACAATAACAATAAAAGACAAAAGAAACCGTGAGCAAACATCTAAAGTAGGCTCACTTTATTGAATTAGACAATCAATTTTCGAAACTTTAGGATGATTTGGACAAGAAACACAAAAAATGCTAATATCAGGGATATTGACTTTAGCATTTGTGGCCCAAAAATTAAAGAGACAGCATTTGGAGATGCAGGTAAACAAAACCAAAACATGGTTGCCTAGTGACTGCGTACAGGGTAAGGAAACCAACATGCAACTTTGTCCCTTTACTCAGTCATGTTTCTTTTACCTTTTGCAAACCTGGCAGGTCAATTAAGAGCAACATCTTATTTACAATGACAACCTGGCAAGTTGATGGTAGTATATTTTTCATAGGGGAGAAAATAAGTGAAAATGCATAGGTGTGTATGGAACAACATGGTCGAGGCACTATGTTCTTCATGTGGGAGCAAAGCAGCAATAATACAAAAATCAGGGATTCAGCTAGTCTCTCGGGTTGAATGTCTATGTTCTCCAGATGAGTCTGTCAATGAAAACCTGGATTGCATAATTGTAAAGGAAACTAATGCAACGCATACTGAATACCAGTCTAAAGATATTTAAAAATAAATGTGAAGTGTCAAATTTGTGATCAATTACATGGACAAATACAGCGAATGGTTTTGCATCCAGTGTTCTTTCACTGACAAGACAATTGTATAGGGTACAATTGTAAAGCACTGTGCATTATTATTATTGTTAAACAATAAGGCCCGAGGGGGTGAGGTATATTGGCTTTATACCACAAACCCCCAAGGTGCCTTATTGCTATTATAAACTGGTTACCATCAACATCATTTTTTTTTATTGTCCAGCAGCCAAAGGCATAATCCTAGTCGTAACCCATGCTAGTTAATGCATCTTTAGATCTCCCTTAATTTCTAATGGATATTTTCTGTAGCATCAGCTTTTTGTTATTATTATTATGTACAATGGTTGTATGCATTTTGGATCGGTCATCCCAGAATTGCCCCAGAATCTTTTTTAAACCATAGACATTTAAAAAAAAAATTTTTTATCATCATCATCATCATCATCATCATCCCGGAGATGACAGGACACCCTTAATTCCGAGCCCTGAAGGGAATATTTTATAAAGACAAAAAGTATTTGGTTGTATTTTTTTTAGGTTGCAATATTTTATAGGCTACCAAGGGTGGCCAACCATCCTCCAGGAGAGCCTTAAAAGGAGAGTTGTTTTTTTGAGACAGGCTTGAATATGCAAAGAAGACAATAGACATAGTGTAGCCTACATCTTTGTCATTCTCTATGGTAAAAATTGTATTTTTACATCATTTTGTAAAGATGCCACTTTACAAAATAAAATGAATGTGTTTCTTTGGGACAAGAGATTTTATCTTGTCCCACTCAGTCCGAAAGACATGTGGCTAACAAAGTTAATGTCAAGCCCTTTTAGTGAACATAGCTTGTTTGAGTTGGAGTTTCCATGGGACTTCGTAAAGACTTGTGTTGATGCATCTGAACATTAGGAGTTTACTTCCTAAACTGGATTACATCAAGACCTGGACTATGCAGACAAATCCAGACATTCTGGTATTGACTGAAACTTGGATCTCAGGGGACATTCTGGACTCTGATATCAATATTGAGGGTTATCATGTGTTCAGAGCTGACATACAGGGTAGAGGTGGTGGAGTGGCAATTTTTATACAAAATAATTTCGCTGTCTCATAGCTGAAATCCATTTCCCTTGCCCAAAAATTTCAGCTATTATCTTTAAGCCTTTGTCTGGAGAAACATGTATCCATAACTGTTATAGGGGTCTACCATCCTCCCTTGGCTAACCTTTGTGCACTTGAGGAGTTAAGAAACAAGTTATTTGACTAAATCAGAAGTTATTGTCCAAGGTTACCTAAAATATGATTAGGAAATGCAGGCTTTAGACAATCTAAAACATGTAATAATATTAACCTAACCCAGCTGGTGACTAAGCCTACAAGTTCCAACCTTAGAGGTCCTTCAAAGTCAACTCTGATTGATCTTATATTAACAAAATATGTTTCTACTGGTGTCTTCACCCAAGGCAATAGTAGCCATTGCCCAGTTGCTTGTGTTAGAGATGTGAGAATACACAAATCTAAGCATTTAAAATCAAAATGTTATCTTTTTGTTTTTACATTCTTTATTTTAATGACCTTAATTGTATTTCAGCTATCCCTGAACTGGATTTAGCTTATGTAAATTGAATTATGTAACCGATCTTTCAGATTGTAATGGGAACCATACTAAATTCTGGAAAATAAATAAATAAATCAAATCCCTGAAGGGTTGTACTTCCTCCTCTCTACCACAACAAATTAACTCAGACACTGGCCTCATTATGGAAGAAAAAAAGCGCCATCATTGATACATTTAATCACCACTATTTCAGCAGGCTCTCTCTGAAATAACTTCTAAGCCTATTCACAATGATAGGGCTGGTAGCTGATAGGGGAAATTTGCTTAATGATCAGAAATGGTATTCAAAGCTTTTCTTTAAAAAGTTATTGACAGAAAAATAAGTCCTGAATGCATTGCTAGCAATAGACAACAAATCCACAGGGGCCGACCAATTGGATCCTGGTCTGCTTTTTTAATTAACATTATTATCAGGAAATATTCCAAAATTATGGAAATTAGCTCGTGCTGTCACATTGGAAGCGGAGACCGTAGTGATTTTAATCCTTGTCACCCCACTTCAGGTCTTCCTTCTCAAGCAAAGATTCTCAAATCCTTGGTAAATGTACAACTTTGATCTTTATCTGAGAAATGTATTTTGAATGTCAACCAAATCAGGGTTTAGGCCTTGGCATAGCACTATTACAGCAACCACATTAGTAGTTAATGATCTTGTCAATGCTTCAAAACACTCAAATGAAATGTGCTGCTTTGATTGAGGACCTGTCAAAAGCTTTTGATCATGCTAGTTTATTGAATAAGTTATCCACGATAGGCCTGAGTTTTGACACCTGTTCTTGGTTTCATTATTATATTAGTGACAGAACTCAGGCCATCGTGATGGATGGGGTAAAGTCTGAATTTCTTGAAGTGCACCACAGAGGTCGATTGTTGGACCTGTTCTCTTCACTATTTGTGACCGACCGCCTCGATCTTATGTAGCAAAATTTGAAAGTGTTTTTTACATTGGATAAAATTAGAGAAGTAAGTAAGTAATGGGTAAGTAATTCTGCTTTGAAAGTTGATCAACCACACTTTTGAGAAAATGGCCCTTGAATATTTTTGGTACACCTACTGGATAGCTCTTTGTCTACATCCATTCAGCATTAACCTTAGCCCCAACCATCTCTTTAAGGATTCACGTGAGGCCGAGTAGTTTCGTAAACAACCAAAGATTAAAACTAAAAGTGGTAACACTCCAGGTAAAAAATACACTTTATCTAGTCCTTGGCATATATCCTAATCTGACTTTGGAACAGGTCAGGTTGTTTTTCACACTATCTCTGGTAAACACACACAATACAGAATGTGTAAACGGTACAGTGAAATGGTTACTTGCATAGTAGCAATATGAAAAACAAAAAGTGTCAAGATAAAAATATTTTAGATGACGCTTACCCGACACACTTATTTAAATTGATGGGTCATGTGAAGGAAATGCTATAACCACCCCCCCAGCCACATCTAGCTAAGTGGATGGGTCACTATTGTTTAGACATGTACACATGTTCATGAAATACAATAGATGGCCGTAATCACCATAATCCCAAATCATACTACTGCCAAAACGAACATTGCTATAGCTGTAGTATGAATATGCAGGTGGCTAAAGCTAACCAAAAAGGTTCGATGTTAGCAAGCAATGCAAATGGGTTTCTGATTCGAACAATATTACTACACAGATCATACACATAATTTTAGCTGGAGAGACAGCAAGCTAACATTTGCTAGTTAGCTAAGAGTACACTTTAACTTGCAATGAAAACTAACTTTGACAATATTAGAAAATGTAGCTAGACTATTACCTGTACACAGTGCATTCGGGAAAGTATTCAGGCCCCTTGAATTTTTCCACTTTGTTACGTTACAGCCTTATTCTAAAATGATTTACATCGTTCCCCCCCCCCCGCCCCCCTCAATCTCCACACAATACCCGATAATGACAAAGCAAAAACAGACATGTTTGCAATTGTATAAAAAAAAGAAATGCCACATTTACAGTTTAAGTCGGAAGTTTACATGAACTAGTTTCAACCACTCCACAAATTTCTTGTTAACCAGTTGGGGATAGGGGGCAGTATTTGCACGGCCGGATAAAAAAACGTACCCAATTTAATCTGGTTACTACTCCTGCCCAGTAACTAGAATATGCATATAATTATTGGCTTTGGATAGAAAACACCCTAAAGTTTCTAAAACTGTTTGAATGGTGTCTGTGAGTATAACAGAACTCATATGGCAGGCAAAAACCTGAGAAGATTCCTTACAGGAAGTGGCCTGTCTGACCATTCCTTGAGCTTCTTGACTGTTTATTGAAGACTAAGGATCTTTGCTGTAACGTGACACTTCCTACGGCTCCCATAGGCTCTCAGAAGGCGGGAAAAAGCTGAATGATGTAATTCCAGCCCCAGGCTGAAACACATTAGCGCTTTTGGCAAGTGCTCTATCAGAGGACAATGGGCTGAGGCGCGTGCACGAGTCGACCCCATGTTTTTATTTTCTATCGTCTTTGAACCTAAACACAGATTCCCGGTCGGAATATTATCGCTTTTTTACGAGAAAAATGGCATAAAAATTGATTTTAAACAGCGGTTGACATGCTTCGAAGTACGGTAATGGAATATTTAGACATTTTTTGGCACGAAATGTGTCGTGCGCGTCACCCTTCTTTACCATTTGGATAGTGTCTTGAACGCACGAACAAAACAGAGGATATTTGAACATAACTATGGATTATTTTGAACCAAACCAACATTTGTTTTTGAAGTAGAAGTCCTGGGAGTGCATTCTGACGAAGAACAGCAAAGGTAATAACATTTTTCTTATAGTAAATCTGACTTTGGTCAGGGCTAAACTTGGTGGGTGTCTAAATAGCTAGCCCTGTGATGCCGGGCTATCTACTCAGAATATTGCAAAATGTGCTTTCACCGAAAAGCTATTTTAAAATCGGACATAGCGAGTGCATAGAGGAGTTCTGTATCTATAATTCTTAAAATAATTATGTTTTTTGTGAACGTTTATCGTGAGTAATTTAGTAAATTCACCGGAAGTTTGCGGGGGTATGCTAGTTCTGATCGTCACATGCTAATGTAAAAAGCTGGTTTTTGATATAAATATGAACTTGATTGAACAAAACATGCATGTATTGTATAACAATGTCCTAGGGTTGTCATCTGATGAAGATCAAAGATTAGTGCTGCATTTAGCTGTGGTTTGAGTTTATGTGACATTATATGCTAGCTTGAAAAATGGGTGTCTGATTATTTCTGGCTGGGTACTCTGCTGACATAATCTAATGTTTTGCTTTCGTTGTAAAGCCTTTTTGAAATCGGACAGTGTGGTTAGATTAACGAGAGTCTTGTCTTTAAAATGGTGTAAAATAGTCATATGTTTGAGAAATTGAAGTAATAGCATTTCTAAGGTATTTGAATAACGCGCCACAGGATTCAACTGGCTGTTGAGTAGGTGGGACGATTTCGTCCCGCCGACCCTAGAGAGGTTAACAAACTATAATTTTGGCAAGTCGGGTTAGGACATCTACTTTGTACATGACAAGTAAGTATTCCAACAACAGTTTATAGACAGATTGTTTCACTGTATCACAATTCCAGTATGCCTTTAAACAGCTTGAAAAATTCCAGAAAATTATGTCATGGCTTTAGAAGCTTCTGATAGGCTAATTGACATCATTTGAGTCCTTGGGAGCAATTTACAAAACGCCTGAAGGTACCACGTTCATCTGTACAAACAATAGTACGCAAATATAAACACAATGGGACCACACAGCCGTCATACCGCTCAGGAAGGAGACGCATTCTGTCTCCTAGAGATAGACGTACTTTGGTGCGAAAAGTGCAAATCAATCCCAGAACAACAGCAAAGGACCTTGTGAAGATGCTGGAGGAAACAGGTACAAAAGTATCTATATCCACAGCAAAAAATGTGTCCTATATCAACATAACCTGAAAGGCTGCTCAGCAAGGAAAAAGCCACTGCTCCAAAACCGCCATAAAAAAGCCAAACTACAGATTGCAACTGCACATGGGGACAAAGAGCGTACTTTTTGGAGGTCTGATAAAACAAAAATAGAACTGTTTGGCCATAATGACCATTGTTATGTTTGGGGGAAAAAGGGGGAGGATTGCAAGCCGAAGAACATCATCCCAACCGTGAAGCACGGGGGTGGCAGCATCATGTTGTGGGGGTGCTTTGCTGCAGGAGGGACTGGTGCACTTCACAAAAGAGATGGCATCATGAGACAGGAAAATTACGTGGCTATATTGAAGGAACATCAAATCATCAATCAGGGAGTTGAAGCTTGGTCGCAAATGGGTCTTCCAAATGGACAATGACCCCAAGCATACTTCCAAAGTTGTGGCAAAATGGCTTAAGGACAACAAAGTCAAGGTATTGGAGTGGTCATCACAAAGCCCTGACCTCAATCCTATTTGTGGGCAGAACTGAAAAAGCGTGTGCGAGCAAGGAAGCCTACAAACCTGACTCAGTTACACCAGCTGTCAGGAGGAATGGGCCAAAATTCACCCAAATTATTGTGGGAAGCTTGTGGAAGGCTACCCAAAACGTTTGACTCAAGTTTAAATTGTTTAAGGCAATGCTACCAAATACTAATTGAGTGTATGTAAACTTCTGACCCACTGGGAATGTGATGAAAGAAATAAAAGCTGAAATAAAATCACTATTATTCTGACATTTCACATTCTTAAAATAAGGTGGTGATCCTAACTGACATAAGACAAGGACTTTTTACTAGGATTAAATGGCAGGAATTGTGAAAAACTGAGTTTAAATGTATTTGGCTAACGTGTATGTAAACTTCCAACTTTAACTGTAAATAAGTATTCAGAGTCTTTACTCAGTACTTAAAGCACCATTGGCAGCGATTACAGCCTTGAGTCTTCTTGGGTATCACGCTACAAGCTTGGCACACCTGTATTGAAAGAGTTTCTCCCATTCTTCTCTGCAGATCCTCAAGCGCTGTCAGGTGTGACGGGGAGCGTCGCTGCACAGCCATTTTCCGGTCTCTCCAGACATGTTCGATCGGGTTCAAGTAAGGGCTCTAGCTGGGCCACTCAGCTGGGACATTCAGAGGCTTGTCCCGAAGCCACTCCTGTGTTGTCTTGGCTGTGTGCTTAGGGTCGTTGTCCTGTTGAAAGGTGAACCTTCGTCCCAGTCTGATGTCCTGAGCAGGTTTTCATCAAGGATCTCTCTGTAATTTGCCCAGTTCATTTTTCCCCTCAATCCTGACTAGTCTCCCAGTCCCTACCGCTAAATTGTAAAAAAAAAATGTTACCTTTTATTTATACAGGTTTTTTCTCATTGAGATAACATCTCTTTTCCAAGAGAGACCTGGTCCAATAGCAGCAGAGGGAACAACTTACATACACTAACACAACCTTAAACAAAACTATAAACACATACAATACAACAAAAACATTTGACATTAAAAACAAACGTCTTGACTAAAAACAGCGGGCCTAAAAACAATTACACTCTTCTATGATATATACATGGATCAAGTGTTTAACCTGTTGGGTCTAGGGGGCAGCATTTGCACGTCTGGATAAAAAAAATGTACCCGATTTAATCTGGTTACTAATCCTACCCAGTAACTAGAATATGCATATACTTATTATATATGGATAGAAAACACTCTAAAGTTTCCAAAACTGTTTGAATGGTGTCTGTGAGTATAACAGAACTCATTTGGCAGGCAAAACCCTGAGACATTTTCTGACAGGAAGTGGATACCTGATGTGTTGTATTGACTTTAAACCTATCCCATTGAAAAACACAGGGGTTTAGGAATATTTTGGCACTTCCTATTGCTTCCACTAGATGTCACCAGCCTTTACAAAGTGTTTTGAGTCTTCTGGAGGGAGATCTGACCGAACAAGAGCCATGGAACGGTGATGTCCCATTAGACACCTGGCGCGCTACTTCATGTTGGGTACCCTCGTTCCAATACGTTATAAAAGGCTATGCATTCGTCCACCTTGAATATTATTCATGTTCTGGTTAAAAAAGGCCCTAATGATTTATGCTATACAACGTTTGACATGTTTGAACGAACGGAAATATATTTTTTCCCCTCGTTCATGACGAGAAGTCCGGCTGGCTTACATCATGTGCTAACGAGACGGAGATTTTTGGACATAAATGATGAGCTTTTTTGAACAAAACTACATTCGTTATGGACCTGTGATACCTGGAAGTGACATCTGATGAAGAGAATCAAAGGTAATGGATTATTTACATAGTATTTTCGATTTTAGATCTCCCCAACATGACGTCTAGTCTGTATCGCAACGCGTATTTTTCTGGGCACAGTGCTCAGATTATTGCAAAGTGTGATTTCCCAGTAAGGTTATTTTTAAATCTGGCAAGTTGATTGCGTTCAAAAGATGTAAATCTATAATTCTTTAAATGACAATATAATATTTTACCAATGTTTTCTAATTTTAATTATTTAATTTGTGACGCTGACTTGACTGCCGGTTATTGGAGGGAAACGATTTCCTCAACATCAATGCCATAGTAAAACGCTGTTTTTGTATATAAATATGAACTTGATAGAACTAAAAATGCATGCATTGTCTAACATAATGTCCTAGGAGTGTCATCTGATGGAGATTGTAAAAGGTTAGTGTATCATTTTAGCTGGTTTTATGGTTTTGGTGACCCTGTCTTTGACTTGACAAAACATTACACACAACTCTTGTAAATGTACTGTCCTAACATACTCTAAATTTATGCTTTCGCCGTAAAACCTTTTTGAAATCGTAAAACGTGGTTAGATTAAGGAGATGTTTATCTTTCAAATGGTGTAACATAGTTGTATTTTTGAAAAATTTGAATTTTGACATTTATTTGGATTCAAATTTGCCGCTCTTGAAATGCACCTGCTGTTGATGGAGTGCACCACAGGTGGCACGCTAGCGTCCCACCTAGCCCCAAGAGGTTAAACTCCACCAACAAAACTAGATCATCACATTTTAAAATGTTCAGGAGAGATTTCCAGGACCACGGAGCTAAGTAACTAAAACTATTTCTACCATGACCCGTTCTAATTTTTGGTACTGTTAGAAGCAAATCAGAATGGGACCGTAATTGATATTCATTTACTGACCTGACTAAAAAAAGAACAGAGATAAAATGACATTTTACCCAATATGGCCTTATAAATCAGTGTATACCAGTGTTTAAGCCTACGCAAGGTCAATGACGACCAGCCAACAGCGCTGTAGAGATCACAATGTGTTAGACGTTTCTGATTTGTAATGAACCGGAGCCCTGCATGATGCACTGAATCAAGTGCTCTCAGGGTAGTGGCTGAGGTATATATATGCCTCAGCCACTACCCTGAGAGCACTTGATTCAGTATATATCTCATCACTAAAATCTAAAACCGACAGTAATGTACATCGTACCAGCTCCTTCCTGGCCTCAAAAGAAAAACAAGCCTTATGCCGGTAATAAAAACCTATTCTCAGCTTGAGCTTCCTTATCAAGTTCTCTACATGCACAGTGAAGCTTGGCTTATCATCAACCCACACACCCAAATATTTGTACACTTTAACTTGCTCTATAGTATGCCCAGCCAATGTAGCAATGACATGATTTGTAACATGCCTGGTGTTAGAAAATACAATGCATTGTATTTTACCCGAATTTAGAATCAGCTTTAAAATCATACAGATTCTGTTGTATGATGTTAAATGCTCTTTGGGCATTTTCAAAAGCTAAAGAAACTACTACCACTTGAATAAAGAACAGTATCTGCATAAAAATGAACATCCGCTGTTTCAATAAGATCCCTAATGTTGTTGATATAAAAAATGAACAACAGTGGGCCTAAAATAGAACCTTGGGGAAGACCTGAGGACAGCGCTATGGAGTCATATTTGATAGATTGGTTTATAAACCAATATATAGCATGACCAGTAATTCCACAACATTTCAACCTTTGCACTAACACCGCATGGTCCACGGTGTCAAAAGCCTTCGACAAATCAATAAAAACAGACACACAATGTAACTTCTTATCAAGAGCACAGTGAATGTCATTTAAAACCTTCAATGTTGCTGAAACAGTACTGTGGCCAGACCTAAAACCTGATTGCATTCCATTTAAGATGTTTTCTTGGAAGTAGACCTTTAGCTGCCTACTAACTAAGGACTCCAGTACCTTTGACAGTACAGACAATTTTGATATGGGTCGATAGTTGTCAAATAGCGAAGGATCGCCACCTTTCAGGTGCCAGTACAAAAGCATTACCTTAACATCAAGCGTGAGGTTAAAAATACATGTTAAGGGGGAGCAATGATGTCTGCAGCTAGGTATAGGAGGCAGGGGTCATCCCCACAGCATGATGCTACCACCACGCTTCACCATAGGGATGGTGCCAGGTTTCCTCCAGACGTGACACTTGGCATTCAGGCCAAAGATTTCAATCTTGGTTTCATCAGACCAGAGAATCTTGTTTCTCATGGTCAGAGTCCTTTAGGTGCCTTTTGGCAAACTCCAAGGGGGCTGTCATGTGAATTTACTGAATAGTTGCTTCCTTCTGGCCACTACCATAAAGGCCTGATTAGTGGAGTGTTGCAAGGCTCTTTTTGGAAGGCTCTCCAATCTCCACAGAGGAACTCGAGCTTTGTCAGAGTGACCATCGGGTTCTTGGTCACCTCCCTGACCAAGGCCCTTCTCCCCCGATTGCTCAGTTTGGATGGGCGGCCAGCTCTAGGAAGTGTATAGGGGATGTTGTTCCCACTGTGACTATAAAAACCTACCCAAACCAAAAACCGTGAATAGATGGCAGCATTCGCGCAAAACTGAAAGCGCGTACAACCGCATTTAACAACAAGGTGACTGGGAATATGGTTGAATACCAAAAGTATAGTTATTCCCTCCGTAAGGCAATCTAGTAAAATGGCGCCAGAAATGGCAGCAGTTTTACGGGCTCCCCAACAAGTGTGTTGTGTTTTTTTTTGTGTTATTTGTAACTTATTTTGTACATAATGTTTCTGCAACCATATCTTACGGCAAAAAAAAGCTTCTGGATATCAGGACAGCGATCACTCACCTCGGATTAGACAAAGATTTTTTTCTACAACAAAGACGATGCACAAGAGACATTCTCCAAACACCCCACAGGACCGACATCCCCGTTATTTGCAAGAGGAAGCAACGCAGGTACAGAGGACAAAGAGCCGGATGCCTGGTCAGGACCCGGCGAAGGCGACTTGGAAAGCTGCCTTCAATACTACTCACCAACGTGCAATTATTGGACAATACATTAGACGAGGTACGGGGGGGGGGGTCTGTGCATATTTGTAAACAGCTGGTGCACGGAATCTAAGGAAGTCCCTAGCTCTTGCTCGCCTGAAGTAGAGTATATTGTGATAAATTGCATGCCACACTACTTGCCTAGAGAGTTTTCAGCTATACTTTTCGTGGCTGTTTATTTACCACCACAGACAGATGCTGGCACTAAGACCGCACTCAGTCAGCTGTATAAGGAAATACGCAAACAGGAAACCACTCACCCAGAGGCGGCAGTCCTAGCGGCCCGGAGACTTTAATGCAGGGCAACTTAAATCAGTTCTACCAAATATCTATCAACATGTTAAATGTGCCGCCAGAGGGAAAACAATTCTAGATCACCTGCACTCCACACACAGACGCATACAAAGCTCTCCCTCGCCCTCCATTTGGTAAATCCGACCACAACTCTATCCTCTTGACTCCTGCTTACAAGCAAAAACTGAAAGCAGGAAGCACCAGTGACTCGGTCTATAAAAAAAAAGTGGTCAGATGAAGCAGATGCTAAACTACAGGACTGTTTTGCTATCACAGCTGGAAAATGTTCCGGGATTCTTCCGATGGCATTGAGGAGTACACCACATCAGTCACTGGCTTTATCAATAAGTGCATCGAGGACGTCGTCCCCACAGTGACTGTACGTACATACCCCAACCAGAAGCCATGGATTACAAGCAACATTCGCACTGAGCTAAAGGGTAGAGCTGCCGCTTTCAAGGTGTGGGACTCTAACCCAGAAGCTTACAAGAAATCCTGCTATGCCCTGCAACGAACCATCAAACAGGCAAAGCGTCATTACAGGGCTAAGATTGAATCATACTACACCGGCTCCGACGCTCGTCTTGTGGCAGGGCTTGCAAACTATTACAGACTACAAAGGGAAGCACAGTCGCGAGCTGCCCAGTGACACGAGCCTACCAGATGAGCTAAATCACGTCTATGCTCGCGTTGAGGCAAGCAACAGTGAGGCATACATGAGAGCATCTGCTGTTCCGGACCACTTTGCGATCACGCTCCCCGTCGCCGACATGAGTAAGACCTTTAAACAGGTCAACATACACAAGGCTGCGGGGCCACACGGATTACAAGGACGTGTGCTCCGGGCATGTGCTGACCAACTGGCAGGTGTCTTCACTGACATTTTCAACATGTCCCTGATTGAGTCTGTAATACCAACATGTTTCAAGCAGACCACCATAGTCCCTGTGCCCAAGAACACAAAGGCAACCTGCCTAAATGACTACAGACACGTAGCACTCACGTCCGTAGCCATGAAGTGCTTTGAAAGGTTGCAAATGGCTCACATCAACACCATTATCCCAGAAACCCTAGACCCACTCCAATTTGCATACCGCCCAAACAGATCCACAGATGATGCAATCTCTATTGCACTCCACACTGCCCTTTCCCACCTGGACAAAAGGAACACATATGTGAGAATGCTATTCATTGACTATAGCTCAGCGTTCAACACCATAGTACCCTCAAAGCTCATCACTAAGCTAAGGATCCTGGGACTAAACACCTCCCTCTACAACTGAATCCTGGACTTCCTGACGGGCCGCCCCCAGGTGGTGAGGGTAGGTAGCAACACATCTGCCACGCTGATCCTCAACACTGGAGCTCCACAGGGGTGCGTGCTCAGTCCCCTCCTGTACTCCCTGTTCACACACGACTGCATGGCCAGGCATGACTCCAACACCATCATTAAGTTTGCAGATGACAACAGTGGTAGGCCTGATCACAGACAACGACGAGACAGCCTATAGGGAGGGGGTCAGAGACCTGGCCATGTGGTGCCAGAATAACAACCTATCGCTCAACGTAGCAAAGACAAAGGAGATGATTGTGGACTACAGGAAAAGGAGGACTGAGCACGCCCCCATTCTCATCATCGGGGCTGTAGTGGAGCAGGTTGAGAGCTTCAGGTTGAGAGCTTCAAGTTCCTCAGTGTCCACAACAACAAACTAGAATGGTCCAAACACACCAAGACAGTCGTGATGAGGGCACGACAAAGCCTATTCCCCCTCAGGAAACTAAACATTTGGCATGGGTCCTGAGATCCCCAAAGGGTTCTACAGCTGCAACATCGAGAGCATCCTGACTGGTTGCATCACTGCCTGGTACTGCAATTGCGCGGCCTCTGACCGCAAGGCACTACAGAGGGTAAGCTGCCTGCCATCCAGGACCTCTACACCAGGCGGTGTCAGAGGAAGTCCCTAAAAATTGTCAAAGACCCCAGCCACCCCAGTCATAGACTGTTCTCTCTACTACAGCATGGTAAGTGGTACCGGAGTGCCAAGTCTAGGACAAAAAGGCTTCAACAGTTTTTACCCCCAAGCCATAAGACTCCTGAACAGGTAATCAAATGGCTACGCGGACTATTTGCATTGTGTGCCCCCCTCAACCACTCTTTTTATGCTGCTGCTACTCTCCGTTTATCATATATGCATAGTCACTTTAACTATACATTCATGTACATACTTCCTCAATTGGGCCGACCAACCAGTGCTCCCGCACATTGGCTAACCGGGCTATCTGCATTGTGTCCAACCACCACCTCTTTTACGCTACTGCTACTCTCTGTTAATCATATATGCATAGTCACTAACCATATCTACATGTACATACTACCTCAATCAGCCTGACTAACCGGTGTCTGTATGTTGCATGTCTTTTTACTGTTGTTTTATTTCTTTACTTACCTATTGTTCCCCTAACACCTTTTTTGCACTATTGGTTAGAGCCTGTAAGTAAGCATTTCACTGTAAGGTCCACACCTGTTGTATTCGGCGCACGTGACAAATAAACTTTGATTTGATTTGATCAAACAGGAAAATTCAACGGCTCAGGCACGAGACGTTTGTGGCGCGGTCTCCAAACAATCACGGATTACTAATGAAAAACCAGCGACGTTACGGACACCGACATCTTTCCTCCTGACAAGCTATACACCTTCTTCGCCCACTTTGAGGATAACAGTGCCACCGATGCGGCCTGCTCTTGTTCTCCGTGTCCGACATGAGTAAGATATTGAAGTATGTTAACGCTCAGCATTCAACATCATAGTACCCTCCAAGCTCATCATTAAGCTCAGGGCACTGGTTCTGAACCCCTCCCTGTGCAACTGGGTCCTGGACTTTGACGGCCGCCCCCAGGTGGTGAAGGTAGGGAACAACACCTCGACTACCCTGATTCTCAACACAGGGGCCCCACAAGGCTGCGTGCTCAGCCCACTCCTGTACTCTCTGTTCACCCATGACTGCGTGGCCATGCAAGCCTCCAACTCAATCATCAAGTTTGCAGACGACACAACAGCCTGATTACCAACAATGACGAGACAGCCTGCAGGGACGTGGTGAGGGTCGTGGCGGGGTGGTGCCAGGAAAATAACCTCTTCCTCAACAAAAACAAGGAGCTGATCGTGGACTTCATGAAACAGGAAAGGGAGCAGCCCCTATCCTCTTATCTATTTGACAGTTAGCAGAATGCAGAAACAGGGCCGGTGAACACTGTTGTAAAAAGTTATTTAACTCATCTGTGCAGATCCAGATAGCTGATATCACCACCATTCGGTGTTCCTCCCGGTAATTCCAACATAGCTAAATTCCTGCCGATTGTAAACACAGGAGGTCACATACTGCGGCCGCCCATACTGCGGTATGCTCAGATTTATGACTAAGTCACACTAGACCAGTTTGTATCAAGACCTGTTGTATTCTGCGCATGTTACAAATAAACATATATTTATCAGTAAAACAAATACTAGCATATCAATGGACAATGTTTAAGTAAAAATTAGCATAGTATGCCTAATTAAACAGTATAGTATGTAATGAATATTTATTTCCTCCACACATCCCACAGCTGGTTGGACAGGAGGATGCTATAGTGCTGGTGGAAAGTATTGGCTGGCAACGACACCTGACTGTGCTCAGGCCACAGTTCCAGCACTTCGGTTGAATATCATTTTCATTGCATTGTATGAGGTTATTCTTATTATCTACATTTGGGAGGTCAATTGATGTTATGCAAGGTTGTAATGTCTTCTTTTTTGTCTATTTTCCTGTTTTACGGTGTCGATGCTCCTTCCTCCCATAGATGGTCTGCCTGTACAAGCACCACCTGGACTGCACACAATCTGACAAATGAATATTTTTGAGAATAACTTATTTTCCACCATCATTTGCAAATAAATTCATTAAAAATCCTACAATGTGATTTTCTGGAGAAAAAAAAATCTCATTTTGTCTGTCATAGTTGAAGTGTACCTATGATGACAATTACAGGCCTCTCATCTTTTTAAGTGGGAGAACTTGCACAATTGGTGGCTGACTAAATACTTTTTTGCCCCACCGTATGCACTACGCTGCCTTACCTCTGAATTGTGCACCCATGAAATGGGGTAACACCCACAGAACATAGCTAATTTTGCCCCAAAATCAGCCACCCCCTAACTTCAGACAAAATCACCTCGAGCTCAACTAAATCACCTTGAGCTCAATATTTAAATGGACTGTAAAAAAAAGACTAAAGACACTTCTAGCTAGCTGACCCCCGATTTTTATTGCAATTCATGTAAGTTCGGTTTTTAGAGTTTTCAAAAAAGTAACATGTACACACATTTTGTAGGACACGCTGTACATCTTTAAATTCGACTGCGCAACAGACCACACATCATTTAACATCAACTTTTTACCTCTGAAATATAGCTAACGGATTTGCTAATGTTGCTAGCTTGGTGGCTAAATGTTCATATAGTAAGCAAAAAGAAAATAAATTGTAAGCGTTAGATAATACATATCACAAAAACAACTGAATGTTGTCAAGCATTACCGTATCAAAATTGGAGTCCTGACGGGGGCGTTTTGCACAATCTGCAAAAATGTATTTGGAACCATTAACTTTTTGAGAACTATCACTCACTATAGGCTATGTTTCATCTTACAACAGCTACATAGAGGCAGTATTTAGTCAAATGTTACATTTGACTAAGTCTTCCCTGTGGCTCAGTTGGTAGAGCATGGTGTGTGCAACGCCAGGGTTGTCGGTTCGATTCCCACGGGGGGCCAGTACAAACAAAAACAAAAAAATGCATGAAATGAAATGTATGCATTCACTACTGTAAGTCGCTCTGGATAAGAGCGTCTGCTAAATGACTCAAATGTAATGTAAATGCAAATTTTCATACAGATAAACAAAAAACGTGGGTATACTTTCAGTTGTGAAAATGTTCATCACCTTTCAATGCCTTAGCTCTGAAATGCAAATGTTTATACATATTCAGATCGAGTTATCTTTCTAAAATGTGCCAAGTTATTTAGCGACGTGTTTACCACCACTGCACGGAGAAAGTCAAGATGAAGCAGTGGAGCAAGGTGGACATGTTCCATGCCATGGAGGACGGCGGGGCAGGGATGGCTATCTGCCAGGCTACCAAGGTTAGGCATCTTTTCTTTTTAGGAGATTATCTGCTAGTAACAGTTTTCTTTTCTACCAAGGTGCATGGTGTACCTCGTCAGACCCTGGCGGACTGGCTGAGCGGCCGGGTGACCCATGGTTGTCGCAGTGGACTACCCAGATTGCTTGCACCAGAGGATGAAACTCCTCTGGTGTAGTACTGCATCTACTGCGCCAGCCATGAGTTCCCCTTCACCAGACAGAGGCTGATGAAATACAAAATACGCAGGTAGTTGGTGTTCTATGTGTTTATGTATGTAGAATGCTGGACTGACTGTTCTCAATGTGTGTGATGTAAATGTGGATGTGTATGGTGATGACAAAACAAACATTTTCATCCTGATGGACAATTTCATATTTTATTCTATTGTAGCTTTCGGCACCCAGGGAAACAATCCCACCACTAGTGAAGAGATTGTGGGAAACGTTCAGGAGACAAGAACCTGAGCATGAGGAGGCCGGACACCCTAGCCAGGGGGAGAGCTGAGTGTGCCACACGTCCGACGATGGACACCTTCTTTACTTCTTACGAGAAGCACTTGGAGGAGAGTGGGTTGATGGAGAAACCCAGACAAATCTTTAACGGCGATGAGTCTAGGTTTCGTAGCAACCAGAGCAGGCACAAAGTGCTGGCTCCCTGGGGCGCAAAACATGTACCAGCTGGCTCCGGGGACCAAGGAGCACATCAGAGTGCTGGCCTGCTTCAACGCAGCTGGGGAGGAGGTTTCCCCGGTGGACACTACACACTGGGATGCCCCCCCAAGCCAAGCCTTGTATGGACGGTCAAACAGTGGCTACATTGACGGAGACCAATTCAGGAAGTGGTTTCAGCACTTCATTCAGCATGCAGTGACGGAGCGCCCTCTACTTCTCCTCTTCGACGGACACAAGAGCCACATGGACCCGGAGGTGCTCATGGCGGCACTAAGGGTAGGGGTTATACTTCTTTGTCTTCCACCACACTGCACCCATGTCCTGCAGCTGCTGGACATGGCATACTTTGGCTCTTGAAAGGCTGAGTTCCCCAAGGTAGCTGGAGACCTCAGCAATTTTAACCACTCCTACATTGTAAACAAATCAGAATTTGTCAGAGTATTCTGCTACCCGTACCAGCGCTGCAAGGGCATGCGCTGTGGTGGAAGGGTTTAAGAAGTGTGGCCTCTTCCCTTTTGACCATACCGGGTCCCACTACCGCCTCTCCTGGAACCAGCAGCACTGTGCCGTCCATCAGCACCTCCTCCCCAGAGACCACTTGAGGATTTTCAGACCCTGCTCCAGTCCCTGCTCCAGTCCCAGAAAAGCACCCACTAAAAGAGGGGGGCTGATAGCGAAGGACCTGGGGCACATCCTTACTGTCCTGAAGTATCGGCTAGACCGATACAGAAGACTCCCCGTGGTCGCCACATGCCTCACTGGGAAAGAATACACATGCCAGTGGCAGGAGAGGGGTGAGAAGGAGAGGGCAGAGGAGAAAGAGCATCCGGCAGCCCTCAGAATGGATGAGACCATTGACGCCATCGCCTCTGCTGGACCTCCCGCTGGAACCACTCCGGACAGCTGCATCACCACCGCCAGTGCCTCCCAGTGTGTCACACATGTCGGAGCTGCCGGAGCCCTCAGCTACAGAAGGCCACGTGCCTACTCTCCCGGCCACACCATCATCGGCCCCTCAACCCCACCATTACAAACACCAGCTCCTCCAAGCCATCGTCGGCGGTTTCGTCCACCACCACCACGATGCACACCACCCCCCGTCTGTCACCCCCAACACGGCCTCCTCTGGACCAACTGCCTCCTCCATCTCCCCTGGTCACACCACCATAACGACACTGTCTGGTGTCCCTGCCCCCTGCAATTTGAATATAGCCACCTCCAGATGTAAACACGTTAAATTCCCCAAAAAATGACGTGTTTTATAAAACCGCAATGTTTCAAGTTTTTTTTATTTCTTTACATATCTACAGTCCACAGCACAAGCCCTCAAAGCATGTCCACTTCCTCCTAAACTTCTGCAGCTTCCTCCAGAGGTATTGATGTAAAAAAGTTGAAGGGTTTCATTTAACATGCTCTAACACTACTTCCTCTCTTAAATGCAGCACAGATAAGGAAGAGAAAAGCGCCATCGGCCACCTCTGTCACGCCACCCATGGCACTCTCAGGTACTTCATAATCTTAATTTTTCTCTCTCTGTTATATCAATTACTATTGTTGCTGTAGTACTTCTACATATTGCAGAAACATATTAATCAATTTGATGTGGGTTTTTTTTCTCCAAATTAAAGACACCACCTGCTGTGCTCACTGCGGGGAGCGTGATCCACCTGCAAGCTCCCCGCAGAGTGTACATCCAAGGTTCCACTGCAGGTGTGTGCTGTGACTTCTGCCAGCACTGGTTCCACTGCAAGTGTGTGCTGTGGGATCTAGAGGTGGCGGTGGATCTGGATTTTTGTGACAATATAGGGATGGAGGTAAAGATTTAATTGTTTGTTTTCATATGATTATTTCTTTGTTTTAAAAAAATACATGTCTAAAATATAATATATATTTAATCAAACATCTTGTGTATTTCTTCCTTTACTTTCCAAGTGCATCTCTACAACAAACTCCAACAGTGTTTTAATTGTTTATGTCAATGCACGTGACTGAAGTTGTATTTATTTAAACTCATGTATATTTTAGTACTGTTATCTACTTTCTCAAACCAAGATTAATATGTAAAACAAATGAGACATTATTTGGTTACAACACTCAATATGTTGGTGAAGAACCATTTAAGAGTCCAGAGGGCGGCGCAACAGGCTACGCAATTAATTAAAAGTTGACAATGCAAGCCGGAAAGCTAGCCAACTATCTATCATTGAGCAAAATAGTAAGGTGGCCGATAATATATATATTTTTTATTTTTTTGCTAAGCCGTTTATCAAAAAGCTGGTATGTTAGTATTTCCACTTAAATGTCAAACATGCTAATTTCTGACCCGTTAGCTGATAATTTTATGATACCAATAAACACAAAACATTGATGGCTTGATCACAAGATGACACTTGATGGTAATAATTCTTCAACGCTGTTGAATATGACGATGTTAGTGTGGAACCCCGTATTTATGTAGAGTTTGCAGAAATATGAACATCTTAACACTTATTGCTGGACTTTGTTGGAAATCACCTTCCCAGGCAGTCTATTGTGCGTAAACAAAGTTGTATTGACTACGTCCGTCCTATCTCGCTAATTAATGTCTTAATCGAAATTACGGATTGCCTCTCATCAGGTTGTCGTCCCCTAATGCCATAGTTTGTACATCTTAAATGTCATTAGAAACCACATGTTTAAGCAAGTCAGCCATGTTTTTTTAAGTCAGTAAATGTGACTGAATGAACTGTTTTGCTGCCAGATAAGGCTGATAGCCAGATTTAGCAGTGTTAAGATGTTGCGACAGCTTTATTTAGGCACCGTTTGCACTATAAATGGTGACAATTCATGTATTGTTTAGTGTAGTTACATTGCTGGAATGCATCCCACTTTGTTGTTGTTGCCCCACCAATATTTACATGCTAAAATCGCCACTGGTAAGGTTGACAGCTAGCAAGAACGTACGTTATAACTTAAGTAGTTTGAAATGTTGGTAAAGCCTTTCTTTACTAGCCTGGGCAGCCGTTATAGGTGTACTTTCTTACCTGTGTCGTCCCAGTTTTCGTTACGGTGACAGCTGCACTTGAGTGTGCAAGAGTTACGAGTTCAAGTTCATTTTCCTCTTGCGTGTCACTGGAATAGAACCGCAGCATTTTGGCTGTAGAGCCTGGCGCAAATAGTTTCATGTGCTGCGTTGACAGGGCCTTGACAACGTAATGGTTGCACAGTACAATGCGGCAGCACTTGCTGGCATGAAAAGCCATCGCATAAATTAAATGTAGCAGTGGAATTCGATGTTAATCGTCCTAAAAGTATCAAAGGAAGACACTTCGCATCCAATGGTGATGTCGGAGGATCGCATAACGTCTTCAGAGTCACTGCAGTCATATTCGAGGGGGAGTGGGCAGCTTCAGCCAATCATTTGAAACCTCGATTTTGTTGCCGTCTGGTAAGTGTAGTTTTACCAAAGACAGGTTTCCTTCCATTGAGTCAGGTTTATTCCACAAAAGCAACGTCGCCAAAAACAACAAACGGCAACTATAGAACTGTTCTAAAGATTTACAAAATCTTTATCCGTTCAGCAGAGGTGGATTTTTCTTTTGTCTAACTTTCTTTCCTGCTACAAATTATGATGGAAAGTGTGTTTAAAAAAAATAAAAAAAATATATTTGCCGAATAATTTTGAAGGTATGCAGGGCATGTTAGGTCATCACATAGCTTAACTATAATGCTACGTTCGTAACCAAGTGGGAGGTGGGAATTTACCAGTTGTGAAGTCCTAAATACCAGATGTATGCATTCAGATGCTTTGAACTCATTGAGAAACGCTGATTGGCTAATGACCAACAAGCTATGTAAACCATAAACTAAAGTACTGCTATCATGCTTGAAGACTAATTATAGTGATGAATTAATTATAGACTAATTATTGTTGCATTTAACTGCCAAAAATGCTGTTACCGAGGTAATTTCCTTAGTAGGTGATCAAATCAAATCAAATGTATTTATATAGCCCTTCTTACATCAGCTGATATCACAAAGTGCTGTACAGAAACCCAGCCTAAAACCCCAAACAGAAAGCAATGCAGGTGTAGAAGCATGGTGGTTAGGTCAGCATGTGGGAGCTCAGCATGTGGGGAAAGTGATGTCAGAGGTCAGCATGTGGGAGCTCATGCTGTGTTCACATGCTATCGGAGTTATTGGAAGTTCCTAGGTTCGACTGGGAAGTTTGACTTGGAACACCATCCAAGTCAGAATTACAAGTGGGAAACTCTGAGGAAATGTTGTTGCCCACCAAGGTACCTGCAAGTCCCCGGACATTTCTGTGTGGAATGGCCCTAGCCTTCACCCTCCGATCCAACAGGTCCCAGATGTGCTCAATGGGATTGAGATCCTGGCTCTTTGCTGGCCATGGCAGAACACTAACATTCCTGTCTTGCAGGATCACGCACAGAACGAGCAGTATGGCTGGTGGCAATGTCATGCTGGAGGGTCATGTCAGAATGAGCCTGCATGAAGGATAAAACATGAGGGAGGAGGATGTCTTCCCTGTAACGCACAGCGTTGAGATTGCCTGCAACGACAACAAGCTCAGTCCGATGATGCGGTGACACACCGCTCCAGACCATGACGAACCCTCCACCTCCAAATCGATCCCGCTCCAGAGTACAGGCCTCGGTGTAATGCTCATTCCCTCGACGATAAACCCAAATCTGACCAACCCTGGTGAGACAAAACTGCGACTCGTCAGTGAAGAGCACTTTTTGCCAGTCCTGTCTGGTCTAGCGACGGTGGGTTTGTGCCCATAGGCGACGTTGTTGCCGGTGATGTCTGCTGAGGACCTGTCTTACAACAGGCCTATAAGCCCTCAGTCCAGCCTCTCAGCCTATTGAGGACAGTCTGAGCACTGATGGAGGGATTGTGCGTTCCTGGTGTAACTCGGGCAGTTGTTGTTGCCATCTTGTACCTGTCCTGCAGGTGTGATGTTTGGATGTACCGATCCTGTGTACCGATCCTGCAGGTGTTGTTACACGTGGGCTGCCACTGCGAGGAGGATCAGCTGTCCGTCCTGTCTCCCTGTAGCGCTGTCTTAGGCGTCTCACAGTATGGATGTTGCAATTTATTTCCCTGGCCACATCTGCAGTCCTCATGCCTCCTTGCAGCATGCCTAAGGCACGTTCACGCAGATGAGCAGGGACCCTGGGCATCTTTCTTTTGGTGTTTTTCAGAGTCCGTAGAAAGGAATGTTTAGTGTCCTAAATTTTCATAACTGTGACCTTACTTGCCTACCGTCTGTAAGCTGTTAGTGTCTTAACGACCGTTCCACAGGTGCATGTTCATTAATTGTTTATCGTTCATTGAACAAGCATGGGAAACAGTGTTTAAACCCTTTACAATGAAGATCTGTGAAGTTATTTAGATTTTCATGAATTCTCTTTGAAAGACAGGGTCCATATTGTCAATGTTAAGCAAGTTAGATAACTTTATTACAAGCAATGTTATAAGTAACCTCACTAGTTAAAATTGTATTGTTTGAAGAATTGTTCTGACCAAAAATCACATGAATGGATCCTGGATTCGGTCTTATGAAGCAACGTTTGAACTTCTGTTTTTTTACATTGGATAAAAGTAGAGACTCAGAGCTACAAAATGGTATATCATACACTGCATTTGAGGAAACAATGGGAAAGTAATTCTGCTTTGAAAGTTTATCAACTTGTAAATTCACTTGAGAAAACCGTCTTTCAATGTTTTGATACTACTATTGAAGAGCCCTTCTTTGTCTACACTCATTCATGCATTGTTCACACCCTCTTAAGCCTTAGCCCCACCCATCTCTTTAAGGGTTGATCCAACTGTTCTCAACTGACTTGCCAGCTACTTCCAGACATCTAAAAGAGAGAGAACAACTCACTGAACATTACTCGCCCTATCTGTGGTTTCGAGTTCAGAGCGCACCCTGGACGCTCTGGCAATAAGTAGGTTTGTTCTGAAAGCTCTGACCTCACAACTACAGTCAAGCACCCAAGCTAACTGGCTAACATTGGGTAGCTACTTCCAGACACATAATGAGAGAACACACCACTCTGACCATTTTACTCGCCCTAGCAGAGCTGGTTAGGCTTTTTTTCATGTTATCCAGAGCATTGGTGACTGTAACTGTGCTGCTGGCAACAATTGAATTATGCTTTGTTGCCGACGTTTACTGACACCGGACATATTCCAAGGGTGTTGAGCGTTCAGAACTGCATCAGTTATTCTGCGCTCTGGCACACTAAGACAAGAGTCTTTTGTTAAGAAATGTAGCTAGCTAGGGAAACAATGAATCCCAACGCATGATGTAACGTTAGTTAGCGAGCCAACCAGCTAACATTAGCTAGCTAACAGTACACTTGAAATTAAAATACTTTGTCACAATTAGAGTGGAATCTTTTGTTAAGTCATGTAGCTAGTTAGCTAGCTAAACAATGGACCATAATCATAATAATAACTCATGACGTTACTACACTGCGTGAATCTGCAGGTAGCTAACCAACCAGGTTCTATGGCTATAACTAGTCAAGCAAATGTGTCTGAGATACGAAGAATAAGCTCATACACATAACGTTAGTTCGCGACCCAGCCAGCTAACATTAGCGAGCTAACAGTACACTTGTAATGAAACCACTTTCTGTCAAAATTAGAAACGTGTAATATCTGAAAATCTTACCATTAGTATACATCATGGTTGGACGTGTCTCCTGTCTGATGCCTTAGTTTGACGATGTAGTCCAGACTGGTGTTATCTCCTTAGCTATAATACTCGAATTCCACTGATTTCAAAACTCGGTCCTCCAGAAAGTGGAGAGCATACACATAACGTTAGCTAGCGAGCCAGCCAGCTAACTGTACACTTTAACTTGACATTAGGTTTATGCAGTTTTACTATGCAATAAAAAAAAATGTTTAAAGCCACATTCGACACGATTACCTAAACATACTGACCAGCTCCAATAGACAGACGCGTGCTTTGTGGTAGACCAATCCAAACTCATCTCTCGGCATGTCCAGCCCACTCATTATCTCAGCCAATCATGGCGTGCAGGAAGGTTGCTCACTTTTTCTGTGGCTTAACCAACTAGGCTCGTAATTTAACAATTGTATTTACAGATGGCATACAAGTTTGATATTAAGGCACATGAAAGTTCATATGTTCGAGAAGGCATTTCTGCCAAAAAAACGCATTTTGATAAAAAAAAATATTTTTTTACGTTCAAACGGAGCTCCTGTGAAGTCGTGACTTGCAACATACACCTAGTTTCCGCAATCGGGTCACAAATAATGTTTCATTGCAGGACAAAGATTGTCTTGTCTTTCAAGAATGCCTGAATTTCTTCGCCTTGCTTTCTGGTTGTTTCACCATCCAATTATTTCAGATTTGCTATGGATAATGTAAACACTTCAACCACTTAATTTTTATTCAACACTAGGTTTTTGCAAAAAAGTGCTTTTTTAATAGGTGTGACGTCATTATATCCAGCTGTTTTTATCGACACAAGACAGTTCAATGGAAACGCACCGTAGCAGGCAATTGTCACATCTATTTTCTAAGAAAACTTGTTAAATGTCCACAAGAAAATCACTGGACAAGTTTTTATTTTAATTTTATTTAACCTTTGTTCTTAACTGACTTGCCTAGTTAAATAAACTCTTATTTACAATGACGGGCTACCGGGGAACAGTGGGTTAACTGCCTTGTTCAGGGGCAGAAGAACCGATATTTACATTGTCAGCTCGCAGATTTGATCCAGCAACCTTTCGGTTACTGGCCCAACGCTCTAACCACTAGGCTACCTAAGTTAATGGAAACATAGCTAGTGACATTGGCGTTAATGGGCTGCTATAGAATAACATACAAGTCATTACAAACAGCCTGAAGTCTGATTAAGAGCAATTGTGTAATTCATTGATAGCCTACATGGAAATGACGAGGAGCCTTCAAAAACGATTTGAGACAATAATTGACTGTGAATTGAAAGCATTTGGGACGGGCAGTCTGCAAGTGGAGATAATCTAACAATGGTGCTGGAAAAATGTAACTGAGGCACTTAACAAATGTTTTTTATGAACTATGTGACAACAAGCCCTAACAAACAAGGGAAGGCAATAACTCTTGTTCTATCATACTGTTCAGGGCTACATGTTTTTTCTGAGTCATTCTGTAGATTCAGTGATATAAAATAAATATACAAGGGTAAGCATAGGGCAGGGAAAGCACCTGTTGGTGACATACTGTTTTAAGTTTTGTGTTTGAACCTCCATGGGGGGAATGGGTCTGTTAAAGAAGCTGTAAAAAAATATATATATATCCCCACCACCTACCACCCCTCTCCACATCAACTGTCATTCAAAGTCAGCTGACCAATCAGGGTTTTGTATTTGATTTGACAATTTAAAATACATAAAAATGTTACACCAGGCAACATATACAAATATTACTGTACACAAAAATGTCAGAAGACTTGTTTCCTCTTGACTTATTATGGTCAAGAAGTCATTGTGGTCCTCTTGTAGCCTATTATGTAACCAATAATAAAGTTTAACGATGACCCGTGCTGACGTTTATGTCACTTAAATCTCCATTAAACAACTAGAGAAATACTATACAAAGAGACACTCCTAGTGGGTGAAGCAGGAACACTAATGCATTAATTATTCACATTCCTCCAAATGCTAAATAATATATTGTGCTGTAAACTTTGTCGACTTCTTCCATGTTATAATGTAAATGTGTCCTCAGTTCATCCAATAATGCTCCACCTATAGATGTATATTTTCACTTATTGGCCTAATTTATCAGTGGAAAAGACCCTACAGGCGTAACGAATACACAGCTATAGAATCTGCTACAAACTTAGGAGGTTGTCAATGATTCATGAATGCAGACCGATGACGCTGCTAAAGGAGTTGTACTGTGATTTTGGAGTTTGACTGTATTTGGTGAAATTCTTCTCACCAACACACACCAACTCACTTGTTACAGCTAATGGCAAATTTCCACCTGAGACTTATCCCATTGTTTTACCAAAAAGGCTCAGACTTTGTGTTTCCACCTCCACGGCCCGGCACCTGTGTCTCACAGTGGACCTGCTCTGACTTGAGACCAAGGCCAGGCCGCTGGTCATTTACATAGCAAGGTTGCTAGAGTTTGGGTTAATAGGTAACACAACTAAATATGTATTCCTCTCACGCCTCAATTTCAATCCTTTCTATTCATATAAACAATTAAAATATGTAAGGGGAATGTAAATTATGTTCTCGAAAAAGAACGAGATTAAAATGTAGGGTACGTGCTCAAATGTACATAGAGGAGCAGCCCAGACAAAGTATACATCCCATGTATACAGCACAAAACAAAGTCTACCGCCCTTTATTGGCTAGGACACATCTTCAGTGGAGATTCACAATTAAATTGAAACTGTTATTATTTGATTCTTACACATTATCTATTGTTGAAGCATTGACAGTAGGTGTGTCAGTAACACTGCACCTCTATCTTTTGTGAGAATGGTGTCATCTAGTTGAAACTTCTGGTATTGCATACAACATGGTCAGGTTTTCAGTGTAGAAGATGGCAATTAGTCTGGCTGACACCAAATACCTAGTCTTCCTGAATTCATAGTCTGGAACGGCGCTTTTATGTTGTCGGCATGATGTGTCGTTAGTGAAGGGGGCTCCGCTTTTAATGGTTGATTAGCCTCTGTGTCTTTCTCACTCAAACACCCACACACAGGATCTGAGTGCTGCCCCCTTCCATTACAACTGTTGGATTTTCAAATTCAAACAAAAAGAGGTTGCAACCGCCAGAAAAAAAAAAAGTTTGACAGAACCAATCAAAGCTCGATCAATTTCTGGGCGAATATTGCATCAACAAACTGAGTCTCGTCCAGACTGTACACACATTGTAATGCCAAAGACACACCAGAATGGCTTTCCAATAGGTGATGAGTGTTCCTAAGGGGTCCATTCTCAGTCCTGACTTAAATCTGCTTGAAAATCAAGGTTTGAATTCGTTTCGTTCTTAAACGGAAGTTGTAGTTCCATTGTCTCTCGTCATAAAAAATAAGTGGCTGGAAGAAGGAACCCCGTGGACTTCACTCAACATGGAAGAACTGATCATTTATAGATGTCCATGTTGTGCCCAATAACATATTTGCTGTAAGTAGGCCTCAACTAGATTCTTTTTTTAATATAGAAACATAGTGTTTCTTGGAATAAAATATTACAACTATGCTACTTACAGTGGCTTGCAAAAGTATTCACCCCCTTGGCATCTTTCCTATTTTGTTGCCTTACAACCTGGAATTAAAATTGATTTTCGGGGGGGTTTGTATCATTAGAGTTGCACAACATGCCTACCACTTTGAAGATGCAAAATATGATTTATTGTGAAACAAACAAGAAATAAGCGTGCATAAATATTCACCCCCCCCCCCCCCCCCCCCCCCCCAAAGTCAATACTTTGTAGAGCCATCTTTTGCAGCAATTACAGCTGCAAGTCCCTTGGGGTATGTCTCTATAAACTTGGCACATCTAGCCACTGGCATTTTTTCCCATTCTTCAAGGCAAAACTGCTCCAGCTCCTTCAAGTTGGATGGGTTCCACTGGTGTACAGCAATCTTTAAGTCATACCACAGATTCTCAATTGGATTGAGGTCTGGGCTTTGACTAGGCCATTCCAATACATTTAAATGTTTCCCCTTAAACCACTCGAGTGTTGCTTTAGCAGTATGCTTCGTGTCATTGTAGTGCTGGAAGGTGAACCTCCGTCCCAGTCTCAAATCTCTGGAAGACTGAAACAGGTTTCCCTCAAGAAATTCCCTATATTTAGTGCCATCCATCATTCCTTCAATTCTGATCAGTTTCCCAGTCCCTGCCGATGAAAAACATCCTCATAACATGATGCTGCCACCACAATGCTTCACTGTGGGGATAGGGTCTGGCCTTGGCCAGGTCAATGAAGACGGCTGCACAGTACTGTCTTTTATCGATGGCGGTTATGATATCGTTTAGTACCTTGAGCGTGGCTGAGGTGCACCCGTGACCAGATCGGAAACCGTATTGCACAGCGGAGAAGGTACGGTGGGATTCGAAATGGTCAGTGATCTGTTTTGTTAATTTGGCTTTCGAAGACTTTGGAAAGGCAGGGCAGGATGGATATAGGTCTGTAACAGTTTGGGTCTGGAAGAGGGGGATGACCGCGGCAGCTTTCCAATCTAGGAATCTCAGACGATACGAAAGAGAGGTTGAACAGACTAGTAATAGGGGTTGCAACAATGGTGGCGGATAATTTTAGAAAGAGAGGGTCCAGATTATCTAGCCCAGTTGATTTGTACGGGTCCAGGCTTTGCAGCTCTATCAGACATCTGCTCTCTGGATTTGAGTGAAGGAGAACCTGGGTAGGCTTGGGCAAGTAGCCGCGGGGGGTGCGGAGCTGTTGGTCGGTGTTGGGGTAGCCAGGAGTATTACCGAATCTCCCTTTTTTTGGAACGGTTGGCTGCAGAAAGGTATTATGGTCTTAGATGACCTCTACCTGGAAGGTAACATTAAATCATTTCGGGACCTGCAGGAGGAATTTGGATTACTGAGGCAACAACTTTGGAGACATTTACAAATTCTGAGTTAATTATGGCCTGCTAATAAAGGAGTGCATTGAGACCTCTACTTAATAATGGGAAGTGGTCACTTTCTCAGAGAAAGAATGGTCAGACATACTAAAAATGTCCATTAAAATGTCAAGTGAAATTCGGACCAGACTCATTCCCTTTAAGGTTATTAAATGAAAAACTAAATGAACTGGAGGAACTTATTTAAAAACGATCTATAGTCATCTATTACAAAAATAAAGTGAATTGGATGATAAAAAAAAGCACAATCTTTCTTGACTATTCAACATCGAAATGCTACCAATTTTTTTTACAGAAAATGTACAAATGACGGAGTCATCCATGATTCACCATATGAAAACAACATGGCGACCGGCAAGTTCGGCATGATGGCAGCACTTTTACTTTATGTGTTTGTTTTAAATGTTATTTAGATGAAAGAATAGTAAATTCTCAGCAACTTCTCAGTCATGCAAAGACTTTTGATGGCATCCAGAACTTCGGATTTGGAAGGAATGTTATATACCAAATTTTCATAGCACCTTGGCACAAACCAAAAGGATCATCGAAATCATCGATCATCGAAAACAATGTCCTCTCTGGACAGCTTTAAAAATAAAGTAAAAATATGTTTGATGTCTTCCGTGCCCATATGAATAACCCCTATGATGTAACTGGAATGACGAGATAGATGTTCTATGTTTTTGTTTTATTATTTTATTGCCATACTGTGTTTGATCTTGTCTAGCCATCTTGTCTAAAGAGGACCACAATGGAAATAAGTCCCAGACTTTATTGTGTGTTATCCTCGATGATTTTATTCATGTGCATGTACGGCTTTTAAGTTTTATGTGTGCTTGTTTTTTAAAATGGTCGAATTAATAAACTAAACTATTTTGAAAGAGGAAGCAAATTATTTTAGGCAAATGTTTTCTTTTCAGTATCCTCCTTCTCCACTGAATGATATTAACTATTTTTCCCCTAATATTAATGATGTAAAATTAACAATTATACAGAAAGACCTGTGTGAAGGCCAACTTACAGAGGAGGAACCTCTTGAGACATTTAAATTATTTCATTTGGGAAAAGCCACAGGGCTTGATAGCATATCAGTAGAGGTATATCAAACCTTTTTTGATGTACTCAAAGATCCATTATTAGCATGTTTTTTTCCTACACAAAAAATGGTATACTATCAGCTACCCATCAAGAAGGTCTGATTTTAAATATTACTGAAACAGGACCCAGGTGGTAATTATAAAGATTCAGTCCATTTAAAAACTGGAGGCATCTTACACTTCAATGTTGGGATGCAAAAATCCTGGCGAAATGCATAGCACATAGAATTAAAAAGGTTTGACCAGATATTGTTAGTAAACATTGAAAAAGTAAGGTGGACTAAACAGCTAACCTGAGGAATTCCTGATTCTACCTGGATTATGTTTGAGAGGCTTCCATTAAAGAACACCCCCTGTGTTCTGTTCGACAAGTAATTCTTTATCCGCATTATAGCAGGGGGTGTAAAGCCATAACACATACGTTTTTACAGCAGCAGACTATGATCGATAATATCAAACTGCACTGAAGTCTTATAAGACAGCCCCCACAATCATTTTATCATCAATTTCTCTCAGCCAATCATCAGTCATTTGTGTAAGTGCTGTCCTTGTGTCCTTCCCTATAAGCATGCTGAAAGTCTGAAATAACTTTGTATCTGGTCAAACACAATTATTTTCAGACATTTAGTAAGGGTTGTTAACAGCCTGATTGGCTATTTGAGCCAGTAACGGGGGGCTTTACTATTCTTGTGGAGTGGAATGACTTTAGCTTCCCTCCAGGCCTGAGGGCACACACTTTGTAGCAGGCATAAATTGAAGATGTGGCAATATCGTCTGCTATCATCCTCAGTAATTTTCCATCCAGATTTTCCATCCAGTCTGGATTCTGAAGTAAAAAATAACATCCCTTGTTTTTTTGTATTCAAAGACTAAGTATTTCCTGCACCACTCTAAAAGCTGGTCTATTCTTAAATCAGTAGTGGTTCGGTTGGATGTTCAGGACCAAGGTCAGTTACATTTACATTTAAGTCATTTAGCAGACGCTCTTATCCAGAGCGACTTACAAGTTGGGATCGGGAGGGATCAGTGACCCTCAGACAGGATCTCTATGACCAGTGAAGAAGAATAAGTAAGCAAGAATTGGATTTGCCGTTTCGGTCAGGAAGCTGGCATTTATCGCAACTAAACTAATGGTGTCTCTTGTCAGTTCAGTGGGAGACTGTTTAGCCGCTTGGCACTACAATGATTAATTGGTTGAACTTCGGTTCCACATAGGATGAGCTATAGAGGGAGAGATATGTGGAATTGACCCAGGGGTGACAGGAACTTTAGCACAAAAAAAAGTTAAATGCAGGAGTTTACGTTCCCACCCCTTTTCATGTAGCTGGGAATCTTAAGCACATCTGACAGGCAGACATTATGGGCCCTATTCAAGTAGGGCCCATAAGTAATAAGTAATGTGTAAAATAAATTTCTGTGACGATGACAATAATAAGGTGGATTGGATCTCAATTGTATACTGAATCAAGTAGGAAAGATGGAAGCCGATACGACAACAACAGCACCAAGAGAGGAAGCCCTCTGTATAGAATATCCATCTCACTAAGAACTTTGATGGTTCTCTCTGGTTCCAACGTGAGCTTACATATCTTCACACACACTTGGCATGGAAGCCGCTGGCCCATTCGCTCTGTATTTTGGAAGAATCCCTCAACTGGGATTTATTTTTATGGACTTCTCTCCTTAGAAGTCCTCGTGTCCTCCTCTCTCTGCTCCTCTTTTGACCTCCTCACCCTCCTGTCCTGCCTTTTTCCTTTCAGCCACTCCTCTCTCTACTTCGCTCCTGGTCTCTCATCTCTCTGCTCTTCTCCTGCCCTCTTCTCCCCCGGGCATACAATTTGGACTATTATTGTTTCTTTTTGTTTTACACATATTGTTTTGTTGACCCTCCAGCATGACAATGCCATGTATAAATCCAAAACTGGTGTATTCTTGTAGTGCAAAAAATACTGTGTTTAAAAAAAAATGAAACTTGTTTGGAGTAACCGGGAAACTAGTTAGGGGTTTTGATTGTAATATAGTGTAATTCATATATTTCATATATGCTATCACAAAAATAATAACTTGGTTGTGTTTATGAAGGCCTTGGGTAACATTAAAATACGATTTTTATTTTATTTCAAATAACACAATAGCATTTATTAGTTTGTTACTGTAGGCTATATGTAAAAAAAAAGAAAAATTCATGTGTTCAGTCAATTTTATTTGTGGAGTGCCTTTGTTACGACTATGAAACAGAAAGCATATGTGTTGGAACACAGTAACAGCTTATTTTTATTAACAACATTTAAATTCCCTGGTCAAAAGACGCCAAGTGGCCCTGATAAATACTGAAACTCGGTACAAAAGCAATAATGGCATCATATTTAACATAAATGTCGATATGAAAGCAGTCAAAAATAGTCAATTATTGTCAGGTTGTGTGCATCTTCATGCAATGGCATCAGTTCGATATCATGTAGCTGTTATCCCTTGTACTAACAGTTGACACAATTTTCGTAATGTTCAATTGCTTGACACACTTTGACATACCTTTGTTTGGTTGTAGTACATAAGTGTCACGATTCCTACCGACGGTGGCGCCCCCTCCTGCTCGGGTGGCGCTCGGCGGTTGTCGTCACCGGCCTATTAGCTACCACCGATTCCCTTTTTGTTTTTCCCTTTTTTTAATGTTTTCTCACCTGCCCTGAGTTAGGCAATTAAGAGGGCTATTTAGTTCAGCTGGCCCGCACCCTATTGTGCGGGATTGTTTTTCTGTGTGTCGACTGCGTTTGTTCGACTGTGCTTGTCAATTGTATTTTTCCCTGTTGTTGGGAGACATTTTATTTTGTACAGGTGGTTTTATTAAAATTACCACACAGTGTTCGCTGCTTCCTGCTCTTCTTTCCGCCACACTACCGACAAGACGTTACAGAATCCCGCACCACATGGAGCATGGAATCAGCGGGAGCAGCGGGCACTCCACTACCCTGGATGGAGGAACGTGTCCTGCATAATACATCGGTCCTGCATCGCATCGGATCCGCCATGGACCAGATGATGGAAAGGATGGACCGATGGGAGAGGAGTGGTATCCTCTCTCCACCTACACCCCCCCCCCCGATACAACCATCTCCTCCTCCTACGACGTCTGGCTCTGGCGCGCTTCGCCTGGCACTCCCGAGGGAGTACGATGGGACGGCGGCTGGGTGCAAGGGGTTTCTTCTCCAGTTAGAGTTGTACCTGGCCACCGTCAGACCTGCTCCTACAGGAGAGGAGAGCGTGAGTGCCCTCGTTTCCTGCCTGACGGGCCGAGCTCTGGAGTGGGCTAATGCGGTCTGGAACGCTCCAGACTCGGCGAGGGACCACTACCCAGAGTTCACCCGCCGCTTTCGGGCTGTTTTCGACCACCCCCCAGAAGGTAGAGCGGCGGGTGAACGGCTGTTCCACCTCAGGCAGGAGACGAGGAGCGCTCAAGACTTCGCGCTGGAGTTTAGGACCTTGGCTGCTGGAGCGGGGTGGAATTACAGGGCCCTCATAGACTACTACCGGTGTAGTCTCCGGGTGGACGTCCGCAGTGAGCTGGCCTGTAGGGACACCAATCTATCCCTGGACGAACTCATTGATATGTCCATACGGTTGGACAATTTGCTGGCTGCCCGCGGGTGTTCGGAGAGGGTCCTGCCCGTTCCACCCCCGTGCACCCCCGCCCCTACCCCTATGGAGGTAGGGGGGGCCGTGCCAAGGGGCACCGGAGTAGGTGGCTCCTCCTGCACCAGCTGTGGTCGGAGAGGACACACGGCCGACCGGTGCTGGAGGAGCCAGTCTGGGAGTCGAGAAGGCAGGCAGAACACTTCTCGGTCACCTCAGGTGAGTCAGCACCAGATTCGCCCAGAACCCCCTGTTGGTCATGTGTTTTTGCCTGTTTCATTTTCTAAATTTTTTCCCTCTTCCCAGCATAGGGCGCTAGTCGATTCAGGCACAGCTGGGAACTTTATGGACCGTGGACTTGCCATTAAGCTGGGCATTCCACGGGTGCCGATAGATTCCCCCTTCCCCGTGCACTCCTTAGATAGCCGACCATTAGGGTCAGGGCTAGTCAGGGAGTCTACGGTGCCGCTGGACATGGTAACGCTGGGGAATCATAAGGAAAGCATTAACTTTTTTCTTATTGATTCACCTGCGTTTCCGGTGGTGCTGGGGGTCCCCTGGCTGGCTGGTCACAATCCCCTCATTTCATGGAAACAGGGGGTTCTCCAGGGGTGGTCGGAGGAGTGTTCAGGGAGGTGTCTAGGAGTTTAAATAGGTGCCACGTCGGTGGAGAGTCCAGACCAGGTGTCCACCGTGCGCATTCCCCCTGAATACGCCGATTTGGCGATCGCTTTTTGTAAAAAGAGAGCGACTAAATTACCACCTCATCGACAGGGGGATTGTGCGATAGATCTCCAGGTTAACGCTGCGCTTCCCAGGAGTCACGTGTACCCCTTGTCACAAGAGGAGACGGCGGCTATGGAGACATACGTCACGGAATCCTTGGGACAGGGGTACATTCGGCCCTCCATCTCACCCGCTTCCTCGAGTTTCTTTTTTGTGAAGAAAAAGGAGGGAGGTCTGCGTCCTTGCATTGATTATAGAGGTCTAAACGCGATCACGGTGGGGTTTAGTTACCCACTACCTCTTATCGCTACGGCGGTGGAATCATTTCACGGAGCATAGTTCTTCACAAAATTGGATCTCAGGAGCGCGTATAACCTGGTGCGTATCAAGAAGGGAGATGAGTGGAAAACCGCCTTTAGTACCACATCAGGCCATTATGAGTACCTCGTCATGCCGTATGGGTTGAAAAATGCTCCAGCCGTCTTTCAACCCTTTGTTGACGAGATTCTCAGGGACCTGCACGGGCAGGGCGTGATTGTCTACATCGATGACATTCTGATATATTCCGCCACCCGCTCCGCGCATGTGTCCCTGGTGCGCAAGGTGCTTGGTAGACTGCTGGAGCATGACCTATACGTTAAGGCTGAGAAGTGTGAGTTTTTCAAACGAGCCGTCTCCTTTCTGGGTTATCGCATTTCCACCACGGGGGTGGTGATGGAGTGTGACCGCGTTAAGGCCGTGCGTAATTGGCCGACTCCAACCACGGTGAAGGAAGTGCAGCGGTTCTTGGGCTTTGCCAACTACTACCGGAGGTTTATCCGGGGGTTAATTACTCTCAGCATCTTGATTACTCACGATAAACGTTGACAAAAAACATAAATTATTTTAAGAATTATAGATACAGAACTCCTTTATGCAATCGCGGTGTCAGATTTTAAAATAGCTTTTCGGCGAAAGCACATTTTGCAATATTCTGAGTACATAGCTCGGCCATCACAGGCTAGCTCATTTGACACCCACCAAGTTTGGGACAACCTAAACTCAGAATTACTATTAGAAAAATTGGATTACCTTTGCTGTTCTTTGTCAGAATGCACTCCCAGGACTTCTACTTCAACGACAAATGTTGTTTTGGTTCCAAGTAATCCATAGTTATATTCAAATAGCTCCGTTTTGTTCGTGCATTCAGGTCACGATCTGAAATTTCAAAATATTCCATTACCGTACTTAGAAGCATGTCAAACGCTGTTTAAAATCAAATGTTATGCTATTTTTCTCGTAAAATAGCGATAATATTCCAACCGGGCAACGTTGTATTCATTCAAAGGCTGAAAGAACAAAATGGAGTAGTCTCGTGAATGCGCATCTCAGTCTCACTGTCCCCAGGCTGACCACTTACAAATTCTGCTGCTGTTCTTTGCCCAGAGACAGCAGACACCCCATTCCACTTTCTGGCGGCTTTAGAGAGCTAATGGAAGCCTTAGAAAATGTCACGTTACAGCACAGATAATGTATTTTCGATAGAGATGCAACAGAAGGACAACAAATTGTCAGACAGGGCACTTCCTGTATGGAATCTTCTCAGGTTTTGGCCTGCCATCTGAGTTCTGATATACTCACAGACACCATTCAAACAGTTTTAGAAACTTTAGAGTGTTTTCTATCCAAATCTACTAATTATATGCATATTCTCGTTTCTGTGTAAGAGTAGTAACCAGTTTAAATCGGGTACATTTTTTATCCGGCCGTGAAAATACTGCCCCCTAGCCCCAACAGGTTAAACAAAGATTTTAAAATATGCTATTTGATTCAGAACATGCCATTGCACAAACAATGCTGATCTACACCACCACTGGTAGCAACCTGTATTAGATGTAAGGTTTTCTTTGTCCTAGATAATGCATTTAGCTAAATGGCATTTAGCTAGCCAGCCATAATAGTGATTAGCATTATGTTTGGCTCATGTCACATTTTGCAGAGAGAAATATACAGAAACTAATAGTAGCTTATAATAGAGAAAACATCTGGATTTATGCTCGCAAGCAACGTGGAAAGCAACATCATTCTTGTTTTGTAAGAATCTGTTGTGCATGAATTGACAGCATGCTGAGAGAATAAACAGCATGGAGGAACTGTGTGCGGTCGTCACTAGTTACCACAGCCACAAAGTCTTAAACCGTGCCTATTTCTACAATTTCTCATCTTAAAATGTAATTTTGAACCTAAAATTAACCCTAACCTTAACCACAATGCTAACCTTCAGTGTTTTCTATCCACATCTACTAATTATATGCATATTCTCGTTTCTGGGCAAGAGTAGTAACCAGTTTAAATCGGGTACGTTTTTTATTCGGCCGTGAAAATACTGCCCCCTAGCCCAGACAGGTTAAAGTTGGATGCGATCCGCCAACCCAATCCCAAAGAAGAAGAAGACATTTTTCAGAGGTTTTTTGAACTGAAAAGGTTCCCCGTGTGGGTTCTTCCAGGCTCCTTTACTTCTAAGACTGTATGAGAAAAACTGTAACATCATAAGGTTGTTACTTTCCCTATTGTGCCACTTACATGTTCCTGACTCCAGCTGTTACAGATTCCATACAGTGCACTGACAGTATAGGCCACTCACATGTAAGATGTTGATAAAACGTGCATTTGATAATTAGCACGGAGATCCCGCTAACGGGATCAAATTCGACAACATCCGGTGAAATCGGAGCGCGCCAAATTCAAAATGGTAATATTAAACATTCATGAAAATACAAGTGTCATACATGATTCTTTAGCTTAGAATCTTGGTAATCGAACTGCATTGCCCGATTTCAAAAAGGCTTTACGGCGAAAGCATAGCATTCGATTGTCTGAGGACAGCGCCTCACATTAGCATATTTTCCAAACCAGCAAAGGCGTCACGAAATAACAAATTGTGATAAAATAAATCACTTACTTTTGAAGATCTTCCTCTGTTTGCAATCCCAAGGGTGCCAGCTACACAATGAATGGTTGTTTTGTTCGATAAAGTCCTTCTTTATATCCCAAAAACGCTGTTTAGTTGGCGCCATTGAATTCAATAATCCAGTCCTTCAACATGCATACAAAGGATTCCAAAAAATTACCAGCAAAGTTTGTCCAAACGAGTCAAACTATGTTTTTTATTAATCCTCAGGTTGTCTAATATCTAAATAAACGATATGTGTGCTTGGGCGACTGCTGGAGCATGACCTGTACGTCTAGGCTGAGAAATGTGAGTTCTCCAAACGAGCCGCCCCTTTCTGGGATATCACATTTCCACCTCTGGGGTGGTGATGGAATGTGACCGCTTTGCGGCTGTGCGTAATTGGCCGACTCCAACCACGGTGAAGGAGGTGCAGCGGTTCTTGGGGTTTGCCAACTATTACCGGAGGTTTTCCGGGGATTTGGTCAGGTGGCGGCTCCCATTACCTCACTGATGAAGGGGGGTCCGGTGCGGCTGCGGTGGTTGGCAGAGGCGGACAGAGCCTTTTGTCGTCTGAAGGCTCTGTTTACCGACGCTCCGGTGCTGGTGCATCTGGACCCCTCTTTGCCATTCATAGTGGAGGTGGACGCGTCCGAGGCTGGGGTAGGAGTGGTGCTGTCGCAGCGCTCGGGCGCGCCTCCGAAGCTTCGCCCCTGTGCGTCTTTTCTAAGAAGCTGAGTCCGGCGGAGCGTAACTATGATGTGGGGGACAGGGAGTTGCTAGCCGTGGTCAAGGCCCTGAAGGTGTGGAGACATTGGCTTGAGGGGACACGACACCCTTTCCTCATCTGGACTGATCACCGTAATCTGGAGTACAGCCGGGCAGCGAGGAGACTTAACCCTCGTCAAGCCAGGTGGGCCATGTTTTTTTACAAGGTTTCAGTTCACCCTCTTGTACATCCCAGGTTCCCGGAACCTGAAGGCCGATGCACTGCCGCGTCTCCACGACACCGAGGAGCGGGCCATTGATCCCACTCCCATACTCCCTTCCTCCTGTCTGGTGGCACCAGTGGTCTGGGAGGTGGATGCGGACATCAAGCGGGCGGTGCAGTCAGAACCCCTCAACCTCATGGTGTCCCGCGGGTCGGAAGTACGTCCCGCTCGGTGTTCGCGATCGTCTGATCCGGTGGTCGCACACTCTACCCTCCTCGGGTCATCCTGGTGTTGAACGGACGGTGCGAGGTCTGAAAGGGAAGAACTGGTGGCCCACTTTGGCTAAGGATGTGAGGCGCAATGTCTCTTCCTGTTCGGTGTGCGCCCAGTGTAAGGCTCCTAGGCACCTGCCTCGAGGGAAACTACAGCCCCTCCTCGTTCCACAGCGACCATGTTCCCACCTGTCGGTGGATTTCCTCATGGATCTCCCGCCGTCTCAGGGGAAAACCACGATCCTGGTCGTTGTGGATCGGTTCTCGAAGTTCTGCCGTCTACTCCCTTTGCCTGGTCTTCCTACGGCCCTACAGACCGCGGAGGCCCTGTTTACGCATGTCTTCCGGCACTACGGGGTGCCCGAGGACATCGTCTCTGATCGAGGTCCCCAGTTCACGTCCTGGGTGTGGAGGGCATTTATGGAGAGACTGGGGGTCTCGGTCAGTTTGACTTCGGGTTTTCACCCCGAGAGCAATGGGCAAGTGGAGCGTATTAACCAGGATGTGGGCAGATTTTTGCGGTCCTATTGCCAGGACCGGCCAGGGGAGTGGGCGAGTTCGTGCCATGGGCCGAGATGGCGCAGAACTCTCTGTGCCACTCCTCTACTAACCTGTCGCCCTTTCAGGTGGTGTTGGGTTACCAACCGGTCCTGGTGCAATGGCATCAGAGCCAGACGGAGGCCCCTGCGGTGGAGGAATGGATACAGCGCTCAAAAGAGACCTGGAGTGCCGTCCAGGAGTCCCTTAAACGGGCTGTAGGACGGCACAAGGAGATCGCTGACCGCCGCCGCAGTGAGGGCCCCGTGTTTACCCCTGGGGACAGGGTCTGGCTCACGACCCGGAACCTGCCCCTCCGCCTGCCCTGCCGGAAGCTGGGTCTGTGATTTGTGGGGCCGTTCAAAGTCCTGAGGAGAATAAACGAGGTGTGTTATAGGTTACAACTTCCTTCATATTACCGTATTAACCCCTCGTTTCATGTGTCTCTCCTCTGGCCGGTGGTAGCTGGTCCGCTGCAGGACGCTGAGGTGCGGGAGGTCCCTCCACCCCCCCTGGACATCGGGGGGGCCCCGGCGTACACAGTCCGGTCCATCTTGAACTCTCGGCGTCGGGTACGGGGCCTGCAGTACCTCGTGGACTGGGTGGGGTACGGCCCGGAGGAGAGGTGCTGGGTCCCGGTGGGGGACATTCTGGATCCAGCTCTGCTGCGGGAATTCCACAGCCTCCATCCGGATCGCCCTGCGCCTCGCCCTCCGGGTCGTCCTCGAGGGCGGCGTCGGCGCGCTGCGGGAGCCGCGCGTCAGGGCGGGGTACTGTCACAACGTCCACAGAAGGTGGCGCCTCTCCCCGGTCGGGCGGTGCTCAGCGGTTGTCGTCGCCGGCCTACTAGCTGCCACCGATCTATGTTTCTGTGTCGTTTGGTTGTCTGTTTTGTGTTAGTCAATTAGTGGGGTATTTAGTTTGTCTGTTTCGTTTGGGGATTTGTGCGGGATTGTTGATTGTCATGCCTTTTGTGATAGTCGGGAATATTTGTATGTTTCCCAGTTACTCTGCGTAATTTTTGTCATTAGGGTTGCCGGGCTGCGCCCCGTCCTTTTGGATCTTTGGAGCTGTCCTCATGCCTTATTGTTGTGCACCCTGCCTTGTTGCGGCATTTTTCTATTTTGATTATTAAACATACGTTTAACGGACTTCAGTCTCCTGCGCCTGACTTCACCCCTCCTGCTATCGAAGTGTACTTTGACAAATACTTCTTCATTTTTCAAAAAAACAAGCCTAACACCCTGTACAAAGACTGTTGACATCTAGTGGAAGCCATAGGAACTGCAATCTGGGAGGCGGTAATTAGATCTTTCAATAGCATTGCATTGGAAGTCATTCGGAGCTCCAAAAAACTAATTTACGGATCAATTGTCCTCGGGTTTTCGCCTGCTATATCAGTTCTGTTATACTCACAGACATTATTTTAACAGTTTTAGAAACTTCAGAGTGTTTCTTATCCAATTCTACCAATTATTTGCATATCCTAGCTTCTGGGCTTGAGTAACAGGCAGTTTACTTTGGGCACATCAGACAGGCGGAAATTCAGGATACTGCCCCGACCCTAGAAAGGTTAATCTGATATGTTTGACTTCTTAAAATTAAAAGTACTCAGTAGACTTGGAATGTGTAAACATTTTAAATACAATCCCAGTGATAGCAAAGGTGGATCATTTAAACTGCTTTACAGATTCAGAGGCTTTTAATTGCTTTCTCAATCGAAGAAGTATTCACATTTACATATTTCTCTTCTCCCCATTACCTCTCCCTGAGACACTATGCTCTGATTTCATAAAAGTAATTCCTCATAAAGTCAATATTATATTACGACGTATTATCTCGTTATCCGCTGTACAATGTTTGCTCTTTTATTAGGCATGAGCACAGGAAGCACTCATAAATGGCTAAAACAGTTAAACATGGGGCATTAGAAAAGAGTGGGGCAAGAAGCAACTGCTTCATTGAATCTTAGCCAAACTACATGTAGGTAACACGGTTGTTCCATGTAGAAATTGTGCATCAATATTGGATTTTAAAAGCCTGTTATATTAAATGAAGTGCCATATGGAAATATAGACCACATGGATATAACTATATACAGACCACATGGAAAATTCTATAAATCAACATTTTTATATGAATAAAAGACTTGCTGAAGCGCCAAAAATCTGCATTTTGACATGTCGCTCCTCAAGTTTTCCTGACAATAGATTTTAACACATTTAAACCAAAATAATAACTTTTCACCATCCTAGTAAAGCCCTCGTTACTTTGACAAAGTCATTTCACGTGACTAGTGATTCATTTACATTTGTCCCTCATTTTAAGATCTGTTATGTGAACTGAACTCTCATTTTAATATGGTGAAATTATTCCTTAGATGTTTTTTTTCTCCAAAAGAAACATTGAACATCCAGTAGTCAAATCAGGTGAGCTGGTTCTACTTTTTCTGTAAATGTTCTCGTGTTTTGTAGTGGAAAACTGAGTGGGTCGAGCATAACACGTCAACCCTGTTACCTGTATGTCATCCCTGTTTCTTTAATTGGCACTTATTTTAGTATTTTTTCTTAATTTAACCTCTTGAGATGAGATGGGAAAACATGTTGAACCCTTTATGACAGAATGTTAATAGTAGCTGAAAGAAATAGTTGTTTTTTAACCAAATTACACTACCCAACACTAGCATAATCTATCCTGGCATAGCATGGGAGAAGATGGTAAACACTATCTACCTATAGGAATTAACCTCTGAAAGAGTTACCACTGAAATGCAAATAATTTAAATCGGGCCCCAAAATGTATCCCTGTTGTACACCCTCCTTGTTCAATTTGGAAAGTCTGGGCCAAGCAGGCCAATTAACATGTATGTCACTTCTTCGTATCACGAGAGGAACAGGGATAACCCTTGAGAACCTTGTGCTGTTTAAGCGCTGAGGACTGAACATATACAGTATATACTATGTGACTCCTATTAAGTGGAATGAAGCCCATAGGACTGGCAAAGGCCCCTTTGAAGCTGCCGGCCCTTGCCCCCTGTTGGCACACTGACACTGCTGTGGTCCATGGGTAATTTATTCGGACAAATAATTAAGTAGAAGTCAGTGGTAGAAAACCATGAAATTGGAAGAGGCTTGTCCTCCTGCGTCTTCTGCTAACAGCATGTGTGGGATAAAGTCAGGTACACACACTCAATAGCAAGTCAGTATAAAAATTGGCTAGCCCGGGAGTAATTGCTTAGAAGTCTGTGTGCATGGAATAGCCCTTAGGTGCAATTACTTCTGTATGCTGAGCCCAAGCCAGGGATGTGGAATGGAAGCAGCTTCCCTTTTCAGCTGGTAAATAGCAATAAAAATGCCAACACATTCACACAATTATACTAACACACTCGTGTACACACACACACACACACACACACACACACACACACACACACACACACACACACACTTACCTGATTTGTTTAATATTAATAGTTAACACCTAATATGCTTAACAATAGTAAATACATGTATTTAGTGCCAATGATGTGCTTCTGAGAAAGAATGGTTAATCTCTTACACGTTCACTTCCCGCAGGTGGTCTAGGCGTGTAGTCAAGTACATGGGATAGAGATAAACTTGAGGAACAGATTGACCTGTATTGTTTACAATCATCTTTGCTTCTGAGAAACCTAGGCGCCCGGCATAAGACAAAGAGCCTCTGAGATTGAACACAGTTCTTCAGTCCATCTTGTTCTTTTACTATCTTCCAAGGACACAGCTGTGAGGAAATAGAAGAGAACGGAGGCTAGCTTGGTAGAGAGAGAGAGGGGGTTAGTGAGGTGCTGAGGAGTATTTGTCTGTTTTAAAGCCCTTTTGTGGGGAAAAACTCATTCTAATTGGCTGGGGCTTGTTCCCCAGTGGGTGGGCCTGGCTGCCAAGTGGGTGGGCCTATGCCCTCCCAGGCCCACCCATGGCTGCACCCCTTCCCAGTCATGTGAAATCCATAGATTAGGGCCTAATGAATTGATTTCAATTGACTGATTTCCTTGTATGAACTGTAACTCAGTAAAATCTTTGAAATTGTTGCATGTTGCATTTATATTTTTGGTCAGTATACATTGATTGATTGATCATTCTTATGCTACACAAAGATAAATAACATACCATTTTATAAACTAATCCAATCAGTTAGTTATATTTATTGCACCCCTTTACCAGAGTCCCTAGCCTGTTTTTGCCTTGAAGTTTACTATTTTTCAAAAACGAAATCTATGGAATTATTTAGGATGCTTAAAAAAGAAGCTTATACTATACAAAATTAAACAAATTATTTGAACAACAGTGCAGAAAGTGTGGTTTCACATAAAACATTTTCAAAATAGTGTGTCTTCAACAGGATTTGACCTCAATCCCTCAGGTTCCTGAATATTCCATAGTTCCCTACTCTACCTGCTAAGGTCATAGTCATATGAAATATTATGTACAAAATCCTACCTATATTTATAAGTATGGTGTCCAGTAGAGGTCGTGTTTGAAAGCAGTTTGGAACCAAAGAAAGCACTGGAACCACAGCGATATCTGTGGGACTAACGGTTTGAAAAAGCACGTTGATCAAACAAAGCTTCAGATGTCATTGATGACGTACTTCTGATAAAGTGACACGCATCGGCACATTGGTTCAAAGTTAGCTGCTTAATGATGTTGACAAATGCCTCAGGGCTGCTTTATCAAACGTAACATCACTACCAGCCAGCATAATGCGACTTGCAGGCCTGATGGCGGCCTGTAATTTGTAAACCAGGATTCTCCTAACACCACTATGTTAGGATAAAACTAGTCTATCAAAATAAAGCCTTATGATATACGTAATGTATCGTCATAGTTCTAATGCTTTTCATAGGAGAAGTATCGGAGTCAGGCGCAGGACACAGGGATGAGTGCAAACAAAACGTTTCCTCCTAATGCAAGACAATGCTAGACCTCATGTGGCTGGAGTGTGTCAGCAGTTCCTGCAAGAAGAAGGCATTGATGCTATGGACTGGCCCGCCGTTCCCCAGACCTGAATCCAATTGAGCACATCTGGGACATCATGTCTCGCTCCATCCACCAACGCCACGTTGCACCACAGACTGTCCAGGAGTTAGCGGATGCTTTAGTCCAGGTCTGGGAGGAGATCCCTCAGGAGACCATCCTCCACCTCATCAGGAGCATGCCTAGGCATTGTAGGGAGGTCATACAGGCACGTGGAGTCCACACACACTACTGAGCCTCATTTTGACTTGTTTTAAGGACATTACATCAAAGTTGGATCAGCCTGTAGTGTGGTTTTCCACTTTAATTTTGAGTGTGACTCCAAATCCAGACCTCCATGGGTTGATAAATTGGATTTCCATTGATTATTTTTGTGTGATTTTGTTGTCAGCACATTCAACTATGTAAAGAAAAAAGTATTTATTAAGATTATTTCATTCATTCAGATCTAGGATGTGTTGTTTTAGTGTTCCCTTTATTTTTTTGAGCATTGTATAATAGAACCCCATTAATGCGCACGTGAGCATTCTTCCTCTTAACCTCTTTTCTCTCTCACAATGCATTAGTGAGCCATCGGGCCCCAATGTTCTCAGCTATGACATTATGGAGGAAGGGGATTACTTTGCCAGAGCAGCAGGCTGTCAGGGCGGATGTGCGGAGGGGGTGCTGTGATGAGGCTGGTGGGCCTGCATGATTCCATGGGTTGCATTGTTGCATCACCAGGAAGGGAAGAGTGAGGAGAAGAGGGAAGGGAAGAGAGGGTAGGAGAGGGAAGAGACCCCTCCACACTCAAAGCCTTTGATCAAAACCATACCTGCCAATTTGTTCCAATGCCATCGTGGCAGGGGCTGAGATGTGTGTGTGTGTGTGTGTGTGTGTGTGTGTGTGTGTGTGTGTGTGTGTGTGTGTGTGTGTGTGTGTGTGTGTGTGTGTGTGTGTGTGTGTGTGTGTGTGTGTGAGAGAGAGAGAGAGAGAGAAGGGACGGGACGTGTGAAATGCGTGTGGGTACAGGTGGGAGCATGTAGCTCGTGTGTGTCAAAGTGTGTGAATTATACTGGTTACATAAAACCATGTTTCACTTCAAACTTGTTCTTTTAGCTTAAGGCAAGGTCAACTAAAATTATTCAATTTTAGAAGTAGTGGTTTTATGGTAGTGTGGCCAGACGGAAGCACATGACAGAGTTTGGAGTTTGCCAAAAGGGAGTTTGCCAAAAGGGACCTAAAGGACTCTCAGACCATGAGAAACAAGATTCTCTGGTCTGATGAAACCAAGATTGAACTCTTTGGCCTGAATGCCAAGCGTCACTTTTGGAGGAAACCTGGCACCATCCCTATGGTGAAGCATGGTGGAGGCAGCATCATGCTGTGGGGATGTTTTTCAGCGGCAGGGACTGGGAGACTAGTCAGGATCAAGGGAAAGATGAACGGAGCAAAGTATAGAGAGATCCTTGATGAAATCCGTCTCCAGAGCGCTCAGGACCTCAGACTGGGCGAAAGTTCACCTTCCAACAGGACAATTACCCTAAGCACACAGACAAGACAACACAGGACTGGCTTCAGGACAAGTCTCTGAGTGTCCTTGAGTGGCACAGCCAGAGGCCAGACTTGAACCTGATCGAACATCTCTGGAGAGACCTGAAAATAGCTGTGCAGCAACACTCCCCATCCAACCTGACAGAGCTTGAGAGAATCTGTAGAGAAGAGCTTGTAGCGTCATACCCAATAAGACTCAAGGCTGTAATCGCTGCCAAAGGTGCTTCAACAAAGTAAAGGTTCTAAATACTTATGTAAATTATATTTCCGTTTTTTGCTATTTATACATTTGCAAACATTTCCACAACCTGTTTTTGCTTTGTCATTATGGGGTATTGCGTTCAGACTGATGAGGGAAAAAAACAACTAATACCTATTTTTTTATGAATGTTTTGTGATTTTAGGTCACTGCAACTCGGGTTGATGTTGAGGTGCAATTCCTTTGCCAGTCACGCCGAGGCTGATCGTACTTGGTAATACATTTATTTAATTTAAGGTGGAACAGAAATATATGGTATTGTGGTACCTATCTAGAGATATCTAGTAAGTATGCACTGACACCTTTAACTTTATGTATTTCAGGAAATATTCTATTGGGTTCCTCAAAATGGATGGTGTCGATCGAGGGGAGAGTGGTCTGTGTTTTGGACAATGAGTCCAAGTTTGCTGCTGCCCTCTCTGTGCTCCTCAGCACTTTCTATGTTTTTAACATAGAATACCAGGAGTCGGCCTCTGCAACCTTGGAGCTGAAACAGATGTAAGCATTGAACATTCATTGATCCAACACTTACATTTAGCATTTGTTAGTTACATTGCAATGATATTTCTTATTGTTCTTTTTTCAATGCCTTAACTGACTTCATGTATTCTGCTGTATGTTGGGTTGTGCAGGTTCCTGGTTCGAATAAACCCTGAAGGAACCAAATGCACAGCGTTTGAGGATTGAGCCGCAAGACCGGAAAGGTCGTTCAGAGGAAGCCATTGCCAGTTAACCCACATTACACTTTTTCTCGCAGACCTGAAGGAGTTTGAGTGGAAAAACTCCTACATGTAAGAATACAAACACACACACCTGATGAACACAAACTTTATTTGTCAGTTGTCAAGTGCCTTTTTACACACAGAGTAATAGCAATCTCTCTTTTTCTATTTCCATGTTTGTCCTAGTTGACGTATCAGAGCTAAGGAGGATCAGAGTTTCAAAGATTGGGGTGACACCACCTGTCACAGTATCCACAGAAAATGGTGCCCCTCCTCGGCCGGGCGGTGCTCGGCGGTCGTCGGTCTACTAGCTGCCACCGATCTATGTTTCTGTGTACGTTGTGTTTTGTCTGTGTAAGTCCGCGCCTGTTTTCGTTTCTGTCATTAGTGGGGGGGTATTTAGTTTTTTCCTGTGGGGGTTGTGTGTTGTGCGGGATTATTTTGATTGTCAGCGGGCAGTGTGGTTGTACTTTGTATTTTGCTCCAGCGTTTTATTATTTGGAGTATTGATTCAAGCCGGGCTGCGCCCCGTGCGTATTTTCGCCTCTTCATATGGATTAGCTGTTTCCCTTTTGGGGTTTTCTGCGATCTCTGTGTTGTTGATACACCTAGCGTGTTGAGTGCCATTAAACTTCGGCCTACTGAACTATCACATCCTGCATTTGACTCTGCTCCTTCCGCCTGCCCTACATATCCGTGACACCACCAAGATTTATTTGAGACTTGTTTGCATCTGTCATTCTCTCAGAAATCCTGCCATGCTCGTTGGGTCAGCAAATGCTCTGCTTACGCCATCCCGGAGCCTGTGTTGGCTTGTGGTAGGGTGCCTCTCTGGCTCCAGTCTAGCCCTGCTTGATCCTCTATATATATCCCTCTCTCTCTCTCTCTCTCGTTTCTCTCTCTCGTTTCTCTCTCTCTCTCGTTTCTCTCTCAAAGAAACGCAGGCAAGCAGTTCTTGTTTTCGTTTTCTTTAAACATTTCTCCCTGTTCGACTGTTGTTTTCCTATTTTTTATTGATCTCTTTTGATAGATTTTTTTCTTACATAATCCAATATTTTCAAGAATGACCTATTCTGATGCCTTGGTTTGTGTATGGGGAAGTACATTATTGGCCAGTATTTGTCAATGTTCTTATCACTGTATCTCTCTCTCTCGCTCTCTCTCTCTCTCTCTCTCTCCCTCTCTCCCTGTCTCTGTTGCTCTTTTCAAATGTCGTTCTTTGTGGTTAAAGTGAAATTTGAATAAATACATATTTGTTTTTCTTACAATATTACATTTCAGGGAACTGTCTTCTAAAGACAACCTGCAATGCTGCTTAATACTGTAAAATAATTGTATATTACTGTAGGTATTTCCCTGTAAATGTACAGAATTATATTGACACCACAGTTGCCAGTTTAATACTGTAATTTTGCTTTACTGCAGTGATGCTATAATATAGTTTACAGTATGATTTTCCTATCTGCAACTGTGGTGCCAGTATAATGCTGCAAATTTACAGGGAAAAGTTTTACAGTGCACATGTGCTTAATGGGGTCATGCTTGCTGGGATGTTTGTGCAGGACAGGAACAAAAGCCTGCAAACACTGCTGCTTTCCAGGACTGGAATTGTCCAACTGTGTACTGTACGTACTCATCACGTTAATCAGGACACAATGGCCCCTTCTATTTCTGTCTCTCCTCATATTCCGATGTCATTATCATGGTGTGTTCATTGGTACACCTTAAAAAAACATTGTGCAATGGAAAATGTTTGCAATGAAAATAAGAGTTTCTTATTGGACAAATTCAAGTAGGTCCCTCCTCGTTTCACTCTGCTTGTTTCCGTTTGGTTCCTAGTAAATAAACCCTTGATGAGATGTACTAATGGCTATGGCAGTATGGTGTGACTGTAAACACACCACATCTCTCTTTTCATCACAGTGTTTCAGCCCCATACACAGAAGAAGCGAAAAGCAGACACACACACTATGGTTAAAACATTTGGGGTCACTTAGAAATGTCCTTGTTTTTGAAAGAAAAACACTTTTTTTTTGTCCATAAAAATAATATCAAATTGATCAGAAATACAGTGTAGACATTGTTAATGTTGTAAATTACTATTGTAGCTGGAAACGGAAGACTGAGTATCTGGAGCATCAGCATTTGTGGGTTCGAATACAGGCTCAAAGTAGCCAGAAACAAAGACCTTTCTTTTGAAACCCGTCAGTCTATTCTTGTTCTGAGAAATGAAGCCTATTCCATGCAAGAAATTTCCAAGAAACTGAAGACAACGCTGTGTACTACTCCCTTCACAGGACAGCGCAAATTGGCTCTAACCAGAATCGAAAGAGGAGTGGGGGGCCCTGGTGCACAACTGAGCAAGAGGACAAGTACATTAGAGTGACTAGTTTGAGAAACAGATGCCTCACAAGTCCTCAACTGGCAGATTCATTAAATAGCACCAGTCTCAACGTCAGCAGTGAAGAGGCAACTCCAGGATGCTGGCCTTCTAGGCAGAGCCATATCTCAGACTAACCAATAAAAATAAAAGATTAAGATGGGCAAAAGAACACAGACACTGGACAGAGATATGGCTTTTTCTTTGCAACTCTGCCTGGAAGGCCAGCATCCCGGAGTTGCCTCTTCACTGTTGACGTTGAGACTGGTGTTTTGCGGGTACTCAACTAGTCTAAAGAAGGCCAGTTGTATTGCTTCTTTAATCAGCACAAGAGTTTTCAGCTGTACTAACATAATTCTAAAATGGCTTTCTAATGATCAATTAGCCTTTTAAAATGATCAACTTGTATTAGCTAACACAATGTGCCATTGGAACACAGGAGTGATGGTTGCTGATAATGGGCCTCTGTACGCCGATGTAGATTTTCCATAAAAAATCTGCCGGTTCCAGCTACAATAGTCATTTACAACATTAACAATGTCTACACTGTATTTCTGATCACTTTGATGTTATTTTAATGGACAAAAAAAATGCTTTTCTTTAAAAAAACAAGGACATTTCTAAATAGGCTAATCTCCCTCCGCCTTCGGGACTGGGTTGGGGCATTGTGATTCCCCAGGCCTGTGTGTCAGCTCTGCCTCTCCTCGCCGGCGACACTCTCTCATTACATACCCTTGCACCATGAGCAACTCTGCCAACTAATGTGACATTCGGTTAGTTCAGGGAAGAAAATGGGAAGACGGAAATCAATAATCCCCCAACCCCCATTCCTCTTTTGGTTTATCATGTAGCGGTATTCACATTTCAGGGGATACTACGGTATGTGTGTGTGACTGTTCAAATCTCTCTTAGCCCCAGGGTTGAACATTCAGGAGGTGGCAGTTAGCAAATCCTGTCAAATGGAGAGTGACCGACACAGCCTTTTCCCATCCAGGTCATTTCCAACTGAGCGGTGTCATACTGCCTTGCTTTTCTCACGTGAAGGAGACAGTTCGCTAGCACTGAATGATGGACTATCTTTCTCCTGTTGAACTTCCCTGTGGACTATGACAAAGAGGAAAGCCAATGGCTGCCATTTTAACACAGCATCTGTCACAGTACCATGGAGTGTACTACAGTGGCAAAGGCCTTCCAACTAGAAACCTTTCAGTTACTGGCCCAACGCTCTAACCACTAGGCTACCTGCCGCCCCTTAATGAGGAGACAATGCTTAGAGTGTGACCGGACCATTTCCGAGGGTCACGTAAAAAACCACAGGGTTAAGATTCTGAATAAAGCTAAGTTTGATCAAACGAAGGCCCTAGGAAGATTTCTGCACACATTGTCTGGGGAAGATTTTGTTTTTTGATCAAGGAGACCAACCAACCGAGAGTGCCATTTTTATGCTGCCCCCTGTAGATACCTCTAGGATACAGTGAGGGAAAAAAGTATTTGATCCCCTGCTGATTTTGTACGTTTGCCCACTGACAGAGAAATGATCAGTCTATAATTTTCATGGTATGTTTATTTGAACAGTGAGAGACAGAATAACAACAAAAAAATCCAGAAAAACGCATGTCAAAAATGTTATAAATTGATTTGCATTTTAATGAGGGAAATAAGTATTTGACCCCCTCTCAATCAGAAAGATTTCTGGCTCCCAGCTGTCTTTTATACAGGTAACGAGCTGAGATTAGGAGCACACTCTTAAAGGGAATGCTCCTAACCGCAGCTTGTTACCTGTAAAAGAGACACCTGTCCACAGAAGCAATCAATCAATCAGATTCCAAACTCTCCACCATGGCCAAGACCAAAGAGCTCTCCAAGGATGTCAGGGACAAGATTGTAGACCTACACAAGGCTTGAATGGGCTACAAGACCATCGCCAAGCAGCTTGGTGAGAAGTGTGGGAGTTAATGTAAAGAAGCTAGATGCAGCTGCTATGCTGAAGAAACACAATTAAATAGCAGGAAGTAGCAAGGACAATGAGTACATTGACCGGATAGAGAGCAAGGGGGCTACTAGGGGCAGCTGATATGCTGAGCCACTAATGTAAACAATGAGTACATTGGCCGGATAGAGAGGTGGGGGCATGTAGTGCAAATACCATCTCTGAGTAGGAAGTGATGACAGAGATTGCATTAGCTGAGAACATAATAACATTTCCGCCTTCTAACATACTATTGTCAGGAGGAAGCAGGAGAAGAATGGTGGCAAATTGACCAACATGTGAATCATATACAATAAGTGTATTTTTGTTGTTTAACCTGTTGGGTCTAGGGGGCAGCATTTGCACGTCTGGATAAAAAAAATGTACCCGATTTAATCTGGTTACTAATCCTACCCAGTAACTAGAATATGCATATACTTATTATATATGGATAGAAAACACTCTAAAGTTTCCAAAACTGTTTGAATGGTGTCTGTGAGTATAACAGAACTCATTTGGCAGGCAAAACCCTGAGACATTTTCTGACAGGAAGTGGATACCTGATGTGTTGTATTGACTTTAAACCTATCCCATTGAAAAACACAGGGGTTTAGGAATATTTTGGCACTTCCTATTGCTTCCACTAGATGTCACCAGCCTTTACAAAGTGTTTTGAGTCTTCTGGAGGGAGATCTGACCGAACAAGAGCCATGGAACGGTGATGTCCCATTAGACACCTGGCGCGCTACTTCATGTTGGGTACCCTCGTTCCAATACGTTATAAAAGACTATGCATTCGTCCACCTTGAATATTATTCATGTTCTGGTTAAAAAAGGCCCTAATGATTTATGCTATACAACGTTTGACATGTTTGAACGAACGGAAATATATTTTTTCCCCTCGTTCATGACGAGAAGTCCGGCTGGCTTACATCATGTGCTAACGAGACGGAGATTTTTGGACATAAATGATGAGCTTTTTTGAACAAAACTACATTCGTTATGGACCTGTGATACCTGGAAGTGACATCTGATGAAGAGAATCAAAGGTAATGGATTATTTACATAGTATTTTCGATTTTAGATCTCCCCAACATGACGTCTAGTCTGTATCGCAACGCGTATTTTTCTGGGCACAGTGCTCAGATTATTGCAAAGTGTGATTTCCCAGTAAGGTTATTTTTAAATCTGGCAAGTTGATTGCGTTCAAAAGATGTAAATCTATAATTCTTTAAATGACAATATAATATTTTACCAATGTTTTCTAATTTTAATTATTTAATTTGTGACGCTGACTTGACTGCCGGTTATTGGAGGGAAACGATTTCCTCAACATCAATGCCATAGTAAAACGCTGTTTTTGGATATAAATATCAACTTGATAGAACTAAAAATGCATGCATTGTCTAACATAATGTCCTAGGAGTGTCATCTGATGGAGATTGTAAAAGGTTAGTGTATCATTTTAGCTGGTTTTATGGTTTTGGTGACCCTGTCTTTGACTTGACAAAACATTACACACAACTCTTGTAAATGTACTGTCCTAACATACTCTAAATTTATGCTTTCGCCGTAAAACCTTTTTGAAATCGTAAAACGTGGTTAGATTAAGGAGATGTTTATCTTTCAAATGGTGTAACATAGTTGTATTTTTGAAAAATTTGAATTTTGACATTTATTTGGATTCAAATTTGCCGCTCTTGAAATGCACCTGCTGTTGATGGAGTGCACCACGGGTGGCACGCTAGCGTCCCACCTAGCCCCAAGAGGTTAAGCTAGGGGGTTCTACCACCATTGTAATCCAAACCAGAACAGATGTGTGCGTCATCAGGCGTTAACAAGCTAGAACTGATATGGAGAGATAATGGTGAAGAACGGTCTAGGGAAGCTATTTTCATATAGAGGGAGGGGACTCTATACGTTATGCAAATACAGAATCCTATAAAGATAGGACTCTGTAATATGAGAAGTTAGTATTTTTCATGGAAGGGCTCGGCTCTGTTGCGTGTGTAATAGGGTCCTTCCATGGAAGGGCTCAGCTTTGTTACTTTGTATTAAAGCCTATATTGAATTCAAAAGTTCTTGTAAGAGTGTTATATTTTTGAAGCAATATTCCACAACATATTTGGCGAGCTAGCCAGGAGATCGAAGGGACCTCAGACAGTGGCGTTCTTGGCTGGTGACAGTTTCTCTGGACAATCTCACAAACGGGTGGCCGCCCAACTATATACAGGTAAGCTTGTTCTTACAATAGTTGAAATGTTTGTGTAGATTGCTTCAGGACTTCTGTCTCAGCGGAGGGGACGTCACGTAGGTCTCTCTTTAAAACTCCTAAAAAAACAGAAACACTGAGAGCTTTTGAATTCAATAAACTGCATGCATGCATGAATTTTGGGGGTTGTTAAATGCAATTATATGTGTAAATTGTGAGGACTAGGTGTGTGTTGAGTGGTAGACCTTGCTGGTGTCGGGTGTTTAGCGGAGGGGGCTTGCACGTGCGTTGTTTGGACCGTTCAACGGACCTGCATGTTTGGGCCGGTTGGTTGGGGTTGTCCCGTCTGATTTTGCTTGGCCGAGCTCGACTGTTTCAGGACCTGTTTTGGGATGTGCGTTAACACAGCCCAAGCAACCTGATCAGGCGGATCGTGTTGGGTGTGTGATTTGGGTTGCCCCTCCTGCTGGGCCATTCATCTGGGGACCTTGTGTAGCCCTATTGGTGCGTGTGTTTGCTCTCTCTAGTGGGACTGTCTGGCCTGGTGTGGGGCTGCTGCTGCCTGCACATATGGTCAAAACAAATCAACAATTAGATAGATAGGACGCAGGAAAACATTGACCCGATTAGGCGAGGTTCAACTGCAAAACAAACCTACAGATAAAACGCTCCGTCTAGCTAACGGGGTCGGTAGGTCAGTAGGTCACACCTCGTTGCTGCTCTGAGGAACAGAGTATAGCAGGGAGGAGGTGAGTGGGATATGAAGGGAAACTGACCCGTTTAGGCAGAATTTCCATCATATCATAGAATCCTGTATAATAAAGTCTCCTATGTTGAGGAAGTGAAGCAGGTGAGGCTAAAAAGTTATAGGTTGTTGTAGGGAAAACATAGTGTGTATGAACAAATGTGGAAAAGAAATCTGAATGAGTGAAAATAAAGGCCTGAATGAGTGAAAGTTTCTCTGTGTCAAGGGAGTGAAACAGGGCAGGAAGCAATAAAGAGAAATATTGTGTGTGTGTCAGTTGGTCCGGAGGAGGAATGCGCAAGCCTCTCTGTGACAGGAGATCAAGTGTAATAGGAGAATAGTGCGTACTGGGAAGAATAAATAAATCAAAGGGTATTGATTAAAAGGAACTATGAAAAGGTTCCACATTTACATAATAAATGTGTTAAATAAATATTCTGGGATGCATAGAACTTGTCGAATAAAGTATTAAACAAGGCACATATAGTATATACTGGTGTGTGAAGTAGAGAGATAAAACATACAGATAGGCATAAAATATACTATATGGTTAAAACAAACCATAAATAACAACAACAAATACATGGTATAGGTCTGTAGTACTTACAAGAGATATTACTAAACCATAAAGGGCAGTAGGGGGAAGCAGTGGGCAACTAAACACTTTGAAGCTGCAGAACAGAAGGGTCAGGTTACAATAACTAGGAGAGAGAGAGTGGGTCTGGAGAAATCTGGTAAAATAGGAACTAGGACTGGGAATAGATAGAGTGAAACAGGAGCAAAGCAATGAGTAACAATCAGATAAGATATAGTGAGTGAATAAATATAAACAAAAAGGATAGACATTACAAATAATTAAATCAAAAGGAAAATAGCAAGGAGGATTTAATAAATTAAAGCTAAGCTGTAGACAATCGATAAAATGAATAAGACCAGTAGAGATTTTAGGGACTAGACACCCCCTAAGTAAAGAGGAGATAATAAAAACCTCTATGAAATGGGAAAAACGCACAAGAAAATTAAACACCAAATGGCCTGCAGTGGGAACATTGGATGTCTCTGTGTGTGAGGAAATGGAAACTCTGATAAAGAACTATACACCCAAGGACAAGAAACAAAAAGGAAAAATAAACGAGAAAGAGAAAATAAAATACTAAAAATGTTTAAAGAAGAAGGAGTGGGTTTGTTACAAAGCATGAAGACAGCAAGAGAAATACTAAAGAAGAATGATAAAACAAGCAAAGAGAAAACGGAGTGGGGGACCAGCCCCCCGCCGTATTCCAATGGACAGTTTCCCATGATAACTGGACACATGGAAATAAAAGGGGAAGTGGAAGTGACGGAAGAAAGGGAAGGGACCACCACACCTAGAGCAATGTGTGCACCTTCACATTCAACAGAAAAAGGCAAGAAAATAACTATGAAGCATATAGGAACAAAAGAAGAAGGTTTCAATTGCTATAGTGGCCTGAGGAAAGCCCTAACAGTAATGGAAACAGCAGTAGGAGAAAGGGAGACATCAGAGCTACAAACAAGAAGAGCGAAAGACCAAACAGAGGGGAACTCCAGGAAAAGCCGAAACACACTAGCAGAATGGGCATCAGGTAATAGTCCTAGCTAGACAGAAGAAGAAGAGGAAGAGAATGATAGATCCTGTAGGATACAAATAGAGAGAGAAGGCCAAATAGTGGCACAAAGAATAGAAGAGGAACTAGAACGGTCAAAATCAATACACGAAGAGAACATAAGAAGGAAAGAAAGACAGGATGACGCCTTGGCCCGTAGTATGAATGAGAGCCTGAGAAATGAGCCTGCAGGGAACTATTGCAGGGCTCGTAGGGAAGGGTCTAGGAAATAATCTGGTTATTATGAAAAACAGTGTCCGATCCTGATAAAAGGAGAGCAAGGACACGATATACCATGGGCTGCGCAGGACCTGGAGGGGTTGGTTGTCCGCTTGCCAGATCTCCATGAGGGAGCAGGGAAGTGGATCAGAACCTTTGAAGAATACACGATGGGGAAATTGCTGGCGGTGGGTGACATAAAGGCATTGCTAGCGAGGGTGACGAGCGTGCAGAGAATGGGAGAAATCATGCAGGATGGTGGAATCAACGGCACAGATTGGGAGGTGATGAAGGATGGACTGATGTTTGACAGGTATAGGACCTGCCATCTGGCGTGCATTAATTGTCAGATTCAACAGAAGATCTCTTTGTTTCTTGGGACCCAGAACAAGCATCTCTGTTTTGTCCGAGTTTAAAAGTAGAAAGTTTGCAGCCATCCACTTCTTTATGTCTGAAACACAGGCTTCTAGCGAGGGCAATTTTGGGGCTTCACCATGTTTCATTGAAATGTACAGCTGTGTGTCGTCCGCATAGCAGTGAAATTTAACATTATGTTTTCGAATGACATCCCCAAGAGGTAAAATATATAGTGAAAACAATAGTGGTCCTAAAACGGAACCTTGAGGAACACCGAAATTTACAATTGATTTGTCAGAGGACAAACCATTCACAGAGACAAACTGATATCTTTCCGACAGATAGGATCTAAACCAGGCCAGAACTTGTCCATGTAGACCAATTTGGGTTTCCAATCTCTCCAAAAGAATGTGGTGATCGATGGTATCAAAAGCGGCACTAAGATCTAGGAGCACGAGGACAGATGCAGAGCCTCGGTCTGACGTCATTAAAAGGTCATTTACCACCTTCACAAGTGCAGTCTCAGTGCTATGATGGAGTCTAAAACCAGACTGAAGCGTTTCGTATACATTGTTTGTCTTCAGGAAGGCAGTGAGTTGCTGTGCAACAGCTTTTTCAAAAAATTTTGAGAGGAATGGAAGATTCGATATAGGCCGATAGTTTTTTATAATTTCTGGATCAAGATTCGGCTTTTTCAAGAGAGGCTTTATTACTGCCTCTTTTAGTGAGCTTGGTACACATCCGGTGGATAGAGAGCCGTTTATTATGTTCAACATAGGAGGGCCAAGCACAGGAAGCAGCTCTTTCAGTAGTTTAGTTGGAATAGGGTCCAGTATGCAGCTTGAGGGTTTGGAGGCCATGATTATTTTCATAATTGTGTCAAGAGATATAGTACTAAAACACTTTAGTATCTCCCTTGATCCTAGGTCCTGGCAGAGTTGTGTAGACTCAGGACAATGGAGCTTTGGAGGAATACCCAGATTTAAAGAGGAGTCTGTAATTTGCTTTCTAATGATCATGATCTTTTCCTCAAAGAAGTTCATGAATTTATCACTGCTGAAGTGAGAGCCATCCTCTCTTGGGGAATGCTGCTTTTTAGTTAACCTCTATAGGGTAGGTGGCACCAAATCGTCCCACCTACGTAACAGCCAGTGTAATCCCGTGGCGCGTTATTCAAAAACCTCAAAAATGCAAAAACTTCAATTTTTCAAACATATGACTATTTTACACCATTTTAAAGACAAGTCTCTCGTTAATCTAACCACACTGTCCGATTTCAAAAAGGCTTTACAACGAAAGCAAAACATTAGATTATGTCAGCAGAGTACCCAGCCAGAAATAATCAGACACCCATTTTTCAAGCTAGCATATAATGTCACATAAACCCAAACCACAGCTAAATGCAGGACTAACCTTTGATGATCTTCATCAGATGACAACCCTAGGACATTATGTTATACAATACATGCATGTTTTGTTCAATCAATTTCATATTTATATCAAAAACCAGCTTTTTACATTAGCATGTGACTAGCATGTGACTAGCATTCCCACCGAACACTGCCGGTGAATTTACAAAATTACTCACGATAAACATTCACTAAAAGCATAACAATTATTTTAAGAATTATAGATACAGAACTCCTCTATGCACTCGATATGTCCGATTTTAAAATAGCTTTTCGGTGAAAGCACATTTTGCAATATTCTCAGTAGATAGCCCGGCATCACAGGGCTAGCTATTTAGACACCCAGCAAGTTTAGCACTCACCAAAGTCAGATTTACTATAAGAAAAATGTTATTACCTTTGCTGTCTTCGTCAGAATGCACTCCCAGGACTTCTACTTCAATAACAAATGTTGGTTTGGTTCAAAATAATCCATAGTTAAATCCAAACAGCGGCGTTTTGTTCGTGCGTTCAAGACACTATCCGAAAGGGAAAATAAGGGTGACGAGCATGGCGCAATTCGTGACAAAAAATTTCTAAATATTCCATTACCATACTTCGAAGCATGTCAACCGCTGTTTAACTTCTTGGGGCTATGTGGGACGCTAGCGTGCCACCCGTGATGCACCCTATCAACAGCAGGTGCATAGAGCGGCAAATTTGAAACCAAATAAATGGTAAAATTCAAATTTTTCAAACATACAACTATCTTACACCCTTTGAAAGATAAACATCTCCTTAATCTAACCACGTTGTCCGATTTCAAAAAGGTTTTACGGCGAAAGCATAAAGTTAGATTATGTTAGGAGAGTACATTGACAATAGCTGTGTGTAATGTTTTGTCAATTCAAAGACAGGGGTCACCAAAAACATAAAACCAGCTAAAATGATGCACTAACCTTTTACAATCTCCATCAGATGACACTCCTAGGACATTATGTTAGACAATGCATGCATTTTTAGTTCTATCAAGTTCATATTTATATCCAAAAACAGCGTTTTACTATGGCATTGATGTTGAGGAAATCGTTTCCCTCCAATAACCGGCAGTCAAGTCAGCACCACAAATTAAATAATTAAAATTAGAAAACATTGGTAAAATATTATATTGTCATTTAAAGAATTATAGATTTACATCTCTTGAACGCAATCAACTTGCCAGATTTAAAAATAACCTTACTGGAAAATCACACTTTGCAATAATCTGAGCACTGCGCCCAGAAAAATATGCTTTGCTATACAGACAAACGGCCATGTTGGAGAGATCTAAAATCGAAAATACTATGTAAATAATCCATTACCTTTGATTCTCTTCATCAGATGTCACTTCCCGGAATCCCAGGTCCATAACGAATGTAGTTTTGTTCAAAAAAGCTCATCATTTATATCCAAAAAGATCCGTGTTGTTAGCACATGATCTAAGCCAGCCGGACTTCTCGTCATGAACGAGGGGAAAAAATATATTTACGTTCGTTCAAACATGTCAAACGTTGTATAGCATAAATCATTAGTGCCTTTTTTAACCAGAACATGAATAATATTCAAGGTGGACGAATGCATTCTCTTTTATAACGTATTGGAACGAGGGTACCCAACATGAACTCGCGCGCCAGAGTCTAATCGGCCATCACCGTTCCATGGCTCTTGTTCGGTCAGATCTCACAGTAAAAGACTCAAAACACTTTGTAAAGGCTGGTGACATCTAGTGGAAGCAATAGGAAGTGCCAAAACATTAATCAACCCCTGTGTGTTTCAATGGCATAGGCTTAAAGGTCATTCAACACATCAGGTATCCACTTCCTGTCAGAAAATGTCTCAGGGTTTTGCCTGCCAAATGAGTTCTGTTATACTCACAGACACCATTCAAACAGTTTTAGAAACTTTAGGGTGTTTTCTATCCATATATAATAAGTATATACATATTCTAGTTACTGGGTAGGATTAGTAACCAGATTAAATCGGGTATGTTTTTTTATCCAGCCGTGAAAATACTGCCCCCTAGCCCCAACAGGTTAAAATCAATTTTTATGCCATTTTTCTCATAAAAAAGCTATAATATTCCGACCGGGAATCTGCGTTTAGGTAAACAGACGAAAGAAAATAAAGCATTCGGTCGACTCGGCACGCGCCTAAGCCCATAGTACTCTGATCGGCCACTTGCCAAAAGCGATAATGTGTTTCAGCCAGAGGCTGCCTCAATATCGTTCAGCTTTTTCCCGGGCTCTGAGAGCCTATGGGAGCCGTAAGAAGTGTCACGTTAGAGCAAAGATCCTCAGTCTTCAATAAAAAGAGCCAAGATGAAACACAACTTGTCAGACAGGCCACTTCCTGCATGGAATCTTCTCAGGTTTTGGCCTGCCATTTGAGTTCTGTTATACTCAAAAAATAGGATGATCGAGCAGCAGTGAGGGCTCTTCGATACTGCACGGTACTGTCTTTCCAAGCTAGTCGGAAGACTTCCAGTTTGGTGTGGCGCCATTTCCGTTCCAATTTTCTGGAAGCTTGCTTCAGAGCTCGTGTATTTTCTGTATACAAGGGAGCTAGTTTCTTATGACAAATGTTTTTACTTTTTACGGGTGCAACTGCATCTAGGGTATTGCGCAAGGTTAAATTGAGTTCCTCGGTGGTTAACTGATTTTTGTCATCTGACGTCCTTGGGCAGGCAGAGGGAGTCTGGAAGGGCATCAAGGAATATTTGGGTTGTCTGAGAATTTATAGCACGACTTTTAATGCTTCTTGGTTGGGGTCTGAGCAGATTATTTGTTGCGATTGCGAATGTAATAAAATGGTGGTCCGATAGTCCAGGGTTATGAGGAAAAACATTAAGATCCACAACATTTATTCCATGGGACAAAACTAGGTCCAGAGTATGACTGTGGCAGTGAGTAGGTCCAGAGACATGTTGGACAAAACCCACTGAGTCGATGATGGCTCCGAAAGCCTTTTGGAGTTGGATCTGTGGACTTTTCCATGTGAATATTAAAGTCACCAAAAATTTGAATATTATCTGCGATGACTACAAGGTCCGATAGGAATTCAGGGAACTCAGTGAGGAACGCTGCATATGGCCCAGGAGGCCTGTAAACAGTAGCTATAAAAAGTGATTGAGTAGGCTGCATAGATTTCATGACTAGAAGCTCAAAAGACAAAAACGTCGTTGTTGTTTTTTTTGGGGTAAATTTAAATTTGCTATCATAAATGTTAGCAACACCTCCGCCTTTGCGGGATGCGCGGGGGATATGGTCACTAGTGTAACCAGGGGGTGAGGCCTCATTTAACACAGTAAATTCATCAGGCTTAAGCCATGTTTCAGTCAGGCCAATCACATCAAGATTATGATCAGTGATTAGTTCATTGACTATAACTGCCTTTGAAGTGAGGGATCTAACATTAAGTAGCCCTATTTTGAGATGTGAGGTATCACAATCTCTTTCAATAATGGCAGGGATGGAGGAGGTCTTTATACTAGTGAGATTGCTAAAGCGAATACCGCCATCTTTAATTTTGCCCAACCTAGATCGAGGCACAGACACGGTCTCAATGGGGATAGCTGAGCTGACTACACTGACTGTGCTAGTGGCAGACTCCACTAAGCTGGCAAGCTGGCTAACAGCACCCTATTTCATTGGGGAGCTAGAGGAGTTAGAGCCCTGTCTATGTTCGTAGATAAGATGAGAGCACCCCTCCAGCTAGGATGGAGTCCGTCACCCCTCAACAGGCCAGGCTTGGTCCTGTTTATGGGTGAGTCCCAGAAAGAGGGCCAATTATCTACTAATTCTATCTTTTGGGAGGGGCAGAAAACAGTTTTCAACCAGCGATTGAGTTGTGAGACTCTGCTGTAGAGCTCATCACTCCCCCTAACTGAGGGGGCCAAAGTACTTCCCACTAAGACAGCGCACCGTCCGACCGATGCCAGGATGACCAGAGGAGTGTGACGTGTGGGCCCAATAGATCAAACGGTCGCGCACAGCAGAAGGAACGTACAGACGCCCAGCTGGACACTGGGGTGGAGTGGGATCTGTACGTAACGCCCGCTCGATGTCCACGTCCAGCTCCCACACCACCGGTGCCACCAGGCAAGAGGCCGGAAGTATGGGAGTGTGATCCATGGACCGCTCCTCTGTGTCATACATCCGGGACAGTGCGTCTGCCTTAGCGTCCTGGGAACCTGGTCTGTAGGACAGGGTGAAAACAAAACGGGTAAAGAACACGGCCCACCTTGCCTGGCAATGGTTCAGTCTCCTCGTCGCCCGGATGTACTCTAGATTGCGGTGGTCAGTCCAGATGAGAAAAGGGTGTTTAGCCCCCTCAAGCCAATGTCTCCACGCCTTCAGAGCCTTGACAACAGCCAACAGCTCCCGGTCCCCCACATCATAGTTTCGCTCCGCCGGGCTGAGCTTCTTCGAAAAGAAAGGACAGGGGCGGAGCTTTGGTGGCATACCCGAGCGCTGAGAGAACACGGCTCCTATCCCAGCCTAGGACGCGTCCACCTCCACTATGAACGCAAAGAGGGATCCGGATGAGCCAGCATGGGAGCTGAGGTAAACAGAGCCTTCAGGTGACCAAAGCCCTGTCCGCCTCAGCTGACCACTGCAGTCGCACCGGTCCCCCCTTCAGCAGTGAGGTAATGGGAGCCACTACCTGACCAAAACCCCGGATAAACCTCCGGTAGTAATTGGCAAACACTAGAAACCGCTGCACTTCCTTTACCGTGGTGGGAGTCGGCCAATTTCGCACGGCTGAAATGCGGTCACTCTCCATCTCCACCCCTGAAGTGGAAATGCAATACCTTATGAAGGAGACGGACTGTTGGAAGAACAGACATTTCTCAGCCTTGACGTACAGATCATGCTCCAACAGTCGACCAAGCACTCTGCGCACCAGGGACACATGCGCAGCGCGTGTAGCGGAGTATATCAGAATGTTGCAGTTCCCAGAAAATCTCATCTACAAATGCCTGGAAGACTGATGGAGCATTCATCAACCCGTACGGCATGACGAGGTACTCATAGTGCCCTGAGGTGGTACTAAATGCTGTCTTCCACTCGTCCCCCTCCCGGATACGCACCAGGTTGTAAGCGCTCCTGAGATCCAATTCTGTGAAGAAGCGCACCCCGTGCATTGACTCTATCGCACTGGCTATGAGAGGCAGCGGGTAGCTTTACCTCACAGTGATTTGGTTGATACCTCGATAGTCAATGCACGGGCGCAGACCTCCATTCTTCTTCTTCACAAAAAAGAAACTCGAAGAGGCAGGTGAAACTGAGGGCTGAATGTACCCATGCCCCAGGGATTCGGAGACATATGTTTCCATAGCCGCCGTCTCATCCTGTGACAGGGGATACACGTGACTCCTGAGAAGTGCTGTGTCTACCAGGAGATTTATCGCACAATCCCCCCGTCGATGGGGTGGTAATTGAGTCGCGAGAGCGAATTGAGTCGCGAGAGCCAAATCGGCATATTCAGAGGGATGCGCACGGTGGAGACCTGGTCTGGACTTTCCACCATAGTAACACCGATGGAAACCCCTAAACACCTCCCGAGCACTTTCATGACCACCCCTTGAGAGCCCTCTGTTGCCACAAAATAGTGGGGTCATGACAGGCCAACACCACCGGAAACGCAGGAGAATCAATAAGGAAAAAACGAATTCTCTCCTTGTGACCCTCCTGCGTCAACATGCCCAGTGGAGCGGTATCCACAGGAACAATGGGGATCCCTAAACTATGGGCAAATGCTTTGTCAATGAAATTCCCAACTGCGCCTGAATCTATGAGCGCCTTATGCTGGGAATGCGGGGAAAACTAAGGAAACTTTATAAACAAAAACATGTGAGCAACAGGGGGCTCTGAGTAAGCCTGGTGCCGACTCACCTGGGGTGACACGAGAGTGCCCTGCTTGCCGTTTTGACTTCCAGAGGAACCACCCCAGCACCGACCAGCAGTGTGCCCTCTGCGGCCACAGATGGTACAGGGAATGGCCCCTCCTCCGGTAGCCCTACGCGCATCACCTCCCAGCTCCATGGGTGGAACTCACAGGCCCCAATCCAGATGTCCGCAGGTAGCCAGCAGGTTATCCAGCCGGATGGACAGGTCCACCAGCTGGTCAAACGTTATAGTGGTATCCCTGCAGGCCAACTGCTGACGGACGTCCTTGTGCAGGCTGCACCGGTAGTGATCGATCAGGGCCCTGTCGTTCCATCCCGCGCTGGTGGCCAGGGTCTGGAAGTCCAAGGCGAACTCCTGTGCGCTCCTCGTCCCCTGCCTCAAGTGGAACAGACATTCACCCGCCGCTCTACCCTCAGGCGGGTGGTCGAAAACTGCCCGAAAGCGACGGGTGAACTCTGCGTAATGGTCCAACACCGCTTCTCCGTCCCCCATACGGCATTGGCCCACTCCAGGGCTTACCCTGAGAGACAGGAGACGAGTGTGGACACGCTCTCACGTCCCGAAGGAGCCGGGTGGATGGTCGCCAGGTAGAGTTACAGCTGGAGTAGGAACCCCTAGCATCCGGCAGCCACCCCATCATACTCCCACGGGAGCGCGAGCCTAATCCCACTGGGACCAGGTGAAGGAGGGGTGAACGGTGGTGGCTTTTGTAGTGGTTCCAGAGATGGAGGCGCTGGCAGAACTCCTCCTCTCTCCCATCGGTCCATCATCTGCAGCACGCGATCCATAGCGGTGCCGAGATGTTGCAACATGGTCTCATGCTGCTGGATACGTTCCTCGACATTGAAAGGGGGGTTGTCTGCTCCTGCTGACTCCATATTAAGGTGCGTGTTTCTGTAATGGTCTGGGTGTAGCTGGTGCAGAGGAGTCAGGCGCAGGACAGCAGAGATGAGTAATTAACCTGTTGGGTCTAGGGGGCAGCATTTGCACGTCTGGATAAAAAAAATGTACCCGATTTAATCTGGTTACTAATCCTACCCAGTAACTAGAATATGCATATACTTATTATATATGGATAGAAAACACTCTAAAGTTTCCAAAACTGTTTGAATGGTGTCTGTGAGTATAACAGAACTCATTTGGCAGGCAAAACCCTGAGACATTTTCTGACAGGAAGTGGATACCTGATGTGTTGTATTGACTTTAAACCTCTCCCATTGAAAAACACAGGGGTTTAGGAATATTTTGGCACTTCCTATTGCTTCCACTAGATGTCACCAGCCTTTACAAAGTGTTTTGAGTCTTCTGGAGGGAGATCTGACCGAACAAGAGCCATGGAACGGTGATGTCCCATTAGACACCTGGCGCGCTACTTCATGTTGGGTACCCTCGTTCCAATACGTTATAAAAGGCTATGCATTCGTCCACCTTGAATATTATTCATGTTCTGGTTAAAAAAGGCCCTAATGATTTATGCTATACAACGTTTGACATGTTTGAACGAACGGAAATATATTTTTTCCCCTCGTTCATGACGAGAAGTCCGGCTGGCTTACATCATGTGCTAACGAGACGGAGATTTTTGGACATAAATGATGAGCTTTTTTGAACAAAACTACATTCGTTATGGACCTGTGATACCTGGAAGTGACATCTGATGAAGAGAATCAAAGGTAATGGATTATTTACATAGTATTTTCGATTTTAGATCTCCCCAACATGACGTCTAGTCTGTATCGCAACGCGTATTTTTCTGGGCACAGTGCTCAGATTATTGCAAAGTGTGATTTCCCAGTAAGGTTATTTTTAAATCTGGCAAGTTGATTGCGTTCAAAAGATGTAAATCTATAATTCTTTAAATGACAATATAATATTTTACCAATGTTTTCTAATTTTAATTATTTAATTTGTGACGCTGACTTGACTGCCGGTTATTGGAGGGAAACGATTTCCTCAACATCAATGCCATAGTAAAACGCTGTTTTTGTATATAAATATGAACTTGATAGAACTAAAAATGCATGCATTGTCTAACATAATGTCCTAGGAGTGTCATCTGATGGAGATTGTAAAAGGTTAGTGTATCATTTTAGCTGGTTTTATGGTTTTGGTGACCCTGTCTTTGACTTGACAAAACATTACACACAACTCTTGTAAATGTACTGTCCTAACATACTCTAAATTTATGCTTTCGCCGTAAAACCTTTTTGAAATCGTAAAACGTGGTTAGATTAAGGAGATGTTTATCTTTCAAATGGTGTAACATAGTTGTATTTTTGAAAAATTTGAATTTTGACATTTATTTGGATTCAAATTTGCCGCTCTTGAAATGCACCTGCTGTTGATGGAGTGCACCACAGGTGGCACGCTAGCGTCCCACCTAGCCCCAAGAGGTTAAAGTAACTTTACTCAAAATACCAAGTACATGTAGAATTACCAAGCCCACACAAACGGACCGAAATACAATAAACAAACACGCACAAAAACCATGGGGAAAACAGAGGGTTAAATAATGAACATGTAATTGGGGAATTGAAACCAGGTGTGTAAAACAAAGACAAAACAAATGGAAAATGAAAAGTGGACCGGCGAAGGCTAGAAAGCTGATGACGTCGAACAAGGAGAGGGACAGACTTCGGCGGAAGTCGTGACATCTATACTGATGCTCAGCTTGTTTGATTGCCTTGCGGAGGGAATAGGTACACTGTTCGTATTCGGTCATGTTTCTGGTCACCTTGCCCTGATGAAAAGCAGTGGTTCGCGCTTTCAGTTTTGCGCGAATGCAGCCGTCAATCCACGGTTTCTGGTTGGGGAATGTTTTAATAGACGCTGTGGGTACAACATCACCGATGCACTTGCTAATAAACTCGCTCACCGAATCAGCGTATTCATCAATGTTGTTGTTCAACGTTATGTGGTACACATCCCAGTCCACGTGATCGAAGCAATCTTGAAGCGTGGAATCCGATTGGTCGGACCAGCGTTGAACAGACCTGATTGTGGGTGCTTCCTGTTTTAGTTTCTGTCTATAGGCTGGGAGCAACAAAATGGAGTCGTGGTCAGCTTTTCCAAAAGGAGGGCGGGGGAGGGCCTTATATGCGTCGCGGAAGTTAGAATAACAATGATCCAGCATTTTGCCAGCCCAGGTTGCGCAATTGATATGCTGATAGAAATTAGGGAGCCTTGTTTTCAGATTAGCCTTGTTATAATCCCCAGCTACAAATCAAATAAAATGTATTTATATTGCCCTTCTTACATCAGCTGATATCTCAAAGTGCTGTACAGAAACCCAGCCTAAAACCCCAAACAGCAAGCAATGCAGGTGTAGAAGCACGGTGGCTAGGAAAAACTCCCAAGAAAGGCCAAAACCTAGGAAGAAACCTAGAGAGGAACCAGGCTATGAGGGGTGGCCAGTCCTCTTCTGGCTGTGCCGGGTGGAGATTATAACAGCACATGGCCAAGATGTTCAAATGTTCATAAATGACCAGCATTGTCAAATAATAATAACCATAGTAGTTGTCGAGGGTGCAACAAGTCAGTAACACAATAGTAAGTGTCAGTTGGCTTTTTCATAGCCGATCTTTGAGAGTATCTCTACCGCTCCTGCTGTCTCTAGAGAGTTGAAAACAGCAGGTCTGGGACAGGTAGCACGTCCAGTGAATAGGTCAGGGTTCCAGCAGGTCTGGGACAACAGGTCTGGGACAGGTAGCACGTCCGGTGAACAGATCAGGGTTCCATAGCTGCGGGCAGAACAGTTGGAACTGGAGCAGCAGCACGGCCAGGTGAACTGGGCACAGCAAGGAGTCATCAAGCCAGGTAGTCCTGAGGCATGGTCCTAGGGCTCAGGTCCTCCGAGAGAGAGAAAGAAAGAAAGAGAAAGAGAGAATTAGAGAGAGCATATTTAAATTCACACAGGACACCGGAAAAGACAAGAGAAATACTCCAGATGTGACAGACTGACCCTAGCCCCCCGACACATAAACTACTGCAGCATAAATACTGGAGGCTGAGACAGGAGGGGTCAGGAGACACTGTGGCCCCATCCGATGAAACCTCCGGACGGGGCCAAACAGGTAGGATATAACCCCACCCACTTTTCCAAAGCACAGCCTCCACACCACTGGAGGGATATCTCCAACCACCAACATACCATCCCGTGACAAGGCCGAGTATAGCCCACAAAGATCTCCGCCACGGCACAGCCCAAGGGGGGGCGCCAACCCAGACAGGAAGACCACGTCAGTGACTCAACCCACTCAAGTGACGCACCCCTCTCAGGGACGGCATGGAAGAACACCAGTAAGCCAGTGACTCAGCCCCCGTAATAGGGGTAGAGGCAGAGAATCCCAGTGGAAAGAGGCTACAATAAATGCAGCCTCAGGATATGTGGTTTCCAGTTTACATAGAGTTGAATGACGTTCTTTCAGGGCTGTCGATGTGTCTTCTTGGGGGGGAATATACACGACTGTGATTATGATCGAAGAGAATTCTCTTGGTAGATAATGCGGTCGGCATTTGATTGTGAGGAATTCTAAGTCAGGTGAACAAAAGGACTTGAGTTCCTGTATGTTGTTATGATCACACCACGTCTCATTAATCATAAGGCATACACACCCGCCCTTCTTCTTACCAGAGAGATGCTTGTTTCTGTCGGCGCGATGCGTGAAGAAACCAGGTGTCTGTACCGACTCCGATAGCGTGTTTCGAGTGAGCCATGTTTCCATGAAACAAAGAACGTTACAGTCTCTGATGTCTCTCTGGAAGGCAACCTTTGCTCGGATTTTGTCTACCTTGTCAAGAGACTGGACATTGGCGAATAGTATGCTCAAGAGCGGTGCGCGATGTGCCCGTCTACGGAGCCTGACCAGAAGTCAGCTCAGTCTGCCGTTTCTACGGCGCCATTATTTTGGGTCGCCAGCTGGGATCCGATCCATTGTCCTGGGTGGTGGGCCAAACAGAGGATCCGCTTTGGGAAAGTCGTATTCCTGAGTTGACGTTACTCTTATATCCAATAGTTCCTCCCAACTGTATGTAATAAAACCTAAGATTTCTTGGTGTAACAATGTAAGAAATAACACATAAAAAAACAAAATACTACATAGTTTCCTTGGAACGGGTAGCGAGGCGGCCATCTCTGTCGGCACCGGAAGTTCAGCAGATGTCAGTTGCGGTCACCAACGCGCTGGATAACGTACTGTAACAGCCTAACCAGCTCTGCAAGGGCGAGCTTGTGCTTCTAGTTCCGATAGTGCAGTAATATCTAACAAGTAGTCTAACAATTCCACAACAACCATCTAATTCACACAAATCTAAAGGGGTGAATGAGAATATCTACATGTTTTTTTATTTTTTTTATTTTTTAAATCTTTATTTTAACAGGGAAAACAGACTGAGACCTGGATCTCTTTTACGGCTGTGCCCTGTGTAAACATGTTGACATGTACAGTTTTAGGCATACAGACAAGAACATTTCAAACATACAAAACAAAGACACAATTCAACAGAAACAATCACAGACAACATCATATTGATCCTCCATAACATTTTTGAAATGGGCAAGGGACACCAGAGTGTCTAACTTAAGTTGGATCTGCAGTTTGTTCCATAAATAAGGCGCAAAGGAACTAAAGGCAGTCCTACCCAACTCTGTGGAGACCGCAAGAGTCTCTAATGTAATCCACATCTGTGATCTGGTTTTAAAATTTGTATATCTAGTGGAAATTAATGATGATATATATGGAGGTAGTTTTAAAAGAAGCGCTTTATAAATAAACAAGAGAGCATGTTGCTCTCGCCTCACAGATAGAGAGGCCCAACCCACATGTTGATATAGGATACAGTGATGAGTTTTGTAACTATCACCCGTGATAAACCTGAGTGCACAATGGTAAATAGCATCCAGTGGTTTTAATGTGTTTGCCGATGCATGCATATAGATAATATCACCATAATCTAAAACGGACATAAAAGTAGCCTGCACAATTTGTTTTCTATTTACAAAGGACAGACAAGCCCTGTTTCTGTAAAGGAACCCTATCTTGAATTTGAGCTTTTTTCCCAATTCAGTAACATGTTTTTAAAAGAAAGCCTATCATCTAACCATACCCCTAAATATTTATATGCAGAGACCTGTTTGATTTGAGTACCATCCAAGCTAGTGATTACAAAAGTGTTTCTAACTGAGAGTTTAGACCTAGAAAAAAACATGACATTTGTTTTCTTAGCGTTTAAAACAAGTTTAAGCTGTAAAAGAGACCCCTGTAGTATCCTAAAATCAGACTCCAACTGCATTAAAGCTTGGTCCGCTGTTGGAGCAATAGAGTACATCACTGTGTCATCTGCATATAAATGGAATTTACAGTATCTGACATCATCACCAATGTTGTTTATATAAAGTGAGAACAATAGTGGGCCAATTATTGAACCCTGAGGGACCCCTTTAAGTAACTGTAAGGAGTCAGACTTGACCCCGTCGACCATGACGGCCTGAGTTCTATCTTTAAGATAGTCATAAAACCATCGGCAGGCATCAGTGCCCACTCCTATAGATGACAGCTTACTCAAAAGGATAGCATGGTCTACAGTGTCAAAAGCTTTTGACAAATCTACAAACAACGCAGCACAGTGCTTTCTATCATCTAAGGCATTTGCAATATCATTTACAACAAGCATAGTGGCCGATGTGGTACAGTGTTTAGATGTAAAACCAGATTGATTGGTGCTAAGAATACTGTTAGCAGAAAGAAAAGACTGTAACTGTTTGTTGACTATAGATTCTAGGATCTTTGCCAGACAAGGGAGCCTAGAGATGGGTCAATAGTTATCCAAATCACTACCGTCACCTCCCTTATGTAATGGCAGAACAAAAGCTGCTTTCCACACCTTAGGGATAATTCCTGTGCTTAACCTGTTGGGGCTAGGGGGCAGTGATTTCACGGCCGGATAAAAAACGTACCCGATTTAAACTGGTTACTACTCTTGCCCAGAAACGAGAATATGCATATAATTAGTAGATTTGGATAGAAAACACCCTAAAGTTTCTAAAACTGTTTGAATGGTGTCTGTGAGTATAACAGAACTCATATGGCAGGCCAAAACCTGAGAAGATTCCATGCAGGAAGTGCCCTGTCTGACAATTTGTTGTCCTTCTGTTGCATCTCTATCGACATTACAGCATCTGTGCTGTTACGTGACACTTTCTAAGGCTTCCATTGGCTCTCTAAAGCGTTCAGAAAGCAGAATGACGTGTCTCCTGTCTCTGGGCAAAGTACAGCAGCAGAGTTTGTAAGTGGCCAGCCTGGGGACAGTGAGACTGAGATGCGCTTTCAAGAGACTTCTCCATTTTTTTCATTCAGTCTTTGAATGAATACAACGTTGTCCGGTTGGAATATTATCGCTATTTCATGAGAAAAATAGCATAAAAATGTATTTTTAACAGCGTCTGACATGCTTCTAAGTACGGTAATGGAATATTTTGAATTTTTTTGTCAGATGACACTCCTAGGACATTATGTTATACAATACATGCATGTTTTGTTCAATCAAGTTCATATTTATGTCAAAAAACAGCTTTTTATATTAGCATGTGATGTTCAGAAATAGCATACCCACCACAAACTTCCGGTGAATTTACTAAATTACTCACGATTAACGTTGACAAAATACATAACAATTCTTTTAAGAATTATAGATACAGAACTCCTTTATGCAATCGCTATGTCAGATTTTAAAATAGCTTTTCGGCGAAAGTGTCACGTCCTGGCCAGTATATAAAGTTAATTGTTTTGTAGTTTGGTCAGGGCGTGGCAGAGGGTATTTGTTTTATGTGGTTCGGGGTGGTGTGTTTGTTAAAAGGGTGTTTGGTTTAGTATTTCCGGGTTTTGGTTTATGTCTAGGTAGTTCTATGTGGAGTCTAGTGAGTGTATGTCTATGTTTGGTTAATTGGGGTTGGGACTCTCAGTTGAAGGCAGGTGTGGTCTATCTGCCTTTGATTGAGAGTCCCATATATTAGGGTGTGTTTGTGTTTGTGATTTGTGGGTGATTGTTCTGTGTTGAGCCTATGCTAGCCAGACTGTTTGTAGTTGTTCATTCGTTCTTTTTGTTTTGTGATTTTTGTACGTTCATTTTTTGAAGTGAATAAATTCTCAAGATGAGCATACACGTACCTGCTGCGTATTGGTCCTCCTTCACCGACGACAACCGTGACAGAATCACCCACCACCAAAGGACCAAGCAGCAGAGGAAGGAGCAGACGGAGTTCGAGTTGGACTGGCGGGAGAAGTGGACTTGGGAGGAAGTTCTGGACGGGGCCGGACCCTGGCATCAGGCTGGGGATTATCGCCGCCCGCAGTGGGAAATTGAGGCAGCCAAGGCAGAGAGGCGGTGGTACGAGGCCAGAGTGGACGCGCTGATGGAGAAGCACGAGAGGCACCCCCAAGAATTTTTTTGGGGGGGGGCACACGGGTAGTTTGGCTAGGCGTAAGAAGAGCCGGAAGCCAGCTACCCGTGGTTATATGGAGGAGCGTATGGGGTGGAGAGCGCTATGTTTCGCTGAGAAGCGCACTCTCTCACCCATACGCACGCACAGTCCGGTGCGAGTTATTCCAGCCCCTCGCAGGTGCCGTGCTAGGGCAGGCATCCAGCCTGGTAGGAGGATGCCTGCGCAGCGCATCTGGTCGCCGGTACGCCTCCGAGGACCAGGCTACCCAACTCCCGCTCTACGCACGGCTACCATCAGGCCCCTGCACAGCCCAGTCTGCCCTGTACGAGCACCCCGCTCGTACAGGGCTACTAGTTCCATCCAGCCAAGGCGGGTTGTGCAGGAGGTAAGATCTAGACCGGCTGTGCGCCTCCATAGCCCTGGGTTTCCAGCTCCTGTCTCTCGTGCGGACCCGGAAGGGCGTCCACCCAGTCCAACTCGTCCTGCTCCCGCTCCCCGCACTAAACTGCAAGTGCGTAAACCCAGCCTCGCCAGTCAACAGTCATCATCAGAGCTGCCCGCCAGTCAACAGTCGTCGGAGCTGCCCGCCAGTCAACAGTCGTCGGAGCTGCCCGCCAGTCAACAGTCGTCGGAGCTGCCCGCCAGTCAACAGTCATCGGAGCTGCCCGCCAGTCAACAGTCGTCGGAGCTGCCCGTCAGTCAACAGTCGTCGGAGCTGCCCGTCAGTCAACAGTCATCGGAGCTGCCCGTCAGTCAACAGTCGTCGGAGCTGCCCGTCAGTCAACAGTCGTCGGAGCTGCCCGTCAGTCAACAGTCGTCGGAGCTGCACGTCAGTCAACAGTCGCCGGAGTGGTCAGACTGCGCTGAACTGCCGGAGTGGCCAGACTGCGCTGAACTGCCGGAGTGGCCAGACTGCGCTGAACTGCCGGAGTGGCCAGACTGCGCTGAACTGCCGGAGTGGCCAGACTGCCCTGAACTGCCGGAGTGGCCAGACTGCCCTGAACTGCCGGAGTGGCCAGACTGCCCTGAACTGCCTGTGTGGCCAGACTGCCCTGAACTGCCGGAGTGGCCAGACTGCCCAGACGGTCCCGAGTTGCCAGACTGTCCCGAGTTGCCAGACTGTCCCGAGTTGCCAGACTGCCCAGACTGTCCCGAGTTGCCAGACTGCCCAGACTGTCCCGAGTTGCCAGACTGCCCAGACTGTCCCAAGTTGCCAGACTGCCCAGACTGTCCCGAGTTGCCAGACTGCCCAGACTGTCCCGAGTTGCCAGACTGCCCAGACTGTCCCGAGTTGCCAGACTGCCCAGACTATCCCGAGCTGCCAGACTGCCCAGACTGTCCCGAGCTGCCAGACTGCCCAGACTGTCCCGAGCTGCCAGACTGCCCAGACTGTCCCGAGCTGCCAGACTGCCCAGACTGTCCCGAGCTGCCAGACTGCCCAGACTGTCCCGAGCTGCCAGACTGCCCAGACTGTCCCGAGCTGCCAGACTGCCCAGACAGCCTGGAACGGCCTGAGCCGGAGCCACCTCCAAAAAATAGGTGGGTTGGGGAGGGGGGGTGTAGCACAGTGCCGTCGTTGACGGCAGCCACCCTCCCTTCCCTCCCTTTAGTAAGGGGGAATTTTTGGGGGGGGGTATTGTTTGGGGTTATTTTTTTTTTGTTAAGGTGCTTCCGGGGTAGCACCTTTAAGGGGGGGGTACTGTCACGTCCTGGCCAGTATATAAAGTTAATTGTTTTGTAGTTTGGTCAGGGCGTGGCAGAGGGTATTTGTTTTATGTGGTTCGGGGTGGTGTGTTTGTTAAAAGGGTGTTTGGTTTAGTATTTCCGGGTTTTGGTTTATGTCTATGTAGTACTATGTGGAGTCTAGTGAGTGTATGTCTATGTTTGGTTAATTGGGGTTGGGACTCTCAGTTGAAGGCAGGTGTGGTCTATCTGCCTTTGATTGAGAGTCCCATATATTAGGGTGTGTTTGTGTTTGTGATTTGTGGGTGATTGTTCTGTGTTGAGCCTATGCTAGCCAGACTGTTTGTAGTTGTTCGTTCGTTCTTTTTGTTTTGTGATTTTTGTACGTTCATTTTTTGAAGTTAATAAATTCTCAAGATGAGCATACACGTACCTGCTGCGTATTGGTCCTCCTTCACCGACGACAACCGTGACAGAAAGCACATTTTGCAATATTCTGAGTACATAGCTCGGCCATCACAGGCAAGCTATTCAGACACCCGCCAACTTCGGGCTCACTAAACTCAGAATTACTATTAGAAAAATTAGATTACCTTTTCTTTTCTTCGTCAGAATGCACTCCCAGGACTTCTACTTCAACAACAAATGTTGTTTTGGTTCCAAATAATCCATAGTTATATCCAAATACCTCTGTTTTGTTCGTGCGTTCAGGTCACTATCCAAAGGGTAACGCGCGAGCGCATTTCGTGACAAAACATTTCAAAATGTTCCTTTAGCGTACTTAGAAGCATATCAAACGCTGTTTAAAATCAATTTTTATGCAATTTTTCTCGTAAAATAGCGATAATATTCCAACCGGACAACGTTGTATTCATTCAAAGAGGGAATTTAAAAAATGGCGAGGTCTCGTGAAAGCGCATCTCCCGTCTCTCTGTCACCAGGCAGTCCATTGACATACTCTGCTGCTGTTATCTGCCCAGAGACAGGAGACGCGTCAATCCGGTTTCTGAAGGCTTTAGAGAGCCAATGGAAGCCTTAGAAAGTGTCACGTAACAGCACAGATGCTGTAATTTCGATAAAGATGCAACAGAAGGACTACAAATTGACAGACAGGCCACTCCCTACTTGGAATCTTCTCAGGTTTTTACCTGCCATATGAGTTCTGTTATACTCACAGACACTATTCAAAAGTTTTAGAAACGTTAGAGTGTTTTCCATCCAAATCTACTAATAATATGCATATTCTCATTTCTGGGCAAGAGTAGGAACCAGTTTAAATCTGGTATGTTTTTTATCCGGCCGTGCAAATACTGCCCCCTAGCCCAGATAGGTTAAAGTGACTAGTGATTCATTTATTTAAGTGGCCAGTGATTGCATCTCAATGTAGGCATCAGCCTCTCTGAGTTAGTGATTGCTGTTTAGCAGTCTGATGTCCTTGAGACAGAAGATGTTTTTCTGTCTCTCGGTCCCAGCTTTGATGCACCTGTACTGACCTCGCCTTCTGGATGGTAGCAGTGTGAACAGGCAGTGGCTCGGGTGGTTGATGTCCTTGATGATCTTTTTGGTCTTCCTGTGACATCGGGTGCTGTAGGTGTCATGGAGGGCAGGTAGGTTGCCCCCGGTGATACGTTGTGCAGACCGCACCACCCTCTGGAGAGCCTTGCGATTGAGGGCGGTGCAGTGTTACAGCCTGACAGGTCTCTCAATTGTGCATCTGTAAAAGTTTGTTAGGGTTTTGGGTGACAAGCCAAATTTCTTCAGCCTCCTGAGGTTGAAGAGGTGCTGTTGTGCCATCTTCACCACACTGTCTGTGTGAGAGGACCATTTCAGTTTGTCTGTGATGTGTACGCCGAGGAACTTAAAACTTTCCACCTTCTCCACTACTGTCCCTTCGATGTGGATAGGGGGCTTCTCCCTCTGCTGTTTTCTGAAGTCCACGATCATCTCCTTTGTTTTGTTGACGCTGCGTGAGAGTTTGATTTCCTGACACCACACTAGTCATTGTTGGTAATCAAGCCCACTACTGTTGTGTCATCTGCAAACTTGATGATTGAGTTGTAGGCATGCATGGCCACGCAGTCGTGTGTGAACAGGGAGTACAGGAGGGGGCTGAGCATGCACCCTTGTGGGGCCCCAGTGTTGAGGGTCAGCGAAGTGGAGATGTTGTTTCCTACCTTCACCACCTGGGGGCAGAAAGTCCAGGACCAAATTGCACAGGGTGGGGTTGAGGCCCAGGGTCTCCAGCTTGATGATGAGTTTGGAGGATACTATGGTGATGAATGCTGAGGTGTAGACAATGAACAGCATTCTTACATAGGTATTCCTTTTGTCCAGATGGGATAGGGCAGTGTCCAGTGTGATGGCGATTGCGTCATCTGTTAACCTCTTGGGGCGGTATGCAAACTGATGTGGGTCTAGGGTGTCCGGTAAGGTGGAGGTGATATGATTCTTGACTAGTGTGTCGGCAGTGGGTAGGTGGGTGAGATATTGTCACTAATTCCATAATGGAACTGTATGTGATTTGTATTTAAACTGTACTTCCAATTACAAAAAATACCTTCAGTAATCATCTCACCTCTTAGTTGGCAGTTAACTATGTGGCCATTGAGGGCAGCAGTGTCGATCAGATAGAAAAATACAACTATCACTTCTGAGCACATTCCACAAAGCTGTTCATCATGTCCGCCTTATCCACTGGACTGCCACAATTTTGCCGTTATAGTCAAGCACACAGTCTGGTTTGATCTTTCTCTCTCCCGTCAGGTGGTCCACCTTCCCTGTGGCTGACATGGTTGCTGTATGCACAGTGGAGAGGACATGGACGTCTCATTTGTCATCCCACTTTACTGCCAGCTGTTGACCATTCTTCTTGAACTCCACCTTCCTGCATCTGAATGCCGGCATCCCCTTCCTGTTCGACCTGACTGTGCCACTGGCCCCTGTGCTGTTGGAGTGCATATGCTGGAAGAGTATGGGACTGCTGTGCCAATTGTCCACATACAAAGTGTGTCCCTTGCCGAGATGAGGAGCCAGCATGGTCATCACCGTGGACCCGGACACCCCAAGCCCCTCATAATGTTGGATGTCAGTGGTGGACCTTGTGTAGACTATAATGTCATGGACAAATCCTGTCTTCATATCGCACATGACAAAGAACTTGACCCCAAACCTGTGCCTTTTTGGAGGGAATATATTGACAGAACGCCAGCCTACCCTTCCGTAACACCAGGGACTCATCAATGCATAGGTCCGTGTATGGTACAAAGACACGACCAAATGCTGATGTCAGGCTGGTAAGAACATTTCTTATTTTGTGTAACGGATCATTTTAGGTTAGCAGTAGCATTGTTGACGAAATGCAGACGTTGGATCAGAACTAGGTAACGGTCTTGGCAAAAGAGGGTGGCAAAGCAGGCAGCAGTGCTCCAGTATTCTCTTACAGGCTGACTACACTGCTTGCGTCGCGTGCGCAAGCGTTGCACAATAAATTTAGAAATCTACATTATTCAATTATTGCACCCACACTGCTCGCATGCGCCAACGGCTAAAATAGAAGTCAGTTCTATTTGTGATGCAGATCACGCTGCAAGTCCTGCCTCTCCCATCTCCTAATTGGTTTATAGAAGCAGGTACCCACGTGTCATCTCCTCATTGGTTATACCCACGTGGGTGACTGAAAGACGAACGAGGTCAGTGGCGTTAATGCACCTAATTTATCAAAGTTGCCAATCGCAATATAAAGTAAAGAGTAGAAAAAGCCTAGAAGGAGGAGAGATGACTAGAAACTATTCGGTTGACCATTTTATGTGTGGATTAATTGTCGGAGTAGAGGACCTTGTGCATTTCAGGTAAAATAAAAACTCAATGTTTATATCCCAGGACAAATTAGCTAGCAACAGCAAGCTAGCTAAATAGGACAAATTAGCCATTTAGCTAAATTGCCATAAATGTTTAATGCTTTTCGACTTGTCCCCAAATTAATGTAATTGGTTCAGAGTTTGTTTTGATATTTTAACCTGCGTGTCGTGATCGCATTTGGTGTGGGGGGACAAAATAAATGTATGCAGGATGGCGCACATGCGCATACGGTTTGGGTTCCTTTACTATTCCCATGAGAATGACTGTCACCAGGAAGGTATACGTTTCACTAATCGTGGTTGTCACTCATTTAGCGAGTTTCCCCCTCACACCTGGCTCTCTCTTCTCCTGTAGCTCAAAGGAATAGCTATTGGTCTCCCACCAGCTACTCTGTCAGAAACAGCTTGAAGCACACTGCCTCAGAGGGAGAATGGCAAGGGGCTTTGCACTCTAGACTGGGACTCATCAAAGCAAACAGCAGGGCCAGGAGGGATGAAATGGCTGGCAGCCTTCCAGCTATACTTCATCCACTGTCGGTCTGCCTCCATCACCACCACCACTGAGGGGTCCTCAGATTCAAGGTTCTCAATTGCTACAAGGTTGTGGGGCAGCTCCTGACTATCACTGTCAGAATCTGATTCCTTACTTTCATACTCAGACTCATTGTCAGAATTTATAAAAATCTCCAGAATTTCCTCATTTGTGAGTTGTCTCCTTTTGAAACACATTGCTAATGCAGCTTAGCTCACTAGCTACATACATAAACAACAACACTGACTGGCTTGGAGTCGGAGTCAGAGGTTACGTGATTGACTGCTGGTACGCGCCAGTTGTATCAATAAATCACTATCAGAAAATGTTTTGTGTGGTAATTATTTATTTATTTACTGTTTTATTCAAGTTTTCAAGTACTGGTGACAAATATTGCATTCCGATTCTTGCATAGATTGCAATGGACACATATTATGTGTGTAAAATAGTTTTTTTCAGGTTGAACTGATTATGATGAGCGAAGCTAATTCCAGCTATGTGTGGAGCCATCTTTGTTGACATAAAATGCATTCTGGGTTTCACGTAAACGTCTGTCGGACCAAAGATGTTATAACAAAGAGGGTTCACGCATTTTCTGAGAAAACTTCCAGAAGTGAATGATGGGATGTGAACGGTGGTAGACGACACACACCCTTCAACATACATACTGCAAACAGACCAAACTCCTGTTGTCTCCTCTTATTATCTTTGGCTGATGCGAAAAAACAAACTTTTACTCAATTATTTTGATCAATAGTGAGCTCACCCGTGATGTGATTAATTATAAATAGTAATTGTTATTAGCTAATTCATATTGTAGTTTCTGTCAGCAGAGAGTTAACTAAATATGACGCTTGAGTTACTTCAACCTTTCCTCAGTTAGCGCTTGGACAAATGTAGCCTACATTTTGCTGGTTTGGATGATTGTGTTATGTTGTAGCTACTTCTGTTAATGTCTGAGCATTGCATCCAAAAATAAACTGGTCACATTCAAACAGTGTGGCCAGCTCAAATGCTGACTGTTGCGTCAATCGAAACTGGACATTAACCTCTTACATCTAGACGTTCTGCTAGCGGAACACCTGCTCCAATATCCAATGATAGGCTTGGCGCGAATTACAAATTCCTCAAAAATATAAAAAACACAATTTTTCAAACATATGACTATTTCACAGCATTTTAAAGACAAGACTCTCCTTTATGCATGTTTTGTTCAATCAAGTTCATATTTATATCAAAAAACAGCTTTTTACATTAGCATGTGACGTTCAGAACTAGCATACCCCCCGCAAACTTCCGGGGAATTTGCTAACAATTTACTAAATTACTCACGATAAACGTTCACAAAAAGCATAACAATTATTTTAAGAATTATAGATACAGAACTCTTCTATGCACTCGATATGTCCGATTTTAAAATAGCTTTTTGGTGAAAGCACATTTTGCAATATTCTAAGTACATAGCCCAGCCATCACGGGCTAGCTATTTAGACACCCGGCAAGTTTACTTCAATAACAAATGTTGGTTTGGTCCAAAATAATCCATCGTTATATCCGAATAGCGGCGTTTTGTTCGTGCGTCCCAGACACTATCCGAAATGGAAAATCCGGGTCGCTCGCATGGCGCAATTCGTGACAAAAAAATTCTAAATATTCCATTACCGTACTTCGAAGCATGTCAACCGCTGTTTAAAATCAATTTTTATGCAATTTATCTCGTAAAAAAGCGATAATATTCCGACCGGGAATCTCCTTTTCGGCAAACAGAGGAAAAATCACAAAGACGGGGGCGGCCAGGGCACGCGCCTAAGCCCACAGTCCCTTGATCGGCCACTTGAGAAAGGCGATAATGTGTTTCAGCCTGGGGCTGGGATGACGACATTCTGTTTTTTCCCGGGCTCTGAGCGCCCATGGAAGACGTAGGAAGTGTCACGTTAGAGCAGAGATCCTTTGTAAAAGATAGAGATGGCAAAGAAGTTCAAGAAATGGTCAGACAGGCCACTTCCTGTAAAGGAATCTCTCAGGTTTTGACCTGCCATTTGAGTTCTGTTATACTCACAGACACCATTCAAACAGTTTTAGAAACTTTGGAGTGTTTTCTATCCAAAGCCAATAATTATATGCATATTCTAGTTACTGGGCAGGAGTAGTAACCAGATTAAATCGGGTACGTTTTTTATCCAGCCGTGAAAATACTGCCCCCTAGCCATAACAGGTTAAATAAGCGTTATAATCACACCGGTTTGAGCGTACTGCAGGGACCACTGTAGAATTATCACACCCCTTTGTTGGTGCTTGTGAAAAGGTTCAAGGTACTGACCAGTACCATGTGAGTACACAACAGTGTGTGCCATAAGCACATCTGAATTATCCTATAAGTATAACTGTAGAACCTGTCATTGGTTCTACTTGGAACCAGAGGGTTCTTCATGAGAGGTTTCTAAATGGAATTCAAAAGGGTTTCCTTACAGCAGTCATCACCAACCGGTCGATCACCATCAAGGCCTTCTTAGTCTATCATCAAACATTTCTGCAGAAAAGCAAACGATAAAGGCATAAAGGCTTGCACCTTTTTTTTTGCACTTTTGACAGTATGTGCACTTTATTCAGAAGTTGCGCTTTTGACAGTATGTGCACTTTATTCAGAAGCCCTGCGCACTGAGTAGGCAGAGTGTTTCCTTTTTGAACCATTGATCAATCGGATTGCTCAAATCACTGTGCCTATCTACAGCTTCCACGACCCCGGCCACAGCAAAGTTTGATACTAGCCTACGTGACATTTCATAACATAAAACCATGAGCAGAGAGAGACTGTAAAATAATACAGCAAAGAGCTGCTGTTTTTATTCAACACTGTGTGCTCTGTGTTCTCTCTCTCTCTCTCTCTCTCTCTCTCTCTCTCTCTCTCACGTTGGAGTGCATGCTGGAAGTGAGTCGTGAAGCAGGAGTGATTGTGAGAGCGACTGGAATTATTTTTACTCGATTGGGTTTTGGTGTGTATATATATATATATTGATTAGTTTAGTTGTTTTAACCTCTCTAGGGTAGGGGGCAGTATTTGCACGGCCGGATAAAAAACGTACCCGATTTATTCTGGTTATTACTACTGCCCAGAAACTAGAATATGCATATAATTGTTTGATTTGGATAGAAAACACCCTAAAGTTTCTAAAACTGTTTGAATGGTGTCTGTGAGTATAACAGAACTCATATGACAGGCAAAAACCTGAGAAGATTCCTTACAGGAAGTGCCCTCTCTGACCATTTTTTGGCCTTCTACACTCTCTTTATTGAAAACTGAGGATCTCTGCTGTAATGTGACACTTCCTACGGCTCCCATAGGCTCTCAGAAGGCGGCAAAACGTTGAATGATGCGTTTGCAGGCCCAGGCTGAAAAACAGTAGCGCATTTGGATAGTGGTCGATCAGAGAACAATGAGACTGGGGGCGCGTGCACGAGCCGACACCATGTTTTTATTTTTTCGTCTTTGAATGAAAACAGGGTTTCCCGGTCGGAATATTATCGCTTTTTTACGAGAAAAAGCGCATAAAAATTTATTTTAAACAGCGGTTGACGTGCTTCGAAGTACGGTAATGGAATATTTAGAATTTTTTGGTCACGAAACGTGTCGGGCGCGTAACCCTTCGTCACCCTTCGGATAGTGTCTTCAACGCATGAACAAAACAGAGGATATTTGAACAAAACTATGGATTATTTTGAACCAAACCAACATTTGTTATTGAAGTAGAAGTCCTGGGAGTGCATTCTGATGAAGAACAGCAAAGGTAATCCAATTTTTCTTATAGTAAATCGAAGTTTGGTGAGGGCCAAACTCGGTGGGTGTCAAAATAGCTAGCCCGTGATGGCGAGCTATCTACTCAGAATATTGCAAAATGTGCTTTCGCCGAAAAGCTGTTTTAAATTCGGACATAGCGATTGCATAAAGGAGTTCTGTATCTATACTTCTTAAAATAATTGTTATGTTTTTTGTGAACGTTTATCGTGAGAAATTTAGTAAATTCACCGGAAGTTTGCGGTGGGTATGCTAGTTCTGAACGTCACATGCTAATATAAAAAGCTGTTTTTTGATATAAATATGAACTTGATTGAACAAAACAAGCATGTATTGTATAACATAATGTCCTAGGAGTGTCATCTGATGAAGATCATCAAAGGTTAGTGCTGCATTTAGCTGTGGTTTGGGTTTATGTGACATTATATGCTAGCTTGAAAAATGGGTGTCTGATTATTTCTGGCTGGGTACTCTGCTGACATAATCTAATGTTTTGTTTTCGTTGTAAAGCCTTTTTGAAATCGGACAGTGTGGTTAGATTAACGAGAGTCTTGTCTTTAAAATGGTGTAAAATAGTCATATGTTTGAGAAATTGAAGTAATAGCATTTCTAAGGTATTTGAATATCGCGCCACGGGATTCCACTGGCTGTTGAGTAGGTGGGACGATTTCGTCCCACATACCCTAGAGAGGTTAAGGGTATCTTTTCTAAATATTACTAAGCACGTATAGGTGTGGTGGGATCGTTTAGGTTGGTTTTCGCCAGGGCACAACCAGCGGGTAGGGCTGGTTGCAATGGCCACTCACGGAAGTTTGGAGTTTGAAAAACTTAGTCGGCAACTTGGAGTAAAGATTCCTGCTGCGGCCGGGTGTTCAGTGGAAGAATGTAGCTTGGCAGTGGGTGCTATCATTGGGTATGATAGTATCAAATCAGCCTCAAGGATGAATAGCTCTGTAGTGATATTCTTAGATTCCATTGAAAAGGTGAATAAGATAGTTGAGAGTGGTGTTGTGTTGCGGGAGACACAGACACCGGTATTTCCGCTTATGAATCCGGCAAAGAAAGTTATAATTTCTAACGTGCCACCATTTGTTAGAGATGAAGTGTTGGAGCGAGAGTTATCTCGTCATGGTCAAATTGTATCAACATTAAAGAAGGTTCTTTTTGGATGCAAATCTCCGTTGCTGAAACATGTCGTGTCTCATAGGAGCACGCAGAGACCGGTAGCAGCTCTAGTGCTGGTGCAGCTAATGCACCACCGCGAAGGGATGAACATGCTAAGGGTGCAGGGGAATGGAGAAGGTGGGCAGATGTGGTAGGAAAAGTAGGAGAGGAAGGCATTGTGGATACGGGGGCAATTGTGGTAGATCAGAACAAAGAGGGAGGGGAAATAGTCGGTGAGATTGCGACTGCCGTCGCTGAGGTGGTACTGGAAAATGAAATTGGAGGTCAAGAGGAGATTGAAATAATGGAAAAGGAAGCAGCTGTTTTCAAAATACCGAGGAGTAAGAGGAAGAATGTAAGTGGTGGTGAAGGGTCGAATTCCAAGAGGAAGTTAGAGATTGATAAATCACTTGAAGATAAACAGGTTGTAGAGATGGTGGAGTTTTCTTCTGGGGAGGATAGTGAGAGTGAGTCATCTGACTCGTCACAACAAAATAGCGAGATAAATGGGGTGGAAGGGAGGTATGAGATTGAGAAGGTACGTCAATTTCTGAAGTTGACAAAAGGGAAGAAATATATGCAGGATTATAATGTAACAGATTTTTTCCCTGAAAGTGAATTGTTTATTGAATCAGCAAAGTTTCTGATGTCAAAAATAACAGGGGGAGGTTTGACAAGCCCTGAAATTGCTAGACTCAAGAAAGTGGTCACGAGAGTGATAAGTGATGTAAATTCTAAAGAAAATGAAAGAGTTCAGTCGCAGCTTTAACTCTGTAAAGAGATGTGGTTTCTGGGTCTTCCTCTGTATTTTTTTTTCATCCATGAGCAGTTTTAAGATTTCTTCTTTAAATGTAAATGGGGCAAGAGATGTTAAAAAAAGAGCCATAGTGTATGAGTTAATTGGGGGAAAGGGAAGTGACATCATTTTTCTGCAAGAAACGCAGAGTAATTTGGAAAATGAAGTTATGTGGCAACAGGAGTGGGGGGGGGGGGGGGACAGTGGTGTGTAGTCATAAAAACTCAAAAAGTGGGGGTGTGGCCATCTTGTTCTCAAAAGGGTTTTTGCCTTTGTCATATGAGGTTGAAGAGGTAGTTGAGGGGAGGTTATTAAAAGTTAGAGTAAGGTATGAAAACATGACTATGTGTCTGATAAATGTATATGCCCCAGTGGTGGCAGTTGAGAGGGTATGTTTTTTAGAGACATTATCAAATACCATTGAGAAATGTAACAATGAAGATTATTTATTTATTGCTGGGGATTTTAACTGCACAGTCAGTGATTTAGATAGAAATCACAAAGAACCTCATATAGCCTCAAGGACTTTTTTAAAACGTCTCATTGTAACAAATGAACTGTGTGATATTTGGCGGAGTCAACATGGAGGCACAAGGCAGTATACCTGGGTGCATGTGAGAAAGAACACCATCTCTATGGCCAGGTTAGATAGGTTTTATTGTTTTGAGCATCAATCTCAGGTCTGTAAATCAAGTGTGATAACCCCAGTGGGATTTTCTGATCATTGTTTAATAACAGAGGTGGTGTTCATTAATGAAGTAAAACCTAAAAGCGCATACTGGCATTTTAACATAACTTTATTGAGTGATGCTCACTTCAGGAAATGTTTTAGTTTTTTCTGGGAGAGGTGGAGGTCTCAAAAGGCCAGTTTTGTATCCCTTCAACAGTGGTGGGATATAGGGAAAATCCAGATTCAACAATTCTGTAAGCAATACGCGAGGAATGTCACCAAGGATATCACCAGATCAATGAAAGCCCTAGAGACTGAAATAGTGGAACTCATGACGTTGGTTGAGACCACAGGAGATCGAGGCCACACTCAGGCCCTCAAGAGGAAAAAAGCTGCATTGGCAGACCTGCTGGGTATCAGAGCATAGGGGGCATTGGTGAGAAGTAAGTTTCAGGGAATCTCTGAAATGGATGCCTCATCCAAATTTTTCTTTGGTTTAGAGAAAAAGAATGGACAAAGAAAAATTATTCATTGTCTCAAATCAGCTGTTGGACAAGAGCTCACTAGACCTAGTGAAATTAGAAAGAGGGCAGTAGAGTTCTATGCTGAGCTCTACAAGTGTGAGTACAAAGAGGATAAAACAGTGACACAGCAGTTCCTTGATGGGCTCCCACAGGTGGCTGCAGAAGCTCAGGTTGAGCTTGAGCAACCATTGTCTTTGCAGGAGTTATACACTGCATTAAAAGGCATGGAAAATGGAAGGGCACCAGGCATTGATGGGCTTCCCGTTGACTTTTTTAAGTCTTTTTGGGCTATGTTGGGAGAGGATTGGCTAGCAGTAGTTAATGATAGTTTAACCGGAGGGTTACTACCAATAAGCTGCAGAAGGGCTGTCCTCACCCTACTGCCCAAAAAGGGTGACCCTAGGGAGGTGAAGAACTGGAGACCGGTGGCTTTATTGTGCACTGATTATAAGATCCTGTCAAAGGCTTTGTCCAACAGGTTGAGGGGGGTGATGGGGCAAATCATACATACGGACCAGTCCTACTGTGTTCCTGGCAGGCAGATAGGGGATAACATTTCTCTGATGCGTGATTTTTTGGATGTCTCTAGGGCTATTGGGTTGGATGCTGGTCTAATTTCAATTGATCAGGAAAAGGCATTTGACCGAATTGAACATCAATATTTATGGCACACTTTTGAGGCGTTTGGGTTCAGCTCTGGTTTTATTGCCATGATAGAGGCAATATATGGTGACATTGAAAGTGTATTGAAAGTTAATGGTGGTTTGAGTGCTCCTTTTAAAGTGTGTAGAGGTATTAGGCAGGGATGTTCTTTGTCGGGAATGTTAAATGCCATTGCTATAGAGCCACTACTAAATAGCATTAGAAGTCGCATTGAAGGGTTGTACCTTTCAAGGGATATTCCTCCTATTCGTCTCTCAGCCTATGCTGATGATGTAGTTGTTTTAGTGAAAAATCAAGCGGAGGTGGATAGTTTGAGTCTAATGGTTGATCGTTTTAGGGGAATATCCTCTGCAAAGGTAAATTGGGAAAAGAGTTGTGCTTTACAGATTGGAGAATGGTCTGGAGGGATCATGGCTTTGCCAGGGGGGCTGGAATGGTGTAAGGGAGGTTTTAAGTATCTTGGAGTGTACCTAGGAGATGAGGGGATTATGGAAAAAAATTGGATTGGGGTGGTTGAAATGGTGGAAGGGAGGATGAGGAGATGGCGTTGGTTGCTATCTCGTATGTCATATAGGGGGCGCACTATTATAGTTAACAACGAGATTGCCTCTGCACTGTGGCATCGGTTGTCAGTTTTAGAACCACCATCTGGCCTTCTGGCTAAGATACAGGCAATAATTGTGGACTTCTTTTGGGATAAATATCACTGGGTTCCACAAAGTGTTTTGTATTTGTCAAAAGAGGAGGGGGGACAAGGTCTTGTACATCTTGCTAGTAGGGCTGCTGCTTTCCGGTTTCAGTTTATTCAAAGGTTGCTTTATGGACCGGAAAATGTGGTTTGGAGAGGGGTGGCAGGTCTTGTATTACAGCAGGTTGGAGGATTAGGTTTAACCTCTTACATCTAGATGTTCCTCTAGCGGAACACCTGCTCCAATATCCAATGATGGGCGTGGCGCGAAATACAAAGTCCTCGAAAATCCGAAAACTTCAATTTTTCAAACATATGACTATTTTACACCATTTTAAAGACAAGACTCTCCTTTATCTAACCACACTGTCCGATTTCAAAAAGGCTTTACAGCGAAAGCAAAACATTAGATTATGTCAGCAGAGTACCCAGCCAGAAATAATCAGACACCCATTTTTCAAGCTAGCATATAATGTCACAAAAAACAAAACCACAGCTAAATGCAGCACTAACCTTTGATGATCTTCATCAGATGACACTCCTAGGACATTATGTAAAAAAAACAGCTTTTTACATTAGCATGTGACGTTCAGAACTAGCATTCCCACCGAACACTTCCGGTGAATTTACTAAATTACTCACGATAAACGTTCACAAAAAACATAACAATTATTTTAAGAATTATAGATACAGAACTCCTTTATGCAATCGCGGTGTCAGATTTTAAAATAGCTTTTCGGTGAAAGCACATTTTGCAATATTCTGAGTAGATAGCTCGCCATCACGGGCTAGCTATTTTGACACCCACTAAATTTGGTACTCACCAAACTCAGATTTACTATAAGAAAAATTGAATTACCTTTGCTGTTCTTCGTCAGAATGCCCTCCCAGGACTTCTACTTCAATAACAAATGTTGGTTTGGTTCCAAATAATCCATAATTATATCCAAATAGCGGTGTTTTGTTCCTGCGTTCAAGACACTATCCGAAGGGTAACGAAACGCGCCCGGCGCGTTTCGTGACAAAACATTTCAAAATATTCCATTACCGTACTTCGAAGCATGTCAAACGCTGTTTAAAATCAATTTTTATGCGATTTTTCTCGTAAAAAAGCGATAATATTCCGACCGGGAGTCGTTGTTTTCATTCAAAGACTGAAAATGAAAACATGGAGTCGGCTCGTGCATGCGCACCCCAGTCTCATTGTTCTCAGATCGACCACTATCCAAATGCGCTACGGTTTTTCAGCCATGGCCCACAAAGTCATCATTCAATGTTCTGCCGCCTTCTGAGAGCCTATGGGAGCGTTAGAAAATGTCACGTTACAGCAGAGATCCCCTGTTTTGGATAGAGATGATCAAGAAGGCCAAGAAATTGTCAGAGAGGGCGCTTCCTGTTTGGAATCTTCTCAGGTTTTGGCCTGCCAAATGAGTTCTGTTATACTCACAGACACCATTCAAACAGGTTTAGAAACTTTGGAGTGTTTTCTATCCAAAGCTAATAATTGTATGCATATTCTAGTTTCTGGGCAGGAGTAGTAATCAGATGAAATCGGGTACGTTTTTTATCCGGACGTGAAAATACTGCCCCCTATCCATAAAAAGTTAACGAAGGCTTTACTTTTGGTTGATAGTAGCCAGATTTCTAGGGAGGGAGTACCTCCGTTTTACAGAGGCCTTCTTAGCGTGTGGAGCATAATGAAGGTGTCCAGACGAACTTCAGCGGAGTCAGTGCATTGGCTGTTGGAGGAACCTCTGGTGTATGGGGCAAGACTGGATTGTACAACTGCAGCTGTTCCACATTTTTCCAAGATTCTGGTAAAGGGCAAAATCATTACCTTAAAACAGTTAATGGCCATGGCTGGGCCCACCTTAATGGATGGAAGACGGGTGGCTGAACATTTGGGGGTGAGGTTGGAAAGGATTGTCGGACAACTGCTGGGAAGCTGCAGGAAGGCTCTGTCAGCAGAAGAGTGGGGTATGCTTAATTAATAGCCACAAGAAGAAGGTACAAGATGAAGACAACTCATTTCCAAGACTAGGGATTACACCAAATATCCCAGAGTCAGAAAGAAAGGTGTTATTACTGGATTTGAGAGGGTTGGAAGAGGTGGGTTTGGATGAGGTGAATGGGAAAGACTTATATAGGGGGTGTCAAGGTGTTATATAGGGGGTGTCAAGGTGTTGAATAAAGATCAATTGAAAAATAGAAAAGACACTCCATGGAGGGTAAAATTGGGCATTGATGACAAGGTAAAGCCAGCATGGAGAGCACTGTACAAGCCACCGTTACAAAAGGGTACTGATGATATGCAATGGAGGGTTTTGCATGGCATCATTGCAGTTAATGCTTTTGTATCTGTTATTAACTCAGATATTAGAGATGGATATCCTTTTTGTAATATAAGATAAACCATTTTTCACTGTTTTATGGAGTGTGAGAGGATAAAACCTCTCTTGGAAATGCTGGAGTCTTTGTTTAAAAGGTGTAGGGGAGATTTTCAATAACACTGTTTTTATTTTGGGGTTTCAATATAGTAAGCAACAGAAAAGAAAATGTCAACTGTTACATTTTATTTTGGGACAAGCTAAGATGTCCATTTTTCTGAGTAGGAAACATAAGATAGAAACGGGATATGGGCAGGATGTAAGATGTGTTTTTAAAGGATTAGTGAAAGTAAGAATAAAAGTGGATTTTGAGTTCTTCTCAGCTGTAAAAGATCTCCCATTGTTTGAGGAGAAGTGGGCATACGAAGGAGCGCTTTGTTTTGTAGAGGAAGGGAAACTATTTTTTTGTTGATGAAATAAGTTGAATGTATATGTTCTTTTGTATTTTTATTTTTTAGGATTTACATTTGTTGTTTCATTTCTGAAAAGGCAGTGTGTCATTATTTATGTTAACACTTGAGTATAAAATAAAGGTTTTATAAAAACTCAAACTCTCTCTCTCTCTCTCTCTCTCTCTCTCTCTCTCTCTCTCTCTCTCTCTCTCTCTCTCTTATCCTGCAGGTAAATGCTGCCAGTAGGTGGCGGTGTTTCAAATAGGCTGTGCATCACTATCACACGATAACAGGGAAGAAATCCGAGGGTGAGCGTGACTCAACCAAGCTAGAGCAGCTTGTGAAGTTGCTGGAGCCATTCGTAATCTACACCGACCAACTTCAAACTGACAGCCGGTTGCTGTTTGATGTGGTGCAGTACCTTCTCAACCTTGAGGCACACTTGCATTTCAAACCTTCAACTCAAACAAAACTGATGTTGTCAACTCAAGCAGGACAGCATGCTTACAGAGTCACCTCTCAAGTTATGGTAGGCAACGAGGCTCAAGCCTGTCATCAGGCTTGAGAAACCGAATGACTACCTCAGGAACACAGAGTCTTCTTGAAGATAAACCAGTCTTGTTTGGTTGAACACACTGTTGGATTCTAACTTGAAATATACTTATTCATGTTACCATACTAGAACTTATTGATGGAATGTATATTTTGGGGTCAATGAAGGGCGGATAGGAATTTGGTGTATGGCAAGTCACTGAGACAAGGGGAAGTGCAGAAAGTTAATATTCCGTTCCTAAGGAGGGAGGCAAAGGGCAACAGTCTAGTTAGTCTCTAAAAAGAAGAGGAGCAAATTAATTTCCTGCCTAGCAACTGAGATGTATTGGCTGTCTAGATGTGTAAGGAGTTGACCCCGCCTAGTAGGAGGTTTTAAATATGTGTGCTTGTGTAATCATGCTTGGTCTTTGCAGCTGTATGACCCCATGGGTGAATAAACTTGGTTTGAGCTTTTTCTTGTCGTCCGTTTGAGTTTTTACTCTGTTAGTTCAGAACCTAACAACACACAGACAACTACACACACATACAAGCTGGCTGGCTGGCTGTGAACTGATAGACATTTTTGCTGTTGTTGCTGCTGTTTTTATTAACCTTATTTGAAGGGATTAGTCAGTGACACATGTTTAATATTACATACACATAACTTGTCAAATGTGCCATGACTTCGTTTGTTGTTTTTTCCTCTCTCTTTCTGTCAGGTAAAGGTACTTAATTCTTTTTACATCAACTACTAAAGTTTAAAAAAGCATTGGATTGGTGTAAACATGTGCAAGATAGTTTCCTTCCACAATATTTCTTGCACCAGTCTAGGAGCTCATCCGTTGAAATCCAAGTCACATTAGGATTGATTAATAATTTAAACCTACCAAACCTGGCCCATCACCTTATGTATTCCTTTCCGCAGTGGAAAGAACTGACATGACCCCCTAAAAAGCTATAGGCCTACAAAACATAAATGCCTTCTAACCTCCCATGCATAGGCTACATTCTGTGCCTAACACTAAAACTGAAACTTAATCAAATAAAAAATAAATACATTTGTTTTTATCAAACTAAAACTAAATAAAACTAGCAAATCAAGGCTGAAAACTAACAAACTTAACTGAATTTCAAATACAAATCTAAAAACGAATAGAAATAAAAATAATATTCAATCACAAAACTATAATAACCTTGGTTTGAAGTTCCATTCTCTGCTGAATTTCTTGTACTCTTGTGAGTATTGGGGTCCATTGTCAGAATTGTCAGATTTTGTCTGGTATCCCATGTCTGGCTTGCATCGACTTTGTGAATTGAATGACAGTTGCCGCTTTGGTGTTAGGTAGTCAAGCTATCTCCCAGTACCAGGAGTAGTAGTCCACTGTTATCAGAAAGTCCATGTCATGTCAACAGTTTCCTACTATTGGGAGTTCCCGTGTGTCAGACATATACTGCGTTTTTACAAAGGTAATTATGTAATTGGACATCCCCGCCTCTCTGGCTCTGAGCTTGCATGTTTCTATGCCAAAGTGTCCTGATTCCTGAATGGCTTTTAACATTTCACCATGTAGTGCTTGTGGTATTATCACGTTGTCACTTTTCATCATCAGGCCATCCACTTCACATATTTAGTCTCTGTAATTACAGAAGTCTTTGATTTTCCCTGGAACTTCCTTTCTTTCCAAAGACCATCTGTGTCTCACCATCATTTTCAACTTTGTCAATGTGTAATCCTTTAGTCTCTGTGCTAATTTGTTGCCACTCAAAAGAAGGTGATCGATGATAAGGTGTATCTGAGCATTCACGTCATCCTCCAGTTTATCATCTGAGTTGGATTCCTCATCTGTGACTGAAAAATGCTCTGGAAAGCGTATTGGCCACATACACTTATTTTCCAGACTGGTAGGGTTGCAGCTTTATTACGTTGGATCCAACGTTAAATAGACGTTGAGTTGACGTCTGTGCCCAGTGGGGGGTTTCTTGAAGATAGAAAACAGTGTTTTGTGGTCAGTCTCGATTTCTGTCTCTTTGCCATAAATTAATTAATACATTTTCTGACTTCCAAACACAATGGCCAGTGTTTCCTTTTCAAACTGAGCATAGTTGGTTTAAGCCTTGGTTAGTGCTTTTGAAACATATGCCACAGCTGATCAATTTTTGAAGTAGAACAGCTCCCAGGCCTGTTTTGGAGGCGTCCACCGATAGCTTCATTGGCTGTGTGACATCGTAGTGTCTGAATGATGTTTGTGCGTTCTCCACTAGTCACTACATCTTCATGTCTCTCATTCCAGTGCCATGCAACAGTGTTGAGATGTGTGCAATAAACTTTGCCAGGTAGGCTTGTCCTTTGGTGTCTCCATTTCAGCGACTGCTTGTACTTTGCTGGGGTCTAGCTAGACTCGTTCTTGGCTGAGTGTGTGACCTAAGTATTTCACCTCTCGAATGCCTATTTGGCACTTTTCCTTGTTGAACTTCAAGTTCATGCTCTTGGCCCTCTACATGACCTGTTCCAGTCTGCTGTCATGTTATTCCTTGTCTTTTCCAAAGATGAGTAGATCATCTATGTATGTCACCACTCCTCAATGTCTTCGAAGAGTTGCACCATTCTCTTGTGGAACACTTCTTGGGGGCTGTTTATTCCTGAAGGTAAGCAAAGATATCTGTACCTTCTGAATGGTGTGTTGAACGTAGTGAGGTGTGATGATTCGTATGTGAGTGGTATTTGCCAGTAACCACAACTAGCGTCCAGTGGGCTGATAGCGTGCTCATTATTTCATAAATTGTAGGGATTTTAAATTGTTGTCTGCAGATGGCAGTGTTGAGCTCATTTGGGTACTGGCACAGTTGTAGGCTGCCATTGGGTTTCTCAATGATGACCATAGAGTTCCCCACTCAGTTGGTCCATCCTCTTTCATGAACACTTTAAGTTCTCCATTCTCTGTAGGTCCTCTTTCAGCTTTTTGAGGAGAGTTGCAGCTGTTTTCCATGAATGACAGGGGTGACTTCAATCTTTATTTGAATGTGCTATGGCTGTCACTCCCTGATCTGTTTCACTTGTCCTTGTGCTTGTCTCCACCCCCCTCCAGGTGTTGCCCATCTTCCCCATTATCCCTTGTGTATTTATACCTGTGTTTTCTGTCTGTCGGTTGCCAGTTCACCTTGTTTGTTCAAGCCTACCAGTGGTTTGTCTCAGCTCCTGGTTTTCCCTATTCTCTCTTTTTCTGGTCCTCCTGGTGTTTTATCTTTGCCTTTACTTTACCCGCCCACCTGACCACTGCCTGTCTCTGACCCCGAGCCTGCCTGCCGCCCTGTACCTTTGCTCCACCTATGGATTACCGACCTCTGCCTGACCTGAGCCTGCCTGCCGTCCTGTACCTTGGCCTCTGCTCTGGACTATCGACCCCTGCCTGCCTTGACCTGTCATTTGCCTGCCCCTGTGTTTACAATAAACATTGTTACTTCACACAGTCTGCCCTTGGGTCTTACCTTGATTCCTGATAATGGCACCCTTTAAACACATCCTTATAGTTCTCCATTGTAGTCTTTAATGTTTCTTCCACACTCCTGATTAGCCTGACCAAGTCCACTTTTACAGTCTTTGAGGCCCAAAATTGACTCAGAGGCTACATCAACAATGTAGAATTCATGCTCGTGTTTTGACTTTGTGAGTACATGGTAGAACACATTTTCCAGTAACAGGAAGCTTGTTGCCTCCGTATGAAGATAAACAGCTCCTGGTCTGTCTGATATGAAATGTTAATGTCTTTTTGATATTCCTTGCAAGCTGTTTAGTGATAACATTTGCTTGTGCTCCTTGGTCTACCTTGGGTTGCCTTTAATGTTCAACTGTACATGCCATGTATTTGCATTTGTGCTATTAGTGACTGCATCAATGAGGGCTAGCTCCTCCCCAGAGTCAATGTTTCCTTGTTGCTCTTGCACATTTCTGCTCCTGCAAACTTTTGCAAAATTATTAGGCTTTTGGCAGTTTGTAAATGTTTTTCCATAAGCTGGGCATCTTCATCTAGCATGTTTTTTTCCACAGTATTTACAGTCAATAATACAGACCCCAAATCAAATCAGGGGGAGGAAAATAGGTTTATTCAAAGAGGACAAATCCTAGATGTTATGCTGAGAGGTAGATGTTCATTCTCCCCTGTCCTCAGTGATTCTCTCCACAGAACAAAGGGACAGGATGTAGGTAAATAATCCAACCCTAGCCTTGTGGTTAACCAATTAAAATTCCTTGCAATAAAACTGGGCCAATGACCAAATAACAAGTATCCTGTTTCAGACTCAATGCCTAGACAAATTCCTCCCATGTCTCTGACCCATTGATCATTAATTCCCTATTACAGGAAAAACACGATTTCCATTGATCGTTAGTAGTCTACTAACTTTTAGTCCTCTTGACCTTTAGTCCTCTGCGTTGTGTATTTATCTTCAAAATATTCTTACACTGTCTTGATCAGCATTGCTTTCATTTCTTCTCTCACTTTCACACTGTTTGTCCCTCTCTGCTTTGTGTAATGCGCCCAGATCTGTCTCTGCGTATGGGTCACATTGGGGTTGCGTGTGCTGCATGACACCGTTAACACTATTGTCTCCCGCAGCAGCGGAACCACTCGTTGCAAATCTAGCATCTGTTGTTTGCATTCTGCTGCACGGCAAATGTCAATACACTTGTCCAAGGTTAGTTTATCTTTTTTCAGTAATTGCCTGCGAGTGTCACTGTCCTTTATAACTTCTATGATACGATCTCTGATTACTCCATCCAATAAATGCTCATACTCACAGTTTCTTGATAGGATGCGTAGGTCGTTGACAAACTGTTAGAATGTCACGAGGGGTCTTGGTGTTCTATTGTTGAAGATGTGTCTGTCATAGGTTGTGTTTTTTTCCAACTTACAGTAGTCCTACAACTTTTTGATGAGCGGTTTGATCTTTCTTCTCTCTCTCTCTTCACAAATGTGAATGTGTTGTGTTGCTCTTGCGCTTGCTCTACCACACAGTGTAGCAGTAGAGAACATTGCAGCTTATCCAGCTTTCTCCAGCTTTTCTTGCTAGTGCTCAGATAGATCTTGAACTTTTGTATCCATCTTCTCCAATTTTCTGATATGTTGCCGTCCAGGCTCAGTGTTTGTGGAGGTCGAAGTGGTTCAATAACTTGCTGTGAAATGTTTCCTTTGCTTCTGATACCATGTAATGTTATGCTAGCTATTGCTATAAGAATCAGTTATGTGCATCTATACAGACATCTTTATTAAACTGAAACATCAACTTCCTGTTCTGCCAGGTGCCAGTATATAATAAAAGTAATAATAATAATAATAAAAGTAATAATAATAACCACAACGGTGGCCTTGCAAGCACCATTGTCTTACAAGCTGATCCATACAGGATCAGAGGACAAGTATGGGACTTTATACTAATAAGTCTCAACACCGTACACAGATTCATAGGAGACGTTAAGACATTTTAATCTACCAGAATGGACTCATGAACACAAATGACACATTCATCAACATGCAACATTATGGTCCAAGGCCTATATTGTGCCATTCGCACTTTGGCAAAGGTCTATAGAGAGCATCGTCCTTCATCAGACTTTCCTCGCAAGTCCTCTGATTGAAAGCTACACAGTCACAAAGCACTGGTGTCCAATATATCAGTCCTCCTATGATAAAAAGTGACTGGTTCCATAAGCTCCTAGGGAACAAAATCAGTTCTAGCTGAACGGGTTCAGGGTTACCTTTCTTAATGATTGCGTTCAGACTCTAAACCCCATGCAATGTTGTCCTTTTACATCACAGTGGAGGAGAGGAGACACTTCGTTCTGTCCGATTACCTCTCTACCATCCGCCTCGTCTGCCCATCTCATAAATATTCAGCGCCCTGGCCCGTGGGTGGCTGGGGGTCTGCCAGATACTATTAGGTCATCACCTGAAGACATCGACCCTGACACCCCACTCTATGCAATCGCTTTTCCTTTCTTCCTCTCCTCTTCTCCCCCTATAACCTTCACCTGGCCCCAGCATTCCCCCAGTGTTAGAAATGCAAAGCAACACTCTCCATCCATCCCTCCTGAAGCCTGACTTATTTTGACGTTCGTTCTGTTTTTCATCAGCCACCCTGGCCTTGGAGGGCCAGGGTGGTGGAAGTAGTGGGAGAGGGGCTGAAGGCGAAGAGTTAAGGAATACTGTATAAGGGGCTTGGGGTTGGTTGGTTAGCTGGTTGGTTGGTTGGCTGATGCAGGACATTTAACTTGGTGTGTCTCAGACATAAAGAATGTCACATGGTTGGGCGAGCAGACACCAAAAGCAATCGTGTCCCTCTTCCGCTGCCCATGTCTACAGTCGAGGTGTTCCCTTAGACTTGCTGTGTGCTCGACCAAGTGCAAGAGGATAATTTTGCTAATTCCTTGTCAGCAGTCAGTGTCGGTTTGTGTTTATTTATGGGAATAAACACAGTCACACTTTGGTTCCCACAGTAGGCCTTGCTAGATGTTATCTGCCTATCGTGCCGGTTTGAGCTGTTCCCATTGATGTTTGCAAAAACGCGGATGCCGAGACGACGCAGTTGCCAAGTGCTTTGATGCAATTAGCCAACAAACTGTGAAGCAGAAATCCTTTATTGCATTATGTGGCGTGTGGTGCCAACAATCAACACAAAAGGGCGAGATCGCTTGTCAACTGAGCCGCTTTGTTGTCATCGATATCCTCTGTGTTGTTGTGTCACCAAGGGGAAATTACACATCATTTGTGTGAACAAACCCAATGACTGTCAGGGTACTGTTTCAGACGAACCTGCCTTACTGAAGTCCTCTGTATTGAAGGGTAGGTCAATCAGAATTTGGATGTGTGCCACTTTGGTTGTTGGCGAGATGTAACTTCGCTTCAGAAACATTGAGCATGTAAGGCAAAGTTCAGTCAATTACTAAATGATAAGAGAATCAAAATGAAGGAAGAAGAGTCTTCTAAGTGTTTTTGAATATTATGCAGTTGAAGCTATATTTGTTACTCATACAAACATTTTGATATAAGGTAAGGCTACTGAGAAACAGTTTTCAGTAATGCTTCAAGGAGGCACTATTCAAACATTTGTTATACTTTTTGTCAGATATCATATTGTACATTTATTATGGTCACGTCATATCACGTAATAAAAAGCATCGCCACACCGAACAAATTGAACCATTTAAGTATACTACTAACATTGTTCCGTTTCATCAATCACTTCTTGTTAGTATCACTTATTCACTTTGAGTTAACTTAATGCATGATGCACACAATCTCCCCCATCCACTCCTCTGTGACCACAGTTACATAATCCGGATGAGGGCTTCCAGAAGGACATGCTTTGCAGGGTGGATTGTGATAGCAGACAAACTTCAATCTGAAAGAGCAATAAACAGTCTTCAGCAGGGGCCATGATGGAGTGGGGTGATAAGAAAGAGAGAGGGAGGGAGAGGGGGAGGGATGGAAGAGAGAAGGGACGAGTGCAAGACGAGTGCAATCCGCAACGGCGACACCCTGTGAGTTTGGCGAGCCAATTCTGTGCGCTACGGACTCCTTTGATTGGTAACAGAGGGGAATATTTTAATGAGTGTGGTCTTTAACCAAACCCCAACAAAACATCCACCCGCCAAGCGATTTCTTGTCAGGAGGGTAATTTTTATTTTGCAACCTCCCAAAACAAGTCAATAGTTAATGTTATGTTGTTTTTTTGAGCTCCTATGTTACTGTACTGTTGATGCCCTCTTAATCTGTGAGTTAGCAGCTTTAAATTATATTTCTGTTTACATTGTGATTTTGTACATCTCGTCAGCCATTATGGTGTATATTTTAATGCACACTTGTCGATTGTGATCTTGGGCATATCTGGACATCAAGCAAGCAATTACATTAAGTTCCGAAGAATGCGTTTCGTGTCGCATTTCCTTGTGAGCTTCTGTTGTTGTTGTGGTGTATAGCCTCCACTTGTTCATAAGCTATGTGCGGTTGTTCGCCCCTTGGGACAGGGGCTCTCCAACATAGGCAGCAACTGATTGTCTGTGGAGGAGAGTTGGACCAGATTGCCAGCCTGCCCCTGGAACAGGAGAAAGTGAGAGGGAAAGAGAGAGAGAGAAATCCCAGGAGAGGAGTGGGGAGAGTTAATGAAGCCAGTCTCATGTGCTCTCATTAGAGCCCAGGACACAGCCATTCCCCGGAGAGACTGCCTAATTAAAGGTCTCTATCTTTTCTACGACAATATTCCAGCGTGAGCTGGCAAAGTGAGTGAATTATGGAGTGAAAACAGCTGCGGATTACGATGGGAAGATTTGGAGGTTAATGTGGCAAGTGTTTGCAGGAGGTTGGGATATAGAAGCTGGGAACGGAAGACTATTGCAGCATTGCAGGAGTTCTGTAACAGGTAATAAGGCTGTACTGCCTGTCACAGAACGGACAAACATATGAAGCTCTTCAGGACTGTGGCCTCCGGGGAAACACTATAAGGCTGGCACACACACACATCAACAGTACCCATATCATATGTAACTGTTCTACGAATATGCCATAATATACAAACAGTATATACAGTGCATTCGGAAAGTATTCAGACCCTTTGACTTGTTCCACATTTTACATTTACATTTACGTCATTTAGCAGACGCTCTTATCCAGAGCGACTTACAAATTTGTGCATTCACCATATAATATCCAGTGGAACAACCACTTTACAATAGTACATCTATATCTTTTTGGGGGGAGGGTAGGGGGGAGGGTTAGAAGGATTACTTAATCCTATCCTAGGTATTCCTTAAAGAGGTGGGGTTTCAGGTGTCTCCGGAATGTGGTGATTGACTCCGCTGTCCTGGCGTCGTGAGGGAGCTTGTTCCGCCATTGGGGTGCCAGAGCAGCGAACAGTTTTGACTGAGCTGAGCGGGAACTGTGCTTCCGCAAAGGTAGGGAGGCGAGCAGGCCAGAGGTGGATGAACGTAGTGCCCTTCTTTGGGTGTAGGGACTGATCAGAGCCTGAAAGTACGGAGGTGCCGTTCCCCTCACAGCTCCGTAGGCAAGCACCATGGTCTTGTAGCAGATGCGAGCTTCAACTGGAAGCCAGTGAAGTGTGCGGAGGAGTGGGGTGACGTGAGAGAACTTGGGAAGGTTGAACACCAGGCGAGCTGCGGCATTCTGGATGAGTTGTAGGGGTTTAACCTGTTGAGGACAGACGTTCCGCTAGCGGAACCCCTAGCCAACAGCCAATGGCATCGCACGGCGCGAAATACAAACCAACTAAAATACCACAATTCAATTTTCTCAAACAATCAACTATTTTACACCATTTTAAAGATAAGACTCTCATTAATCTAACCACATTGTCCGATTTCAAAAAGGCTTTACAACGAAAGCAAAACATTAGATTATGTCAGCAGAGTACCCAGCCAGAAATAATCAGACACCCATTTTTCAAGCTAGCATATAATGTCACATAAACCCAAACCACAGCTAAATGCAGCACTAATCTTTGATGATCTTCATCAGATGACACACCTAGGACATTATGTTATACAATACATGCGTGTTTTGTTCAAACAAGTTCATATTTATATCAAAAAACAGCTTTTTACATTAGCATGTGACGTTCAGAACTAGCATACCCCCCGCAAACTTACGGTGAATTTACTAAATTACTCACGATTAACGTTCACAAAAAACATAACAATTATTTTAAGAATTATAGATACAGAACTCCTCTATGCACTCGCTATGTCCGATTTTAAAATAGCTTTTCGGTGAAAGCACATTTTGCAATATTCTAAGTAGATAGCCCGGCATCACAGGGCTAGCTATTTAGACACCCAGCAAGTTTAGCCCTCACCAAAGTCAGATTTACTATAAGAAAAATGTTATTACCTTTGCTGTTCTTCGTCAGAATGCACTCCCAGGACTTCTACTTCAATAACAAATGTTATGTTCAAATATCCTCTATTTTGTTCGTGCGTTCAATATTCCATTACCGTACTTCGAAGCATGTCAACCGCTGTTTAAAATCAATTTTTATGCCATTTTTCTCGTAAAAAAGCGATAATATTCCGACCGGGAATCTGTGTTTTAGTACAAAGAGAGAGAAAATAAAAACATGGGGTCGCCTCGTGCACGCGCCTCAGTCTCATAGTACTCTGACCTACCACTATCCAAACGCGCTTATGTTTTTCAGCCAGGGGCTGCCTCGACATCATTCAGCTTTTTCCCGGGTTCTGAGAGCCTATGGGAGCCGTAGGAAGTGTCACGTTACAGCAAAGATCCTAAGTTTTCAATAAAAAGAGTCAAGAACCTCAAGGAATGGTCAGAGAGGGCACTTCTTGTACAGAATCTTCTCAGGTTTTTGCCTGCCATATGAGTTCTGTTATACTCACAGACACCATTCAAACAGTTTTAGAAACTTTAGGGTGTTTTCTATCCAAAGCCAATAATTATATGCATATTCTGTTTCTGGGCAGTAGTAATAACCAGATTAAATCGGGTACGTTTTTTTTTATCCGGCCGTGTAAATACTGCCCCCTAGCCCTAACAGGATAAACGTTGGCTAGCTAACACAAAGTCAGTCCTGCTAGCTACACAAGTGGACTACACAACTCGAAAGTTCAGAAAGTTAAGCTTACATTGCAAAAATCTTATTGACCAAAAATGATACAGTACTGCTAGCTGTAGAGTTGGCTAGCGAGTGGTGGCTGCGTTTACCTTTATCTTTTATCTTTGATACAGCGACAACTATGTAGCTAGCTAACATTACACTAATCAAATCGTTCCGTTGTAATGTATTTAGTTTCTACAGTACTGCTAGTTGGTAAAGTTGGTTAGCTAGCAGTGGCTGTGGCGTTGTGGTGTTGACGCCGTTTGGAAAACGGCGCGAACGAACAAATACAGCTGGCTAGCTAACCTTGTTAGTTTCTCAAAGTTTGTTTCTCAAAGCTACAACTACACCTTTAGCTACACCTTTATCCTTGATGCAAAGACAACTATGTAGCTAGCTAGCTAACGTTACACTAATCAACTAATCAAATCGATCTGTTGTAATGTTGTAATGTAATGAAATGTAATATTACCCGCGGAGCGAAGTACAGCACGACTACTCACTCCAGCATCCAGTCAATCCAGCATCCGGTCAATTGTTACGTTAAAGCCTCATTCTAAAATTGATTAAACGTTTTTTTCTCCTCATCAATTTACACACAATACCCCATAATGACAAAGCAAAAAAAAAGGTTTTTAGACATTTTGGAAGAAAAAAAACACCTGTATTGGGGGAGTTTCTCCCATTCTTCTCTGCAGATCCTCTAAAGCTCTGTCAGGTTGGATGGGGAGTGTTGCTGCACAGCTATTTTCAGGTCTCTCCAGAGATGTTCGATCAGGTTCAAGTCCGGGCTCTGGCTGGGTCACTCAAGGACATTCAGAGACTTGTCTCGAAGCCACTCCTGCATTGTCTTGGCTGTGTGCTTAGGGTCATTGTCCTGTTGGAGGGTGAACCTTCGCCCCAGTTGGAGGTGCTGAGTGCGGTTTTCATCAAGGATCTCTCTGTACTTTGCTCCGTTCATCTTTCCCTAGATCCTGACTACATTCCCAGTCCCTGCCACTGAAAAATATTCCCACAGCATGATGCTGCCAAAACCATGCTTCACCGTAGGGATGGTGTTAGGATTCCTCCAGATGTGATGCTTGGCATTCCTGTGCTCTCATTAGAGCCCGGGACACAGCCATTCCACAGAGAGACTCTCTAATTAAAGGTCTTTCTCCGACAATATTCTGGTGTGCACCGGCATAGTGAGTGAATTCAATTTTGGTTTCATCAGACTAGAGAATAGTCCTTTGGGTGCCTTTTGGAAAACTCCAAGCGGGCTGTTATATGCCTTTCAATGAGGAGTGGCTTCCGTCTGGCCACTCTACCATAAAGGCCTGATTGGTAGAGTGTTGTAGAGAAGGTTGGCCTTATGGAAGGTTATCCCATCTCCACAGAGTAACTCTGGAGCTCTGTCAGAGTGACTATTGGGTTCTTGGTCACCTCCCTGACCAAGGCCCTTCTCTCCCAATGCTCATTTTGGGTTGCGGCCAGCAATTTCGAGTCTCATAGCAAAGGGTCTGAATGCTTATGTAAATAAGGTATTTCCGTTTTTATACAGATACACACTACTGGTCAAAAGTTTTAGAACACCTACTCATTGAAGTGTTTTTCTTTATTTTTACTATTTTCTACATTGTAGGATAATAGTGAAGACATCAAAACTATGAAATAACACATACGGAATCATGTAGTAACTAGTAAATACATTTTATATTTGAGATTCTTCAAATAGCTACCCTTTGCCTTGATGACAGCTTTGCACACTCTTGGCATTCTCTCAACCGACTTCACCTGGAATGCTTTTCCAACAGTCTTGAAGGAGTTCCCACATATGCTGAGCACCTGTTGGCTGCTTTTCCTTCACTCTGCGGTCCAACTCATCTCAAAACATCTCAATTGGGTTGAGGTTGGGTGATTGGGGAGGCCAGGTCATCTGATGCAGCACTCCATCGCGCTCCTTCTTGGTCAAATAGCCCTTACAAAGCCTGGAGGTGTGTTGGGTCATTGTCCTGTTGAAAAACAAACCATAGTCCCACTAAGCGCAAACCAGATGGGATGGAGTATCGCTGCAGAATGCTGTGGTAGTCATGCTGGTTAAGTGTGCCTTGAATTTTAAATATATCACGGAAAGTGTCACCAGCAAAGCACCCCCCACACCATCACACCTCCTCCTCCATGCTTCAAGGTGGGAACTACACATGTGAAAATCATCCGTTCACCTACTCTGCTTCTCACAAAGACACGGCGGTTGGAACCAAAAATCTCAAAGCTGGACTAATGAGACCAAAGGACAGATTTCTACCTTTCTAATGTCCATTGTTCGTGTTTCTTGGCCCAAGCAAGTCTCTTCTTCTTATTGGTGTCCTTTAGTAGTGGTTTCTTTGCAGCAATTAGACCATGAAGGCCTGATTCACGCAGTCTCCTCTGAACAGTTGATGTTGAGATGTGTCTGTTACTTGAACTCTGTGAAGCATTTATTTGGGCTGCAATTTCTGAGGCTGGTAACTCTAATGAACTTATCTTCTGCAGCAGCGGTATCTCTGGGTCTTCCTTTCCTGTGGGGGTCTTCATGAGGCCAGTTTCATCATAGCACTTGATGGTTTTTGTGACTGCACTTGAGGAAACTTTCAGTTCTTGAAATGTTCCGTATTGACTGACCTTCATGTCTTAACCTCTATGGGCTAGGTGGGACGCAAGCGTCCCACCCGTGGTGCACTCCATCAACAGCAGGTGCATTTCAAGAGCGGCAAATTTGAATCCAAATAAATGTCAAAATTCAAATTTTTCAAACATACAACTATTTTACACCCTTTGAAAGATAAACATCTCCTTAATCTAACCACGTTTTACGATTTCAAAAAGGTTTTACGGCGAAAGCATAAATTTAGAGTACGTTAGGACAGTACATTTACAAGAGTTGTGTGTAATGTTGTGCCAATTCAAAGACAGGCGTCACCAAAACCATAAATCAGCTAAAATGATGCACTAACCTTTTACAATCTCCAACAGATGACACTCCTAGGACATTGTGTTAGACAATGCATGCATTTTTAGTTCTATCAAGTTCATATTTATATCCAAAAACAGCGTTTTACTGTGGCGTTGATGTTCAGGAAATCGTTTCCCTTCAATAACCGGCAGTCAAGTCAGCACCACAAATTAAATAATTAAAATTAGAAAACATTGGTAAAATATTATATTGTCATTTAAAGAATTATAGATTTACATCTCTTGAACGCAATCAACTTGTCAGATTTAAAAATAACCTTACTGGGAAATCACACTTTGCAATAATCTGAGCACTGCGCCCAGAAAAATACGCGTTGCGATACAGACTAGCCGCCATGTTGGGGAGATCTAAAATCGAAAATACTATGTAAATAATCCATTACCTTTGATTCTCTTCATCAGATGTCACTTCCAGGTATCACAGGTCCATAACGAATGTAGTTTTGTTCAAAAAAGCTCATCATTTATGTCCAAAAATCTCCGTCTTGTTAGCACATGATCTATGCCCGCCGGACTTCACTTCATGAACGAGGGGAAAAAATATATTTCCGTTCGTTCAAACATGTCAAACGTTGTATAGCATAAATCATTAGGGCCTTTTTTAACCAGAACATGAATAATATTCAAGGTGGACGAATGCATTCTCTTTTATAACATATTGGAACGAGGGTACCCAACATGAACTCGCGCGCCAGGTGTCTAATGGGCCATCATCGTTCCATGGCTCTTGTTCGGTCAGATCTCCCTCCAGAAGACTCAAAACACTTTGTAAAGGCTGGTGACATCTAGTGGAAGCAATAGGAAGTGCCAAAATATTCCTCAGCCCCTGTGTTTTTCAATGGCATAGGTTTAAAGGTAATACAACACATCAGGTATCCACTTCCTGTCAGAAAATGTCTCAGGGTTTTGCCTGCCAAATGAGTTCTGTTATACTCACAGACACCATTCAAACAGTTTTAGAAACTTTAGGGTGTTTTCTATCCATATATAATAAGTATATGCATATTCTAGTTACTGGGTAGGATTAGTAACCAGATTAAATCGGTAAATTTTTTTATCCAGCCGTGCAAATACTGCCCCCTAGCCCCAACAGGTTAAAGTAATAATGAATTGCTGTTTCGCTTAGCTTGTTTGAGCTGTTCATGTCCTAATATGGACTTGGTCTTCTATCAAATAAGGCTGTTTTCTGTATACCACCCCTACCTTGTTACAACACAACTGATTGGCTCAAACGCATTAAGAAGGAAAGAAATTCCACAAATTAACTTTTAAGAATGCACACCTGTTAATTGAAATACATTCCAGGTGACTACCTCATGAAGCTGGTTGAGAGAATGCCAAGTGTGTGCAAAGCTACTGCTACTCTCTGTTCATCATATATGCATAGTCACTTTAACCATATCTACATGTACATACTACCTCAATCAGCCTGACTAACCGGTGTCTGTATGTAGTCTCGCTGCTTTTATAGCCTCGCTGCTGTCTTTTTGCTGATGTTTTATTTCTTTACTTACCTATTGTTCACCTAACACCTTTTTTGCACTATTGGTAAGTAAGCATTTCACTGTAAGGTTTACACCTTTCACAGTAAGGTCTACTACACCTGTTGTATTCGGAGCACGTGACAAATACACTTTGATTTGATTTGATTTGAAGTGTCATCAAGGCAAAGGGTGGCTACTTTGAAGAATCTCAAATATAAAATATATTTTCATTTATTTAACACTTTTTTGATTACTTCCACATGTGTTATTCCATAGTTTTGATGTCTTCACTATTATTCAACAATTTGTATTTATTTTATCAATTTTAGAAAAATGCTGTAACGTAAGAATGTGTTAAAAGGGAAGGGGTCTGAATACTTTACGAACGCACTATATAGTACTACAGTGCACCTAACCATACAAAATCATAACATATTACTGGTCTTGGCTTCTCAGATAGAACAAACACTGGCAGAAGGCTATTTAGATCAAGAAGGATTATACAATATTATACTATAGATTCTATGTCTTTGAATAATAGTAACCCATATTGTCTTTGTGCTCTGGAATTGGGAAGTCAATCAATTGTTCCTCAAATTACTTTGAAATAGATATCCATGAGCAGACCCTGGCTTGATACCGTGAGTAATTAATGTTTTATGACGGGCATTTTCTGGTAAATTACCCCATTCCCAGATTCATAGGCTGGCTCCCTATCTCCCTGATAACGCCAAGACCTGTAAATTGTACCTAATTAAAAACAAGTGGATATTTTGTTTCCAGCCACACGTGATCTGTTTGTGTGAGCAAACACATCCTCAGAATGATAAGTAGAGAGATACCCATGTTCTTTTTTTCATTTGGTATTTTCTTCCCTCCTTAGATTTAAAATGTTCCCTTCAGACCGTCTCCTAACAAGGCAAACACTGGTTAATTCTGCCTTAAAAATCTAGTCAAAAGACAGGGCCTTGGGTTATGAGATTTTATTAGATCTCAACATAATATTTTTCCTGTAGTTGCTCTAAATGCGATTGTTTGAGAGAGAGAGAGAGAGAGAGAGAGAGAGAGAGCTCTCAAGAACAAGCACTGTCGTCTGATCAATTGCAATGCTAAACCACACTTACCAAAGCACATCTCCAATGTCTCTGTTTCTGGGCCCATACCAATGAACCAACAACTAAAAGGGGACAAGCAATCTCATTAATGTTGCTTTCCAGGGATTCTCCCCCAAAACATTAGACAGCTTAATTATTTGATCGATACATTAAAATATGTCAGCCAAAATTCACAAGTCCCCTCTAGGATTGTTGTTTTTTGAATGACAACTGTCAGAGCTGCCAAACTATGGAATTAAATACATTTATTTTAAGTGATAGACAGTTATTTCACTGTTAATTAAATGAATGATACAATGCTCATTATTGGATGCACCATGGATATTTTATGATTGTGCAGTATGAAATGCTACCTTTTATGTGACCATTCTTTATATTAACCTTAATAGATACAGGCCCTTTTTGTACATCAAGTCAATGTCCTTTTGACAAGGTATGCAGTTTTAATCCGATGATCCGGCTCAAAGACCAGATTGGCACTAAGCACTTTGGCCATGGGAAAAACACCCAACTAAACATGTTCGTAAATCCCAGCTGGTACAATCCCTCCATAAAGGTTATTAAGGTTGGAAGTAAACGGCAACTATTTGGTGGAAACCTCTTTTTTTTTATATATATATTTTTTTATTTAACCTTTATTTAACTAGATAAGTCAGTTAAGAAAAAAATCTTATTTACAATGACGGCCTACACCGGCCAAACCCGGACAACGCTGGGCCAATTGTGCACTGCCCTATGGGACTCCCAATCACGGCCGGTTGTGATACAGCCTGGAATCAAACCAGGGTGTCTGTAGTGACGCATCTAGCACTGAGATGCAGTGCCTTAGACCACTGCGCCACTCAGGAGCGCCAACTGTGCGGATTTTGGTAATAGCTACTGTGACTGGTGATTTTAAAACAGACATGCTCAAAAAGGACAATGCTAGTTTTAAAGCACTTATTACTCTTTGTAATCTGTTTGCCTTACACCAAATGATTAATGTCCTTCTACACAAACCATCATTGACCCGGGGTTGGGATGCACAGGACCCCGCTGAAGCTGGTGCTCATCCTGGCCGCAATAAAGACAGAGCCCTAGCTGTCTCCGGCATAGCCGCAGAGAGGTGTGTGGCCCCTGCCTCCATGGGCTCTGCCTCAGGACAGCGAAAGGAGGTGGGAACCGGCGCTCCCGAAGAAGGTTATCCAGATGGATGGTCATGGTGATGAGTGAGTTCAAGGATAGGTTGTCATCCCAACACGCCAACTCCGTTTGGATCTCTTCGCTGGAGGCTACCACAGTCTGAAAGTTGAGGGTGTACTCCACAGCAGTTTGGACACCCTGCTGGAGTAGGAAAAGTTGCTCACCTCCCTCTCTGCCCCTGAACAGAGTCATGAACCTCTCATAGGAACCCAGCTCCTCCTCTCCTTTCTCCCAGACAGCCGTAGCTTACTCCAACACCCGCCCAGTCAACAGGGATATGACGGTGGCAACCTTGAACCTCTCGGTGGTGGGGAATCCCATCTGATATAATAGAGGGATCCTTGGAGCAGGAAGCCACAGTATTTCGCTAGAGTACCGCCATACTTTTCTGGAAGGGACAGTCGGACATCACTACCCTGGGCAGACGGCTGGATATGCTGGGGGACTGGCTCACAGTGATGACCCGTGTTAGGAGGCCCTCTGCTAGGGGTATGTGAGAATGCTGTTTATTGACTACAGCTCAGTGTTCAACACCATAGTGCCCACAAAGCTCATCACTAAGCTAAGGACCCGGGGACTAAACACTTCCCTCTGCAACTGGATCCTGGAGTTCATGATGGGCCGCCCCCAGGTGGTAAGGGTAGGCAACAACACATCTGCCATGCTGATCCTCAACACGGGGGCCGATCAGGGGTGCATGCTTAGTCGCCTCCTGTACTCCCTGTTCACCCACGACTGCGTGGACAAACACGACTCCAACACCATCATTAAGTTTGCTGATGACACAACAGTCGTAGGACTGATCACCGACAACGATGAGACAGCCTATACGGAGGAAGCCAGAGACCTGGCAGTGTGGTGCAAGGACAACAACCTCTCCCTCAATGTGAGCCAGACAAAGGAGCTGATCGTAGACTACAGGAAAAGACGGGACGAACATGCCCCCATTAACATCGACGGGGCAGTAGGGGTTTGAGAGTTTCAAGTGCCTTGATGTCCACATCAGCAACAAACTATCATGGTCCAAACACACCAAGATAGTCATGAAGAGGGCACAACAACACGTATCCCTCTCAGGAGACTGAAAATATTTGGCATGGGTCCCCAGATCTTCTAAAAGTTCTACAGCTGCACTATCGAGAGCATCCTGACCGGTTGCATCACCGCCTGGTATGGCAACTGCTCGGCATCTGACAGTAAGGCGCTACAGAGGATAGTGCGTACGGCCCAGTATATCACTGCAGCAAAACTTCCTGCCATCCTATATAATAAGAGGTGTCAGAGGAAAGACCATAAAATTGTCAGAGACTCCAGTCACCCAAGTCACAGACTGTTTAATCTGCTACCACATGGCAAGCGGTACCGGAGCGCCAAGTCTAGGATGAAAAGGCTCCTCAACAGCTTCTACTCCCAAGCCATAAGACTGCTGAACAATTAATAAAATCTCCACCGGACTACTTACATTGACCCCTCCCTCCTGTACACTGCTGCTACTCGTTGTTTATCATCTTTGAATAGTCACTTCACCCCTACCTACATGTACAAATTACCTCAACTAACCTGTACCCCCACACACTGACTCGGTTCCTGTATATAGCCTCATTATTGTTATTCTTATTGTGCTACTTTTTATTTGTAATTTTTTTACTTTGGTTTATTTTGTAAATATTTTCTTAACTCTTCTTGAACTGCACTGTTGGTTAAAGGCTTATAAGTAAGCATTTCACGGTAAGGTCTACACTCGTTGTATTCGGCGCATGTGACAAATAAAGTTTGATTTGATTTGATGGCAGTAACTTTACAAGCACTAATTATTGTCCATTTTGACTGAGAATAGAATCTAGTTATGGTAAGGGATGAAATAAGTATAGCCAGTTATAATTGTAAAGGTTTAGCAGATTATAAAAAAGAAAATCAGTCTTTACGTGGCTAAAAGAAAAGGAATATAACATATACTGTTTACAGGAAACTCACTCTAAATCCTTAGATTAAGTTGCGTGGAAAAAGGAATGGGGTGGTGAAATAATTTTTTGTCATGACAAAGGAACTCAAAAGGTGTGATATTAATTAACATTTTTGATCTGAATGTGCAAATAGTTAGGATTGATTTGCAAGGACGGTAGATCTTTTTGAATATGAAAGTGGATGAAAAATAAATTTTTCTCATTAATCTATATGGTCCAAATCAGGATGATCCATGCTTCTTCTAAAACATTTATACCAATTTATTGAACTTAATGTCAACAAATGATCAAATCATTTTGCTAGGAGACTCTAACACAGTGGTATTAAGTACCTCAATGGACCGTAAAGGTAATTACTCTACAAACTATCACCCTGCCCATAAGGAAATCAGAAAGATTATGGACACAGAAATAGTGGATATTTGGAGACTAAAAACCCTGACCTAGTGAGATATACATGGAGACTTAATCAAGCTAGTCGTCTTGACTACTTTGTCTCTTGCATCAAAAGTTTAAAAAGTTTTAATAGGAGACAGAATGCAATCGGATCATCATCTAATTGACATTCACATAACTTAGATTTTCCACGTGGATGGGGATATTTGAAATTTGATCAAAGTTTACTGGAGGACAACTTATTTTTAACTGAATTTTTCCAGTATAATATAGTGTCATCAAATCCCCTTATTGTTTGGGAAACCTTTAAATGTACATTGAGGTCATTCAATTAAATAGTTATCAATAATAAAAAAGCAGTTTCTGACTAAAGAGACAAGACTGACAAGGGAAATCCATGAACTAATAGTACAGGTAGATTGCAATAAAAATGATACCACAGAGATACAAAATAAGTTAGAGGAAAAACAAAAGAACTTGAGGAACTTATTCAAGAAAACGATCTAATGTAATCTATTACAAAAATAATATCAAACTGGATGGAATATGGAGAAAAATGCACAAACATTCTTCCTGAATCTCCAATACAGGAACACTAAGAAAAATAATTACCAGAAACTCGTTACTGAAGACAGAGTCATCTATGATTTTTCTGAATTATATTTAAAAGAGGAAGTTTATTATTTTAGGCAGATGTTCTCTTTTCTGTCTCATCCTCTCCCACTGAATAAAGATTACGGTAAGGAATTATTTCCAAATAATACAAAAAAAGTAAAATTAACAAATGTACAGAAAGATCAGTGTGAAGTGTTATGAACCGGCTCAGAGTTCGCAACAAAAGGGAGACAACGTGGAGACAAGGAGTATCAAAATATATATTTATTAAATAAAGTAACTAAGTAATTAACAATGGTGTGTGTGTGTGTGTGTGTGTGTAATCAGTAATGTAAGTGAGTGTTTTGCATACCTGAATGTAATAATGCAGAGTGTTAAACGGTGCCAAAGCAAACAACCAAAAAACCACAACTACCAACAACAACAAGATGTCTGCATGGAGAGAGTCTCCCCAATGAATGTGGAAGAGGTGCCTTTATCCTGGGACACACCCGGGCCCAGGTGTTTCCCATGTAGCTGATGACCCTCCCAACTCCGCCCACCGGCATCCTAATAAGGAAACAAGAACAAAGAGAGAGAATACGGCAGACAGAGTGGGAGGGTCATCACAGAAGGCCAAATCACAGAGGAATACTTTTTGAGGCTATTAAATCCTTTCAGTCTGGAAAAACCCCAGGGCTTGATGACATACCGGTCGAGGTATATCAGCCTTTTTTCATAAACTAAAAGCTCCATTGTTAGAATGTTTTAACTACTCCTATAGAAATGGTAGTCTGTCAGCTACTCAGCAGGAAGGTCTGATTTCTCTATTATTAAAACAAGACCCAGATGGCAAATAAAAAGATCCAGTCAATCTAAAAAAAACTGGAGGCCCCTTACACTTCAATGTTGTGGTGCAAAAATACTAGCGAAATGCATAGCACTCAGAATGAAAAGGTTTTTACCAGGTATTGTTCATCCAGATCAGACAGGTTTTTTACATGGACGGTACATTGGAGATAATATACGACAACTACTAGAAATAATAGAACATCATGAAACATCTAAGAAGCCAGGCCTGGTGATTATAGCCGATTTTGAAAAGGCATTTGATAAAGTAAGACTGGATTTTATTTATAAATTCCTGGATTTTTTCAATTTCGGTGATTCTCTTATAAGATGGTTAAAAATAATGTATAGCAACACCAAGGGTTAAATAGTAAATAACGGCTACTTCTCAGAGAGTTTTGAATTGTCAAGAGGAGTTAAACAAGGGTGTCCGCTGTCACTATATCTACTCGTTATGGCCATCAAAATGCTAGCTATTAAAATCAGATCCAATAACAACATTAGAAATCCAAGGCTTAAAAACAAAGGTGTCCATGTATGCCGATGACTCAAGTTTTATATTAAGTCCGCAAGCTAGATCCCTGCAATGTCTCATTGAAGACCTAGATAACTTTTCTTGACTCTCTATACTCTCTGTACAATATTACATATTGAATCTTTAAAAAATACAACTTTTACATTATCCTGCAGTTACCTATAAAATGGGCTGATGGTGAAGTAGACATACTTGGTAGTCATATCACAAAATATATAAAAAAGCTCTATACAATGAATTTCAATAGAAAACTTGTAAAAATAGACAAGATCCTGCAACCATGGAGAGGTAAATACCTTTCTATTTATGGGAAACGTGCCCTGATTAACTCCTTAGTCATATCTCAATTTACACACGTACTTATGGTGCTGCCTACTACTGATGATTCGTTTTTCAAATCATATGAGAAAAAAATATGTTCCTTTATCTGGGACGCTAAAGCAGACAAAATAAAGTGTGCCTATCTATATAATGAATATGAATTGGGTGGGTTTAGATTGTTAAATATAAAAGCACTAAACCTCTCTCTAAAAGCTTCACTTATTCAAAAGTTTTACTTGAACCCTAAATGGTTCTCAAGTAGATTACTAAGAAAAACTCATCCATTGTTTAAAAATTGCCTTTTTGCCCCGATTAATTGAAAATGATACTTTTTTCAAAGTATCTCTCTTTTTCAAACAAGCAATGCAGAGCTGGCAACAATTGCAATTTCATCCCCCTGAAAAGATAGAACAAATATTATGGTTAAACTCAAATGTGCTGGTTGATAAAATACCTGTATTTATGGGAAAGATGTTTGAAAAGAGTACTTTGTTCTCAAATTAAATTGTAAATTGGAATGGTAGAGTTATGTCCAGAATTGTATGGGAAGGTCTGCTCAATCCAAGAGTACAACCAATTGATTACAGCATTACTCCAAAAATAGAGGAGGCAGGTGTCAGCGGGAGGAGGTAGGGAACTGGTCTGTCTGCCCAATTTGAAGGATCAAAACTGTCGGAGGAATAAAAATTGCATAAATAGGAAGGTTTACCAGTTTCATTTGAGGACCAGGATGTTGACAACTGAGTCATACAGATTGCAAAATAGTTGGAAAGAGATTTTTGATGTACCGATTCCATGGTACAGGGTGCATGAGTTGATATATAAAAGAACACAAGATTCAAGACTTCGTGCTTTTCAGCTAAAATTATTATATAGAATTCTTGCCACAAACAAAATGTTGAATATTTGGGGCATAAAATAATCGAAGCGCTACAGATTTTGTTATGAGGATACAGAATCAATAGATCATTTATTTTGGTATTGCCCTCCGGTAGCCTGTTTCTGGTCTCAGGTTCAGGAATGGCTGAACATGCATAGCATTGATCTAAAATTTACCCTAGAAATAGTACTGTTAGGAAATCTGGAGAGACCGGGTCAGTCAATTACCAATACACTAATACTCTTAGTAAAAGTATTTACTGTTGAAGTCGGAAGTTTACATACACAGGTTGGAGTCATTAAAACTCGTTTTTCAACCACTCCACACATTTCTTGTTAACAAACTATAGTTTTGGCAAGTAGGTTAGGACATCTACTTTGAGCAAGACACAAGTCATTTTTCCAACACTTGTTTACAGACAGATTATTTCACTTATAATTCACTGTATCACAATTCCAGTGGGTCAGAAGTTTACATACTGTAAGGGGTGCGTACTGGCGGCAGAGAACTCAGGCGCAGGAGAGCCTACACTAAGTTGACTGTGCCTTTAAACAGCTTGGAAAATTCCAGAAAATTAGGTCATGGCTTTAGAAGCTTCTGATAGGCTAATTGACATAATTTGAGTCAATTGGAGGTGTACCTGTGGATGTATTTCAAGGCCTACTTTCAAACTCAGTGCCTCTTTGCTTGACATCATGGGAAAATCAAAAGAAATCACCCAAGACCTCAGGAAAAAAATTGTAGACCTCCACAAGTCTGGTTCATCCTTGTGAGCAATTCATCTGTACAAACAGTAGTACGCAAGTATAAACACCATGGGACCACGCAGCCATCATACTGCTCAGGAAGGAGATGCGTTCTGTCTCCTAGAGATGAACGTACTTTGGTGAGAAAAGTGCAAATAAATCCCAGAACAACAGCAAAGGACATTGTGAAGATGCTTGAGGAAACAGGTACAAAGGTATCTATATCCACAGTAAAACGAGTCCTATATCGACATAACCTGAAAGGCCGCTCAGCAAGGAAGAAGCCACTGCTCCAAAACCGCCATAAAAAAGCCAGACTACAGATTGCAACTGCACATGGGGATACTTTTTGGAAAAATGTCCTCTGGTTTGATGAAACAAAAATAGAATTGTTTGGCCATAATGACCATTGTTATGTTTGCAGGAAAAAGGGGTAGGCTTGCAAGCCAAAGAACACCATCCCAACCCTGAAGCACAGCGGTGGCAGCATCATGTTCTGGGGGTGCTTTGCTGCAGGACGGACTGGTGCACTTCACAAAAGAGATGGCATCACGAGGCAGGAAAATTGTGGATCTATTGAAGCAACATCAAGACATCAGAAGTTAAAGATGGTCGCAAATGGGTCTTCCAAATGGACAATGACCCAAAGCATACTTCTAAAGTGACTTCCGTAAGTTCAATGCCATTTCGAAATTTGATCTTTATCCCATGCCGAGAATAGATGAGATGATAAAAAGACTGGAAAATGCCCGGTTCATTACTACACTTGACCTAACCAAAGGGTATTGGCAGGTTCCTCAGACCCATTCAGCTCATGAGAAGAGGGCATTCTCCACTCCAGGCGGCCTGTTCCAATATGTGTGACTGCCCTTTGGACTTCATGGAGCTCCTGCTACATTTCAAATGCTGATGGACCGCATTCTGCTCGCACAACAATCCTATGCTGCAGCCTACCTGGACGATGTGAAAATCCACAGCTACACGTGGGAGTGGATTATCCGATTAACAGCGGTCATCGACGCCCTTCGGCAAGCAGGACTCACAGCCAACCCAAAGTAATGCACGCTGGGGGTAAGTGAAGCAAAGTATCTGGGGTATTCTATAGGGCGAGGGTTGATCAAACCACAAGAGAAGAAGGTCGCTGTGATCCAGAATTGTCCTCGACCAGTGAATAAGAAACAGGTACGGGCTTTCCTGGGAATAACCGGTTATTACAAACGTTTCATCCAGGATTATGCAATCATTTCAGGACCCTGTGTGACCTGACCCGGATGGCCCAACCTGCCATGGTACAGTGGAACCCTGCGGCTGAAGAGACATTTCAGAAACTGAAAACAGCGTTATGCACTTTCCCTGTGTTGTATTTTCCGGATTTCTTGAAGCCTCTGATTGTACAGACAGATGCATCGGACACAGCTGTACTTTCACAGGAAGTTAATGGAGAGGAACTTCCAGTGCTGTACATTAGCCGTAAGTTGATTCCCCATGAAACCAAAAATGCAATAGTGGAAAAAGAGTGTTTGGCAATCAAATGGGCTCTGGAGTCCTTGAAAAATTATGTTCTGGTCCGCAAGTTTGTACTGATGACAGATCCCGCTCCCCTTACCTGGATGAAGCAGAATAAGGACACTAACCCGGATCATCCGGTGGTTCCTCAGCCTCCAGCCTTTCCACTATCGGATCGACCACCGTTTGGATTCTAAACATAGTCATGCTGATGCTATGTCTCTTATGAATGCCATGTTTTCTTCCACCGCTCTTACCACAGGGTCAACGCTATGGGGGAAGGTATGTAGCGGTTTCAGGGGTTGTGTTATAGATGGACATTATGTGCCTGCAAGGTTTCTTAGTTTTTTGGCTGCCACAACCACGGACAGCAATGTGTAGTAGTCCTCAGAGCCAGGACCATGGACAGCTCAGGGGAAACTTTGAGACTGCAGCAGAACAGCCACACCTTTCTCCAGTTGTAATCAGAGCCAAACTGCAGACAGGTGAAACCAATCAGTTCCTCTACTTAACCGTGCCCTGGGTTTTCTTTCTTTGTTGTTGTTGACCCAGGCAGGTGAAGGAATAGGATGTTGTTGGAGAGACAGAGCTTACAGTGGAGAAGGAGGTTTTAAAGAAGAAAGGAAATCATGATTTCAACAAGGATGGAACCCCCAAAGACAAAGCTTGGTGGACCTTCCACTGGTGGCAAAGTATTTACTTTGAACATCTTGGCCATGTACTGTTATAATCTCCTCCCGGCACAGCCAGAAGAGGACTGGCCACCCCTCAGAGCCTGGGTCCTGTTTAGGTTTCTTCCTAGGTTTTTGCCTTTCTATGGAGTTTTTCCTAGTCACCGTGCTTCTACATCTGCATTGCTTGCTGTTTGGGGTTTTAGGCTGGGTTTCTGTACAGCACTTTGTGATATCAGCTGATGTAAAAAGGGCTTTATAAATACATTTGATTGCTTGATACTTTGTTTGTTTTGGGTTTTGTATATCAAAAACGCTGGCAATGCCTGATAGTAATAAATCGGTTTAACCCTTCACTTGGACTGGTGTTTTGTGTTTATGTGTAAACCGTGCCTTACAAAGAATCCGGTGCCGAAAATGCTACAATATCCTGACCTAGTGAGATATTCATGGCAGAGGCTCAATCCAGCTAGTCCTCCTGTCTACTTATGTCATTTTCACTGGCACTAACAGTTAAAGTGTTGATGGGGACAGAATGTGGTCGGACCATCAAATAATTGGTATACACATTACTCTTACAGAATTTCAGCGAGGGCGAGGATATTGCACATTTTATTCAAAGTCTACTGGATTACAACTTGTTTTTAACCACGACTGAATAATTTATAACTGACTTTTTACTACATAACATAGGTAAAGCAAATGCGCTTATTGTATAGGACACTTTTAAATGTGAATTTAGAGGCCATGAAATTCAACTCATCTTTAAAACAAAAACTATTTAGGTCAGAGTGCATGTTAACAAAGGAAATAGAGGAACTAACAGTACAGATAGATAGTAATAAAAACTCTAAGAGGCACAGAATAAGTTAGACGAAAAACAAAAATAAACATTCAAGAAAGATCAAGTGTAATATATTATAAAAATAATGCGAAATGGATGATATATGGGGAATAATGCACCAAATTCGTTTTTCAACTTCAACATAGAAATGCTACCAAAAATAATTGACGGAAATTACATTTTGAAAGAGGAAGCAAAGTACTTCAAGCAGATTACATTTCAGTCTCCTCCATCTCCACTAAATAAAATTAATTTGTATGTTTTTTTTCTATTAATAGTGTAAAATGAACAGCTATACAGAAAAACTCATATGAAGGCCTAATTACAGAGGAGGAACTTCTAGATGCAATTACAGCCTTCAAGTTTGGGAAAACTCCAGGTCTTGATGGCATACTAGTTGAGGTATATAAAATATTTTTTGATGTACTCCAAGGTCAGTTATTAACATGCTTTAAGTACTCCAATAGAAATGGTAAACTCAGCAAGAAGATCTGATTTCACAATTTCTGAAACAGGACCCTGGTGGTAAATATAAAGATCCAGTCCACCTAAAAAAACTGGAGACCCCTTACACTTCAGTGGTGTGATGTCATAATTCTATCAAAATGCATACCGCATCGAATTAAAAAGGTATTATTGGATATTATTAATCCTAATCAGACAGTCTTTTTACATGGAGATACATTGGAGATAACATAAGACAAGTACTGGAAATGGAACAATAGAACACTATGAATAATTGTGGAAAACAGGCCTAGTATTCATAGCTGACTTTAACCTGTCTGGGCCAGTGGGACGCTTGCGTCCCACCCTAATCAACAGCCAGTGGAATCGTGTCGCGCTAAATGCAAAACCTCATAAATGCTATAACTTCAATTTCTCAAACATATGACTATTTTACACCGTTTAATAGATACACCTCTCCTGAATCGAACCACGTTGTCCGATTTCAAAAAGGCTTTACAGCAAAAGCAAAACATTAGATTATGTCAGCAGAGTACCCAGCCAGAAATAATCACACAGCCATTTTCAAAGCAACTAGCATGCATCACAAATACCCAAAACACAGCTAAATGCAGCACTAACCTTTGACAACCTTCATCAGATGACACTCCTAGGACATCATGTTACACAACAAATGCATTTTTTGTTCGATAAAGTTAATATTTATATATAAAAACAGCATTTAACATCGGCGCATGACGTTCAGAAAATCTTTTCCCTCAAATGCTTCCGATGATCAGCGCTACAATTTACAAAATTAATATTCAAAAACATTGTTAAAATGTAATATTGTCATTCAAAAACTTATAGATTAAGATGTCTTGAATGCCATCTCTTTGCCAGATTTAAAAATAACTTTACTGGGAAATCACACTTTGCAATAAACGACGTGGTATGCCCAGAAAAGAAGTCTATGTTGGAGCCATCTTGGAACGATCAACCATCAAAAATACTATTGTAAATAATCCCTCACCTTTGATTATCTTTATCAGAAGGCACTTCTAGGAATCCCAGGTCCATAACAAATGTAGTTTTGTTCAAAAAAGTTAATAATTTATGTCCCAATAGTGTTAGCGCGCTCCGAAGTCTAGTGAAAATATACCGTGTGCGTCTGACTTGTCAGACGCATATTTAAGTTCGTTCAAACATGTCAAATGTTGTATAACATAAATCTTTAGGGGCTTTTTCAACCAGGGCTTCAATAATATTCCATTGGGACGGTTGCATTGTCTTTCAAAACGTTTCGAAAAGGGAGAGTACCCATTTACATTTACATTTAAGTCATTTAGCAGACGCTCTTATCCAGAGCGACTTACAAATTGGTGCATTCACCTTATAATATCCAGTGGAACAACCACTTTACAATAGTGCATCTAAATCTTTTAAGGGGGGGGCGGGGGGGGTTAGAAGGATTACTTTATCCTATCCTAGGTATTCCTTAAAGAGGTGGGGTTTCAGGTGTCCCCGGAAGGTGGTGATTGACTCCGCTGTCCTGGCGTCGTGAGGGAGCTTGTTCCACCATTGGGGTGCCAGAGCAGCGAACAGTTTTGAGTGGGCTGAGCGGGAACTGTGCTTCCTCAGAGGTAGGGAGGCGAGCAGGCCAGAGGTGGATGAAAGCAGTGCCCTTGTTTGAGTGTAGGGCATGATCAGAGCCTGAAGGTACGGAGGTGCCGTTCCCCTCACAGCTCCGTAGGCAAGCACCATGGTCTTGTAGCGGATGCGAGCATCGACTGGAAGCCAGTGGAGAGAGCGGAGAAGCGGGGTGACGTGAGAGAACTTGGGAAGGTTGAACACCAGACGGGCTGCGGCGTTCTGGATGAGTTGGAGGGGTTTAATGGCACAGGCAGGGAGCCCAGCCAACAACGAGTTGCAGTAATCCAGACGGGAGATGACAAGTGCCTGGATTAGGACCTGCGCCGCTTCCTGTGTGAGGCAGGGTCGTACTCTGCGAATGTTGTAGAGCATGAACCTACAGGATCGGGTCACCGCCTTGATGTTAGTGGAGAACGACAGGGTGTTGTCCAGGGTCACGCCGAGGCTCTTAGCACTCTGGGAGGAGGACACAAGGGAGTTGTCAACCGTGATGGCGAGATCATGGAATGGGCAGTCCTTCCCCGGGAGGAAGAGCAGCTCTGTCTTGCCGAGGTTCAGCTTGAGGTGGTGATCCGTCATCCACACTGATATGTCTGCCAGACATGCAGAGATGCGATTCGCCACCTGGTTGTCAGAAGGGGGAAAGGAGAAGATTAATTGTGTGTCATCTGCATAGCAATGATATGAGAGACCATGTGAGGATATGACAGAGCCAAGTGACTTGGTGTATAGCGAGAATAGGAGTGGGCCTAGAACAGAGCCCTGGGGGACACCAGTGGTGAGAGCACGTGGTGCGGAGACAGATTCTCGCCACGCCACCTGGTAGGAGCGACCTGTCAGGTAGGACGCAATCCAAGCGTGGGCCGCGCCGGAGATGCCCAGCTCGGAGAGGGTGGAGAGGAGGATCTGATGGTTCACGGTATCAAAGGCAGCAGATAGGTCTAGAAGGATGAGAGCAGAGGAGAGAGAGTTAGCTTTAGCAGTGCGGAGAGCCTCCGTGACACAGAGAAGAGCAGTCTCAGTTGAATGCCCAGTCTTGAAACCTGACTGATTAGGATCAAGAAGGTCATTCTGAGACAGATAGCAAGAGAGCTGGCCAAGGACGGCACGTTCAAGAGTTTTGGAGAGAAAGGAAAGAAGGGATACTGGTCTGTAGTTGTTGACATCGGAGGGATCGAGTGTAGGTTTTTTCAGAAGGGGTGCAACTCTCGCTCTCTTGAAGACGGAAGGGACGTAGCCAGCGGTCAAGGATGAGTTGATGAGCGAGGTGAGGTAGGGGAGAAGGTCTCCGGAAATGGTCTGGAGAAGAGAGGAGGGGATAGGGTCAAGTGGGCAGGTTGTTGGGCGGCCGGCCGTCACAAGACGCGAGATTTCATCTGGAGAGAGAGGGGAGAAAGAGGTCAAAGCACAGGGTAGGGCAGTGTGAGCAGGACCAGCGGTGTTGTTTGACTTAGCAAACGAGGATCGGATGTCGTCAACCTTCTTTTCAAAATGGTTGACGAAGTCATCCGCAGAGAGGGAGGAAGGGGGGGGAGGGGGAGGAGGATTCAGGAGGGAGGAGAAGGTAGCAAAGAGCTTCCTAGGGTTAGAGGCAGATGCTTGGAGTTTAGAGTGGTAGAAAGTGGCTTTAGCAGCAGAGACAGAAGAGGAAAATGTAGAGAGGAGGGAGTGAAAGGATGCCAGGTCCGCAGGGAGGCGAGTTTTCCTCCATTTCCGCTCAGCTGCCCGGAGCCCTGTTCTGTGAGCTCGCAGTGAGTCGTCGAGCCACGGAGCAGGAGGGGAGGACCGAGCCGGCCTGGAGGATAGGGGACAGAGGAAATCAAAGGATGCAGAGAGGGAGGAGAGGAGGGTTGAGGAGGCAGAATCAGGAGATAGGTTGGAGAAGGTTTGAGCAGAGGGAAGAGATGATAGGATGGAAGAGGAGAGAGTAGCGGGAGAGAGAGAGCGAAGGTTGGGACGGCGCAATACCATCCGAGTAGGGGCAGAGTGAGAAGTGTTGGATGAGAGCGAGAGGGAAAAGGATACAAGGTAGTGGTCGGAGACTTGGAGGGGAGTTGCAATGAGATTAGTGGAAGAACAGCATCTAGTAAAGATGAGGTCAAGCGTATTGCCTGCCTTGTGAGTAGGGGGGAAGGTGAGAGGGTGAGGTCGAAAGAGGAGAGGAGTGGAAAGAAGGAGGCAGAGAGGAATGAGTCGAAGGTAGACGTGGGGAGGTTAAAGTCACCCAGAACTGTGAGAGGTGAGCCATCCTCAGGAAAGGAACTTATCAAGGCGTCAAGCTCATTGATGAACTCTCCAAGGGAACCTGGAGGGCGATAAATGATAAGGATGTTAAGCTTGAAAGGGCTGGTAACTGTGACAGCATGGAATTCAAATGAGGAAATAGACAGATGGGTCAGGGGAGAAAGAGAGAATGTCCACTTGGGAGAGATGAGGATTCCAGTGCCACCACCCCGCTGGCTCGATGCTCTAGGGGTATGCGAGAACACGTAGTCAGACGAGGAGAGAGCAGTAGGAGTAGCAGTGTTATCTGTGGTAATCCATGTTTCCGTCAGCGCCAGGAAGTCTAGGGACTGGAGGGTAGCATAGGCTGAGATGAACTCAGCCTTGTTGGCCGCAGACCGGCAGTTCCAGAGGCTGCCGGAGACCTGGAACTCCACGTGGGTCGTGCGCGCTGGGACCACCAGGTTAGAGTGGCAGCGGCCACGCGGTGTGGAGCGTTTGTATGGCCTGTGCAGAGGGGAGAGAACAGGGATTGACAGACACATAGTAGACAAGCTACAGAAGAGGCTACGCTAATGCAAAGGAGATTGGACTGACAAGTGGACCACACGTCTCGAATGTTCAGAAAGTTAAGCTTACGTTGCAAAAATCTTATTGACTAAAATGATACAGTACTGCTGGCTGGTGGAGTAGGCTAGCTAGCAGTGGCTGCGTTGTTGACTTTGAACGTGTAGCTGGCTAAGTAACCTCGATAGTTTCAGTACTACACCTTGTCATGATACAAAGCAACTTTGTAGCTAGCCAGCTAACATAACACTAATCAAGACGTTCCTTGTATGTATTTAGTTTCTACAATGCTGCTCGTCGGTAATAGTTGGCTGGGTTAGGAAAAATGGCGTCGCGGGGGACGGAAATAGCTGGCTAGCTGACCTCGATGGCTGGCTAGCTAACCTCGGTAATTACTAAACTACACAATTATCAAGCTATGACAAAGACGACTAAGTAGCTAGCTAGCTAACACTACACTAGTCAAATCGTTCCGTTGTAAAGTATTAGTATCTACAGCGCTGCTAGTCGGTGACGGTTGGCTAGCTAGCAGTGGGTTAATGATGACTAGGTGTGTTGACTAAGTCTGGCGCCGCGTCGCGGCTGGCTAGCTCACCTCGATAATTACTCAAACTACACAACTATCTTAGATACAGAGACAGCAAAAACAACTATGTAGCTGGCTAACTAACACTAACACCACACTAATCAAGTCGTTACGTTGTAATGTAATAGTTTCTACAGTGCTGCTAGTCGGTAGAAGTTGGCTAGCTAGCAGTGATGACTAGCTAGCTACAGCTAGGAGTGTTGACTACGTTAGGAGGACGAAGATAGCTAGCCTCGATAATTACTCAATTACTCTAAAACTACACAATTATCTTTGATACAAAGACGGCTATGTAGCTAGCTAAGAAGAATTGCTCAGATCAAACAAATCAAGCCGTTGTAATGTAGTGGGTGCCGACGTCACAATGGTAATGGCCCATCCCCTGTGACCAAGGTAAACATCCTCTCTTTCAGTCAATTTTGATGGTAGGAGGCTCAAACCACTTTGTAAAGACTGGGGACATCTAGTGGAAGCCATAGGAAGTGCTAAATGAATCGCAAGCCCCTGTGTGTTTCAATGGCAAATGTTTGAAGTGATATCCACACATCAGATTTCAGTTTCCTGTCAGGATTTGTCTCAGGGTTTTGACTGCCATATGAGTTCTGTTATACTCACAGACACCATTCAAACAGTTTTAGAAACTTTAGGGTGTTTTCTATCCAAATCAAACAATTATATGCATATTCTAGTTACTGGGCAGGAGTAGTAACCAGATTAAATCGGGTACGTTTTTTTATCCGGCTGTGCAAATACTGCCCCCTAGCCCTAACAGGTTTTAAAAAGGCCTTTAATTTAGTACGACTGGAATTTATATATAAATTCCTGGACTATTTACATTTTGGAGAATCTCATACAATACAGCGCATTCGGAAAGTATTCAGACTCCTTGACTTTTTTTCACATTTTGTTAAGTTACAGCCTTATTCTAAAATTGATTAAATAGGTTTTTCCCCTTAACAACCTGCACACAATACCCCATAAAGACATGCAAACTTAATAAAATACTTCAACCGGAAATATCACATTTACATAAGTATTCAGACCCTTTACTCAGTACTTTGATGAAGCACAATTGACAGTGATTACAGCCTCAACTCTCCTTTGGTATGACGCTTCAAGCTTGGCACACCTGTATTTGGCGAGTTTCTCCCATTCTTTTCTGTAGATCCTCTCAAGCTCTGTCAGGTTGGATGGGGAGCGTTGCTGCACAGCTATTTTCAGGTCTCTCCAGAGATGTTCGATCGGTTTCAAGACCGGGCTCTGGCTGGGCCACTGAAGGATATTCAGAGACTTCAGAGTCCCAAAGCCACTCCTGCGTTGTCCTGGCTGTGTGCTTAGGGTGGTTGTCCTGTTGGAAGGTGAACCTTCGCCCCAGTCTGAGGTCCTGAGCGCTCTGGAGCAGGTTTTCATCAAGGAACTCTGTACTTTGCTCCGTTCATCTTTTCCTCGATCCTGACAAGTCTCCCAGTCCCTGCCACTGAAAAACATTCCCACAGCATGATGCTGCCACCACCATGCTTTACCGTAGGGATGGTGCCAGGTTTCCTCTAGAAGTGACGCTTGGCATTCAGGCCAAAGAGTTCAATCTTGGTTTCATCAGACCAGAGAATCTTGTTTCTCATGGTCAGTGTCTTTACGTACCTTTTGGCAAACTCCAAGCGGGCTGTCATGTCCCTTTTACAGAGGAGTGGCCTCTGTCTAGTCACTCTACCATAAAGGCCTGATTGTGGAGTGCTGCAGAGATGGTTATCCTTCTGGAAGGTTCTCCCATCTCCACAGAGGAACTCTAGAGCTCTGTCAGAGTGACTATCGGGTCACCTCCCTGACCAAGGCCCTTCTCCTCCAATTGCTCAGTTTGGCTGGGCAGCAAGCTCTAGGAAAAGTCTTGGTGGTTCCAAACTTGTTCCATTTTAAGAATGATTGAGGCCACTGTGTTCTTTGGTATCTTCAATGCTGCAGAAATATTTCGGTACCCTTCCCCAGATCTGTGCATCAACACAATCCTGTCTCGGAGCTCTATGGACATTTCCTTCGACATAATGGCTTGGTTTTTGCTCTGACATGTACTGTCAACTGTGGGACCTTATATAGACAGGTGTGTGCCTTTACAATTCATGTCGAATCAATTTAATTTACCACAGGTAGACTCCAATCAAGTTGTAGAAACATCTCAAGGATAACGGAAACAGGATGCACCTGAGTTCATTTTCGAGTCCCATAGCAAAGGATCTGAATACTTACAGTACCAGTCAAAGGTTTGGACACACCTACTCACTCATTCAAGGGTTTTTCTTTATTTTTACTATTTTTAACATAGTAGAATAATAGTGATGACATCAAAAATATGAAATAACACATATGGAATCATGTAGTAACCAAAAAAGGTCTAAACAGATCAAAATGCATTTTATAATTGAGATTCTTCAAATAGCCACCCTTCGCCTTGATGACAGCTTTGCACACTCTTGGCATTCTCTCAACCGACTTCACCTGGAATGCTTTTCCAACAGTCTTGAAGGAGTTCCCACATATGCTGAGCACTTGTTGGCTGCTTTTCCTTCACTCTGCGGTCCAACTCATCTCAAACCATCTCAATTGCATTGCGGTTGGGTGATTGTGGAGGCCAGGTCATCTGATGCAGCACTCCATCACTCTCCTCCTTGGTCACGTAGCCCTTACACAGCCTGGAGGTGTAATGGGTCATTGTCCTGTTGAAAAACAAATGATAGTCTCACTAAGTGCAAACCAGATAGGATGGCGTATCGCTGCAGAATGCTGTGGTAGCCTTGCTGGTTAAGTGTGTCTTGAATTCTAAATAAATCACAATACAGTGTCACCAGAAAAGCACCCCCACACCATGAGACCTCCTCCTCCATGCTTCACGGTGGGAACTACACATGCGGATATCATCCGTTCACCTTGTCTGCATCTCACAAAGACACGGCGGTTGGAACCAAAAATCTCACATTTGGACTCATCAAACCAAAGGACAGATTTCCCCCAGTCTAATGTCCATTGCTTGTGTTTCTTGGCCCAAGTGAATCTCTTCTTCTTATTGGTGTTGTAATGAACTTATCCTCTGCAGCAAAGGTAACTCTGGGGCTTCCTTTCCTGTGGCGGTCCTCATGAGAGCCAGATTCTTCATAGCGCTTGATGGTTTTTACAACTGCTCTTGAAACTTTCAAAGTCCTTGAAATTTTCGAGATTGACTGACCTTCAAGTCTTAAAGTAATGATGGACTGTCGTTTCTCTTTGCTTATTTGAGCTTTTCTTGCCATAATATGAACTTGGTCTTTTACCAAAGAGGGCTATCTTCTGTGTACCACCCCAACACAACTGATTAGCCCCTACCTTGTCACAACACAACTGGGCGATGTTGGGCCAATTGTGCGCCACCCTATGGGACTCCCAATCATGGTCGATTGTGATACAGTCTGGGTACTCTGAAGATTCTCAAAAATTAAATATATTTTGATTTGTTTAACCCTTTTTTGTTTACTACATGATTCCATATGTGTTATTTCATAGTTTTGATGTCTTCATTATTATTCCACAATGTAGAAAATAGTAAAAAGACCAATCCTGCAATGAGTAGGTGTGTCCAAACATTTGACTGGTACTGTACATATCCAAATGAAATACACCCCCCCCCCCCCCTCGCTTCAATGTATAGCAGATGGGGGATTGCCACGTTTCATACTCCCCTTCCTCAAATCCAGATTTCTCCTAGTTCAACTTGGATAAAAGGTTTAAAGCACACACTACAGTTGTCTAACACAATTGCCATTAAGCTTTTCATTCACAATTCCCCCTTTTGTGCTATGGAGACTTCCATAAGAACAACTATACCAGCAATCAATCAAAGGGAAAACTTATCAGAATCTTGCATTACTAACAATGAAAATAATAAACTTCACAAGGATTTAAGGGAGTACAGGGTTTACCTTTGCAAAGGGGACAATCATTTCTTTGACAAAGGGCACAATCATATGGATTAACATGGCGGTAATGACCATTCTTTGTCTTGGAAAAAGTCTTGCATTTATGTCCTCTATAGGAACATTGGATCGGACAGGGAAATCTCTCTGATAGGGCATGATTAGGAGAGGAGGATTAATGCATTAAAGCTAATGCTTTGACATACACATCATCATCTTCAGGTATGTATGTGCAGCACTCAGTTCCAATGACACTCACCTCCCTGGGCAGCCAAAAGGTAGTCCAGAATGGCACAATTCTGCATTGCTTCAGTTCTGATCGCTTTGTTGTCGATAATGTCTCCGACATTACCTAATTCATGAGCCAACCATACCCTGAGGGCAATTTATACTCCTCTGCTACTGGAATAAATGTCTACTGCACATACACTGATACATTTCATTACAGTTGGAGCAAAGTCTTCTTACCCCTGTGTCGCTAGGTTTCCATGCCACCATAAGCCGCCTGTGCAAATATACACACTACACAAATCTTCTCCAATATGCAGATTCTCTATGAAATTTCTAAGCAGCAAGTTAGGCACTACACACATTGGTAGCATAGAAGGCACAGCGGATTCACTTCCAAGTGTCAAAAGGTGCAAATCGACTTCCCCCTTTATTTCTCTATCTGTCCTCTCCATCACTCGATTACCTTTTATTAACAAGGTGTTCTATATGAAACAAGGCCAGCCTGTCCACTGCCCTAGACGACCAATCACGGCAGGTCCTCTGATTCCGATGGGGGTGGGGGGAAAGTATTTTTCATTAATGCTGACAGGCTGAGCACATTGTGCTGGCGCATTAATTTGATTAAACTTTTAAAATGCCTGTGTGCTTTTAAAAGAAGGTTACGGTCCGCAGAAAGATGGTGAGAGCAAGGGGAGGGGGAGGAAATATGTTATTTTCACAACTTGCCCTATTTAAGGGTTTTTATAACAACACTGAGATATTTTAGGTTTAATTAGCTCATTTTATTCAGGATAATAGGATGTTTTAGTATGTACAAAGTGCATAATTAATAAGCTCAGATAGTTAAATGGCTTCTGGGTGTTCATGCATTAATTGCCTTGGCAAATTAACATATCTGCCCGACTACTTCCACCCTCTTAAATCCATAACTCTAAAATAAGAATACAAAAAGGTCCCATGTTCACATAGAGAAATAAATGGGGTGATGAACATCAAGATTTCTGAACAGACTAGCAAACAATTATGTTTTCCCCTTGTCCTTGTCCCTTTACATTGCCTCAGTTTTCGTCCACATATACAGTGTGTGTGTGATGGGGATGGGCGATGGTGACTTGAGCTAGGGACACAGTAGTTGGCACACTAGTTAGAAAATTCAAGCTTGCGGTGAAATGATAGAAAAAAAGGCTAGTATTCTGCAGTGATTTTTTTTTGTTTCTATTTGGTCCCAGTGCTGGTATGGGAGGAAATGGTTTGAGGGTGGGTGGTGGGACATGGGTGAGGAGACCCATTTTTTACATATTGGTTAATTTTCTCCTACTATCCAAAAGTATCTCAATTGATAATGATCTAGTGCTATGTTTGCTGCAGCAAAGTGCCCTTCAACCCTAGTGTCAATAGTATGGTACCAGAATAGAGCTGGTACTATACAATTCACCAACTGGTGTTGATCTTTACTCTCAATGCATTATATCACAAGACCGTGGCACCGTTTCTGAACTTAAATACAATAATAAAGTTTTCACAATGCTTTCAGTTCCAAAACGATTTCTTGCCAACCAATCCAAGTATTCCTGACTGCAGTGTGAAGTTTGGGGCAGGGCTCAATGTGGGCGGAGTCAAACGTTTGACCCCGCAAACACCCTTGTTTGACCCCGTCCACCGGTGTTTTGTTTGTCCATCTGAGGTTTGACAGTCACACACTGAATACAAACACATACTTCTGTGCAAGGCACACGTTGAATACAAACGTATTTCATTTTTGAAGATCGTAAGAAATATTATATGAAGTGGTACCAGCACGTGTTGTAACACTTTTTGCTTCATGCTATATTTGAGACAAGCTACTGATATTCTTGCAGTGAACAACACTTGTTATGTATGTAATGTACTGTTAAAATTGTGTTGACAAATGTTAAAACTTCGTAATTATATTATTTCATAAAAAATATACAGTTCAAGTCAGAAGTATACATACACTTAGGTTGTATGTATACTTTCAACCACTCCACAAATTTCTTGTTAACAAACTATAGTTTTGGCAAGTCGGTTAGGACATCATTTTTCCAACAATTGTTTACAGACAGATTATTTCCCTTATGATTCACTGTATCACAATTCCAGCGGGTCAGAAGTTTATATACACAAAGTTGACTGTGCCTTAAACAGCTTGGAAAATTCCAGAAAATTATGTCATGGCTTTAGAAGCTTCTGATAGGCTAATTGACATCATTTGAGTCAATTGGAGGTGTACCTGTGGATGTATTTCAAGGCCTAACTTCAAACTTTGCTTGACATCATGGGAAAATCTAAAGCAATCAGCCAAAACCTCAGAAAAAAAAATTGTAGACCTCCACAAGTCTGGTTCATCCTTGGGAGCAATTTCCAAATGCCTGAAGGTACCACGATCATTTGTACAAACAAACGCAAGTATAAACACCATGGGACCACGCAGCCATCACACCGCTCAGGAAGGAGACGCGTTCTGTCTCCTAGAGATGAGCGTACTTTGTTGCGAAAAGTGCAAATCAATTCCAGAACAACAGCAAAGGACCTTGTGAAGATGCTGGAGGACACAGGCACAAAAGTATCTATATCCACAGTAAAACGAGTCCTATATCGACATAACCTGAAAGGCCGCTCAGCAAGGAAGAAGCCACTGCTCATTTTTACATTTTCATTTTAGTCATTTAGCAGACGCTCTTATCCAGAGCGACTTACAGTAGTGAATGCATACATTTCATTTCATGCATAGATTTTTTTTTTTAATGTATTTATTTATGTTTTATTTGTTTTGTACTGCCCCCCGTGGGAATTGAACCCACAACCCTGGCGTTGCACACACCATGCTGGCGTTGCAAACACCATGCTCTACCAACTGAGCCACAGGGAAGACAAAACGAACATAAAAAGCTCCAAAACGAACATAAAAAGACAGACTACGGTTTGCAACTGCACATGGGGACAAAGATCTTACTTTTTTGTGAAAAATAGAACTGTTTGGCCATAATGACATCGTTATGTTTGGAGGAAAAAGGGGGACGCTTGCAAGCCGAAGAACACCATCCCAACCGTGAGACACAGGGATGACAGAATCATGTTATGGGGGTGCTTTGCTGCAGGAGGGACTGGTGCACTTCACAAAATAGATGGCATCATGAAGCAGGAAAATTATGTGGATATATTGAAGCAACATCTCAAGACATCAGTCAGGAAGTTAAAGCTTGGTCGCAAATGGGTCTTCCAAATGGACAATGACCTCAAGCATACTTCCAAAGTCGTGGCAAAATGGCTTAAGGACAACAAAGTGAAGGTATTGGAGTGGCTATCACAATGCCCTGACCTCAATCCCATAGAAAATTTGTGGGCAGAACTGAAAAAGCGTGTGCGAGCAAGGAAGCCTACAAGCCTGACTCAGTTACCCCAGCTCTGTCAGGAGGAATGGGCCAAAATGCACCCAACTTAGTGTGGGAAGCTTGTGGAAGGCAACCCGAAACATTTGACCCAAGTTAAACAATTTAAAGTCAATGCTACCAAATACTAATTGTGTGTATGTGAACTTCTGACCAACTGGGAATGTGATGAAAGAAATAAATGCTCAAATAAATCATTATCTTTACTATTATTCTGACATTTCACATTCTTAAAATAAAGTGGTGATCCTAACTGACCTAAGACAGGGAATTTTTACTGGGATTAAATGTCAGGAATTGTGAAAAACTGAGTTTAAATGTTTTTTGCTAAGGTGTATGTAAACTGCTGACAACCTATCCTGATTTATAATGCTATTTACTTTCCTCATGAGAATGGAGACAGACTATACCATATAAACATACTGACAAGCTGAATGTGCTTTGTACATTAAGTTATACCAGCTCCAGTAAAGAGATCAGAGACTCGGGTGACTTCTACGTCATCTTTACTAAACAACATAACACAATTAACACAGCAGACAAAAACAAGGTTTGACCACTCCTCAAAAATGGCTTCACTCCTGCTCCTCAAAAGAGGCAAAGTCATTTTCTTGTTAACTGCCTCCACATAGAACATCTCAATCTTTCTGTAACATGAATGGTTCCTTGAGGAGAATATTTTCCTCTTCATCCAGGCCATCATACAACCGTAGTTCTTTAAGGGTTGTAATGCGATTTTCCCCCGTCCATCCCAATTACACTAGGGAGGGAAACAGTGCCTTTAAATGTTTGGAGTTTGCACCACCTTGCTGCCTCTAGGGTGTCCCTTAGAAGAACATCAACTTCTTTGAAGAAAAATAAATAAATATTAAGAGTAGTGCCTCATTGGGTGATCAAGTGAAATTACACCCCACTTTCACAATACCACCATGCAAACAAAAGCCACTATTACTAAAGGGGTTTTCAGTGATATCTAGAACTACTCAACAAGTCATCACAACTATTATATCTTGCCATGCATCAAGCATTCAGCATTACACACGGTAGACTACATACCCAGTTCACAGCTCCCAGTTCGCCGTGCATTTTGTTTTCAGTATCGTCTAGAAAGAAAACAGATTGTGGTTATTAAGTAATGTAAGGGAACCTCTAGGGATGTGTGTACAGGAATGCACCTTACTTTAGCTAATAGCCTATACAGTACCTGATCCTGCAGAGCTGGATGCTGATGTGACATGCTGTGACTTCTTGGGGGGGGGCGTCTTCTACATCATCCTGAAATATATTGAAGTCTATAAATATTGGTTTAAGACTATACCACTCATCATGACACCTACCTGTAGTGTGTTTTGTTTTGCTGCCTTTTTCCATCTTTCCACCTCTCTTTTCTTCAGACCTCAGTGAGTGAATGACATACATTCAATATGAAAATATAAGATTCCCTCATTGTAAGCAATTAGCTAGCTCACGTGCAAATGGGGGCTAATTAACTCTATGCTAACATCGGTGCGGTAGTTGGTTATATAAAAATATACCACTGAACTGGTATAACATGAATATTACGAAGTAAATTATGCATAATGACAGTATCACTTACTTCCATGGTTTATATTTTTATCCATGTAGGTTAGGTTAGGTTCGACTAAGATTCGCTTTCGTTGACGTTGATACCTTCGACGTGAACCTCAACTTGGGTGACCTTGAAGGAGACGGGAAGGGTTCGGGTTAAACGCATTTGACTCCACCCACATTGAGCCTGGCCCCGAACTGCACACTGCGGTCAGGGGCTTCTCAACAAACCTCTGGCGCCGTTGGTGCCGCCACTACTGGCCGCTGTATTACTGCTCCCTGAAGCTGGTGTACGTTTTTATTTTACAGGTCACAGTGTGGATTCTGCAGAAGCATGAGGGTTTCAGTTGGGCAAAGCTGTACTTAGTTATCCTCACACATATTGCCTCCCCATAACTTTATTTTAGTTAGCCATTTGGTTGCATCTGCATGTTCATTTGAGAGGCAGAGTCTTAGTGGCTAAGCGGGCCATATCAGAGCTAGCCAACCCTCATTGTCTGCCTCGTCAGATGTACATTGTGTTCAACTGTAATCATGCTCAGTGTGATTAGGTTCAACCTAAAACATATCGTTCCTGTATCATATTGGAACCCATGTATCCAGCAGTGGAGGCTCTTCGGAGGAGGAAGGGGAGGACCATCCTCCTCAGTGAATTTCATAAAAATGAAATGGTCTCCCGGGTGGCGCAGTGGTCTAAGGCACTGCATCTCAGTGTTAGCTGTGCCACCAGCGACTCTGGGTTTGAGCCCAGGCTCTGTCGCAGCTGGCCGTGACCGGGAGGCCCAGGGGGCGGCACACAATTGGCCTAGCGTCGTCTGGGTTAGGGAGGATTTGGCTGGCAGGGATATCCTTGTCTCATCGCGCACCTGCGACTCCTGTGGTGGGCCGGGTGCAGTGCGCGCTGACCAGGTCGCTAGGTGTACGGTGTTTCCTCTGACACATTGGTGTGGCTGGCTTCCGGGTTGGATTCGCGCTGTGTTAAGAAGCAGTGCAGCTTGGTTGGGTTGTGTTTCGGAAGACGCATGGCTCTCGACCTTCACCTCTCCTGAGTCCGTGCGGGAGTTGTAGTGATGAGACAAGACAGCAACTACTAACAATTGGATACCACGAAATTGGGGAGAAAAAGGGGGTAAAAATAATAATAATAACAATAAATAAATAAATAATAAAAAAATTGAATGGTGACACATTAAAAAGAATTTCCTTTTTTGATAAAACTATACTATGTATATATATTCACGTCACCAAATAATTGATTAGAACACACTGTTTTGCAGTTAAGGTCTAGAGTATCGTCAGCAGCACTCTATAGGGTAGCACAATGGTGTAGCCGGCAGACAGCTAGGCAATAAGCTCCATCGGGTCTTTTTAAAAATGGCAGGTGGGGAAGTGAAAGCTACTGCGTGATAGTGAAAGCGGGGATATTGTGTGGGGAAATGGCTTTTTTCACCCGATTTGTCTAACTTACATTATCACCTCCAAAATGTAAATAAAACACTATAAAGAGTTTATATAATGTCTCATTACATACATATTTGTAGGTTTGTGTCAAATTTGAATAGGGTTTTTAGGGCGGCGCTAAATTTATCTTCACATTTATACTGTTTATGAGAGTCATGATGGCTCGCAGTGATTACGCACAAAAGTTTACAATTAATTTAATGAACTATTGATGAACTCACATGTAATTAACTTTACAATCACCATTAATCATGTATATTTTTTAATCTGAGAGAAAAGCGCTACACCTGGTTGAAAGAGTCTGCACAGAATGAGTTTCATAATGTCGTCATAATTTAACATACAGCGTCAGAGGAGTTAGTTTTTTTCTATTTTTCTCTATTACCATGTCAATCAACGCTGTAATAGAAACGTAGTTCACACCCCGGATTTTGATGCCAACACAGTCACTACAGTCCCATTAGTTTTCATTGCAGCCTCGTTTGAATGCCGCGGTTGCGCAAATGTGTACAGAACAGGGTCACCATTAGTTGACTCAAAGAGAGGGAGTTAATAGTTAACAAATTAGCTATATTTGGTTGTATTATTTGTAACTTTTACTTATCTAGCAAATGCAGCTAACTACTTTAGCCTACTCAAACACCCGGCTCAAACTGAGAGGGTTTCTATGTTAAATAGCTGGCTATGGCTATCCAACACTGGAACTCTTCTAAGTCAAGGTAAACTTTTGGTTTTATTAATTTATTGCCACCGGTGTAACTGCTAAACTGCTTTCTGACTGTACACTGTACTGCATGATTGTAGCAGGTTTACTAACGCGTTAGTTCTAGTAGATACGTTGACTATGATGTGACAACGACGTAGGCTGTGTTTAGCGGTTTTTTCGCCTTGTCACAGACAGCTGATGTGTTGTGCACTGAAGTCCACAAGCAAAGGGAAAAGGTGAAAGGAGGAGGGAGCATATATAGTTGCGAGAAGGAATAATGTATACAACGAGCAAAGTGATCATGCTGTGTTTATGTGGCTGCAATGAAAGTGAACAGTGTTTGTGTGTGATCAGGGGTGTATTCTTTATGCTGATTCTGTTGAAAAACGTTTCTTATTAAATGGAAGCAAACGGAACAAAATGGGGATAAACATACCTGAATATGTCCAATAGAAACTAATTTGCAACTGTTGGACAAAAAATTATACCATAGATCAGTTACATGAATGTGTCACTGTCTGTCACCTTGATTATTCAAAATTCTCTGGACCTGTGCACCGACATTGTAAACTTTCATTCATCGGCTAGGTTGTAGCAACCTCATGATGGGTACAGGGAAAGTTTGAGCATCATGCAGTAGCCTAAACCTATTGATGTTGAATTGAGCTGGGTGAATGGAATATGAATGACAGTCATCCAATATGCTGTAATAGAAATAAGGCCATGTTCATAAAACAAATAATCATCCTCCCTCATCTTAAACGGCACCGACCGCCACTGGTATCTCGATAAGTATCGAATCGCCTTGAAAGGAAAAGATGAACATCCCTATTATTAACATGTATGTTTTTTATTTTGTATGTATGCAATGCCACCATCATATTGTAACACCAGCACACCGATGTTATGTATGTCTCGCTACAGAATGGCGCCGGAGAGAACGGCTGACGTTTTATGTGCTCCTAACCAACCGTGTTATTTTGTTAGTTTTTTTGCATTGTTTGTAACTCATTTTGTACATACTATTGCTGCTACCGTCTCTTATGACCGAAAGTAACTTATGGACATCAGAACAGCGATTACTCACCTCGAACTAGAAGAAGCTTTTTTCTTTAACCTCTTGAGGATACCGTAGGATAGGGGGCGCCACAGCGCATTTTGAAAAAAAATCGTTCCCATTTTCAACGGCCTACTAATCAAACTCAGAAGATAGGGCATGCATATACTTATTATATATGGATAGAAAACACTCTAAAGTTTCTAAAACTGTTTGAATGGTGTCTGTGAGTATAACAGAACTCAAATGGCAGTCAAAACCCCGAGACCGATTGAAACAGGAAGTGGAATTCTGAATTGTGGACTTGACTTCTCATCTTTCCTTATTAATCACACCGTTAACCATGGTTCAGTGAGCACTTCCTATTGCTTCCACTAGATGTCGCCAGTCCTTTCACAGTGGTTTGAGCCTTATAGAGTCAAAACTCAGTGAATGACACGAGTTTGAAATTGGTCACAGGGGATGGGCCATCACCATTATGACGCCGGCGGCCATGTCTGCCCCCACCTTTGGATACGGTTTTAAAGGCCATGACATCATCCCCCTCGAATCTTATTGGCTCTCTTGGTGTTAGAGGCCCTGAAGATTTATTTTATACAACGTTTGACATGTTTGAACGAACCTACATGCGCGAGCATTGCTTGTATTCTGAACTTCAGAGCTGCGCTTGGAGAGAGCCATAGGACGCGCTACCAACATCAGGCTAATGGAACGTGAAGTATGGACTTTTTGACCGAAAATACATCTGTTGTGGACCTGGGATGCTTTCTGATGAAGACAACTAAAGGTAGGCGATTATTGACAATATTATACAAGATGAGATGGTTCATGCTATTGCGTCCAAGATGGCGCCGAGCTCTGTATATTAGCTCATTTTCTGAGTATCGCATCTCCTTTTATCGCAAAGTGTGATTACCCAGTAAAGTTAATTTAAAATCTGGTATGACGGGTGTTCTCAAGAGATATTCATCTATAAATGTTAGATTGACAATATACATTTAAAAAATCGTTATAGTATAGTAATTTAGGCAAATGCAGCATTGTTTACCGGGACGCTTTTGAGGGGAAATAATGAAGTCAACGTCAGACAGAGATGTAAAATGCTGTTTTTATATATAAATATGACCTTTATTGAACAAAAGAATGCATGCATTGTATAACATGATGTCCTAGGGGTGCCATCTGATGAAGTTTGTAAAAGGTTAGTGCTGCATTTAGCTGTTTTCTGATTATATGTGATGCAAGTGGTTGGTCGGAAAATGGCTATGAAGCTGCTTTTTACGATGGACTCATCTAATATAATCTAATGATTTGCTTTTCCTGTAAAACCTTTTTGAAATCGGACGACGTGGGTCGATTCAGGAGAGGTGTATCTATAAAAAATTTTTTTTTTTTTTTTTTTAAATTATGATATTTTTTTAATGCTAATTGGCGATATGATTTTTCGCTGGATTTTGATCCCGCTAACGATTTCCCAGTAAGGTTATTTTTAAATCTGGCAAGTTGATTGCGTTCAAGAGATGTAAATCTATAATTCTTTAACCAACAATGCAGTTTTAAGAAAAACAAATTTTGCGTAAAAAATAGATAACCTGTTAGGGCTAGGGGGCAGTATTTGCACGGCTGGATAAAAAAAATGTACCCGATTTAATCTGGTTACTAATCCTACCCAGTAACTAGAATATGCATATACTTATTATATATGGATAGAAAACATTCTAAAGTTTCTAAAACTGTTTGAATGGTGTCTGTGAGTATAACAGAACTCATTTGGCAGGCAAAACCCTGAGACATTTTCTGACAGGAAGTGGATACCTGATGTGTTGTATTGACTTTAAACCTATCCCATTGAAAAACACAGAGGCTGAGGAATATTTTGGCACTTCCTATTGCTTCCACTAGATGTCACCAGCCTTTACAAAGTGTTTTGAGTCTTCTGGAGGGAGATCTGACCGAACAAGAGCCATGGAACGATGATGTCCCATTAGACACCTGGCGCGCGAGTTCATGTTGGGTACCCTCGTTCCAATACGTTATAAAAGAGTATGCATTCGTCCACCTTGAATATTATTCATGTTCTGGTTAAAAAAGGCCCTAATGATTTATGCTATACAACGTTTGACATGTTTGAACGAACGGAAATATATTTTTTCCCCTCGTTCATGACGAGAAGTCCGGCTGGCTTAGATCATGTGCTAACAAGACGGAGATTTTTGGACATAAATGATGAGCTTTTTTGAACAAAACTACATTTGTTATGGACCTGTGATACCTGGAAGTGACATCTGATGAAGAGAATCAAAGGTAATGGATTATTTACATAGTATTTTCGATTTTAGATCTCCCCAACATGACGTCTAGTCTGTATCGCAACGCGTATTTTTCTGGGCGCAGTGCTCAGATTATTGCAAAGTGTGATTTCCCAGTAAGGTTATTTTTAAATCTGGCAAGTTGATTGCGTTCAAGAGATGTAAATCTATAATTCTTTAAATGACAATATAATATTTTACCAATGTTTTCTAATTTTAATTATTTAATTTGTGGTGTTGACTTGACTGCCGGTTATTGGAGGGAAACGATTTCCTCAACATCAATGCCATAGTAAAACGCTGTTTTTGGATATAAATATGAACTTGATAGAACTAAAAATGCATGCATTGTCTAACATAATGTCCTAGGAGTGTCATCTGATGGAGATTGTAAAAGGTTAGTGCATCATTTTAGCTGGTTTTAAGGTTTTGGTGACCCTGTCTTTGAATTGACAAAACATTACACACAACTCTTGTAAATGTACTGTCCTAACATACTCTAAATTTATGCTTTCGCCGTAAAACCTTTTTGAAATCGTAAAACGTGGTTAGATTAAGGAGATGTTTATCTTTCAAAGGGTGTAAAATAGTTGTATGTTTGAAAAATTTGAATTTTGACATTTATTTGGATTCAAATTTGCCGCTCTTGAAATGCACCTGCTGTTGATGGAGTGCACCACGGGTGGCACGCTAGCGTCCCACCTAGCCCATAGAGGATAAGTAAAAAACACATATGAATAACAAATATTTAAAGAGCAGCAGTAAAATAACAATTGCGAGGCTATATACGGGGGGAGTCAATGTGCAGGGGCAAAGGTTAGTCGAGGTAATTGAGGTAAAATGTACATGTAGGTAGAGTTAAAGTGACTAAGCATAGATAATAAACAGAGAGTAGCAGCAGCGTAAAGGGGGGGGGGGCAATGCAAATAGTCTGGGTAGCCTTTTGATTAGCTATTCAGGAGTCTTATGGCTTGGGGGTAGAAGCTGTTAAGAAGCCTTTTGGACCTAGACTTGGCGCTCCGGTACTGCTTGCCGTGCGGTAGCAGAGAGAACAGTCTATGACTAGGGTGGCTGGAGTCTTTGACCATTTTTAGGGTCTTCCTCTGACACTGCCTGGTATAGAGGTCCTGGATGGCACAATGCTTGGCCCCGGTGATGCACTGGGCCATACTCACTACCCTCTGTAGTGCCTTGCTGTCGGAGGCTTAGAAGTTGCCATACCAGGCAGTGATGCAACCAGTCAGGATGATCTCAATGGTCTAGCTTTAGAACTTTTTGAGGATCTGAGGACCCATGCAAAATCTTTTCAGTCTCCTGAGGGGGAAAATGCTTTGTCATGCCCTCTTCACGACTGTCTTGATGTGTTTGGACCGGTCTAGTACGATTCAATCTTAGTCCAGTATTGACGCTTTGCCAGTTTGATGGTTCGTCAGAGGGTGAAGCAAATTAAAGGGAAAGGGGGATACCTTGTCAGTTGTACAACTGAATGCATTCAACTGAAATGTGTCTTCCACAGTTAACCCTTTGCTAAGAGACTCGAAATTGACCTGATGTGCATCCTGTTTCCATTGATCATCCTTGAAATGTTCCTAAAACTCGATTGGAGTCCACCTGTGGAAAATTCAATAGATTGGACATGATTTGGAAAGGCACACACCTGTCTATATAAGGTCCTACAGTTGACGGTGCATGTCGTCAGAGCAAAAAACAATCCATGACGTTGAAGGAATTGTCTATTGAGCCCCAAACAGTATTGTTTCGAGGCACAGATCTGGGGAAAGGTACTAAAACATTTCTGCAGCATTGAGGGTCCCCAAGAACACAGTGGCCTCAATCATTCTTAAATTAAAGAAGTTTGGAAGCACAAAGACGCAACATAAAGCTGGCCGCCCGGCCAAGCTGAGCAATGGGAGGAGAAAGGCCTTGGTCAGGGAGGTGATCAAGAACCCAATGGTCACTCTGACCGAGCTCCAGAATTCCTCTGTGGGGATGGGAGAACCTTCCTGAAGACAACCATCTCTGCAGCACTCCACCAATCAGGCCTTTATGGTAGAGTGGCCAGATGGAAGCCACTGCTCAGTAAAAGGCACATGACAGCCCACTTGGAGTTTGCCAAAGGGTACCTAAAGGACTCTCGGACCATGAGAAACAATATAGCTGTGCAGCAACGCTCCCAACCTGTGGATCTGCAGAGAAGAATGGGAGAAACTCTCCAAATACAGGTGTGCCAAGCTTGTAGTGTCATTCCCAAGAAGACCCAAGGCTGTAATCGCTGCCAAAGGTACTACAACAAAGTACTGAGTAAAGGGTCTTAATACTTATGTAAATGCAATATTTGTCTTTTATTTTTAATACATTTGCTAACATTTGTAAAAACCTGTTTTTGCTTTGTCATTATGGGGTATTGTGTGTAGATTGATGAGGGAAAAAAAACAATTGAATCAATTTTAGAATAAGGCTGTAACATAACATTGTGGAAAAAGTCAAGGGGTCTGAATACTTTCCAAATACACTGTATATTAGTAATATAGTAATATAAATCTATATAAGCCTAAAATCAGTATGTGCACTTTTTATGACTAGTTTATTAATTCTTATTCCTGCAACTTGATTCATCCTTGTCTTATGTTGTTATTTAGCTGAGAATGGATGACATTTAGGGATATGCATTTGCAGAGCCTATCAAAGTCACATTGGACCACAATTTTATCTGTTTGATTTGTGAAACTCTCTCTCTCTCTCTCTGGAGGCTTGAAACTGTTCTCAAAATGTGGCATCCTCCACCAACTACCTACACTCTTAGAAATAAGAGTATGGTTAGGGTTTATTATTGTTCCACGGGGTACAAAAAGTTTAAAATACACAATGTACTTTTCAGAGGTACACATCATTTAAACTAATGGCTTTATCACTGTAAAAAGGCAAATGTATACAATATTCATTATCATATTTCCCAGCATGCTCTACTGTGGGTAGATACATTTTTTTACAAATAATCATATCTGTTTTTGCATGTACTGTACATTGACTGATTCATTTTATGCTACCCAAAGATAAATATCATAAATGTTTCTAAACTAATCCAATCAGTTAGATATTTTTTTTTCGTTACTGAAATGGTTGTTCCAGTTAAAATGGGTTATGTTATATATCTCCTCTCAATGACTCAATACTTCTTATCATTGTAGTCATTCAAAATGCAGGTTGCAAGTGAATAAAAAGTCCAACTGTTGGATAAACTCTCTCAAACTGGATTCTGATATGAATTTACACATCACTTGTCAAACCAGCATAATAGTGACTAGCAGGTAGGGTGGCAAAATTCTGGAAAGTTTTTCAGAAATCCCAGTCTGAAGATTCCTCGAACTGGGCAAGGAATCCAGAATAATTCAACCAGGATTTCTGGAAATTTAGGGAAAGTTACTGGAAATTTGCAATCTAGGAACACAATTTTTGGCCACAGGACTGAAAAGGAAAAATGTCAACAACCATGTCACTAACAAATACAGTCCTTGGTGGTAACTCTACAATTCACTCAAAAAGGTAAGGCACACTGGGAAATAATATTGGTGGTGTGGTTTAGTGGGGGCGTGGCTTTCAGTTTGTTCTTTTTGGCCAACTGTGAGTGGAAATGTTGTAACAGTTTAAGTGGTCTATGGTACAGTACCATTTCTAAGGAAATGTAAACTTGGGTGTTTTCTTCCAAAAGATATTAACGAGCTTGTGACAAATACCAACTAAATCATTTTGATATTGGGGTTAACACAGCGGTACACATTCTCTCCCAACCAACAGCTGCAAGAGAATGATAAACACGTAAATTACACTTCAGCTGCTACGACAGTTAAATCTTCTGACAGCCTGTCCAAGTTTGACACCTTGCCACCGGCAAAGGAAACAAGACGTGTGCCCCTGTCATCTCGGCTCCACAAAATAACACAATTTATGTAGTGGGGAAGAAAGTATAGCTTTTTCCTTTTTTTACCGACACATGATTTTCCTGAGCCACTCGCCTCCATTGCATCTCTCAATGCAAATAAGGGTGGTGGGAAGGGAACACTTTATTCTGGCATCAACTTTACCATATAAGAGAGAATCACTACTCGTGCGCTGTCTGTTAATGGTTTGTGTTTTTCTCTCTTCAGACAGAGATAGACCTTGGTGTCAGAACCAATCTGTTACAGTCTTTGATGTTTTCTTTAGAGGAATACGGTGGTAACTGGTGGTTGAATACAAAGTCATTTATATTGACAAGTCTGGAAAATGCCTTTGAAATTCTATGTTGATGATACACAGTGAATTGATGTCATTGAAATGTTCTCATTACATATGGTTGGTTAGTTTATTCAATCTGGCTGAGGATATATCACCAATGTTCCACTTTGTCAATAACATTTGTGCATTACTTTTAGCTAAAAGCATGTGCAAAAACAAAACTTTGGTAAGCTTGCTTTCCTTTTCTGCGTGCACTGCAGCTGAGCCATTGTTCCTGTGCTTGCTGGTGAATGGTCTTGTTTTTGGGACAATGCTACTCTACTCTGGGTCTGTTCCCTGACCTGCTTGGATGCTGTGGCAGTGATGGATGCTCTGTTCATGTGTGCTCTACACTATAGTACCTCTACGGCGGCTCAGAGGGCAAGGGCCCGCATATATCACACCCGGCAGTGCCAAGCTTTGACACCAGAACATATGGACCTACTCACACACTATAACAAATGATGATAGACTTCTGTTTGGTTAAAACATTTTATAGACTTCCCAAATAAGATGGACTTCTGTTAGGTTACAAAATAAGATAGACTTCTGTTCTCAGTAGAATGTGGGTATTGCACCAGAATGGGCATACCAGGATTGTGTATGGTTGTCGGTAAACTTTGATACACAATGCCTAGTAAGGTCTACATAACCCTTGCACAGGTTTCACATTTTGTTGCCTTAAAATTAAATTGAAAAGGGGATTACATTAGTTTTCTTTCCTGCCGATCTAAACAACCTGCTCAACATTTTCACTGAAAGAAAATTATAGAACATTTTCCAAAATAATAGATAAAAGATGCCTTGATCGCATATGACTTCACACCCCAGAGTTAATACTTGGTGGAAGCCTCTTAGGCAGTCTTTAAAGCTGTGAGTCATTTTGAGTAAGATTCTACCAACTTTGCACAACTCATAGGACAACATACAGTCACTTCAGAAAGTATTCATAGTCCATGACTTATTCCACATTTTGTTGTGTCAAAATCTATTGAACCAATAGATTATTTTTCTCACCACGCAATACCTCGTAATGACAAAGTGAAAACATGTTTTTAGAAATGTTTTCACATTGAAAATGAAATACAGAAATATTTAATTTACATAAGTACTAACACCCCTGAGTCAATACATGTTAGAATCACCTTTGGCTGGCCTCCCAAGTGGTGCAGTGGTCTAAGGCACTGCATCACAGTGCTAGCTGCGCCACTAGAGATTCTGGGTTTGAGTCCAGGCTCTGTCGCAGCCGGCCGTAACCAGGAGACCCATGGGGTGGCGCACAATTGGCCCACCATTGTCTGGGTTAGGGGAGGGTTTGGCCGGCAGTGATGTCCTTGTCCCAACCTGCACTAGCGACTCCTGTGGTGGGCTGGGTGCTGTGCACGCTGACATGGTCACCAGGTGCACAGTGTTTCCTCTGACACATTGGTGCAGCTGGCTTCTGGGTTATGTGGGCATTGTGTCAAGAAGCAGTGCGGCTTGGTTGGGTTGTGTTTTGGAGGACACTAGGCTCTTGACCTTCGCCTCTCCCGAGTCCGTACGGGAGTTGCAGTGATGAGACAAGACTATCAATTGGATACCACAAAATTGGGGAGAAAATGATGTAAAATATAAAAAAGATTCACCTTTAGCAGCGATTACAGTTGTGAGTCTTTCTGGGTATGTCTCTAAGAGCTTTGCACACCTGAATTGTACAATATTTGCACATTATTCTTTAAAAAAATTCTTCAACCTCTCTCAAATTGTTTGTTCATCATTGCTAGAAAGCCATTTTCAAATCTTGTCAAGCCGATTTAAGTCAAACTGTAATTAGGCCACTCACGAACATTTAATTTCATCTTGGTAAGCAACTCCAGTGTATATTTGCCCTTGTGTTTTAGGTTATCGTCCTGCTGAAAGGTGAATTTGTCTCACATTGTCTGTTGGAAAGGAGGTTTTCCTCTAGGATTTTGCCTGTGCTTAGCTCTATTCCGTTTATTTTTATCCTAAAAAACGAGCTATCCTTGCCTATGACAAGCGTACCAATAACATGATGCAGCCGCCACCATGCTTGAAAATATGAAGAGTGGTACTCAGTGATGTGTTTTGTTGGATTTTCCACTAACATAACGCTTTGTATTCAGGACATAAAGTTAATTTCTTTGCCACATTCTTTGCAGTTTTACTTTAGCGCCTTATTGCAAACAGGATACATGTTTTGGAATATTTTTATTCTGTACAGACTTCCTTCTTTTCACTCTGTAATTTAGGTTAGTATTGTGGAGTAGGTACAAGGTTGTTGGTTCATCCTCAGTTTTCTCTTATAACAGTCATTAAAGTCACCATTAAAGTGACACACTGCCCTTTCCCACCTGGACAAAATGAACACTTATATGAGAATGCTGTTTATTGACTATAGCTCAGCGTTCAACACCATAGTGTCCACAAAGCTCATCACTAAGCTAAGGACCCTGGGACTAAACACCTCCCTCTGCAACTGGATCATGGACTTCCTGACAGGCCACTCCCAGGTGATAAGGGTAGGCAACAACACGTCTGCCACGCTGATCTTCAACACTGGGGCCCCTCAGGGGTGTGTACTTAGTCCCCTCCAGTACTGTCTATTCACCCGTGGCCAAACACGACTCCAACACCATCATTAAGTTTGCTGACGATGTAACATTGGTAGGCCTGATCACCGACAACGATGAGGCAGCCTATAGAGAGGAGGTCAGAGACCTGGCAGTGGGGTGCCAAGACAACAACCTCTCCCTCAATGTGAGCAATACAAAGGAGTTGATCGTGGACTACAGGAAAATGTGGGCCGAAAAGGCCCCCATTAACATTGGGGCTGTAGTGGAGCGGGTCTAGAGTTTCAAGTTCCTGGGTGTCCACATCAAACTATCAAAACACACCGAGACAGTCGATAAGAGGACACGACAACACCTTTTCCCTCTCAGGAGACTGAAAAGATTTGGCATGGGTCCCCAGATCCTCAAAGTTCTACAGCTATACCATTGAGAGCATCCTGACCGGTTGCATCACTGCCTGGTATGGCAACTGCTCGGCATCTGACCATAAGGCACTACAGAGAACATAAGGCACTACGAAATCATCCCACCTACTCAACAGCCAGTTGAATCCCGTGGCGCGTTATTCAAATACCTTAGAAATGCTATTACTTCAATGTCTCACCATTTTAAAGACAAGACTCTCGTTAATCTAACCACACTGTCCGATTTCAAAAAGGCTTTACAACGAAAGCAAAACATTAGATTATGTCAGCAGAGTACCCAGCCAGAAATAATCAGACACCCATTTTTCAAGCTAGCATATAATGTCACATAAACCCAAACCACAGCTAAATGCAGCACTAACCTTTGATGATCTTCCTCAGATGACAACCCTAGGACATTATGTTATACAATACATGCATGTTTTGTTCAATCAAGTTCATATTTATATCAAAAACCAGCTTTTTACATTAGCATGTGACGTTCAGAACTAGCATACCCCCCGCAAACTTCCGGTGAATTTACTAAATTACTCACGATAAACGTTCACAAAAAACATAACAATTATTTTAAGAATTATAGATACAGAACTCCTCTATGCACTCGCTATGTCCGATTTTAAAATAGCTTTTCGGTGAAACACATTTTGCAATATTCTCAGTAGATAGCCCGGCATCACAGGGCTAGCTATTTAGACACCCACCAAGTTTAGCACTCACACAAATCAGATTTACTATAAGAAAAATGTTATTACGTTTGCTGTCTTTGTCAGAATGCACTCCCAGGACTTCTACTTCAATAACAAATGTTGGTTTGGTTCAAAATAATCCATAGTTATATCCAAATAGCCTCTGTTTTGTTCGTGCGTTCAAGACACTATCCGAATGGTAAAGAAGGGTGATTCGCACGACGCATTTCGTGACAAGAAATTTCTAAATATTCCATTACCGTACTTCGAAGCATGTCAACCGCTGTTTAAAATTAATTTTTATGCCATTTTTCTCGTAAAAAAGCGATAATATTCTGACCGGGAAAGCGTGTTTAGGTTCAAAGATGAAAGAAAATAAAACATGGGGTCGACTCGTGCACGCGCCTCAGCCCTTTGTCCTCTGATAGAGCACTTGCCAAAAGCGCTAATGTTTTTCAGCCAGTGGCTGGAATTACATCATTCAGCTTTTTCCCGCCTTCTGAGAGCCTATGGGAGCCGTAGGAAGTGTCACGTTACAGCAAAGATCCTCAGTCTTCAATAAACAGAGTCAAGAAGCTCAAGGAATGGTCAGAGAGGGCACTTCCTGTACAGTATTTTCTCAGGTTTTTGCCTGCCATATGAGTTCTGTTATACTCACAGACACCATTCAAACAGTTTTAGAAACTTTAGGGTGTTTTCTATCCAATAATTATATGCATATTCTAGTTTCTGGGCAGTAGTAATAACCAGATTAAATCGGGTACGTTTTTTATCCGGCCGTGTAAATACTGCCCCCTACCCCCAACAGGTTAATATTAGACATCGCACACCAACTGTTATTGACAAATAGACACCCCCACTCTTCTTCTTAACAGATGTAGGTTCTCTGTCCTGCCGGTGCATGGAAAATCCTGCCAGCTCTATATGTCGTCATTCAGCCACAACTCTGTGAAACAAGATATTATTTTAATGTCTTGTTGGTAGGATAATCTTGATCGTAGGTCATCGATTTTATTTTCCAATGATTGCACGTTGGCCAATAGAACGGATGGTAGTGGGGGTTTACTCACTCGCCTACGAATTCTCATTAGACAGCCCGACCTCTGCCCACTTTTTCTCCATATTTTCTTCACGCAACTGACGGGGATTTGGGCCTGTTCCCGAGAAAGCAGTATATCATTCGCGTCGGACTCATCAGACTCATTAAGGGCTCGTAAGTAAGCATTTCACTCTAAGGTCTACACCTTTTGTATTCGGGGCATGTGTCAAATAACATTTGATTTGATATGATTTAGAGGAGTGATTACTGGGTTCCAGTAAATGTGAAAGTTAACCAACTGAAGGGGAAGATTCCCGGTGTTTGTGATGCTCATTGTTTGGTGTGACTCAGACAGGATGGCGTGAGTTGTGTCACGGAAGAGTCGTTGTCTGTCCTTGAGTTTTGATGTAGTCTTTGACAAACAAAGTGATGTTAGGATATATAAGTTATCCCATACAAGCTTTCGTGCCGAATACATTACGTTGTTACAGGTGTCAAGCTTATGGGCATGTGGCAGCAGTGTGTAAGAGGAAGGTTCCTAGGTGTGAGAAGTGTGCAGAAGGACATGACAAGGACATTCACAAAAAACATAACAATTCTTTTAAGAATTATAGATACAGAACTCCTTTGTGCAATCGAGGTGTCCGATTTTAAAATAGCTTTTCGGTGAAAGCACATTTTGCAATATTCTCAGTAGATAGCCCAGCCATCACGGCTAGCCATTTAGACACCCACCAAGTTTAGCCCTGACCAAAGTCAGATTTACTATTACAAAAGTTTGATTACCTTTGTTGTCGTCGTCAGAATGCACTCCCAGTACTGCTACTTCAATAACAAATGTTGGTTTGGTCCAAAATAATCCATCGTTATATCCAAATAACGGCGTTTTGTTCGTGTGTTCTAGACACTATCCGAAATGGTAAATCAGGGTCACGAGCATGGCGCAATTCGTGACAAAAAAATTCTAAATATTCCATTACCGTACTTCGAAGCATGTCAACCGCTGTTTAAAATCCATTTTTATGCCATTTTTCTCGTAAAAAAACGAAAATATTCCGACCGGGTATCTCCGTTTAGGTAAACAGAGGAAAGAAAACAAAGCATTCGGTCGACGCGGGCACGCGCCTGAGTCTCACAGTACTGTAACCAGCCACTACGCAAACGCGCTACTTTTTTTCAGCCAGAGCCTGCAAAGCCACGATTCAGCTTTTTGCCGCCTTCTGAGAGCCCATGGCAGTCGTAGGAAGTGTCACGTAACAGCAGAGACCCTTTGTAATGGATAGAGATAATCAAGAAGGGGAAGAAATTGTCAGACAGGCAACTTCCTGCATGGAATCTTCTCAGGTTTTGGCCTGCCATATGAGTTCTGTTATACTCACAGACACCATTCAAACAGTTTTAGAAACTTTGGAGTGTTTTCTATCCAAAGCCAATAATTATATGCATATTCTAGTTACTGGGCAGGAGTAGTAACCAGATTAAATCGGGTACGTTTTTTATCCAGCCGTGACAATACTGCCCCCTAGCCCTAACAGGTTAACATGATGTCCTAGGAGTGTCATCTGATAAAGTTTGTAAAAGGTTAGTGCTGCATTTAGCTGTTTTTTGGTTATTTGTGATGCATGTGGTTGGTCGGAAAATGGCTATGTGGCTACTTTTACGATATACTCCTCTAACATAATCTAATGTTTTGCTTTTGCTGTAAAGCATTTTTGAAATCGGACAACGTGGTTCGATTCAGGAGAGGTGTATCTATAAAACGATATAATTTGAAAAAAAAAATATAAAAAAAATATAAAATTAAATTTTGTTATGCTAATAGCGATATGATTTTTCGCTGGATGAGGCCGCACAGGGGTTAACCTGTTGGGGTTAAGGGGCAGTATTTTCACGGCCGGATAAATAACGTACCCAATTTAAACTGGTTACTACTCTTGCCCAGAAACGAGAATATGCATAGAATTAGTAGATTTGGATAGAAAACTGTTTGAATGCTGTCTGTGAGTATAACAGAACTCATATGGCAGGCCAAAGCCTGAGAAGATTCCATACAGGAAGTGCCCTGTCTGACAATTTGTTGTCCTTCTGTTGCATCTCTATCAAAAATACAGCATCTGTGCTGTAACGTCACACTTTATAAGGCTTCCATTGGCTCTCTAAAGCCGCCAGAAAGTGGAATGGGGTGTCTGCTGTCTCTGGGAAAAGTATAGGAGCAGAGTTTGTAAGTGGTCAGCCTGGGGACAGTGAGACTGAGATGCGCTTTCACGATACTTCTCCATTTTTTTCTTTCAGTCTTTGAATGAATACAACGTTGGCCGGTTGGAATTTTATCGCAATTTTGTGAGAAAAATAGCATAAAAATAGATTTTAAACAGCGTTTGACATGCTTCTAAGTACGGTAATGTAATATTTTTATTTTTTTTGTCACGAAATGCGCTCGCGCGTTACCCTTCGGATAGTGACCTGAACGCACGAACAAAACGGAGGTATTTGGATATAACTATGGATTATTTGGAACCAAAACAACATTTGTTTTTGAAGTAGAAGTCCTGGGAGTGCATTCTGACGAAGAAAAGCAAAGGTAATCCAATTTTTCTAATAGTAATTCTGAGTTTAGTGAGCCCCAAACTTGGTGGGTGTCAAATTAGCTAGCCTGTGATGGCCGAGCTATGTACTCAGAATATTGCAAAATGTGCTTTCGCCGAAAAGCTATTTTAAAATCTGACATAGCGTTTGCATAAAGGAGTTGTATCTATACAGGCCTCGGGGGCCTGATTGGTGTCACACTTTTCCCCAATCTCTAGCAAATATACCTGATTTAAACTAATTGCATTTTTAACTGAAGATCATGATTAGTTGATTATTGGAGTCAGGTGTGCTAGCTGGGGCAAAAGTGTAACACCAATCAGGCCCCTGAGGACTGGATTTGCACAGGCCTAGTAGTTGGTCAGGTATTTGTTGATTGATTTATTTTTTATTTATCTTTTCTCAAGCAAAGAATAAGTGAGTTATACTCCAGCCTAGTAGGTGGCGGTAATGCAAAATGTATTGGATGCCAAGAGCCGTTAAACCTCAACGAAGAATAAGTCATTTTAACTGCATATTGCAGTTGATTCCATTTTCCAATTGTTGGCTGTCCTAACTCTAGCTGGATTTGAATAGGAGTAATAAACTCAGCAAAAAAAAAGAAACGTCCCTTTTTCAGGACCCTGTCTTTCAAAGATAATTCATAAAAATCCAAATAACTTCACAGATCTTCATTGTAATGGGTTTAAACACTGTTTCCCATGCTTGTTCAATGAACCATAAACAATTAATGAACATGCACCTGTGGAACGGTCGTTAATTACAAATTTGTATGTCATCTGTAAATACGAATACAATTGTTAAATTACAAGCCTAGTTGGTTTAGCCACGTAAAAGACAGGATCCTTCCCGCTAGCCATGATTAGCTGAGTTAATGGATGGGCTGGACATGCCGAGAGTTGAGTTGGGATTGGTCTGCCATGTAGCCCGCTTCTGTCTATAACATGAGCTGCTCAGTATGTGTAGTTAATCCTTTCTAACTCTGCCTTAAATTAAAAGATACTACAAAAGTGCTCTCAACTTTCTGGAGTACCGAGTTTGGAAATCAGTGGAATGTCTGGTGGAAGCAGAGAATGAAAGCCACGGAGATGGAGAAAATTCTGGCATTTGATTGCAAATATGCGGAGACGAAAAGAGAAAATACAGAAGGCTGTTGTATAAAACACCTGTCTCTGGATTACATCTTCAAACTAGGGCAACCATGGAATCCTTGACAGAGATTGAGAAGCGTTCATCCATGTATTCAGGTAATAGAATCTAGCTCGCCACATTTTCAGATGTTATACATTTAAACATTTTGTCAGAAAGTAATTTTCATTGCGAGTTAAAGTGTACGGTTGGCTGGCTCGCTAGCTAATGTTACGTGTATGATCTGTGTAGTAATATTCATATCTAGTTATAGCCTAATGTTAGCTAGTTAACGTTGAACCTAGTTGGTTAGTTACTTGCGGATTCATGAAGTGTAGTAACATTATGAGTTGGGATTATGGTTCATTGTTTAGCTAGCTAGCAAAACAAAAACTCTGCTATGCAGGTAACCATTTCACTGTAGCATTTACACCTTCTGTATCTTGTGTGACAATTCAACTTTCATCTTATTTGATATAGTGTGTGTTTACCAGAGACGTTAATGTGAAGAACAACATGATCTGCACCAAAGTCAAATTAGAATATAACGTTAGGCCAACGAGACAGTGTCCAAGTTCACAAATTCTGCTATTTTGGACCACCAGGCTGCTGATGTCATGCAGCCTGTCGTTTTTAAGTTTACACTTTTTCATAAGTTTGATGTCGGACGACAATAGAATGTTCATGATGTCACTGTGACACCTATCTACAGACATGTCGATAGACGTTGTATAAACCAGCCTTTAGTCTTGAAATCTTTGGTTGTTTAGTACACTACTGTACTCACTCTGTTTAGCACATCGTCACATGACTCATTCAGGAGATGGGTGGGGCTAAGGCTTAAGGTGTGAACAATTTTATTTCATTTTGATTTAATGGCGACTGCTATTCTTGCTGGGGTCCGACATACAACAAAAAATACATTACAGACCAAAGACTTTACAATTTACATACATTTATCATGTATCTATCAGCTACACATACTATATATGTCAGTACATACAAACACCAAGTAGGTCAAATGGGGGAGAGGCATTGTACCGTGAATTATTGCTTTATTTGTTTTTTTAAACCAGGTTTGCAGTTCACTTGCGCTATATAGTGCATTCGGAAAGTATTCAGACCCCTTCCCTTTTCCCACGTTTTGTTACAACTTTTTCTAAAATGTATTAAATAAAAATTCCTCGATCTACACACAATACCCCATAACGACAAAGTGAAAACAGTTTTTTTGGCAAATAAAAAACAGAAATATCTTATTTACATAAGTATTCAGACCCTTTGCTATTCGACTCGAAATTAAGCTCCGGTGCATCCTGTTTCCATTGATCATCCTTGAGATGTTTCTACAACTTGAGTGGAGTCCACCTGTGGTAAATTCAATTGATTTGACATTATTTGGAAAGGCACACACCTGTCTATATAAGGTCCCACAGTTGACAGTGAATGTCAGAGCAAAAACCAAGCCATGAGGTTGAAGGAATTGTCTGTAGAGCTCCGAGGTAGGATTGTGTCGAGGCAAAATTCTGCAGCATTGAAGGTCCCCAAGAACACAGAGCCCGCCATCATTCTTAAATGGAAGAAGTTTGGAACCACCAAGATTCTACCTGGAGCTGGCCACCTGGCCAAACAGAGCAATTGGGTGAGAAGGGCCTTGGTCAGGGAGGTGAACAAGAACACAATGGTTACTCTGAGAGAGCTCTAGAGTTCCTCTGTGGAGATGGGAGAACCTTCCAGAAGGACAAACATCTCTGCAGCTTTCCACCAATTAGGCCTTTAAAGTAGAGTGGCCAGACGGATGCCACTCCTCAGTAAAAGGCATATGACAGCCCGCTTGGAGTTTGCCATAAGGCACCTAAAGACTCTCAGACCAGGAGAAACAAGATTATCTGGTCTGATGAATGCCAAGCGTTGCATCTGGAGAAAATCTGGCACCATCCCTACGGTGAAGCATGGTGATGGCAGCATCATGCTGTGAGGATGTTTTTCAGCACCAGGGACTGGAAGACTAGTCAGGATCGAGGCAAAGATAAACGTAGCAAAGTACAGAGAGATCCTTTATGAAAACCTGCTCAGGACCTGGGGCGAAGGTTCACCTTCCAACATGACAACGATCGTAAGCACACAGCCAAGACAACACAGGAGTGGCTTCGGGACAAGTCTCTGAATGACCTTGAGTGTCCCAGCCAGGTCCCAGACTTGAACCTGATCTAACATCTCTGGAGAGACCTGAAAGTAGCTGTGCAGCAACGCTCCCCATCCAACTTGACAGCTCGAGAGGATCTGCAGAGAAGAATGGAAGAAACTCCCCAAATACAGGTGTGCCAACTTGTAGCATCATACCCTAGAAGACTCAAGGTTATAATCGCTGCCAAAGGTACTTCAACAAAGTACTGTGTAAAGGGTCTGAATACTTAAGTAAATGTGATATTCAATTATTATTTTTTATAAATTCAAAAGAATTCTAAAAAACAGTTTTTGCTTAGTCATTATGGAGTATTGTGTGTAGATTGAAGATGCATGTTTTTTTAAATACATTTTAGAATAAGGCTGTAATGTAACAAAATGTGGAAAAAGTCAAGGGGTCTGAATACTTTCCGGAGGTACTGTATTACCATGTATGCCTTTTCTATTTCAATTTCAGTCGGGGAAATGTGCCTTATCATGCTCCAATAGCAGGGATTCAGTTCATATTGGGCATCAGGACCCTTCAGCATGCAGTCTGCTCAAGAATACATCTGTCTGCCTACTCTTCATGGCCTACGGAGAAGCAACGCACATGCATATCAGAGTATCTGAGTTTGAGTTCACGTTAAGGCAACAGTGTTGGGTTTAAGTTACACATTAGCTGAGATGGTACCAATTAGTGGCTATTATCAATCACGCCTGCCTTATTGGCGTCGGCATTTTAGCTTTATGGATCTGCTCTCTCATCCAGCTGCCATTTGCTGCTACTGCTGGTATGCGCGTGCTTCTTGCTCCCACCAACACTTGTTAGGTTCTGTGTTCCTGCCAGGGGGATTGGTATAGCTTACTGCACTCAATGCCAGTAGGCTATATTTTATATGGAGGCTTTGCTCAGGCAGTGAGTTACCCTGAAGGAGCAGAGCTTATATCACCAAGACTTGCATTATTCAATGCTGAATAAGTGGTTAAACATATTTCTACGTTGTATTTTCTTTCTGAACATCAAAAATAGATTTGGTTGTAAAAAAATGACTTCTCCTGTAACATCTGAATAAAAAAAATCCAACAATACGGAGGTGAATATTTTACTTGGGTTAAATGAGCAGTTATGAATGATGAAAAGTATTGGTGTTTCCCAATCCTGGTAATTGTTGGCCGGCCGCCCAACAACCTGCCCACTTGACCCTATCCCCTCCTCTCTTCTCCAGACCATTTCCGGAGACCTTCTCCCCTTCCTCACCTCGCTCATCAACTCATCCTTGACCGCTGGCTACGTCCCTTCCGTCTTCAAGAGAGCGAGAGTTGCACCCCTTCTGAAAAAACCTACACTCGATCCCTCCGATGTCAACAACTACAGACCAGTATCCCTTCTTTCTTTTCTCTCCAAAACTCTTGAACGTGCCGTCCTTGGCCAGCTCTCCTGCTATCTCTCTCAGAATGACCTTCTTGATCCTAATCAGTCAGGTTTCAAGACTGGGCATTCAACTGAGACTGCTCTTCTCTGTGTCACGGAGGCTCTCCGCACTGCTAAAGCTAACTCTCTCTCCTCTGCTCTCATCCTTCTAGACCTATCTGCTGCCTTTGATACTGTGAACCATCAGATCCTCCTCTCCACCCTCTCCGAGTTGGGCATCTCCGGCGCGGCCCACGCTTGGATTGCGTCCTACCTGACAGGTCGCTCCTACCAGGTGGCGTGGCGAGAATCTGTCTCCGCACCATGCGCTCTCACCACTGGTGTCCCCCAGGGCTCTGTTCTAGGCCCTCTCCTATTCTCGCTATACACCAAGTCACTTGGCTCTGTCATATCCTCACATGGTCTCTCCTATCATTGCTATGCAGACGACACACAATTAATCTTCTCCTTTCCCCCTTCTGATAACCAGGCGGCGAATCGCATCTCTGCATGTCTGTCAGACATATCAGTGTGGATGACGGATCACCAGCTCAAGCTGAACCTCGGCAAGACGGACCTGCTCTTCCTCCCGGGGAAGGACTGCCCGTTCCATGATCACGCCATCACGGTTGACAACTCCCTTGTGTCCTCCTCCCAGAGTGCTAAGAACCTTGGCGTGATCCTGGACAACACCCTGTCGTTCTCCACTAACATCAAGGCGGTGACCCGATCCTGTAGGTTCATGCTCTACAACATTCGCAGAGTACGACCCTGCCTCACACAGGAAGCGGTGCAGGTCCTAATCCAGGCACTTGTCATCTCCCGTCTGGATTACTGCAACTCGCTGTTGGCTGGGCTCCCTGCCTGTGCCATTAAACCCCTACAACTCATCCAGAACGCCGCAGCCCGTCTGGTGTTCAACCTTCCCAAGTTCTCTCACGTCACCCCGCTCCTCCGCTCTCTCCACTGGCTTCCAGTTGAAGCTCGCATCCGCTACAAGACCATGGTGATTGCCTATGGAGCTGTGAAGGGAACGGCACCTCCATACCTTCAGGCTCTGATCAGGCCCTACACCCAAACAAGGGCACTGCGTTCATCCACCACTGGCCTGCTGGCCCCCCTACCTCTGAGGAAGCACAGTTCCCGCTCAGCCCAGTCAAAACTGTTCGCTGCTCTGGCACCCCAATGGTGGAACAAGCTCCCTCACGACGCCAGGACAGCGGAGTCAATCACCACCTTCCGGAGACACCTGAAACCCCACCTCTTTAAGGAATACCTAGGATAGGATAAAGTAATCCTTCTAACCCCCCCCCCCCTTAAAAGATTTAGATGCACTATTGTAAAGTGGTTGTTCCACTGGATATCATAAGGTGAATGCACCATTTTGTAAGTCGCTCTGGATAAGAGCGTCTGCTAAATGACTTAAATGTAAATGTAAATGTAATAGCGACCCAAAGAGGTGTTCGTTTTGCCCTAGAACTAACACCCTTGATTCAACTAATCAACTCATCACCAAGACTTAGATTTGTTTTCCCTTACTAGCTCTGACTTTGTATATGGTTGTCCCACCTAGCTATCTTAAGATGAATGCTCTGACTGTAAGTCGCTCTGGTTAAGAATGTCTGCTAAATGACTAAAATGTAAAGTGTGTTAGTCCTAGAGCAACAACACCAGGACCAGGATTGTAAAACACTAACATGATTGGGGTGTTTAAACACCTGGTAGGGTTCTCACAGTCGATCCCAGACAAAATATAATATCCAGACAAAACATAAGCACATTCACAAAGTATCCGTGGGATCGAAGTAGAAGTGTCATATCACCTGGACATTCTCCCTTTTTTCATGAAACTTCGACCTGTATAAAGGAGGCATAATTTTTCCTCGTCATTGGCTGCATTTACACAAGCAGCCCAATTCTGACCTTTTTCACTAATTGGTCTTTTGACCTATCAGATCAGCTATTTTTTCAATAATTGGGTAAAATATCAGAATTGGACTGACTGCCTGTGTAAACTCAGCCAATGACAAGGAAAAATGATGCCTCATTTATAGAGGTCCAAGTTCCAAGAGACTCCATCTTATACCTACTCCCTGTAGAGTAGAGTAGAATAGTCTTTATTATCCCCGGGGGGCAAATCATTTATACAGGTCCAAGTTCCAAGAGACTCCATCTTATACCTACTCTCTGTAGAGTAGAATAGTCTTTATTATCCCTGGGGGGCAATTCATTTTGCAGCATGTACACATTGAACACATGACAATAAATATACATAAAAACAATATATACAGCAATATACACAACTAACAGTACATCTACAGCTTATTGAGAAAGCTAGTAGCAGGCATGAAGGAGAATTTAGACCTGTTCGTTTTAATGTTGGGGAGCCTGCCCTCTGAGGGAATAAATATATTCAACAAACAAGGGATGCTGACAGTTCTTCAAAATGGATTGTGGCTTGTGTATGACTTGTGTCAGATACAGTGCATTGCAAAAGTATTCATCCACCTTGGCGTTTTTCCTGTTTAGTTGCATTACAACCTGTAATTTACATTTATTTTTATTTGGATTTCATGTAATGGACATACACAAAATAGTCCAAATTGGTGAAGGGAAATGAAGAAAATGACTTGTTTAAAAAAAATCTAAAAAATAAAAAAGCGGAAAAGTGGTACATGCATAACTGTATGTATTCACGCCCTGTGCTATGAAGCTCCTAAATAAGATCTGGTGCAACCAATTACCTTCAGAAGTCACATAATTAGTTCAAGTCCACCTGTGTGCAATCTAAGTGTCACATGATCTCAGTATATATACACTTGTTCTGAAAGGTCCCAGAGTCTGCAACTCCACTAAGCAAGGGGCACCACCAAGCAAGCGGCACCATGAAGACCAAGGAGCTCTCCAAACAGGTCAGGGACAAAGTTGTGGAGAAGTACAGATCAGGGTTGGGTTATTAAAAATTATCAGAAACTTTGAACATCCCACGGAGCACCGTTAAATCCATTATTAAATAATGGAAAGAATATGGCACAACAACAAACCTGCCAAGAGAGATCCGCCCACCAAATCTCACGGTCCAAGCAATGAGGGCATTAATCAGAGAGGACACAAAGAGACCAAAGATAACCCTGAAGGAGCTGCAATGCTCCACAGCTGAGATTGGAGTATCTGTCCATAGGACCACTTTAAGCCATACACTCCACAGAGCTGGGCTTTACGGAAGAGTGGCCAGAAAAAAGCCATTGCTTAATGAAGAAAATAAGCAAACACGTTTGGTGTTCGCCAAAAGGAATGTGGGAGACTCCCCAAACATATGGAAGAAGGTACGCTGGTCAGATGAGACTAAAATTGAGCTTTTTGGCCATCAAGGAAAATGCTATGTCTGGCGCAAACCCAACACCTCTCATATCCCCGAGAACACCCTCCCCACAGTGAAGCATGGTGGTGGCCGCATTATGCTGTGGGGATGTTTTTCGCCGGCAGGGACTGGGAAACTGGTCAGAATTGAAGGAATGATGGCTGGTGCTAAATTCAAGGAACTTCTTGAGGGAAACCTGTTTGTCTTCCAGAGATTTGAGACTGGGACGGAGTTTCACCTTCCAGCAGGACAATGACCCAAAGCATACTGTTAAAGCAACACTTGAGCGGTTTAAGGGGAAACATTTAAATGTCTTAGAATGGCCTAGTCCAAGCCCAGACCTCAATCCAATTTAAAATCTGTGGTATGACTTAAAGATTGCGTACACCAGTGGAACCATCCAACTTGAAGGAGCTGGAGAAGTTTTGCCGAGAATAATGGGCAAAAGTCCCAGTGGCTAGATTTGCTAAGCTTATAGAGACATACCCCAAGAGACTTGCAGCTGTAATTGCTGCAAAAGGTGGCTCTACAAAGTATTGACTTTGGGGGGGGGGGGTTGAATAGTTATGCACGCTCAAGTTTGCTTTTTTAAAAACGTATTTCTTGTATGTTTCACAAGAAAAAATATTTTGCATCTTCAAAGTGGTAAGCATGTTGTGTAAATCAAATGATACAAACCCCCCAAAAATCGATTTTAATTCCAGGTTGTGAGGCAACAAAATAGGTAAAATTCCAAGGGGGTGAATACTTTCGCAAGCAACTGTACAGGTGAGAAAAGTCACTTAAGTACATACCAATGTTCCTGCTACTTCATTTCACAATGTTACCCAGCCTGTTCTTAGTTTAGAGGACCAAAACAGCAGAGGGGGAGAGGTCTGTCCATGATGAGGAGATGCTCTGCTTTTTTGACACCACATTCCATGTCCTGCAGGTTCTAGTTTTATCTTATCTTGATTATTGTCCAGTGCTGCAAAGAAAAACCTAGTTAAGCTGCAGCTTGCCCAGAACAGAGCGGCACGTCTTGCGCTTCATTGTAATCAGAGGGCTGATATAAATACTATGCATGCAGTCTCTCTTGGCTAAGAGTTGAGGAGTGACTGACTGCATTACTTCTTCTTTTTATAAGAAACAATTTGTTGATATCCCAAACCTTTTGCATAATCAACTTACTCACAGCTCTGGCGCACACACTTACCCCACCAGACATGCGACCTTGGGTCTTTTCACAGTCCCCAAATCCAGAACAAATTCAAGAAAGTTCTCGTGACGTGAATATCATTAATGTGATGAAGATTATTTTATCAAATCAATTAAATATGTTTAATTGATTACGTGATTAAATTAATCACATAACAATTAACTCATTAGCAATGTTGGGGCACCACGGAAAATTTGTTTAATGAGTTACCGTTTCCCGAAATAACTGAAAAATATCAGCATATTTCGTTATCATATTAGTCATGCAATAATTATTATTACCTCATGTCATTCTGAACGTCGTTGACTTCAAATCTGCAAGAATGCTCATCTACATGATGACTCAGTGATACATAAATTGGCTTAATTATTTATTTACTAACTAAATAGCAACACAGAATTACATAAACACACACAGGATAGATAATAATTGTTATGTTTTTTGTGAACGTTTATCGTGAGTAATTTAGTAAATTCACCGGATGTTTGCGGGGGGTATGCTAGTTCTGAACGTCACATGCTAATGTAAAAAGCTGGTTTTTGATATAAATATGAACTTGATTGAACAAAACATGCATGCATTGTATAACATAATGTCCTAGGGTTGTCATCTGATGAAGATCATCAAAGTTTAGTGCTTCATTTAGCTGTGTTTTGGGTTTTATTGACATATATGCTTGCTTGGAAAATGGCTGTGTGGTTATTTTCGTCTATGTCCTCTCCTAACATAATCAAATGTTTTGCTTTCGCTGTAAAACCTTTTTGAAACCGGACAACGTGGTTGGATTCAGGAGAGGTTTATCTTTCAAATGGTGTAGTCGTATGTTTGAGAAAATTGAATTGTTGAATTTTAGCTGTTTTTGTATTTCGCGCCATGCAATCCCATTGGCTGTCGCCTAGATGTAAGAAGTTAACTTGTTGTTAATCCAGCCGCCGTGTCAGATTTCAAAAAGGCTTTACGGCGAAAGCAAACCATGTGATTATCTGAGGACAGCGCCCAGCACACAAATGCATAACAAATCATTTTCAACCAGGGAGTTGCGACACGAAAGTCAGAAATAACAATATAATATATGCCTTACCTTTGAACATCTTCTTCTGTTGGCATTCCAAAAGGTCCCAGTTACATTACAAATGGTCCTTTTGTTCGATAAAGTCCTTTTTTATATCCATAAAAACTCAGTTTGTCTGGCGCGCTTCAGTCAATAATCCACTCAGTTTCCCTCCTTCAAAATGCATACAAAATGAATCCCAAACGTTACCAATAAACTTATCCAAACAATTCAATCAACGTTTATAATCAAACCTTAGATACCCTAATAAACAAATAAATGATAAAATTTAAGACGGAGAATCGTTATTGCCTTTACCGGAGATAAACAAAAATAACACGCTCTCTCGGCCATGCGCTCTGAAACACTACAGCCAAAATGGTTTTTTTCCAAAAACCAGCCTGAAACTCTTTCTAAAGACTGTTGACATCTAGTGGAAGCCCTAGGAACTGCAATCGGGGACGATTTCGCCCTATTATAAAAGTGCCAGCCATTGGAATCAGTGGTATGCTGAATTTTGTTTGGGGGGGGATGGTTTGTCCTCGGGGTTTCACCTGCCATTTCAGTTCTGTTATACTCACAGACATTATCTTAACAGTTTTAGAAACTTTAGAGTGCTTTCTATCCAAATCTACCAATTATATGCATATCCTAGATTCTGGGCCTGAGTAGCTGGCAGTTTACTTTGGGCACGCTTTTCATCCGGACGTCAAAATACCGCCCCCTATCCCAAAGAAGTTAATTCCGTCATTATATATCCAAAATGTCCATTTATTTGGCGCGTTTGATCCAGAAAAACACCGGTTCCAACTCGCGCCACATTACTACAAAATATCTCATAAGTTACCTGTAATCTTTGTCCAAACATTTCAAACAACTTTCCTAAAACAACTTTAGGTATTTTTTTACGTAAATAATCGATCAAATTTAAGACGGGATAAACTGCTTTCAATACCGGAGGAAAACAAAGTGGAGCGTGCTTTTCAGGTCACGCGCCTCTATCACAGACATCATCCAAACAGTTTCAGAAACTTTAGAGTATTATCTATCCAAATCTATTGATAATATGCATATCTTAGCTTCTGGGCCTGAGTAGCAGTCAGTTTACTTTGGGCACACTTTTCATCCAGACGTGAAAATACTGCTGCCTAGCCCAAAAAGGTTAAGTAACTTATACTCTTTTGTAAGCCTCGTTAAAGTTACGGTAATGTCAGTGCTCAACCTTAATGTGGGCTGACAATACAACAGAACAGCTTAACTGGACTGACATTTACACTCACAGGTGGCTAAAAATAGCTATCCTATAGCCACGCCCCTACTAAGCCACACTTCAGTCTACTGACCTGACCTGGTGGGTGACCTAATTGGCTGTTTCAAACAACCCAAACTGTGTTCTGTCCAATATTTACCCAGCATTTTTTAGAGTGCAGTGTGTGTGTGCTCCATGAGAAAAAAAAAGCTTGTTTGGCTCTCCACTTCTATATATATATAAAAACTTGTTCTCGTGAGACATATCACTCATTATTGCTTGTGTAAAGTAGGCTATGTACTTGTATCTCACCATCATATTTCTGGCTATTGGATATTCCCACATGTTATGCAAAACCACTATCATTTCCCATGTTCTTTGCATATCTAGCATTTCCTTTCCTGAGTTAAATCATTTATCATTGTCCTCTCCTATAACAGAACCCATAGTGTTCCATTTCAGAGGTTATGGTACTACTTTTGGTGGATGCCTGACCTGGGAAACATTTAGCTACGCTCGTTTTACACATCTACTGTATTGTGTATATATGGAGGGTCTCTCTCTGTGACACTCATCTTGCTTTCCCCTACTCTCATGGTCTTAATTTGTTTAGTTTGGCTTCTCATGCACGTCCCCTCGTCTCCCCCCCACCCCTGATCACACTGCATTAAACCCTCCGTCTACCGCAGTGAAATACCTAATTTATAATCATGAGTCCCCTGAATGATTCAAATATGCCTTTCATGCCCAGAGCCTGTCTGCTCTTCAAGACAAATATGTTTAGGACGTCTTGCTAAAATGGCTGCCCCGATTACAAACTAGTTTAGGTAAACTAGTTTTGAAATTACATTGAAGACATTTATTGTTTTACTTTTTTTGATAGAACAGACACAGTACTTGCATGGGTTGGTGCATTCAGTGGGTTGATTTTACATGGTCTCTTGCCTCTGCCCCAAAATATTATTGTGTTATTGAAAACAGGTACGCTTATACAAAGTTGCTCCCCCCCTGTGGTCCACAACAGGTCTGGGGTGAAGTTTCCCCTAGGTACAGTTCTAGGATCCTCTTCCTTCCCCCAATCCTAACCTTAACTATTAGTGGGGAAAATGCTTAACTTACCCAAGATCAGTGTCTAAGGGCAACTTCACCCCCTCCTCCACAACACAAGATGGCTGGATTAAAGGTCAATGACAGGATGTCAAATGAAGTGACACAAAGACAGCATGCTCCTGTCGATACTCACAGCGTGGAATCAAACTGTCTCAAAGCCAATGCATGTTGCATAGGCTATACCTGTCAGGGGTGATATGGAGGCAGAACTGTACTGGTCTGCCTTTCATTTCTATTTTTGTACCATGTCCTCATCCAAATCTAGACTGACGCATAAAATCGTAAGATCCAGGGGTACGCTCAATGCCGTTGGCGGTACCCAAATAAAAATGTGTTTCGCTTTTTTTTTAAACATTCAATTTATATTTTCCAACGGGGCTATACATTTGGGTGAGTTTTTTTTTTCTTTTTCGCCTGAGTAGCCTCGTTTCACTGCCAAAAATACAATTAAACCATCTAGTGATCAGCAAAATAACAACACAATGTCAAATACAGGTAGATTAGTGAAATAATGAACATCTAATCACATTAACCGTTACTCTCTTGCGGGAATTGCACTAAACGTCTGTATGTAGCCAAACGTAGCTGCTGCTCATGTTGGTATCTGTACTGATGGCGCAAAAGCCATGACAGGGAGACATAGTGGAGTGGTTATGCGCGTGCAAGCAGTTGTCCCTGACACCACTTGGGTACACTGCAGCATCCACCGAGAGGCGCTTGCTGCCAAGGGAATGCCTGACAGCTTGAAATACGTTTTGGACACTACAGTGAAAATGATTAACTTTGTTACAGCAAGGCCCCTGAACTCTCGTGTATTTTCTGCACTATGGAATGATATGAACAGCGACCATGTAACACTTTTACAACACAAAGAAGTGCGCTGGTTATCAAGGGGAAAAGTATTGACACGTTTTTTTTAAAATGAGAGACGAGCTTAAAGTTTTCTTCACTGACCATAATTTTCACTTGTCTGACCACTTGCATGATTCCGAATTTCACACCCGACTGGCCTATCTGGGTGATGTTTTTTCTCACCTGAATGATCTGAATCTAGGATTACAAGGACTCTCCGCAACTATATTCAATGTGACAAAATTGAGGCTACTAAGAAGTTGGAGCTCTTCTCTGTCTGCATTAACAAGGACAACACACAAGTCTTTCCATCATTGTATGATTTTTTTGTGTGCAAATGAACTCAAGTTTACAGACAATGTGAAATGTGATATAGCGAAGCACCTGAGTGAGTTTGGTGCGCAATTATGCATGTACTTTCCCGAAACGGATGACACAAGCAACTGGAGTCGTTATCCCTTTCATGCTCTGCCTCCAGTCCACTTACCAATATCTGAACAAGAGAGCCTCATCGAAATTGCAACAAGCTGTTCTGTGAAAATTTTATTTAATCAAAAGCCACTGCCAGATTTCTGGATTGGGCTGCACTCAGAGTATCCTGCCTTGGCAAATCGGGCTGTTAAGACACTGATGCCCTTTGCAACCACGTACCTATGTGAGAGTGGATTCTCTGCCCTCACTAACATGAAAACTAAATACAGGCATAGACTGTGTGGAAAATCATTTAAGACTGAGACTGCAATACAACCCAACACTGCAGAGTTATGTGCATTACAATGATGGCAAAAAAAAAAAACATTTCAGAGTGCGCTGACCCTGGTGCTAGAGGGGGTACGCAGCTGGAGGTTGAATGTTTGAAAGAATACAGGACTATAAAAAGTGTGGGAAACACTGCTTTAGGATGTCTGGGTTTTCTCGCTTTCTCTCTCAAGTCAAACTTTTTCTGTGCTACCTTGTTGTTCTGAGAGAGGAATAAGAGGAAGTGACAAAGTCAAGTCCCTTCAGTCAATTCGTAATTACCTTCTTTGTTGAGTGAACCTATTCTCTATCTGCTTATGCTTTTGAATAGTCAAACCTGTCATCTTCGAGTCAAGTGATTAAACAGCAAGGCTTTTATTGTGATTGGCTACGATTCCCGTGTTGTATAACTTTAATATTCAAAACATCATTGTTCATGGAGGTGTCATATCTTCTCCTTTCCGTGGATTCCCTCGAGTCTAGAATAAACATAATGAAATCCTCATATGAAATTGCTTCAGACAAGTAATGCACACAGCTACTTTCTTACCACTATAATTAGTTGTTGATTAATTCACAAACAGGCAGTAATATAAATCTAATCAAAATACAACATATTTACTGAAAATGTATTTTTAGCTAATTATGGCTGATATTGCCATTATTGTTGTCCTGTCCAACAACCCACCTATTCCTCTCCCCCGCATCCTGACCCCTCCTTCCTCTATTTCCTTCCATACTGTCCATCCAGTACTGGTTCTGACAGAACCTCGCCAACATTTGTGTCCGTTGCGATGGAAAGAGTCAAAACCCTATAGTTAACTGGGGATATCTCAGCCATGATTTGGAAAAAAAACTCAAATTTTGTTCTGAAAGCAATTAAGACGCCTGGGTAATGGTAAAACAAATGATAGCAAAAGGTTAATGGGAAGCAAATGAAATATGAGATTACCCTGATTAGCCCGATGGTGTGGCGAGAGCGGAGCAGGCAGGGAGGGAGGACTGAGAGAGGAGTGAAAGGGATCAAAAGCAAGGGACAGATGGTGAGTCAGTGGAGATCGTTGATCTATACAACTCTTGACACTTTCCATGACATTAAACTGAGTTTTCAGGCCAATGTGGATGCTGTCTGTGCAAAGGGAAATGAGCACTTATTGGGGATTGGAAAGTCTGTGTGTGCCTTATGGAGAGTCTACCTCAGAACTGTAACATGCAGTAAATGGACTTTGGGACATTACATTTAATCAGCCAAAATGGTGGTAACAACAATAGATGGAATATGAAAATGAATGTTGATTTTGTGATGTCATTAAAAGTTAAATGAGGATGTTATGATGAAAACATTGTAACTTGAAGAGTTTTCATAATGTGTACATGATGTTTACATACTGTGCGTTGTATAGAAAATATTCTGATTTAAGACCATGTTTTTGCGACGATAAGACTGATTTTAGTTGTCTTAACCTGTTAGGGCTAGGGGGCAGTATTGACACGGCCGGATAAAAAACGTACCCGATTTAATCTGGTTACTACTAGTAACTAGAATATGCATATAATTATTGGCTTTGGATAGAAAACACCCTAAAGTTTCTAAAACTGTTTGAATGGTGTCTGTGAGTATAACAGAACTCATATGGCAGGCCAAAACCTGAGAAGATTCCATGCAGGAAGTGGCCTGTCTGACAAGTTGTGTTTCATCTTGGCTCTTTTTATTGAAGACTGAGGATCTTTGCTATAACGTGACACTTTCTACGGCTCCCATAGGCTCTCAGAGCCCGGGAAAAAGCTGAACGATATCGAGGCAGCCTCTGGCTGAAACACATTATCGCGTTTGTCAAGTGGCCGATCAGAGTACTATGGGCTTAGGCGCGTGCCCGAGTCGACCCCATGCTTTATTTTCTTTCGTCTGTTTACCTAAACGCAGATTCCCGGTCGGAATATTATCGCTTTTATATGAGAAAAATGGCATAAAAATTGATTTTAAACAGCGGTTGACATGCTTCGAAGTACGGTAATGGAATATTTAGAATTTTTTTTGTCACGAATTGCGCCATGCTCGTCACCCTTATTTACCCTTTCGGATAGTGTCTTGAACGCACGAACAAAACGCCGCTATTTGGATATAACAATGGATTATTTGGGACCAAACCAACATTTGTTATTGAAGTAGAAGTCCTGGGAGTGCATTCTGATGAAGACAGCAAAGGTAATAACATTTTTGTAATAGTAAATGTGACTTTGGTGAGTGCTAAACTTGCTGGGTGTCTAAATAGCTAGCCCTGTGATGCCGGGCTATCTACTGAGAATATTGCAAAATGTGCTTTCACCGAAAAGCTATTTTAAAATCGGACATATCGAGTGCATAGAGGAGTTCTGTATCTATAATTCTTAAAATAATTGTTATGCTTTTCGTGAACGTTTATCGTGAGTTATTTAGTAAATTCACCGGCAGTGTTCGGTGGGAATGCTAGTCACATGCTAGTCACATGCTAATGTAAAAAGCTGGTTTTTGATATAAATATGAACTTGATTGAACAAAACATGCATGTATTGTATAACATAATGTCCTAGGGTTGTCATCTGATGAAGATCATCAAAGGTTAGTGCTACATTTAGCTGTGGTTTGGGTTTATGTGACATTATATGCTAGCTTGAAAAATGGGTGTCTGATTATTTCTGGCTGGGTACTCTGCTGACATAATCTAATGTTTTGCTTTCGTTGTAAAGCCTTTTTGAAATCGGACAGTGTGGTTAGATTAACGAGAGTCTTGTCTTTAAAATGGTGTAAAATAGTCATATGTTTGAAAAATTGAAGGTTTTGCATTTTTGAGGTATTTGAATAACGCGCCACGGGATTACACTGGCTGTTGAGTAGGTGGGACGCAAGCGTCCCACCTAGCCCATAGAGGTTAACAAGATCATAGTAAATCCTAATACCTTGCCTTGTAACGAGCTACGCCCCCTTTTGACCCAAGGGTATAAAACATGTGAATATAGTCACCTCTGGCAAAACTCTGATCCCAGATCAGAGACAGCGCCTATTGGCGCTATTGATATTGTTCCTGCACAATAGTCTAATTAGTCTGATTATCAGGTCATTGCAATGACATGCAGGGCCTTCAGAAAGTATGTATACCCCTTGACTTACTCTACATTTTGTTGTTATAGATTGAATTTAAAATGGACTGTATGTGTATGTTAATGAGATATTTCTGTATTTCATTTGCAATACATTTCCAAACAATTCTAAAAACATGCTTCACTTTGTCATTATATGGTATTGTGTGAAATAAAAATATATTTAATCCATATAGAATTCCGGTTGCAGCACAACAAAATTTGTAAGTCGCTCTGAATAAGAGCATCTGCTAAATGACTTAAATGTAAATGTAAATGTAAAATGTGGATTAAGTCAAGGGTTATGAATACTTTCTGAAGGCACTTTATTACTGAGCATTCAGGTTTCCTCAAATCAGGGCTGTGTTCACTACACTGCCATACAAAGGCAAAACGTAGTAACTACGCCAACAGTGAAAGAGAAAAATGTCTTTAAAGTTTTTTTGCTAGCCAGCCAAGCATATTGTAGGTAGATAAGTGATAATGCACTTATATTAAGTAACTTAAACAACTATATGGGTAATGCAAGGGAAAAGTGCAGTATCAACACTGAACATAAATATGCTACTTATTATTGTTGAAGAAAAAGAAAGTTGGATAAACATGATTTCTGAAACTATGGCTCATTTTCTCTAGACTCTACACACAAAACCCCAAAACACATACACAGCATGCAAAACGTCACACATCCCATTCAAAACTATTTTATCTCTTCTCAAAATTGCGTTTTGCATCAAAACTCTACACACAAACCATCAAAGGATTAGCTCTTATACACACCAACTACACACGGATGTGACAAATGTATAAACACCACTCTCTTGTGTCTTTTGCATGTTACGTGTGCAGTGGAGTCCACGGCAGTTTGCTATAGCAGTCACACGTACATGTATATGCATATTCAGTATATAAACTCAACAAAAAAAGAAACTTCCTCTCACTGTCAACTGCGTTTATTTGGGCAAACATTTGTATGAACATAACAAGATTCAACAACTGAGACATAAACTGAACAAGTTCCACAGACATGTGACTAACAGAAATGGAATGTGTCCCTGAACAAAGGGGGTCAAAATCAAAAGTAACCATCAGTATCTGGTGTGGCCACCAGCTGCATTACAGTTTTTCTCAATTGTTTACACACAAATACTGGTACTTGAGACACAATGACCACAACATGTAACTCATGCACCAACCCCCTGAACCAATTCTGCTAAACTACAAGCACAATTCCTGCTTTACACTGAAATTGCAGTTCTAAAACACACTTTTTTCAAAACACTACACACAATTCATTTGGCACAATTTTCATGCAGAAAATCTCTTGTTTTCACAATGAACACACTGCCATTCAAATATGCACACTGACTCATCACATGGGCAAACACCCGTCACACAGTTTTACAATTAGCAATCAGAGCTTTAGCATAAAAGGGCAACAGGTGAGCTCTTCAGTTTTGGAGCAATGGATGCCAACATTGGAAAGAGCCAGAGCCAGAGGAGTGAGAGTAAGAGGAGGAGGACGGGAAGGACAAAGACAAGGACGAGGACGAGGAAGGCCAAGGACCGTAATCTCTCATGAGATCCGAGCCACTTTGGCTGATCATGTGGTTAACCATGGTCTAGCAATGAGGGAGGCTGGGCAAAGAGTACAGCCAAATTTGAGCAGGTACACTGTAGCATCCATCATCCGGACATTCCGAAATGAGAATAGGTAAGAAATCTACTCTCACTAGAAAATTGCAGTACTGCATATCAATACAGTACTCAATGAGTACAGTAGTACAGTATTGCCTGTGGACTGTTCTGTTTGACTGTCAAAATAAAGTATTTGGGAAATGTATTCCTACATTGTATTTACAGTATTTTACTATTTGTTTGGCAGAACTGAAAGATTACCAACACAAGGTGGTCGGGAACGTGTTCTGTCTCCTGAACAGGAAATTGAAATCATGAACATGGTCCTAGAAAATAACACCATAACATTACGGCAAATACAAAGGAAAATAATAGAAAACAATGAGATATTTCAAAATATTGATAGGGTAAGCTTATCAACACTGGACCGTGTCTTGCGCAGAAATAATCTCAGGATTGAAGCAGGTCTACAGGGTGCCATTTGAACGCAATTCAGAAAGAGTCAAAGAATTGCGATATAACTATGTGCAAGTGAGGCCTATACAATCCCACAATTGATGCATACTCTCAACACTGTATAAATTATACATATTTCAGTATTGTAATCATAATGATTGTGCTTCACAATAGTGACCACTCCATGTCTATTTCTGATATTGTCATGTGTGTTTCAGGGAGTCCTTGAGCTAGAGGTGGCTGCAGTGGAGCACCAGTTCATCTTCATTGATGAGGTTGGATTCAACCTCACAAAAAGACGAAAGAGGGGAAGGAATATCATCGGCCAGCGTGCCATTGTTCAAGTCCCTGGCCAGCGCGGAGGGAACATCACAATGTGTGCAGCGATTACCCACCACGGCGTCATCCATCACCATGCTACCCTTGGCCCCTACAACACCGCCCATCTGATCACATTCCTGGACACCCTACACAACACACTCATTCCACCAGATCAGGTAGATGGCCCAGAGCAGCTCAGGTATGTTGTCATTTGGGACAACGTAAGTTTCCACAGGGCTGCTCTGGTTCGTAACTGGTTCACTGCCCACCCCGCTTTTTAGTTGTTTATCTCCCTCCATATTCTCCATTCCTCAATCCTATTGAGGTATTTTTTTCTGCCTTGAGATGGAAAGTGTATGACCGAAATCCACAAACTCGTATACCTCTTCTCCAAGCTATGGAAGACGCATGTGGAGATATAGCAGCTGATGCTTTTCATGGCTGGAATTGCCATGCTAGGTGATATTTCCCTCGCTGCTTGGCCAGGGAAAACATTGCTTTTGATGTGGATGAGGTGCTGTGGCCAGAACGCAACAGAAGAGAGGATGCAGCATAGTTTTTGTTATTTTTTTACTGTAACTGTATACCTTAAATTATTCTGTTTTCTATGTAGACCACTGTATGTGCAACTTTGTGTTGGTTGGGAATGGGATGTACACTGTGTACATTGTTTTTGTGGGAAAAATAAAATACATTTGTTAGCGTGTATTTGTGTGTTCTGAGTATAAAAACAATATTCTCAAATATTTTACAACACACTTATGCATGTACTGTCTGTAGTAATGGCAACACTGAACCAAAAAAAGGCCTAAGTCATTATGATGAATGGAGAAGAAGTGGTTTCCATTTATCATAGTGTTTTACATTGAGCACATCAGTGTTCAACTGGTTCTTATAAATGTCTATTCATATGATGGTTTGTGTGTGTCATTTGAAAACAAAATACCATTTTGATAAGAAATAACATTGTTTTGAATGTAAAGTTTCATTTTGCTGGAGAATTGAGGGGTTTTGCCCATTGTGTGTGTGTTTTTGATTTGTGAGTAGAGTTCTGAGAATATGAGGCATGCTTTCAGAAAATGTGTGTAAACAATCGAGAAAAACTGTATGTACTGCAGTGCATCTCCTCCTCATGGACTGCACCAGATTTGCCAGTTCTTGCTGTGAGATGTTACCCCACTCTTCCACCAAGGCACCTGCAAGTTCCCTGACATTTCTGGGGGAATGGCCCTAGCCCTCACCCTCCGATCCAACAGGTCTCAGACGTGCTCAATGGGATTGAGATCCGGTCTCTTCGCTGGCCATGGCAGAACACTGACAGGGAAATTTGATTTTGCACTTACTGCAAATTTCACACACAATTTCCTTTGAAACGGAAGACAATTGCACCAGGACACTTTGTCACAAGATACTACAAAGCCTGAATTTAGTCTTAACTACATTTTTATAAAAAGTCTAGTTACTGCATTTTGCTTTTGTAGGGCAGTATAGGGCACAATGTTGTGGAAAGTCCAAATATAAATATATTATGTAGAAGAGACATGCCTTTCTGGCATGTTGAGTAAGGCGTTCCTTACATTTCCATTTGCAAAGTTCAGTATAATACATTGCACCATCCTGAACGCACCCCAACATTCCCATTATCCAATTATGTTGATTGGGATGAATAATCCTAGTTGAACTTGCACTCGTCGAATCAATAAGCCTGATTTTGAGGCAAATTAAGACAAACTATGACGGACGCAAATATCCACTCAAGGACTGGATATAGGACCCATCACTGCACTCTATACTCCTCTGTAAACTGGTCATCTCTGTATACCCGTCGCAAGACCCACTGGCTGATGCTTATTTATAAAACCCTCTTAGGCCTCACTCCTCCCTATCTGAGATACCTACTGCAGCCCTCATCCTCCACATCCTCATCCTCCACATATAACACCCGTTCCGCCAGTCACCATCTGTTAAAGGTCCCTAAAGTACATCCATCCCTGGGTCGCTCCTCTTTTCTGTTCGCTGCAGTTAGCGACTGGAACGAGCTGCAAACAACATTAAAACTGGACAGTTTTATCTCAATCATGGACATTCTTACCGACAGTTGTGGCTGCTTTGCCTGATGTATTGTTGTCTCTATCTTCTTGCCCTTTGTGCTCTTGTCTTTGCCCAATAATGTTTGTACCATGTTTTGTGCTGATACCATGTTGTGCTGCTACCATGTTGTGTTGCTGCTGCCAGGATATGTTGCTACCATGTTGTTGTCATGTTGTGTTGCTACTATGCTGTGTCATCATGTGTTGCTGCCATGCTATGTTGTTGCCTTAGTGTTGTGTTGTGGTGTCTCTCTTGTCGTGATGTGTGTTTTGACCTACTATATTTTTATTTTATTTAAAAATGTCAATCCCAGGCACCGTCCCCGCAGGAGGTCTTTTGCCTTTTGGTAGGCCGTCATTGTAAATAAGAATTTGTTCTTAACTGACTTGCCTAATTAAATAAAGCTTAAAAATATATAAATACCTCATTAACAACTTGGTAACGAGGGGGAAAAGTCTCCAACGTTTCCTCCAGTGTGGTAGTATTCTCAAGGCCAAAATGAACAGTTTCTTCCCTGGGGTTGACGTGGTTCATTTCCTGGTGTCCTGGGTTAAGCTCCACATCAGGGCACAGTGCGGACGCCCCAGTGAGGGCCTGCCTGACTTGACTGCTGCACTTCGTGGGGACTCTCTGCCACAAAACACTCTGCTGGAACAGTTCGGCATTGATCAACATCTTTCCAGGAGCATTGTACGTCATTGAGTATTGAGAATTAACACAATGGCCTGCTTTCATTGTGTGAATCTGTCCCCCATATATCTGATGTGTCGTGTCAGTGTGTGAATGTGTGCTGTGTGTCGTGTGTGTGTGTGTGTGTGCGCTGTGCCTGCTGTGTGTGTGTGATGTGTCCCCCGTGTGTGTGTGTGTGTGTGTGTGTGTGTGTGTGTGTGTGTGTGTGTGTGTGTGTTTGTGTGTGTGTGTGTGTGTGTGTGTGGGTGTGTGTGTGTGTGACGACACTGAGACTGAGGAGTTTGTGAGAGGAATTTGTTACAAGATCCATACTATGTACACAATAGTGTAGGCTCCTCAGAGGAGAAAGGGGAAGACCATCCTCCTCAGTGAATTTCAGAGCTCTTGCAGCGTGAACTGACATGTTGTCCACCCAATCAAAGGATCAGAGAATGAATCTAGTATTGAAAGCATAAGCTACAGCTAGCAGTGCATAACATGTGATGAGTATTTGACTCAAACAGAGAGAAAGACAATTAATTAGGCCATAATTCCTTCTCGCATCTACGAGCTCTCCTTCTTTCCCCGTTTCCCTTCGCTTGTGGAGTTCAGTGCAGAACACATCAACTCTCTGTGGCCAAGCGAAAAAAAAACTTTCCAAGCCAAACCTTCATATCATAACCACTAACCGCTACACACGGCCTACGTCGTTGTCACCATATTAACGTCATAGTCAACATAGCTACTAGAACTAGCATATTAGGAAACCCACTACAATCATGCAGCACAGTTTACAGTCAGCAGCAACTAGTTACACCGGCGGGCCCCGGTGTCAATAAATGTATAAAACCAAAAGCTTACCTTGACTAGGAAGAATTCCAGTGTTGAAAACCCATAGCCAGCTAGCTAACAGAGCATCCCTCTCTGTTTGAGCTGGGTGTTTGACTAGGCTGAACTAGGTAGCTTCATTCCCTAGCCTCTTACATCTAGACGTTCCGCTAGCGGAACACCTGCTCCAATATCCAATGATAGGCGTGGCGCGAATGACAAATTCCTCAAAAATACAAAAACTGTATATTTTTCAAACATATGACTATTTCACAGCATTTTAAAGACAAGACTCTCGTTAATCTAACCACACTGTCCGATTTCAAAAAGGCTTTACAACGAAAGCAAAACATTAGATTATGTCAGCAGAGTACCCAGCCAGAAATAATCAGACACCCATTTTTCAAGCTAGCATATAATGTCAAATAAACCCAAACCACAGCTAAATGCAGCACTAACCTTTGATGATCTTCATCAGATGACAATCTCTAGGACATTATGTTATACAATACATGCATGTTTTGTTCAATCAAGTTCATATTTATATCAAAAACCAGCTTTTTACATTAGCATGTGACGTTCAGAACTAGCATACCCCCCGGAAAATTCCGGTGAATTTACTAAATTACTCACGATAAACGTTCACAAAAAACATAACAATTATTTTAAGAATTATAGATACAGAACTCCTCTATGCACTCGCTATGTCCGATTTTAAAATAGCTTTTCGGTGAAAGCACATTTTGCAATATTCTCAGTAGATAGCCCGGCATCACAGGGCTAGCTATTTAGACACCCACCAAGTTTAGCACTCACCGAAATCAGATTTAGTATAAGAAAAATGTTATTACCTTTGCTGTTCTTCATCAGAATGCACTCCCAGGACTTCTACTTCAATAACAAATGTTGGTTTGGTTCAAAATAATCCATTGTTATGTTCAAATATCCTCTGTTTTGTGACAAAAAAAATCTAAATATTCCATTACCGTACTTCGAACCATGTTAACCGCTGTTTAAAATCCATTTTTATGCCATTTTTCTCGTAAAAAAGCGATAATATTCCGACCGGGAAAACGTGTTTACGTTCAAAGAGAGAGAAAGTAAAAACATGGGATCCCCTCGTGCACGCGCCTGAGTCTCATAGTACTCTGACCGGCCACTATCCAAACGCGCTAATGTTTTTCAGCCAGAGGCTGGAATTACATCATTCAGCTTTTTCCCGGGTACTGAGAGCCTATGGGAGCCGTAGGAAGTGTCACGTTACAGCAAAGATCCTCAGTTTTCAATAAACAGAGCCAAGAAGAACAAGAACTTGTCAGACAGGCCACTTCCTGTAAGGAATCTTCTCAGATTTTTGCCTGCCATATGAGTTCTGTTATACTCACAGACACCATTCAAACAGTTTTAGAAACTTTAGGGTGTTTTCTATCCAAAGCCAATAATTATATGCATATTCTAGTTACTGGGCAGGAGTAGTAACCAGATTAAATCGGGTACGTTTTTTATCCGGCCGTGCAAATACTGCCCCCTATCCCCAACAGGTTATACAACGTTTGACATGTTTGAACAAACCTAAATAAAAAAAAATGCATTTGGTTGAGAGAGAAGTCCCGCGGCCGACGGTACTTTTGGAGCAGCCTTCAGAGCGCGCTAACAAGAACAAGCTATTGGGACGTAAAGGATTAACTTTTTCGAACGAAAATACATTTGTTGTGGACCTGGGATTCCTGGAAGTGCCTTCTGATGAAGATAATCAAAGGTAAGGGATTATTGACAATAGTATACAAGACTAGATTTGATATGCGATTGTTCCAAGATGGCGCTGACCTGTATTGCTAGCCTATTTTTCTGAGTATCGCATCCCCTTTTATCGCAAAGTGTGATTACCCAGTAAAGTTATTTTTAAATCTGGCATTTCAGGTGCTTTCAAGAGATGCTAATCTATAAATCTTAGAATGACAATATTACATTTTAAAAATGTTTTCGAATAGTAATTTAGTAAATTGTAGCACTGTTTCACCAGACGCATTTGAGGGAAAATAGTTAGTCAACGTCACGCGTCGATGTAAAATGCTGTTTTTATATATAAATATGAACTTTATCGAACAAAAGAATGCATATATTGTGTAACATGATGTCCTAGGTGTGTCATCTGATGAAGATTGTCAAAGGTTAGTGCTGCATTTAGCTGTTTTTTGGTTATTTGTGATGCATGTGGTTGGTCGGAAAATGGCTATGTGGCTACTTTTACGATATACTCCTCTAACATAATCTAATGTTTTGCTTTTGCTGTAAAGCCTTTTTGAAATCGGACAGTGTGGTTCGATTCAAGAGAGGTGTATCTATAAAACGATATAACATAGTCCTATATTTGAAAAAATATATATATTACATTTTGTTATGCTAATGGGGATAGGATTTTTCGCTGGATGTCATTTTTTTTATTTAAAGTCGCGTTCGACAGGATTGCCAACACAGACTGACGAGCTCAAATAGACAGAAGCCTATATGGTAGACCAATCCAAACTCATCTCTCGGCATGTCCAGCACACTCATTATCTCAGCCAATCATGGCTAGCGGGAAGGTTGCTCACTTTTTCTGTGGATATACCAACTAGGCTCGTAATTTAACAATTGTGTTCGTATTTACAGATGGCATGAACGTTCACATGTTCGAGAAGGCATTTCTGCCAAAAAACGCATTTTGATTAAAATAAATGTTTTTACATTCAAACAGCTCTCCTGTGAAGTCGTGACTTGCGACATACACCTAGTTTCCTGAATCGGGTCACAAATGAACTGTAAATCAGTAAAATCTGATTTACAGTTCAAAGCACAAAATCATTTGTCTACCTTCAGCTGTTAATCTGCATATTAAATGTGTTTTATTTTTGGGAAATAATCTTGTACCAACCTTCCTTTTGTTGGATTCTGGTACTGATAATGTAAGGTAATTGAAAGTCATATTCTTCCAAATTAAGGGTTAGGTTTTATCCACTTTTTTTACTGGGAAAATTACATAGTGTGGCTTTAAGTGGATACAGTAGTTTCCAAGTTGTTCCTCAGTCATTACTTGACACTTACGGTCACATACAGAATGTTTGGTCGACTACCAGGCAGACGTTGCATTGCATCAACTAACTGTTGAGTGCCACGTCAACGAATGCGCAGTCAGGCATTGGATTGCAATCTCATATGATGCAGTTAGCTGAACACCTTAGTTAAACACCTATCCAGACAAAATCTAGCAGACATCTGCAATATAGTCAGCCTGGAAAACAGACTCTTTCTCTTAGTAGAATGTCAGTCTCTTAATACTACTGTCTTAAGAGTTCATTTCTCTGTGTGAGTCAACTTTTTAAAAAGGTGTTTTGCTTCTGTCTCTGAACTGTAAATGTCTCATTAAACATCCACTTGCATTTGCTCTGTTTTATTTTTTACTCTCTTGGCTTTGATTACTACTTTCCATTCCCCTCTTTACAAATGGCTTCTGACAATACTCTCTCTGTAACTGAATGAGGGTAATTTTAAAGAGGGTGTATCGCTAAACTTTCATAAGGCAGACCGGTTGGAGAATAGTTGGGAGCTGCTAGAAAACATACTGTCACGGAAACCAATGGTAAAGTCTAGAAGATTGCAAACTGCCAAGTCTTTGCACATTGCTTTCTTTGTAGCCGAGCCTTAATTAATTCCCACCCACACAAATGACTCAATGTCACTAACAACATTCATACATTGAAGGAAATCAAATTGACAATTAACACAATGAAAACATTTCTTTGTGTTAATTATCAATTTTATTTACGTAAATGTACGTATGTTGTTTCTCAAATTGAGTCATTTGTGTGACTGAATTAGGGTTTTGCTACCAAGAAAGCAAAGTAATTTTCTTTGGGATATCAAATAAAATAATCTCTGTGTTATAACACTTCAAATAAGCATTTGGTTTTCACCGCAACTCTGCACACTAGAGACTGAAGGCAATTACAGAACATCTAAAACGTGGCTTCATTCTTCATTCTGGCTGGATCGATCAGACAGTACGTCTTGAAAAATGGAAAGGGGTGGGATGTCCGTTGAGCAACTGGACAGTGAATTTTATTCCATGCCTATGGTTAGCCATGCAGTCTTATATCACTGTGTCCCCGCCCCAGCACAAACACGTTTCCATGCAGTAGTATGTACTACCTCACCGCAAGGTTCTGTTCAACGATTTGGAACTGACAGTCCATAAATCCTGACAGGGTGCATCACACACTTTGGAAAAATAAATAACGAGGGATTACCTTCGAGAAGGAAAGGGAGGGGAGGTCTGTGTGTCTCTCACAATGTGGTCTAATTATCTTCGCCTAGCTCGTTGCTATGAGGGGAGAGAGGGATGCAAGCTAATAGGTGTCTGAGAAGGAGGTCTGTTATCCACACTCACTACGTTCACAGTAAATTGCTCTGAGACTTAACAGATTCACGAGTAGTGTTCTCACATGGGAATCTCGCTGTGCTGCGCCTCTATGCCTCGTACACTTCCTACTTCTGTGCCTTGCCATCAACCCAGACAATTAAATCCTCTTGTCCATTTATTTTCATGCACGCTTTTTTCCCTCAGGTTTTTTATTCAGAATGGAAATGGCAGACTTTTTTTACACATGGCCAAGCAGAATATATGGCTGGTTCGTACTTAGCTGTCATCGGTGTCGTTGTCATGATTTGTGATTAATCTTGGGGTTAAACTCATTCTCGAACCTCAAAGTAATTACAGGTCATTGTTTAACGCATGCCATACTGAACCGAGCAGGCCTAAGCATAACCTAAATGAACCCTTCATGTGCTATGACCTTTACTCTACCTTTAAATTGCAATTGGATAGAAAGTGACTGGGAATGTGTCTGGCGAGTGTGGATGTATAGGGGTTCTGGAATTGTGTGTGTGTACCAGTGGGGGTCGGTGCCGTTTAAGATGAGGGAGGATGTTTTTTTTTTTTCATGAGCATGGCCTCATTTCTATTACAGCATATTGGATGACTGTCATTGAAATTCCATTCACCCAGCTTAATGTAACAGCGATAGGTTTAGGCTACTACATGATACTAACCATCATGAGGTTCCTACAACCTAGCCTCTGAATTAAAGTTTACAACATGGGTGCACACAGGTCGAGAGACACATTTGAGGTGACAGACAGTGATATTCAATACTGTCTTGCACACTCTCGCCTGCATCTAGCTTATATAGAGTGTAATAATTAGTACAAAAGTTGAAAACGAGAGTTTCTATTGGACAAATTCAGGTATGTTTATCCCCGTTTTGTTCTGATTGCTTCCGTTAAAGCAACGTTTTTCACCAGAATCGGCAGAATGAATACACCCCTGATGACACGTATGCACACAGCCATGTTGTATTCCTCTTGTATCTATGACCTCTCGTCCTGTCACCTCTTTCCTTCGCTTGTGGACTTTAATGCACAACACATCCCACAGTTCCAGTGTTGTGTTGGATAGTCATAGCCAGCTAGAGTGGTTGCTCGACTAAAAGATTTGCGATTATGCTGCGGGACTTTGTGGTTTAGTACGGTACCCTGCGTCACTACTTCATTGCTCCAGACCAGTGCAAGGGGGAGTTAGAGCACTTATTATGCTTTTGGGTCCCAAGGCGGTACTATGTCTCTAACTGACAATGAATGGGCGACATAAACCAAATAGAAACTGATAATTATGAACGACTTCAGTATTACTTACTAAAACTGTTGTTACACTAAGGTTTTCATTCTAAAAGCAAATTAGACTACAATTAGGGTGTGGAAATGTTAGGATTATTTTGCTCTTACTGTAGTAGTGTAGACTACTACCCACCGGTCACGTTGTTCACCAGGGTGGCGCCGAGGTCTAGTAGACACTGCATCGCAGTGCAAACCGTGTTGCTACAGATGCTGGTCAAATACCTATGCCAGCCTTGACTGGGAGACCCATGAGATGACTGTAGGCTTTTGGTTTCTCTCCTTCCAAAAATAGAAATCATTCCAACTAACAAATTGTCTTTATTTACAAATTAGTAACAATGTCTCACCCCATGTTCAAGAATGGCCTTTTTCTCAAAAACAAAATAATCTCCAAAATATTGTTATTTTTTAAACAAAGCAATTATTATTATTATTAATTTAGAATTATATAAAAGTCCCTTGGATATTCTCACAGATATATTATTAACTTCTAAGGGCTACGTGGGATGCTAGCGTCCCACCTGCGGGACACAGCCAGTGAAATATCAGGGCGGCAAATTCAAAAACAACAAAATGTCATAATTCAACTTTCTCAAACATAAAACTATTTTACACCATTTTAAAGATACACTTCTCCTTGATGTAACCACATTGTCCGATTTCAAAAAGGCTTTACAGCGAAAGCAAAACATTAGATTATGTCAGGAGAGTACCCAGCCCAAAATAATCACACAGCCATTTTCAAAGCAAGCATATATGTCACAAAAACCCAAACCAAAGCTAAATGCAGCACTAACCTTTGATGATCTTCATCAGATGACACTCCTAGGACATTATGTTATACAATACATGCATGTTTTGTTCAATCAAGTTCATATTTATATCAAAAACCAGCTTTTTACATTAGCATGTGATGTTCAGAACTAGCATACCAACCGAAAACTTCCGGTGAATTTACTAAATTACTCATGATAAACGTTGACAAAATACATAACAATTATTTTAAGAATTATAGATACAGAACTCCTTTATCCTCTATGGGACCGGCGGGACGAATTCGTCCCACCTACGTAACATCCACTGCCAGCCTGTGGCGCGATTTTCAAAATCCTATTACTTCAATTTCTCAAACATATGACTATTTTACAGCCATTTAAAGATAAGACTCTCGTTAATCTAACCACACTGTCCGATTTCAAAAAGGCTTTACAACGAAAGCAAAACATTAGATTATGTCAGCAGAGTACCAAGCCAGAAATAATCAGACACCCATTTTTCAAGCCAGCATATAATGTCACCAAAACCCAGAAGACAGCTAAATGCAGCACTCACCTTTGATGATCTTCATCAGATGACAACCCTAGGACATTATGTTATACAATACATGCATGTTTTGTTCAATCAAGTTCATATTTATATCAAAAACCAGCTTTTTACATTAGCATGTGACGTTCAGAACTCGCATACCCCCCGCAAACTTACGGGGAATTCGCTAACATTTTACTAAATTACTCACGATAAACGTTCACAAAAAGCATAACAATTATTTTAAGAATTATAGATACAGACCTCCTCTATGCACTCGATATGTCCGATTTTAAAATAGCTTTTTGGTGAAAGCACATTTTGCAATATTCTAAGTATATAGCCCAGGCATCACGGGCTCGCTATTTAGACACCCGGCAAGTTTAGCACTCACCATAATCATATTTACTATTATAAAAATGTCATTACCTTTTGTTGTCTTCGTCAGAATGCACACCCAGGACGTCTACTTCAATAACAAATGTTGGTTTGGTCCAAAATAATCCATCGTTATATCCGAATAGCGGCGTTTTGTTCGTGCGTTCCAGACACTATCCGAAATAGTAAAGAAGTGTCGCGCGCTTGGCGCAATTCCTGACAATAAAATTCAAAGTATTCAATTGCCGTACGTCGAAGCATGTCAACCGCTGTTTAAAATCAATTTTTACGTCATTTTTCTCGTAGAAAAGCGGTAAAATTCCGACAGGGAATCTCCTTTTCGGCAAACAGAGGAAAAAATCCCAAAGGCGGGGGCGGTCGGGGTCACGCGCATAAGCTAGTGTCTCTTGATGGGCCACTTGAGAAAGGCGATAATGTGTTTCAGCCTGGGGCTGGAATGACGACATTCTCTTTTTTCCCGGGCTATGAGAGCCTATGGACGACGTGGGAAGTGTCACGTTAGAGCAGAGATCCTTAGTAAATGATAGAGATGGCAAAGAAGTTCCAGAAATGGTCAGACAGGCCACTTCCTGTAAAGGAATCTCTCAGGTTTTGACCTGCCATTTGAGTTCTGTTATACTCACAGACACCATTCAAACAGTTTTAGAAAATGTAGGGTGTTTTCTATCCATATGTAATAAGTATATGCATATTCTAGTTACTGAGTAGGAGTGGTAACCAGATTAAATCGGGTATGTTTTTTATCCAGCCGTGTCAATGCTGCCCCCTAGCCCTAACAGGATTTATGCAAACGCTATGTCCGATTTTAAAATAGCTTTTCGGCGAAAGCACATTTTGCAATATTCTGAGTACATAGCTCGGCCATCACGGCTAGCTATTTTGACATCCGCCAAATTCGGGGTCACCTAAACTCAGAATTACTATTAGAAAAATTGGATTACCTTTGCTGTTCTTCGTCAGAATGCACTCCCAGGACTTCTACTTCAAAAACAAATGTTGTTTTGGTTCCAAATAATCCATAGTTATATCCAAATACCTCCGTTTTGTTCGTGCGTTCAGGTCACTATCCGAAGGGTAACGCTCGAGCGCATTTCGTGACAAAAAAATTCAAAATATTCCATTACCGTACTTAGAGGCATGTCAAACACTGTTTAAAATCAATTTTTATGCTATTTTTCTCGTAAAATAGTGATAATATTCCAACCGGGCAACGTTGCATTCATTCAAAGACTGAAAGAAAAAAATGGAGAAGTCTCGTGAACGCGCATCTCCAGTCTCACTGTCCCCAGTCTGACCACTTACAAACTCTGCTGCTGTACTTTGTACTAACATGTTCTGTAATTACACTTTTGCAATCTCCTGTGTACAAACATGTTAACAATGCATCCTAATATGAAACCTTGTTACTTGTAAATACATAAGTCACCACCACTGAAATAAGCTAGGCTAGGACTCGTTCAGATTTTGTAACAATGCACACCATATCAAACTACAGCTTCAGTTATCTTATTTCCATATTATTTGGCTTAAAAGATGTACTGAATTAAATGTTAGACCAATGGTGTTCCAATCGATATGCATGGAACTATAAAGTACCCACCCAGGACCAAGGACTTAATGTAAAGTGAAACACATAATGGTATAACCTTTGTAAATAGTATATGTACCTGCCTTTGAAAAGGGATTTAACGGTTTATTTCCCTGGCTTCAAAAATGTAATGTAAGTGAAATGTTGTTCAAAGTAATTTAATTTATAATGTTAATGTAGGTACTAATTAGCAAGCAGCTTTAAATAACGTGAAACACAGTAGGGTAAATATTTTTATTACAATCCTTGGGAAAATACACTTTATTTGTAGAATAACTGTTGCTACAGCACCTATAAGTGTAATTACAATTTACTTTCAATGCAATTACATATTTTACAGGATATATCAAAATGTAATTTATTACAGTGTTGTTATAAAGGAAAGTAAAATGTTTCTACACAGGAACAAGCAGCTTAATGTAAAGTGAAACACATCATGAATTACTCATAATTACAGTACTATGTAGTTACTATGTTGGCAAACTCCCAGTACTTTACTTTTAGTTGTGATCAATGGCAATCCATGTCAAGCTAGAAAGAATGTTGTTACAGCACTTTTAAGTCTAATTACTATGTACTTCCAATATTATTTAATATTTCGCAGGGTATATCACAATGTCGTTATAAAGAAAAGTATTGAAATTACAATGTTTCTACACAGGAGCAAGCAACATAATGTAATGTGAAACACATTGTGAATTACTCAGGTAATTACTATGTACAGTGGTTCTTCCTTTAAAAGTCGCGTCGTACTGTAGCACAGCATGCGAGCTGACGCAGAATTCTATGGCACGCTATTTAAGTGTCAGCCATTGTTGCCATGAATGCTAGTTTGACCACCAGAGGGCATCTTTGAAAAGCTTTTGACTGTTTTTAATATTGGCTGTACTAGAGAATTTAAAACATTTTTTGTAAGAACATAGTATATGGGATTAATTTGATTAATATTATGGTGCTTCTGTTCCAAGAAAAATTACAAATTATACATATGACAGACAGCACATGATTCAGTAATAATACTTGTTCAGTGTTACTGAAACAGGATCCAAGTGGTATATCAACTCAGCAAAAAAAGAAATGTCCTCTCACTCACTTCACCAAACTTAACATGTGCAAATATTTGTATGAACATAAGATTCAATAACTAAGACATAAACTGAACAAGTTCCACAGACATGTGACTAAAATAAACGGAATACTGGGTCCCTGAACAAAGGGAAGTCAAAATCAAAAGTAACAGTCAGTATCTGGTGTGGCCACCAGCTGCATTAAGTACTGCAGTGAATCTAATCATCATGGACTGCACTAGATTTGCCCGTTCTTGCTGAGAGATGTTACCCTACTCTTCCACCAAGGCACCTGCAAGTTCCCAGAAATTTCTGGGGGGAATGGCCCTATCCCTCACCCTCCGATCCAACAGGTCCCAGACGTGCTCAATGGGATTGAGATCCGGGCTCTTCGCTGGCAGAACACAGACATTCCTGTCTTGCAGGAAATCACGCACAGAACGAGCAGTATGGCTGGTGGCATTGTCATGCTGGAGGGTCATGTCAGGATGAGCCTGAAGTAAGGGTACCACATGAGGGAGGAGGATGTCTTCCCTGTAATGCACAGCGTTGAGATTGCCTGCAATGACAACAAGCTCAGTCCGATGATGCTGTGACACACTGCCCCAGACCATGACGGACCCCCCACCTCCAAATCGCTCCAGAGTACAGGCCTCAGTGTAACACTCATTCCTTCGATGATCAATGCGAATCCGACCATCACCCCTGGTGAGACAAAACCGCAACTCGTCAGTGAAGAGCACTTTTTGCCAGTCCTGTATGGTCCAGCGACGGTGGGTTTGTGCCCATCGGTGACGTTGTTGCCGGTAATGTTTAGTTAGGACCTGCCTTAAAACAGGCCTACAAGCCCTCAGTCCAGCCTCTCTCAGCCTATTGCGGACAGTCTGAGCAATGATGGAGGGATTCTGTATTCCTGGTGTAACTCGGGCAGTAGTTGTGGCCATCCTGTACCTGTCCCACAGGTGTGATGTTCAGATGTACCAATCCTGTGCAGGTGTTGTTACACATGGTCTGCCACTGCGAGGACAATCAGCTTTCTGTCCTGTCTCCTTGTAGCGCTGTCCTAGGCGTCTCACAGTACGGACATTGCAATTTATTGCCCTGGACACATCTGCAGTCCTCATGCCTCCTTGCAGCATTCCTAAGACCCGTTCACGCAGATGAGCTCTTAGTGTCTTAACGACCGTTCCACAGCGTGTTCATTAATTGTTTATGGTTCATTGAACAAGCACGGTAAACTCCGGGATGCTGGCCTTCTTGGCAGAGTTGCAAAGAAAAGTCATATCTCAGACTGGCCAATAAAAATAAAAGATTAAGATGGGCAAAAGAACACAGACACTGGACAGAGATATGGCTTTTTCTTTGCAACTCTGCCTAGAAGGCCAGCATCCCGGAGTCACCTCTTCACTGTTGACGTTGAGACTGCTGTTTTGCGGGTACTATTTAGTTAATCTGCCAGTTGTGGACTTGTGAGGTGTCTGTTTCTCAAACTAGACAGTCTAATGTACTTGTCCTCTTGCTCAGTTGTGCACCAGGGCCTCCCACTACTCTTTCTATTCTGGTTAGAGCCAGTTTGCGCTGTTCTGTGAAGGGAGTAGTACACAGCGTTGTACGAGATCTTCAGTTTCTTGGCAATTTCTCGCATGGAATAGCCTTCAGTTCTCAGAACAAGAATAGACTGACGAGTTTCAGAAGAAAGTTATTTGTTTCTGGCCATTTTGAGCCTGTAATTGAACCCACAAATGCTGATACTCCAGATACTCAACTGGTCTAAAGAAGGCCAGTTTTCAGCTGTGCTAAGATAATTGCAAAAGGGTTTTCTAATGATCAATTAGCCTTTTAAAATGATAAACTTGGATTAGCTAACACAACGTGCCATTGGAACACAGGAGTGATTGTTGCTGATAATGGACCTCTCTACGCATATGAAGATATTCAATACATTCCTGCCATTTCCAGCTACATTAGTCATTTACAACATTAACAATGTCTACACTGTGTTTCTGAACAATTTTATGTTATTTTAATGGACGAAAACAATTACATTTCTAAGTGACCCCAAACTTTTGAATGGTAGTGTAATAATAATATATGTGCAAATGTATCTGTAGGAGGCGAGGTACACATGAGGCCTGTGGTTGAGACAGAATGTTTACATAAGGCTGTTAAGTGGGATGGAATGTGACTGCGGTGGAGATCTGTGGGGGCTCATAAATTAAGGTCGGGGTGATAGTCTCTGGGGTTGATACCACTCCATGTATATTGTTACAGGAGATAGCTGTCACCCCTCTCCTACGAGCTAACTGTGCACAATATAGGGACTATTATGATGTTAAATTGAATGTTACACATACCCAGATCATGGTGAAAGTAGCAGAGATAGTGTTGGCATTTCAGACATGATTGTCAACTTTCAAGAAACCTGTGACTCATTTTTGTTAGGTTGATAATCTTCCAACGTCAGTAATCTCTGCCCCCTTTATAACAGCCAGCGAATACACTTGACACATTCCACGCAGTAGTTATTCTCACGGCAGTCGCTGTAGGGACAGTAATTGAAGGAGGCTATAGTAACAGCGTGGAACTGGACTACGGCGCATGGGCAGTGTCAGGCTAGTGGAGAACAAGTTCTCATTTGCAACTGCAACCTGGCCAAGATAAAGCAAAGCAATTCGACACATACAACAACACAGAGTTACACGTGGAATAAACAAAACATACAGTCAATAACACAGAAAAAAGTATATATAAAGTGAGTGCAAATGAGGTAAGATAAGGGTGTTAAGGCAGTAAATAGGCCATGGTGGTGAAGTAATTACAATATAGCAATTAAACACTGGAATGGTGGATGTGCAAGTGGAGATACGGGGGTGCAAAGGAGCAAGATAAATAAATAAATACAGTATGGGGATGAGGTAGATAGATGGGCTGTTTACCAATGGGCTATGTACAGGTTCAGTGATCTGTGAGCTGCTCTGACTGCTGGTGCTTAAAGCTAGTGAGGGAGATATGAGTCTCCAGCTTCAGTGATTTTTGCAGTTCATTCCAGTCATTGGCAGCAGAGAACTGGAAGGAAAGGCGACCAAAGGAGGAATTGGCTTTGGGGGTGACCAGTGAGATATACCTGCTGGAGCGCGTGCTATGGGTGGGTGCTGCTATGGTGACCAGTGAGCTGAGATAAGGCGGGGCTTTACCTAGCAGAGACTTGTAGATAACCTGTAGCCAGTGGGTGTGGAGACGAGTATGAAGCGAGGGCCAACCAACGAGAGCGTACAGGTCGCAGTTGTGGGTATTGTATGGGGCTTTGGTGACAAAACGGATGGCACTGTGATAGACTGCATCCAATTTGTTGAGTAGAGTGTTGGAGGCTATTTTATAGATGACATCGCCAAAGTCGAGGATCGGTAGCATGGTCAGTTTTACGAGGGTATGTTTGGCAGCATGAGTGAAGGATGCTTTGTTGCGATATAGGAAGCCGATTCTAGATTTAATTTTGGATTGGAGATGCTTAATGTGAGTCTGGAAGGAGAGTTTACAGTCTAACCAGACACCTAGGTATTTGAAATTGTCCACATATTCTAAGTCAGAGCCGTCCAGAGTAGTGATGCTGGACGGGCGGGCGGGTGCGGGCAGTGATCGATTGAATAGCATGCATTTAGTTTTACTTGCATTTAAGAGCAGTTGGAGGCCATGGAAGTTGAGTTGTATGGCATTGAAGCTCGTCTGGAGGTTAGTTAACACAGTGTCCAAAGAAGGGCCAGAGGTATACAGAATGGTGTCGTCTGTGTAGACGTGGATCAGAGAATCACCAGCAGCAAGAGCGACATCATTGATGTATACAGAGAAGAGAGTCGACCCGAGAATTGAACCCTGTGGCACCCCTATAGAGACTGCCAGAGGTCCGGACAACAGGCCCTCCGATTTGACACACTGAACTCTATCAGAGAAGTAATTGGTAAACCAGGCGACGCAATCATTTGAGAAACCAAGGATGTTGAGTCTGCCAATAAGAATGTGGTGATTGACAGAGTCGAAAGCCTTGGCCAGGTCGATGAATACGGCTGCACAGTAATGTCTCTTATCAATGGCGGTTATGATATCGTTTAGGACCTTAAGCGTGGCTGAGGTGCACCCATGACCAGCTCTGAAACCAGATTGCGTAGCGGAGAAGGTACGGTAGGATTCAAAATGGTCGGTGATCGGTTTGTTAACTTGGCTTTCGAAGACCTTAGAAAGGCAGGGTAGGATAGATACAGGTCTGTAGCAGTTTGGGTCTAGAGTGTCACCCCCTTTGAAGAGGGGGATGACCGCGGCAGCTTTCCAATCTTTGGGAATCTCAGACAATACAAAAGAAAGGTTGAACAGGCTAATAATAGGGGTTGCAACAATTTCGGCAGATAATTTTAGAAAGAGAGGGTCCAGATTGTCTAGCCCAGCTGATTTGTAGGGGTCCAGATTTTGCAGCTCTTTCAGAACATCAGCTATCTGGATTTGGGTGAAGGGGAAATGGTGAGGGATTTGGCGGGTTGCTGTGGAGGGTGCCGGGCATTTGACCGGGGTACGAGTAGCCAGGTGGAAAGCATGGCCAGCCGTAGAGAAATGCTTATTGAAATTTTCAATTATAGTGGATTTATCGGTGGTAAGTGTTTCCTCAGCCTCAGAGCAGTGGGCAGCTGGGAGGAGGTGCTCTTATTCTCCATGGACTTTACAGTGTCCCAGAACCTTTTTGAGTTTGTACTACAGGATGCAAATTTCTGTTTGTAAAAGCTAGCCTTAGCTTTCCTAACTGCCTGTGTATATTTGTTCCTAACTTCCCTGAAAAGTTGCATATCACGGGGGCTATTCGATGCTAATGCAGAATGCCACAGGATGTTTTTGTGCTGGTCAAGGGCAGACAGGTCTGGAGTGAACCAAGGACTATATCTATTCTTAGTTCAATTTTTTTTTGAATGGGGCATACTTATATAATACTGTTGTGTTTTGTGTTTCTCGTTGCTTTTTGGGTCCTGTGTTATCACTCTCTTAGGAACCAGAAGGATATAGTTGAAATGGAAGAAGTCAACAGCTCCAGAGGTCACGTTATTATCAGTGTTCTATGAGAAATGGAAATAAGAGTGTGCTTGGTGTGACTAGAACAAAGGCCATAGGTCTCTGAGTTTGTAAACCTCCCTGTGAATATTAATTATGTTTTATTTTTTGTTCATGTTTTATTGTCATTGTTTGTCCATTTATAAGTAATTTCCAAGTTTACACAAGTTGAAAAGTAGGAGTTAATGGTGGATACAATTAAGCTTGGAATGTGCTGAGTGCAGGGAAGACGATCACGTTGGCACTGATAAGGGTGGGGAGCTGTGGATTAGTGATGAAGGGGGCCGAGGTCAGGTCATGTTAAGGGAGAAGGAACAGTTTATCACCCGCGTCACTTCATTTCCTGCCTCGCAACAGAGATGTAATGTTTAGAGAGAAGGAAGAGATTCCACCCCAAATTGGGGTATATATACCACCACTGGTGGAACCACGTCTTTGTCTGTTCAGCTGTTCGATCCTTTGGGGTGAATAAACTTGGTTTAAGCTTTCATAGTGTCCATCGAGTTCTTACTATGATAATTAGAACCTAACACACCTGACAGGAGTGGCATACCAAGAAGCTGATTAAACAGCATGATCAACCCAGGACCTCAACATCCGGCTTCTTCACCTGCGGGATGGTCTGATGAAACTGTGGGATTGCACAAACTGTCAGAAAACGTCTCAGGGAAGCTCATCTGCTCGTCATCCTCACCAGGGTCTTGACCTGACTGCAGTTTGGTCTTGACTGACTTCAATGTTCATCTTCGATGGCCACTGGTAAGCTGAAGAAGTGTACTCTCACAGATGAATCCAGGTTTCAACTGCACCGGGTAGATGGCAAACAGCGTCGTGTGGGCGAGCAGTTTGCTGATGTCAACGTTGTGAACAGAGTACACCATGGTGGGGTTATGGTATGGACAGGCATAAGCTATGGACAATGAACACAATTCAATTTTATCGATGGCAATTTGAATTAACAGAGATACCGTGACGAGATCCTGAGGCCATTCATCCGCCGCCATCACCTCATGTTTCAGCATATTAATGCACAGCCCCATGTTGCAAGGATCTGTACATAATTCCTGGAGGCTGAAAATGTCCCATTTCTTCCATGGCCTGCATACTTACCAGACATGTCACTCATTGAGCATGTTGGGATGCTCTGGATCGACGTGTACAACAGCGTGTTCCAGTTCCCGCCAATATCCAGCAACTTCGCACAGCCATTGAAGAGGAATCGGACAACATTCCAAAATCAACAGCCTGATCAACTCTATGTGAATGAAATGTGTCTCGCTGCATGAGGCAAATGGTAGTCAAACCAGATACTGACTGGTTTTCTGATCCAACCCCCTACCTTTTTGAAGGTATCTGTGACCAACAGATACATATCTGTATTCCCAGTCATGTGAAATCCATAGATTAGGGCCTATTGAATGTATTTCAATTGACTGATTGCCTTATATGAACTGTAACTCAGTAAAATCTTTGAAATTGCTGCGTGTTGCATTTATATTTTTTGTTCAGTGTATAAAGTAACAGTTAAGTCAATTTATAGTTCGACCAGGTTTCCGGCAACCTTTACGGCTGGAATTTCAAATGGTACTATACCTAAACCTACATGCCGGTAATCCTGGTTCTCCTTAAAGAAGTGCAACACATTTACAGTATCGGAGCATAAACAGAGGATAATTGCAAATTGCAGTTGCATAAAGGTAGGGGGAAATGCCTCAAAAGTGTTTGGCCTCCTAGATTGAAAACGGTTCCAATTTCCCTCGCCTACACAGCAAAAACATAGCTGAGTCATCAGAATAACTTCCAAACCTGAATGAAATGTGACAAGGCATTTGAATAACTTTCACTTTCTAATTGCTATACGAATGTGATTTCAATTGTGTTTGATGTGCCAGGTGGAGCAAACACAGGTGTCTGTAACGCTACTTACAGCCACAGGATGTGAATGAACTTTGATTACTGAATTCTGTGTGAATGTGACTCTAAACCCCAATGTTGTCACGCCCTGACCAGGTGAACTCTTCTATTTTGGTCAGGGTGTGGCATTTCTATAGTTTATTTTCTATGTTTTTGGTATAGCCTTGCTTTGGGGCGTATTTCTATGTTGGGTTCTGTCGATTCCCAATCAGAGACAGCTGTCACTAGTTGCCTCTGATTGGGGAATCATATTTAAGTTCCTTTTCCCCCCACGATGTTTGTGGGTTGTTGTCTCTTTTTGTTGGAGCAGTAGCGATACGTTTATTCTCTGTTTTGACCGTGTTATTTCAGTCTGTAATAAATAACATGAGTTCGCTCCCAGCTGCGCCTTGGTCCACTTCTTCCTTCCTGCACGACGATCGTTACAAATGTGCTGTCATTACTCAAAACTTTTAAGGAAACCCTTTGCACTTAATATATCTGAGTACAGTTACTTAAAGTGATATTGTAGTCATTACTCAAACCGATAGTCACGGCCCCTAGGTTTCCATCCAATTGGAGACAGATTTTCATGCGAATATTATAAAATCTGCATAAAAACAATATGTGCATTTTCCCACCAGAGATGTGCTTCCATCAAACTTGACATGTAGCAGATAAAAGGCTGTGCGTGATGATGTAGTGCACATAAAAATATATTTTGTGGGAAAATTCCCATGTACCAAATAAGAAATACGAGTTAAATGGGTCTCCATCACATTTTCAACTCAACTTTTTTTTGCGTTATATAGCAAGTGTGCCCACTCAGATATTGCCGTGTGAGTTCTATCCAAGCGCTCTGTGGCTAGAGTGCATGTATAGCCTACATGATGAGATTATTATCGACAAAAGAGCAAGATTATTTTTGTCAAACGGCAGCCAAGCATCGACGAGCATGTCACCAGATCAGAGGATGTGAGCGGAGTGGAGCAAGCAGCGGAGCATGCATCATTTGGCTGGAGCTTGGAGTGGATAAAACAAAACATTTTGGAGTCTCCACCTTCTCTCCTGCTCTAATTTCAATCCGGTACCGCTCAGCCACAAACTCCGCTCATCACAGTTATTTTAATTCGGCCTATTCTGTTATTATTTAGACTACCCCACCACTAATGCTAAGAGATGTTGATATGATTCGGCCAAGAAATAGGTCACACAGCCTGTGTAATTGATGGCAAGACAAGGAATGAGCCCATGCAGGACCAGCTGCATTGTGGGTTCTATTTAGGCTATTGATTAAAAAAGAGGAGACTAAGTTTGTAACAGTGCTAAAGTTATCTATCAACTATGTGAGCGCAACAGAGCCTGTTATAACTGAAGTTACAACATAGACTGTCACCTAGGTAAGTCCTTGTTTAACATATCTTAATGTTCTTTGTTGCTTCTTGTATCCTTCTGACCCTATGCAGCCAGGTCCCATGTACTTTTTAACTCCTCGCAACTGCAGTGGCCAAAACAAGAACAAGTTTGTGCTCTGGTATTGTGCCTGGCGGACCATCCACAAGCTCCACCACAGTCTGGACCTTCACTTCCTGATCACAGGCCACACCAAGTTTGCCCCCAACTGGTGCTACGGCCTCATCAAGCAGAGCTTCAGAAAGACCAGAGTGAAGACTTTGTCTGAGATTGCTGGTGTTGTGAAGGACGGCACTGTGACGGGGTCAACATCCCACAGCTGGTTGGACTGCAGGATGGTACGGAGCTGGTGGAAAGCTATGGCTGGCAACAACACCTGACTCTGTACTTCAGGCCGCTGCCACAGTTCAAGCAGTACCAGCACTTCAGGTGAATATCATTTTCATTGCATTGTGTGAAGTTATTCTTATCTAAACTTGGGAGGTGAATTGATGTTGTGCAAGGTTGTAATGTCTATTTCCTGTTTTAAAGCTTCGATGCTCTGGAGCCTGGTCGCCAAGGAGCGTTCGGACTCCGTCAACACCCGGTTTCAGCTGGGGCGCAACGCTGACATCCTTCCTTCCATAGATGGTCTGCCTGTACAAGCACCACCTGGACTGGACACAGCTAGACAAACTTAAGCTTTTGAGAAGATCAGAGTTTTACGATGAGGAGGCTATGAACATCACATGCCCTGCACCAAAGTCAAGGGAAAGACAGAAACTTTCTGTTTACCTGGAATTTTTCCTTATTGTAGGCTACTACTTTTACAACTTTTATGTTTAGCCTTTACTACACTACTCACTGATTAGCACATGACCTCACATGTGAATCCTTAAATAGATGGGTGGGGCTGGCTTAAGAGGGTGTGAACAATGCTAAATGGGTGTAGACTAAGGAGAGCACTCCAGTAGGTACCAAATAAACTGCAGTAGCCTAATAAACTACATGCTTTCCCAACGAGCCGTAGTGGGAGGACCACACATGTCGTCGCGTGACTCCAACTTTACTTCAATATGATGGTTATTAGTTCAATATTTGTGCATAAATGCTTTTCCACATTAATTTCTTGCAAAATTAATTTTACCAACACAAAAAGATCCCACCTTGTGAAGCATATTTAGTTTTGTTAACATTTGGAAAGTTTACAGAAAAATGTTTTGTTTCCATCAGGCCTGTCATTACATTTTTTATCTGACATGTACTTTACTCGCAGAAAAAGGTTGGATGGAAGCCTGGTTAGTGACCCTGTAGGGGGTCCATATTTGAATTGTATCAGCTTGAAAATTTGGAGTATGCCCCCCCACTAAGCCACACCTTCAATGTACTTTCCCAGTGTGCTTTGCCAATCAAGTGAATTGTAGAGTTACCACCCAAGACTGTATGTGTTAGTGACAGAGACATGGTTGTTGATTTCATTCATTTTTTTCTATGACATTCACCAAGTTAGTTCCTAGGTGAATGTAATCATTAAAATGGAACACTTTATGGAAATACATATATCATGAGGGCTTGTTTTGAGGCCTAGCTTTATCCTAATGCAGTGGCCTAAAACTCATGGTTTACAGGCCTCATCAGTCCTCCATATAGGGTTGTAGGATTCCAGGGACTTTTGGCCAGTAATCAAAGGTTGCTAGATCAGATCCCTGAGCTTACGAGGTAAAAATCTGTCATTCTGCCCCTGAACAAGGCAGTTTACCCACTGTTCCTAAGCCATCATTGTAAATAAGAATTTGTTGAGAACCTGTTGAGGATAGGGGGCAGTATTTTCACGGCCAGATGAAAAACGTACCCAAATTAAACTGGTTACTACTCTTGCCCAGAAACTAGAATATGCATATTATTAGTAGATTTGGATAGAAAACACTCTGAAGTTTCTAAAACTGTTTGAATGGTGTCTGTGAGTATAACAGAACTCATATTGCAGGCAAAAACCTGAGAAAAATTCAACCAGGAAGTGGAAGATCTGAGAATTGTAGTTCTTCTTTTGAATGCCTATCAAAACTACAGTGTCTGTGGGGTCACATTGCACTTCCTAAGGCTTCCATTGGCTGTCAAAAGCCTTCAGAAAGTTGTTTCATCCGTCTCCTGTAACCGGGCAGAGTATAGGAGCTCAGTCAATCAGTGGACTGCCTGGGGACAAAGGGATTGGATATGCGTGATCCCGCGAGCCAGCTGTTCCTTCCTTTTCTCCTTGAATGAATACGCTATTGTCCGGTTGGAATATTATCGCATTTTTACGTAAAAAATACCATAAAGATTGATTTTAAACAACGTTTGACATGCTTCTAAGTATGGTAATGGAACATTTTGAATGTTCGTCTCTGGTACCGCGCTCGCGCGTTATGCCTTTGGATAGTGCTCTGTACGCACGAACAAAACGGAGGTATTTGGACATAAATATGGATTATTTCAAACAAAAACAACATTTCTTGTGGAAGTAGCCGTCCTGGGAGTGCATTCTGACGAAGATCAGCAAAGGTAAGAGAATATTTATAATATTAATTCTGAGTTTAGGTGACTCCAGAATTTGGTGGGTGTCTGTATAGCTTGCTGTGATGGCAAGCTATGTACTCAGACTATTGAAAAATGTGCTTTCTCCGTAAAGCTATTTTAAAATCTGACACAGAGTTTGCATAAAGGAGTACTGTATCTATAATTCCTAGAATAATTGTTATGTATTTTGTCAACGTTTATGATGAGTATTTTTGTAAATTGATGTGCACATTCACCAGAGGTTTTTGGTGGTAATACATTTTCTGAACATCACGCGCCAATGTAAAATGCTGTTTTTGGATATAAATATGAACTTTATCGAACAAAACATACATGTATTGTGTAACAGGATGTCCTAGGAGTGTCATCTGATGAAGATCGTCAAAGGTTAGTGCTTCATTTAGCTGTGTTTTGGGTTTTTGTGACATATATCCTTGCTTGGAAAATGCCTGTGTGGTTATTTTTGTCTATGTACTCTCCTAACATAATCTAATGTTTTGCTTTTGCTGTAAAGCCTTTTTGAAATCGGACAATGTGGTTGGATTAAGGAGAAGTGTATCTTTAAAATGGTGTAAAATAGTCGTATATTTGAGAATTTGAAATGATTCGATTTTTGATGTTTTGTATTTCGCGCCCTGCTGTTCCATTGGATGTTGGCTAGGTGTTCCGCTAGCTTGCCTAGTTAAGTAAAGGGGGAAAAAATGGGTTCAAAAAATATAACAAAATAGAATGACTTCTCATTTTGTTTTGAGTCAGTACCACAAACATTTTAAGTAATAATAATGTTTCTTTGACTTTGAGTTCAACTTACTACTTGGGGTTGAACTTGGGGTTAACAGTGTAATATGCAAGGCTTGAATACAAACAGGTGGATAGAGAAGGATAGAGTGGTAGTTTGTCACATTCTGCATTTTTACACCCCATAGCAAGTCACAAAGTTTTTGTGGAGGTATTATATACGTGTGATGGTGCCTCAATGTGCTAGAAACCCCTGTGTGTATTGGCAAACATGACAAAAAAGATGCCAAAATCATCTCTTTGTTCTGTCATGATTATTAATTTATACATTTTGGAGTCATATTTCAAATGTATTTTTCTTCTAAAATATTTCAGTACATGACAAAGAATATTCAACACCCAGCACTGCTGTACTTTTCTTCAATTATTCACTAAAGTGCATATACACACACACACACACACACACACACACACACACACACACCACACACACACACACACACACACACACACACACACACACACACACACACACACACACACACACACACACACTGTCTTTGTCTTGAATCTGTCCGCATTGCACACATTTGCGCAGCCAGGCAGGAGCTGCGTAGTTACTCTGACCAATCTGACCGCATTGTGGAGGGTTCACTCATTGGGGTGTGCTCCATGTACACAGATCCTGCACAGGTCTGCGCATATTATAGTTTCATTACATCATGCTGATGTGGTTTATTAGATGTTAAAGACTTCACCAGGCATTATAAAGATTTGGTGTGACTTTCCCAAAAAAATAGCGATCATCTTTAGCACTAAGATCATCTTAAATCCTTTTGTAGGCAATTGGTGAACAATTATCTTTCAAAGGCAAAAGATGATCTTTATGTTTTTGGTAAACTCACCCTGATCAACATTGCTGTATCTGGAATGCACCCTTTTTGTTAGCGGAGAATTGTCTGCACTGGTGGTGAGGACATGTGAAGATACAGTAACACTCAATCGGTCCTGCTGTTGAGTTCGTGGAGCATCCACTGTGTGTGTCATGATGTCTCTAATGGAAGGGGGTCCTTTCCAGTTACTGGGTGACTGGCCATCACTTCTCAACATGGCCACAGATATTGCTTGGATGCTACGCCGACCAGCTGAAGTGTTTTCTGGATGGTAGGTCACCTAACAGAGGAATACCAGTTGTGAGGCACCTACTTATTGGGAAGTTTGCTCTCCAAGCTGTATGATGGGGGACTTTTTTAGCTTTCTTGTTTTAGACAGAGAACTACAGGGAAACATTTTGATTGTACATACTTGTTAGACAGTTTTGAAAATGTTCACTCATGAATTGGAGACCCCTTAGGTGGTCAAGGAGAAACCTGGATCTTGTAAAAACATCAGATAATTGGAGGTGTGGCAATGCCAAATTAATTGTGATTGGGCTTAATGTTGCATAATTCTGGAAACTTTCCCAAATTCCCCCTCTTTTCAGAAATCCTGGTTGGAGAATTCCCGGAATCAGGAGTGAGTAAGCAGGGAGGGAACTGGGAGTCCTCCAACCGTGATTCCTGAAAAACCTGGGAATTTTGGGGAAGGTTCCTGTAATGTGCAACCCTAAGGGACTATAGCAGTGAACTGACATCCTTTCTTGTAAATGCTATGTTGTATATGAAGAGGAGAAAAAACAAGCAACAAACAAAGAAGATAGGCTTTTGAAAAATAACTATTTTTCATAAAATTGTAGTTATCTTAGCTAGCTGAATTGTTTACCAGTTGCTAAGCAGTTGCTAGGGACTCTTTTGGAAGAAGCTAGCTAGCTAACGAAGAACAACAAAGAATATCTAGTTAACAGAAGAAAAGAAAGACAAAATCAGGACAGAAGAAAAAGGATATCAAAGTGAAACAGTTCTCTAAAGACACAAGAGACAATAATACAAGAAACAACACTTCTGTAGCTTGTCAACTATGTATCTGTCTATCCCTGTTCTCTCCCCTCTGCACAGGCCATACAAACGCTTCACACCGCGTGGCCGCTGCCACTCTAACCTGGTGGTCCCAGTGCGCACGACCCACGTGGAGTTCCAGGTCTCCGCAAGCCTCTGGAACTGCCGGTCTGCAGCCAACAAGGCTGAGTTCATCTCAGCCTATGCTACCCTCCAGTCCCTAGACTTCCTGGTGCTGACGGAAACATGATTTACCACAGATAACACTGCTACTCCTACTGCTCTCTCTTCGTCTGCCCACGTGTTCTCGCATACCCCTAGAGCATCGAGCTAGCGGGGTGGTGGCACTGGAATCCTCATCTCTCCCAAGTGGACATTCTCTCTTTCTCCCCTGACCCATCTGTCTATCTCCTCATTTGAATTCCATGCTGTCACAGTTACCAGCCCTTTCAAGCTTAACATCCTTATCATTTATCGCCCTCCAGGTTCCCTTGGAGAGTTCATCAATGAGCTTGACGCCTTGATAAGGTCCTTTCCTGAAGATGGCTCACCTCTCACAGTTCTGGGTGACTTTAACCTCCCCACGTCTACCTTTGACTCATTCCTCTCTGCCTCCTTCTTTCCACTCCTCTCCTCTTTTGACCTCACCTCCCCCCCTACTCACAAGGCAGGCAATACACTTGACCTCATCTTTACTAGATGCTGTTCTTCCACTAATCTCATTGCAACTCCCCTCCAAATCTCCGACCACTACCTTGTATCCTTTTCCCTCTTGCTCTCATCCAACACTTCTCACTCTGCCCCTACTCGGATGGTATTGCGCCGTCCCAACCTTCGCTCTCTCTCTCCCGCTACTCTCTCCTCTTCCATCCTATCATCTCTTCCCTCTGCTCAAACCTTCTCCAACCTATCTCCTGATTCTGCCTCCTCAACCCTCCTCTCCTCCCTTTCTGCATCCTTTGATTTTCTCTGTCCCCTATCCTCCAGGCCGGCTCGGTCCTCCCCTCCTGCTCCGTGGCTCGACGACTCACTACGAGCTCACAGAACAGGGCTCCGGGCAGCCGAGCGGAAATGAAGGAAAACTCGCCTCCCTGCGGACCTGGCATCCTTTCACTCCCTCCTCTCTACATTCTCCTCTTCTGTCTCTGCTGCTAAAGCCACTTTCTACCACTCTAAATTCCAAGCATCTGCATCTAACCCTAGGAAGCTCTTTACTACCTTCTCCTCCCTCCTGAATCCTCCTCCCCCTCCCCCCCCCCTCCTCCCTCTCTGCGGATGACTTCGTCAACCATTTTGAAAAGAAGGTTGACGATATCCGATCCTCGTTTGCTAAGTCAAACGACACCGCTGGTCCTGCTCACACTGCCCTACCCTGTGCTTTGACCTCTTTCTCCCCTCTCTCTCCAGATGAAATCTCGCGTCTTGTGACGGCCGGCCGCCCAACAACCTGCCCACTTGACCCTATCCCCTCCTCTCTTCTCCAGACCATTTCCGGAGACCTTCTCCCCTACCTCACCTCGCTCATCAACTCATCCTTGACCGCTGGCTATGTCCCTTCCGTCTTCAAGAGAGCGAGAGTTGCACCCCTTCTGAAAAAACCTACACTCGATCCCTCCGATGTCAACAACTACAGACCAGTATCCCTTCTTTCTTTTCTCTCCAAAACTCTTGAACGTGCCGTCCTTGGCCAGCTCTCCTGCTATCTCTCTCAGAATGACCTTCTTGATCCTAATCAGTCAGGTTTCAAGACTGGGCATTCAACTGAGACTGCTCTTATCTGTGTCACGGAGGCTCTCCGCACTGCTAAAGCTAACTCTCTCTCCTCTGCTCTCATCCTTCTAGACCTATCTGCTGCCTTTGATACTGTGAACCATCAGATCCTCCTCTCCACCCTCTCCGAGTTGGGCATCTCCGGCGCGGCCCACGCTTGGATTGCGTCCTACCTGACAGGTCGCTCCTACCAGGTGGCGTGGCGAGAATCTGTCTCCGCACCATGCGCTCTCACCACTGGTGTCCCCCAGGGCTCTGTTCTAGGCCCTCTCCTATTCTCGCTATACACCAAGTCACTTGGCTCTGTCATATCCTCACATGGTCTCTCCTATCATTGCTATGCAGACGACACACAATTAATCTTCTCCTTTCCCCCTTCTGATAACCAGGCGGCAAATCGCATCTCTGCATGTCTGTCAGACATATCAGTGTGGATGACGGATCACCACCTCAAGCTGAACCTCGGCAAGACGGAGCTGCTCTTCCTCCTGGGGAAGGACTGCCCGTTCCATGATCTCGCCATCACGGTTGACAACTCCCTTGTGTCCTCCTCCCAGAGTGCTAAGAACCTTGGCGTGATCCTGGACAACACCCTGTCGTTCTCCACTAACATCAAGGCGGTGACCCGATCCTGTAGGTTCATGCTCTACAACATTCGCAGAGTACGACCCTGCCTCACACAGGAAGCGGCGCAGGTCCTAATCCAGGCACTTGTCATCTCCCGTCTGGATTACTGCAACTCGCTGTTGGCTGGGCTCCCTGCCTGTGCCATTAAACCCCTACAAATCATCCAGAACGCCGCAGCCCGTCTGGTGTTCAACCTTCCCAAGTTCTCTCACGTCACCCGCTCCTCCGCTCTCTCCACTGGCTTCCAGTTGAAGCTCGCATCCGCTACAAGACCATGGTGATTGCCTACGGAGCTGTGAAGGGAACGGCACCTCCATACCTTCAGGCTCTGATCAGGCCCTACACCCAAACAAGGGCACTGCGTTCATCCACCTCTGGCCTGCTGGCCCCCCTACCTCTGAGGAAGCACAGTTCCCGCTCAGCCCAGTCAAAACTGTTCGCTGCTCTGGCACCCCAATGGTGGAACAAGCTCCCTCACGACGCCAGGACAGCGGAGTCAATCACCACCTTCCGGAGACACCTGAAACCCCACCTCTTTAAGGAATACCTAGGATAGGATAAAGTAATCCTTCTAACCCCCCCCCCCCCCCTTAAAAGATTTAGATGCAGTATTGTAAAGTGGTTGTTCCACTGGATATCATAAGGTGAATGCACCAATTTGTAAGTCGCTCTGGATAAGAGCGTCTGCTAAATGACTTAAATGTAAATGTAAATGTATCCTAGAGGAATATATTGATTAAGCCACTCCTTAATTAACGGTACGGTGTACATTTTAGAACTACCTCAGCTAATGGGGGGGTGGTGTGACAATCATGAAGTATAAAAAAAGCTAGCATTAGTACATAATGGGCATCAAATGGCATACAGGGCACATTTTGGGTCATTTAATTTCACATTAAAGTGCATGAAGAGCATCACGTTTAATTATACCTCAGACCAAACATCTGCATACACATTTCTGGACACAAATGAATAGATTTAAAATGACCTACAATTGGATATACAGTGCATTTGGAAAGTATTCAGACCCCTTGACTTTTTACACATTTTGTTACATTACAGCTTTATTTTAAAATGTTATTTTAATTTCCCTCATCAATCAACACACAATACCCCATAATGACAAAGGGAAAACAGGTTTTTAGAAATGTCAGCACATTTATTAAAAATAAAAAACAGAATATCTTATTTACATAAGTATTCAGATTGTTTGCTATGAGACTCTAAATTGAGCTTAGGTGCATCCTGTTTCCAGTGATCATCCTTTGAGACTGCAATCAGGGGAGAAGGGCCTTGGTCAGGGAGGTGACCAAGAACCCGATGGCCACTCTGACAGAGCTCCAGAGTTCCTCTGTGGACATGGGAGAACCTTCCAGAAGGACAACCACCTCTGCAGCACTCTGCAGTGCCAAAAGGCACCCAAAGGACTCTCAGATCATGAGAAACAAGATTCTCTGGTCTGATGAAACCAAGATTGAACTATTTGGCCTGAATGCCAAGCGTCACGTCTGGAGGAAACCTGGCACCATCGGTGAAACATGGTGGTGGCAGCATCATGCTGTGGGGATGTTTTTCAGTGGCAGGGACTGGGAGACTAGTCAGGATCGAGGAAAAGATGAATGGAGCAAAGTACAGAGAGATCATTGATGAAAACCTGTTCCAGAGCGCTCAGGACCTCAGACTGGGGCGAAGGTTCACCTTCCAACAGGACAATGACCCTAAGCCCACAGCCAAGACAACACGGGAGTGGCTTCGGGACAAGTCTGAATGTCCTTGAGTGGCCCAGCCAGAGCCTGGACTTGAACCAAATCGAACATCTCTGGAGAGACCTGAAAATAGCTGTGCAGCGACACACCCCATCCAACCTGACAAAGCTTGAGAGGATCTGCAGCGAAGAAAGGAAGAAACTCCCCAAATACAGGTGTGCCAAGCTTGTAGCGTCATACCCAAGAACACTCAAGGCTATAATCGCTGCCAAAGGTGCTTCAACAAAGTACTGAGTAAAGGGTCTGAAAACATATGTGAATGTGATATTTCCGTTTTCTTTGTCATTATGGGCGATTGTGTGTCGATTGTTGAGGGATTTTTTTTCTTAAAAACCATTTCAAAATAAGGCTGTAATGCAACAAAATGTGGAAAAAGGGTTCTAATGACTTTATGAATCCACTGTATCTTATTTGCCAACACAAAATAGACTCACTTTCAGGCATTTCATGGTTTCATTGGAGTATGCAGGCTAGTTTAATTTCCAATTGATCTGGTGAATGGACAGTAAAGAAAACCTAAGGTTTAGGGTTAGTAACATTTGTCAATGTCTAAAACTTACAGCCAACTGAACATTGATCAGTTATGTGCACAATTCATGTAGGAGGTTTGGAAAGAGAGGCCATTAAATAAAAATGCTAATAAAATATATTAATACCAATTATTAATACCAATTACTGATCAATGGAGGTACCTTAACCATGAAAACAATAAATATAATATCTGTTAGTACTTATTATCCCCAAAAAGGTGTACTTGCCCTTATTTCAGTGTTTTTGCCAATTTGATAGTATTCCTACCCACATATTAATTTCATTACCAAGGAATTCACCGGAATTTACATCAGTGTTAACGTTGAGAAATATTCTACAATAGAGAACACAGAAGACACAAAGTTTAAAAATATACCATAAAACCTAGTCCAAGGCTTATATTTATCCATCTCCGTGCTGTACCCTTTCTTCCATTGTGTATTTAACATTATCAGTATAGGTCCTGAGTATTTCTATGCAGGTTACTCAACTGTAATCTGTGTCAGCAATGTTTCTGCAGTTTACTGTAAATATATTCTGAAGTGGACCTTCCCACACTCTCCCGAATACAGCAGCATACTACAGTTAAAGTAGGATCCAGTACACATCGTGTGTCTCAAATGCGTTTGTTGCAACTAACAGTAATGTTACACATACTGTACGTGCTTAGCTACACATAGATGATTATGGTAGAACTCATGAGTGTGAAAGACAACGTCCATTCATTTTCTAGTAAAGCACAAGACCATGGACAGGAATGTGTGTGGTCTCAAATTGATTTAGCTTGATATTATGGGTTTATATGGATTTAGTGTTGAAATTTGCTGTCATATCCATAATTGCCAAATAGATGTGTGTAGAAACCACAAATGAATCATCATCAATTGGACCAAGTCTCTAAATTCTTTGGGCTTAAAAACATTTAGTCACATAGAATATTAGTTTAAATGTCCTAATGTTCTGTTATCATTTAAAATCTTGTGATGAAGTAGTTTGCTCAATATTTTTCAGTTGCATCTGATTCCGATGCATACTTTTTCTGTCCTAAGGCAGGCATTTCCACCTTGAATATCTCCTGCCTATACCTACAGATAGTTGTAAATATACATTAAATATGGTTGTGAGTTGGAGTTAACAAATGGTCGATGCTTCATAAGAAATGCTTACAAAATGCACAGCTCACAGGATAAATTGATGGGAGATGGGTAGTCGGCAAGCCAGTAAGCTGCATTCATGTGCTACCAGAATTATCGCAAACTCTGAAAGAAACTTGGGACAGACAAAATTGCCCTAATGTGCTTCAGATGTGCTAAACCATTCATAATGAGCTTCCAAAGTGGTAAATAAAGCACCGTTCTACCCCGAATTTGCAAGTTTGATATTTCAGAGTTTCCTAGTTCTGAGTAGCACGTAAACACCACATTGGACACAGACTGAGTTGACACCTGACCCCCCCAGTGATTCCATGTTAGCTCAAGACTTGACCTGAGAGGACAAAATTCCCCAAAATGTTGGAGAGCAGCTACGCTATGACATGAGCTGTTGTTACAGTTAAAGCCTAAAAGTGTGAGGTAGGATCACACAAGATGGCTCCCAGATCATATTAACATATATATACTGTATTTGTTAAACAAGCTTGACATGCTTCTCATGAGCTTGAAATGCAGTATGGATCAAGGTAGCCACTACAATGGGACTATTGGCGATAACAAAAACATAGCCAAAATGCACTTGACATCAGAAATCAAGTGTCCACACCCATTTTTTTTACAAGTGCTTTCAGTTAGGAAAATTATGGAGGCAAATCTTAGAGGCACACATAGCTTGATGTCCATATTCTGTGTATATATATACTGAACAACAATATAAACGCAACATGTAAAGTGTTAGTCCCATGTTTCATGAGCTGAAATAAAAGATCCCAGAAATGTTCCATACGCACAAGAAAGCTTATTTCTCTCATTTTGTGCACAAATTTGTTTTACATCCCTGTTACTGAGCATTTCTCCTTAGCCAAGATAATCCATACACCTGACAGGTGTGGCATAGCAAGAGGCTGATTAAAAAGCATGATCATTACACAGGTGCCCTTTGTGCTGGGGACAATAAAAGGCCACTCTAAAATATGATGTCACATCTGATGATCAGATGCCACTGATGTCTCAACTTTTGAGGAAGCGTGCAATTGGCATGATGATTGCAGGAATGTCCACCAGAAATGTTGCCAGATAATTTATTGTTAATTTCTCTACCATAAGATGTACCATTGTTTTAGAGAATTTGTTGGTATGTCCAATCGGCCTCACAACCGCAGACCACTCCAGCTTCTTCAGCTGCGGGATCGTCTGAGACAATCCACCTGAACAGCTGATGAAACTGAGGAGTATTTCTGTCTATAACAACGCCCTTTTGTGGGAAAAAATATATTCTAATTGGCTAGGCCTGGCTCCCCAGTGGGTGGGGTCTACAGATTAGGGCCTAAAGAATTTATTTCAATTGACTGATTTCCTTATATGAACTGTAACTCAGTAAAATCGTTGAAATTGTTGCATATGGACAAAAAGGCGTTGACAGATAGGGCTTCTAGCTTTTAGGACACGTCGCAGTATTTGTTTTTACATTATTAGACCATAATTTTTTGGTCTTATTACATACAGCCGGGAAGATATCAGAGCAGCGGTAACTCACCAGCATTACAACTTTCCCGAACCGGATCCTTTGTTCATACCCCTCAGGGCAATTGAACTGATTCCAGAGGCTGACCCAAAACATCGCCGGCAGAGAAGAGGTACTCAGAGTGGACTTCTAGTTTGACCTAGGAGGCGCACACACCACCCACTGCTTCCGAGTATATTACTCGCCAATGTTCAGTCTTTGTATAATAAAGTTGACGAGCTCAGGGCGAGGATTTCCTTCCAGAGAGACATCAGGGATTGTAACATACTCTGTTTCATGGAACCATGGCTCTCTTGGGATATACTGTCCGTACTGAGTCCGTACTGCCAGTTGGGTTCTCAGTTCATTGCACAGACAGGAATAAATATCTCTCCAGGAAGAGGAAGGGTGAGGGTGTATGTTTCGTGATAACGTACTCAAGTCCATTTGTTCACCCGACCTAGAATACCTCACAATCAAATGCCAACCGTATTACTTCCCAAGATAATTCACTTTGGTTATAGTCACAGCCGTGTCTATCAACACATTGACTGTAGTACTCACGTTACGCAAACACCCGACCACTGTTACTCCAACTTCCAGGATGCCTACAAGGCCCTACCCCACCCTCCTTTCAGCAAATCTGATCGCGAATCCATTTTTCTCCTCCCTTCCTATATGCGAAAACTCAAACAGAAAGTACCCATGCTAAGGACTATTCAATGCTGGTCTGACCAATCGGAATCCACGGTTCAAGATTGTTTTGATCACACGGACTTGGATATGTTCCGGGTAGCCTCCGTGAATAACATTGACGAATACACTGATACGGTGACTGAGTTTACCAGGAAGTGAATAGGAGATGTTGTACCCACTGAGACTTTTAAAACCTACCCTAACCAGAAACCGTGGATAGATGTCAGCATTCACATTATACTGAAAACGCAAATCATTGCATTAACCATGGCAAGGTGACTGGGAATATGGCCGAATACAAACAGTGTAGTTATTCCCTCCGTAAGGCAATCAAACAGGCAACATGTTATTATAGAGACAAAGTGGAGTCGCAATTCAACGTCTCAGACATGAGACGTATGTCGCAGGGTCTACAGACAATCATGGACTACAAAGGGAAAACCAGCCATGTGGCGGACACCGACGTCTTGCTTCCGGACAAGTTAAACACCGTCTTCGCCCGCTTTGAGGATAACACAGTACCACTGACGCGGCCCGATACCAAGGACTGTGGGCTCTCCTTCTCTGTGGCCAATGTGAATAAGACGTTTAAACTCGTTAACCCTCGCAAGGCTGCCGGCCTCCCTAGCTGCGGCCTCAGAGCACAGACCAGCTGGCTGGAGTGTTTACGGACATATTCAATCTCTCCCTATCCCAGTCTGCTGTCCCCACATGCCTCAAGATGTCCACCATTGTTCCTGTACCCAAGAAAGCAAAGGTAAATTACTATCGCCCCGTAGCACTCTTTTCTGTCATCATGAAGTGCTTTGAGAGACTAGTCAAGGATCATATCACCTCTACCTTACCTGACACCCTAGTCCCACTTCAATTTCCTTACCGCCCCAGTAGATCCACAGACGATGCAATTGCCATCGCACTGCACACTGCCCTATCCTATCTGGACAAGAGTAATACCTATGTAAGAATGCTGTTCTTTGACTATAGCTCAGCATTCAACACCATAGTACCCTCCAAGCTCATCATTAAGCTTGAGGCCCTGTGTCTGAACCCCGCCCTGTGCAACTGGTTCCTGGACTTTCTGACAGGCCGCCCCCAGAAAACAACACCTCCACTTCGCTGATCCTCAACACTGGGGCCCCACAAGGATGTGTGCACAGCCCCCTCCTGTACTCCCTGTTCACCCATGACTGCGTGGCCATGCACACGTCCAACTAATTCATCAAGTTTGCAGACGACACAACAGTAGTAGGTCTGATTACCAACAATGACGAGACAGCCTACAGGGAGGAGGTGAGGGCCCTGGGAGTGTGTTGCAAGGAAAATAACCTCCCACCAATTGTCAACAAAACAAAGGAGCTGGTTGTGAACAAAGGGAGCACCCTCCCATCCACATCGACAGGGCTGCAGTGGAGAAGGTGGAAAGCTTCAAGTTCCTGGGTGTACACGTCACTGACAAACTGAAATGGCCCACCCACACAGACAGTGTTGTGAAGAAGGCGCAACAGCGCCTCTTTAACCTCAGGAGGCTGAGGAATTTTGGTTTGGCACCTTAAACCCTAACAGACTTTTACAGATGCACAATTGAGAGCATCCTGCCAGGCTGTATCACCGCCTGGTACTGCACCGCCCGCAACCGCAGGGCTCTCCAGAGGGTGGTGCGGTCTGCCCAATGCATCACCGCAGCAAACTACTTGCCCTTCAGGACACCAACAGCACCTGATGTTACAGAAGGCCAAAAACATCATCAAGGACAATAACCACCCAAGCCACTGCTTGTTCACCCCGCTATCATCCAGAAGGCGAGGTCAGTACAGGTGCATCAAAGCTGGGACCGAGTGACTGAAAAACAGCTTCTATCTTAAGGCCGTCAGAGTGTTAAATAGTCATCACTAGTACATTAGAGGGTGCTGCCCTATATACATAGATTTGAAATCACTGGTCACTTTAATAATGGAACACTAGTCACTTAAATAATATTTACATATTTTGCATTGCTCATCTAATATGTGTATACAGTATTCTATTCTATTCTACTGTATCTTAGTCTATGCCACTCTGACATTGCTCGTCCATATATTTATATATTCTAAATTCCATTCCTTTACTTAGATTGGTGTGTATTGCGTGTATTGTTGTGAAATTGTTTGGTATTACTTCTTAGATATTACTGAACTGTTGGAGCTAGAAACACAAGCATTTTGCTACACCCGCAATAACATTAGCAAAACACGTGACAAATAAAATTTGATTGGATTTGATTTTGCGTTTATATTTTTGTTTTGTATGAACAAGCCCACTGGGTATAGATGTCAGTTCAACTTATAGTTTTGATTTACATTTGCTTGAGTTGTCAACTAACGTGAATTAAACAGGAAATCAACAAAATAATTCCACTTTTTGGGTTTAGGTTAAAAGTTTTTTTTTTTTTAAATGCCCTTACATTGATGACTTTTTGCTAATCCAATTCGTTTTCCACGTTGATTAAATGTCATCACATTGATTTTGGGAGTTGAAATGACGTGGAAATAACATTAATTAAACCAGTTTTTGCCCAGTGGGAGGTTCCCTTTTATCGCTGAACGATATGAATCAAGCCTCATGCAGTAAAAATACAACACTTCTTTGGAAAAGAAAGAAAGAATAGATTGTATAAATTTGTGCTTCTTTAGTTTCGCTTTGTCGTAGCCTGTAAAGTCATCCATGTCCATGAGTGTTTTTCTTCACTTAAATGTTATTTAAACTTTTGTAATATATATTATATAGAGAAATGTATACGTACAATCTAACGCAGGTCCTACTGCAGTGACTGGTAGAGGAGAGGCAAGTGGGAGCTTCTTTCTTTCTATCTTTCTTTCTCTGTCAGTCACTCAGTCTGCCTTCGTGATGCGGCAGCTACCTGGCACCTAGCCCAAGGAGGCGAGGGGGAGGGTTCAAAAACAGGGGGGAGACCACCCCTCCCCCCACCCATATTTCTTATTTTGTCCTTCGTCATCTTTGGTAGAGTGTCCGACACTTGTGTCCCAGGAATACAGGGTTGGGAAAGAGTAGATGAAGAGTGAGAAAGTGAAGAGAAGTATGAAGCCGGGTGAGTGTCTGCTGTGAGGGGTTGGATATTGGGTGTCAAAGGTCACAAGTATGACTGGAGAAAACAGCAGCATAAGACAGTAAAAGTGTGAGTGTGGAAAAGAAGAATGAGAGAGAAGAAGTGGTACAAGAAGAGGTACAAGCTTAGCCAGGGTGGAATGGGAGATATGAAGGATGGATTGGTAATGAAAACAGGGGTGGAGATGAAAACAGAAAGGTGGACGCTGTGAGTTGCGCTCATCATCTGTAGAGCAGCAGTAGAAAGGAGCAGAGGGCGAAGGTCAGGGAGGCGGCCAATGGGTGCGAGCACAGCGCCGGGGCTTCTCCAATCAGAACTGTGGAAAACAAACAGAACAAACTAAATGGTCGGAGCACAATAGACTATTGACCACAACCAACAAGTCACATTGATTGTAAAGAGTTCAAGAGCTGAAGCCTTTTGGCATTTAGTTACTGTACAATACTTTTATCTAGTCTAGTAATCCATATGTGAAAAATATATGGGAGAAATTAAAAGTAAAGCCTTGTGAGATATTGCAACTCAATCCCAAGATGTTATGAGGAGAGAACATGTGAGGATATGCGGTATTAAAACCACATCTGGAACTTTAAAAGCCTGAGAGTGGAATGAGCGGAGTAAGGCTTTTTATCACTTCAGAGGCAGGATTCACAATGGAGATTGGATGCGTGTCATAAGTGCTTTGAGGTAGCATCTAAGAGACAATTTGCCCATTGATGTCATCATCAAACTGTTCGCCCCTTGTTCGACATGAAGATCTCTACACCAAACCCTTTCAAAGAATAGCTGTTGTGTTGGGCAGGAAATTCAAAGCTCATAGGACAGATGATGTACAGTGCTTTTATAAAAATGTATGTATGTTACTGCTTTTTTGGTACTCTGAGTAAGCATAGGGATTCATAGAAATAGAATCACAAAGCACCTACAGTTCAGGAGACATTTGCAACCCTTCCTCTCCTTTTGTCAGATAGCATGCAAATGCAGATACACACACACACACACACACACACACACATGTTTGTTTTACTATCCTTGTGGGGACCAAGCAATTGATTCCCATTCAAAATCCTATATTCCCTTACCCCAATTGTAACAGTCATCGTATAGAGTAGACTAAGGCGCAGCGGGTTGAGTGCTCATATTTACTTTTATTGAACACTTAACTTGTTATGGATAGGGGGCAGTATTTTCACGGCCGGATAAAAAACGTACCCGATTTAATCTGATTATTACTCCTGCCCAGAAACTAGAATATGCATATAATTACTAGCTTTGGATAGAAAACACTCCAAAGTTTCTAAAACTAGTAAATCTGATTTTGGTGAAGGCTAAACTTGCCGGGTGTCTAAATAGCTAGCCCGTGATGGCTGGGCTATGTACTTAGAATATTGCAAAATGTGCTTTCACCAAAAAGCTATTTTAAAATCGGACATATCGAGTGCATAGAGGAGTTCTGTATCTATAATTCTTAAAATAATTGTTATGCTTTTTGTGAACGTTTATCGTGAGTAATTGAGTAAATTGTTAGTAAATTCCCCGGAAGTATGCTAGTTCTGAACGTCACATGCTAATGTAAAAAGCTGTTTTTTGATATAAATATGAACTTGATTGAACAAAACATGCATGTATTGTATAACATAATGTCCTAGGGTTGTCATCTGATGAAGATCATCAAAGGTTAGTGCTGCATTTAGCTGTCTTCTGGGTTTTTGTGACATTATATGCTAGCTTGAAAAATGGGTGTCTGATTATTTCTGGCTGGGTACTCTGCTGACATAATCTAATGTTTTGTTTTCGTGGTAAAGCCTTTTTGAAATCGGACAGTGTGGTTAGATTAACGAGAGTCTTGTCTTTAAAATGGTGTAAAATATTCATATGTTTGAGAAATTGAAGTAATAGGATTTTTAAGGTATTTGAAAATCGCGCCACTGGATTACACTGGCTGTTACGTAGGTGGGACGATTACGTCCCGCCTAGCCCATAGAGGTTAAAGGGAGTGCTCCTAACCACAGCTTGTTACCTGTAAAAAAGACACCTGTCCACAGAAGCAATCAATAAATCAGATTCCAAACTCTCCACCATGGCCATGACCAAAGAGCTCTCCAAGGATGTCAGGGACAAGATTGTAGACTTATACAAGGCTGAAATGGGCTACAAAACCATCACCAAGCAGCTTGGTGAGAAGGTGACCTCGTGGAGTTGCAATGATCATGAGAACGTTGAGGAATCAGCCCAGAACTACACGGAAGGATCTTGTCAATGATCTCAAGGCAGCTGGGACCATAGTCACCAAGAAAACAATTGGTAACACAGTATGCCGTGAAGGACTGAAATCCTGCAGCGCCAGCAAGGTCCCCCTGCTCAAGAATACATATACATGCCAGTCTTAAGTTTGCCAATGAACATCTGAATGACTCAGAGGACAACTGGTGAAAGTGTTGTGGTCAGATGAGACCCAAATAGAGCTCTTTGGCATCAACTCAACTCGCCGTGTTTGGAGGAGGAGGAATGCTGCCTATGACCCCAAGAACACCATCTCCACCGTCAAACATGGAGGTGGAAACATTATGCTTTGGGGGTGTTTTTCTGCTAAGGGGACAGGACAACTTCACCGCATCAAAGGGATGATGGACCGGGCCATGTACTGTCAAATCTTGGGTGAGAACCTCCTTCCCTCAGCCAGGGCATTGAAAATGGGTCCTGGATGGGTATTCCAGCATGACAATGACACAAAACACATGGCCAAGGACTCCAGGACCTTAATGTGCTTCAAGAAGAAGCACATTAATAACCTCTTATATCTAGATGTTGCGCTAGCGGAACGCCTCACCAATATCCAATGGTAGAGCGTGGCGCGAATTACAAATACCTCAAAAATCCCAAAACGTCAATTTTTCAAACATAGGACTATTTTACACCATTTTAAAGACAAGACTCTCCTTTATCTAACCACATTGTCCGATTTCAAAAAGGCTTTACAGTGAAAGCAAAACATTAAATTATGTCAGGAGAGTACCCAGCCAGAAATAATCACACACCGATTTTTCAAGCTAGCATATAATGTCACAAAAACCAAAACCACAGCTAAATGCAGCACTAACCTTTGATGATCTTCATCAGATGACACTCCTAGGACATTGTTATACAATACATGCATGTTTTGTTCAATCAAGTTCATATTTATATCAAAAACCAGCTTTTTACATTAACATGTTTTGTTCAGAACTAGCATACCCACCGAAAACTTCCGGTGAATTTACTAAATTACTCACGATAAACGTTCACAAAAAACATAACAATTATTTTAAGAATTATAGATCCAGAACTCCTTTATGCAATCGCGGTGTCCGATTTTAAAATAGCTTTTCGGTGAAAGCACATTTTGCAATATTCTGAGTAGATAGCCCAGCCATCATGGCTAGCTATTTTGACACCCACCAAGTTTGGCACTCACCAAACTCAGATTTACTATAAGAAAAATTGGATTACCTTTGCTGTTCTTCGTCAGAATGCACTCCCAGGACTTCTACTTCAACACCCAATGTTGTTTTGGTTCCAAATAATCCATAGTTATATCCAAATAGCTGCGTTTTGTTCTTGCATTCAAGACACTATCCGAAGGGTGACGCGTCGGCGCATATCGTGACAAAAAAATTCAAAATATTCCATTACCGTACTTCGAAGCATGTCAAACGCTGTTTAAAATCATTTTTTTTGCGATTTTTCTCCAACCGGGAGACGTTGCATCCGTTCAAACACTGAAAGATGTAAAATGGAGTCGTCACAGGCACGCGCGCTCCAGTGTCATTGTTCTCAGAACGACCACTTTACAAAACCCCTACTGTTTTTCGCCCAGGGACTGCAGAGTTATCATTCCACGTTCTGGCACCTTCTGAGAGCCTATGGGAGCCTTAGAAAATGTCACGTTACAGCAGAGATCCTGTATTTTCGATAAAGAGGCTATAGAAGGACAAGAAATGGTCAGACAGGGCACTTCCCATATAGAATCTTCTCAGGTTTTGGCCTGCCATATGAGTTCTGTTATACTCACAGACACCATTCAAACAGTTTTAGAAACTTTAAGGTGTTTTCTATCCAAATCTACTAATTATATGCATATTCTAGTTTCTGGGCAGGAGTAATAACCAGATTAAATCGGGTACGTTTTTTATCCGGACGTGAAAATACTGCCCCCTATCCTAAACAGGTTAAGGTCCTGGAGTGGCCTAGCCAGTCTCCAGACCTTAATCGCGTAGAAAATCTGTGGAGGGAGCTGAAGGTTCGAGTTGCCAAACGTCAGCCTCAAAGCTTTAATGACTTGGAGAAGAGCTGCAAAGAGGAATGGGACAAAATCCCTCCTGAGATGTGTGCAAACTGGTGGCCAACTACAAGAAACGTCTGACCTCTGTGATTGCCAACAAGGGTTTTGCCACCAAGTACTAAGTCATGTTTTGCAGAGGGGTCAAATACTTATTTCCCTCATTTAAATGCAAATCATTTTATAACAGTTTTGACATGCGTTTTTCTGGATTTTTGTTGTTATTCTGTCTCTCACTGTTCAAATAAACCTACCATTAAAATTATAGACTGATCATTTCTTTGTCAGTGGGCAAACGTACAAAATCAGCAGGAGATCAAATACTTTTTTCTCTCACTGTACATAGGCACAGACACATGCATACACACACACACACACGCACGATAACATATGCACTCTACACACACGTACACATGGATTTTGTACTGTAGATATGTGGTAGTGGTGGTGTAGGGGCCTGAGTGCACACAGTGTGTTGTGAAATTATTGAATTTATTGTAATGTTTTTAAAATTGTAGAAACTGTCTTAATTTTACTGGACCCCAGCAAGAGGATAAATACAAAGTTCTTCCTCACCCTCGATTTGTAAAATCTGACCATACCTCTATCCTCCTTATTCCTGCTTACAAGCAAAAACTCAAACATGAAGTACAGTGGTTCTTCCTTTAAACGTTGCGTTGTACCGCAACAAACCTTGCGGGCTGCCGCATAATTCTATGACACGTTATTTAAGTGTCAGCCATTGTTGCCATTAATGCTAGTTAGTGCTAGTTTGACCACCAGTGGGCATCTTTGATAAGCATTTGACTGTTTTTAATATTGGCTGTACTAGAGAATTTAAAATGTTTTTTGTAAGAACATAGTATATGGGATTAATTTGATTAATATTATGGTGCTTCTATTCCAAGAAAATGGGTTAGGAAAATATGGCGCTGTATAATGTGACCGGTCGGGAGTAGGCTACTAAGTGACTGCGATTGTATCCTAACATTTCCACACCCTAAGTGTAGGCTAACTAAAACCCAAACAGAGATTCATTGAAAATTAAAATCTTATTGATTTATCAAGACCAGTCCCCAGGGCAGCACAAAACGGTGCTGAAATAGTTGACCACACATGGGAAGGCTATTGCTTCAAATCCTATTATAACAAATGAATGACATTTGCTAATTTCCTCATTATTCAGTTGGGGAATTAATCTTTAATAGATGTTGGGGGTCCACGTCACCAAACGTTGCATAAATATGTTGATAACAATTGGATGACTTTGGGAGTTTCAGTAAGCAACAATTTGTTGCCTTATTTATGCATATTTAGCCTACTTTATTCTTAGAACTCCAGCACAGAGAAGAGAAAGCAGCCTTAAATAATTAAACAATAAAGCAATTGAATTCACAAATGCATTTGACTGTTTTTAATATTGGCCATCACCCAAAAACACAGGATCTATCTGGTAGAAATAGGTTACAGAATTTTATGTTCTATTTCAAAATGCGTATGTTTGTTAGGCTACTGTGCAGTCTGAAAAGTAAACATAGCCTAGAGTTCATAGTAATCATGGTAAAGTGCCTAATTCCTTACATAAGGGAGAGTGGTTCATATCCAGACTTTCTTGGTGACCTCAAGTACTGATTAACTCTGTCTTTAATGCTTTTTCAGGTTGCATCAGTCATAGACAGAAACTTCTGAGACAGTATTAATGATGAACAGCCGGAGTTTCACTGGTAAGCCACATTTGCCTCGGGATCCATCCCAGTTGGTATTCTGTGTCCACTTGTTGTATCTCTCTTCAGTTACACATCCTTGGCCCTTGCTGTGCCTGGTGAGCAGTTTGTCAAGTTCTGTTGTCAGAAGAGGAATGGAAATGTCAGGGTGAACCGACGACCTGACAAACCCACCAGGTATGTTGACTCTGGCTGTCGGAGGTGGAGTTCCAGAGCTCACAGATGTGCCTGGGATGGATTGTGACTCCATCTCGTTCCTCGCCCTCTTCAACGCTTCATTCTCCGCCTGTCTCTCCGGCCAATGCCGCCTGGCTCTGGACCAATGCATCAGCTGTCGCCCGTATCTCTGCCCTCCGATAATGTTTATCTTTCTGCTGGTCTGACTTCAATGACTCGAGCTTGGTCTTCAAAGTTTGAATCTGATCCATGTGCACCTTCATCAGATGAGCAAAATATGGTACCGCCCTGAGCTCCGATCGTTTAGAGTGGCCTATGATAGAAACAGTGAACCAATTAAGAAATAAAAGTGACTCCAACACACAAATGCTGCGTACAAAAACAGATTTTAAGAATCTAGCAAAACTAACCGCTTTCTTGGGAATCATGTGTTTTTTCGGTGCGGCCCGTTGTCCAGCCCTTTTTCCACTGATCTCCACGGACAGTTGTCGGCATGGTTGTATGCTCTGCAAAAACACATTCACATTTTTAGTGCACAATTATCGATTTTATTACACAGTATGCTTACGCATTGATAGGCTATATACAATTGTTTTAAAGAAAATACACTGAAACCAAAATACCTTTAGTTTTGGTGATCCTCTCTGCTCCGGCTCATTTTCAAGTCCTCTGGTGGTTACAGTCCTACCCTGGAATGGGTGGTACCATAGAAAGAAGCTGGCTTGATGAAAACTATGTCCACTATGTCTGTTCTGTTTGGTCGCAATGTCATTTTTTTGACAAAGCTTGTTTTTGAATGGTAACTGTGTTAATGGTGGAGTTTAGGGCGGGGTGAGGAGTACTGGAAAGGTGTGACTTTCAGGTTACAATAGGCCATAAGTATACAGCAGATCGCCAATTGTCCTCACTTTGATTATGCTGCTAATCGGGCTGTAACAACATACTGTAGCACCATGATCAGGATCTTCATTCATTTAAGTGAGCAAATTCTGGCTTTCAGGAGGAACGGAAAATCTACTGGAAACATTTAAAAAATACTGTTAGACTTGGGGATTATGGTCACGGATAGTGCTATTCGCAAACACTATCATCAGATGACTGTGTTACGCCAAACGCGAAAGCCCAGGAAAATGAACAGGTACAGCAGGCTACAATACTGTAGAGTAGGCCTAATAATGCTAAAAATAATGCTTAAATAAATCTACTGCTGGTCTTCATTGTATGCTGCACATTTTTACATTGTATTCGATTTTCAGCAAGATTATTCAAGCGATCAACTCACTGATGGATGAAGATGATGAGCGATCGGCAAAGGCCATCTGTAATCTGCTGGCATCATGGCTCACCATCAACATCGCTCTAATCACAGTCAGAATAGCAACCCTTTGCCTTGATGACAGCTTTGAAAACTCTTTACATTCTCTCAACCAGCTTCATCTGGAATGCGGTCCAACTCATCCAAATCCATCTCAATTTGGTTGAGGTCGGGGGATTGTGGAGGCCAGGTCATCTGATGCAGCACTCCATCGCTCTCCTAATTGGTAAAATAGCCCTTACACAGCCTGGAGGTGTGTTGAGTCATTGTTCTGTTGAAAAACAAATGAAAGCCCCACTAAGCCCAAACCACATGGGATGGCGTATTGCTGCAGAATTCTGTGGTAGAAATGCTGGTTAAGTGTGCCTTGAGTTCTAAATAAATCCTAGACTGTGTCACCAGCAAAGCACCCACACGCCATAACACCTCCTCCTCCATGCTTTACTGTGGGAAATACACATACAGAGATCATCCATTCACCCACACCGCGTCTCACAAAGACACGACGGTTGGAACCAAAAGTCTCCAATTTGGACTCCAGACCAATGTTTCTTGGCCCAAGCAAGTCTCTTCTTCTTACTGGTGTCATTTTGTAGTGGTTTCTTTGCATGAATTCGACCATGACGGCCTTATTAACACAGTCTCCTCTGAACAGTTGATGTTGAGTTGTGTCTGTTACTTGAACTCTGTGAAGCATTTATTTGGGCTGCAATTTCTGAGTCTGGTAACTCTAATGAACTTATCCTCTGCAGCAGAGGTAACTCTGGGTCTTCCTTTCCTGTGGCAGTCCTCATGAGAGCTAGTTCCATCATAGCGCTTGATGGTTTTTGTGACTGCACTAGAAGAAACTTTCAACGTTCTTGAAATATTTTTTCATTTAAAATTTTGGGAATTTCACCTTTATGTAACCAGGTTGGCCAGTTGAGAACAAGTTCTCATTTACAACTGCGACCTGGCCAAGATAAAGCAAAGCAGTGCGACAAAAACAACAACACAGAGTTACACATGGGATAAACAAACGTACAGACAGTAACACAATAGAAAAATCTATGTATATTGTGTGCAAATGTAGTAAGATTAGGGAGGTAAAGCAATAAATAGGCCATAGTGGCGAAATAATTATAATTTAGCATTAACACTGGAGTGATAGATGTGCAGATGATGAATGTGCAAGTAGAGATACGGGTGCAAAAGAGCAGAAAAATTTTAAAATAACAATATGGGGATGAGGTAGTTGGGTGGGCTATTTACAGATGTGCTGTGTACAGGTGCAGTGATCGGTAACCTGCTCTGACAGCTGATGCTTAAAGTTAGTGAGGGAGATATAAGTCTCCAGCTTCAGTGATTTTTGCAATTCGTTCCAGTCATTGGCAGCAAAGAACTGGAAAGAAAGGCGGCCAAATGACGTGTTGGCTTTGGGGATGACCAGTGAAATATACCTGCTGGAGTGCGTGCTACGGGTGGGTGTTGCTATAGTGACCAGTAAGCTGAGATAAGGACGGGCTTTACCTAGCAAAGACTTATAGATGAACTGGAGCCAGTCGGTTTGGCGACGAATATGTAGCAAGGGCCAGCCAACGAGAGCATACAGGTCGCAGTTGTGGGTAGTATATGGGGCTTTGGTGACAAAACGGATGGCACTGTGATAGACTACATCCAATTTGCTGAGTAAAGTGTTGGAGGCTATTTTGTAAATTACATCGCCGAAGTCAAGGATCGGTAGGATAGTCAGTTTTACGAGGGTATGTTTGGGAGCATGAGTGAAGGAGGCTTTGTTGCAAAATAGGAAGCTGATTCTAGATTTCATTTTGGATTGGAAATGCTTAATGTGAGTCTGGAAGGAGAGTTTACAGTCTAACCAGACCCATAGGTATTTGTAGTTGTCCACATATTCTAAGTCAGAACCGTCCAGAGTAGTGATACTAGTCGGGCGGTTGCGGGCAGCAATCGGTTGAAGAGCATGCATTTCATATTACTAGCATTTAAGAGCAGTTGGATGCCACGGAAGAAGTGTTGTATGGCATTGAAACTCGTTTGGAGGTTTGTTAGTGTCCAAAGTATTGACTGACCTTCATGTCTCAAAGTAAAGATGGACTGTTGTTTCTCTTTGCTTATTTGAGCTGTTCTTACCATTATATGGAGTTGGTCTTTTACCAAATAGGGTTATCGCCCCCCCCCCCCCCCCACACACACACACACACACCTTGTCACAACACAACTGATTGGCTCAAACGCATTAAGAAGGAAAGAAACTCCACAAATGTACTTTTAAGAAGGCACATCTGTTCATTGAAATGCATTCCAGGTGACTACCTCGTGAAGCTGGTTGAGAGAATGCCAAGAGTGTGCAAAGCTGTCATCAAGGCAAAGGGTGGCTACTTTGAAGAATCTGAAATATAAAATATATTTTGATTTGTTTTAATACTTTTTGGTTACAATATTATTTCTTCCATATGTGTTATTTCATAGTTTCTTCAATGTAGAAAATAGTAAAAATAAAGAAAAACCCTTGAATTAGTATTTTTTGATTTCTATTTAACCAGTCAAGTCAGTTAAGAACAAATTCTTATTTTACAATGACGGCCTATCCCGGGCGATGCTGGGCCAATTGCGCACTAACCTATGGGACTCCCAATCACTGCTGGATGTGATACAGCCTGGATTCACACCAGGGACTGTAGTGACTCCTCTTGCACTGAGATGCAGCGCCTTAGACTGCTGCGCTACTCGGAAGCCCAAGTGGCGGCAGTAGGTTTGTCCAAACTTTTGACTGGTAGTCTATACAACATTGGCCCCTTTCCCAGACACAGATTTAGCCTCAACTAAAAATCATTATCAGTGAAGAATCTCCATTGAAATGGTATTACTGAACAAAAATATAAATGCAACATGCAACAATTTCATTGATTTTACTGAGTTACAGTTCATATGAGGAAATCAGTCAATTGATAAAAATTCATTAGGCCCTAATTTATGGATTTCAAATGACTGGGAATACATTTATACATCTGTTGGTCAGAGATACCTTCAAGAAAATGGGCCTCATAATGGGCCTTAGGATCTCGCCACGGTATTTTTGTGCATTCAAAATGCCATCAATAAAATGCAATTGTGTTCGTTGTCCGTACAGTGCCTTGCAAAAGTATTCATTCCATTGGCGTTTTTCCTATTTTGTTGCACTACAACCTATAATTTAAATGGATTTTAATTTGGATTTCATGTAATGGACATACACAAAATAGTCCAAATTGGTGAAGTGAAATCAAAAAAAGTACTTGTTTCAACAAATTCAAAAAAATTAAAATGGAAAAGTGGTGCATGCATATGTATTCACCCCCTATGCTATGAAGCCCCTAAATAAGATCTGGTGCAATCAATTACCTCCAGAAGACACATATTTAGTTGAATAAAGTCCACCTGTGTGCAATCTAAGTGTCACATAATCTTAGTATAGATACACCTGTTCTGAAAGGCCCCAGAGTCTGCAACACCACTAAGCAAGGGGCACCACTAAGCAAGCGGCACCATGAAGACCAAGGAGCTCTCCAAACAGGTCAGGGACAAAGTTGTGGAGAAGTATAGATCATGGTTGGGTCATATAAAAATATCCGAAACTTTGAACATCCTATGGAGCACCATTAAAGCCATTATTAAAAATTGGAAAGAATATGGCACCACAACAAACCTGCCAAGAGAGGGCCACCCACCAAAACGCACGGACCAGGCAAGGAGGGCATTAATCAGAGAGGAAACAAAGAGACCAAAGATAACCCTGAAGGAGCTGCAAAGCTCCACAGCGGAGATTGGAGTATCTGTCCATAGGACTGCTTTTTAAGTCGTACACTCCACAGGGCTGGGCTTTACAGAAGAGTGGCCAGAAAAAAGCCATTGCTTAAAGTGTTCGCCAAAAGGCATGTGGTAGACTCCCCAAACATATGGAAGAAGGTACTCTGGTCAGAAGAGACTAAAATTGAGCCTTTTGGCCATCAATATAAACGCTATGTCTGGAGCAAACCAAACACCTCTCACGTATTGGCAATGCTGTGGGGATGTTTTTCCATCGGCAGGGACTGAGAAACTGGTCAGAATTGAAGGAATGATGGATGGTGCTAAATACAGGGAAATTCTTGAGGGAAACCTGTTTCAGTCTTCCAGAGATTTGAGACTGGGACAGAGGTTCACCTTCCAGCAGGACAATGATCCTAAGCATACTGCTAAAGCAACACTCAAGTGGTTTAAGGGGAAACATTTAAATGTCTTGGAATGGCCTAGTCAAAGCCCAGACCTCAATCCACTTGAGAATCTGTGGTATGACTTAAAGATTGCTGTACACCAGTGAAACCCATCCAACTTGAAGGAGCTGGAGCAGTTTTGCCTTGAAGAATGGGCAAAAATCCCAGTGGCTAGATGTGCCAAGCTTATAGAGACATACCCCAATAGACTTGCAGCTGTAATTGCTGCAAAAGGTGGCTCAACAAAGTATTGACTTTGGGAGGGTCAATAGTTATGCACACTCAAATTCTCTTGTCTTATTTCTTGCTTGTTTCCCAATAAAAATTATTTTGCATCTTCGAAGTGGTAGGCATGTTGTGTAAATCAAATGATACAACCCCCCCCAAAAAAATATATTTTAATTCCAGGTTGTAAGGCAACAAAATAGGAAAAATGCTAAGGGGGTGAATACTTTCGCAAGCCACTAACTTATTCCTGCCCATACCAGAACCCCACCACCACGGGGCACTCTGTTCACAACATTGACATCAGCAAACCACTCGCCATACACGTGGTCTGCGGTTGTGAGGCCAGTTGGACGAACTGAACAATTCTCTAAAATGACGTAGGAGGAGGCTTACGTTAGTGAAATTAACATTAAATTCACTGGCAACAGCTCTGGTGGAATTTCCTGGAGTCAGTATGCCAATTGCACGCTCCCTCAAAACTTGAGACATTTGTGGCATTTTGTTGTGTGACAAAACTGCACAATTTAGAGTGGCCTATTGTCCCCAGCATAGGGTGCACCTGTGTAATGAACATGCTGTTTAATCAGCTTCTTGATATGCCACACCTGTCAGGTGGATGGATTATCTTGGCAAAGGAGAACTGCTCACTAACAGGGATATATTTGTGTGTATGGAAAATTTCTGGCATCTTTTATTTCAGCTCATGGGACCAACACATTACATGTTGCATTTATATTTTTGTTCAGTATACTTCAGTCCAGGTGTAACGGGTGTCGTGTGTGGAGGACCAAGACGCAACAGGGAAGTGTATACTCATCTTCTCTTTTTAATATATAAAAACAAAATAAACACGTATACAATTAACAGAAACGACACTAACAGTTCTGTCAAGTGACAAACACAAAACAGAATACAACTACCCACAATACAAACACACCCCTAATTATAGGACCTTCAATCAGAGGCAACGATAGACAGCTGCCTCCAACTGAAGGCCCCAACACCAATTAACTAAACATAGAAATACAAATGACTAGACAGAACAGTTTTTTTCTAACATAGAACAAGAACCAACACCCTGGACTAATAAATCATATACCCCTCTCTACATGGACACATACACACAACCACAAAACAAATACCCCCTGCCACGTCCTGACCAAACTAAACACTAACAAATAACACCTTTACAGGTCATAAGGTGACATTACCCCCCCCCCGCCCCCCCGCAAAAGGTGCAAACCCCGGATGCACCTAACAAAAAGAAAATACAAAAATAAACCAAAAAAATATATACAAATCCCAGCTTATATGGGAGGGAAGGGAGGGCGGCCACCGTCACCGACGATGCCTCTGTAACGCTCCCCCCTTCCCGCATACTAGTCCCTACGGAGGTGGCTCTGGAGCGGGACGTATCCCTCGCTCCGCCACTTGCTCACCCCTCTTCTTTGCAGACTCTGGGGCGAGGTCCCTCTTTGTCGACCTCAGATTTGAGATCCTCGCTACGGGCGACTCCGGCTGCGTCGGACTGCAGGTCGACTCCGGCTGCGTCGGACTGGAGGGCGACTCCGGCTGCGTCGGACTGGAGGGCGACTCCGGCTGCGTCGGACTGGAGGGCATAGGTGCTGGACGCTGGGCACTCTGGGCGAGACTCTGTCACTGTGCCATCTGGGCGAGGCGCGTGCACTGAAGGCCTGGTACGTGGGGCTGGCGTAGGGGACGCCGGACTAGGCCCACGTACCTCAGGGCTAGTGCTAGGGGCAAGAGTAGGACGAGTTGGGCTGGGCTGCCGCACTGAGAGCCTGGTGCGTGGTGCTGGCGTCGGAGGAGTCAGACTAGGGACACACCTGTAGGCTTGTGCGGGGAGCAGGGATAGGTCGAGCTGGACTAGGCTGCCGCTCGGGAAGCCTAGTGCGTGGTGCTGGCTTCGGAGGAGCCAGACTGGAGACACGCACCTGTGGGCTTCTACGAGGAGCAGGATACACCGGGCCTTGGGTAAGTACTGGAAGTCTTGAGCTCACCTCCTGCACAACCCATCCTGGCTGGATGGCAGTAGTAGCCCTGTACGTTCGGGGTGCTGCTACAGGGCTGACTGGGCTATGCAGGGGCCTGATGGTCGCCGTGCGTAGAGGTGTTCTGTAGCCTGGACTTCGGAGGCGTACCGGTGGCCAGACGTATTGGGCTGGCATCCTCCTTCCAGGCTGGATGCCCACTCTAGCACGGCCTTTGCTTGGGGCTGAGATCACACGCACTGGACTGTGCGTGCGCATGGGCGAGATCTTGCGTACCTCTTCGTACTTCGGGCACTCTCCACTCCATGTGCTCCCCATAAGAAGCACGAGGTGTTGGCTTCAGGGGCATCCTTTGCCCAGCCACCCACCCCGTGTGCCCCCCCAATTTTTTTTATTGGGGCTGCCTCTCAGGCCTCCTTGCTAGCCTCATCCCAACGTACTTCTCCCGGTCCTCACCATTCCTTCGCCACGGACCTTCTCCCGCTAGGATTTCCTCCCATGACCACGATTCCCTGTAGTCCTCCTGCTTCCTTGGCTGCTCCCTCTTCTGTTGCTTGGTTGTGGTGGGTAGTTCTGTAACGAGTGTCGTGTGTGGAGGACCAAGACGCAACAGGGAAGTGTATACTCATCTTCTCTTTTTAATATATAAGAAGGAGAAACAAAATAAACACGTATACAATTAACAGAAACGACACTAACAGTTCTGTCATGTGACAAGCACAAAACAGAATACAACAATCCACAATACAAACACACCCCTAATTATAGCACCTTCAATCAGAGGCAACGATAGACAGCTGCCTCCAACTGAAGGCCCCAACACCAATTAACTAAACATAGAAATACAAATGACTAGACAGAACATAGAAAAAAACTAACATAGAACAAGAACCAAAACCCTGGACTAATAAATCAAATACCCCTCTACATGGACACATACACACAACCACCCTGAACCACATAAAACAAATACCCCCTGCCACGTCCTGACCAAACTAAACACTAACAAATAACACCTTTACAGGTCAGAACGTGACACCAGGACTAGGCAAATGATGTGTCTTGGAAACCGGCCCTATATAAATAGAGCATCTCTGTTGAACATGTTTCATAGTCCAGGACTAGGCTTAATCTACTGTATGTCCAAGAAACCAACCTATATTGTTTTACCCACATATATCATTCTTCATCGTTGCGTCTGCTTATACATACAGGTTGCCCAGGTGTTTGGGCTGCGTTTTTCCTCTACCCAATCTCCTCTAACCAATAATAACTAATCTGTCTCAGCTAATCTTTCTGGGCTCCTGAGCGGCACAGCGGTCTAAGGCACTGCATTTCTGTGCAAGAAGTGTCACAACAGTCCCTGGTTGAAATCCAGGCTGTATCACATCTGGCTGTGATTGGGAGCCCCATAGGGCAGTGCACAATTGGCCCAGTGTCATCTGGGTTTGGCTGGGGTAGGCTGTCATTGTAAATAAGAATTTGTTCTGAACTGACTTGCCAAGTAAAATAAAAAAAAATAGCTGCACCACTGCGTCAACCACACGGGCTAGCATAGCCTACTTTCCTGTTTACACCCTCCATCAATAATTCACTGTATTCCTTTAGGATCCCTGCTATAACTCCCTTCTTCCCCACTAGCTCTCATCTCATTCGCAGCTTTCTCAGATGAGGTGTTTTGGGGGAGGTAGAGTGGTTTTCGCGTTAATTATTTACTGACCCACTGATGTCTCTTGATTTGTTTTGGTTGTCTTGGCCTGTTGCTTTTGGTAAGGAAGGGACCCAATGCACAGAGGTTTGTAATGTGCTGGATACTCAGGCCGCTTGTCTCGCCTAAGTTATAGTACATCCCCATTTGATCTGTGGGGGAATGCATTTGCCATCAGCAATGTTGGGCACACCCATAAGTGTTGAAAATATTAACTTGGGCACCCCCATGAGTGATAAAATACACAGATATCAACACTGTACCAGACCACTTTCTTTCCACAGTTATAGTCTACAGTATGTCTAACTTGATCCCTCGATATTGTGATAGTACAGTAGCTTTATCTTTTATAATTGACCATTTCCCAAGATCACCCATTCATTTACAAACAAAATGTTAATGGTTCTCTATCTCTATTTCCCATAATGTGCTTGAGGTCAGGGGCAGCTTCAAGTCAGTTTAGTGCCGGCTTGATTCAATCACTGTGGTCAGTGGTGGTCAACGGACACAAGAATACATTGACAGTGAGAGCTTTCTCACTTAGAGGTAAGTAATTGTCAATAGAAGCCATCGTGTGGAGTTGCTCAATTGTGGCTGCCTATACATTGGCAATGAAAGCTCTTTCAATTATGGTCAGTGTTATGGTCAGTGCTGTATGAAGCCATTGTATGGTGTGGGTAGCATGGAGGAATCCTATAGCAGTGTCAATGAAGGTCAAGGCGCGTTGTGCCTTGCTACACTAAAATAATGCTAGGTTAAAAGCTACCCAGTGCTGGGAAAATAGTGGACAGAACACACTTTGGGTTATTTTTTAACTAACCAGTTGGGTCACTGAGCTATGAACCACTGGGTCAGATCAGAAGACTGGAGGTGAGGCTTAGTAGGGGTGTGGCTTTCAGATTGTTATTTTTGGCCACCTGTGAGATTAAATGTCATTCCGTTTAATCTGTTCTGTTGTATTGTCAAAAAGTGTTATGGTTGAGTGCTGACACTTTTGTTGCCCCATTGGGGGCAGCTCTTCTCCCCATTACTATTATTATGCCACATGTCTTCTGCAATTCTTTCTCCTCACTTTATATTTCTTAATCTCTTGCTCTCTCGCCTTCTCTCTAACACCTTAAATCTCTCTCCTTATTAATATCATTCTGCTACCAGTTTCCATCATTAGGGTCTCTGCTCTCTGGTTAAGTACATTCCCCCTTCTATCCCTCTGTCTCTGGTTTCCCCAAATCTTAAATCAATTTGTAAATTCATCCACCTGTTGCAGAAAGCGTTTATTTATTGCATATTACATTTTCAAAGTAACCATACAGCATAGAGTATACAGCATAAAGTATAGCTTTGGAAAAAGGCCAACGTCTCTGAAAGGGCAAGCTCTCAACAATGTCTGGGTGAAACTGAACAGTTTCTTCCTATACTGTGTTTGGTTTGTAATGGTGAGAATGTGATAGACTGTGTCTGCCTTTAGTGAGTTGGTGAGATTAATAGACATATTCTGACCTAAGATCTGCGTCAAGGGGCGACTTCCCCCTACACCTACAGTAATATTGTGACATACATACCTGTGTTGGAAACGGAGTTCTCCTGCTTGCATTTCCCCCTGGTGACTGATACATCATCGATGGCAATGTCGCCTTCATAGCCCGATCCCCGAATGGCCTGAAACACCACCTGGACAGGGAAAGAGAAAAACACACTTTAAAAAGAGAATAACTTGGCTTTCCATAGAAAATGAACTTCCACTTGCATTGCCAATACCACCAAAGTATTGTGCCAAATTGCTGCCAAGAAATACATAGACCTACAAGTGATTTACCACACTCAGAATAATGTTTTTTTTCTTTGTTTTTTTACATTTTGTCACTTTCCAAAACCCTATCTTCACTTCCCTCTTTACAACAAAATGAAAAAAACAGAGTTTACTCTAAGGCCATGTTATGAAGCCATTTGAAAAAATAACAAACTTCCTAAAATAAAACAAGGCCAGATATTGTGGCGTAAGCAATGGGCAGTGGCTTATATACCCTGGCCACCTGTTAGGAAAAGTTTCAGTTCGGCTCGCCATTTTTACCCAGAAGACATTGGTTTTGATTGACAGCTTAATTACTGTGGAAAGTTGTACCCCAAACCCCAACGCACCGAGCTAATCAAAGATAGAGCATATTCCATTTGGAGAAAAAAGGAACAACACCAACCACCACAGCAACAACAAAGAGAGATACTTTCATCCATAATAGCATTCACTTCAGACTGGTGGGTAATCCATTCTTAATTCCCTTAATGAGAAAACAAAAAAGGGATACTGCATATCCATGGCGAATGATTGCGGCATATTGAGTGTGATGCAACGTGCGCTCATTGATGTTAGTGTATACTCTGGCTCGTGTGTGTTAGAGTGCCTTGATATTTGTGTGCGTGTCCATTTTTAAACTATCCATCGCTGTGAGTGTATGCTTATTATGGTTGCATCCCTACAGGTTGCAATTAAGGCACCACAGGACAACCCCCACCAAGCGCACTCGTCCATATAAGGACAAAATGCCACACAGCCTCTTGACCCACAGTTGACCAGGGGCTCATCAACTACCAGCTCTCTAACCACTCTCTCTCTCTTTTTTCCAGTTTAGCACAAAGGTGGACGACGTGGCTCTCTCGCTGCTATTCTCTAATTGAATCCCAGAATACACTCCTTTGAACAAATAAAGAATGCCTGGAGAGGATGTTTTGACAGGGATGGAGGGAGTGAAGGGGTGAGACTCTGATAGATATGACCGGTCTACTCGTTTGCGAGGGATCTTTATTTGATTTGTCAGCGAGGGGGAAGAAGGGCGGAGGGGTGGCTAGGCTAATTGGCCAAAGGGCAGTGGTGGGCGGACAGGTGGTGTCGAGGAAAAGAGCCCATTCACACAATGTCCAATTATACTCAATGGTATTAGTCACACTGCTATAAATGCACACGAACACACACACACACCTCACACATCTTTGTCCTTGTGTGCATATGTGTGTGTGTCTAGTCGGCCAGGTCTTGCTATTCATTTTTATTCATGTATTCACTTCCATAGCTCTTTCAAGTAAATCCCCTCATCTAATAGGCAGAGGCCAACGCTTGCCGACAGTACAAGCCTGATTTATTATTGGGCAGACAAGCCTTACCAGGGGCTCTGAATGGACGGACACACACACACACACACACACACACACACACACACACACACACACACACACACACACACACACACACACACACACACACACACACACACACACACACACACACACACACACACACACACACACACACACACACAACACAGAAACACATGCACACACGCAAACACGCAAGCATCAACACACAAACACACAAGCATCAACACACAAACACACACGCACTATGGCTACGAGAGAGAGCAAGAGAGGTGAAACGGAGAAGTGTGAAGAGAGAGGGAGAGGATTGAGAAGGAAGAGAGAAAGAGAGCTGCCAAGGCCCCATGAATTAAACAGCTACAAAGCTAGGTGTGTGTGTGTGTGTGTGTGTGTGTGTGTGTGTGTGTGTGTGTGTGTGTGTGTGTGTGTGTGTGTGTGTGGTGTGTGTGTGTGTGTGTGTGTGTGTGTGTGTGTGTGTGTGTGTGTGTGTGTGTGTGTGTGTCTTTGTCTATGTGGTGTGTGGTTGTTATTGATGTGTGTGGTTTATCTTTGTAAAGATTGGGGAATCTGTGTGAGATTTTGAAAGCTTGTGTAAACATCTGTAAGTGGGGCTGTGTGCGTGTCTGTCTAAATTACTATGCTCTCCTCACTTTGTTTTCTCCTGCATGCACAGCAAGTGTTGGTGTTAAGGTAAAAAGTGTTGTGAGTGTTATAACTGAGTGTTGATTCTATTGGGGTTAACACCAGTGGGATTAACATTTTCACTACATGGCGACTAAAATAAGTGTTATTTCATTCACAGTGGAATCAACACAGCGTGGTTTTGTTGTATTTCAGTTAACTCTCTGAGTGAAAAAGACATGAGAGGGTGCTCATTATCATTCCTCCCTGAATGCTTTGTTGCAGGTTGAGTTTTAGAATAGTTTTTTCTAGTATCTATGTTTCTGCATGCACATTGATTCATTGATTATACTATACAAAGATAAAACTTTTCTAAACTAATCCAATCTGTAATAGTGAAGGGTCGTTCGCGAACGAACAGCTCTTTTTGAACAGATCTTTTTGGTGAACGTCAGGAACCGAATCACATCAGTGAAAGACCCGTACATTTGGATACTGATACTACTGCTTTTTGAGCTCAAAACAAACGTTTTCTGCAGATCATTATTTTGTAACTTATCTATAGAGGGTGAATTCTCACTGCAGAAACATGCAGAAACATGGAGAGCATGGAGAGTGCATCTGGACAATGGTGATTTTTTCATTGCGTTAAAAAAAAGGCATAATAATTGTGAGAATGTCTAATAATTTGGCCAGGTAAAAATTAATTTGAACAACATTTCACGATCTGCCTACCTTTTGGGATATACATTGGTTCTCGGTCGATTTTTAAGCATTATTAACTAAGAGCTATTTGGGAGACACTCTTACGTGAATGGAGCAAAATGAGTCGGCTCACAGAAAAGACTCGGAATTCTCATCACTAATCTGTAAGGGGTTGGACTTATTGCACTATTTACAGAGATGGTGTCACGGAATTCTAGGACCAGTGGAGATGCGGAATCAGGCGCAGGAGACAGAGGGTCGGAGCAACAGTGTTTTAATGCAACGGGAAAAAACACAATAGCCAAAAGGCACAGGGCGCTCAATAAAGTCCGCCAGGGAAAACACATTCCCAAAATAAACATGAGAAAAAAGCGCACGGGGCGCAGCCCGGCAATAAAGCTGACACAGGTCAGCGAAACAGGCCACACACACACACACAACTGTCCTGAGTGGACAATAAACAATCCCGCACGAGAACCCAAACTGAAAATACACACTAAATAACCCCCCACTAATGACAGACACGAAACAGGTGCGGGATAGACAGACAAAACCAAAAGACACAGAAACATAGATCGGTGGCAGCTAATAGGCCGGTGACGACGACCGCCGAGCGCCGCCCGACCGAGGAGGGGCGCCACCTTCGTTGGACACTGTGACTGATGGTTGTTCCAGTTTAGATGGTTTAGGTAATATTGCTTGTCAAGTCCTTGACCATAGCAATCATTCTGAATGCATGTTGTGGGTGATAAATGATTCCAATTGTTTGATATTGTTAGCAGTTGATGTTATTCTTTAATAACACAGACCCCAAAGCAAATCAGGGGGAGGAAAATTGGTTTATTCAAATAGGACAAATCACTCCCCTGTCCTCAGTGATGCTCTCCAGTGTTTCTCTCCTGTGATTCTCTCCACAGAACAAAGGGACAGGATGTAGTTTATAACCCAGCCCTAGCCTGTGGTTAACCACTTATAATTTCTAGCAATAAAACTGGGCCAAATGGCCAAATAAAAATAAATAATTCCCTCAACTATTATTCTGACATTTCACATTCTTAAAATAAAGTGGTGATCCTAACTGACCTAAGACAGGGAATTTTTTACTAGGATTAAATGTCAGGAATTGTGAAAAACTGAGTTTAAATGTATTTGGCTAAGATGTATGTAAACTTCCTACTTCAACTGTAGATTTCCGGAAGTAAACATGTCCTGATTTGCACGAAAAAGTTGGACATTTCACCTAGATACCCCTAATTTGATGACTGCGGTGTACAACATAGAAGCTTATCAGGTTCTGATCATCTTACTATGCTTCTTCACCTGAGATTGGCCCCTGATTGCTAATCAATCAGTTCTTTATTCTCCAGGCTCTGCTTTGTCATCAAAATGGACAAAATGATTTTCCCTGGACTTTTACTGCTGACCTCGTTATTAGCTAAACTTGATAAGGACCTTCCCATTTTGGCCCTAATGTCTCGATTATTTTGGCCCTAATGCCACTGTCCTGGTACTACGTCATGTCCCCCCTCGGGAGTTATTCCCCATGCCTCTTTTACTTGTCTGTCTGCATCCCCTACTGCATTAGAGAGTTGTATGCAATAGTTAAGAATTGTGTCACTCATAAAGTGAACATCTGCTTTTCTCAAATCTCACTATCACATTGTCCATTGTAGTAACTGCCCATGCCAGCCTACCTTCCTCATACCCCCCTCCACAATGCTTGAACCATCTGTGTATAAGATAAACTCAGGGTTTTCCAACGGATGACTCTTAATAAACCCGTCAGAGAGCTGATCCAAAACCAACTCACATTTTTACATTTACATTTTTGGTCATTTAGCAGACGCTCTTATCCAGAGCGACTTACAGTAGTGAATGCATACATTTCATACATTGTTTTTTTTTTCCTGTGCTGGCCCCCCGTGGGAATCGAACCCACAACCCTGGCGTTGCAAACACCATGCTCTACCAACTGAGCTACAGTCATGTTCAAGTAATGTGGTCTCTGGGTGAAGCATCAGAGTAGCTGGATTACATGGTGTGCCACGTCACCTTCCCTTCAGAAATGTTCAATGTAGAGTCAAGTTGCATAATAACATCAAGGCCTAAAATAGGTTGTTCAAATGAGCCTATCCACACCCTTGCATCAATCTTCAATGGACCATGGACCAATAGAAATTGATAATGGTTTGGTCTGTTTCATATCTATGTTCCCCCCCCCCCCCCCACTCCTGTTGCTCTCATCTTTTGTTGCCCGTGTACTTAAGACATATATGTTTTGCATAAGATATGGGCAATACAGTGACTTCAGCACCAGTATCTACTAAATAATCTACTGCAAAGTTGTTATTAACCATCATGTTCACATATATTCCATCTGATTTCATATGTACACCAGCTGAGATGGGACGTAAGAGGGGTCTATTAGTTTCCCTTAACAGCATCCAGCAAACTCTGCTGCTGAGCCGGAGAGAGCTTCTTAAATTTCTGCACCAACTATCATTGGGGCTGTTGTCTTGATTCCATTTTCCCTTAGACGGACTGTGCTTCTCCTGGCCATTCCTCATAGGACATGTTTTCTTTTCTGAAATTCTCATTGACAGTGACCAGAAATCTCGCAATAATGACATTCACCAGGTTTCTCTTTCGCTGAACAAATAATGTTGTTGGTTTCACTCGGAACCTGCACAACTCTGATACCCACGTCTCGTGGATGCTTCAAAGTTTTTGAACATTCCATTTCCATTACGTGGAACAATGTCCAGTCATTAAAGTGGATTGCAGTTTGAGTTTGATTTTATTTTTATTTTTACAGGGAAAGTGCACATTAATCACAGTTGTGTGTGTCTAATAGAAGGGTATTCCGGACATGAGAAACTCTCACAGAGAAAGCAGATTGACTAAAGGTGCTTTTCCTTAAGGAAACTATACAGTCACCTCTCATGGCAGAGCTTGTGGATCTGCTGCCAAATGTTCGGGTTTTCTGTTTAACAAACGTACTGAGTGGAGGGGGAGCAAGGCCATTTAGGATCTTGAACACAAGACAGGCGTCAGTGTATTGCACAAGATTTTTCCAACTCAGGAGCTCATGCTTTCTGAGAATGTAACAGTGATGATAGCTAGTGGGCTTCCTATTAAAACTAATGATGAATGATTTGAGGGAGTACAGTGGACTTATCATTATTGTCAGGTTTTGTATGTAGTTAAAACTTTTGGCTTGCTGAATCGGTGTACTATAATGAATGCTAACGAAGTGTTTTGTGTTTTCTGGGAAAATGGGGGTTTCATTGTCTCTCTTTGAAAGGTTTCCTGGGGCTATAATATTGGGGAGAGTGAGTGAGATTAAGGCCATAAACTACCAAATTAAATAAGGCCTGGCAATTTTTTGTTTGTTTTTACCTTAAGGTTTGCAAATACCCACACACAACACATTTGTTATGACTATTTGTTGGTGTTTTTATAATACTATGTTTGATTTGTGTGTTTTGTGGGTTCTATTTCCTTTGAGTTTAGTGAGTTTTCCTTTTGTCTTAGTGCCAAGGTGTCTTAAAGGGGCACACACACATGGAACTTTTTATTTTCTGAGTTTTAATTAAACACGTGAATTCTTTTGATAAAGGAATGTACTGGAAAACTGGGATACAACATGTATGAAATGTTTGACTGTTTTTCATTAATTTGTCTAACATAGTAAGAAACATTTATATGAAGGGTTTGTATGACCTCTGACCTCTGTCATGACTTTCCATTGTGGTTTGATCACCCTCATTGGAAAGCCATTTGGATGATGTATTTAAGGTCATTTGTCATACTGATTTCAGGTCATTTGTACTATTGATAATTATGATGAAGTTTCTGGTTCTTAGCCATATCTGTGATTTGGACCAATGAAGAAGGAGAGGGCGTTGCCTTTGACTAAGGGTAGGCTGCCTTAAGTCTATTTTCCTATGACTATATGGGTACAATCATTTTTCTTTATGGAGTTCTTAAGAGTAGTGATTTTAATTAGATTTTGTTATTTGAAATGTTGTTTTATTTTTTGACCAGTAGTAGTGTTTTTTTATACATTACTCTCATGGAGAGTTATGTGTTCAAAATGGGGGAGGGTACCGTTCTTTTGAGGTTTTGGTTTTAAGTTTCCACACCTTGAGAGATGTGTAGGAGTATATGGAGTGATCTGTGAAGGAGTGTATTATTGTGTTGTTTGTTCTGTTCTGTTCCAGATGGGTTATAGGTCTAACTTCCTGATCCTGTGGTTCTGCGATGAAGTTGACAGTGTGATGGGGAGTATAAGCCAATTTGAAAGAATAGTTTCAATAGAATGTGTTGTTATTCTCTTTGACATATGTTAAGACATTTGTATTAAGAATAATTGGTTAAAGTAATCATTTATCATATAGTTAATGAACTGAACTAAACTGTTGTTCTGATCTGTCCTCTCGAGGTTGTCATGAAACGTGACATCAGATGGTATCTTAACGCATGGAAGAGATAATTGGACCGAACAGTGTGTGTACCCCAAACCCCCCTCTAACTGGCTGAAGAAGAGTGACAAAGGTGTTCAATACGGCCCTGTCCGCACCACTTCTGCCGAGAGAAATGAGTCCGAGCCAGCAACTGGTGTACAGCATCCAATCTAAGCTATCAACTGCTTTTCTCTCATGTTTTTCTCAGGAGTCCACGTGGAGTGAGCATGGGGAGAGATCTGTTCTAAACTTCTCTTATGTTGCTGGTATACTGGTTGACGAATGGACAAGACATAATGGGTGGTAGAGGTGATGGCGACTCAAGTGAGACATTGAAATTGGGACCTTATCATGGCCATCCACTTAGCTTTATAGTTCTATCTGAAGAAGACGAAAAGGACGCCAGAAGAATCAGTGCCTGAAGGAAGGAGTTGGTCAACTGTGCGCAAAATTGTTTTAGATTTTTGGGGTATCAGGTTGATGGTAGAGGTCTACACCACATAAAAATATAGTAATTTAGATTAAGAATGCATTGAGATACTGATCTGTATTATAATCGTGATAAAAAAGTTAATAGTAGAATTATGGGATAATTATACTGGATGTTAATATAAATGTACATTCTGCCAATGTTGATGTGTGTTAAATTGAGTTTTTTTTACTTTGAGTGATAGGACTAATTTGAATCACTAAACAATGTCATTCTAAATTTTGGTTGGATAATTCATTGGGTTTTTAATTATGATTTGGAAACGGAATGATTTTTAAAACTGAAGGATAGATTTGAGTTGAGTATGTTAATAACTATATGAGTGAAGCCATTCATGTATTAGGGATTGATTGTTTTGATGGTTGTTATGAACTAAAGATGTTGACACTATTCTCAACAAGCCCTGGTGAATGGAGAGGGTGAACTTTGATCTGGAGAGTGAAACTGATCCTAATCAATTTGATCTATAGGCATTGCCTTATAAATAGTGGAATCATGATGCTTGTCTTGGGTCATGTTCATTAGGCACCAAGGGAATACATTTTACTTTAACCTCCCTGGGCAAGTCAACAGCCAGTCAACAGCCAGTGGAATCGCGTGGCGTGAAATACAAATACCTCAAAAATGCTATAACTTCAATTTCTCAAACATATGACTATTTTACACCATTTTAAAGACAACACTCTCGTTAATCTAACCATATTGTCTGATTTCAAAAAGGCTTTACAGCGAAAGCAAAACATTAGATTATGTCAGGAGATTACCCTGCCAAAAATAATCACACAGCCATTTTCAAAGCAAGCATATATGTCACAAAAACCAAAACCACAGCTAAATGCAGCACTAACCTTTGATGATCTTTATCAGATGACACTCCTAGGACATTATGTTATACAATACATGCATGTTTTGTTCAATCAAGTTCATATTTATATAAAAAACCAGCTTTTAACATTAGCATGTGATGTTCAGAACTAGCATACCCACCGCAAACTTCCGGTGAATTTACAAAATTACTAACGATTAACGTTCACAAAATACATAACAATTATTTTAAGAATTATAGATACAGAACTCCTTTATGCAATCGCGGTGTCAGATTTTCAAATAGCTTTTCGACGAAAGCACATTTTGCAATATTCTGAGTACATAGCCCGGCCATCACGGCTAGCTAATTTGACACCCACCAAGTTTGGCACTCACCAAACTCAGATTTACTATAAGAAAAATTGGATTACCTTTGCTGTTCTTCGTCAGAATGCACTCCCAGGACTTCTACTTCAACAACAAATGTTTTTGTTCCAAATAATCCATAGTTATATTCAAATACCTCCGTTTTGTTTGTGCGTTCAGGTCAGTATCTGAAGGGCGAGCGCATTTCATGACAAAAAATTTAAATATTCCGTTACCGTACTTCGAAGCATGTGAAACTCTGTTTAAAATCAATTTTTATGCTATTTTTGAGATGCCACAGAAGGAGAACAAATTGTCAGACAGGGCACTTCCTGAATGGAATCTTCTCAGGTTTTGGCCTGCCATATGAGTTCTGTTATACTCACAGACACCATTCAAACAGTTTTAAAAACTTTAGAGTGTTTTCTATCCAAATCTACTAATTACATGCATATTCTCGTTTCTGGGAAAGAGTAGTAACCAGTTTAAATTGGGTACGTTTTTTATCCGGTCATGCAAATACTGCCCCCTAGCCCCAACAGGTTAACTAGGAGTCACTACCTGGATTTGTCCAACAAGATATGCTAATGTTAGTTTCTGGGATGGAAATAGTCTTTTCCAACATACCATGCTGATCCATTGGAGTGTGATGGATAACTAAAGCTTATTTTATTAAACTCCATTGTTGCATGCACTGCATTATGCATTAAATATGTACTTTTCACTGTCTATGACGATATAGCTTTGAATCTCATAAACTGTATGCATTTTTAGTTTTTCTTCATGGGTTCTTGCAGGTGACTGTGTCTCATGACTTTACCAGACAAATTGCTAGAGTGCTTAGAAAATGTGTTGGAGGAGACTTTTTCTTGGAAGGAGGCTGAGCATGCAATGAGTTGTTGTTTTTAATGCTTCTTGGTTTATGTAGAATATATGCATTTTCTACATGTGAATGAATGTTCTTAAATCTTGTAATTTTCTTTTAAGTTAAGAGTATTCTCAAAATGGGGGATTATGGTGGCAAAATTGCAAGATTATGTTTAATACTTTTATTGCAAATCCCATTTTATTTCAACAGAATAGAGTATTCTTAACTATTGTTAAATGTAATGTAAATGTAATGTAATGTATTGTGTGTGTGTGTTCTACTGAGGATGGGCCTCTGGGAGATAACACTGATAGGAGATTTACGATGTCTTTTGGGTGATAAAACCTAAAGCACATTCCAGAACATGAGTTAATGTTTCTGTTCTATATCGTACCAGAGAGAGATGGTTCCAGTTTGGAGTAGGAGGACCAGACACTGGTCTATACAATGAAAACTGTTGACACAGCAGACACTGTCTGCTATGTATTATAGGTATCTTTCTTACAAATCTTAACCTTGTGACTCATTCTATATATCTGGTATTTGTCATGTAGGTTGAAAGGGGTGTATCTTGGCTATAAAAGACCTTTGTACTTTTGTCTCAGCGCTCCCAACGGATCATCAGAGATGGTGATTCGTCAACCAGCCATCGCTATTGCAAAGCTCTCACTGTTTAAGATTTAGTTTAGGTATAACTCTGACTTGTGTGATAAGTTTGTCTCTCCTCATTTGATAGTAAAGAAATGAACCACCACATTCTACAATGTAGAAAATTGTCAAATAAAGAAAAGTCCTGGAATGAGTAGGTATGTCCAAACTTTTGACTGGTACTTGCTTCATTAATTTTATGAATATTATGGTGTTTCTATTCTATTAAAAATGAAATACCCTCTGGGTAAATTCAGACCGTTTCGCTCTTGGAGCGCACGCTGGACGTTCGGGCCAAGGAGTAGGGTTGATTTGAGCATTCTGGCCTTTCAACGGCAGTCAAGCTCCCAAGCGAACGTTGGCTCGCTTGCTAGCTACTTCCAGACACAAATAAGACCACTCTGACCATTTTACTTGCTCTTGCAGAGCTGGTTAGGCAGTTTTCGTGTTAAGCAGAGCATTGGTGACAGTAACTGTGCTGCTGGACACAATTTAATTACGCTTTTCTGGTAGACTCAGACGAGAGTGCTCTGAAATCGGAGTAGACAGCAAGAGCGAATTTACGAAAGCACCCAAATGTCCATTGAGAACGCACAACAACTATACCATTTAGCTAAGCTAAGAATGACAGGAATAATCAAGTCAATAAATGTTGGGTAGTTAGATAGCCAATAGTTAATATACTGCCAAGTTTGATGTATAACTACTAATGTTAAGTAGATAGCTAACATACCGGTACATACTGCTGTAATGATATGCTATGTGATTCGTAAAGACAGCGTAGCTAACAAATTGTCAGCCAACATAAGGTGTAAGGTAACTTATTTGAAAAGTCATTACTTTATTACATTGCGTAGCAAGCTACCACGACGACACACTCAATCGACTCTGTGGCTTTAGCATGCTTTTGGTGCACAGTCGATAGCTCACTGGACTTCGGGCAAGAAGGTTGAGGGTTTAAAACCTGCTCCCTGCTTGTTTCATTTGAAGTCGTGCACAATTATCAGTTTATTATTTGGTTTATATTGCCCATTCGTTGTCATTTAGGGACACAGTAGTGCATTGGGACCCAAAAGCATAAACAGTATTCTAACTCCCCCTTGGTCGTTAGGGCAAATCTGGTCTGTGATATGACGGGTTTTTTTCACACCTAGCTCGGCTATTAGACTATTCTGTTCAGCTATTAGCCCCCCTCCCCAACTTGCAACAAATTGAAGTCTTTGTCGAGAGCAAAACGTATTTTATTTTCAATGAAAAATAATTTTTCTGAAAGCAAAAATGAGGCTTAGTTTAAAAAAAATTGGGCAATCAAATATTTTGTAATAGTGGGTCAAACTTTATGCATTTTATTCCCCAAAAATATTTTGAGAAGAAAAAATGTATTTGAAAACAAAACTAACTTCGCACATTTTTGAATGTTAAGGTGGGACGCTCCCACCTACGTAACAGCCACTGCCAGCCTGTGGCGCGATTTTCAAAACCTTAAAAATCCTATTACTTCAATTTCTCAAACATATGACTATTTTACAGCTATTTAAAGACAAGACTCTCGTTAATCTAACCACACTGTCCGATTTCAAAAAGGCTTTACAACGAAAGCAAAACATTAGATTATGTCAGCAGAGTACCAAGCCAGAAATAATCAGACACCCATTTTTCAAGCCAGCATATAATGTCACCAAAACCCAGAAGACAGCTAAATGCAGCACTCACCTTTGATGATCTTCATCAGATGACAACCCTAGGACATTATGTTATACAATACATGCATGTTTTGTTCAATCAAGTTCATATTTATATCAAAAACCAGCTTTTACATTAGCATGTGACGTTCAGAACTAGCATACCCCCCGCAAACTTCCGGGGAATTCGCTAACATTTTACTAAATTACTCACGATAAACGTTCACAAAAAGCATAACAATTATTTTAAGAATTATAGATACAGACCTCCTCTATGCACTCGATATGTCCGATTTTAAAATAGCTTTTTGGTGAAAGCACATTTTGCAATATTCTAAGTACATAGCCCAGGCATCACGGGCTCGCTATTTAGACACCCGGCAAGTTTAGCACTCACCATAATCATATTTACTATTATAAAAGTTTGATTACCTTTTGTTGTCTTCGTCAGAATGCACACCCAGGACTGCTACTTCAATAACAAATGTTGGTTTGGTCCAAAATAATCCATCGTTATATCCGAATAGCGGCGTTTTGTTCGTGCGTTCCAGACACTATCCGAAATAGTAAAGAAGTGTCGCGCGCATGGCGCAATTCGTGACAATAAAATTCTAAATATTCCATTACTGTACTTCGAAGCATGTCAACCGCTGTTTAAAATCAATTTTTACGACATTTTTCTCGTAGAAAAGCGATAATATTCCAACAGGGAATCTCCTTTTCGGCAAACAGAGGAAAAAATCCCAAAGGCGTGGGCGGTCGGGTCACGCGCATAAGCCCAGTGTCCCTTGATCGGCCACTTGAGAAAGGCGATAATGTGTTTCAGCCTGGGGCTGGAATGACGACATTCTGTTTTTTCCCGGGCTCTGAGCGCCTATGGACGACGTGGGAAGTGTCATGTTAGAGCAGAGATCCTTAGTAAATGATAGAGATGGAAAAGAAGTTCAAGAAATGGTCAGAGGCCACTTCCTGTAAAGGAATCTCTCAGGTTTTGACCTGCCATTTGAGTTCTGTTATACTCACAGACACCATTCAAACAGTTTTAGAAAGTTTAGGGTGTTTTCTATCCATATGTAATAAGTATATGCATATTCTAGTTACTGGGTAGGAGTGGTAACCAGATTAAATCGGGTATGTTTTTTATTCAGCCGTGTCAATACTGCCCCCTAGCCCTAACAGGTTAACTTGGCAACAAACAATACTTTTCAGCCTTTCTTTCCGACACAAAGTAAGCTATAGAGGACACCTACGAAGGATTGGGTGATGATGGCATCTCAGATAAGCAGTACTGGGCGTTCCTCTGTCCAGCTTCTGACATTACATAGCTAGTAGTTAGCTCCTACGATTCAGTGTCGATTCATAACATTCTACTACATTACATACAGTTGAAGTCAGAAGTTGGAGTCATTAAAATTTGTTTTTCAACAACTCCACAAATTTCTTGTTAACAAACTATAGATTTGGCAGTCGGTTAGGACATCTACAATTCCAGTGGGTCAGAAGTTTACATGCACTAAGATGACTGTGCCTTTAAACAGCTTGGAAAATTCCAGAAAATGATGTTATGGCTTTAGAAGCTTCTATTAGGCTAATTCACATAATCTGAGTCAATTGGAGGTGTACCTGTGGATGTATTTCAAGGCCTACCTTCAAACTCAGTGCCTCTTTGCTTGACATATTGGGAAAATCAAAAGAAATCAGCCAAGACCTCAGAAAAAAATTGTAGACCTCCACAAGTCTGGTTCATCCTTGGGAGCAATTTCCAAATCCCTGAAGGTTTCACGTTTATCTGTACAAACAGTAGTACGTAAGTATAAACACCATGGGACCACACAGCCATCATACTGCTCAGGAAGGAGACACGTTCTGTCTCCTAGAGATGAACGTACATTGGTGCAAAAACTGCAAATTAATCCCAGAACAACAGCAAAGGACCTTGTGAAGATTCTGGAGGAAACAGGTACAAAAGTATCTATAGCCACAGTAAAACGAGTCCTATATCGACATAACCTGAAAGGCCGCTCAGCAAGGAAGAAGCCACTGCTCCAAAATCACCATAAAAAAGCCAAACTACGGTTTGTAACTGCAGATGGGAACAAAGATCGTACGATTTGGAGAAATGTCCTCTGGTCTGATGAAACAAAAATGGAACTGTTTGGGCATAATGATCATGGTTATGTTTGAGGGAAAAAGGGGGAGGCTTGCAAGCCGAAGAACACCGTCCCAAACCGGGAAGCACGGGGGTGGCAGCATCATGTTGTGGGCGTGCTTTGCTGCAGGAGGGTCTGGTGCACTTCACAAAAGAGATGGCATCACGAGGAAAGGAAAATTAGGTGGATATATTGAAGCAACATCTCAAGACATCAGTCAGGAAGTTAAAGCTTGGTTGCAAATGTGTCTTCCAAATGGACAATGACCCCAAGCATACGTCCAAAGTTGTGGCAAAATGTCTTAAGGACAACAAAGTCAAGGTATTGGAGTGGCCATCACAAAGCCCTGACCTCAATCCTATAGAAAATTTTAGGGCAGAACTGAAAAAGCATTTGCGAGCAAGGAGGCCTACAAACCTGACTCAGTTACACCAGCTCTGTCAGGAGGAATGGGCCAAAGTTAACAGAACTTACTGTGGGAAGCTTGTGGAAGGCTACCCGAAATGTTTGACCCATGTTCAACAATTTAAAGGCAATGCTAGCAAATACTAATTGAGTGTATGTAATTGTGTATGTAAAGAAATGAAAGCTGAAATAAATCATTTTCTCTACTATTATTCTGTCATTTCACATTCTTAAAATAAAGTGGTGATCCTAACTGACCTTAGACAGGCATTTTTTACTACGATTAAATGTCAGGAATTGTGATAAACTGAGTTTAAATGTATTTGGCTAAGGTGTATGTAAACTTCCGACTTCAACTGTACATATGATATGAGAAATGCAAGATATGTAAACATTATTAAAGTGACATTATTAAAGTGACTGGTGTACCATTTATCAAAGTGGCCAGTAATTTTAAGTCTGTGTATATAGGCTGCAGCCACTCTGTGCTAGTGATGGCTATTCAACAGTCTCATGGCCTTGAGATAGAAGCTGTTTTTCAGCCCTCACCTCCTCTCTGTAGGCTGTCTCGTCATTGTTGGTAATCAAGCCTAAAAACTGTTGTGTCGTCTGCAAACTTGATGATTGAGTTGGCGGCGTGCTTGGCCACAAAGTCATGGGTGAACAGGGAGTACAGGAGGGGGCTGAATACCTACCCTTGTGGGGCCCCAGTGTTGAGGATCAGCAAAGTGGAGGTGTTATTGCCTACCTTCACCACCTGGGGGTGGCCCCTCAGGAAGTCCAGGACCAAGTTGCACAGGGCGGGGTTCGGACGCAGGGCCTCGAGCTTAAAGATGAACTTGGAGTGTACTATAGTGTTGAATGCTGAGCTATAGTCAATGAACAGCATTCTTACATAGGTATTCCTCTTGTCCAGATGGGATAGGGCAGTGTGTAGCGTGATGCTGATTGCATCGTCTGTGGACCTATTGGGGCGGTAAGCAAATTGAAGTGGGTCTAGGGTGACCGGTAAGGTGGAGGTGATATGATCCTTGACTGGTCTCTCAAAGTACTTCATGATGGCATAGGTGAATGCTGCGGGGCGATAGTCATTTAGTTCAGTTACCTTTGTATTCATGGGTGAAGGAACAATGGTGGGGACAGCAGACTGGGATAGGGAGAGATTGAATATGTCTGTAAACACACCAGCCAGCTGGTCTGCACATGCTATGAGGACGCGGCTAGGGATGCCACCTTAGCACGCAGCCTTGTGAGGGTTAACAACTTTAAATGTCTTACTCACGTCGGCCACGGAGAAGGAGAGCCCACAGTCCTTGGTAGCGGGCCGTGTAGTTGGCACTGTGTTATCCTCAAAGTGGGCAGAGAAGGCATTCAGCTTGTCTGGAAGCAAGACGTTGGTGTCTGCGACATGGCTAGTTTTTCTATTGTAGTCCGTGATTGTCTGTAGACCCTGCCACATACGTCTCGTGTCTGAGCCAGTGAATTGCGACTCAAGTTTGTCTCTATATTGAAGTTTTGCCTGTTTGATTGCCTTGCGGATGGAATGACTACTCTGTTTGTATTCTGCCATATTCCAACTAGCAGGTTGCTGACTGGCAAACCAATATGTGCACTTTCCTCTACTGTAAATACACACGTTCAAACACAGGCATGTAGGTAAAGCCCCGCCTTATCTCAGCTCACTGGTCACCATAGCAGCACCCACTCGTAGCATGCGCTCCAGCAGGTATATCTCACTGGTCACCCCCAAAGCCAATTCCTCCTTTGGTTGCCTTTCCTTCCAGTTCTCTGCTGACAATGACTGGAACGAACTGCAAAAATCACTAAAGCTGGAGACTCATATCTCCCTCACTAGCTTTAAGCACCAGCTGTCAGAGCAGCTCACAGATCACTGCACCTGTACATAGCCCATCTGTAAACAGCCCATCTATCTACCTACCTCATCCCCATACTGTATTTATTTATTTATCTTGCTCCTTTGCACCCCAGTATCTCTACTTGCACATTCATCTTCTGCACATCTACCATTCCAGTGTTTAATTGCTATATTGTAATTACTTCACCACCATGGCCTATTTATTGCCTTAACTCCCTTATCTTACCTCATTTGCACTCACTGTATGTAGACTTTTTGTTTTCTTTTGTTCTACTCTATTACTGACTGTATGTCGCGACTTCTGCCGAAGTCAGTCCCTCTCCTTGTTCGGGCGGCATTCGGCGGTCGACGTCACCGGCATTCTAGCCACCGCCGATCCACTTTTCATTTTCCATTTTTTTTGTCTTTGTTTGACACAACTGATTTCAATCCCACAATTACTTGTTCAGTATTTAACCCTCTGTTCCCTCATGTTTTTTTGTGAGTGATTGTTTATTGTATTTTCGGTCTGTCATGGTGTGCGTGTATTTGTTACTTTGTATATTTGACATTTTGAGTATAAATACATTGATTACTCATATCTGCTGTCCTGCGCCTGACTCGCTACACCTAGGACCCTTTACACTGTATGTTTTGTTTATTCCATGTGTAACTCTGTGTTTTTGTGTGTGTTGAATTGCTATGCTTTATCTTGGCCAGGTCGCAGTTGCAAATGAGAACTTGTTCTCAACTAGCCTACCTGGTTAAATAAAGGTGAAATAAAAAAATAAAAATAAAATGTACACATACATAAGAGCAGTATATCCACACTCTTACAATGACCCAGATAAGACACAGATGTACACACACACGAACGCACACACACATGCATGCACACCCACTCACTCAGGAATGTACACACACACACACACACACACACACACACACACACACACACACACACACACACACACACACACACACACACACACACACACACACACACACACACACACACACACACACACACACACACACACACACACACACACTATATAGACTTGACTCAGCACAAACGGGAGACCTGGGGAGATGGAGCCCTGAGCGGTAATCACTGCACACTACACACACCGCACACTGAGTCAGCGCTTCAGCATGCCTGACTTCTATAGGAATGAGTGGGAGTAAAGTGCAACTGAGGCTCCTGTGGAGCCGAGTGGACCTCCATAGCGTGCCAACCAGGAATATCAGGCTTACTCATGACCAGGGACAGGCAGGACGACTGCATTTGGGAAAACATATTTACATTTTAGCAAGTTTTTGCTATTTGTTTTTGTAAACAAATCACTTTATTTTGTACAATAAAGCACTGAACATTCTGTGGATTACCCATTCTCATCATAAATCATTGGTGTCCTGTAAAAACCTTGGGTAAAACTTTATTTGGACTATCCGGACTATCCAAGTAAAGTGTGAGCAAACCTTGTGTCAGAATTGTTTTTGATTTCATTTTTACATTAGTAGTCATCCCCCTACAATGTGCTGTGAAAGTTCCTCGACTCTCAAGTTCACTTGAAAACGAAAACTTGAAAATTAACGTTTTTCCAGAATGCTGATGAAATATAATGCAGTCATTTGAATATTTTGTCAATACGGTACATTTTTGTCCAGGCATGCTCGTGGACGGCCTTACCTGGAAGGGTCCGCTAGGGTTGACAATGATGTTGGCCTGGTTCCAGTCAGGACCCTGGTTCCCAATCAGGCTCCAGACCTTAGTGTCCACAGAGGCGATGCTCTTCACCCTCAGCCACACGTCCAGGGTACCTACATGTCGGGGTAGAGAGGGGAGAACAGAGCTAATTGAGGGGCTTTGGAGGGGGGTTTGTGTGTGTGTGTGTGTGTGTGTGTGTGTGTGTGTGTGTGTGTGTGTGTGTGTGTGTGTGTGTGTGTGTGTGGGTCTTGTTCTTCTATCCTTGTGGGGACATTTCCCACATCCCCACGAGGACAAAGACTATTTTAAAATTAGGAGTTAGGGTAAGGGTTACAATTAGGGTTAGGTTTAGGGTTAGGGAAAATAGGAACAACAAAAAAAATTGTCCCCACGAGGCTAGAAAAACAAGCACGTGTGTGTGTGTGTGTGTGTGTGTGTGTGTGTGTTCAGTTTCTGTCTATTTTCACTGTTGTGTTTTGTACCCCAATCTAAGTTTATTAGATGTAAGTTGATTAGAAGTTAATTTTCCTTTTCTGCTGAGAGCACTTTCCTTTGTTTCTGCGCCCTGCCTAGATTTGAGACTATACTGCTCCAAAAAATAAAGGGAACACTAAAATAACACATCCTAGATCTGAATGAATGAAATAATCTTATTAAATACTTTTTTCTTTACATAGTTGAATGTGCTGAAAACAAAATCACACCAAAATAATCAATGGAAATCCAATTTATCAACCCATGGAGGTCTGGATTTGGAGTCACACTCAAAATTAAAGTGGAAAACCACACTACAGGCTGATCCAACTTTGATGTAATGTCCTTAAAACAAGTCAAAATGAGGCTCAGTAGTGTGTGTGGCCTCCACGTGCCTGTATGACCTCCCTACAATGCCTGGGCATGCTCCTGATGAGGTGGCGGATGATCTCCTGAGGGATCTCCTCCCAGACCTGGACTAAAGCATCTGCCAACTCCTGGACAGTCTGTGGTGCAACGTGGCGTTGGTGGATGGAGCGAGACATGATGTCCCAGATGTGCTCAATTAGATTCAGGTCTGGGGAACGGGCGGGCCAGTCCATAGCATCAATGCCTTCCTCTTGCAGGAACTGCTGACACACTCCAGCCACATGAGGTCTAGCATTGTCTTGCATTAGGAGGAACCCAGGGCCAACCGCACCAGCATATGGTCTCACAAGGGGTCTGAGGATCTCATCTCGGTACCTAATGGCAGTCAGGCTACCTCTGGCGAGTACATGGAGGGCTGTGCGGCCCCCCAAAGAAATGCCACCCCACACCATGACTGACCCACCGCCAAACCGGTCATGCTGGAGGATGTTGCAGGCAGCAGAACGTTCTCCACGGAGTCTCCAGACTCTGTCACGTCTGTCACATGCTCAGTGTGAACCTGCTTTCATCTGTGAAGAGCACAGGGCGCCAGTGGCGAATTTGCCAATCTTGGTGTTCTCTGGCAAATGCCAAACGTCCTGCACGATGTTGGGCTGTAAGCACAACCCCCACCTGTGGACGTCGGGCCCTCATACCACCCTCATGGAGTCTGTTTCTGACCGTTTGAGCAGACACATGCACATTTATGGCCTGCTGGGGTCATTTTGCAGGGCTCTGGCAGTGCTCCTCCTGCTCCTCCTTGCACAAAGGCGGAGATAGCGGTCCTGCTGCTGGGTTGTTGCCCTCTTACGGCCTCCCCCACGTCTCCTGATGTACTGGTCTGTCTCCTGGTAGCGCCTCCATGCTCTTGCCACTACGCTGACAGACACAGCAAACCTTCTTGCCACAGCTCGCATTGATGTGCCATCCTGGATGAGCTGCACTACCTGAGCCACTTGTGTGGGTTGTAGACTCCGTCTCATGCTACCACTAGAGTGAAAGCACCGCCAGCATTTAAAAGTGACCAAAACATCAGCCAGGAAGCATAGGAACTGAGAAGTGGGTTGTGGTCACCACCTGCAGAACCACTCCTTTATTGGGGGTGTCTTGCTAATTGCCTATAATTTCCACCAATTGTCTATTCCATTTGCACAACAGCATGTGAAATTTATTGTCAATCAGTGTTGCTTCCTATGTGGACAGTTTGATTTCACAGAAGTGTGATTGACTTGGACTTACATTGTGTTGTTTAAGTGTTCCCTTTATTTTTTTGAGCAGTGTATATTGGGTTCTCTTATTAAGCACAAAGTAGTAGCGGTAATTCAATGCGTAAGTTAGGTTGGCTGTCTCCCTAGCTTAATGCTCCCCACCCACTTCACAGGAGAGCGATTTGAACGTAATGTTTTTTTTTTCTTCTGAAATGCCATCTTTCATGTGCCTTAATAACAAACTTGTATGAAATCTGTAAATACGAATACAATTGTAAAATTTCGAGCTTAGCACCTGATGTCACAGGAAGGCCAAAAAGATAATCAAGGACAACAACCACCCGAGAAACTGCCTGTTCACACCACTACCATCCAGAAGGCGGGGTCAGTACAAGTGCATCAAAGCCGAGAGACTGAAAAACAGCTTGTGAGAGGCTGCTGCCTACATTGAGACCCAATCACTGGCCACTTTAATAAATGGATCACTAGTCACTTTATACAATGCCACTTTAAATAATGCCATTTTAATAATGTTTACCTATCTTACATTACTCGTCATATGTATATACTATATTTTATACCATCTATTGCACCTTGAGTATGCCGCTCGGCCATCGCTCATCCATATATGTATATGTAAAGTTAAAGTCGGAAGTTTACATACACCTTAGCCAAATACATTTAAACTCAGTTTTTCACATTTCCTGACATTTAATCCTAGTAAAAAATGCATGTCTTAGGTCAGTTAGGATCACCACTTTTTTTAAGAATAATAGTACAGAGAATTATTTATTTCAGCTTTAATTTCTTACATCACATTCCCAGTAGATCAGAAGTTTACATACACTCAATTAGCATTTGGTAGCATTGCCTTTAAATTGTTTCATTTGGGTCAAACGTTTCGAGTAGCCCTCCACAAGCTTCCCACAATAAGTTGGGTGAATTTTGGCCCATTCCTCCTTACAGAGCTGGTTTAACTGAGTCAGGTTTGTTGGCCTCCTTGCTCACACAAGCTTTTTCAGTTCTGCCCACAAATCTTCTATAGGATTGAGGTCAGAGCTTTGTGATGGCCACTCCAATACCTTGACTTTGTTGTCCTTAAGACATTTTGCCACAACTTTGGAAGTACGCTTGGGGTCATTGTCCATTTGGAAGACACATTTGCGACAAAGCTTTAACTTCCTGACTGATGTCTTGAGATATTGCTTAAATATATCCATCTAATTTTCCTTTCCTCATGAAGCCATCTATTTTGTGAAGTGCACCAGTCCCTCCTGCAGCAAAGCGCTCCCACAACATGATGCTACCACCCCCGTGCTTCACGGTTGGGATGGTGTTCTTCGGCTTGCAAGCCCTCCCCCTTTTTCCTCCAAACATAACAATGGTCATTATGGCCAAACAGTTCTATTTTTGTTTCATCAGACCAGAGGACATTTCTCCAAAAAGTACGATCTTTGTGCCCATGTGCAGTTGCAAACCATAGTCTGGCTTTTTTATGGCAGTTTTGGAGCAGTGGCTTCTTCCTTGTCTCTCTAGGAGACAGAATGCGTCTCCTTCCGGAGAGGTATGACGGCTACATGGTCCCATGGTGTTTATGATTGCATACTATTGTGTGTATAGATGAACGTGGTACATTCAGGGATTTGGAAATTGCTCCCAAGGATTAACCAGACTTGTGGAGGTCTATAATTTTTTTGAGGTCTTGGCTTATTTCTTTTGATTTTCCCATGATGTCAAGCAAAGAGGCACTGAGTTTGAAGGTAGGCCTTGAAATACATCCACAGGTACACCTCCAATTGACTCAAATTATGCCAATTAGCCTAACAGAAGCTTCTAAAGCCATGACATCATTTTTTTGAATTTTCCAAGCTGTTTAAAGACACAGTCAACTTAGTGTATGTAAACTTCTGACCCACTGGAATTGTGATGCAGTGAATTACAAATGAAATAATTTGTCTGTAAACAATTGTTGGGAAAATTACTTGTATCATGCACAAAGTAGATGTTCTAACCGACTTGCCAAAACTATAGTTTGTTAACAAGAAATTTGTGGAGTGGTTGAAAAATTAGTTTTAATGACTCCAACCTAAGTCTATGTAAACTTCCGACTTTAACTGTACATATTCTCATTCACTCCTTTAGATGTGTGTGTATTGTGTAGTTGTTGGGAAATTGTTTGGTTACTTGTTAGATATTACTGTACTGTCAGAACCAGAAGCACAAGCATTTCGCTACACTCGCATTGACATCCTCTAACCATGTGTATGTGACCAATAACATTTGATTTTTAGCCATGGAAAAAGTCAGCAACCTTCCCGCTAGCCATGATTGGCTGTGATAATGAGTGGGCTGGACATGCCGAGATATGAGTTTGGATTGGTCTGCCATGTAGCACACTTCTGTCTATAATATGAGCTGGTCAGAATGTGTAGGTAATCCTTTCTAACGCAGATTTTTTGAAAGATATCATGTAGTAGAACTGCATAAGTGTTGCTCTCCACTTTCTGGAGGACCGAGTTTTGAAATCAGTGGAATTAGAGTATGATATTTAAGGAGATGGAGAAAATGCTGCCGTTTGATTGTTAATATGCAGATGGAGTCGAAAAGTGAACACAGAAGGCTGTTGTATAAAACACCTGTCTCTGGATTACGTCTTCCAACTAAGGGAAAACATGGCATCCGTGACAGAGAGGGAGAAGCGTCCATCTATGAATACGGGTAAGAGAGTTGAGCTAGCTACATTTTCAGATATTACGTGTTTCTAATTTTGTCAGAAAGTCATTTTCATTTCAAGTCATTTCAAGTGTATTGTTAGCTAACTAGCTAATGTTAGCTGGATGGCTAGCTAGCTAACATTACGTGTATGATCTGTGTAGTAATATTATTCGTATCTCAGAGCTATTTGCATTGCTAGTTAGCTAGCCCACATTGAACCTGGTTGGTTAGCTAGCTGCAGATTTATGCAGGGTAGTAACGTTATGAGTTGCGATTATGGTACATTGTATAGCTAGCTAGCTAATTTTCAAACAATATACTCCACTATGCAAGTAACTATTTCAATAGAATGTTTATGATGTCACTGCGACAGCTGTCTATAGACATAGCTGGTAAATTTGCTCTGGCTATCTACTCTGATTTCAGAGCACTCTCGCAGTCACCAACGCTCTGGATAACATTAAAACAGCCTAACCAGCTCTGCTAGGGTGGGTAAAATGGTCAAAGTGAGCTGTTCTGTCATTTGTGTCAGGAAGTAGCTAGCCAACATTAGCCAGTTAGCTTGGGTGCTTGACTGCTGTTAGGACAGAACGCTCTGATCAACCCTACTCCTCGGTCAGACCGTCCAGTGTGCACTCTGAATGCTCCAAGAGTGAAACGCTCGAGTTTACAAACGCCCAGAGCACACGCTGACACTCCAGATTAAATTTACAAATACACCCGAAGTATGAACCACCTTTTTTCTTGAAATCTTTGGTTGTTTACTTCATGGCATCACATGCAAATCATTAGAGATAAGTGGGGCTAAAGCTTAACTTGTTATGGATAGGGGGCAGTATTTTCATGGCCGGATAAAAAAACGTACCCGATTTAATCTGATTATTACTCCTGCCCAGAAACTAGAATATGCATATAATTATTAGCTTTGGATAGAAAACACTCCAAAGTTTCTAAAACTGTTTGAATGGTGTCTGTGAGTATAACAGAACTCATTTGGCAGTCCAAAACCTGAGAAGATTCCAAACAGGAAGCGCCTTCTCTGACCATTTCTTGGCCTTCTTGATCATCTCTATCCAAAACAGGGGATCTCTGCTGTAACGTGACATTTTCTAACGCTGCCATAGGCTCTCAGAAGGCGCCAGAACGTTGAATGATGACTTTGCAGGCCATGGCTGAAAAACAGTAGCGCATTTGGTAAGTGGTCGATCTGAGAACAATGAGATTGGTGCGCGCGTGCACGAGATGACTCCATGTTTTCATTTTCAGTCTTTGAACGAAAACAACGACTCCCGGTCGGAATATTATTGCTTTTTTACGAGAAAAATCGCATAAAAATGGATTTTAGCCCTTTCACACGTACCATCACACTGGGTGTGATCGTTCTACAGTGGTCCCTGAAGCGTACGATCACACCCCGTGTGATTAGAACACTCATTTAGAACGCTCATTTAGAACGGCCAGTTTCGAATGACGCAACAATCAGCATTTGAGCTGGCCACACTTTTTTCAGAAACTATTTACACAAACAGTCCTTACGTAAACTATACCATGAATTAGCTAATAGCAATTACTATGTATAATTAATCACATCACGAGTGAGCTCACCATTGATCGAAATAATTAGTTAAAACACTTTCTAGAAATTGAAAGTAATCCGTCGATTAGTTTCAGCGAGCAGCTGGCCACACTTTTTTCAGAAACTATTTAAACAAACAGTCCTTACAAAGTTATGTCCAGAATGTGAGCAGTTTATTTTTGGATGCAATGTTCAGATATTCACAGAAGTATCTATAGCATAACACAATCATCCTAACTGGAAAAATGTAGGCTACATTTGTCCTAGCGCTAACTGAGGAAAGATTGACGCAACACAAGCGGTCATATTTTCTAACTCTCGGCTGACGTAAACTATACCATGAATTAGCTAATAGAAATTACTATGTATAATTAATCACATCACGAGTGAGCTCACCATTGATCGAAATAATTAGGTAAAACACTTTCTTGAAATTGAAAGTAATCCGTCGATTAGTTTCAGCGCGCAGCCATGCATTTTTTCCTCACAGAAACCAAAGATAATAAGAGAAGACAAGATGAGTTTGGTCTGTTTACAGTATGCATGTTGAAGGGGTATGTCATCTACTGTCGTTCACATCCCACCATTCATTTGCAGAAGTCCTCAAAAAATGTGTGAACTCTTACTCACCTCATTTTGTTATAACATCTTTGGTCAAACGGATGATTACGTGAAACCGAGAATGCATTGTATGTCAACAAACATGGCTCCATACGCATAGCTGGAATTAGCTTAGCTCATCATAATCAGTACAACCTTCAAAACATTATTTTACACACATACTATGCGCCCATTACAATTTATGCAAAAATCGGAATGCATGATTTATCACGGGTAATTGAAAAACGTCAATAAAATACTAAATATATCAATAATACCACACAAAACATGTTCTGATAGTGATTTATTGATACAAATGGCACGTGCAGGCAGTCAATCACGGTAACCTCTCACTCCCACTCTGAGCCATTCAGTGTTGTTGTTTATGTAACAATCACATCCTGGAATGGAGAGAACATTCGAACAACACGTGCATAAAAAAACTCACGCTGGGGTGACCGTTAGAGATATTTGGAACTCACGCGTGAAAGGGTTAAACAGCGTTTGACATGCTTCGAAGTACGGTAATGGAATATTTTGAAATTCTTTGTCACGAAACGCGCCGGGCGCGTGACCCTTCGTTACCCTTCGGATAGTGTCTTGAACGCACAACAAAACGCCGCTATTTGGATATAACTATGGATTATTTGGAACCAAACCAACATTTGTTATTGAAGTAGAAGTCCTGGGAGTGCATTCTGACGAAGAACAGCAAAGGTAATCCAATTTTTCTTATAGTAAATCTGAGTTTGGTGAGTACCAAACTTGGTGGGTGTCAAAATAGCTAGCACGTGATGGCGAGCTATCTACTCAGAATATAGCAAAATGTGCTTTCACCGAAAAGCTATTTTAAAATCGGACACTGCGATTGCATAAAGGAGTTCTGTATCTATAATTCTTAAAATAATTGTTATGTTTTTTTGTGAACGTTTATCGTGAGTAATTTAGTAAATTCACCGGAAGTGTTCGGTGGGAATGCTAGTTCTGAACGTCACATGCTAATGTAAAAAGCAGTTTTTTGATATAAATATGAACTTGATTGAACAAAACATGCATGTATTGTATAACATAATGTCCTAGGAGTGTCATCTGATGAAGATCATCAAAGGTTAGTGCTGCATTTAGCTGTGGTTTTGTTTTTTGTGACATTATATGCTAGCTTGAAAAATGGGTGTCTGATTATTTCTGGCTGGGTACTCTGCTGACATAATCTAATGTTTTGCTTTTGCTGTAAAGCCTTTTTGAAATCGGACAGTGTGGTTAGATAAAGGAGAGTCTTGTCTTTAAAATGGTGTAAAATAGTCATATGTTTGAAAAATTGAAGTTTTCGGATTTTCGAGGAGTTTGTATTTCGCGCCACGCCTATCATTGGATATTGGAGCAGGTGTTCCGCTAGCGGAACGTCTAGATGTAAGAGGATCTAGACGACAAAAGAGCTCTCCAGTAGGTGTTTACTCCAAATTTAGGTTACAAGTTCATTGATTACAGGTCTGAATGCTCAGATCAACCCTACTTTTCGGCCAGATCGTCCAGTGTGCGCTCTGCACACTCTGAGAGCAAAACGTTCTGAATTTATGAACAGCCAATCTGACAACGCTCTGAGTTTACGAATGCCCAGAGCACACTCTGGCACTCCAGATTAAATTTCTGAACACACCCGTAGCCTTTAGTCTTGAAATCTTTGGTTGTTTTAGTACAAAGCTTCACATGTGAATCCTTAAAGTGATGGGTGGGGATAAAGCTTAAAAGGGTGTGAACGATGCTGAATGGGTGTAGACAAAGAAGAGCGCTCCAATAGGTACCAAAACATTCAAGGTCCATTTCCTCAAACGTGACGTTACAAGTTTATCATCTTTCAAAGCAGAATTACTTTCAAATTGTTCCTCAACTGTAGTGTATGATAACTGAAGTGTAGTGTATGATATCTACTTTTATCCAATGTAAAAATCATAGCAAATACAGCTCCTGCAGCGCGTGAAACACTAACTCTTTCCTCTGGATAGGGAAGCCTCCATGAGAAGAGACATAGCAACTCAATCCGTGTTGCCGAGATGGGGATTTACAGGCAGAGTAAAAAAAATATAATTTCTGTATTTTTCCGGACCTATACAGGCCGTCGGTAAATACACTCGATACAAAAAAAATATTGAACAAAATAGACTCTGGCTTGATAAACTTAACTTTCTGTGAAACAATTCACTCTCAAACAAATTAGTGCAATTGCTGTTGTTCCAGTCAAAGAGTGGGCTTGGATGTCTGAGCGTGGATGTCTGTTGTAAGATCTGATGTAAAAATAACAGTAAACTTTACAGTAACGTACACTTTACAGTAATATACCTATAAACCAACGTTTCTTTGGAATTTACGGTAACATATAAAAACATTTATACAACACAGTAACTTCCAGGTGAAGTGCACTGTTAAAAAATCCTGTATTTTTACAGTAAGTTACTGTAAAAAAGGAACAGTATGTTACAGTACCATATTTTACGGTGTCCAATACTGTTACTGTAATTGATTTACCAATATTGCCTAGTTTTACAGTGGCCTGAAACTACATCAGGCCTGCAAATAAGGTTGCAAAATTCCAGTAACTCTCCCTAAAATCCCAGAAAATCCACTCTGAGTACAGGATTGTCTGGAAAACCTAGGAAAGTTAACAGAATTTTGCAACCCATATTATGTTAACTTCCAGAGTGATGTTTAATTCCTATCGAAATCCAGCCAGAGTTATGATATCCAACAATTGGAAATTATTCACCTGCAACCTGCAGCAGAATGATTATAAGCGAAAGGAAAATTGTAAGGTGACTACGTTAACCATTTCAGTAATGGGTGCAAAAAAATCTAACTGATTGGATTAATAACATGTACAGTGCATTCGGAAAATATTCAGGCCGCTTCCGTTTTTCCACAATTTGCTATGTTACAACCTTATTCTAAAATGGATTAAATAAAACATTTTCCTCGTCAATCCACACACAATACCCCATAATAACAAAGCTAAAACTGTTTTTTAGAAATTTGGCAAATATATATGTATATATAAAAAAACAGATATATTATTTATGTAAGTATTCAGACCCTTTGCTATGAGACTAAAAATTGAGCTCAGTTGAATCCTGTTTCCATTGATCATCCTTCAGATGTTTCTACAACTTGATTGGAGTCCACCTGTGGTATATTCAACTAATTGGACATGATTTGGAAAGGCACACACCTGTCTATATAAGGTCCCACAGTTGACAGTGCATGTCAGAGCAAAAACCAAGCCATGATGTCAAAGGAATTGGCCCTAGGGTTCCGTGAGAGGATTGTGTCGAAGCACAGATCTGGGGAAGAGTACCAAAACATTTCTGCATCATTAATGGTCCCCAAGAACACAGTGGCCTCCATCATTCTTAAATGGAAGAAGTTTGGAACCACCAAGACTCTTCCTAGAGCTGGCCGGCAAGCCAAACTGAGCAATCGTGGAACATGGGCATTGATCAGCCCGCTTGGAGTTTGCCAAAAGGCACCTAAAGGACTCTCAGGCCATGAGAAACACAATTCTCTGGTCTGATGAAACCAAGTTTGAACTCTTTGGCCTGAATGCCAAGCGTCATGTCTAGAGAAAACCTGGCACCATCCCCACGTTGAAGCATGGTGGTGGCAGAATCATGCTGTGGGGATGTTTTTCAGCGACAGGGACTGGGAGACTAGTCAGGATCAAGGGAAAGATGAATGGAGCAAAGTACAGAGAGATCCTAGATGAAAACCTGCTCCAGATCTCTCAGGACCTCAGACTAGGGCAAAGGTTCACCTTCCAACAGAACAATGACCCTAAGCACACAGCCAAAACAACGCAGGAGTGGCTTCGGGACAAGTCTCTGAATGTCTTTGAATGGCCCAGCCAGAGCCTGGACTTGATGCTAATCGAACATCTCTGGAGAACCGTGAAAATAACTGTGCAGTGTGTGATACGTAGCGCACATGAAATATAATTTTTCGCTTAAGTTTTCATGTACTGAATAAAAACTGAAAGTTAAATGTGTTTCCATCACATTTCAACAACCGATAGCTGTTGCAGTAGAAAGTGTCCACTCTGGTCTTGGCACGTGAGCTCGAGCCAACAGCTCACAGGTACATTGCGGGAAGGTTGTGAGGGTAGGCTAGTCTAGATAATGAGATTACTATGGTCAAACGGTAGCCAAGCATCGATCATCATGTCACCAGAATCAAACCCTCAATATTTATTGGAAAGGTGCATCAAGATCAAACACCAGTCTCAATGTCAACAGTGAAGAGGTAACTCCGGGATGCTGGCCTTCTAGGCAGAGTTCCTCTGTCCAGTGTCTGTGTTCTTTTGCCCATCTTAATCTTTTATTTTTATTGGCCAGTCTGAGATATGGCTTTTTCTTTGCAACTCTGCCTAGAAGGCCAGCATCCCGGAGTCGCCTCTTCACTGTTGACGTCGAGACAGGTGTTTTGCTGGTACTGTTTAACCTGTCTGGGCAAGGTGGGACGTTTGCGTCCCACCCTAGTCAACAGCCAGTGGAATCGCGTTGCGCGAAATACAAAACCTCATAAATGCTATAACTTCAATTTCTCAAACATATGACTATTTTACACCATTTTATAGATACACCTCTCCTGAATCGAACCACGTTGTCCGATTTCAAAAAGGCTTTACAGCAAAAGCAAAACATTAGATTATGTTAGGAGAGTACCCTGCCAAAAAAAAAATCACACTGCCATTTTCAAAGCAACTAGCATGCATCACAAATACCCAAAACACAGCTAAATGCAGCACTAACCTTTGACAATCTTCATCAGATGACACTCCTAGGATATCATGTTACACAATACATGCATTTTTTGTTCGATAAAGTTCATATTTATATATAAAAACAGCATTTTACATCGGCGCGTGACGTTCAGAAAATATTTTCCCTCAAATGCTTCCGGTGAACAGCGCTTCAATTTAGAAAATTACTATTCGAAAACATTGTTAAAATTTAATATTGTCATTCAAAGAATTATAGATTAACATCTCGTGAATGCAACCGCATTGCCAGATTTAAAAATAACTTTACTGCAAAATAACACTTTGCAATAAACGACGTGGTATGCTCAGAAAAATAGGCTAGGCGATACATGTTAGCGCCATCTTGGAACCATCTAAAATCAAAAATACTATCGTAAATATTCCCTTACCTTTGATTATCTTCATCAGAAGGCACTTCCAGGAATCCCAGGTCCACAACAAATGTAGTTTTGTTCGAAAAAGTTAATTTATATACCAATAGTTCCTTACATTTTTGTCATTTAGCAGACGCTCTTATCCAGAGCGACTTACAGTAGTGAATGCATACATTTCATTTCATAATTTTTTTTTTCCTGTGCTGGCCCCCCGTGGGAATCGAACCCACAACCCTGGCGTTGCAAACACCATGCTCTACCGACTGCGTTCCGACTGCGCGTTCCGAAGGCTACTCAAAATGTATTGAAGCGCGCGGGACTTGTCGTCACGAATGTGCAAAAAATATATATTTACGTTCAATCAAACATGTCAAACGTTGTATAACAAATGTTTAGGGCCTTTTTCAACCAGAGCTTCAATAATTTTCAAGGCGGACGATTGCATTGTCTTACTAAACGTTTCGGAACAAAAGGTTTCCCATGGGCGCCCGCGTCATAGTAGTAATAGCCCTCCCCCTGTGACCAACTTCCCAAGCCTCTCTTTGGGTCAGTTTGTACCATAGAAGACTCAAATCACTTTGTAAAGACTGTCGACATCTAGTGGAAGCCTTAGGAAGTGCTAAATTATTAATAAGTCCCTGTGTGTTTCAATGGCAAAGGTTTGAAGTGATTCCACACATCAGATTTCCATTTCCTTTCAATGGCAAAGGTTTGAAGTGATTCCACACATCAGATTTCCATTTCAGATGGCAGGGTTTTGACTGCCATCTGAGTTCTGTTATACTCACAGACACCATTCAAACAGTTTTAGAAACTTTACAGTGTTTTCTATCAAAATCTACTAATTATATACATATTCTAGTTACTGGGCAGGAGTAGTAACCAGATTAAATCGGGTATGTTTTTTATCCGGCCATGCAAATACTGCCCCCTATCCCCAACAAGTTAATGAAGTTGCCAGTTGAGGACTTGTGAGGTGTCTGTTTCTCAAACTAGACACCATTTTTTATTTATATATTTTATTTCACCTTTATTTAACCAGGTAGGCCAGTTGAGAACAAGTTCTCATTTACAACTGCGACCTGGCCAAGATAAACCAAGGCAGTGCGACAAAAACAACAACAGAGAGTTACGCATAAACAAACGTACAGTCAATAAGACAAAATTAAAATAGAAAAATCTATGTACAGTGTGTGCAAATGTAGAAGAGTAGGGAGGTAGGCAATAAATAGGCCCTTGAGGTGAAAATAATTACAATTTAGCATTAATACTGGAGTGATAGATGGGCAGATGATGATGTGCAAGTAGAAATACTGGTGTGCAAAAGAGCAAGAAATAATATGGAGATGAGGTAGTCGGGTGTGCTATTTACAGATTGGCTGTGTACAGGTAGAGTGATCGGTAAGCTCCTCTGACAGCTGATTCTTAAAGTCAGAGAGGGTGTCATAGGCGTCATAAGGATTGGACCAAGGCGCAGCAGGTATAGTGCTCATCTTGTTAATTTATTTAAAGATAACACTTAAACAAAACGACGAAGCAGTTCCGTAAGGCAACACAGGCTATACAGGAAAACAACCACCCACAAAACACAAGTGAAAACAAACCCAACTAAATATGGGCTCCAATTAGAGGCAATGACAACCAGCTGCCTCTAATTGGAGGTCATTGCCAAAAACCCAACATAGAAATAGAAAATATAGAATGCACCTCAAAAACTAAAAAAAAAACACAAAAACAACCCCAAACTTAAAGGGAGAGCCACCTCCGTAGTGGGAGGATTGGGAAGGGGGGGTGTAGCACAGGGACCGTTGTTGACGGTGGCCACCCTCCCTTCCCAATCCTCCCACTACGGAGGTGGCTCTGGCTCTGGGCGTAGCTCCCGTCCAGAAGACCCTAGGCTGGGGAGCGTCGCCGGAGACTCCGGGCTGGGGAGCGTCGCCGGAGACTCCGGGCTGGGGAGCGCCGCCGGAGACTCCGGGCTGGGGAGCGCCGCCGGAGACTCCGGGCTGGGGAGCGCCGCCGGAGACTCCGGGCTGGGGAGCGTCGCCGAAGGCTCAGGGCTGAGGAGCGTCGCCGGAGGCTCCAGGCTGGAGAGCGTCGCCGGAGGCTCCAGACTGGAGAGCGTCGCCGGAGGCTACAGACTGGAGGGCGTCGCCGGAGGCTGCAGACTGGAGAACTACGCCGGAGGCTACAGACTGGAGAGCGTCGCTGGAGGCCGAGTGCTCACAGCAGGCACTGGCTGTACCGGTTTATGGAGGCACACTGGAGGATGAGTGCGGGGAACAGGAACAGGACGTACTAATGGCAGAGTGCTCACAGCAGGCACTGGCTGTACCGGGTTATGGAGGTGCACTGGAGGGTGAGTGCGCGGAGCAGGAACAGGACGTACTGGACTGGGCAGGCGCACTGGAAGCCTGGTGCGTGGGGCTGGCTTAGGAGGCACCAGACTAGTAACACGCACTTCAGGGCGAGTGTGGGGAGCAGGAACAGGACGTACTGGACTGGGCAGGCGCACTAGAGGCCTGATGCGTGGGGCTGGCTTTGGAGGCGCCAGCCTAGTAACATGCATCTCCGTGCGAGGAGCAGGAACAGGGTAAACTGGACCGAGGAGATGCACTGGTGGCCAGATGCGCTGCGCCGGCGCACTTCTCCCTGGCTGCCGGCCAACTCTCGCATGGCAACGCTGCGGAGCCCTTATTGACCGCACTGGACTGTGCACGCATATGGGCAACACAGTGCGTATCTCCGCATAACAAGGTGCTTGCTTGATCCGTCGCTCCCCATAATAAGCACGGGGAGTTGGCTCAGGTCTCCATCCTGACTCTGCCCAACTCCCCGTGTGCCCCCCCCCCCAATTTGTTTGGGGGGATGCCTCTCGGCCTCATCTAGCTCCCTTAGTTTCCTCTCCCAGAAACATCGTTCTGCCTCCCACGTCCATCCTTCACTTCGGTGCTCCAATCCCCGCTGCTTGGTCCTTGTTTGGTGGGTGGTTCTGTCACAGTCATTGTAAGGATTGGACCAAGGCGCAGCGGGTAAAGTGCTCATCTTCTTTCTTTATAAAAAAACACTTAAACAAAATAAACTGACGATGAAAACAGTCCAGTAAGGTGCACAGACTATACTGGAAACAACCAACCGGGAAACAGCTTTTTCCCGGGCTCTGAGAGCCTATGGGAGCCGTGGGAAGTGTCACGTTACCGCAGAGATCCTTTGTTTTGGAAAGAGATGTCAAAGAAAGCCAATAAATGGTCAGACAGGCCACTTCCTGTAAAGGAATCTCTCAGGTTTTTGCCTGCCATATGAGTTCTGTTATACTCACAGACACCTTTCAAACAGTTTTAGAAACTTTAGGGTGTTTTCTATCCATATCTAATAAGTATATGCATATTCTAGTTACTGGGTAGGAGTAGTAACCAGATTAAATCGGGTACGTTTTTTATCCGGCCGTGTAAATACTGCCCCCTAGCCCTAAGAGGTTAACTCAGAATTACTATTAGAAAAATTGTATTACCTTTGCTGATCTTCGTCAACAGGAATGGTATAAAATAGTCATATGTTTGAGAAATTGAAGTTATAGCATTTTTAAGGTTTTTTGTATTTCGCGCCACTCGATTCCACTGGCTGTTGACTGGGTGGGACGATTTCGTCCCACATACCCGAGAGAGTTTAACGAAGACAAGCTCAGAGCGAGAATCTCTTTCCAGAGAGACATCAGGGATTGTAACATGCTCAGAAACATGGCTCTCTCGGGATATACTGTTTGAGTCCGTACAGCAAGTTGAGTTCTCAGTTCATCACGCAGACAGGAATAAATATCTCTCTGAGAAGAAGAAGAAGGGGGAGTATGGTTCATGATTAATAACTCATCGTGTGATTGTTATAACATACAGGAACTCAAGTCCTTTTGTTCACCCGACCTAGAATACCTCACAATCAAATGCCAAACGTATTACCTCCCAAGAGAATTCTCTTCAGTTATAGTCACAGCCATGTATATTCCACGTTGCGCACACCAATGTTTTGTTTCCAGACAAGCGAAACACCTTCTTTGCCCGCTTTGAGGATAACAGTGCCACCGACGCGGCCCGCTAGTAAGGACTCTGGGCGCTCCTTCTCTGTAACCGACGTGAGAAAGACATTTAAGCGTGTTAACCCTCTCAAGGCTGCAGGCCCAGACTGCATCCCTAGCCGCGTCTTCAGAGCATGCGCAGACCAGCTGGCTGGAGTGTTTACAGACATGTTTAATCTCTCCCTATCCCAGTCTATGTCGCCATTGCAATGCACGCTGCCCTAGCCCATCTGGACAAGAGGAATACCTATGTAAGAATGCTGTTCATTGACTATAGCTCACCATTGTACCCTCCAAGCTCATCATTAAGCTTGGGGCCCTGCGTCTGAACCCCGCCCTGTACAACTGGGTCCTGGACTTCCTGACGGGCCGCCCCCAGGTGGTGAAGGTAGGAAGCAACAGCTTCACTTTGCTGATCATCAACAATGGGGCCCCACAAGGGTGTGTGCTCAGCCCTCTTCTGTACTGGCTTTTCACCCATGAAAAGGGCCCTCCAACTCAATCATCAAGTTTGCAGACGACACAACAGTATTAGGCTTGATTACCAACACTTACGAGACAGCCTACAGGGAGGAGGTGAGGGTCCTGGGAGTGTGGTGTCAGGAAAATAACCTCTCATGCAACATCAACAAAACAAAGGAGCTGATCGTGGACTTCTGGAAACAGGGAGGGAGCACCCCCCTATCCACATCGACGGGACCGCAGTGGAGAAGATGGAAAACTTCAAGTTCCTCGGCGTACACATCACTGACAAACTGAAATGGTCCACCACACAGACGGTGTGGTGAAAAAAACCGCAGGATGCTGAAGAACTTTGGCTTGGCACCAAATACACTCACAACTTTTACAGATTGAGAGCATCCTGTCAGGCTGTATCACCACCTGGTACGGCAACTGCACCGCCCGAGCTAGAAACACAAGCATTTCTCCACACAAGCATTTCTCCACACAATAACATCTGCGTGACCAATAAATTGTATGTGACCAATACAATTTGATTTGATTTTGATGTTGCGTGTAAATGGATGAAAAAAATGGCTGTATTTACTTAAATTAGTTAAGAGAATATAATGTAACCATTGGTGTGTTAAAATTTGATTTAGGGTGATGGCACCCTGTCTTTGTAATAACCCCGCCTCCTGAATCCAATTATTTGACCTGAGGGAGGGGACCAGTAACTTTGATCAAACTTTGATCTGGTTTTATCCAAATATCGTCAAATTTCATTAAAAAAAAAGTATTTTTGACTGTTTAAAGTTGAACCCCTCCCATGGTGGTTGGTTGTTGGAGTGTGTCTGAAAACCAAGTGTGACTTTGCATATTCATTGGTTATCTTTGACCTATCCTGGCATGTTGGTCTGATAAGTGTCTGATTGACAACTCCATTACAATTGAGATCCTCATCTCAGTCATTTCTATGGTAGTCTACATTCTGATTATCTACCCTTTTCCCAAAGTGTGCACTCATTCACTCCCCTCTTATGGATTTAAAGGGACGGAAAAATCCAAGGACTGGTAAGGACCAAACCAATGCTTTTGAATGCATGGGGTGAGTGAACGAGTGCACACTTTTGGAGAAGTGTAGAGACTTGGAATGAGTCCCTGCAGTTCAATTCAGTACTCACTCACCACTGGCTGAATCCCAGTGGCTGAATCTCAAATCTCTCCCTAATCAACTCATCAAGCTTTGATTATTTGAATCAGCTGTCTAGTGCAAGGGTAAAACCAAAACATCCACCCAGTGGGGCCCCAGGACTGAGTTTGGAAAACATGCACCCCTTGGGTTGCAGAGGACCGAGTTTGGGAGACGCTGAATTAGACCCTTCGACAACCACTTTGGCCAAAGCCGGAAAAGCTGCAGGCGTCAGAGCGAAGTGCTATCTCGCCACGCACCACGGTATGTTTGAAGTTTGGCCAATTTCATTTTAAAAAGTATGGAGAGGCGTGCCTAATTATATGTCACATGCATTTGTTGGATTTTGAGACTTGACATATGTAACAGATTAAATAACTCCCAAATGAAATGTTTAACTGTTACTAAGGTTTATATCTTGTAAAACAACAGGGGGATTTTTTTTGTTTGAATTTCATGTTCATTTTATTATTATTTAAAAGTGGAACATCATTCAAGTCACGAGTGTGTCCCATAGTTGATGGGTTTATTGATCCCGTCGCCACTCTCTGGAAGTTACCGTCTGAGTTTCGTCAGCAACACGTGACAATGGAGGGCCCTCTGAGCGACTTGGTAGATGAGAGGGGGTGGTTTAGGATTCACAGACTCACTTACTGCCTCCCTCTATCAGATTTCAGGTAAGACCCAAGTGCAGACTGTGTTGAAGTAACAATGTTTATTGCAACAACAGTGGCAGGCAAACGACAGGTCAAGGCAAGGCAGGAGTCGATAATCCAGAGTAGTGGGGGCAAGGTACAGGACGGCAGGCAGGCCCAGGGTTAGGTCAGGCAGAGGTTGGTAATCCAGAGTAGGGGCAAAGGCACAGGACGGCAGGCAGGCTCAGAGTCAGGACAGGCAAGGGTCAAAACCAGGATGACGAGAAAGAGAGAGACTGGGGAAAAGCAGGAGCTGAGACAAAATGCTTGGCTTGAACAAACAAGACAAACTGGCCCAGACAGACAGAAAACAGGTATAAATACCCAGGGGATAAGTGGGTAAGATGGGTGACACCTCGAGGGGGGTGGAGACAGGTGTAACAGATCAGGCAGTGATACCCTCACTCACTCATCCTCTATCTGTCTGTTTTTCTCCCTCTATCCTGACCTCACTCTCCCTCTTAATTACCCATAAGCCATGTTTCTGTGTCTCCCGGCCCCTCATTTTCCCTCTTTCGGCTCAGCAGCAACATTAAACAACATTTAATGAGCTTTGGATCCATAAAAAAAAAATTACGGGTCTGGTTAGCCCAGAGAGCGAGAAAGAGAGACAGCCGCAGGACTGCCGAGGAATCATCACAATGTTTCACTTTTTGTTAATCACCGCTTCTAAAATAGAGGGAGAGATGGAGGGGATGGAGAGAGATGTGTGGAGAAAGAAAGAGGGAGAAGGAGGGACAAACAGGACTAGGAATTGGAGAGAAAGATGGAGAAGGAAAGAACCATGAGAGGGAGAGAGAAAGAAATGGAGAGAAAGAGAACCTCGTTGCTATAGTGACACTACCGCTGACACTTCCTAACCCCCCTCCTTCCTCCCCAGGAGCCGAATCGTTGCATTCCTCCAGCAGTTGTCAACACTATTAAGAGTCACTCAATTTGTTATCTAGCACTTCAGTTCCTGAGAAATGGGTTTTCTACAGATGAAATGCAGAATTGTTATTATCATTAGCCATGTAGCATGCGGCTCGACACAGGCCTCATGGGATTTCATATTCCTGCTGCCTGAAGGACACAGAAGATATGAATAGAACAGAGTAGCAATGATGAATATATATGGCCATCTCTCTCTTATGCTGTCATACTGTATATCATGGGATATCGTGACAAAGATTGAATAGGAGTGGGAGATTGGCCGAGTGTGTGTGGCACAGCACCAGAGTTTGTAACCGCTCTTGCCATGTGAATAGGGTGTCTTGCCACACAAGACTGTAGTCCATTGGCAGCTTGCTTTTGGGGCCTGTTCTCACTTGTTATAATAATGTGTGTCTTTACATTTTTGTCATTTAGAAGACACGCTTATCCAGAGCGACATACATTTTCATACTTTTTTGAACTGGTCCCCCATTGGAAACAAACCCGCAACCCTGGTGTTGCAAGCGCCATGCTCTACCGACTGAGCCACACAGGACCTGTCACGGCTGTTTGAAGGAGCGGACCAAGATGCAGCGTGTTCGTAGTTCCACATATTTATTAAAAGTGAAACTGAATGCAATACACTGAAATACTTGAAAATACAAAACAACAAACTGTGACGCAGCAAGGACAACACACTATTCAAAAGACAATAACCCACAAACCACAATGAGAAAAACCCCTACTTAAATATGATCTCTAATCAGAGGCAATGAGGATCAGCTGCCTCCAATTAGAGATCAACCCCAAACAATCCCAACATAGAAATAGACAAACTAGAACATAAACATAGAAATAGAAAAACATAGATTAGCCCTAAACACCCCCTGTCACGCCGTGCCCTACTATAGAAAATGACATCTTACTAGGGACAGGACGTGACAGGACCTTTCTTCCTGTTGCCTTTGAACTTATTAACAAGGCCAGTAAAGAAGAAGTTTCTCAGACGTTTTCAGACTTAGTAGTCTTACCAAGCGCTAAGTAATCAGCTGTAATCAGCAATCAAGGCCAGTATTCAATCCGAACTGCCGAAGATCCTTCATCTCAGCAGTGTTTACTTTGAATGCAGCAAAGGTGGGACCAAGTCACTATTATTCGAGTCACAAGCAAGTCTCAAGTCACAAGGTTTGAGTCACAAGTTTTCAATTCAAGTCTCATGATAAGTAAAAAAAAAAAAAAAATCTATACATGCAACGACTTGTTCAACTACAAATCTTGTCTATTACCTATTACCAGACAGCACATTTATTTTATTTTATTTTATTTTAACACATTTTGATTAGCAAATGTAATTGTAAAATAGGTACCTTGTATCAGTTGTAAGGGCATGTAATCAGCAGAATGCAAGGCAGGTTGACGTGCTCAGAGTGTAGATTTATTTACAGGTCTTGGTGATCCAATGGTAAAAGCGTCATATCACACAAAATATACAAGTAGATTTAACAAATATACTCAAGAAATAGCCCAAAAGAAATAGCTTGTCCTTTCTGAACAAAAACAGGTCAAGGGCAAAACTGTACAGCCTCCCCCTGAGAAACAAAACCGAGTCTGTCTAACAGGAGATCAAACAGGTAGGCCTACAATAACAAAAGCACTTGGCCCCCAGGACAATACAATTACCCAATTTGCAATTACAACTGATAAACTGGTTCTACAATGTAAAAAGCCATTTCCACATCCATTGTTACATTGGTACATTCATCTTAATCAGACTTAATGATTATTAATGATATTTCAACACCAATAATACATGGAACAAAGTTCAATGTTCTAACTCAAAAGCGTGCAGCGCAGGTCACGTAGGCTTTTCAATGTGAACTGAGACGAGCGCTCCCTTATTACGCACTACAAAAAGGACAGGGACATACATAGGACACAAACACACGGAACTTGAAGATTACCCGGGAAATATGAAGAAAGGAAACCATACATTGAATTAAATAAACACAACTTCTACTTGAAAACATTCATGTGCATGAATAAACATCGCCCCCACTCAGAGAAATGGTTGGCTAAATTGAAATGTATCGTAGGCCTACCAAACATGAAATTAAATCAAGTTGTATTTATCACATGCGCCGAATACAACGGGTTAAGCCCTTAACCAACAATGCAGTTTTAAGAAAAAGAAGTGTTATGTAAAAAATAGATAAGTAAAAAACGATTAAAGAGCTGCAGTAAAATAACAGTAGCAAAGCTATATATAGGGGGTACCGGTACAGAATAAATGTGCGGGGGCACAGGTTAGTCAAGGTAATTGAGGTAATACGTACATGTAGGTAGAGTTATAGATAATAAACAAAGAGTAGCAGCAGCATAAAAGAGGGGGTGTGGGGACAGTGCAAATAGTCTGGGTAGCCATTTGATTAGCTGTTCAGGAGTCGTATGGCTTGGTGGTAGAACATTTTAAGAAGCCTTTTGGACCTAGAATTGGCGCTCCGGGTACTGCTTGCTGTGTGGTAGCAGAGAGAACACTATGACTAGTGACTCTATGACTACTCTTTGACAGTTTGTAGGGCCTTCCTCTGACACCGCCTGTTATAGAGGTCCTGGATGTGTCACGTCCTGACCAATATTTAGGTATTATTTGTATTATATTTGGTCAGGACGTGGCAGAGGTATATTTGTTTTGTATTATGGGGTTTTGTGTGTGGTGTAGTGGGGTGTGTTAGTTTTGGTATAGGTTCTAGGTTTGTTTTTCTATGTGTAGTTTTGGGTGCTGGACTCTCAATTGGAGGCAGGTGTTTCTAGTTGCCTCTGATTGGGAGTCCTATAAGTAGGTGTGTATTTGTTTGGTAGGTTGTGGGTAGTTGTATTTTGCACTGCATTTATTTATGCCTGTAAAACTGTCACTAGTCTTATTTCGTTTTCTTGTTTTCACGTGTGCACATTCATTTAATAAATTAAGATGATGAGCACTAACTCCTCTGCGTATTGGTCCACGTTCTCCGACGATGATTTCGCTATATCGTCTGACGACGAAGAAATCTGTGACAGGATGGCAGAAAACTTGGTCCCAGTGATGTACTGGGTCGTACACACTACCCTCTTTAGTGCCTTGTGGTCAGAGGCCGAGCAGTTGCCATACCAGGCAGCAGAGATGTTCTCAAGTCTTTGAGTCCAAGTCTCAAGTCTACCAACAGTTTTACGCAATGGAGGAACAACATACTCCATCGTGGAAAGATCCGACTACCTCACAAAAGATCTTTAACCTGACAAAAAAAAGAAAAACAGATTCATCTACAGACACGGACGATTTACTTACCGTTGAAGTAGAGGTTAGTGCTCTGGCTGGAATCCATGCAACACTGGAAAAGTTGTGTGAGGAGCTAGCAGGGCTGGGGGGGGGGGGGGGAGTTTGGACTTTAGCCAGAGTGAAATGATCACGTTCCAAGGAGAGAACAAGGCCAAGGTTAAAATCCACAATTCCAACATGGATTGTCTACTCAGGGAAAACAGGGTGATGAAGGAGTCTCTACTAGACATACAAAGTCGTAGCATGTGAGAAAATCTATTTTCTTTCTGGAATTCCTGAGGACTCATCCAATAATCCAGAGGGCGCGATCAGAGAATTCATGTGATCCGTCTTGAAACTTCCTATAGAGACTGTAAACAAGGTGGCTTTCCACCGAGTACACAGACTTGGAGAGACAAGACCAAGGGTCCCCGACCAATCATCGCAAAATTTGAACACTACTAACAAAAGGAGCTGATGAAAAGCAGGGGAAGGGAGCTTAACCTGTTATGGCTAGGGGGCAGTATTTTCACAGCCGGATAAAAAACGTACCCGATTTAATCTGATTATTACTCCTGCCCAGAAACTAGAATATGCATATAATTATTAGCTTTGGATAGAAAACACTCCAAAGTTTCTAAAACTGTTTGAATGGTGTCAGTGAGTATAACAGAACTCATTTGGCAGGCCAAAACCTGAGAAGATTCCATGCAGGAAGTGGCCTGTCTGACAATTTCTTGCCCTTCTTGATTATCTCTATCCATTACAGAGGATCTCTGCTGTTACGTGACACTTCCTACGGCTCCCATGGGCTCTCAGAAGGCGGCAAAAAGCTGAATCGTGGCTTTGAAGGCTCTGGTTGAAAAAAAGTAGCGCGTTTGGGTAGTGGCTGGTTACAGTACTATGAGACTCAGGCTCGTGCCCGCGTCGACAGAATGCTTTGTTTTCTTTCGTCTGTTTACCTAAACGCAGATTACCGGTCGGAATATTATCGCTTTTTTACGAGAAAAATTGCATAAAAATTGATTTTAAACAGCTGTTGACATGCTTCGAAGTACGGTAATGGAATATTTAGAAATCTTTTGTCACGAATTGCGCCATGCTCGTGACCCTTATTTACACTTCGGATAGTGTCTTGAACGCACGAACAAAATGCCGCTATTTGGATATAACGATGGATTATTTTGGACCAAACCAACATTTGTTATTGAAGTAGCAGTCCTGGGAGTGCATTCTGACGAAGACAACAAAGGTAATCAAACTTTTGTAATAGTAAATCGGAGTTTGGTCAGGGCTAAACTTGGTCGGTGTCTAAATTGTTAGCCGTGATGGCTGGGCTATCTACTGAGAATATTGCAAAATGTGCTTTCACCGAAAAGCTATTTTAAAATCGGACATATCGAGTGCATAGAGGAGTTCTGTATCTATAATTCTTAAAATAATTGTTATGTTTTTTGTGAACGTTTATCGTGAGTAATTTAGTAAATTCACCGGATGTTTGCGGGGGTATGCTAGTTCTGAACGTCACATGCTAATGTAAAAAAGCTGGTTTTTGATATAAATATGAACTTGATTGAACAAAACATGCATGCATTGTATAACATAATGTCCTAGGGTTGTCATCTGATGAAGATCATCAAAGGTTAGTGCTGCATTTAGCTGTGGTTTTGTTTTTTGTGACATTATATGCTAGCTTGAAAAATGGGTGTCTGATTATTTCTGGCTGGGTACTCTGCTGACATAATCTAATGTTTTGCTTTCGCTGTAAAGCCTTTTTGAAATCGGACAGTGTGGTTAGATTAACGAGAGTCTTGTCTTTAAAATGCTGTAAAATAGTCATATGTTTGAAAAATTGAAGTTTTCGGATTTTAGAGGAGTTTGTATTTCGCGCGACGCCCATCATTGGATAGATGTAAGAGGTTAAAGGGACCAAATTCGGTCTCAATGACCAATTTCTAAGGGAGATAAACAAACGTCGTAAGAGACTGTATCTGGTACAGAGGCAACAGAGGCAGAAGGGTAAGCGTGCCTTTCTCATTGTGGACAAACTCTTTATAGATGGACAGCTATTCCAAGACAGCTCCATAATACCATGGCTGTACTAAATTCTACCGAGACTTCAGGTTACGAAAGAAAGAAAGTATGGGAACTGTAAAACTATCTGAACACTATGAATTGGATATGAGCACACGTACTCAATTACATGCTCGCTTACACATACGGACTTATACATACACCTAATCTCACTCGCTCGCTCTCTTCTCTCACTCTCTTTCTCTCTTTTCTCTTCTCTCACACTCAACTCTCTCTCTCTATTGTCGAGAACTGTTTTATAATTGAATGTGTTTCATGTTTGTCTATCTTTTTTATGTATTTGTCTACAAGTTTATATATGTTTACAACAAGCAAGGGGAAGATATCAGAATAGGGGCATTGGGTAATAATAACATATTGTATGGAATACATTTGTACTGTAGTGAAGCCGTCTCTAGAGTAATGCAAGGTCTCTTTCATGATCAGGTGAAACGTCAATTGCTATGGAAATGCTGGGATGTGTTTTTCAATGATGTTAAAGCTAATTATGATGCAACTATGACGGTGATACGATATGGATAACAATTATCATCATGAATATTAAGGCTATACGCACTACATGTTACACACATAGACACTCAACCATGCAAATTGGTGGAATTATTATTTATTTGGACAACACACATTATAGTCTTACTCTTATACAGACATCGTACAAAGTCTCACTAAATCACATGCAATATCATACACATCAACCTACTCAGATTTATTACACACATAATATATTGTCTCACAGGCAAACAGGCAAGGGAATAAAACAAATATTGCTAGAACCAATTTCTTGAATTCTAAATATCAGACATTTGAAAGCTCTAGTTTTGACCATCATAATACCTCTGATGGCAGTAACTTTACAAGCACTAATTATGTTCAATTTAGCCTGAGAATAGTATCTAGTTATGGTAAGGGGTGAAATAAGTATAGCCAGTTATAATTGTATAGCCAGTTATAACGGTTTTGCAGATTATAAAAACGAAGATCAGTCTTTACGTGGCTAAAAGAAAAGTAATATAACATATACTGTTTACAGGAAACTCACTCCATCCTTAGATGAAGTTGCGTGGAAAAAGGAATGGGGTGGTGAAATAATTTTCTGTCCTGGACAAAAAGGAACTCAGAAGTTGTGATGATATTAATTAACAAAATTGTTGATCCGGATGTGCAAATAGTCAGGAATGATTCGCAAGGAAGGTGGATCTTCTTGAATATGAAAGTGGACGAAAAAGAGATTTGGCTCATTAATCTATATGGTCCAAATCAGGATGATCCATACTTCTTCAAAAATATTTATAGCAATTTATTGAACTTACAGGCAACAATTGATCAAATCATTATGGTAGGAGACTATAACACAGTGTTAAGTACCTCAATGGTCCGTAAAGGTAATCACTCTACAAACTACCATCACTGTGCTCTTAACCTCTATGGGCTAGGTGGGACGCTAGCGTGCCACCCGTGGTGCACTCCATCAACAGCAGGTGCATTTCAAGAGCGGCAAATTTGAATCCAAATAAATGTCAAAATTCAAATTTTTCAAAAATACAACTATTTTACACCATTTGAAAGATAAACATCTCCTTAATCTAACCACGTTTTACGATTTCAAAAAGGTTTTACGGCGAAAGCATAAATTTAGAGTATGTTAGGACAGTACATTTACAAGAGTTGTGTGTAATGTTTTGTCAAGTCAAAGACAGGGTCACCAAAACCATAAAACCAGCTAAAATGATGCACTAACCTTTTACAATCTCCATCAGATGACACTCCTAGGACATTATGTTAGACAATGCATGCATTTTTAGTTCTATCAAGTTCATATTTATATCCAAAAACAGCGTTTTACTATGGCATTGATGTTGAGGAAATCGTTTCCCTCCAATAACCGGCAGTCAAGTCAGCGTCACAAATTAAATAATTAAAATTAGAAAACATTGGTAAAATATTATATTGTCATTTAAAGAATTATAGATTTACATCTCTTGAACGCAATCAACTTGCCAGATTTAAAAATAACCTTACTGGGAAATCACACTTTGCAATAATCTGAGCACTGCGCCCAGAAAAATACGCGTTGCGATACAGACTAGACGTCATGTTGGGGAGATCTAAAATCGAAAATACTATGTAAATAATCCATTACCTTTGATTCTCTTCATCAGATGTCACTTCCAGGTATCACAGGTCCATAACGAATGTAGTTTTGTTCAAAAAAGCTCATCATTTATGTCCAAAAATCTCCGTCTTGTTAGCACATGATCTAAGCCAGCCGGACTTCTCGTCATGAACGAGGGGAAAAAATATATTTCCGTTCGTTCAAACATGTCAAACGTTGTATAGCATAAATCATTAGGGCCTTTTTTAACCAGAACATGAATAATATTCAAGGTGGACGAATGCATACTCTTTTATAACGTATTGGAACGAGGGTACCCAACATGAACTCGCGCGCCAGGTGTCTAATGGGACATCATCGTTCCATGGCTCTTGTTCGGTCAGATCTCCCTCCAGAAGACTCAAAACACTTTGTAAAGGCTGGTGACATCTAGTGGAAGCAATAGGAAGTGCCAAAATATTCCTCAGCCCCTGTGTTTTTCAATGGGATAGGTTTAAAGTCAATACAACACATCAGGTATCCACTTCCTGTCAGAAAATGTCTCAGGGTTTTGCCTGCCAAATGAGTTCTGTTATACTCACAGACACCATTCAAACAGTTTTAGAAACTTTAGAGTGTTTTCTATCCATATATAATAAGTATATGCATATTCTAGTTACTGGGTAGGATTAGTAACCAGATTAAATCGGGTACATTTTTTTTATCCAGACGTGCAAATGCTGCCCCCTAGCCCTAACAGGTTAAGGAAATCACAAATATTATGGACACATTACAAATAGTGGATATTTGGAGACTAAAAAACCCTGACCTAGTGAGACATACATGGAGGAGACTCAATCAAGCTAGTCATCTGGACTACTTTCTTGTCTCTTTCTCTCTTGCATCAAAGGTTAAAACCTCTTGACGGGCTCGTCCCGTATGCGGGACGGACATCCAGCGGACATCCAGCGAAAAATCCTATCTCCATTAGCATAACGAAATGTAATATTGTTTTTTTTTAAATATAGGACTATGTTATATCGTTTTATAGATACACCTCTCCTGAATCGAACCACGTTGTCCGATTTCAAAAAGGCTTTACAGCAAAAGCAAAACATTAGATTATGTTAGAGGAGTATATCGTAAAAGTAGCCACATAGCCATTTTCCGACCAACCACATGCATCACAAATAACCAAAAAACAGCTAAATGCAGCACTAACCTTTGACAATCTTCATCAGATGACACTCCTAGGACATCATGTTACACAATACATGCATTCTTTTGTTCGATAAAGTTCATATTTATATATAAAAACAGCATTTTACATCGGCGCTTGACGTTGACTAACTATTTTCCCTCAAATGTATCCGGTGAAACAGCGCTACAATTTACTAAATTACTCTTCGAAAAACATATTTTTAAAATGTAATATTGTCATTCTAAGATTTATAGATGAATATCTCTTGAAAGCACCTGTAATGCCAGATTTAAAAATAACTTCACTGGGTAATCACACTTTGCGATAAAAGGGGATGCGATACTCAGAAAAATAGGCTACCGTTACAGGTCAGCGCCATCTTGGAACAATCGCATATCAAATCTACTCTTGTATACTATTGTCAATAATCCCTTACCTTTGATTATCTTCATCAGAAAGCACTTCCAGGAATCCCAGGTCCACAACAAATGTATTTTCGTTCGAAAAAGTTAATCCTTTACGTCCCAATAGCTTGTTCTTGTTAGCGCGTTCTGAAGGCTGCTCCAGAAGTTCCGTCGGCCACGGGACTCCTCTTTCAATAAAATGCATTTTTTATTTTATTTAGGTTCGTTCAAACATGTCAAACGTTGTATAACATAAATCTTTAGGGCCTTTTTCAACCAGAGCTCCAATAAGATTCAAGGGGGACGATTGCATTGTCTTTCTAAACGTTTCGAACGGGGAGGGTAGCCAGGGGCGCCGGCGTCATAATGGTGATGGCCCACTTTCCACAGCCTCTCATTCTGTCAGTTTTCACAGTAGGAGACTCAAACCACTTTGTAAAGACTGGGGACATCTAGTGGAAGCGATAGGAAGTGCTCAATGAACCATTGCTCACGGTGTGATTTATAGGCAAAGTGATGAAGTTGAGTCCGCAATTCAGAATTCCACATCCTGTTGCGATCGGTCTCGGGGTTTTGACTGCCATATGAGTTCTGTTATACTCACAGACACCATTCAAACAGTTTTAGAAACTTTAGGGTGTTTTCTATCCACAAGTATTAATTATACGCATATCCTAGCTTCTGAGTTTGAGTAGGAGGCCGTTTAAAATGGGCACAAATTCTTTTCAAAAATCGCTGTAGCGCCCCCTATCCTAGGCGACCGTCAAGAGGTTAAAAAAGTTGTATTAATAGGAGACAGAATGCGATCGGATCATCATCTAATTGGCCTTCACAGAATTTCCACGTGGACGGGGATATTGGAAATTTAACCTGTTAGGGCTAGGGGGCAGTATTGACACAGCCGGATAAAAAACGTACCCGATTTAATCTGGTTACTACTCCTGCCCAGTAACTAGAATATGCATATAATTATTGGCTTTGGATAGAAAAGCGTCCCACCTAGCCCATAGAGGTTAATCAAAGTTTACTGGAGGACAACTTATTTTTAACTAAGACAAAATAATTTATAACAGAATTGTTCCAGTATAATATAGGTTCAGGTTCATCCCTTATTGTTTGGGATACTTTTAAATGTACATTGAGGTCATTCAATTCAATATTCATCAATAATAAAAAAGCCGTTTCTGGCTAAAGAGACAAGACTAACAAGGGAAATACATGAACTAATAGTACAGTTAGATATCAATAAAAACAATACAACAGAGACACAAAATAAGTTAGAGGAAAAACAACAGCATGATGCTGCCACCACCATGCTTCACTGTAGGGATGGTGCCCGGTTTCCTCCAGACGTGACACTTGGCATTCAGGTCAAAGAGTTCAATATTGGTTTCATCAGACCAGAGAAACTAGTTTCTCATTGTCTGAGTCCTTTAGGTGCCTTTGGCAAACTCCAAGCGGGCTGTCATGTGCCTTTTACTGAGGAGAGGCTTTCGTCTGGCCACTTTACCATAAAGGCCTGATTGGTGGAGTCCTGCAGAGATGGTTGTCCTTCTGGAAGGTTGTCCAATTTTCACAGAAGAACTCTGCAGCTCTGTCAGAGTGACCATCGGGTTCTTGGCCACCTCCCTGACCAAGGCCTTTCTCCCCCAATTGCTCAGTTTGGCCAGGCGGCCAGCTCTAGGAAGAGCCTTGGTGGTTCCAAAGTTATTCTATTTAAGAATGATGGAGGCCACTGTGTTCCTGGGGACCTTCAATGCCGCAGACATTTTTTGGTACCCTTCGCCAGATCTGTGCCTCAACACAATCCTGTCTCAGAACTCTACGGACAATTCCTTCGACCTCATGGCTTTTTTTTTTGCTCTGATATGCACTGTCAACTGTGGGACCTTATATAGAAAGGAGTGTGCCTTTCAAAATTATGTCCATTTAATTGAATTTACCACAGGTGGACTCCAATCAAGTTGTAGAAACATCTCAAGGATAATCAACGGAAACAGGATGCGAATAAGCTCAATTTTGAGTCTCATTGCAAAGGGTCTGAATACTTATGTAAATAAGGTATTTCTGTTTTGAATTTTGTATAAAAAATATGATATTATGTGTAATTGAAAAAAATATTTCATCCATTTTAGAATAAGGCTGTAACGTAACAAAATGTGGCAAAAGGGAAGGGGTCTGAATACTTTCCGAATGCATTGTATGTCTCCTCTTCATCTATGTCTGGTGTTAGACAGTGATATTATGTTTGATAACGGAGCTCCGAGTCATCCATTGAAATTGCTAAGCAGTTTATTTTGAAGCAGTGTGCAATAGCGTCATCAGAAGCAGTTGATCAATGACATCCGAGGCTTTGTTTCATCGAAAAACCAGATGAGTGTTTTGGCATGGGATTCGTTACAAGACAAAAAGGCTACCCCCTGCTACGGCAGGTGTAACGTCATCATTTGGCTGTTCTAAATTCTTTTGACCAGCAGGTGCCACTAGTGTACACTGTGTTTATCAAAGCATTGAGTACTGAACCTATTGTCTGGAACAATTGCCTGGAAAGCCTCAATGCTTCAGGAAGGTTTGTTTCCCCATCACTAGCGTTGGCTACTTACTGATGGTGATGGGGAAACTAATCTTCCTGAAGCATCAAGTACAGTGTACACTAGTGGCAGCTGCTGGTCAAATGCATTTAGAACAGCCAAATTATTATAGACGATGTCGTAGCGCGTGTCCAGTGTTGCTTTTTTGTCTTCTACCTAAACCAATCAAGTGGTTGATCAACAAAACAAAGCTTTGGACGTCATTGATCACGTGCTTCTGATAAAGTGATACAAGCATTGGCACACTGCTTCGAAGTAAACGCATGCCTCAGAGCTCCGGTATCAAACATAACATCACTAGTTATTTCCTAGGTAGGTCTTCAGCCAGCATGGAACAAAAGGATGGGAAGGGTTGTTCAAAACTCTAACGCAGTTAGTGCTGCTGTGAAACACATCACAAGAGACATGCCAAACGGGAGATGTATAATAAAAAATTACATCATTAACCGTTTCCATCCAGTTTTTATTTGAGTAAAGTTATACGGTTTAAAAAAACAATCACGACAGCTGTGATGGAAACAGGACGTATCATATCGAAGTAAACTTGGAGTCACGCAATGATATGGTGTGTGGTCTTCCCACTATGACTCGGGAAACCATGCAGTTTATTAGGCTACAGATGAAATAAGTTATGGGCGGTGAAAGTGGACGGTGATCTTGATGCTCCTTTACAAAAAAAATGGAGGGTCTTTTTCTGGTGACATGATGATTGATGCTTGACTGCTGTTTGACAAATACAAAAAATTATCGCTTTTATCTATAATAATCTCATCATGTAGACCAGCCTTCCTGCACTGTATCTGCGAGCTGTTGGCTAGAGAGTACATGCCAAGACCAGAGTAGGCACATTTGCTATTTAACGCAGCAGTTTTTCTGATACAACTATCAGTAGAGTTGAAAATGCGATGGAAACACATTGAACTTTAGATTTTTATTTAAAATCATAAGAGATAAGCACATTTGGTATACACTACATCATCACGCACTGATTTTTTTTTTTACAACAAGTCAGTTTGGTGGAAACACGCCACTAGTGGGAAAAAGAGCATATTTTCTTTTTGCAGATTTTTGAATATTCTGATGCAATTTTAATGTTGTTTGACTTGCTTTGTGTATCACCACATTTTCTTGACATTATTTTACTGCAACACTGCTCACTGCATCCAAGTTTTTCTTGACATAGACATTTCAAAGTGCTGTCAGTTAAGGTGAGTTCATGAATATAAGTTCCATGCCCACAGCCTGTCTTTTCAAAGTTCTTGGTAGTTAGCCATAAAAGAAAAAGTATTGTTTATGAAATGTTGAGCATTTCTATCCCCAAAAATAGTATGCGTGATATTTTAGTCAAACAAAAGGCTATTTTCCATGGGAAGCAGAATGACCTTTCAGGACCTTGAATAATATATTGTAGCAGCAGCCAATAAGAATTTTGGAGGTGCGGCTTATTGGAGGCATGGCTTACATATCAATATTTTTGGCCACCGGTAGAGGTAATGTCATTCCTGTTCATCATATAAAATGTGTACACTACAAACTCTTTCATGATGTTAACATTGCTGATTACATATAGAGCCATGACAGTCTTCTGAATGCAATGACCTCAATATATAATAATACAGTGATAACTATTACAACATTGGGATTTAACATATGTCCTTGAGGACCTCACTGTCACGGGTGTCGTAAGGATTAGACCAAAACGCAGCGGGAATGTGTATACTCATCTTCTTTTTAATAGGCAGAAAGAAGAAAAACCGAAACATAACACACGTATACAAAAACAAAGACGATAACAGTCTTGTCAGGCACACAGCTAAACAAGAAACAACTACTCACAAAATCCCATAGAAAAACACCCCTCTTAAATAGGACCTTCAATTAGAAGCAACTAGGAGCAGCAGCTTCCAATTGAAGGTCAACCCAACAAACACCACATAGAAATAGACATACTAGACTAACATGAACATAACCCAACAAACCCCGAAACACTCTAAACAAACACCCCTCTTAAAACAGAACATAGCCCAACAAACCCCGAAACACTCTAAACAAACACACCCCTCTTAAATATGAACATAGCCCAACAAACCCCGAAACACTCTAAACAAACACCCCCTGCCACGTCCTGACCAAACTACAATAACAAATAACCCCTTATACTGGTCAGGACGTGACACCTCACACACATCTGTGAGCCTCTTTAAACAAAAAAAAAACAGAACAGATGAACAGGAATGCGGTTTACACTCACAGGTGGCCAAAAATTATTATATATACAAATAATAAGCCACACCTCCAATCTTCTGATACGCTGCTGCTACAATATATTATTAAAGGTCCCAAACAGTCATTCTGATTCCCATGTAAAATAGCCTTTTGAGTGACTAAAATATCACCCATTATATTGTTGGGGGATAGAAATGCTTCTATTTTTTTCTGAGCTCCCAGTTGTCTTGAAAGCACCATAATAACCCAGCATCAATAACCCAGCATCAACAACCCAACCTGGCTCTTTTTAGAGAAAACCCAACTAGATGACCTAATGCCTGCAACCCAGCAGTTGGATGATCCAAACAACCAAGCATTTTTAAGAGTGTAGGCTAGGTTTAAGATATGTAGCTAGCTAGTTACCTAAGCCAACACCCAGTGGTGTAAAGTGCTTAAGTAAAAATAATTGAAAGTACTACTTAAGTCATTTTTGAGGTATCTGTACTTTTGTGTTTAGTTTTTACTTCACTACATTCCTAAAGAAAATAATGTATTTTTTACTCCATACAATTTCCCTGACACCCTAAAGTACTAGTTACATTTTGAATGCTTAGCAGGACAGGAACATTGTCAAATTCACACACTTATCAAGAGAACATCCCTTGTCATCCCTACTGCCTCTGATCTGGCGGACTCACTAAACATAATTGCTTTCTTGAGGATACCCTAGGATAGGGGGCGCCACAGCGCATTTTGAAAAAAATTCATTCCCATTTTCAACGGCCTACTAATCAAACTGAGAAGCTAGGACATGCATATACTTATTATATATGGATAGACAACACCCTAAAGTTTCTAAAACTGTATGAATGGTGTCTGTGAGTATAACAGAACTCATATGGCAGTCAAAACCCCGAGACCGATTGAACCAGGAAGTGGAATTCTGAATTGTGGACTCGACTTCTCATCTTTCCCTATTAATCACACCGTTAACAATGGTTCAGTGAGCACTTCCTATTGCTTCCACTAGATGTCGCCAGTCTTTTCACAGTGGTTTGAGCCTTATACAGTCGAAACTCAGTGAATGAGACGCATTGGAAATTGGTCACAGGGGATGGGCCATCACCATTATGACGCCGGCGGCCCTGTCTACCCCCACCTTTGGAAACGTTTTAAAACACTCTACAACCGTCCCCGTCGAATCTGATTGGCTCTCTTGGTGTTACAGGCCCTGAAGATTAATGTTTTACAACGTTTGACATGTTTGAACGAACCTAAAGGCGGGAAAATCTCATTTTATCCGAAACTGCAGCCCTGCGCACGTCGGAGAATTTGGAGAGAGCCCTAGAACGCGCTACCAACAGCAGGCTAATGGAAATGAAGGATGGACTTTTTCGACCGAAAATACATCTGTTGTGGACCTGGGATTCCTGGAAGTGCTTACTGATGAAGACAACTAAAGGTAGGCGATTATTGACAATATTATACAAGATGAGATGTGACATGCGATTGTTCCAAGATGGCGCCGAGCTCGGTATATTAGCTCATTTTCTGAGTATCGCATCTCATTTTATCGCAAAGTGTGATTACCCAGTAAAGTTAATTTAAAATCTGGTATGACAGGTGTTCTCAAGAGATATTCATCTATAAATGTTAGATTGACAATATAAATTTAAAAAATCGTTTTCGAATAGTAATTTAGGGAATTGTAGCACTGTTTCCCGGGACGCATTTGAGGGGAAAATAGTTAGTCAACGTCAGACGCCGATGTAAAATGCTGTTTTTATATATAAATATGACCTTTATTGAACAAAAGAATGCATGCATTGTGTAACATGATGTCCTAGGTGTGTCATCTGATGAAGTTTGTTAAAGGTTAGTGCTGCATTTAGCTGTTTTTTGGGATGCAAGTGGTTGGTCGGAAAATGGCTATGTTGCTGCTTTTTACGATGGACTCATCTAACATAATCTAATGATTTGCTTTTCCTGTAAAACCTTTTTGAAATCGGACGACGTGGGTCAATTCAGGAGAGGTGTATCTATAAAACAAACAAAAAAATTATTATTTATTTTTTTTTTTTATTATTTTTTTTTTTTATGCTAATTGGCGATATGATTTTTCGCTGGATTTTGATCCCGCTGACGGGATGAGACGCTGAAGAGGTTTTAATTTGTAAAGATGTCTGACTGTTGGAGTGTACCCAGTAGATCAGTAAATAAAACAAAACAAGAAAATGGTGCCAACTGAAATGAGTTATACTTTGACTTTTGATACTTAAGTATATTTTTTGCAATTACATTTTATTTATTTATTTATTTTTTATTTATTTTATTTCACCTTTATTTAACCAGGTAGGCAAGTTGAGAACAAGTTCTCATTTACAATTGCGACCTGGCCAAGATAAAGCAAAGCAGTTCGACAACATACAAAAACACAGAGTTACACATGGAGTAAAACAACATACAATCAATGATGCAGTAGAAGAAGAAAAAATTATAAAATAAGACTATATACATTGTGAGCAAATGATGTGAGATAAGGGAGGTAAAGGCAAAAAAATGCCATGCCATTACTTTTGATACTTAAGTATATTTAAAACCAAATACTTTTAGACTTTCACTCAAGTACTATTCTACTGGGTGACTTTCACTTGAGTCATTTTCTATTAAGCTATCTTAACTTTTACTCAAGTATGACAATTGGGTACTTTTTCCACCACTGCCAACACCTAATAATTATCATCTTAAACAAATGTCATTATTATCACAATAAATGAAAAACAGGAGGCTACAGTCAAATAATATAACTGGCTTGACAGGGGGTTCTCAATTCTCTCCTTAGGGATCCCCAGCTGTTTCAGAGGTAGCTCACTTGATTCAACTTGTCAATGAACACAATAATAAAACTTATGGAATTTTAACAGTAATATCACTGACCAGAATACAAAAACCCTATATAGTTCTTTCAGATTGAGAAAGGTTCTGTAAAGAACCATAAAAAGGGTTCTATGTAGCCTCAAAAAGGGCTGTAACCATAACAGAACCCTTTTTTTGGTGCTATATAGAACTTTAGGAAAGGGTTCTTTAAAGCACCATCCAAGTTCCATTTAGAACCATATGAGTATGGTTCTTTATTGAACCTTCAAAAAAGGGTTATATATATAGCACCTACAAGTCAATGAACCCTTATCTGGTACTATTTTGAGAGAAACAAATTGTGTGTGTACTCATACAGTGCCTTGCGAAAGTATTCGGCCCCCTTGAACTTTTCGACCTTTTGCCACATTTCAGGCTTCAAACATAAAGATATAAAACTGTAATTTTTTGTGAAGAATCAACAACAAGTGGGACACAATCATGAACTGGAATGAAATTTATTGGATATTTCAAACTTTTTTAACAAATAAAAAACGGAAGAATTGGGCGTGCAAAATTATTATTTGAACATAACTATGGATTATTTTGAACCAAACCAACATTTGTTATTGAAGTAAAAGTCCTGGGAGTGCATTCTGACGAAGAACAGCAAAGGTAATACAATTTTTATTATAGTAAATCTGACTTTGGTGAGGGCTAAACTTGCCGGGTGTCTAAATAGCTAGCCCGTGATGCCTGGGCTATGTACTTAGAATATTGCAAAATGTGCTTTCACCAAAAAGCTATTTTAAAATCGGACATATCGAGTGCATAGAGGAGTTCTGTATCTATAATTCTTAAAATAATTGTTATGCTTTTTGTGAACGTTTATCGTGAGTAATTTAGTAAATTGTTAGCAAATTCCTCCGGAAGTTTGCGGGGGGTATGCTAGTTCTGAACGTCACATGCTAATGTAAAAACTGTTTTTTGATATAAATATGAACTTGATTGAACAAAACATGCATGTATTGTATAACATAATGTCCTAGGTGTGTCATCTGATGAAGATCATCAAAGGTTAGTGCTGCATTTAGCTGTCTTCTGGGTTTTTGTGACATTATATGCTAGCTTGAAAAATGGGTGTCTGATTATTTCTGGCTTGGTACTCTGCTGACATAATCTAATGTTTTGCTTTCCCTGTAAAGCCTTTTTGAAATCGGACAGTGTGGTTAGATAAAGGAGAGTCTTGTCTTTAAAATGCTGTGAAATAGTCATATGTTTGAAAAATGGAAGTTTTTGTATTTTTGAGGAATTTGTCATTCGCGCCACGCCTATCATTGGATATTGGAGCAGGTGTTCCGCTAGCGGAACGTCTAGATGTAAGAGGTTAAAATACATTTTTATGCCATTTTCTCGTAAAAAAGCGATAATATTCCGACCGGGAATCTGTGTTTTAGTACAAAGAGAGAGAAAATAAAAACATGGGGTCGCCTCGTGCACGCGCCTCAGTCTCACAGTACGCTGACCGACCACTATCCAAACGCGCTAATGTTTTTCAGCCAGGGGCTGCCTCGACATCATTCAGCTTTTTCCCGGGTTCTGAGAGCCTATGGGAGCTGTAGGAAGTGTCACGTTACAGCAAAGATCCTAAGTTTTCAATAAAAAGACCACTATTCAAACAGTTTTAGAAACTTTAGGGTGTTTTCTATCCAAAGCCAATAATTATATGCATATTCTACTTTCTGGGCAGTAGTAATAACCAGATTAAATTGGGTACGTTTTTTATCCGGCCGTGTAAATACTGCCCCCTAGCCCTAACAGGTTAAATCCCCTTGGATTGGTGAGGAATTAAAATGGTTGAGAGGGATTAGGCAAAAGTTACGTCAAATAAGTCTGATTTCACAATTTGCAGTTGTAACGGCCGTCGTCAGAATTAGACCAAGGTGCAGCAGAGGATGTGTTCATCATTAGAATTTTAATTAAAAAAGAGAACACTTTACAAAAACGAGACAAAAACGACCAGAAACAGTCCTGTCAGGAAACACACTTAACAGAAACAATTACCCACAAAACCCAAAGGAAAAACATGCTCCTTATGTGTGACTCCCAATCAGCAACAACAAACTTCAGCTGTGCCTGATTGGGAGCCACACACGGCCCAAAACAAAGAAATACAAAAACATAGAAAAAGGAACATAGAATGCCCACCCAATGTAACACCCTGGCCTAACCAAAATAAAGAACAAAAACCCCTCTCTATGGCCAGGGCGTAACAGCAGTATGCTTGCCTATCAGTTGTGCAGCCAAAAGCTCCCTTTACTGGCTCAAATAGCTGACTAATCAGCCTGGTACCAACCCTTAGTAAACTTTTGGGAAAAATTGTGTTTGACCAGATACAATGATAATTTACAGTAAACTTTCAGCACGCTTATAGGGAAGGACATTCAACAAGCATAGCATTTACACAAATGAATGATGATTAGCTGAGAGAAATTGATGATAAAAAGATTGTGGGGGCTGTTTTGTTAGACTTCAGTGCAGCTTTTGACATCATTGATCCTAGTCTGCTGCAGGAAAAACATATGTGTTATGGCTTTACACCCCCTGCTATATTGTGGATAAAGAGTTACCTGTCTAACAGAACACAGAGGGTGTTCTTTAATGGAAGCCTCTCCAACATAATCCAAGTAGAATTCCCCAGGGCAGCTGTCTAGGCACCTTACATTTTTCAATCTTTACGAACGACATACCACTTACTTTGAGTAGAGGCAGTGTGTCTATGTATGCAGATGACTAAACACTATACACGTCAGCTACTACAGCGACTGAAATGACTGCAACACTTAGCAAAGAGCTGCAGTTAATTTCAGAATGGGTGGCAAGGACTACATTAGTCCTAAATATTTCCAAAACTAAAAGCATTATATTTGGGACAAATCATTCACTAAACGTTAACTAATTTTTGCAATTAATAATGTGGAAATTGAGAAAGTTGAGGTGACTAAACTGCTTGGATTAACTATGGATTGTAAACTGTCATGGTTAAAACATACAACAGTAGCTAAAATGTCTGTCCATAATAAAGCGTTGCTCTACCTTCTTAACAGCACTATCAACAAGGCAGGTCCTACAGGCCCTAATTTTGCCACACCTGGAGTACTGTTCAGTCGTGTGGTCATGTGTCACAAAGAGGGACTTAGGAAAATTGCAATTGGCTCAGAACAGGGCTGGCTGGATGTACACAGAGAGCTAACATTAATAATATGCATGTCAATCTCTCCTGGCTCAAAGTATAGGAGAGATTGACTTCATCACTACTTGTATTTATGAGAGGTATTGACATGTTAAATGCACCGAGCTGCGTGTTTGAACTACTGGCACACAGTTCAGACCCCACAAGACATGCCACCAGAGGTTTCTTCACAGGCCCCAAGTCCAGAACAGACTATGGGAGGCGCACAGTACTACATATAGCCATGGCTACATGGAACTCTATCTCACATAAGGTAACTGATGCAAGCAGTAGAATCAGATTTAAAAAACAGATAATAAAACACCTTATGGAATAGTGAAGCAGCACATACATAGGCTGTGGAGAGCCGACACGGCGGTGAAACTTCCACCAGACCAGAGCAGTGTCCGGATACTGGGGTGGAAGAAAAAGTAGGTGGGCGTGGGTTCCCCAGTAGCTTATGTAGGTTTGCTACTTGCTTGCTAAGAGTAGCTACTTTGCTCCTGTAGTCCTCCGGAAGCAAGCAGTTGCTACATTGAAAGTCAGCGCTGTCCACATTGTCCCGGAACAGCAAAGTAAACGCAGCTCCTGCAATGCTGGAAATGTTCAATAGCGGCCTCCATTTAAGACTGCTGAGCCAGCTAGGCTAGCTTGGCTTTTGCGTCTCTCCCCCTATACGGAATCTGTCAGGATCCTCGGACAGATAGCAGCACTCACAGCAATTTAGCTCAACAGAGCCACAGGATTCAAAATACAATTAAAGTATATAAAAACACTGTCAGCTTTTAAACCAAGGTCTTTATTTCAGGTTTCAGCGTTCGACAGGTTTCAGTTTCGGCGTTCAACAGCGTTCAACAGCAACAAACATATGTCATGCTCTGATGACGTGTAACACTGGATCTATTGGACCTGGATCTATTGTACACCCAACCATTGTTGTAATGTTTTAAAATTGTATAACTGCCTTAATTTTGCTGAACCCCAGGAAGAGTAGCTGCTGCCTTGGCCGCAGCTAATGGGGATCCATAATAAATACAAATACAAATATAGGAAGGGGTCATTGTTTACAAGTTGCTAGCTATCCCGTAAAGCCATCGGCAAAAAACATATTTTCATCTTCTCCTGAGTCTGGCAGCGCAGCAAATCCAATTGTAAATCCAAGTGCTATGCACACGCCTGCAAAAAAATCCTTCCTTTGCTACAGTGAAACACTAAAGGTTCCTCCAAGAACCACTTAACTAACCAATCATGCAAATATGAACCCATTGACTGCAATGGTTCCTTGAGGAACTCCAGGGTACCTTGAGAATCTCCAGGATTACTCAAGTCACCCCTAATGGTTTGGATGCTAAACTGAATTGTGCTGCCCTATTTATAGATTTGTCAAAAGCTTTTGATACTGTTGATCATTCTATCTTATTGATTATGTTGTCTGTGTTAGGCCTTGGCACTGAAGCCTGTTTGTGGTTTCACAATTATCTTAGTGACAGAACCCAGGCTATTATGATAGACAAGGTTAAATCCACATTTCTTAAAGCGCTTAAAGGGGTACCCCAGGGTTCGTTTTTGGGGCCATTTCTGTTCACGTTGTATATAAATTATATTGGAAATACTGTTAGCACCTATAACATTCATCTCTACGCAGCTGACACAGTTATTCATTCATGTGGCTCTTCAGTGCTGCAGGCCATTCAAGACCTTCAGCATGGTTTTGACTCAATCCCAAAGTCACTTACTGATCTTAAATGATGTTAAATGCAAATAAAACAAAGTTTATGCTGTTCTCTGGGTCTTGTAATGTTGACCCTGAGGACTTGCGTATTTGCACTCCAATTGGAGCCCAAATTGAGCAAGTTTCTCACTATAAGTACTTGGGTATCTGGATTGATGACAAGTTGTCTTTTAAAACACACATTGAAAACTTGACAAAGCTAAGATCTATGATTGTTTTTTTTATATAGAAATAAATCCTGGCCCAGTTCTGAAAATAGAAGGAAGATTGTTCTCCGTGAAATTAGCTATACTGATATTATTTATGTGCACGTGGCAACCTCTGTTTTGGACCCAGTATTCCATTCAGCAATACTTTTTATCACTGGGAACAGTTTTAGGACTCTTATGCATGGAACAATACACATAATACCTTGCAATTAGATATTCGGTTGCCTTTCATGTTACATTTTTACATTTTAGTCATTTAGCAAACACTCTTATCCAGAGTGACTTACAGTAGTGAATGCATTCATTTCAAATCTTTTTTATTTTATTATACTGGCCCCCCGTGGGAATCGAACCCCCGTGGGAATCAAACACCATTGCAAACAAACACCATGCTCTACCAACTGAGCCACAGGGAGGCTACAGAATGTGATTGCTTTTCTTAAATATGTTTAATGTTGTGTATTATGTGTTTTATTTGTAATGTTTATGTAGGGCTGTTGTGTTTTATTTATGTATTCGGTTTTATTTGTAAACATATACAGGGCTCTCTGGTAAAATAGTTTTATCTCAATGTGACTCCCAGTTTAAATAAAGGTGAATAATAATTCTAAGAGTGTAGGGGAATTCCCTCTAAAATAAGGGCCGGGATTAATGGACTACTGTCTCTCCACTTCCATTTTGACCACCTGATCTTCCTTGTCTTCTAGGGTCATGGCAGTCTGACTTAAAGAGTAAGCCCTTATTAAAAAAGCATTACTCTAATAAAGAAGAGAAGTGAGTCAATAATGTCTCGGAATGGAGGGAGGATATTTCAGGAGTGTGTCTGGTGTCTGGTCTGCCACTGGGCAGCCATTCAGAAGAGACATAGAGATAGTGTGGAAGGGAGAGAGACAGCAGGGAGGGAGAATGAGAGAATAAGGAAAGGGAGAAAATATGCTGAGTGGTCTGGGTGAGGGTTCAGGGGCAGTCAGTGGGCAACGACTAATTAAACAATTTGAGAATGGAGGGAGGGATAAAGAGACAGAGAGATAGAGAGAGAAATTCAATGCCAATTCAAGATTTGCAGGACTGAGGAACTGGAAGAGAGGTGTGCATCCCTTAACAGAATTAAGAGGTTAAGAGGTTGTGATCGATTTGGGATCTAGGCATCGGTCTTCCTCCTACACCTCTCTATACAACAGATACAACCCCTCCTCTATAATATAATAGATTAGAAATCACTTTATTTTCCACAGAGTACACCACTTAGAGTACCTGTAGAGTGACGGGGGGGGACAATAGTTCCAAGGGGAACACACACACACACACACACACACACACACACACACACACACACACACACACACACACACACACACACACACACACACACACACACACACACACACGCACAAACAGCTTTGTTTTAACACACTCATCCTCCACATCCATAAATCAGCAGGGCCGGGTTGTTGACATGGACGAAGTGTGCCACAAGATCTATGCACTCGATAAACCCCTCCGATAGCACGCGCTATGATGAACCACCTCCGTAGTGACTGATTGCATCATGCCCTCGTAAATCACCCAGCGACACCCTCTCTGCCCCCTTCTCTTACCACCACTACCTTTCTATTTGTCTGTGTGTATGTGTGTGTTTGTGCTGCGTGCGTATGTGTATGGTGTATGTCTGGCTGTCTGCGTGCGTGTGCGTGTGTGTGCATCCATGCATGTATGTGTGTGTGTGTGCACGTCTATGTACACTCAGGGGTTAAATTGGGCCGGGTCCTCACGGGCACGAGACCCTGCACAATACTTAAGTATTGGACCCTTTTTTTAAATTTTCGCCCAAAATTACATACATGTATCCAAATCTAACTGCTGGTAGGTCAGGACCTGTAGCAAGGATATGCGTGTTCTTGACACCATTTGAAAGGAAACACTTTGAAGTTTGTAGAAATGTGAAATTAATGTAGGAGAATATAACACATTAGATCTGGTAAAAGATAATACAAAGAAAAAACATGCTTTTAAAAACAATTTTGTACCATTTTGTTTGAAATGCAAGAGAAAGGTCATAATGTATTATTCTAGCCCAGGTGCAGTTTAGATTTTGGCCACTAGATGGCAGCAGTGTATGTGCAACGTTTTAGACCGATCCAATGAACCATTGCATATCTGTTCAAAAGGGTGTATCAAGACTGCCCAAATGTGCTTCATTGGTTTATTAATTCATTTTAAGTTCATAATTGTGCACTCTCCTCAAACAATAACATGGTGTTATTTTACTGTAATAGCTACTGTAAATTGGACAGTTCCATTAGATTAACAAGAATTTAACCTTTCTGCCCATATCAGATATGTCTATGTCCTGGGAAATGTTCTTGTTACTTACAACCTCATGCTAATCACATTAGCCTATGTTAGAGACCATGCTTTTACAATGGAAAGTATAAGGGCATGCTGGAAACTAGCTCCCTGGATGCAATTCCTATGGCATCCACAGGGTGTCAGCAGTCTATGTTCAAGGTTTCAGGCTTGTAATTTCAAAAATGAAGAAGAAATATCAGTTTTAGTACAGGGACACAGTCTTGGAAATTCGTGTCTGCGCACGCCATGAAGACAGAACGCACCTGCTAAAATCAGTTTCCTATTGAACATACTTCTTTCCATAAGAAATATTAGTTTGATTACATTTTAGGGTATCTGAGGAGTAAATAGAAACATATTTTGACTTGTTGAAATAAAGTTTAGGGGGCGATTTTCAGATTCCTTTCTCTGCCCGTTGAACGAGTGGATTACTCAAATCGATGGCACCAACTAAACTGACTTTTTGGGATATAAAGAAGGATTTTATCTAACAAAATGACACTACATGTTATAGCTGGGACCCTTTGGATGACAAATCAGAGGAAGATTTTCAAAAAGTAAGTGAATATTTAACCTCTTACATCTAGACGTTCCGCTAGCGGAACACCTGCTCCAATATCCAATGATAGGCGTGGCGCGAATTACAAATTCCTCAAAAATACAAAAACTTCAATTTTTCAAACATATGACTATTTCACAGCATTTTAAAGACAAGACTCTCCTTTATCTAACCACACTGTCAGATTTCAAAAAGGCTTTACAGCGAAAGCAAAACATTAGATTATGTCAGCAGAGTACCCAGCCAGAAATAATCAGACACCCATTTTTCAAGCTAGCATATAATGTCACAAAAACCCAGAAGACAGCTAAATGCAGCACTAACCTTTGATGATCTTCATCAGATGACACACCTAGGACATTATGTTATACAATACATGCATGTTTTGTTCAATCAAGTTCATATTTATATCAAAAAACAGCTTTTTACATTAGCATGTGACATTCAGAACTAGCATACCCCCCGCAAACTTCCGGAGGAATTTGCTAACAATTTACTAAATTACTCACGATAAACGTTCACAAAAAGCATAACAATTATTTTAAGAATTATAGATACAGAACTCCTCTATGCACTCGATATGTCCGATTTTAAAATAGCTTTTCTAAATATTCCATTACCGTACTTCGAAGCATGTCAACCTCTGTTTAAAATCAATTTTTATGCCATTTTTCTCGTAGAAAAGCGATAATATTCCGACCCGGGAATCTCCTTTTCGGCAAACAGAGGAAAAAATCACAAAGACGGGGGCGGCCAGGTCACGCGCCTAAGCCCACAGTCCCTTGATCGGCCACTTGAGAAAGGCGATAATGTGTTTCAGCCTGGGGCTGGGATGACGACATTCTGTTTTTTCCCGGGCTCCGAGCGCCTATGGACGACGTAGGAAGTGTCACGTTAGAGCAGAGATCCTTTGTAAAAGATAGAGATGGCAAAGAAGTTCCAGAAATGGTCAGACAGGCCACTTCCTGTAAAGGAATCTCTCAGGTTTTGACCTGCCATTTGAGTTCTGTTATACTCACAGACACCATTCAAACAGTTTTAGAAACTTTAGGGTGTTTTCTATCCATATATAATAAGTATATGCATATTCTAGTTACTGGGTAGGATTAGTAACCAGATTAAATCGGGTACGTTTTTTATCCAGCCGTGAAAATACTGCCCCCTAGCCATAAGAGGTTAATCGCTATTTGTGAATTTATGAAACCTGTGCCGGTGGAAAAATATTTTGATGTGGGGCGCCGTCCTCAAACAATCGCATGGCATGCTTTCGCTGTAATAGCTACTGTAAATCGGAAAGTGCAATTAGATTAACAAGAATTTAACCGATATAAGACACGTACCTAAATGTTTAATATCCATAATTTGTATGATTATTTATTGCTAGCGGGACGCCTAGCCCTAAAAGGTTTTAAGGCCCTGCAACACAAGCGTCCTGTCCAGGGGATGTACTTGTACATCAAGCTGCCTCACGCTACAGAAACATTCTAGCTTGGACAAGGCTACTTACTTTTACTTCTGAACTGGTGTGGCTTATGTACTCACCGATCTGCTTGCCCTTCATGTGGTAGAAGAAAGAGATGCAGTAAGGGAGACGACCAGAGCCCTTGGGGCCCCTGGCAGCGGTCACGTTGTAGAGGGGGGACAAGAGACGGGCAGTGTCCCCCAGTACCCGGGGACGAGAGGCCTCAATGTACATATAGCAACCTAGACGGGTGGGAGAGGGGAGACAGAGGGTTGGGTTAGAGACAGTGGATTTGGTCCCTTTTATATGTGGGTTTATCTGTAAATCCTTGTGAATTCTGCATGCCACAAATAGGTATGACAGTTGTAAGTGCTATGAAATACATTAGTATATTGTCATCGGCCCTGTGTCAAAAGTTTCAAAAATATGTTAAGTAGATTTTAGGTCCTTTTTTGGATCACTACTGCTCAAAAGACCTGGGCCCATATTACCAAAGTGCCTAATAGTAGGAGTGCTGATCTAGGATCAGTATTGCCTTTTAAGCAATAACGAATAAAAGGGGGGACCTGATCCTAGATCAGAAATGTTGCAGCTCCACACTCGAAAATGAGAATAAAGGTTGCTTGTCATTACTCATCCATTCTGAAGATTCCCCACAACAAAATACCCTCCGAGGCTTTACATTAAGGTTGAACACTGACAGTTTTGTAGCTTCAATGAGGCTTAAAGACGTTTGTCAGTTTCTCAAGAGCCTATGCAAATCCCAATGTTGGAGTAACTACCACTATATAAAGAGGTCATTGCATTTTGGATGACTGTCATGGAGCTCCATGTAATCAGCAATGCTAATATTATATTAGCATGTGTAATATGTATAACATTCAAGGAAATGTTGTATTTGTAGTGTACAAACTTTATATGATGAACAGGAATGACATTAGGCCATGCCTCACATCTTCTGATATGCTGCTGCTACAATATATTATTAAAAATGTAAAAAATGTTACCCCTTCCATCACAAAAAGTTTCCTGTTTGAACATTTACACAGGCAGCCCAGTATACGCGTATTTTGAGAAAAGATATGCATCATGTCACAGGATTTCCTCGAAAAACCTGTTAAGAGGAGTTTCTCAAGAAACCTTTGTGACCTGGGAAGGTTCCCCCTTTATGGCAATTTTTATAACCTCAAAAGGTTATTCCAGGCTCCTTTACATCTAAGAGTGTAGCCTACCTTCTTTGGTGCCACTCCTGTCCATCTCTGGGCCGGTATTGGATGAACGCTTGGGGTTCTGGGTCAGGTGGTTCTGTCTTGTCCAATCAAAATTGTCGCCCCGGTCCTGGGAGAATCCGCAGATGTGCTTGTCCTCAAAGCCACAGACATGGTCTGTCAGAAAGAGAAATGTGAAATCGGACAGTGTGGTTAGATTAACGAGAGTCTTATCTTTAAAATGGTGTAAAATAGTCATATTTTTGAAAAATTGAAGTAATAGCATATCTAAGGATTTGAATAACGCGCCACAGGATTCAACTGGCTGTTGAGTAGGTGGGACGCAAGCGTCCCACCTAGCCCAGAGAGGTTAATCTAACCACACTGTCCGATTTCAAAAAGGCTTTACAACGAAAGCAAAACATTAGATTATGTCAGCAGAGTACCCAGCCAGAAATAATCAGACACCCATTTTTCAAGCTAGCATATAATGTCACATAAACCCAAACCACAGCTAAATGCAGCACTAACCTTTAATGATCTTCATCAGATGACAACCCTAGGACATTATGTTATACAATACATGCATGTTTTGTTCAATCAAGTTCATATTTATATCAAAAAACAGCTTTTTACATTAGCATGTCACGTTCAGAACTAGCATACCCCCCGCAAACTTCCGGGGAATTCACTAACAATTTACTAAATTACTCACGATAAACGTTCACAAAAAGCATAACAATTATTTTAAGAATTATAGATACAGACCTCCTCTATGCACTCGATATGTCCGATTTTAAAATAGCTTTTTGGTGAAAGCACATTTTGCAATATTCTAAGTACATAGCCCAGGCATCACGGGCTCGCTATTTAGACACCCGGCAAGTTTAGCACTCACCATAATCATATTTACTATTATTAAAGTTTCATTACCTTTTGTTGTCTTCGTCAGAATACACAGCCAGGACTGCTACTTCAATAACAAATGTTGGTTTGGTCCAAAATAATCCATCGTTATATCCGAATAGCGGCGTTTTGTTCGTGCGTTCCAGACACTATCCGAAATAGTAAAGAAGTGTCACGCGCTTGGCGCAATTCGTGACAATAAAATTCTAAGTATTCCATTACCGTACTTCGAAGCATGTCAACCGCTGTTTAAAATCAATTTTTACGACACTTTTCTCGTAGAAAAGCGATAATATTCCGACAGGGAATCTCCTTTTCGGCAAACAGAGGAAAAAATCCCAAAGGCGGGGGCGGTCGGGGTCACGCGCATAAGCTAGTGTCTCTTGATCGGCCACTTGAGAAAGGCGATAATGTGTTTCAGCCTGGGGCTGGAATGACGACATTCTGTTTTTTCCCGGGCTCTGAGAGCCTATGGACGACGTGGGAAGTGTCACGTTAGAGCAGAGATCCTTAGTAAATGATAGAGATGGAAAATAAGTTCAACAAATGGTCAGACAGGCCACTTCCTGTAAAGGAATCTCTCAGGTTTTGACCTGCCATTTGAGTTCTGTTATACTCACAGACACCATTCAAACAGTTTTAAAAAATTTAGGGTGTTTTCTATCCATATGTAATAAGTATATGCATATTCTAGTTACTGGGTAGGAGTGGTAACCAGATTAAATCGGGTATGTTTTTTATCCAGCCGTGTCAATGCTGCCCCCTAGCCCTAACAGGTTAAGCAGGAGAGGACTCTCTCTTTAACTTTAGTATCAACCAAAGGAATGTCTGTTCTCACCCAAAACTCTAACATCCAAAAAGTGAATAACATAATAATATTTGTAACATAATAATAATATGAATGTAATATTGTTTTTCATTTTGTGATGTCATTAAAAACTGAATGGATGAAATACTGTAACTTGAAAAGTATAGTTGAAGTCGGAAGTTCACATACACTTAGGTTGGAGTCATTAAAACTTGTTTTTCGACCACTCCAAAAATGTATTATTAATGTTGGGGATAGGGGGCAGTATTTACACGGCCGGATAAAAAACGTACCCGATTTAATCTGGTTACTACTCCTGCCCAGTAACTAGAATATGCATATAATTAGTATATTTGGATAGAAAACACTCTAAAGTTTACAAAACTGTTTGAATGGTGTCTGTGAGTATAACGGAACTCATATGGCAGTCAAAACCCTGAGACAAATCCTAACAGGAAGTGGAAATCTGATGTGTGGAATCACGTTCAAGCCTTTGCCATTAAAACGCACAGGGACTTATTAATCATTTACCACATCCTAAGGCTTCCACTAGATGTCAACAGTCTTTACAAAGTGGTTTGAGTCTTCTATGGTACAAACTGACCCAAAGAGAGGCTTGGGAAGTTGGTCACAGGGGGAGGGCCATTACTACTATGACGCGGGCACCCATGGGAACCCTTTTGTTCCGAAACGTTTAGTAAGACAATGCAATCGTCCGCCTTGAATATTATTGAAGCTCTGGTTGAAAAAGGCCCTAAAGATTTATGTTATACAACATTTGACATGTTTGAACAAACGTAAATGTATTTTTGTTGCACATTCGTGACGACAAGTCCAGCGCGCCTCGTACATTATGAGTAGCCTTCGGAACGCGCTAACAAGAAGGAACTATTGGGACATAAATTATTACATTTTTCAAACAAAACTACATTTGTTGTGGACCTGGGATTCCTGGAAGTGCCTTCTGATGAAGATAATCAAAGGTAAGGGAATATTTAAAATAGTATATTTGATTTTAGATGGTTCCAAGATGGCGCTAACATGTATCGCCTAGCCTATTTTTCTGAGCATACCACGTCGTTTATTGCAAAGTGTGATTTCCCAGTAAAGTTATTTTTAAATCTGGCAATGCGGTTGCATTCACGAGATGTTAATCTATAATTCTTTGAATGACAATATTAAATTTTAACAATGTTTTCGAATATTAATTTTGTAAATTGTAGCGCTGGTCCACCGGAAGCATTTGAGGGAAAATATTTTCTGAACGTCACGCGTCGATGTAAAATGCTGTTTTTATATATAAATATGAACTTTATCGAACAAAAAATGCATGTATTGTGTAACATGATATCCTAGGAGTGTCATCTGATGAAGATTGTCAAAGGTTAGTGCTGCATTTAGCTGTGTTTTGGGTATTTGTGATGAATGCTAGTTGCTTTGAAAATGGCAGTGTGATTTTTCTTGGCAGGGTACTCTCCTAACATAATCTAATGTTTTGCTTTTGCTGTAAAGCCTTTTTGAAATCGGACAACGTGGTTCGATTCAGGAGAGGTGTATCTATAAAATGGTGTAAAATAGTCATATGTTTAAGAAATTGAAGTTATAGCATTTATGAGGTATTTGTATTTCGCACGACGTGATTCCACTGGCTGTAGACTAGGGTGGGACGCAAGCGTCCCACGTTCCCAGACAGGTTAACCTGTTATGGCTAGGGGGCAGTATTTTCACGGCCGGATAAAAAACGTACCCGATTTAATCTGATTATTACTCCTGCCCAGAAACTAGAATATGCATATAATTATTAGCTTTGGATAGAAAACACTCCAAAGTTTCTAAAACTGTTTGAATGGTGTCTGTGAGTATAACAGAACTCATTTGGCAGGCCAAAACCTGAGAAGATTCCATGCAGGAAGTGCCCTGTCTGACAATTTCTTGCCCTTCTTGATTATCTCTATCCATTACAGGGGATCTCTGCTGTTACGTGACACGTCCTACGACTCCCATGGGCTCTCAGAAGGCGGCAAAAAGCTGAATCGTGGCTTTGCAGGCTCTGGCTGAAAAAAAGTAGCGCGTTTGGATAGTGGCTGGTTACAGTACTGTGAGACTCAGGCTCGTGCCCGAGTTGACCCCATGCTTTATTTTCTTTCGTCTTTTTACGTAAACGCAGATTCCCGGTTGGAATACTATCGCTTTATTATGAGAAAAATGGCATAAAAATTGATTTTAAACAGCAGTTGACATGCTTCGAAGTACGGTAATGGAATATTTAGAAATGTTTTGTCATGAAATGCGCCATGCTCGTGACCCTTATTTACATTTCGGATAGTGTCTTGAACGCACGAACAAAACGCCGTTATTTGGATATAACAATGGATTATTTTGAACCAAACCAACATTTCTTATTGAAGTAGCAGTCATGGGAGTGCATTCTGACGAAGAACACCAAAGGTAATCAAACTTTTCTAATAGTAAATCGGAGTTTGGTCTGGGCTAAACTTGGTGGGTGTTTAAATAGCTAGCCGTGATGACTGGGCTATCTACTCAGAATATTGTAAAATGTGCTTTCACCGAAAAGCTATTTTAAAATCAGACACCTCGATTGCACCAAGGAGTTCTGTATCTATAATTCTTAAAATAATTGTTTTGTTTTTTGTGAACGTTTATCGTGAGTAATTTAGTAAATTCACCGGAGGTTTGCGGGGGGTATGCTAGTTCTGAATGTCACATGCTAATGTAAAAGCTGGTTTTTGATATAAATATGAACTTGATTGAACAAAACATGCATGTATTGTATAACATAATGTCCTAGGTGTGTCATCTGATGAAGATCATCAAAGGTTAGTGCTGCATTTAGCTCTGGTTTTGTTTTTTGTGACATTATATGCTAGCTTAAAAAATGGGTGTCTGATTATTTCTGGCTGGGTACCCTGCTGACATAATCTAATGTTTTGCTTTCGCTGTAAAGCCTTTTTGAAATCGGACAGTGTGGTTAGATAAAGGAGAGTCTTGTCTTTAAAATGCTGGAAAATAGTCATATGTTTGAAAAATGGAAGTTTTTGTATTTTTGAGGAATTTGTAATTCGCGCCACGCCTATCATTGGATATTGGAGCAGGTGTTCCGCTAGCGGAACGTCTAGATGTAAGAGGTTAACCTGTTAGGGCTAGGGGGCAGTATTGACACGACTGGATAAAAAACGTACCCGATTTAATCTGGTTACGACTCCTGCCCAGTAACTAGAATATGCATATAATTATTGGCTTTGGATAGAAAACACTCCAAAGTTTCTAAAACTGTTTGAATGGTGTCTGTGAGTATAACAGAACTCAAATGGCAGGTCAAAACCTGAGAGATTCCTTTACAGGAAGTGGCCTGTCTGACCATTTATTGTCTTTCTTTGACATCTCATTCCATTACAAAGGATCTCTGCGGTAACGTGACACTTCCCACGGCTCCAATAGGCTCTCAGAGCCCGGGAAAAACCTGAATGTTGTCATTCCAGCCCCAGGCTGAAACACATTATCGCCTTTCTCAAGTGGCCGATCAAGGGACTGTGGGCTTAGACGCGTGCACTGGCCGCCCCCGTCTTTGTGTTTTTTCCTCTGTTTGCCGAAAAGGAGATTCCCGGTTGGAATATTATCACTTTTTTACGAGATAAATTGCATAAAAATTGATTTTAAACAGCGGTTGACATGCTTCGAAGTACGGTAATGGAATATTTAGAATTTTTTTGTCACGAAAGCGCCATGCGCGTGACCCTGATTTACCAATTCGGATAGTTTCTGGAACGCACGAACAAAACGCCGCTATTCGGATATAACGATGGATTATTTTGGACCAAACCAACATTTGTTATTGAAGTAGCAGTCCTGGGAGTGCATTCTGACGAAGACAACAAAAGGTAATCAAACTTTTGTAATAGTAAATCTGATTTTGGTGAAGGCTAAACTTGCCGGGTGTCTAAATAGCTAGCCTTGATGGCTGGGCTATGTACTTAGAATATTGCAAAATGTGCTTTCACCAAAAAGCTATTTTAAAATCGGACATATCGAGTGCATAGAGGAGTTCTGTATCTATAATTCTTAAAATAATTGTTATGCTTTTTGTGAACGTTTATCGTGAGTAATTTAGTAAATTGTTAGTAAATTCCCCGGAAGTTTGCGGGGGTATGCTAGTTCTGAACGTCACATGCTAATGTAAAAAGCTGTTTTTTGATATAAATATGAACTTGATTGAACAAAACATGCATGTATTGTATAACATAATGTCCTAGGGTTGTCATCTGATGAAGATCATCAAAGGTTAGTGCTGCATTTAGCTGTCTTCTGGGTTTTTGTGACATTATATGCTAGCTTGAAAAATGGGTGTCTGATTATTTCTGGCTGGGTACTCTCCTGACATAATCTAATGTTTTGCTTTCGTTGTAAAGCCTTTTTGAAATCGGACAGTGTGGTTAGATTAACGAGAGTCTTGTCTTTAAAATGGTGTAAAATAGCCATATGTTTGAGAAATTGAAGTAATAGCATTTCTAAGGTATTTGAAAATCGCGCCACGGGATTACACGCGCCACGGGAGTCCATATTATGGTAAAAAATAACTGCTCAAATAAGCAAAGAGAAACGACAGTCCATCATTGCTTTAAGACACGAAGGTAATTCAATACAGAACATTTCAAGAACTTTGAAAGTTTCTTCAAGTGCAGTCGCAAAAACCATCAAGCGCTATGATGAAACTGGCTCTCATGATGACCGCCACAGGAAAGGAAGACCCAGCGTTACCTCTGCTGCACAGGATAAATTCATTACAGTTACCAGCCTCAGCAATTGCAGAACAAATAAATTATTCACAGAGTTCAAGCAACAGACACATCTCAACATCAACTGTTCAGAGGAGACTGCGTGAATCAGGCCTTCATGGTTGAATTGCTGCAAAAGAAACCACTACTAAAGGACTCCAATAATAAGAAGAAGAGACTTGCTTGGGCCAATAAACACAAGCAATGGAGATTACGCCGGTGGAAATCTGTCCTTTGGTCTGAGTCCAAATGTGAGATTTTTGGCTAATCTATACTTACATATTTTCAAGTCCTATTCTTGAAGATCAAGGGGTATAACAAGGGGTATAATTGGAATGACTGGAATTCTGGAATTCTGATAGAGTTTGGTTTTCAATGTAAAGATAATTTAATTGTATTATTATATTATATGTAGTAGAAAGCAATCGGTTTGAAGAAGCCTACATAACCAACCCATAACATCCATATATGGCCAGCTATGATTTCAACTGCAAAAGATGTGGTTCAATTGATAACATACATTTTTGTCTTCTTCTAATGCCTCTTAAGGGGAAAGTAATCTAAAAGTAATTTAATTTAATAAGATTACGTTACTGAGTTTGGGTAACCCAAAAGTTACATTACTGATTATAATTTTGGACAGGTAACTTGTAACTGTGAGAGATTACATGTAGAAAGTAACCTACCCAACCCTGGTAGTTGCACACATTTTAAAATGTATTTAAATAATTGCCTAAATTAACAGAACAAAAAGGGCCTACTTGGCAACAGGGTTGGGGCCAATTCCATTTCAATTCCAGTCAATTCAGGAAGTATAATAATAATAATATAATTACAACTAAATACTTTTCAAATAAGAATATTTGGAATTGGAATTTGGTATACTTTCTGAATTGACTGGAATGAAAATGGAATTGAACCCAACCCTGTTTGGCCAGCTACGGATTAGTTATTATTATTAATGTCATTAGACACTAACTAAAGAGTGTCCATTTTGGCTCCAGGTGCAAGCCAGTCACCGGGTACTACTCACACTCTGTGTACTTGATGGTACGACTGACATAGTCTCCTGTGCTGTAGGTGGTGATCGGGGCCAGGCGGATTTCATAGGAGAGGGGGATCTTCAGGTCAGTCAGGATGTAGGACATGAGGCTGCCCTTCACCGGCTCCTTCGTGTTGATCTGCTTGGAGAACAGGTTCATCTGATTCATCTTTTCATTCTGCTTCATCAGGGGGAAACAGAGAGTGGGATAGAAAGAGGGGGGAGCGGGAGATGGTGAGAAATGGGACCCAACAGGTTTAACTCCCCTAACTGATATATATAGTCAAGCCGTTTGAAACTTACCTCCCAATAACATTTAAATGAATTGAATGGGATGAAAAAACACGTTCACATTACCAAGTACATCAATAGTGTAACCCTACTCTAGCATGCTGACTAGACCCGGGCACGTGCGTGCGTCCGCATGCACCATCGCACAAATGTTGATTTTGTCCATCCACACCAGATGTGATCTGGACACGCAGGTTGAAATATCAAAACGAACTCTGAACCAACTATATTCATTTGGGGACAGGTCGAAACACATGAAACACTCATGGCAATTTAGCTAGCTAGCTTGCTGTTGCTAGCTAATTTGTCATGGGATATAAACATTGCGTTGTTATTTTACCTGAAATGCACAAGGTCCTCTACTCCGACATTTAATCCACAGATAAAATAATAAACCTAGTTAGTTTCTAGTTATCGCTCCTCTTCTCATTATTTTTTGGACTTTATTTGGTGTTTGGCAACGAACTTTAAGATGCATGTAAGAGTATGTATTAGGCTATTTGAGAGAAGGTTTGAATCCCAATCAACCCATCCAATGTGAGTATATCTGTTATTGAAGTACAGTAGATCAATAAAGCTACAGTATTCTAGCAGTAGTCAAGCTGCTGATGCTGAAAAGCCTTGTTAGTACATAGCTCAAATTAGCTTTTAAATATCCTGTTTTTTTTCGACTTATAATAATATTAATATTAATATTTCACTTAATACAAAAACAGTTTTTGTATTAATTTCCGTGTTTTTTTCAGGAAAGTCTGATAATAGTGCAAGTCCTGACACTAAACATTATTACCGTGCATTATAACTATTTGAAAATGCATAAAACAACATGGCTGTCAATGGCAGCCTATAGTGGTTGGTTTTCAAAATGGTACAGCTCTTTAACTGTTTAAGCTACAGACACTAGACCAACTGCAAAAAAAGTCTTACAATTAAATAAATAAATCGTTTTTGAACTATAAAATGATTTAAAAGTGCATACATTTGCATAAAATGAATACATTTACCATAGTACCTAACGTCCCCCATGATGGTTTTCTGAATACAGTCACAGGTAAATGGCGTTGTTTGGTCCAACACGATAGCCGAGGGCCAGTCAGTCAATTAATTTACTTGTGACCGTATTCATGATACAGCACATGTGCCTTATTGCTTTAATAAAACTGTTACCAACATATTTAAAAAACAATGATTTACTTTAAGAAATTGATGTAAATTTACAGAAAAATATTTACAGATAGCTACTGTTATTCTATATTACAGTACAGTAATATGGGGGACTCAATGGCATTTCGCAACACTGTTGTAAAATGACAGAAGTTGCATTAATTTTACATTACCATTTTACAGTAAAGTACTGTACTACCTGTTTTGCTGTATATTTACAGCAGCATATTTACAGCAGCACAGTATTGCCAGTGTAACAAAATATATACTTGTGCATTGTGGGAAAATTTGGTGGGCGGAGAAAGACTCTGGCTCATTAACATATTTTGAGGCGTGCCTTGTAAGGGGCTATATTTGTTCTAGAGGTCGACCGATTATTCAACGCCGATAATTGGAAGACCAAAAAAAGCCGATACCGATTAATCAGCTTTTGTTTTTTACATGATTTATTTATTTGTAATAATGACAATAATGAACACTATTTTAACTTAATATAATACATCAATAAAATCAATTTAGCCTCAAATAAATAATGAAAAATGTTCAATTTGGTTTAAATAATGCATATACCTTTGACTATTGGATGTTCTTATAGGCACTTCAGTATTGCCAGTGTAACAGTATAGCTTCCATCCCTCTCCTCGCCCCGAACCAGGGACCCTCGGCACACAGACAACAGCCACCCTCGAAGCATCGTTACCCATCGCTCCACAAAAGCCGCGGCCCTTGCAGAGCGAGTTACGTCAACGATTGAAACGCTATTAAAGTCATAAACAGCTCAATGCTTGAAGCACAGGGAAGAGCTGCTGGCAAACGCACGAAAGTGCTGTTTGAATGAATGCTTACGAGCCTGCTGCTGCCTACGACCGCTCAGTCAGACTGCTCTATCAAATATCAAATCATAGACTTAATTATAACATAATAACACAGAGAAATACGAGCCTTAGGTCATTAATATGGTCAAATCCGGAAACTATAATTTCGAAAACAAAACGTTTATTCGTTCAGTAAAATACGGAACCGTTCCGTATTTTATCTAACGGGTGGCATCCATAAACCTAAATATTCCTGTTACATTGCACAAACTTCAATGTGAGGTCATAATTACGTAAAATTCTGTCAAATTAGTTCGCAACGAGCCAGGTGGCCCAAACTGTTGCATATACCCTGACTCTGCGTGCAATTAACGAAAGAGAAGTGACACGATTTCCCTAGTTTAATATTGCCTGCTAACCTGGATTTCTTTTAACTAAATATGCAGGTTTAAAAAAATATACCTCTGTGTATCGATTTTAAGAAAGGCATTGATGTTTATGGTTAGGTACATTCGTGCAACGATTGTGCTTTTTTTTGCAAATGCGCTTTTGTTAAGTCATCCCCCGTTTGGCAAAGTTGGTTTTCACACAGTTTGCAACGAGCCAGGCAGCACAAACTGCTGCATATAGCCTGACTTTGTTGCACAGAATGCAAGAGAAGTGACACAATTTCCCTGTTGGGGCTAGGGGGCAGTATTGAGAATTTTGAACAAAAATATGTGCCCATTTTTAACTGCCACCTACACCAACTCAGAAGCTAGGATATGCATATTATTACCAGATTTGGATAGAAAACACTCTGAATTTTCTAAAACTGTTTGAATGGTGTCTGTAAGTATAACAAAACTCATATGGCAGGCAAAAACCTGAGAAAACCTGAGAGAAAAAAAGAATTTTGTGCCTGTACTATTTTTTTTAATCATTGTTTAATAGATACCACAGTGAGAAAGGATTCATTTCGCAACTCCTACGGCTTCCACTAGATGTCAGCGATCTTTATAAAGTTGTTTGAAGCGTCTATGATCAACAGAGACCGGATGACAAGGAAGGGAAGTTGACCTCCCTGGGATGTCGTCACTTCCATTATTGCCTGCACCTGCTCAATCATGTGACGCGAGACAATTTTCAAAAACGTTTTTCTAGACACAGGAGCGGTCGGGTTGAAACATTACTGATGTTTCACGTTAAAAATGGCTCTAAAGATTGATGCTAAACAATGTTTGACATGTTTGAACGAACGTAAATAGATTATTTTTTAAACTTTTTAAACTTTTCGCCGTGACTTCCCACCCCCCGCCCGCGCTACTTTTGAGTAGCCACCGAAGCGCTAACAACATGGAACAACTTGGAGTTATTTGGACATCAATTATGAACTTTGTCAAAAGAAACCACATTTGTAGTGGACCTGGGATTCCTGGAAGTGCCAATGGATGAAGATAATCAAAGGTAAGGGATTATTGACGATAGTATTATTGATATTAGATGGTTACAAGATGATGCTAACCTATATAGCCTAGCCTATTGTTCTTAGCACAGCACCCGGTTTATTGCAACTTGTGATTTCCCAGTAAAGTTATTTTGAAATCTGGCAATACAGTAGCATTTAAGAAATGTTAAAATATAATTATTTGAATGACAATATTATAATTTACCAATGTTTTCGAATAGTAATTTTGTAAATTGTAACGTTGTTCACCGGAAGCATTTCAGAGAAGAAAAAAATCTGAATTTCACCGCTACTGTAAAATGCTGTTTTTGGATATAAATATGAACTTGATGGAACAAAAAATGCATGTATTGTATAACATAATGTCCTAGGAGTGTCATCTGATGGAGATTGCCAAAGGTTAGTGCATAATTTTAGCTGGTTTCTGCTTTTGGTGACGCCTGACCTTGAATTGAAAATGGATGTTTGTACTTTTGTGGCTATGTACTGTCCTAACATAATCTAACTTTATGCTTTTGCCGTAAAGCCTCTGAAAATCGAAATATGTGGTTGGAATAAGGACATGTTTATCTTTTAAATGGTGTAAAATAGTTGATTGTTTGAGAAATTGAAATTATTCGATTTTTGATGTTTTGAATTTCTAGCCTTGTTAGCAATCCCGTCTCGGGGTTCATTGCTAACCTGTAGCCCCAACAGGTTAAAAGAAATTCATGTTAGCAGGCAATATTAACTAAATATGCAGGTTTAAAAATATATACTTGTCTATTACATTTACATTTAAGTCATTTAGCAGACGCTCTTATCCAGAGCGACTTACAAAATGGTGCATTCACCTTATGATATCCAGTGGAACAACCACTTTACAATAGTGCATCTAAATATTTTAAGGGGGGGGTTTAGAAGGATTACTTTATCCTATCCTAGGTATTCCTTAAAGAGGTGGGGTTTCAGGTGTCTCCGGAAGGTGGTGATTGACTCCGCTGTCCTGGCGTCGTGAGGGAGCTTGTTCCACCATTGGGGTGCCAGAGCAGCGAACAGTTTTGACTGGGCTGAGCAGGAACTGTGCTTCCTCAGAGGTAGGGGGGCCAGCAGGCCAGTGGTGGATGAACGCAGTGCCCTTGTTTGGGTGTAGGGCCTGATCAGAGCCTGAAGGTATGGAGGTGCCGTTCCCTTCACAGCTCCGTAGGCAATCACCATGGTCTTGTAGCGGATGCGAGCTTCAACTGGAAGCCAGTGGAGAGAGCGGAGGACCGGGGTGACGTGAGAGAACTTGGGAAGGTTGAACACCAGACGGGCTGCGGCGTTCTGGATGAGTTGTAGGGGTTTAATGGCACAGGCAGGGAGCCCAGCCAACAGCGAGTTGCAGTAATCCAGACGGGAGATGACAAGTGCCTGGATTAGGACCTGCGCCGCTTTGTGTGTGAGGCAGGGTCGTACTCTGCGAATGTTGTAGAGCATGAACCTACAGGATCGGGTCACCGCCTTGATGTTAGTGGAGAACGACAGGGTGTTGTCCAGGATCACGCCAAGGTTCTTAGCACTCTGGGAGGAGGACACAAGGGAGTTGTCAACCGTGATGGCGAGATCATGGAACGGGCAGTCCTTCCCCGGGAGGAAGAGCAGCTCCGTCTTGCCGAGGTTCAGCTTGAGCTGGTGATCCGTCATCCACACTGATATGTCTGACAGACATGCAGAGATGCGATTCGCCGCCTGGTTATCAGAAGGGGGAAAGGAGAAGATAAATTGTGTGTCGTCTGCATAGCAATGATAGGAGAGACCATGTGAGGATATGACAGAGCCAAGTGACTTGGTGTATAGCGAGAATAGGAGAGGGCCTAGAACAGAGCTATTGATTTTAAGAAAGGCGTTGATGTTGATGGTTAGCAACACATTGTTGAAATCAGCCCCAATTAATCGGCCATTCCGATTAATTGGTCGACCTCTAATTTGTTCCACCTGTTTTATCTTAGTGACAGAACTCAGGCCATTGTGATTGATGAGGTTAAGTGAGAATTTCTTAATGTACATAAAGGTGGACACAGGAGTCAATGATGGTTCTCCAATTGATTGTGTCCCGCATATAAATACGTAGACAATTGGATTTACATGGATTTGACGTTCAAAAAACCTACAGTGCATTTGGAAAGTATTCAGACCCTTTTACTTTTTCACATTTTGTTAAATTACAACAGCAAAGGACCTTGTGAAGATGCTGGAGGAAACAGGTACAAAAGTATCTATATCCACAGTAAAATGAGTCCTATATCGACATAACCTGAAAGGCCGCTCAGCAAGGAAGAAGCCACTGCTCCAAAAAAACGCCAGACTACGGTTTGCAACTGCACATGGGGACAATGATCGTACTATTTTGAGAAATGTCCTCTCATCTGATAAAACAAAAATAGAACTGTTTGGCCATAATGACCATTGTTATGTTTAGAGGAAAAAGGGGGAGGCTTGCAGGGCCAAAGAACACCATCCCAACCGTGAAGCACGGGGGTGGCAGCATCATGTTGTGGGGGTGCTTTGCTTTTTTACTAGGATTAAATATTAGGAATTGTGAAAAACAGAGTTTAAATGTATTTGGCTGAGGTGTATGTCAACTTCCGACTTCAACTGTACATAGGTGTTCAGGCCCTTTACTCAGTAAAGGGCCTGAAGCACCTTTGGCAGCAATTACAGCCTCCCAAGTCATCTTGGGTATGGCGCTACAAGTGTCGGGGCTCCCGAGTGGCGGAGCGGTCTAAGGCACTGCATCTCAGTGCTAGAGGTGTCACTACAGACCCTGGTTTGATTCCATTGGGCGGAGCACAATTGGCCGAGCGTTGTCCGGATTAGGGTTTGGCTGGGGTAGGCCATCATTGTAAATAAGAATTTGTTCTAAACTGACTTGCCAAGTTAAATAAAGGTTAATAAAAAAATAAAAAAGCTTGGCACACCTATTGGGGAGATTCTTCTCTGCAGATCCTCTCAAGCTCTGTCATGTTAGATGAGAGTGTCGCTGCACAGCTATTTTCAGGTCTCTTCAGAGATGTTCGATCGGGTTCAAGTCCAAACTCTGGCTGGGCTTCTAAAGGACATTCAGAGACTTGTCCCGAAGTCACCACTGCGTTGTCTTGGCTATGTATTTGGGGTCATTGTCTTGTTGGAAGGTGAACGTTCGCCTCAGTCTGAGGTCCTGAGTACTCTGGATCAGGTTTTCATCAAAGATCTCTCTGTACTTTTCTCCGTTAATCTGTCCCTCGATCTGACTAGTCTCCCAGTCCCTGCAGCTGAAAAACATCCTCACAGCATGATGCTTCCACCACCATGTTTCACTGTAGGGATGGTGCTAGGTTTCCTCTAGACGTGACGCTTGGCATTCAGGCCAAAGAGTTAAATCTTGGTTTCATCAGACCAAAGAATCTTGTTGCTCATGGCCTGAGAGTAATTTAGGTGCCTTTTGGCAAACTCCAAGCAGGCTGTCATGTGCTTTTTACTGAGGAGTGGCTTCTGTCTGGCCACTCTACCATAAAGGCCTGATTGATGGAGTGCTGCAGAGATGGTTGTATTTCTGGATGGTTCCCCCATCTACACAGAGGAACTCTGGAGCTCTGTCAGAGTGAACATCGGGTTCTTTGTCACCTCACTGACCAAGGCACTTCTCCCCCGATTACTCAATTGTTCTAATATAATTTAACAATAAAGTACCGTTTTGCTGTATATTTACTGCAGCGTTCTGTAAGTTATGGTAATGGTGCCTTGTGGAAAAATGTTGTGGGAGGGAAAGAATCGTTGGCTCATTAACATATTTTCCGAGGCATGCCTTGTACGTGGCTATATTTGTTGCACTTGTTAGTGAGAATGCTGTACAAATTGAACTGATATGTGGTAGTAGTGCCCTAACTTTGGAGTACTTGGGAGTATGGCTAGACGGTGCACTGTCCTTCTCTCAGCACATATCAAAGTTGCAGGCTAAAGTTAAATCTAGACTTGGTTTCCTCTATCGTAATCGCTCCTCTTTCACCCCAGCTGCCAAACTAACCCTGATTCAGATGACCATCCTACCCATGCTAGATTATGGAGACATAATTTATAGATCGGCAGGTAAGGGTGCTCTCGAGCGGCTAGATGTTCTTTACCATTTGGCCATCAGATTTGCAACCAATGCTCCTTATAGGACACATCACTGCACTCTATACTCCTCTGTAAACTGGTCATCTCTGTATACCCAAGACCCACTGGTTGATGCTTATTTATAAAACCCTCTTAGGCCTTACTCCCCCTATCTGAGATATCTACTGCAGCCCTCATTCTCCACATACAACACCAGTTCTGCCAGTCACATTCTGTTAAAGGTCCCCAAAGCACACACACCCTGGGTCGCTTGTATTTTCAGTTCGCTGCAGCTAGCGACTGGAACGAGCTGCAACAAACACTCAAACTGGACAGTTTTATCTTAATCTCTTCATTCAAAGACTCAATCATGGACACTCTTACTGACAGTTGTGGCTGCTTTGTGTGATGTATTGTTGTCTCTACCTTCTTGCCCTTTGTGCTGTTGTCTGTGCCCAACAATGTTTGTACGATGTTTTGTGCTTCTACCATGTTGTGTTGCTACCATGTTGTTGTTATGTTGTGTTGCTACCATGCTGTGTTGTCATGTGTTGCTGCCTTGCTATGTTGTTGTCTTAGGTCTCTCTTTATGTAGTGTTGTGTTGTCTCTCTTGTTGTAATGTGTGTTTTGTCCTCTATTTCTATTGTATTTTTTTTTATTTCAATTACCCAGGCCCCGTCCCCGCAGGAGGGCTTTTGCCTTTTGGTAGGCCGTCATTGTAAATAAGATATTGTTAACTGACTTGCCTAGTTAAATAAAGGTTAAATTAAAAATTGTAAACAAATTTAAAAAACGATTTAATGTGTGTTGGGGACTGTTGAAAGTCATAGCAAGTCTTGAACCTTTACTGGTTGAGTGTTTTGACAAGTCCGTTTTGGCATGTTTTCTTTCCCCTGTAATCACAGCCAGATTGTAAACCTTTGTTTAGGCCCCTGAAAGTGCAAGTGATATAATATATATACTGCTCAAAAAATAAAGGGAACACTTAAACAACACATCCTAGATCTGAATGAAAGAAATAATCTTATTAAATACTTTTTTCTTTACATAGTTGAATGTGCTGACAACAAAATCACACAAAAATAATCAATGGAAATCCAATTTATCAACCCATGGAGGTCTGGATTTGGAGTCACACTCAAAATTAAAGTGAAAAACCACACTACAGGCTGATCCAACTTTGATGTAATGTCCTTAAAACAAGTCAAAATGAGGCTCAGTAGTGTGTGTGGCCTCCACGTGCCTGTATGACCTCCCTACAATGCCTAGGCATGCTCCTGATGAGGTGGCGGATGGTCTCCTGAGGGATCTCCTCCCAGACCTGGACTAAAGCATCTGCCAACTCCTGGACAGTCTGTGGTGCAACGTGGCGTTGGTGGATGGAGCGAGACATGATGTCCCAGATGTGCTCAATTGGATTCAGGTCTGGGGAACGGGCGGGCCAGTCCATAGCATCAATGCCTTCCTCTTGCAGGAACTGCTGACACACTCCAGCCACATGAGGTCTAGCATTGTCTTGCATTAGGAGGAACCCAGGGCCAACCGCAACAGCATATGGTCTCACAAGGGGTCTGAGGATCTCATCTCGGTACCTAATGGCAGTCAGGCTACCTCTGGCGAGCACATGGAGGGCTGTGCGGCCCCCCAAAGAAATGCCACCCCACACCATGACTGACCCACCCCCAAACCGGTCATGCTGGAGGATGTTGCAGGCAGCAGAACGTTCTCCACGGCGTCTCCAGACTCTGTCACGTCTGTCACGTGCTCAGTGTGAACCTGCTTTCATCTGTGAAGAGCACAGGGCGCCAGTGGCGAATTTGCCAATCTTGGTGTTCTCTGGCAAATGCCAAACGTCCTGCACGGTGTTGGGCTGTAAGCACAACCCCCACCTGTGGACGTCGGGCCCTCATACCACCCTCATGGAGTCTGTTTCTGACCGTTTGAGCAGACACATGCATATTTGTGGCCTGCTGGAGGTCATTTTGCAGGGCTCTGGCAGTGCTTCTCTTGCTCCTCCTTGCACAAAGGCGGAGGTAGCGGTCCTGCTGCTGGGTTGTTGCCCTCCTACGGCCTCCTCCACGTCTCCTGATGTACTGGCCTGTCTCCTGGTAGCGCCTCCATGCTCTGGACACTACGCTGACAGACACAGCAAACCTTCTTGCCACAGCTCGCATTGATGTGCCATCCTGGATGAGCTGCACTACCTGAGCCACTTGTGTGGGTTGTAGACTCCGTCTCATGCTACCACTAGAGTGAAAGCACCGCCAGCATTTAAAAGTGACCAAAACATCAGCCAGGAAGCATAGGAACTGAGAAGTGGTCTGCGGTCCCCACCTGCAGAACCACTCCTTTATTGTGGGTGTCTTGCTAATTGCCTATAATTTCCACCTGTTGTCGATTCCATTTGCACAACAGCATGTGACATTTATTGTCAATCAGTGTTGCTTCCTAAGTGGACAGTTTGATTTCACAGAAGTGTGATTGACTTGAAGTTACATTGTGTTGTTTAAGTGTTCCCTTTATTTTTTTGAGCAGTGTATATATATATATATATATGACACCAAATATGCTCTAATCTACACATATTTAGCAGCCAACCTCCTTGCACCAATGCCATGTAATTACAGTTATGATATTATGATCACAGTGGCATTTACTTTCTCACAGTAAATTAGGCTGATTTTACAGTGTTGTACTGTATCACTGCTCATATATTACAGTAACTTACAGGAAGATGGCAGTAAGTCACTATGAATATCACATTAACATTCTTGGCACTAGCCAGAGATGGGCAAAACTACATCAAAAAAGTATTTTGTTACAAAAATGAAACACCTTGAAGACCAACGTATTATTAACTACAACAACATTCTCAATAACGGTTACAGAAATGTTTTACTGGCTATGACGGTGATATGTTTTGTTTATCAACCTTAGATTAATGCACTGACAGTCATTCACTCTGGACAAGAGTGTCTGCTTAATTACCAATATGTTCATGTATAAATGAACACTTGCGAAGCACAATGCTTGGTATTATTAAAATCAGCTCCGCCCTCACACTATTCGTATTTTGACCAAATTAGGCCTTGTTTGGGGGGCGGCGCTATTAGAATAATACCCAGTAGTGTGGTTTGCAAGTGTTAATTTAAACGTTTACATTTTGGCCATTTAGCAGATGCTCTTACCCAGAGTGACACAGTCAGTGCATTAAACTTAGGTAGATAAACAAGAACATATAACAGTTATAGCAAGTAAAATTTTTACTGTTACCGAGAATGATGTTGTAGTTAACCTCTATGGGCTAGGTGGGACGCGTCCCACCTACTCAACAGCCAGTGTAATCCCGTGGCGCGATATTCAAATACCTCAAAAATGCAAAAACTTCAATTTTTCAAACATATGACTATTTTACACCATTTTAAAGACAAGACTCTCGTTAATCTAACCACACTGTCCGATTTCAAAAAGGCTTTACAACGAAAGCAAAACATTAGATTATGTCAGCAGAGTACCCAGCCAGAAATAATCAGACACCCATTTTTCAAGCTAGCATATAATGTCACATAAACCCAAACCACAGCTAAATGCAGCACTAACCTTTGATGATCTTCATCAGATGACAACCCTAGGACATTATGTTATACAATACATGCATGTTTTGTTCAATCAAGTTCATATTTATATCAAAAAACAGCTTTTTACATTAGCATGTGACGTTCAGAACTAGCATACCCACCGCAAACTTCCGGTGAATTTACTAAATTACTCATGTTAAACGTTCACAAAAAAAATAACAATTATTTTAAGAATTATAGATACAGAACTCCTTTATGCAATCGCGGTGTCAGATTTTAAAATAGTTTTTCGGCGAAAGCACATTTTGCAATATTCTGAGTAGATAGCTCGGCCATCACAGGCTAGCTAATTTGACACCCACCAAGTTTGGTGCTCACGAAACTCAGAATTACTATAAGAAAAATTGGATTACCTTTGCTGTTCTTCGTCAGAATCCACTCCCCGGACTTCTACTTCAACAACCAATGTTGTTTTGGTTCCAAATAATCCATAGTTATATTCAAATAGCTCTGTTTTGTTCGTGCGTTGAGGTCACTATCCGAAGGGTGACGCGCGAGCACATTTCGTGACAAAAAAATTATAAATATTCCATTACCGTACTTTGAAGCATGTCAAACGCTGTTTAAAATCCATTTTTATGCTATTTTTCTCGTAAAATAGCAATAATATTCCAACCGGGCGACGTTGTATTCATTCAAAGGCTGAAAGAAAAAAATGGAGTAGTCTCCTGGACGCGCATCTCCAGTGTCACTGTTCCCAGCCTGACCACTAACAAATACTCCTGCTGTTCTTCGCCCAGAGACAGCAGACACCCCATTACACTTTCTGGCGCCTTCTGAGAGCCAATGGAAGCCTTAGAAAATGTCACGTTACAGCACAGATGCTGTATTTTCGATAGAGATTCTACAGAAGGACAATAAATTGTCAGACAGGGCACTTCCTGTATGGAATCTTCTCAGGTTCTGGCCTGCCATATGAGTTCTGTTATACTCACAGACACCATTCAAACAGTTTTAGAAACTTTAGAGTGTTTTCTATCCATATCTACTAATTATATGCATATTCTAGTTTCTGGGCAGGAGTAGTAACCAGATTAAATCGGGTACGTTTTTTATCCGGCCGTGAAAATACTGCCCCCTATCCCAAACAGGTTAATTAGAACCATGAGGAAACTTTTAGAAAATGTTATGCTCAAGTACTGAAATTCCCAGCTAAGAAATATTCCCATCTCAGAACGTTATGTGCTAGCTGGGTATCCTGCACCATTTCCAGAAGATTATGGGAAGGTTGTGTGCAAAATAACCATTGGAAAACCATGCTGTCACCATGCTCTAAGAAACATATGGTTCTCAGAACATTGTGTGCTAGCTGGGCATCAACAACAATGCATGCTGTACACGTCCAAGCAGCAGAAGGAGTGTGCAAACTCATTCACGAAACTTATCCTAAAAACTAGCATGCAAGATGCTAATTCCGGTGTCTCCCAGCAGGTGCTTACTTAAGGAATGAGTTTTAAAGAGCATGGCATTTTGCTTTTCAGCTGCACAAAGCTAAGCTGACTAATCCAGCCCCCTTACTCCCTCTCTCCCTTTCTGGCCCCAATTGTGTGTTTGTGTGTGTGCGTTTATGTGTGAGAGTGTGTGTGTGTGCTTTTTTGCTTTGAATACTGCCAAGCTTGTATAATTCATCAAGATACTTCCTCTCTTCCCCTCTCCCTCTTTTTCCTTTTATTTCCCTCTCTTCCCCCATCTCCCTCTTTACTTCTCTCTCTCTTTCCTTCTCTTGCTGTGGGCTGATTACATTGTTTAACAGGGAAATTCGGAGGCCGTTGGGAAGAGTGAGAGAGAGTGAGAGAGAGAGAGATGCTAAGGGGGAACATTGTGATGTCCTGTCAACTGTCACATGTCCTGTCAACTGTCACACCTGAAATTTACAATTTTGGCCAATGGAAGAAGAAAGTAAGTGGTCAAACCAACGTTTCACATGCATGTTCAGAGTGTTTGTACCCATGGAGTACTTTAGACCACTAGCCTACGTGTTTGTACCCATGGAGTACTTTAGACTACTAGCCCACGTATCATTGATGGAAGACAACTTCAGGCCATTCCCAGTGAACAAACAACCACCACACAACGTTGCCTCAATGCCTTACACCGATGCTTAGAAAGACCACCTCAGGGCCGAGACATTAAAGCCGTATTTATGATTCACGTTCACAATGCAAAAACCCATCAAGTTCATTTATTAATTTTTTCCAGGTAAGTTGACTGAGAACACATTCTCATTTACAGCAACGACCTGGGGAATAGTTAAATGGGTGAGGAATGAGCCAATTTGAAGATGCAGATGATTACAGAAGGTGGCCAGGTTGGGAAGTTAACCAGGGTTACCACCCCTACTCTAACGATAAGTGCCATGGGATCTTTAGTGACCACAGATAGGACCCATTTAACATCCCAATCCCAAAGACCGCACCCTACACAGGGCAATGTTTTTTACAGAAGAGGAAAGAGTGCCTCCTACTGGCCCTCAAAACCCACTTCCAGCAGTATGTGGTCTCCCATCCAGGATCAACCCTGCTTAACTTCAAAGACAAGTAATTAGTGGAATGCAGGGTGGTATGCTGCTGGCTAATAATTAATTGTGGGGCTGAACACATCTGCATATTTTTGCTACACAACTATGCAGGATTGGCATTTTGCATCGCTACATAGGTATAGATTTTGCAACACATGCAATGTCATATCACCTTCAAGACAGGAAATACATTAACGTATAATACTCAAGATTAAATGTACATATAGGCCTAAACACTCTCAGATGTGTTTCCCATATTCCAACAACCAATAGTTAGGGGGGGTCATTTTTCATCACCGGCTTTAAGAGAAAGGGAGAAAGGAGAATAAAGAAAGGAGATCGGGAATATGAAGGGAGGATAGAGAGGAAGAGGAGAGAAAAGGAAAGGAGAATATTTAAAACCCTGTGCACATCCCTAGTGAGTGAGTGTCTGTGTGAGCGACTCACATTGCGAACATTGACCCAGTAGCCAATGATCCGGTCTGTAGCCGCGGGCTCACTCTGGGTCCACTGGAGGTTGTAGGAGAAGTTGTTGCCCTTCAGATTGCAGATGGGGTTGGGCGTGTCAAAGTAGAACTCAGCGTTGTATGGACGGGCTACGGTGTTGGTGGAGGGAGAGGTGAGGGAAAGGTGAGGGAGGGAGAGAGGGAGAAGGACAGGGGTAAGGAGAGAGGGGGGAGAGTTAGTTGGTTGGTTGGTTTGATACTTTTATCTATTGCGTATCAGATGGTCAGATTAAGATTGTACTTAATTTTCAGTCCTATATTTTACACAAAGCGAAACTCTCTTTTGTAGGTGTAGCCATAACCATAAGGCTGCTCCCACCTATCCAGCCTTTTTTCTGACCTGTCAACACCAAAGAAGTCGAGTCAAGGTGCTATTGTATGAAACCAGGAAACAAGGTAAAATCAATTTCCAGTAACCTTGGACAATTCCAGTTCAATTTAGCCCATTCAGGAAGTATACAGAAATTCCAATTTACATCCCAAATCGACTGAATTTAAATGGAATTGACCTCAACCCCACCAGAAACTCCAGCAGCTTCTGGTACTCACATGAGATGTTGAAGGTGCAGGTAGAAGAGCCCACGCCGTTGCTGACATGGCACTTGTACGTGCCGTTGTTGCTGGGGTCCAGTTTGAATTTCAGCTGCGGGTTCTCCTGTGGGTGTGGGGTCAGGGAGGTCAGGGGCTCGCCGTTTCGCGTCCAGCGGACGCTGGCAATGCGTGGCGGGTTGGACTTCTGAATGATGCAGCGCAAGGTCACAAACTGGTAGTTGGGCGAGCGAACGTCCTGGAAAACCGGGTCCAGGACTGGAGCATCTGAGTGTAGGGAGGAAAAATTGTGTTAATGATTTGGTTATGTATGCATTATAAACGTGTTATGATTTCCTTATGTAGGTACCCTTCAAATAAAGTGTCCCCATATAGTCTAGTAGTAGAAGCAGCTCCTCTCCTAGGTTTAAAGGAGAGAAATATCAATATTGTAAGATAGAGAGGGAGGGAGATGTATAAATCTTCTTAGGGCTAGGGTCTAGTTTCCTGAATTTCCGCCTGACTGACGTGCCCAAAGAAAACTGTCTGTTACTCAGGCCCAGAAGCCAGGATATGCATATAATTGATAGAAAACACTTTGACGTTTCTAAAACTGTTCAAATAATGTCTGAGACTATAACAGAATTGATATGGCAGGCGAGAATCCGAAGAAAATCCGACCAGAATTATAATTTTTATGGAATAATTATGGAAATCTATTGTTTCTATGTACATCCATCTCCCAGATTGCAATTCCTATGGCTTCCACTAGATGTCAACAGTCTTCATTCAAGGTTTAAGGCCTCTTTTTTGAAAAACTAACAAGTATTTGGAGTTTTTCTTAGGAGCCCACCTGAAGAAAATCAGTCTTTTCAGCGCGCGCTTACGAATTTTCCTTTCCTATTAAACATACTACTTTCCGTATGAAATACTATAGTTTATTTACATTTTACAGTACCTGAGGATTAACTAGAAATGTTGTTTGATTTGTTTGGACGAAGTTTAGTGGTAGCTTTTTGGACTTTTTCTGCATGTTGAACGAGTGGAAATCGATGGTGCCAACTAAACAGACATTTTGGGATATAAAGAAGGATTTATCGAACAAAACAAACATTCATGTTGTAGCTGGGACCATTGGGATTGCAAACAGAGGAAGATCTTCAAAGGTAAGTCATTTATTTAATCGCTATTTGTGATTTTGTGAAGCCTGTGCTGGTTGAAAAATATGTTGCTGTGGGGCGCTGTCCTCAGACAATCACATGGTGTGCTTTCATCGTAAAGCCTTTTTGAAATCTGACAACGCAGTTAGATTAACAAGAAGTTAAGCTTTTAAATTATATAAGATGTTCATGAATGTTTTATATTACAAATATTTATTTGAATTGGGCACCCTCCAATTTCACCGGATGTTGTCGGCAGGTGTCCCGCTAGCGGAACACCTAGCCCTAATTTAAGAAAGAGAGACAGAAAGAGAGGGTAGGGGAAGGTAGGTGAGCATTCACAGCAATGGTCCCAGCAACAAAATGAAAGGAGAAATCTTCTTGAATCATGATATGTCTTAAAAACTCTTAAGAATCAAACCCTTTTTTGAAATGTTTGCCTAAAATGACATACCCAAATCTAACTGCCTGTAGCTCAGGAACTGAATCAAGGATATGCATATTCTAGATACCATTTGAAAGGAAACACTTTGAAGTTTTTTGAAACGTGAAATTCATGTAGGAGAATATAACACATTAGATCTAGTAAAAGATAATACGAAGAAAAAAAACATGCGTTTCTTTGTTTGTTTTTTGTCCCATCATCTTTGAAATGCAAGAGAAAGGCCATATGTACTATTGAAGGTTAGGAGAAATTTAGATTTTGTCCACTAGATGGCAGCAGTGTATGTGCAAAGTTTTAGACTGAATCAATGAACCATTGCATTTCTGTTCAAAATATTGTATCAAGACTGCCCAAATGTGCCTAATTGGTTTATTAATACATTTTCGAGTTCATAACTGTGCACTCTCCTCAAATGATAGCATGGTATTTTTTCATTGTAATAGCTCCTATAAATTGGACAGTGCAGTTAGATTAATCAAGAATTTAAGCTTTCTGCCCATGTCAGACATGGTCTATATCCTGGGAAATTGTCTTTTCACTTATAACCTCATCCTAATCACATTAGCCTACGTTAGCTCAATCGTCACGTGGGGGGGGACAATGACCCCGTAGAGGTTATTAATGATAATAAATACATTTTGTGGGCTAAAACCCCAGCCTCACAACAGTGCACTGTAACAGAAAACTGTATATTATACAAAGTAATTTTTGGCATGATCAACAGTAAAATACTCTGAAACATTTTATTGCAGCATACTGGTTTAAATGATGGTGCATTGTGGGAAAAGGTTGTGGGCGGGGGAAAGAATTGCAGTATTTTCATTGGTACTGTAATTCCACCCCACAGAATATAGTTCCTTACAGTAATTTTGAAGCGCCAAAAACCTTTTGACCACTAGTGGGTGCATGTTATTGTTGTTTCTGGCTTATTAACATATTTTGAGGCATGCCTTGAAAGATGCTGTATTTGTTGCACCCGTGAGTTAGAATGCTGTACACATTTAACTCATATGTCATTATGGTGCCCCATCAATTGAAAATGTTCAGAGAACAAGTCTTAAACTTTAAATGTCATCTGTTTCAGGATACTAGGCACATGTTGTGGGTCACTACTTCACAGGAGAGCTGTTTGAATGTACACTTTTTTGGCAGAAATGCCTTCTCAAACGTGAACTTTCATGTGCCTTAATAACAAACTTCTATGCCATCTGTAAATATGAATAAATTGTTAAATTACGAGCCTAGTTGGTTACGCCACAGAAAAAGTCAGCAACCTTCCCACTAGCCATGTTTGGCTGAGATAATGAGTGGTCTGGACATGCAGATAGATGAGTTTGCATTGGTCTGCCATATAGCCGACTTCTGTCTATTTGAGCTGGTCAGTATGTGTAGGATAATCCTGTCTAACGCAGCTTTTTTATGTATCGCTTATTGAAACTTAACAAAAGACTTGAGTATGCAAGTATCCATTTCAATAGAACAAATGTATAGATGAGTAAGAATCTAGCTACAGTTTCAGATATTATATGTTTCTAATGTTGTCAGAAAGTTGTTTTCATAGCAAGTTAAATCTTACTCTTGGCTAGCTAGCTGACATTACGTTTATGGTCTGTGTGTAGTAATGTTATCTCAGAATGCCATTTCGTATTGCTAGTTATCAAGGCACAAGGAGAGACCCAGATGCAGACACAGGAGGCAGATGGTTGGAGTCTTACAATGTTTAATAATCTAAAGGGGTAGGCAAGAAAAATGGTCGTGCACAGGCAAAAAGGTCAAAACTAGAACAGATTCCAGGAGGTACAGAGTAGCAGACAGGCTCGTGGTCAAGGCAGGCAGAATGGTCAGGGAGGCCGGTACAGAGTCCAGAAACAGGCAATGGTCAAAACCGGGAGGGCTAGAAAAAGGAGAATATCAAAAAGAGTATGGGGAAAAACACTGGTTGACTTGACTAAACATACAAGACGAACTGGCACAGAGAGACAGGAAACACAGGGATAAATACACTGGGGAAAATAAGCGACACCTGTAGGGTGTGGAGACAATCACAGGAACAGGTGAAACAGATCAGGGCGTGACAATAGCCTAATGCTAGCTAGCTAACCAGCTAACATTGAACCTATTTGGTTAACTTTAACTAGCTATGACAATAGGTTTGTATTGCTAGCACTTTATGGATTAGGATTATGGTTCATTGTTTTGCTACACAAAAGACTCCACTTTGCCAGATGATTCCATGACCCATCAAGGTAGCCAGGTGTGTCTGACAGTGATTACGGCTATTTATTGTATAATAATGCTAAAATATTGTATCTGGAATATGTCTTTCAGCATTAGTAGAACACGCCTGAATCTCCTCCAGCAGTCATACAAGGAGAATGGTCTAATGCCTCCCATCAAAAAGAGAGCTGGCCCAAGCAAGCACAGGTTAAACCTGAAGCATGAGGACTTGCAGCGAGTGGTGAAATTCATCAAATCACATGCGCCGAATACAACAAGTGTAGACCTTACCGTGATATGCTTACTTACAAGCCCTTAACCAACAGTGCAGTTCAAGAAGAGTTAAGAAAAGATTTACCAAATAAACTACAGTAAAAAATTATAAAGACATACACAATAAAATAACAATAACGAGGCTATATACAGGGGGTACTGGTACCGAGTCAGTGTGCGGAGGTACAGGTTAGTTGAGGTAATTTGTACATGTAGGTAGGGGTGAAGTGACTATGTATAGATCATAAACAGTGAGTAGCAGCTGTGTACAAAACAAATGGAGGGGGGGGGGGGGTGTCAATGTAAATAGTCTGGTGGCCATTTGATTAATTGTTCAGCAGTCTTATGGCTTGGGGGTAGAAGCTGTTAAGGAGCCTTTTGGTCCTAGACTTGGAACTCTGGTTCCGCTTGCAGTGCTGTAGCAGAGAAAACAGTCTATGACTTGGGTGACTGGAGTCTCTGACAATTGTTTTCCTCTGACTTTCCATTTATATAAGTCCTGGATGGCAGGAAGCTTGGTCCCAGTGATGTACTGGGCCATATGCACTACGCTCTGTAGGGCCTAACGGTCAGATTTCGAGCAGTTGCCATAACAGGCGGTGGTGCAACCGGTCAGGATGCTCTCGATGGTGCAGCTGTATAATTTTTTGAGGATCTGGGGACCGATGCCATACATTTTCAGTCTCCTGAGGGGGAAAGGTTTTGTTGTGCCCTCGATTAATCGGCCAATTGTTTTATTTATTTATTTATTTGTAATAATGACAATTACAACAATACTGAATTAACACTTATTTAAACTTAATAAAATACATAAATAAAATCAATTTAGCCTCAAATAAATAATGAAACATGTTCAATTTGGTTTAAATAATGCAAAAACAAAGTGTTGGAGAAGAAAGTAAAAGTGCAATATGTGCCATGTAAAAAAGCTAACGTTTAAGTTCCTTGCTCAGAACATGAGAACATATGAAAGCTGGTGGTTCCTTTTAACATGAGTCTTCAATATTCCCAGGTAAGAAGTTTTAGGTTGTAGTTATTATAGGAATTATAGGACTATTTCTCTCTATACAATTTGTATTTCATATACCTTTGACTATTGGATGTTCTTATAGGCACTTTAGTATTGCCAGTGTAACAGTATAGCTTCCGTCCCTCTCCTCGCTCCTACCTGGGCTCGAACCAGGAAAACATCGACAACAGCCACCCTCGAAGCAGCATTACCCATGTAGAGCAAGGGGAACAACCACTCCCAAGTCTCAGAGCGAGTGACGTTTGAAACGCTATTAGCGCGCACCCGCTAACTAGCTAGCCATTTCACATGGGTTACACCAGCCTAATCTCGGGGGTTGATAGGCTTGAAGTCATAAACAGCGTAATGCTGGAAGAATTGCGAAGAGCTGCTGGCAAAACGCACAAAGGTGCTGTTTGAATGAATGCTTACGAGCCTGCTGCTGCCTACCGACTGCTCTATCAAATATCAAATCATAGACTTAATTATAACATAATAACACACAGAAATACAAGCCTTTGGTCATTAATATGGTCGAATCCGGAAACTATCATTTAGAAAACGAAACGTTTATTATTTCAATGAAATACAGAACCGTTCCGTATTTTATCTAACGGGTGGCATCCCTAAGTCTAAATATTCCTGTTACATTGCACAACCTTCAATGTTATGTCATAATTATGTCCAATTCTGGCAAATTAATTACGGCCTTTGTTAGGAATAAATGGACTTCACACAGTTCGCAATGAGCCAGGCAGCCCAAACTGCTGTATATACCCTGACTGCTTGCACGGAACGCAAGAGAAGTGACATAAATTCATGTTAGTAGGCAATATTAACAAAATATGCAGGTTTAAAAATATATACTTGTGTATTGATTTTAAAGAAAGGCATTGATGTTTATGGTTAGGTACATTGGTGCAACGACAGTGCTTTTTTCGCAAATGCGCTTGTTAAATCATCACCCTTTTGTCGAAGTAGGCTGTGATTCGATGAGAAATTAACAGGCACTGCATCGATTATATGCAACGCAGGACACGTTAGATAAACTAGTAATATCATCAACCATTTGTAGTTAACTAGTGATTATGTTAAGATTGATAGTTTTTTATAAGATAAGTTTAATGCTAGCTAGCAACTTAACTTGGCATCTTGTTGCCCTCGCGTAACAGGTAGTCAGCCTGCCATGCAGGCTCCTCGTGGAGTGCAATGTAAGGCAGGTGGTTAGAGCGTTGGACTAGTAACCGGAAGGTTGCAAAAACAAATCCCCGAATCCCCCCTGATCAAGGCAGTTAACCCCCGTTCCTAGGCCGTCATTGAAAATAAGAATATATTCTTAATCTGACTTGCCTAGTTAAATAAAGGTGTAATTATTATTATTTTTAAATAAATAAATAAATGAAATTGGCAAATCGGTGGCCAAAAATGCGGATTACCGATTGTTATGTAAACTTGAAATCGGCCTTAATTAATCGGCCATTCCGATTAATCGGTCGACCTCTAGTTTGGACCATGATAGTTCGTTGGTGATGTGCACACTAAGGAACTTGAAACTCTCCACTACAGCCCCGTCAATGTTAATGGGGGCCTGTTCGGTCCTCCTTTTCCTGTAGTCCACGATCAGCTCATTTGTTTTGATCACGTTGAGGGAGAGGTTGTTGTCTTGGCACCACACTGCCAGTTCTCTGACCACCTCCCAATAGCCTGTCTCATCGTTGTCGGTGATCAGGCCTACCACTGTTGTGTCATTAGCAAACCTAATGAGGGTGTTGGAGTCGTTCTTGGCCAAGCAGTCTTGGTGTGAGGCCCCCATGTTGATGATCAATCAGCATGGCAGATGTGTTGTTGCCTACCCTTACCACCTGGGGCGGTACGTCAGGAAATCCAGGATCCAGTTGCAGAGGGAGATGTTTAGTCCCAGGGTCCTTAGTTTTAATGATTCCAACCTAAGTGTATGTAAACTTCTGACTTCAACTGTAGATATACCTACTTCAAACCCTAGTTAACTAATAAAACATTGCCATAGCCTTTCTGTGCCACCAAATGTTTGCATACTACTGGTAAACTGAACAGGTTTAGCTAATACTGTAACATTATGGAACAATGTTGTTTAAATTAAACAAATGGTTAGCGGGAAGATGCAATATGGACACTTCTGTCCTGCAAAATTATGATGTGTCCGGGGTTGCCATGTCCATGGTTTTCGTGCAAATTGGTCTACTTTGAAAATTATGTCACTGGTGAAAATATATTGGTTGCGGGTTGCAGGTTTTTGGGCTACTTCTAAATTGCACTGTGGCCGCCAAGGCATTTAAAAAAAAATATGAATTTCACTGTTACCTGCTGCTGACTATCAGGCAGTGAGGCAGGTTGTTAGTGAGTCAGTGAGTGAGTAGTGGGGAGGGCGGAAGGGTGTGTTTGAGAGAGTGCTACAGCACAGATGTTCCATTATATTGACCAGATACTCCATTGGCCGCTGTAACAATGAAAATATATGTCTTCAAAAATGAAAGCCAGTCGGGAGGAGGCAAGATGGTTAAGGTACAAGTTAAAGTTAGGTTTAGGTAAGGTTTGGGTTAGGGTGGGGTTTAAGTTTAGGTCTTGGTTATGGACGTCCTAAGGATCCCTGATAACGCTAACAGTCACAACTCCAATATAAAGACATTTTCTCAACGTTGCCCGTGATATCACGTGTCCTACTTATATCAGTACACTCGTAACAACTTAAGCATTAAAAAATTTCAATTCGATCAAATAAACCTCAAGTAGCAAATAAGCCAAAACATTAATTGTTGACCACATTTCGACACTCTTATTGACCTCCATACAAAAAGTATTCACTTGGTGAACGAAAAGAACACCACCTTTGGGCGGAGTTATCCCTTTGTCTCTTCCTCTCTGGCTGGAGGCAGCATAGAGCCCTGCACAGGCATGCATTTTAAGCCCGAGCCCTACACATGACTGCGATGTTTAGGCCCTACCCTACCCTGCATGAAACCTGAAATCATAAATAACTTAATCCGTTAGTAAACACATAGCTGCTCCTCACTGTCTGTAACTCGAACACTCCCTGCGCGCAGGCAGCTCACTCTGCATGCACTCTGTTCATGGCGGCTGTGAGTGTCGCCGCTTGGGCTGCTCTGCCAGAGACATTAGAGAAAGGAATAAATAGGAATCCCATTGGGCAATGAATAGAGGAACATATAACACCCTACCCAGCAGACTGTCAATCAATCATGTTCACATTGTCATGCTGTGTCACGCAGTTACTAGGCTAATCGTCGCGCAATCCCTTCTCAAAGCCAGGATATGAGTCGAGAAATGTAACTATTTTCCACAAAAGTACATAATGTCATGATTCCAAAGCTATATAATATTACAGATATCAAGTTTATTATCTCACATCTTGGAAAAGATTTGTAATGTTATACTTCTTGTTTATGAAATTCATGCTGATGTTGAGTTTTTGAGCTGGTTCCCAATTGACTCCCATTCACTCTTTGAAGGAGAGGTCTCCTTGTCCCAGAATCGCTCAGATTGTACCACATGGCCCCTAGACGTAGCATGGGCAACGTACACATGGGAGTTAATACGATTCCAATATAATTTCCCATCTCCTCAAAAGTATCTCTGGCTCTGCTCAATGTATGAAGAAACATGAGAGAGGAGTTAGCTGTTAGCTACTTTTGGTCACTCTAATCTATGACGAAACTCAAGGAAAATATACATTTTTTGAATCTCTCTTGTCTTAAATTGTACGAGGTTTAAGCACTTCTGACACCATGTTATTATTTTAGATATGACTGTGCTGCGCAGCAGAGCACAAGCAAATGGCTCAGCTTCAAAATGTTAGTGATCAATTTAGTGATACCCGAGCCTGACCCGTACCCTACTCATTGATGAAAAAAACAGGCCCTACCCGGCCATAACCCAATGTATAATGTCGGGGCCCATTGGGCTTGGCTCGGGTAGCAGAGCTCTAAGGCAGTAGGCAGCTGAGTGAGTGAGAGGAGAGCAGCACCAGCACACGCGCACGTCATGACAAGTGATGTAAAGAACAATGAACTAACTAGCTAGCGACATACTTCTCCCTGATGTGGCAAGTCCTCTCTTGCTGTGAAATAAAAATTGGGATAGTTTTCAAGCCTTCTGGGCGGGTTTTTAGTGGCGCAGCTAAGAGCCAAGTGAATTGAATCACACAGGGTTGTGACACTTAACAATACTGTCTCCTAGTGTGTTTGCTGTTCATGCTCTCCCCATTAAGTAGACTGTATTTGGCTCCCGAGTGGCGCAGTGGTCTAAGGCACTGCATCTCAGTGCTAGAGGCGTCACTACAGACCCTGGTTCATTCCAGGCTGTATCAAAACCAGCCGTGACTGGGAGTCCCATAGGGCGGCACACAATTTGCCCATCGTTGTCCGGCTTAGGGGTAGGCTGTCATTGTAAATAAGACTTTGTTCTTAACTGACTTGCCTAGTTAATTAAAGGTTAACCTGTTGGAGATAGGGGGCAGTATTTGCACGGCCGGATAAAAAAAACTTACCCGATTTAATCTGGTTACTACTCCTGACCAGTAACTAGAATATGCATATACTTGTTTGATTTGGATAGAAAACACCCTAAAGTTTCTAAAACTGTTTGAATGGTGTCTGTGAGTATAACAGAACTCATATGGCAGGCCAAAACCTGAGAAGATTCCAAACAGGAAGCGCCCTCTCTGACCATTTCTTGGCCTTCTTTGTCATCTCTATCCAAAACAGAGGATCTCTGCTGTAACGTGACACTTTCTAAGGCTCCCATAGGCTCTCAGAAGGCGCCAGAACGTTGAATTATGACTCTGCAGTTACTGGCTGAAAAACAGTAGCGCATTTGGTAAGTGGTCGATCTGAGAACAATGAGACGGGTGCGCGTGTGCACGTGAAGAGTCCATTTTACTTTTTCAGTCTTTGAACGAAAACAACGACTCCCGGGCGGAATATTATCGCTATTTTACAAGAAAAATCGCATAAAAATTGATTTTAAACAGCGTTTGACATGCTTCGAAATACGGTAATGGAATATTTTGAATTTTTTTGTCACGATATGCGCCGGCGCGTCACCCTTCGGATAGTGTCTTGAACGCAAGAACAAAACGCCGCTATTTGGATATAACTATGGATTATTTTGAACCAAACCGACATTTGTTATTGAAGTAGAAGTCCTGGGAGTGCATTCTGACGAAGAACAGCAAAGGAAATCCAATTTTTCTAATAGTAAATCGGAGTTTGGTGAGTACCAAACTTGGTGGGTGTCAAAATAGCTAGCCTGTGATGGCCGGGCTATCTACTCAGAATATTGCAAAATGTGCTTTCACCGAAAAGCTATTTTAAAATGGGACACCGCGATTGCATAAAGGAGTTCTGTATCTATAATTCTTAAAATAATTGTTATGTTTTTTGTGAACGTTTATCGTGAGGAATTTAGTAAATTCACTGGAAGTGTTCGGTGGGAATGCTAGTTCTTAACGTCACATGCTAATGTAAAAAGCTGGTTTTTGATATAAATATGAACTTGATTGAACAAAACATGCATGTATTGTATAACATAATGTCCTAGGGTTGTCATCTGATGAAGATCATCAAAGGTTAGTGCTACATTTAGCTGTGGTTTGGGTTTATGTGACATTATATGCTAGCTTGAAAAATGGGTGTCTGATTATTTCTGGCTCGGTACTCTGCTGACATAATCTAATGTTTTGCTTTCGTTGTAAAGCCTTTTTGAAATCGGACAGTGTGGTTAGATTAACGAGAATCTTATCTTTTAAAATGGTGTAAAATAGTCATATTTTTGAAAAATTGAAGTAATAGCATATCTAAGGATTTGAATAACGCGCCACAGGATTCAACTGGCTGTTGAGTAGGTGGGACGCAAGCTTCCCACCTAGCCCATAGAGGTTAAAGGTTGTCCTGGAAGAAAACTTGCTTCCTTCTGCTCTGACAATGTTCCCCATCTCTGAGGATTGGTTTTTCCAGCAGGACAATGCTCCATGCCACACAGCCAGGTCAATCAAGGTGTGGATGGAGGACCACCAGATCAAGACCCTGTCATGGCCAGCCCAATCTCCAGAGCTGAACCCCATTGAAAACCTCAGGAATGTGATCAAGAGAAAGATGGATGGTCACAAGCCATCAAACAAAGCCGAGCTGAATTTTTGCGCCAGGAGTGGCATAAAGTAATTCAACATCAATGTGAAAGACTGGTGGAGAGCATGCCAAGACACATTAAAGCTGTTATTCCACCAAATATTGATTTCTGAACTCTTCCTAAGTTACAACATTAGTATTGTGTTGTTTAAAAATGAATATGAGCTTGTTTTCATTGCATTATTCGAGGTTTGACAACACTGCATCTTTTTTATTATTTTCACCAGTGTCACAGGGGTCGTGGAATGGAGACCAAGACGCAGCGTGGATAGTGCTCATTCTTAATTCTTTAATGAAAACACTTCAACGGCAAAACAAGAAAACGACCAACAACAGTCCCGTCAGGTTCTTACGACTAAAACGTAAAACAACTACCCACAAACCCCAAAGGAAAACGGGCCGCCTAATTATGGCTTCCAATCAGAGACAACGAAAGACACCTGCCTCTGATTGGAAACCATACCCGGCCAAACATGGAAAAACAATAGAAATAGAAAACTAGAACACTCCCACATAGAAACAGAAAACCCCAAAACCCACCCAAAACAACCCCCTGCCATGCCTTGACCATATTACTATGGCAAATTACCTCTTTACCTGGTCAGGACGTGACAACCAGTTGTCATTTTCTGCAAATAAAAGCTCTAAATGACAATATTTTTATTTGGAATTTGGGAGAAATGTTGTCTGTAGTTTAAAGAATAAAACAAAAAATTGAATTTTACCCAAACAGATACCTATAAATAGTAAAACCAGAGAAACTGCTAATTTTGCAGGGGCCTTTAATTTTTTCCCAGAGCTGTATATTTTATTTTATTTAACTAGGCAAGTCAGTTAAGAACAAATTCTTATTTACAATGACGGCCTACTCCGGCCAAACCCAGACGACGCTGGGCCAATTGTACGCCGCCCTATGGGACTTCCAATCACGGCCAGTTGTGATACAGCCTGGATTTGAACCAGGGTGGAAAGACAGACAGAGAGATGGACACACATGGAGGCAGACAGACACTCTCTCACAAACACAAACACAAATCCACACACAAACACACCCAGACATATCACTTAGTCCCCAGACATTTACAGTATGGTAGACAAGGGGTAGATTGATCTGCATTGAGTGCAAGGGAGAAAAGGTGGTTTGTGTGTGTGTGTAGTGAAAAGAGAAAGACGGATGACGGAGAGAGTGTAGTGTTAGAGTGAATGAGAGAGAGACTGGAGTTGATTGAGTCGGCTAGACAGAGCGAGGGAGGGAGGAAAAGCAAAAGGGACACAGAAGGGAGAGAGGTGACAAGGAAATAGACAAGAGTGAGAGAGCGATAGAGGGAGACAAAGAGTGAGATGCTGCCTAATTGATGATGAGAATAGAGAGGGAGGGCTAGGGAGTATAAAAGAAGGAAGAGGAGAAAAGGAGAGAAGGAGGGAGGAAGAGAGAAAGAGGGGGGTTTCCTTAATTATAAAGGAGCATCTTCCCCAGGTATCGATCAAAGATGCAAAATGAAGGGTACAAAAACAAATGAAGGGTACAAAAACAAACACAATAAACAAATAAATACAAAGCAGGAGGGAAGGAGGGAGGGAGGAAAGGAAGGGGGAATCGTTGGTTTCCAAAGTGCTGACTGCACCCTGGCAAAGGGGTTCTGCAACTTCTACCTCACTCTCTCATCCTCTCCCTGTTTTTCATTGTTTCCCTTCTCCCTCCTCTCCCTGGTTCTCTTTTCTCCTTCCATCTCTCTCTCTCTCTCTCTCTCTCTCTCTCTCTCTCTCTCTCTCTCTCTCTCTCTCTCTCTCTCTCTCTCTCTCTCTCTCTCTCTCTCTCTCTCTCTCTCCTTACCTCTCTTGATCACTAACTATCTTCATCTCTCAGTTTCACTTTCTCTTCCTCTGTCTCTCTCTAATCCCTCTCTCTTTCTGGCTCCAATAAATCATTGAAGTGGACTGGTGTCGCCCTTCCGCCCTGCCTGCATTAGCCAGTCTTGTAAATCTAGCAGTATCTTTCTTAGGATGTGGACAGACAGTGGATGTGGGTTGCGAGGGTTTGGAATAACAGCTCCATGTCATAGTAGTCTTTACTGAAGCTAGCATGCATTTGGGGCTAAGCTAGCTTCATTCGCTAAGCAAGCTAGTTTGGGCATATCCTTTACCATGAATCCCAAAAAACTTTAAGGCCCTGTCCACAAGGCACTTGTGGAGATCTGAGAGGATTGGATAAGTGTCTGCAACAACAACTCCATCTAACCTATCCATTGGCAATTTTAGCATGTAAATCTTGGTGGGGCAAATAAAACAAAAATAAAAAAATAATAATAATAATGTTCAGATGCATGCCAGCAAAGAAACTACACAACACAAGACTAAACAAAAAATGACTATAACGGTGATAACCGGTGCCCACAAACTGTTGGGGCCTACATAAAGCTGTCCCAACAGCAGAGTCCCAGCAGCAGTCCCAGCACCTTACCACTGCTACATCTGGCTATGAGCGAAGCCTTGTCTGGCAGCGAAACAGTTAATTCAGCCTCATTTACTGCCTTTAAAAAAACATAACTGATATGCCTGACTTGCTTAAACAAATGTGGTTTCTACTGACAATTGAGATGTTCAAACTATGGCATAAGGGGACAACAAGCGGATAAGAGGCAATCCGTAATTTCGATTAAGACATTAATGAGCGAGCTTGGACAGTCGTAGTCAATATAACTATTTGTTCAGCACTTTTGAAATTTACAGTGACAGAAGTCAGAACATGGGCTGTTCTTACAGTATTCTCCCTGTAGACCACATCAAAACAGTAGGATAAATAAAGGGGGCATATAAGCTGACAATGAAAGCTCATACAATATTCAGTGATTACATTTTTCTAAAACAGGCTATAGTCTACATTTGCGCCACCAAGTCAGAACAGTAGGCTAAATTATGAGGGGAAAAGGGACACAATTATTAGGGTGAGTCACATGGGCTACTAACAGCTTACTACACAACATACACTTAGTATTACTTTCTTAGCTACAGTATACTGGTCATATCTCCCTGGCATATTACATCATTTATGCAGTAGCATACAAGACATTTTTGGACTCACCTTGTTGTGCTCACTTCAACAGGACAGTGGCGCAGCGGTCCTTCGTGGTCAAATTTTGTCATCAAACTGTGTCATCAAAGGCTGGCATTCGATGGATTAATGGTGCTTTCAAGACAACTGGGAACTCAGAAAAAAGGTTGAATGATGATGACGTCAGAGATCTCAAGGTCGAAGCTCAAGAAAGAGGCCCGCGTTCCCAACTTCAAAACGTATTTTCCCAGTCGGTGGTAGTTTTTTTGGGAGTTCCCAGTTGTCTTGAACTCATTCAAGTCTGAGATTTCCCAGTTCCGAGTTTCCAGTTGTTTTGAGCACGGCAGAAGTCATGCTGGATTGATAGCATGGCCAATGTCCTTTTAAACTTGGAAAAGAGACCCTTAATCCCAGACTTGGACAACACACCCACTCCACTGAATAGCAGGAATTGCTTGCTTTGCAATGCTCGCAGTTAGCCACTGATTTTATCTGAACCACTCATTGAGGAATTTGCGATTTCCAACTTGTTGTGTAATGTTTATGTCCAATGGCCGATGAGTAACGATACGTATTATATATAATTTCTCTTCATTATTTCTCTTCATATGACAAGGAATGAGAAGGATTTGCCAGTAGATTGTTGACTTGATTCATGATGATGACTGCTAGCTTGCTAGCTAAGACTTTGAAAGTATGATGTTGACATGATCAGTCCAATCAAAGCATTCACGGACAACCAATCCATCAAAAGTAGAAATGAGTTGCATTTTTGACATGACCACATAGAGTTTCCTTTTTGTTTGGCCCCATGGTCAGGCCCTGACACAATTGAATACTCCTCTGTTCCTTATTCTTCAGCGGCTAAGGGTATAGTTGGCTGGACATCAAGGGGGCCATACTGCACATCACATTTCATGGGAAATACAGGCAACGGAACAAAAGCTGTAAACAATGTTATTTTTAAGAATGGATGTAAAGGGATATTACACAAAGCAATGTGCATTTCAGGGTTATTCTTTGAGACTCTATGTTTCTCTATGGCCAGGATTGTATTGTTCACCCCATCCACCGATTTAAATGATCTTATTTCACAGTTTACACAATAACACATTCTAAAGTGAACTGTATAGGATTTTGAGCAAAAGAGGACAAAGTTATTTTCAACAATGGCACAGCTCACATTGAAAATAAAACACACCAACACACCTTCAATGGCACCAATTTCAAAACTATAAAGGGTGAAGGTGTATTTTCATGAGCGTCAAGCAACATCACATACTATACAGTTAATGAATAGGTTCTCTGGCTTGCCTTGGTGATGGTGCCAAGAGAAGAGAAATCGTAATGAATTCTAAGGCTTTTAGGGTTTTGAACTTTATGAACGAGCCCGCTTCATAGTGGAAGCATTATTGAAGTGCAGCAGGCAAAATCACTCTTACTGCACACCACCAAGAATTCTAAATGTAACCAAGGGGAGTGTTTGTTAATAGCTTAGTCGCTAATTGCTCGCACAAACAATAAACACTTAGACGCGTTGGTTTCTGATACCATTTGTTAATTAGCAACGTTGTTGTGTATGTTAGTAACAGTGCATTCGACCCCATTTAAGGGTTATCGTTAGCTTACTATGGTCCAGTGTGAGTTTGAAATTGAATTGAGACAGTGACTGCAGTCCATTCTAATCTAATACTACTAGCTATCGATCTGAACAAATTGAGTTTTAATGTCAGAATATTGTTAGCTGGGTGAACTGACACAGGTCTTCAGGTCTCAGGCAACGTTACTCATTACATGTGTGGTTCTGAATTACCTCTGTTACAGTAACACAGCTTATTCAACTAATCAAAAATGTGAAGATACCTTGATTCATTCATTAGGTGTGTTACCACTGGACTGAACAAAACCCTGCAAACCATATAGGTCACCAGGACCAGGAGAAATACTTATCTTGGGAAATACTTCATTCTATTCAGAGCTCAATAAACAGACATCTCATGGAAAATGTAGTACTTTACTACTCACATTGTACATTCAGCTGAACCTGCGCTTGACGTGGCTTAATGTTGAGGCCATTGTATGGTGCCGTCTGGCAGCGGTAGGCCCCCATCAGGTCGCGGGTGACGTTGGTCAGGTGGAGGCGCCCGTCGCGTGTTTCCACCGCCCACTCACCCGTGGGCATGGCCAGGTCCTTGTCAGCGCGCGACCAGAGCACAGGTGGGCGGGGCTTGCCATCAACCAGGCACACCAGGTCGGTGGTGCCTCCCTCCCTCACGCTCACCACCTGGCCCCCTTCTGGCACCGTTAAAATCGGGGGAGTGACTGTGGGGGGAGAAAGGCGGAATGGTGTGAGAGGGCGTGTGAAGGGAGTGGGATGGGAGAGAGGGGGAGAGAGCGGGAGTGAGGGGGGAGATAGAGATGGAGACATAAAGAGAAGAGTGGAAGAAAGAGGAAGAGGGAGGAGTGGAGGGCAAGAAAATATTTTAGAAAGGGTTGCCCAAAAGAAAACCAGGGTTTATAGAAAGAAAAAAAAGAAAGATGAGGACAGCCGGATGAAGGGTGGAGGGGGAGAGCAAGTAAGGTTAAATGTTGACATTAGCAAGGCCATTTCTATTGGACATTAAAGTGGTTATATATACAGTTGACGTCGGAAGTTTACATACACTTAGGTTGGAGTCATTAAAACTCATTTTTCAACCACTCCACAAATTCCTTGTTAACAAACTATAGTTTTGGAAAATCAATAAGGACATCTACTTTGTGCATGACACAAGTCATTTTTTAAACAACCGTTTACAGACAGATTAATTCACTTATAATTCACTGTATCACAATTTCAGTGGGTCAGAAGTTTACATACACTAAGTTGACTGTGCCTTGAAACAACTTGTAAAATTCCAGAAAATTATGTCATGGTTTTAGAAGCTTATGATAGGCTAATTGACATAATTTGAGTCAATTGGAGGTGTACCTGTGGAAGTATTTCAAGGCCAACCTTCAAACTCAGTGCCTCTTTGCTTGACATCATGGGAAAATCAAAAGATATCAGACAAGACCTCAGAAAAACAATTGTAGACCTCCACCAGACTGGTTCATCCTTGGTAGCAATTTCCAAACGCCTGAAGGTACCACGTTCTTCTGCACAAACAATAGTACGCAAGTATAAACACCATGGGACCACGCAGCTGTCATACCGCTCAGAAAGGAGACGCGTGCTGTCTCCTAGAGATGAACGTACTTTGGTGCGAAAAGTGCAAATCAATCCCAGAACAACAGCAAATACGTTCATCTCTGGGAGACAGAATGCGTCTCCTTCCTGAGCGATATGACGGCTGCGTGGTCCCATGGTGTTTATACTTGCGTACTATTGTTTGTACAGATGAACGTGGTACCTTCAGACATTTGGAAATTGCTCCCAAGGATGAACCAGACTTGTGGACGTCTACATTTTTTTCTGAGATCTTGGCTGATTTGGAGTGGTTGAAAAACGAGTTTTAATGAGTATATCAACTGTTCAGTGGAGACTGTGAATCAGGCCTTCATGGTCGAATTGCTGCAAAGAAACCACTACTAAAGGACACCAATAATAAGAGACTTGTGTGGGCCAAGAAACACGAGCAATGGACATTAGCTCAGTGGAAATCTGTCCTTTGGTCTGATGAGTCCAAATTTGAGATTCTTGGGTTCAACGGCTGTGTCTTTGTGAGACGCACAGTAGTTGAACGGATGATCTCCGCATGTGTGGTTCCCACCGTGAAGCATGGAGGAGAAGATGTCATGGTGTGGGGGTGCTTTGCTGGTGACAGTCTATGATTTATTTAGAATTCAAGGCATACTTAAACAGCATGGCTACCATAACATTCTGCAGCGATATGCCATCCCATCTGGTTTACGCCTAGTGGGACTATCATTTGATTTTCAACAGGACAATGACCCAACACACCCCCAGGCTATGTGAGGGCTATTTTGTGCCGCATCAGATGACCTGGCCTCCACAATCACCCAACCTCAACCCAATTGAGATGGTTTGGGTTGGGTTGGACTGCAGAGTGAAAGAAAAGCAGCCAACAAGTGCTCAGCATATGTGGGAACTCCTTCAAGACCGTTGGAAAAGTATTCCATGTGAAGCTGGTTGAGAGAATGCCAAGAGTGTGCAAAGCTGTCATCAAGGCAAAGGGTGGCTACTTTGAAGAACCTTAAATCTTAAATTAAATGTTTTACTTTATAAAGCCCTTTCACTAAAAGTCCCAGTGTACCTTTTATTGGTCAACTTTAGATATATGACGTACCACACCCAGTCTCAGGGATGGCTAACTTCCTTTGGTCTCCACTGAGTTTGGTAAATCAACTTTTAGTTTTCTTCAAAATGTTCTTCAATTTGATGTTCTGGTGCCTCCAGGGTAATTCAGACAGCTGATTGAGGACATTATTACTGATGAATGTGTTCTTTCTGCTTGCATTTTGTATATATATTTTGATGTGTGTATTTTCTGTAATTCATCTGTAAAAGAGACCTTGGTCTCAGTATGATTCCCTGATCAAATAAATAAAATGATCCCTACTGATAAGGTTGTAATTGTCATAAACTGATTTGTTGTCATCTTTTGGTTGAAAAGGTGAAAGGTCAGTGGTGAAACGTCACTACTCGGCAACTCGGGAAACAACATTCTCTCTGCGTTTCCCACTTGTAATTCCGACTTGGATGGTAAAGTGAAATTTCCCACTGGGAACTAGGAGCTTCCAATAACTCTGATAGCACGTGAACATGGCAACAGAACAAAGGAACATTTCACTCACCGCTGTTCTGGGTGATGTTGACATCCACCCTCAGCTCGGGCACTGTGCTCCCGGGAAAGTTGGCCACGCAGCTGTAGGTGGCCTGGTCGCGGAACTTCATGTCGACGATCTCCAGACTGCTAGTACCAGGCGCCATGTCTGGGTCGCTGTGCAGCACAATCAGGCTGTCCGAGTTGTAGATGAGCACCTCGTTCTGGTACCACATGTAGTTCACCTAATAGTATAATAATATAGCAAGATGTTATTTAATTGTGTTTATATATATATATATATATACACACACACAGTACCAGTCAAAAGTTTGGAAACACATACTCATTCAAGGTTTTTTCTTTATGTTTACAATTTTTTACATTGTAGAATAATAGTGAAGACATCAACACTATGAAATAACACATATGGAATCATGAAGTAACCAAAAAAGTGTTAACTTCACTAGGGTAGGGGGGCAGTATTTTCACGCCCGGATGAAAAACGTACCCAAATTAAACGGCCTACTACTCGGGCCCAGGAACTGGAATATGCATTTGGATAGAAAACACTCTAAAGTTTCTAAAACTGTTTGAATGATGTCTGTGAGTATAACAGAACTCATATGGCAGGCAAAATCCTGAGAAAAATCTAAGCAGGAAGTGAGAATTCTGGTGCTTGTAGTCCTTTCAAGTCATTGCCAATCGAACACAAGGTGAGTTAGGGTTCATTTTGCTGTTGAAGCGTCTACGATGAACAGAGACCGAATGAGAAGCCTGGGAAGTTTGTCACCCAGAGAATGACATCACTTCTTGGTGCACGTTCATGAGGATGGATCCTCCCGTTCCAAAAACTTTTTCAAGACACAGGAACTGTTCGGTTGAAATATTACTGAATCTTCACGTTCTGAAGGCCCTAAAGATTGATGTTTTACAACGTTTGACATGTTTGAATGAACGTAAATACAACTTTTTTTAACTTTTCGTCACGACATCGTCCTCGCGCTTTCTACATTTGAAGTAGCTTACTGAACGCGAGAACAACAAGGAGTTATTTGGACATAAATTATGGACTTTATTGAACAAAACAACATTTGTTGTGGACCTAGGATTCCTGGAAGTGCCTTCTGATGAAGATCATCAAAGGTAAGAGAATATTTCTAATGCAAATTATGATTTTAGATGACTCCAAGATGGCGGCTATCTGTATAGCCTAGTGTATTTTTCTGAGCTCAGTACTCAGATTATTGCAAAGAGTGCTTTCCTCATGAAGCTTTTTTGAAATCTTTCATAGCGTTTGCATAAAGGAGATATTCATCTATAATTCTTTGAATGACAGTTTAATTTTGTATCAACGTTTATGACAAGTATTTTTGTAAATTGTGGCGCTGAATCACCGGCAGTATTTGAGGGAAAATATTTTCTGAACGTCACGCGCCGATGTAAAATGCTGTTTTTATATATAAATATGAACTTTATCGAACAAAAAAATGCATGTATTGTATAACATAATGTCCTAGGAGTGTCATCTGATGAAGATCGTCAAAGGTTAGTGCTTCATTTAGCTGTGTTTTGGGTATTTGTGATGCATGCTAGTTGCTTAGAAAATGGCTGTGTGGTTATTGTGTCGATGTACTCTCCTAACATAATCTAATGTTTTGCTTTCGCTATAAAGCCTTTTGGAAATCGGACAACGTGGTTCGATTCAGAAGTGTATCTATAAAATGGTGTAAAATAGTCGTTTGTTGGAGAACTTTGAATTATGTCATTTTGTGGTTTTAAATTTGGCGCTCTGATTTCTCACTGGCTGTTGAATAGTGTGGGACGATTTCGTCCCACATACCTGAGAGAGGTTAAACAAATCAAAATATATTTTATATTTGAGATTCTTCAAAGTAGCCACCCTTTACCTTGATGACAGCTTTGCATACTCTTGGCATTCTCTAAACTAGTTTCATGAGGTAGTCACCTGGAATGCATTTCAATTAATGTGTTTGTAAGGACTGACGTCGGACAGGAGAAGCAGGTACGGGGAGTCAAACATTTATTCAGGAACGGACAAAGAACACGACAGGAACAAATCAAATCAAATCAATGATATTTGTCACATACACATGGTTAGCAGATGTTAATGTGAGTGTAGCGGAATGCTTGTGCTTCTAGTTCCGACCATGCAGTAATATCTAACAAGTAATATAACCTAACAATTTCACAACAACTACCTTACACATACAAGTGTAAAGGAATGAATACGAATAAGTACATAAACATATATGAATGAGTGATGCCCGAACGGCATAGGCAAGATGCAGTATTACATTACATTTACATTTAAGTCATTTAGCAGACGCTCTTATCCAGAGCGACTTACAAATTGGTGCATTCACCTTATGATATCCAGTGGAACAACCACTTTACAATAGTGCATCTAAATCTTTTAAGGGGGGGGGGGGGGTTAGAAGGATTACTTTATCCTATCCTAGGTATTCCTTAAGCTTCAGGTGTCTATGCAGTAGATGATATAGAGTACAGTATATACATATGAGATGAGTAATGTAGGGTATGAAAACATTATATGAAGTGGCATTGTTTAAAGTGGCTAGTGATACATTTAATTACATCAAGATGCAGTAGATGGTATAGCGTACAGTATATACATATGAGATGAGTAATGTAGGGTATGTAAGCATTATATAAAGTGGTTAGTGATACATTGATTACATTAATTTTTCCATTATTAAAGTGGCTGGAGTTGAGTCAGTATGTTGGCAGCAGCCACTCAATGTTAGTGATGGCTGTTTAACAGACTGATGGCCTTGAGATAGAAGCTGTTTTTCAGACTCTCGGTCCCCGCGTTGATGCACCTGTACTGACCTCGCCTTCTGGATGATAGCGGGGTGAACAGGCAGGGGCTCGGGTGGTTGTTGTCCCTGATGATCTTTTTGGCCTTCCTGTGACATCGGGGGTTGTAGGTGTCCTGGAGGGCAGGTAGTTTTCCCCCAGTGATGCGTTGTGCAGACCTCACTACCCTCTGGAGAGCCTTACGGTTATGGGCGGAGCAGCTGCCGTACCAGGTGGTGATACAGCCCAACAGGATGCTCTCGATTGTGCATCTGTAAAAGTTTGGGAGTGTTTTTGGTGACAAGCTGAATTTCTTCAGCCTCCTGAGGTTGAAGAGGCGCTGCTGCGCCTTCTTCACCATGCTGTCTGTGTGGGTGGACCATTTCAGTTTGTCCATGATGTGTACGCCGAGGAACTTAAAACTTTCCACCCTCTCCACTACTGTCCCGTCAATGTAGATAGGGGGCTGCTCCCTCTGTTGTTTCCTGAAGTCCACGATCATCTCCTTTGTTTTGTTGACATTGAGTGTGAGGTTATTTTCCTGACACCACACTCCGAGGGCCCTCACCTCCTCCCTGTAGGCCGTCTCGTCGTTGTTGGTAATCAAGCCTACCACTGTAGTGTCGTCTGCAAACTTGATGATTGAGTTGGAGGCGTGCATGGCCACGCAGTCATGGGTGAACAGGGATTACTGGAGAGTGCTGAGCACGCACACTTGTGGGGCCCCAGTGTTGAGGATCAGCGGGGTGGAGATGTTGTTACCTACCCTCACCACCTGGGGGCGGCCCGTCAAGAAGTCCAGGACCCAGTTGCACAGGGTGGGGTCGAGACCCAGGGTCTCGAGCTTAATGACATGTTTGGAGGGTACTATGGTGTTAAATGCTGAGCTGTAATCGATGAACAGCATTCTTACATAGGTATTCCTCTTGTCCAGATGGGTTAGGGCAGTGTGCAGTGTGATGGCGATTGCGTCGTCTGTGGACCTATTGGGGCGGTAAGCAAATTGGAGTGGGTCTAGGGTGTCAGGTAGGTTGGAGGTGATATGGTCCTTGACTAGTCTCTCAAAGCACTTCATGATGATGGAAGTGAGTGCTACAGGGCGGTAGTCATTTAGCTCAGTTAGCTTAGCTTTCTTGGGAACAGGAACAATGGTGGCCCTCTTGAAGCATGTGGGAACAGCAGACTGGGTTAAGGATTGATTGAATATGTCTGTAAACACACCAGCCAGCTGGTCTGCGCATGCTCTGAGGATGCGGCCGGGAATGCCGTCTGGGCCTGCAGCCTTGCGAGGGTTAACACGTTTAAATGTTTTACTCACGTTGGCTACAGTGAAGGAGAGCCCGCAGGTTTTGGTAGCGGGCCGTGTCAGTGGCACTGTATTGTCCTCAAAGCGAGCAAAAAAGTTGTTTAGTCTGTCTGGGAGCAAGGCATCGTGGTCCGCGACTTGGCTGGTTTTTCTTTTGTAGTCAGCATCAGCACACGGGTAAACAAGGACATATGAGAAACAATCCCGAAGCAGGAAACAGAGCTAGGAAACAGACAGATATAGGGAAGGAAATTACACAAGTAATTGAGTCCACGTGAGTCCAATAAGCGTTGATGCACATAACAGGGAAAGGCAGGTGTGCGTACTGAATATGGCTTGAGTGCGTAATGTTGGGAAGTCTGGCGCCCACGAGCACCAGAGGGAGGAAGAGCGGGAGCAGGCATGACAGTGTTTGTGCCAATCAGTTGTGTTGTGACAAGGTAGGGGTGGTATACAGAAGATTTGGTAAAAGACCAAGTCCATACTATAGCAAGAACAGCTCAAATAAGCAAGGAGAAACGAGAGTCCATAATTACTTTTAGACATGAAGGTCAGTCAATTCGGAAAATTTCAAGAACTTTTAAAGTTTCTTCAAGTGCAGTAGATAAAACCAAGCGCTATGATGAAACTGGCTCTCATGAGGACAGCCAAAGGAAAGGAAGACCCAGGGTTACCTCTGCTGCAGAAGATATGTTCATTAGGGTTACCAGCCTCAGAAATTGCAGCCCAAATAAATGCTTCACAGAGTTCAAGTAACAGACACATCTCAACATCAACTGTTCAGAGGAGACTGCGTGAATCAGGCCTTCATGGTCTAATTGCTGCAAAGAAACCACTACTAAAGGACACCAATAATAAGAAGAGACTTGCTTGGGCCGATAAACACAAGCATTCTGCAGTGATAGTACACCAAGCGCAAACTAGATGTGATGGCGTATCATTTGTTTTTCAACAGGACAATGACCCAACACACCTCCAGGCCATGTAAGGGCTATTTGACCAAGAAGGCGTGTGATGAGGTGCTGCATCAGATGACCTGGTCTTCACAATCACCCGACCTAAACCCAATTGAGATAGTTTGGGATGAGTTGGACCGCAGAGTAAAGGAAAAGCAGCCAACAAGTGCTCAGCATATGTGGGAACTCCTTCAAGACTGTTGAAAAAGCATTCCAGGTGAAGCTGGTTAAGAGAATGCCAAGAGTGTGCAAAGCTGTCATCAAGGCAAAGGGTGGCTACTTTGAAGAATCTAAAATCTAAAATATGTTTAACACTTTTTTTGTTACTACATGATTCCATATGTGTTATTTCAGAGATTTGATGTCTTCACTATTAATCTACAATGTAGAAAATAGTAAAAATAAAGAAAAACCTTTGAATGAGTAGGTGTGTCCAAACTTTTGACTGGTACTGTACTTTACTGAACTCATTGTAACTTGTTATAAGCATTTAATAAATCAAATGTTCATCCCTCTCAATTCTCTCAACTTATTTAGTCTGCATCATTATGAGACTATTATAAGACATTATAAAGAGGTCATACCCTATTATTATTATTATTATTATTATTATTCAGTTGACCTTGTCCTGGGGCTGCGCGTCCACGTGGCATGAAAGCTTGAGGTCACGGCCCATCTGGATGTTCTCACTGTCCTTGTTGGAGTCGGGTGTAATCTGGAAGGTAAGGTTACCCATACCTGAAGTGAGAGATGGAGGGAAGGGGAATAGAAGGGGGTGAGGAGGGGTGAGAGAAGGAGGAGAGGTGTAGGGAGGGAAGGAGTTGGTTGAAGGAGGAAGGAGAGAAGGGTGTGTAGGGAGGGGAAGAGGAGGAAAGGAAGGCAAGAGGGGTAAGGAAGGAGAAAGGGAAAGATGGGTAAAGAAGAATGGGGTGGGAGAAGGTGGAAAGTATAAGAGAGGGAAAGTGATGAGTTAAGAATGAGGGAGGGAACAAGCAGGGCATATAGGTGTGATCAGGTAGTAGGGAGGGAGGGAGAGGAATAGAGGGTAATTAAAAAGAGAATAAACAATGACAAAAGGAAGGAACATTTGCAAAAAGGAGAGAGATCCATCCTAACAACTATGACTGTCCCAACAAAAATATAAAAATACACATAACGTACCTTCAGAGGTACACACAATGATCTCTCATGGTACTGTGCAGTACCTTTTAGTAAAATGTGCGGATAAAGAGTATAATGGTACATTTATGTAGCCAATATTTTGAATATAAAAGGTACAGTCATCACACTCTCACTCTCAAAAAAAAGGGGTACGTGTGAAGGTACATTTCTGTTTAGCCAAATAAGTGGAACTAATGGCTTTGTCACTGAGGTGGTACCCTTAAAAGCCAAATGTGTACCATAATCATGCTCTATTACATGTATATGTTTTAAAGAGTTTTTTATATCTGTGTTTTTGCATAATGCTACACAAAGATAAATAACATACATTTCTCAACTAATCCAATCAGTAAGTTGGATTTTTTGTGCACCCATTACTGAAATGATTATTCCAGTTTAAATGGCTTAGGCAGTCACCTCACAATGTTCCTCGTAGTCATTCTCAAAATCCTGACTATTGGTGGATTACAATAGGAATTACACATCACTTTTAAAGTGGTCTATGGTAGAGGCACATTTTTGTCCTCTACTATAGGAAAATATGGCTTTGTCACTGTGGTGGAACCCTATGAAGACATAATGTACCTTTTCTAAAAGCACACTTTGTACCTGTGGACTATATGTAAGAAAGGTACTATCTGAGGTATGAACTGTACATATAACTAAAGGTACAAAGGATGACCTTATAGGGTCCCACCTAGGGGTGGGAAACCAAGGCTTTCTGAAGGCTTCGGCGATTTTACCAAATTGTTTCCGAAAAACAGTTCATTAACCAGTTTCATTATCTGTTTACAATGCTCATTAACTACACCTGCTGGTCAGCAATAAATAGCAGTGTGTGATTGTCAGATAGAGGTATTTTTTCTCTATTTTCATTTAAACACTGTGGAGCCGTGGTAAGTCATTGTCTTTAGTAGCTTATAATCAGTTGGAATACCAGGTTTGCATCTTACATCAGGCTTCTCTTTTTTGCCTTCAAGTTGACTATTTAAAAGAAACGGAATATATGGCATTATTTAGGATGCTTAAGACAGAAGCTTATACTATACTAAATAAAAAAATAGTTTGCCTTCAACAGTTTTCCACCTCAAACCTTTACATGGCTGAATGTTCCATACCAGTCAGGTGAATCTTTTTGTACAGAATCCTAACTATATTTGTAAGTACACGTGCAGTAGAAGTCAGTGTTTGAAAGCAGCTGGAAATCAGACAAAGCACCAGAACCACGGCGAAATAAGTGGGATCTTGCATTTTGCAACACACAGTTTGAAAAAGCAGGTGATCAAACAAAGCTTCGGACTTCATTGATGACGTACTTCTGATAAAGTGATACACACATCAGCACACTGCTTTGATGTTAGCTGCTTTGATGTAACATCTCTAGTAGCAGTGAGAGTGCAGGAGAGGAAAAATAAAAACATTGTAACTCCATGCTTCGTCAAGCATGCAAACTAGCTCAGCAAGTGGGGTTGGTGAGGACGGGAGACTTAACTTCACCGTCATATGGTTAGCCCTCCGCGCTCAAATAGATGGAGACCATATGTTGCACTTAATACGTTAGCGAGGCGCTTACGAAGCACTCGTCTGCGTGCTATCTCGTCACTTGGGCTCGTGTGACTCCCATTAACAGGGAAGGGGAAAACACACACACGTACACATATGTGCAAGACAAAAACATACACACACATATGGACACAGTACACACACAGTAAACACACTTTGTCTGCTCCTTCTTTAATTACTTCCACTCGGCTCCAATTAATCCAAGTAAATAAAGACGATTCAAAGCGATACAAATAGCCAGCGGCGTTTGTTTAATGGGTAGGGTATTAGAAATAAGTTGAAATTGAAAAATGATTTGGGTCTCCACACTTCATTGGATTTTCAACATTGCAGAACCAATTTATTTTTTGTAAATTTAAGTTTTGATTTTAATTTTTGAAAATAAATACAAACGGCATGGAGATAATTATTGGAACCCAGAGCTAGTACTTGGTTGCACAGCCTTTGACCAAGATATTGGCCCAGCCTTTCAACAACAAATTATTATTGTAGCCATCAATGAATGAGCTTGCTGCACCTTTCTACTGACAATTTGGCCTACACTTCAGCAGCAAACTGCTCTAATTATTCAACGTTTGAGGGTTGCCCTCCATCAACTGCTGTTCTAGGGGAAGGCTGTGTGTTAATCGAGCTCTGTGACAATTTCAGTCGAAATTGACATTCACAAGTTAAAAGTACATAATTGCCCTTCTAAATCGGACTGGCAATGAGTAAGGATAAGTATGCAAGAGAAAGACGGCATCAAAGAGAAGATATTACATTATTTTCACAGTGTTTAAGCCGTTCACCGACCCCAACTCCACAAGGTAGTAGAGGCCGCCGTTACAGCCGAAACAGCAGTGGTGGAAAAAGTTGTCAATTGTCATACTTGAGTAAAAGTAAAGATAACTTAATAGAAAATGACTCAAATAAAAGTGAAAGTCACCCAGTAAAATACTACTTGAGTAAAAGTCTAAAAGTATTTGGTTTTAAATATACTTAAGTACCAAAAGTAAATGTAATTGCTAAAATATACTAAAGTATCAAAAGTAAAAGTATGAATAATTTCAAATTCCTTATATTAAGCAAGCTAGACAGCACAATGTTATTATTATTATTTTTTTTTTTCTGATAGTCAGGGGCACACTCCAATACTCAGACATAATTAACAAACCAAATATTTGTGTTTAGTGAGTCTGCCAGATCAGAGGCTGTCGGGATGTCCAGGGATGTTCTCTTGAATTGGACCCATTTTCCTGTCCTGCTAAGCATAAAAAATGTAACAAGTACTTTTGGGTGTCAGGAAACATGTATGGAGAAAAAAGTACATTATTTTCTTTAGAAATGTAGAGGAGTAAAAGTAAAAGTACCCCAGAAAACTACTTAAGTAGTACTTTAAATTATTTTTACTTAAGTACTTTACACCACTGATCATTTTCAAACTCAAATCGCAGGGAAAATCTTGTGCGCTCCAGGTATAAAATACACACACCCGTACATGGATTTGAGAGTGAAACTATCACTCAAATAACAGCCATCCCTTGTCACTGTTGATATCCTATGGCGGGTCGTAATTAGTTGAAGTTAAATAACAAAGCAACTGATTTGTTTTCTTTTCCGTTTCGGCAGCCTCCCAAAACTTCCATCTGACATTTCTAGAATTTAGATGACTGTCTTTAGACAAATTCTCTTCTAACTAGTGATACACATTTTATTTTTTGTTTTTTTATTCAGTGCGGCCTTTGAATGGTGTTAGTTTAAAACAGTGCATACACCCCAAACGTTTGCCCCTGCTCTATTGATTTCAAATTGATATCGATATGAGTGATTAACAAAATAGTGTTGTGTTTACCTTTCTGAGTTGGCTACCCAATTGAAACAAAATGCAACAATCCAAAATGTAGCTGGCTTTCTTCTACAAGTTGTCCTCTGATATACATATTATTCACAGATTCTGTGTGTTTTTTTAGTAAGGTTAGTTCGAACAGGAAGTGCAAACCAACCCCTCTCTATCTATTGATTTCAACATGATGTAACAATGAGTGATTGACAAATAAGTGTTGCGTTTCTTTTTCTGTTTTGGCGACCCTAAAATCAAAATGAATCACTCCAAAATGTATCTGGTTGTCTTCAGCAGGTTGTCCTCTAATGAGTGAAGTAAACAATATTTACAGTTTCCATGTGTTTTTTTAGTTGTGTTAGTTTCAACAGCGCATATAACCTGATTTCCCCCCTAATCAATATTTGTGATTCTTCAAAGTAGGCACCCTGTGCCTTGATGACAGCTTTGATCACTCTTGACATTCTCTCAAACGGCTTCATGAGGAATGCTTTTCCATAAGTCTCGAAGGAGTTTCCACATTTGGTGAGCACTTGGTGGCTGCTTTTCCTTCACTCTGAGGTCCAAATCATCCCGAACCATCTCAATTGAGTTGAGGTCGGGTGATTGTGGAGGCCAGGTCATCTGATGCAGCACTCCATCACTCGCCTTCTTGGTCAAATAGACCTTACACAGCCTGAATGTGTGTTTTGGGTCACTGTCCTGTTGAAAAACAAATGATAGTCCCACTAAGCGTAAACCAGATGGGATGGCATATCGTTGCAGAATGCTGTGGAAGCCATGCTGGTTAAGTGTGTCTTGATATCTAAATAAATCACAGACAGTGTCACAAGCAAAGCACCATCACACCTCCTCCTCCATACTTCACATTGGGAACCACACATGCAGATCATAAGTTCACCTACTCTGCGTCTCACAAACACATGGCAGTTAGAACCAAAAATCTCAAATTTGGACTCATCAAACCAAAGGACAGATGTCCACCGGTCTAATGTCCATTGCTTGTGTTTCTCGGCCCAAGCAAGTCTCTTCTTCCTATTGGTGTCCTTTAGAAGTGGTTTCTTTGCAGCAATTCGACCATGAAGGCCTGATTCACGCAGTCTCCACTGAACAGTTGATGTTGAGACGTGTCTCTTACTTGAACTCTGTGAAGCATTTATTTGGGCTGCAATTTCTGAGGCTGGTAACTCTAACGAACTTATCATCTGCAGCAGAGGTACTTCTGGGTCTTCCCTTCCTGTGGCGGTCCTCATGAGAGCCAGTTTCATCATAGCGCATGATGGTTTTTGCGACTGGACTCAAAGTTCTTGAAATGTTCCGTATTGACCGACCTTCATGTCTTAAAGTAATGACGGACTGTCATTTCTCTTTGTTTATTTGAGCTGTTCTTGGCATAATATGGACTTGGTCTTTTACCAAATAGGGCTATCTTCTGTATACCACCCCAACCTTGTCACAACACAACTGATTGCCTGAAACACATTAAGAAGGAAAGAAATTCACACCTGTTAAAGGCACACCTGTTAAATCAAATGCATTCCAGGTGTCCACCTCATTAAGCTGGTTGAGAGAATGCCAAGAGTGTGCAAAGCTGTCATCAAGACAAAGGGTGGCTACTTTGAAGAATCTCAAATGTAAAATAAAATTTGTTTGACACTTTTTTGGTTACTACATGATTCCATTGGTGCTATTTCATAGTTTTGATGTCTTCAATATTATTATTAGAAAATAGTCAAACTAAAGATAAACCCTGGAATGAGAAGGTGTGTCCAAACTTTTGACTGGTACTGTATGATTACTATTGTGACGCATTAAAACTCGTTTTTCAAACACTCCACAAATTTCTTGTTAAAACTATAGTTTTGACAAGTCGGTTAGGACATTAACTTTCTGCATGACACAAGTCATTTTTCCACAATTGTTTACAGACAGATTATTTAACTTACAAATCACTGTATCACAATTCCAGTGGGTCAGAAGTTTCCATACAGTTAGTTGACTGTGCTTTTAAACAGCTTGGAAAATTCCGGAAAATGTCATGGCTTTAGAAGCTTCTGATAGGCTAATTGATATCATTTGAGTCAATTGGAGGTGTACCTGTGGATGTATTTCAAGGCATACCTTCAAACTCAATGCCTCTTTTCTTGGCATCATGGGAAAATGAAAAGAAATCAGCCAAGACCGCAGAAAAAACATTGGAGAACTACTCAAGCCTGGTTCATCATTGGGAGCAATTTCCAAATGCCTGAAGGAACCACGTCCATCTGTACAAGCAATAGCACGCAAGTATAAACACCATGGGACCACACAGCCGTCATACCGCTCAGGAAGGAGACGTGTTCTGTCTCCTAGAGATGAACGTACTTTGATGCAAAAAGTGCAAATCAATCCCGGAACAACAGCAAGGAAGAAGCCACTGCTCCAAAACCGCCATAAAAATGCCAGACTACGGTTTGCAACTGCACATGGGGACAAAGATCGTACTTTTTGGAGAAATGTCCTCTGGTCTGATGAAACAAAAATAGAACTGTTTGACCATAATGACCCTAGTTATGTGTGGAGGAAAAAGGGGGAGGCTTGCAAACCGAAGAACACCATCCCAACCATGAAGCACGGGGGTGGCGGCATCACGTTGTGGGGGTGCTTTGCTGCAGGAGGGACTGGTGCACTTCACAAAATAGATGGCATCATGAGGAAAGGAAAATTATGTGGATATATTGAAGCAACATCTCAAGACATCAGTCAGGAAGTTAAAGCTTTGTCGCAAGTGGGTCTTCCAAATGGACAATGACCCCAAGCATACTTCCAAAGTCATGGCAAAATGGCTTAAGGACAACAAAGTCAAGGTATTGGAGTGGCCATCACAAAGCCCTGACCTCCATCCTATAGAAAATGTGTGGACAGAACTGAAAAAGCGTGTGTGAGCAAGGAGGCCTACACACCTGATTCAGTTACACCAGATCTGTCAGGAGGAATGGGCCAAAATTCACCCAACTTATTGTGGGAAGCTTGTGGAAGGCTACCCAAAACATTTGACCCAAGATAAACAATTTAATGGCAATGCTACCAAATACTAATTGAGTGTATGTAAACTTCTGACCCACTGGGAATGTGATGAAGGAAAAAAAAGCTGAAATAAATAATTCTCTCTACTATTATTCTGACATTTCACATTCTTAAAATAACGTGGTGATCCTAACTGACCTAAGACAGGGAATTTTTACTAGGATTAAATGTCAGGAATTGTGAAAAACTGAGTTTAAATGTATTTGGCTAAGGTGTATGTAAACTTCCGACTTCAACTGTATGTGTAGGTAGTACATTTTATGTTTATGTTTTCAATATATCACAAACTGTTTATTGATTATTGATTTGGACACTTAAAAAAAAAAATTGACATAGGACTATTTATCAAAAGTTGTTGTCAACAGGAAGCAGCAGCAGCATCATTTTCAACTTACAGTAATATAAATGAAACTTTCAACATGAAATTCCAATAGTAATCCACTTATTAATTAGGTAGTCCAAAAACATGATGTGATTGATTTATCTTGATGATCTACCAGAAATCTACTCATTCCATGTTTTTTGTTTAGTTTGACAGATTTTTACATTGCAGAATAACACTGAAGACATCAAAACTATGAAGTAACACACATGGAATCATGTAGTAAACAAATAAAGTGTTAAACACATTTTATTTTATATTCGAGATTCTTCAGAGTAGCAACCCTTTGCTTTGATGACAGCTTTGCACACTCTTGGAATTCGCTCAACCAGCTTCATGAGGTAGTCACCTGGAATGCATTTAACAGGTGTGCCATAGTTAATTTGTCTAATTTCTTTCCTTCTTAATGCATTTCAATATAAATGGAACTTCCAACATGAATTTCCAATAGTATTCTAGTTATTAATTAGGTACAAACTGAATGAGTCCAAAAATGTGATGTGATGGATTGATTTTGATGATCTACCAGAAATCATGGCAATTGGGGTTGACTTTCCTATAATAATGTTTCTCAACTGTTATAACAATACAGTGACTCAAATACAACATACCAATGGCTACAAGTGACAGGCAAAATGTGGCTAACAGTAGTGTCTTAGCTAGCATCAAAACAAGTGCATAAAATGCTGTACAATGGTGAAAATATGACTAAACCCTAACATTGACAACTTCATCAGGAGTCAATATTAAAGGATAAATCAGAATAATATTGTTATAAAACTGGAGAATCTCTGCTCAGCCACAGATGGCATGCTGAATTTTGGAGGTTAATTAACACTGAGCTAGCTGTGATGCCGTCAGTCACTCTTAAAGGGACAGGCTTTCTTACAGGTGAATAAAACAGAAATTAATATAGAACTGTTGTGTCCAATCAACGAAAATGTTGTAATTAATATTGATGTAATGTACTGGAACTAATGACATCAAACTATATTTAATGGGTTTATTTATTCGCACCAAAGAAAACAAGTGATAGACAACAACACAGATAACAACAACAAAAAAACTGTGTGCAGGTGTGGTTGGAAGCCCGAGTGTCACGCCATGACCTTAGAGATCCCTTTTATTCTCTATTTGGTTAGGTCAGGGTGTGACTAGGGTGGGCAATCTATGTTTGTTAAAACAGATAACAAAACCTACTAATTATAAATGTAGAAATTAATTGATTAGTAATCACGAAAAATAAATCAAGTTTTGTTTAAATGTGTTTGTGTGCATGTGAGAGTTAGGCTATATGGAGTTGATTACTGAGTAGTTTGGTTTATCAGGCTGATCCCCAGTATTTTCTTGAAGCTATTGAGGGATGATGTTTTGTCAATGTGAAGATAAGAATTCCAGAGTATGGTACCTCTATATCTGATAGAGATTTGACTATGTGAGGTGCAGCAGTGGGGAGGGTGAAGGTTATCACAGTGTCTTGTGTTATATACTGTAGATGCATTTCAAAATTAACCTGGAATAATCCATTGAAGGGTTTAGGTAAACTGGGAGGTATGAGTATTTGAAGATGAAATAATTGGTGTTTCTTAAACAAAGGTGCAGATGGAGCAAGGTAATTAGAGAAGGTGTCTAGTCTTTTGTTGATGAGTAACTTGTATAGGTAGGATGCATATGTACTGGCCCAGACAATATTATAGTAAATGAGATATGGGTAAATTAAGCTATAGTATAGAGTTAGGAAGCAAGCCTGATGAACCAAACCACTCATCTTTGTGATAATACCAACAGATTTCATCACTTTGCTGCAGACAGCACATACATGTAAAGTAAATGTACAACCTGATTTACCCCCTAATCAATATGAGTGATAAATTGCCATTTGTCAAAACAACAGGGTTTTTGGTTCATACAGTTTATAAGGTGCTCGTAAAAAAATATATATACAGTGAGGGATGCAAATGCAAATCAATTTGTAACATTTTTGACATGCGTTTTTTTCTGGATTTTTTTGTTGTTATTCTGTCTCTCACTGTTCAAATAAACCTACCATTAAAATTATAGACTGATAATTTCTTTGTCAGTGGGCAAACGTACAAAATCAGCAGGGGATCAAATACTTTTTTCCCTCACTGTACACTAGAAGGTCAGCATCCCGGAGTCGCCTCTTCACTGTTGAGACTGGTGTTTTGTGGGTACTATTTAATGAAGCTGCCAGTTGAGGACTTATGAGGCGTCTGTTTCTCAAACTAGACACTAATGTACTTGTCCTCTTGCTCAGTTGTGCACCGGGGCCTCCCACTCTTTCTATTCTGGTTAGAGACAGTTTGCACTGTTCTGTGAAGGGAGTAGTACACAGCGTTGTACGAGATCTTCAGTTTCTTGGCAATTTCTCGCATGGAATAGCCTTGATTTCTCAGAACAAAAAAAGACTGACGAGTTTCAGAAGAAAGTTATTTCTTTCTGGCCATTTTGAGCCTGTAATCGAACCCACAAATGCTAATGCTCCAGATACTCAACTAGTCTAAAGATGGTCAGTTTTATTGCTTCTTTGATCAGAACAGTTTTCAGCTGTGCTAACATAATTGCAAAAGTGTTTTCTAATGATCAATTAGCCTTTTAAAATGCTAAACTTGGATTAGCTAACACAACGTGCCGTTCAAACACAGGAGTGATGGTTGCTGATAGTGGGCCTCTGTACGCCTATGTAGATTTTCTATTAAAAACAAAATCAGCTGTTTCCAGCTATAATAGTCATTTACAACATTAACAATGTCTACACTGTATTTCTGATCAATGGTCTTTCCAGGACAACGTTTCATCAGGGCTCCTGAGTGGTACAGCGGTCTAAGGCACTGCATCACAGTGCTAGAGGTGTCACTACAGACCCTGGTTTAATTCCAGGCTGTATCACAAGCGGCCGTGATAGTCCAATAGGGTGGTGCACAATTGGCCCAGCTTCATCCGGGTTAGGGTTTGGCCAGGGTAGGCTGTCATTGTAAACAAGAATTTGTTCTTAACTGACTTGCCTAGTTAAAAAAATGTTCAGTAAAAAAAATCTATTAAGAATCTAGTGGATGTGACTTTTTTTTAACAATATTTCTTATTCTTGGATTTTTTTTACATTTAAAGATTTTTGTTTTTATCTGGAACCATTCATAAAATATGGGCATGCCTGAGTTGGCTTCATTAATTAGTGAATAAAAATCTAATTGGTATCATCAGCAAAGAGAGTGGGAAGTACGGTAGAAGACACAGCAGCAAGGTCATTGATATAGATTAGGAATAACAAAGGTCCAATTATTGGCCCTGGTAGATACACTCCCATTTCCATGAACAAATTGTTCTCTATCATACGCATAACTATATAGCTAATTAAATGTTTAATCATGAAAACCGTAATAATGCAATTTAGAACGTAATATTTTTAGATCAACCGTGTCAAATGCTTTAGATTAATCTAAAAAGATCCCAGGGGTGTTTTCATTGTTGTTCAGGGATGTAAAGATTTTATCCACAAGTTGCAAAAGAGCCATATCTGTGGAGTAGATTTTACGAAAGCCACATTGGTGCTGATATATACTGAAAATAAATATAAACGCAACATCTAAAGTTTTGGCCCCATGTTTCATGAGCTGAAATAAAAGATCCCAGAAATGTTCAATACACACAAAAAGCTTGTTTCTCTCAAATTTTGTGCACAAATTTGTTAGCATCCCTGTTAGTGAGCATGTCTCCTTTGCCAAGATAATCCATCAAACTGACAGGTGTTGCATATCAAGAAGCTGATTAAACAGCATGGTCATTACACAGTTGCACCTTGTGCTGGGGACAATAATAGGTCACTCTAAAATGTGAAGTTTTGTCATACAACACAATGCCACAGATGTCTCAAGTTTTGAGGGAGATGAAATTGGCATGCTGACTGCAAGAATGTCCACCAGATATGTTGCCAAAGAATTGACCTGTGGGATTATCTGAGACCAGCCACCCGGACAGCTGATGAAACTGTGGGTTTGCACAACCAAAGAATTTCTGCACAAACTGTCAGAAACCGTCTCAGGGAAGCTCATCTGCATGCTCGTCGTCCTCACCACAGTCTTGACCTGTTTGCAGTTGAGCATCGTAACCGACTTCAGTAGGCAAGCGCTCACCTTCGACGGCCACTGGCATGCTGGAGAAGTGTGCTCTTCATGGATGAATCCCGGTTTCAATTGTGCAGGGCAGATGGCAGGTGTGTATGGCGTCGTGTGGGCTAGTGGTTTGCTGATGCCATTTCCTGTAGCTTATACCTGCCCACACCATAACCCCACCACCACAGGGCACTCTGTTCAGAACATAGAGAACACAATTGCATTTTATCGATGGCAATTTGAATGCACAGAGATACCGTAATGAGATCCTGGGGCCCATTGTTGTGCCATTCATCTGCCGCCATCGCCTCATGTTTCAGCATGATCATGCACAGACCCATGTCGCAAGGATCTGTAAACAATTTCTGGAAGCTGAAAATGTCCAAGTTCTTCCATGGCCTGTGTACTCACAAGACATGTCACCCCTTGAGTATGGTTGGGATGCTCTGGATCGACATGTACGACAGCATGTTCCAGTTCCCGCCAGTTCCCGACGGTGTTCTCGGGGTGATGAGAGGTGTTCGGTTTGCGCCAGACAGAGCGTTTTCCTTGATGGCCAAAAAGCTCAATTATAGTCTCATCTGACCAGAGTACCTTCGACAACATGTTTGGGGAGTCTCCCTCATTCCCTTTGGCAAACACCAAACGTGTTTTCTTATTTTTTTTCTTTAAGAAATTACTTTTTTCTGGCCACTCTTCCTTTACGGAAGCTCTGTGGAGTGTGCGGATTAAAGTGGTCCTATGGACAGATACTCCAATCTCCGCTGTGGAGCTTTGCAGCTCCTTCAGGGTTATCTTTGGTCTCTTTGTTGCCTCTCTGATTAATGCCCTCCTTGCCTGGTCTGTGAGTTTTGGTGGGCGGCTCTCTCTTGACAGGTTTGTTGTGGTGCCATATTCTTTCAATTGTTTAATAATGGATTTAATGGTGCTCCGTGGGATGTTCAAAGTTTCTGATATTTTTTTATAACCCAACCCTGATATGTACTTCTCCACAACTTTGTCCCTGACCTGTTTGGAGAGCTCCTTGGTGTTCATGGTGCCGCTTGCTTCGGTGGTGTTGCAGACTCTGGGGCCTTTCAGAACAGGTGTATATATACTGAGATCATGTGACAGATCATGTAACACTTAGATTGCACACAGGTGGACTTTATTTAACTAATTATGTGACTTCTGAAGGTAATTGGTTGCACCAGATCTTATCTAGGGGCTTCATAGCAAAGGGGTGAATACATATGCACCCCCCACTTTTCCATTTATTATTATATTTTTTTTTTTTAATAAACAAGTAATGTTTTGCATTTCACTTCATCAACTTGGACTATTTTGTGTCTGTCCATTACATGAAATCCAAATAAAAATCCATTTAAATTACAGGTTGTAATGCAACAAAATAGGAAAAACGCTGAGGGGGAAGAATACTTTTGCAAGGCACGGTACCCGACACTGCTGTTCTGTCCTGCCGATGCATATAAAAAAAACAGCTGGAATATTATCCATGTCCTTGTTCAGCCAATTTTCAGAGAAACATAGGGTATTCCAGTTCTTCAGGTCCCGTTGATAGGATAGTCTTGAACGAAGCTTATCCAGTTTGTTCTCCAGTGATTGTACATTCGCCAATAGAACAGATGGTAGAGGCGTTTTATTTCATCGCCGCCGTAGTTTCATCAGGGTACCCACACGTCGGCCTCTATATTGCCGTCTCTTTCTCTTCCGAGTGTCAGGGATTAGGGCCTGGTCTGGGGTGAGCGGTATGTCCTGTGCCGCCAGTTCATTGAAATAGAAATCTTCATCCAAATTGAGGTTAGTTATAGCTGTTTTAATGTTCAGAAGCTATTTTCGGTCATATGGAACAATAGAAGAAACAAGTTAAGATCAGCTCAAAAAATAACAAAAAATAGCAGAACTGGTCAAGAGCCCGGGAATTGTAGGAATTTATGGTAAGTTGAATTACATGTACAGATATCAGAGGAGAGTTGAGGGAATGTATGGAAAACACTATATAAAGCCACTACATTTACATTTACATTTAAGTCATTTAGCAGACGCTCTTTTCCAGAGCGACTTACAAATTGTAACCAAGTTGTAACCAAGCAAGGGCGTTCCAATTCAAAGTACAAAATCTTTTTTTTATGAGTCCTGATAAACTTCATAAAATGAACGAAGAAATATCTGCTATGTGTTGGACGAAGTGAATAAATAGGTACTTTAACACATATTTAGGCAAAATCCAGTAATTTGGTTTAGAAATTCTACATGTTATATAGGATATCACATGCATTAATATTCACCCAGACACATTTCATCTCCTTCTAGGTATTGTTCCTGTGCACTCCACTCAAACTGATACACATTTCTTTGCTTTGGCTAAAAGATCATCTAAAAAAATGCTGGAAAAATTAACATGCATCCTCAAAAGATATGTAGTTTACGAAAGTTCAATCAGTAAGGCTGGTCTGATTTGATTTGGATCTCTTTTAGTCGTCATTTGGAGAGTTCCAAGAGTCCTTAAACATTAAAGTACAATTTATAATACGTTCACATTTTCACATATAACACACTGACATATTGACCAGATAAATAGTGGTCTGAATGGATCGTCACTTTTCATTCATCAAGTAAACTCGTATAATTCAAATCAAATTTAAATTATATTTGTCACGTGCCAATTACAACAGGTGTAGACCTTATAGTGAAATGCTTACTTACAAGCCCTTAACCAACAATGCAGTTTAAAAAAAAAAAGAAAAAAAAGTAAGAGATAAGAATAATAAATATCCGGAAAAAAGCTTGTCCGGAGAAGACAAGGTGCGCGCTACCAGCAGTCCTGTGTCATGCCAACAGTAAAGCATCCTGAGACCATTCATGTGTGGGGTTGCTTCTCAGCCAAGGTAGTGGGCTCACTCACAACTTTGCCTAAGAACACAGCCATGAATAAAGAATGGTACCAACACATCCTCTGAGAGCAACTTCTCCCAACCATCCAGGAACAGTTTGGTGACGAACAATGCCTTTTCCAGCATGATGGAGCACCTTGCCATAAGGCAAAAGTGATAACTAAGTGGCTCGGGGAACAAAACATCGATATTTTGGGTCCATGGCCAGGAAACTCCCCAGACCTTAATCCCATTAAGAACTTGTGGTCAATCCTCAAGAGGTGGGTGGACAAACAAAAACCCACAAATTGTGGCCCAGAAGTTAATTGACAGCATGCCTGGGCGGATTGCAGAGGTCTTGAAAAAGAAGAGTCAACACTGCAAATATTGACTCTTTGCATCAACTTCATGTAATTGTCAATAAAAGCCTTTGACACTTATGAAATGCTTGTAATTATAATATTCCATAGTAACATCTGATAAAAATATCTAAAGACACTGAAGCAGCAAATTCTGTGGAAATTAATATTTGTGTCTTTCTCAAAACTTTTGGCCACGACTGTACAGGGGGTACCGGTACAGAATCAATGTCAATGTGCGGAGGCACCGGTGTCGAGTTAATTGAGGTAATATGTACATGTAGGTAGAGTTATTCACATCGCTTCCTATCTCACTCATCAGCATAGCAGGTATTTACATGGTAGTGGTTATAAAGATACCTCATCAGCATAGCAGATATTTATAGGGTAGTATTTGTAATGTTACCTCATCAGCATAGTAGATATTTATAGGGTAGTGTCATAATGGTACCTCATCAGCTTAGCGTCACCTCTCTCCTTTACTATAAGCAAGCGTGTGGAATGTCATTCACCTATTAACTTTAGCCTATGAGCGTGGCACTCTAAGGCAATTCCACCATGATTAATGACTAACCTATGGGCTCACTCATGCAATAATCACATTTCCTTTCTTTCAACCAATGGGCATGAAGCTGGTGGAGTATTTATATGTTAACTCAAACCTTGTTTTGCAGCAAGTCTTCCAACGACCTTCCACCTCCCCACCACCAACTGAAAGCCCGTCATCGGATCCCAATTTTCCCAGTACAGTGAGGACTAGATTGAAATGTGGTTAGAGAGTCCCTGACATTGTACTGGTTTAATTTTGTAATTTCTGGATTTTTGTTTTTGTTTTTTCTGATGTGGCTTTATCCATATTGTATTCTTATTCAGACTCTTTGCTCTATACAGGAAAAATGTACTCTTAACATATGAATCTCATTATGCACTTGTGAAAAGACTGAAGCGTTATGTTTTGTATGTACTGTACATGCTCTTTATGTGCTCTTGAATAAAACATAAAACCCACACAGTTTTTGGACTCTAGGTTGAACATTGCACTCCAAAATACAATCTTTTTATTTCATGATGTCTTGCACACATTCAAGGCCCGTAGTAGTACCAGAGGCAGCTAAGCAATCCCACAGCATTTTCTAACCTCCACTCTAATTGATTGTAGGGATGGGGTTATTTTATTTGAACACTTAATTTGGACATTGGTAAACATAGGAAGACACCACTGCCGAAGGAGACACAAGAAAGCCTGATTGAACTTCTCAGAAACCACCTAAACAAGCTTAAATCCTGGGGCAACTGTTCTGTGCACCTGGCAAGATAGCCACAGAACAAAATATCCACCACCTTATTTTACAGTAGGTATGGGGTTATTTTTCTGCTTATGCATTCTTCAAACCCTCCACTGGTGTGTGGCCAAAGGGCTCTATTTTCATGTCATCCAACAAATGTAAAGTTTGCTTAACAGCATTGGCACTTGGATTGGAACCGGTGCTATAGTCAGATGACATGAAAATAGAGCTCTTTTGCCAAACACCAGTGGTGGGTTGGTGTTGAAATAATGATGCATGAGCAAAAAATAACCTCATAAAGATGGTGGTGGATCTTTGATGTTATGGGCCTATTTTGCTTCTTTTGGTCCTGGGGCACTTAAGGTCAATGGCACACTGAACTTTATCCATTACAAGGACATTTTAGCCAAAAACCTGCTTGCCTCTGCCAGGAGGCTGGAACTTCGCCGCAAGTGGATCTTTCAGCAAGACAATAACCCAAAGCACACACAAAATCCACAAAGAAATGGTTAATTGACCACAAAATCTAAATTTTGCAATAGCCATTTAAGTTTTTTGAACCCCATTGAAAACCTCTGCTTTGAATTGAAGAGTGCAGTCCAAGGATATCAAGGATCTGCAAAGATTCTGTATGGAGGAAGGGTTTTTAGAAAAGGCTCAGTGCCATTATCCTCGCAAGGTGAGGTATTGAATGGTATTGAAAACAGGTGCCAATAATTTTGACCCCTTTCTTTTTGAGAAAAAAACATTACTTGTTAAACAAAATCTCTTTCTCTGAGCAATTGTATTAGTATAAAATAATATAATTTTCCCATTATTGTAGCACACAATATACTGTAGCTCAGTTTTTGTGTTTTTTTTTTTGTATTGTCTTTTTTGCTCAACTTTATCAAGGTTGCCAATAATTTCAGATCCGACTGTATATCACTGCAAACAGTCAAACACACACACTTCAGTATATCAGTGCAAATTCAAACCCTCTAGACATGCCCAAACAGTCAAACATAAACACACACTGACTTCGGACGAGGAGGTTGACGTTCCTCTTGGCCGGGTTCCCCACATTGTTGGCTGCAGTGCAGTTGTAGAAGCCTGAGTCGGCGGGCGTCACCGAGCGCAACTCCAGTGTCCCGTTTCTTACCAACGAGTTTCTCGGCAACGGGTTGAGGTAGCGCGACCAGGTGACGGTGGGTTTAGGCAATCCGGCGGTCACCTCGCATGACAGGGTCACGTCCTTCCCGGGGTCTACCACCAAGGATTCGTTGACAGAAAGCCGTAGAGCAGGGGGAGCTGAGGGAAGAGGAGGGGGAGAAGAGTGGCGAAGGTGTGAGTTTGTCATTTTTTAAATATGTATTCATGGAATTTTCTACATTGTTGTTAGACAGAGAGCAGGGGGAACTCAGAAAGAGTGGGAGTGGAGACAATGATGACTCAGATCAATTCACGCATTCCATACGCATGCACGCACACCACACAAACACACACACACACACACACACACACAGATCTGCCTTCCGGACAGGTTGTACTGTAAACCCAGAGCTGTGTAGACATTAAATGTCTTATATCTTTAGCTCTGTGTCTGTCTTCAACCACATTCATTAAAGTCTCCATAACAAGCATCCCTCTCTTGGAGTCCCCAAACAACTAGACACTGACAAAGTGCACCGAACAAGTAATCTAAAGCAGATTCAAAATACTCTTCACTAATAAAATATGAGCTAAATCAATATCATTTTCTAAGAGTAAGATTATAGCAGTGCACTCACTGTATCATTTGATAACTAAATAGCAACATGTGGTATTTGAAAGGGTTAAAAAGATATAGTTGACCTGTTGGATACATCTGTGTTGATTTGTAAAGCAAGCTCTATTAAATGTTCCCTTTACCCCTCATTTCTGTTGATCCAGAGACAGATGGAAAGACTGTGGGCATCACACTCACTCCCTTAAACAGACATTATTCATTTTGAAAATATGTATGTCCATTTTGTCTTGATACCTATACACCCCATACAGCATTAGTCGGAAATACTTTACATTAAGTTGCTCATAACTTTGTAGTAGAACTAGTAATAACATTATATTAACATTTGTTACATAGTACTTGAATAGCTGCATGTATTGCAAATTAATTCCATGGCAGGCATTGTGACCGCCGTCAAGTCATAAGCCACCAAAACAATTAAAAAGTAAAGTTTTTCTAATTTCATAACTGCCCTTTATGGAACAACTGTAGAATGACCTTAAATACAGTATGCAGAGAACATAGATAGAGAGGGCAAAAAACACCAGAACGCCTATCTGAGATTGATAGCAGCTCAACACAAGGCCGGGAAGAGTGAAACAAAACACTCAAGAGCAGACAAAGGAGGAAAAAATACAACTCCAAAGGGCAACTCCAAAGGGACATTAATCGTCGAAGATGCAGTTCAACATGGAATTTTGTGCCCTGACTGTGCCCCGGGCCCCTGTGCTGTTGGAGAGCAGATGCTGTAGCAATTGTCCTCATAAAATATGTGGCCCTTCCCGAGATGAGGAGCTGTGATATTTACAAAAACACACAAACACTTGGGTGCCAGTTAGGTAATGCAAAATTCACAGCAACTTCCAGGCAACTAACTGCTATTAAGTTACTGTGAAATGTGATGAAAGGTGCTCAACCTTTACAACATAACAGAACACACTTTATTTGGATAGCCCGGATAGTCCATCTGTAGATGCTCTACAGATGGTCATATTGTCAACAAACTATCTGTTGATAAGCAACTGCTTGCTAAAGTTACAGTTAGAATAAGAGTTAGGGCTGGTAAATGTTACTGATAGTCTGTAGAGCATCTACAGATGGATTATCCAAATAAAGTGTTACCCATAACCATAACCACTTAAACTGGTACACTTCCAACGACCATTTGCACAAATACAAAAAAATCTGTAACTTGTTGTTTACCGTGCTTTCACTGCAACCAGTAGCCTGCAGGGTAAAACTTTTTAAACCATCACAGCAGTAAAGAACCCTTAATGATATGCAAAAAAAACAATTGTTAGACATATCACCCTCACCCCTGACAAAGAACCGCTCAATAACCTCGTTTTTGTGTGGTTGTGAACAACCATTCTGTTCTTTCGCTCTTCACGATGTTTTTCTTTTATACTATGAAATGTTACACTGTTAAAAAGTTAATGTAATTTTACGGTACACTACAGGCTACTGCTTGCAGTGAAAGTACAGTAAACAACAATTATTACAGAATTTTGTGTATTTGTGCCAACAGTGGCACAGTGGAAGTGTTGTACCAGTTTAAGTGGCTGATGGTTATGTTGATCAAAGGTTTATCACCACTTTTAATACTGTCAGTTCTGCCATCTTTGCAAAAGCATGTGACAATAAAGAGCTGCACTGTTGAGTTTATTATGCATTTCACAGTAACCTAATGGCAGTTCGTTGCTTGGATATTGTTGTGAATTTTGGGTTAGCTCCACTGTAAGAAAATCCCTTAACTGTCACAGTAAATGATTATATAATCAACAGTTATGTACTGTATAAACTGAATCCATTAGATTACAGTAAAATACTTAGCGTTGTGGGGAAAAAAATGTAACACTACCAAAGTAAAACACAGTAGCCGTTCACTTACTATATTTGTGAATATTCAAACTAGAATGCCACACAAAAAGCACATGGGCAAGACAATCAAAGCACATCCTCTGAAGCAAGGGAGAAAATGTTTTTTTTTGCTAATTATTAAGAATGTAATATTATATTCTTAGTTAATCTGTACCTGTTTTGAAATTTTATATGCATTGCTTTGTTTCTGGCCATGCTGTTTTAAATTATAGAAATAAATACACAATCAGAGAGGTACAGTTGAAGTCGGAAGTTTACATACACCTTAGCCAAATACTACATTTAAACTCAGTTTTTCACAATTCCTGACATTTAATCAAAGTAAAAATTCCCTGTCTTAGGTCAGTTAGGATCACCACTTTATTTTATGAATGTGAAAAGTCAGAATAATAGTAGAGAGAATTATTTATTTCAGCTTTTATTTATTTCATCACATTTATTTCATCACATTCATCACATTTATTTCATCACACAAAGCACTAAATAAACTTCAGTTAGTGCTAAATACGGCTGCTAGAATCCTGACTAGAACCAAAAAATTTGATCATATTACTCCAGTGCTAGCCTCCCTACACTGGCTTCCTGTTGAGGCAAGGGCCGATTTCAAGGTTTTACTGGTAACCTACAAAGCATTACATGGGCTTGCTCCTACCTATCTTTCCGATTTGGTCCTGCCGCACATACCTACACGTACGCTACGGTCACAAGACGCGGGCCTCCTAATTGTTCCTAGAATTTCTAAGCAAACAGCTGGAGGCAGGGCTTTCTCCTATAGAGCTCCATTTTTATGGAATAGTCTGCCTACCCATGTGAGAGACGCAGACTCAGTCTCAACCTTTAGGTCTTTACTGAAGACACATCTCTTCAGTAGGTCCTATGATTAAGTGTAGTCTGGCCCAGGGGTGTGAAGGTGAACGGAAAGGCTGGAGCAACGAACCACCATTGCTGTCTCTGCCTGGCCGGTTTCCCCTCTTTCCACTGGGATTCTCTGCCTCTACCCCTATTACGGGGGCTGAGTCTCTGGCTTACTGGTGTTCTTCCATGCCGTCCCTGGGAGGGGTGCGTCACTTGAGTGGGTTGAGTCACTGACGTGGTCTTCCTGTCTGGGTTGGTGCCCCCCCTTGGCCTGTGCCGTGGTGGAGATCTTTGTGGGCTATACTCGGCCTTGTCCCGGGATGGTATGTTGGTGGTTGGAGATATCCCTCCAGTGGTGTGGAGGCTGTGCTTTGGCAAAGTGGGTGGAGTTATATCCTACCTGTTTGGCCCTGTCCGGGGGTTTCATCGGATGGGGCCAAAGTGTCTCCTGACCCCTCCTGTCTCAGCCTCCAGTATTTTTGCTGCAGTAGTTTATGTGTCGGGGGGCTAGGGTCAGTCTGTCACATCTGGAGTATTTCTCTTGTCTTTTCCGGTGTCCTGTGTGAATTTAAATATGCTCTCTCTAATTCTCTCTTTCTCTTTCTTTCTTTCTCTCTCTCGGAGGACCTGAGCCCTAGGACCATGCCTCAGGACTACCTGGCTTGATGACTCCTTGCTGTCCCCAGTTCACCTGGCCGTGCTGCTGCTCCAGTTCCAACTGTTCTGCCCACAGCTATGGAACCCTGACCTGTTCACCGGACGTGCTACCTGTCCCAGACCTGCTGTTTTCAACTCTCCAGAGACAGCAGGAGCGGTAGAGATACTCTCAAAGATCGGCTATGAAAAAGCCAACTGACACTTACTCTTGTGTTACTGACTTTTGCACCCTCGACAACTACTATGATTATTATTATTTGACAATGCTGGTCATTTATGAACATTTGAACATCTAGGCCATGTGCTGTTATAATCTCCACCCGGCACAGCCAGAAGAGGACTGGCCACCCCTCATAGCCTGGTTCCTCTCTAGGTTTCTTCCTAGGTTTTGGCCTTTCTAGGGAGTTTGTCCTAGCCACCGTGCTTCTACACCTGTTTGGGGTTTTAGGCTGGGTTTCTGTACAGCACTTTGAGATATCAGCTGATGTAAGAAGGGCTATATAAATACATTTGATTTGATTTGATTCCCAGTGGGTCACAAGTTTACATACATTCAATTAGTATTTGGTAGCATTGCCTTAAAATTGTTTAACTTGGGTCAAATGTTTTGGGTAGCCTACCACAAGCTTCCCACAATAAGCTGGCAGAATTTTGGCCCATTCCTCCTGACAGATCGATGTAACTGAGTAAGGTTTGTTGGCCTCCTTGCTCACACACTTTTTCAGTTCTGTCCACAAATTTTCTATAGGATTGAGGTCAGGGCTTTGCAATGGCCACTCAAATACCTTGACTTTGTTGTCCTTAAGCCATTTTGCCACAACTTTGGAAGTATGCTTGGGGTCATTGTCCATTTGGAAGACCCATTTGCGACCAAGCTTTAACATCCTGACTGATATCTTGCGATGTTGCTTCAATATATCCACATAAATTTCCTTTCCTCATGATGACATCTATTTTGTGAAGTGCACCAGTCCCTCCTACAGCAAAGCACCCCCACAACATGATGCTGCCACCCCCGTGCTTCACGGTTGGGATGGTGTCTTCGGCTTGCAAGCCTCCCCCTTTTTCCTCCAAACAAAATGACGGTCGATATGGCCAAACTTCTGACCCACTGGGAATGTGATGAAAGAAATTAAAGCTGAAATAAATCATTCTCTCTACTATTATTCTGACATTTCACATTCATAAAATAAAGTGGTGATTCTAACTGACCTAAGACAGGGAATTTTTACTCAGATTACATGTCAGGAATTGTGAAAAACTGAGTTTAAATGTAGTATTTGGCTAAGGTGTATGTAATCTTCCGACTTCAACTTTAAATACCTCAGTTACTCAAAGACATATAAGGCTTGAAGGCGCCACCCAAACTAACAAAAATACCAATAATCACCTTTTAAAACAAAAACGAAACGTACAAAAAAATATAATAATAATTTTTTCTTGGGAAATTCATGGTGGGTTTTATGCACCACCCCAAAAAACTATTAAGGAGATGCATTGGATTTCCTTTGTTAAAGTTCTTAAAATTGCAACTTTAAATATAAATTTTTTGCTCGACTATTCTTCTATGCTCGTCTATATTTAATCTACAGAATATATTTAGTGGCCATCTCATTCATGTCACCAACCGGTTTTATCAAATAAGGTTGATTAGTTGGAAATAGTATTTTGGTTTGCCAAAAAAAGCCCATTCCATCTTTGTGGGACACAGATGAAAGAGCCATGCATCCCAAAGCGCACCCTATTTCATATGTAGTGCACTACTTTTGACCAGAGCCCAGTCAAAAGTAGAGTCATTTGGGTAAGCAGTCAGAGTCTTACTGAGATGAAAGTACACATTTTACTCAATCGGGCTGCTTGGTTTGACTCTTCAACAAAGTAAATGAATGAAAACAATGCCAGTGTCAGATTCTAACTCCAAATGTGAGATTACATTTCTAAACGGAGTACAAAACCCCACTTATCTAGCAATCACATATTACCTGGATATTCATAATTGTTCATTAAGAACCACTTGTTTGTTCACAATGGTGCAATGTTACAGAACATTCAGATAGAGACACATTGTCTAGAACAGATATGACATGTCAATCATGCATCTTTATTCAGCTTTATTCATTACATTTCTATCTGCAATGCTCAAAACGTTTCACCTCACCAAATATATCCCCTTATTCGCTATACTCATCATGAATCTATATGCTTACCTCTTTTATGGGGAGCGGTGGGGCCAGAGTTGGGGGCTCTTAGCTCCTGATTTCTTAGAGCGAAGTGATAATCTCATTTCGAGACCACCCCTAAAAATAAGAACCTATTTACTAGAGAGACCTCATATCCGTTAGTCTATAATCTTCCCCTCTTCACCAGATTTAAATCGCGGTAATGAAAAGAGCATGTGGGGTGGGAGGCTGGCTGACTATAATTGTTGAATAAACAGGACTGTCAGCTTGCATTTTGTTAAGACACAATACCAGCAGGATAGCCCACTCAAAGCTATAGCTCTCTTGACACACACTTCGACCATCAATGACAAGCAAATTATGTGAATAAATAGGGATAGTAATTTGAAACAATAATTGTGTATATGGATGGCATGAAATGTGAAAGGTGTATTTTGACTACAGACTACGTTCTACTTGAGAAAAGGATGTTTAGGATTAATTCTCTTAGAACAAACTACACTGACAAACATTAAGAATCATAAATGGTTATTTCTCAGCTTGTAAGGTTTCTTGGATAACTTTTGCCTGATAAAAACCTTTGAGTTAAGTGTGGGGTTCTTGATGTGGCATCTACGGTTCATCAGAAGTCTAAAAGGTTTTTGAAATGTATGGAAGCCTGCAGATGTGTCCCTTTCATTGAACACAGCAAATTGGTCAGTGTTAACTAGAGATGATTTTTCAGTTTAACCTTTCTGAGTAACACTGTAAAGAGTTAAAATAACAAAAATAACCTCAATGTTGGTGTTGAACCAAAACTACGCCCATCATTATTATATTTCCCAGCATGCTCTATTCCAGGTAGACATTTTAAAATTGTTTATTTCAATATCTATGTTTCTGCGTCATTGATTGATTAATACATCTTATGCTACTCAAATATAAATAACATACTGCACATTTTTCTAAACTATCCCAATCTGTTACTTGGATTTATTGCACCCGTTACTGAAATGATTGTTCCAGTTTAGATCTTTGAGGTAATCTCATATATTATTTAACCCCTTTTTCATGGTATCCAATTGGTAGTTAGTCTTGTCCCATCGCTGCAACTCCCGTATGGACTCAGGAGAGGCCAAGGTCGAGAGCCACGCGTCCTCCGAAACACAACACAACCCAGCCGAGCCACACTGCTTCTTGACACTCGGACGCCAGCCGCACCAATGTGTCAGAGGAAACACCGTACACCTGGCAACAGTGTCAGAGTGCTTTGCACCCAGCCCGCAACCGGAGTTGCTAGAGCGCAATGGGACAACGCTGGGCCAATTGTGCACCGCCCCATGGGTCTCCCGGTCGCAGCCGGCTGCGACAGAGCCTGGACTCGAACCAGGATCTCTAGTGGCACAGCTAGCACTGCGATGTAGTGCCTTAGACAACTGCGCCACTCGGGAGACTTTCAGTCTCATATGTTAGAGTTTCCTTTCCTGGCAGTCATTCTGAATGCAGGTTGCAGGTGACTAAAGATTCAAAATGTTTCATAGCCCCGCTCTGGCTGGATTGCAATAGGAATTACACATCACTGTGCAAGCCAGCATAATGTGACTTGCAGGCCTGATGGTGTTTTAGTACTATATCTCTTGACACAATTATGAAAATAATCATGGCCTCTAAACCCTCAAGCTGCATACTGGACCCTATTCCAACTAAACTCCTGAAAGAGCTGCTTCCTGTGCTTGGCCCTCCTATGTTGAACATAATAAACGACTCTCTATCCACCGGATGTGTACCAAGCTCACTAAAAGTGGCAGTAATAAAGCCTCTCTTGAAAAAGCCGAATCTTGACCCAGAAATTATAAAAAACTATCGGCCTATATCGAATCTTCCATTCCTCTCAAAAAAAAATTAAAAAGCTGTTGCGCAGCAACTCACTGCCTTCCTGAAGACAAACAATGTATACGAAACGCTTCAGTCTGGTTTTAGACCCCATCATAGCACTGAGACTGCACTTGTGAAGGTGGTAAATGACCTTTTAATGACGTCAGACCGAGGCTCTGCATCTGTCCTCGTGCTCCTAGACCCGAGTGCTGCTTTTGATACCATCGATCACCACATTCTTTTGGAGAGATTGGAAACCCAAATTGGTCTACATGGACAAGTTCTGGCCTGGTTTAGATCTTATCTGTCGGAAAGATATCACTTTGTCTCTGTGAATGGTTTGTCCTCTGACAAATCAACTGTAAATTTCGGTGTTCCTCAAGGTTCCGTTTTAGGACCACTATTGTTTTCACTATATATTTTACCTCTTGGTGATGTCATTCGAAAACATAATGTTAAATTTCACTGCTATGTGGACGACACACAGCTGTACATTTCAATGGAACATGGTGAAGCCCCAAAATTGCCCTCGCTAGAAGCCTGTGTTTCAGACATAAAGAAGTGGATGGCTGCAAACGTTCTACTTTTAAACTCGGACAAAACAGAGATGCTTGTTCTAGGTCCCAAGAAACAAAGAGATCTTCTGTTGAATCTGACAATTAATCTGGATGGTTGTACAGTCGTCTCAAATAAAACTGTGAAGGACCTCGGCGTTACTCTGGACCCTGATCTCTCTTTTGAAGAACATATCAAGACTGTTTCAAGGACAGCTTTTTTCCATCTATGTAACATTGCAAAAATCAGAAACTTTCTGTCCAAAAATGATGCAGAAAAATTTAGCCATGCTTTTGTTACTTCTAGGCTGGACTACTGCAATGCTCTACTTTCCGGCTACCCGGATAAAGCACTAAACAAACTTCAGTTAGTGCTAAATACGGCTGCTAGAATCCTGACTAGAACCAAAAAAATGTATCATATTACTCCAGTGCTAGCCTCCCTACACTGGCTTCCTGTTAAGGCAAGGGCTGATTTCAAGGTTTTACTGGTAACCTACAAAGCATTACATGGGCTTGCTCCTACCTACCTTTCCGATTTGGTCCTGCCGTACATACCTACACGTACGCTACAGTCACAAGACGCAGGCCTCCTAATTGTCCATAGAATTTCTAAGCAAACGGCTGGAGGTAGGGCTTTCTCCTATAGAGCTCAATTTTTTATGGAATGGTCTGCCTACCCATGTGAGAGACGCAGACTCAGTCTCAACCTTTAGGTCTTTACTGAAGACGTATCTCTTCAGTAGGTCCTATGATTAAGTATAGTCTGGCCCAGGAGTGTGAAGGTGAACGGAAAGGCTGGAGCAACGAACCGCCCTTGCTGTCTCTGCCTTGCCGGTTCCCCTCTCTCCACTGGGATTCTCTGCCTCTAACCCTATTACAGGGGCTGAGTCACTGGCTTACTGGTGTTCTCCCATGCCGTCCATGGGAGGGGTGCATCACTTGAGTGGGTTGAGTCACTGACGTGGTCTTCCTGTCTGGGTTGGCGCCCCCCCCCCTTGGGTTGTGCCGTGGCGAAGATCTTTGTGGGCTATACTCGGCCTTGTCTTAGGACGGTAAGTTGGTGGTTGGAGACATCCCTCTAGTGGTGTGGGGGCTGTGCTTTGGCAAAGTGGGTGGGATTATATCCTGCCTGTTTGGTCCTGTCCGGGGGTATCATCGGATGGGGCCACATTGTCTTCTGATCCCTCCTGTCTCAGCCTCCAGTATTTATGCTGCAGTAGTTTATGTGTCGGGGGGCTTGGGTCAGTCTGTTACATCTGGAGTATTTCTCTTGTCTTATCCGGTGTCCTGTGTGAATTTAAATATGCTCTCTAATTCTCTCTTTCTCTCTTACTTTCTTTCTTTCTCTCGGAGGACCTGAGCCCTAGGACCATGCCTCAGGACTACCTGGCATGATGACTCCTTGCTGTCCCCAGTCCACCTGGCCGTGCTGCTGCTCCAGTTTCAACTGTTCTGCCTGCGGCTATGGAACCCTGACCTGTTCACCGGACATGCTTGTTGCACCCTCGACAACTACTATGATTATTATTATTTGACCATGCTGGTCATTTATGAACATTTTAACATCTTGACCATGTTCTGTTATAATATCCACCCGGCACAGCCAGAAGAGGACTGGCCACCCCTCATAGCCTGGTTCCTCTCTAGGTTTCTTCCTAGGTTTTTGGCCTTTCTAGGGAGTTTTTCCTAGGGAGTTTTTCCTAGCCACCGTGCTTCTTTCACAAGCATTGCTTGCTGTTTGGGGTTTTAGGCTGGGTTTCTGTACAGCACTTTGAGATATCAGCTGATGTACGAAGGGCTATATAAATACATTTGATTTGATTTTGATTTGATGGGGCCTGTAAACTACGAGAATACTACGATGTAAAAGTAGGTCCTCAGAAGAAGGCCTTATGAAATATGTATTGTCTTAAATTATTTGGTTTTAATGACAACATATTCATTTATGATGTCACATGGTGAAGGCCACAGGACTGAAAATGAATGAATGCAACAACACTAGCAAACACAAGTCAACAATGTAATGATTTGACCTTGTATTTTTCAGACTTCGCAGTTGTTTTGTCCACGGCAACAGTCTAGTAACAAAAAAATATATAAAAAATTGCACCCTGGGAAATATGCAAATAAGGCTTAATACCCTACAGCAGGGATATTCAATTCCTGGAGGGTCGAAACATTTCTAGTTTGGTTCCTCTATCGCAGTGGTTCCCAAACTTTTTATAGTCCTGTACCCCTTCAAGCATTCAACCTCCAGCTGCGTATCCCCTCTAGCACGAGGATCAGCGCACTCTCAAATGTTGTTTTTTTGCCATCATTGTAAGCTTAACACACACTATATGATACATTTATTAAACATAAGAATGAGTGTGAGTTTTTGTCACAACCCGGCTCATGGGAAGTGACAAAGAGCTCTTATAGGACCAGGGCAAAAATAATAATATAATCATAATCAATAATTTTGGTGTTTATTTCACCATCTTACATGTTCATCAAAAATGGTGAATAACACCACGGGTTAATAAGAAGGGTGTGATTGAAAGGTGTCACGTCCTGACCATAGTAAGATGTTATTTTCTATGGTAGAGTAGGTCAGGGCGTGACAGGGGGTGTTTTTCTATGTTTTCTATTTCTATGTTCTTAGGTTCTAGTTTTTGTATTTCTATGTTGGCTTGTTTGGGATGATCTCCAATTGGAGGCAGCTGGTCCTTGTTGTCTCTAATTGGAGAACATATTTAAGTAGTTATTTGTGTATTGCAAAGTTGCACGGATTTAATAAAATGTGGAACTACAACCACGCTGCACTTTGGTCCGCTCCTTTCGACAGCCATGACAGAAAGGATGCACATAACTCTACAATGTTGGGTTGTATTGGAGAGAGTGTCAGTCTTAAATCATTTTCCACACACAGTCTGTGCCTGTATTTAGTTTTCATGCTAGTGAGGCCTGAGAATGAACTTTCACATAGGTACGTGTTTGCAAAGGGCATCGGTGTCTTAACAGCGTGATTTGCCAAGGCAGGATACTCTAAGCACAGCTCTATCCAGAAATCTGGCAGTGTCTTCTGATTAAATTCAATTTTCACAGAACCGCTTGTTGCAATTTCAATGAGGCTCTCTTGTTCAGATATCGGTAAGTGGACTGGGGGCAGGGCATGAAAGGGATAACGAATCCAGTTGTTTGTGTTGTCTGTTTCGGGAAAGTACCTGCGTAACTGTGTACCCAGCTCACTCAGGTGCTTTGCTATATTACATTTGACATTGTCCGTAAGCTTGAGTTCATTTGCACACAAAAAAGCATACAATGATGGAAAGATTTGTGTGTTGTCCTTGTTAATGCAGACAGAGAAGAGCTCTAACTTCTTGTCCCACACATTGTATATAGTTGTGGAGAGTCCCTGTAATCCTAGATTCAGATCATTCAGGTGAGAAAAAACATCACCCAGATAGGCCAGTCGTGTGAGAAACTCGTCATCAAGCAGTCAGACAAGTGAGAATGATGGTCAGTAAAGAAAACTTTAAGCTCGTCTCTCAATTTAAAAAAACGTGTCAGTACTTTGACAACCAGCACACTTCTGTATGTTGTAAAAGCGTTACATGGTCGCTGCCCATATCATTGCATAATGCAGAAAATACACGATAGTTCAGGGGCCTTGATTTAACAAAGTTAACCATTTTCACTGCAGTGAAAAATGTATTTCAAGCTGTCAGGCATTCCCTTGGCAGCAAGAGCCTCTCGGTGGATGCTGCAGTGTACCCAAGTGGCGTCGGGAGTAACTGCTTGCATGCGCGTTACCACTCCACTATGTCTCCCTGTCATGGCTTTTGCACCATCAGTACAGATACCAACACATCTTGACCACCAAAGTCCATTTGATGTCACAAATCTGTCCAGTACTTTCAAAATATCCTCTCCTGTTGTCCTGGTTTCCAGTAGTTTGCAGAAGAGGATGTCTTCCTTAATTGACCCCCCATAAACGTAACGGACATATACCAGGAGCTATGCCAGACCTGCCACGTCTATTAACACGTCTGTTAACTCATCCCGCTGTAACACATAGAATTCACTGACATGTATGCGAAGCAGTAATTGTTTCAAAACATATCCTGCCATGTCACTGATGCGTCTCTGAAACAGTGAAACGAAGCTACTATGGAATATAACGTTGTGGATAAAGTTTGGAATGACACAATTTCATGTGTACAACATCTAAAGACCTGCATCACTATACTGCTAGGCTTCCATTTCTAAAAGGACATATTTAGGTGTTTTGTAGCACTTGTTCATGTATTTTCAGAGGCCCCCAAAACAAGTGAAATTGTTAAAAAGTGTCTGGACCCTTCTTTAACATGCTATTTACATCACAAATAGTGATTTGGTTGTAATAAAGCTACATTTTCCTTTAAGATGAAATCGTCAACCCTGCTACGGTCAACCCTGTTACTTCATTTGGCACTTACTAATTTGGTTATTTAACTTCTTGAGATGGGAACACTTGTTTTTTATGAACTTGAAAATGTGCTCCATATGACAGAATGTTAAAACTAGGTGAAACCAAGTTACACTTCTTAAAATGCACCGAATTAGTGGAATGAGCCAGTTATTTACGCATATATGTCAAGGTTTGAGTTAAATTGCATCACATGTATTTCCAAGTTATACACCAAATAATGAAATTCTTTATGTTAATATATGGGAATATGGGAATCTAACTGTAATATGAAGCCATGTTGGACATCAATGAAAACTGTCTAATGCTAAGGCCCAAAAGAAAACCTTCTCTTGCGTGAAGAAAAAAGCGAAACACTACAAAACATCAAGTTAATTGAATAGTGTACAAGGGGCAAAAAAACTGATTTAGCTTGTTTTGTCCTGATCTTATGATCTCTTGAACATTTGTCACAGTCTTGTGTCCCAAATGGCACCGTATTACTATAATGCACTACTTTTGACCAGAGCCTCATGGTCCCTTCAAATGTAATGCACTAGACAGGGATTAGGGAGCCATTTGGGACACATATTCTGTCTGTCGGGTCCACTAGAGCAGTGGTTCTTAACCTGTTGGGGCTTGGGGGCAGTATTTGCACGGCTGGATAAAAAACGTACCCGATTTAATCTGGTTACTACTCCTGCCCAGAAACGAGAATATGCATATAATTAGTAGATTTGGATAGAAAACACTCTAAAGTTTCTAAAACTGTTTGAATGGTGTCTGTGAGTATAACAGAACTCATATGGCAGGCTAAAACCTGAGAAGATTCCATACAGGAAGTGCCCTGTCTGACAATTTGTTGACCTTCTGTTGCATCTCTATCGAAAATACAGCATCTGTGCTGTAACATGACACTTTCTAAGGCTTCCATTGTCTCTCTAAAGCCGCCAGAAAGTGTAATGGGGTGTCTGCTGTCTCTGGGCGAAGAACAGCAGGAGAATTTGTGAGTGGTCAGCCTGGGGACAGTGACACTGGAGATGCGTGTTCATGAGAATTCTCAATTTTTTTCTTTCAGCCTTTGAATTAATACAACGTTGCCCGGTAGGAATATTATCGCTATTTTACGAGAAAAGTAGCATAAAAATTGATTTTAAACAGCGTTTGACATGCTTCTAATTACGGTAATGGAATATTTAGATTTTTTTTGTTACGAAATGCGCTCGCGCGTCACCCTTCGGATAGTGACCTGAACGCACAAACAAAACGGAGCTATTTAAATATAACTATGGATTATTTGGAACCAAAACAGCATTTGTTGTTGAAGTAGAAGTCCTGGGAGTGCATTCTGATGAAGAACAGCGAAGGTAATCCAATTTATCTAATAGTAATTCTGAGTTTAGGTTGTCCCAAACTTGGTGGGTGTCAAAATAGCTAGCCGTGATGGCCGGGCTATGGACTCAGAATATTGCAAAATGTGCTTTCACCGAAAAGCTATTTTAAAATCGGACACCGCGATTGCATAAAGGAGTTCTGTATCTATAATTCTTAAAATAATTGTTATGTATTTTGTGAATGTTTATCATGAGTAATTTAGTAAATTCACCGGAAGTTTGCTGTGGGTATGCTAGTTCTGAACATCACATGCTAATGTAAAAAGCTGGTTTTTGATATAAATATGAACTTGATTGAACAAACCATGCATGTATTGTTTAACATAATGTCCTAGGAGTGTCATCTGATGAAGATCATCAAAGGTTAGTGCTGCATTTAGCTGTGGTTTTGGTTTTTGTGACATATATGCTTGCTTTGAAAATGGCTGTGTGATTATTTTTGGCAGGGTACTCTCCTGACATAATCTAATGTTTTGCTTTCGCTGTAAAGCCTTTTTGAAATCGGACGACGTGGTTAGATTAACGAGAGTCTTGTCTTTAAAATGGTGTAAAATAGTCATATGTTTGAGAAATTGAAATTATAGCATTTTTGAGGTATTTGTATTTCGCGCCACGCGATTCCACTGGCTGTTGACGCAAGCGTCCCACCTAGCCCAGGGAAGTTAAACCTCTCCTCGGGGACCCCCATTTGTTCCATGTATTTGATCTATTCCAGAGCTAGCACACCTGATTCAACTTGTCAAATAATCATCAAGCCCTTGATGAGATGAATCAAGTGAGCTAGTGTAACCGATGTGAAATGGCTAGCTAGTTAGCGGGGTGCACGCTAATAACGTTTCAAATCGGTGACGTCACTATCTCTGAGACCTTGAAGAATTTGTTCCCCTTGCTTTGCAAGGGCCGCGGCTTTTGTGGAGCGATGGGTAACGATGCTTCGTGGGAGGCAGTTGTTGATGTGTGCAGAGGGTCCCTGGTATTGATCACAGGTAGGGGCGAGGAGAGAGACGAAAGCTATACAGTTACATTGATGCTGTTGACCCAGATCACTGGTCGCTGAGGAAAAGGAGGAGGTCAAAAGGGGGGTGAGTGTAACCGATTTGAAATGGCTTGGTAGTTAGTTGCATGCGCGCTAATAACGTTTCAATCGGTGACGTCACTCGCTCTGAGACCTTGAAGTAGCTGTTCCCCTTGCTCTGCAAGGGCTGCGGCTTTTGTGGAGCGATGGGTAACGATGCCTCGAGGGTGGCTGTTGTTGATGTGTGCAGAGGGTCCCTGGTATTGAGCCCAGGTAGGGGCGAGGAGAGGGACGGAAGCAATACTGTTACTCTAGTTCAGGGCTAAAACAAAATTGTGAAACTTCTGGGGTACACAAGGAGAGGTTTGAGAACCACTGCACATGAGAAACAGCCGCTTATACGTCTCAATAATGTGTCACCTCTCTTATTCATCCATCACATAAAAAAAATGATTCACAGGAACAGGAAAGTACAAAAAATAAGACAAAATAAGAGAAAGAGAGAAGGAAAAACTCCACGCGGAGGAGGCTGGGTGAGAAGTATCGCTTCAATTTCTTGGTGAAGACAAAATAAGAGAAAGAGGGAGGGAAAACCCCCACAGAGGAGGAGGCCAGGTGGAGAAGTATTGCTTCAATTGCCCACTAGGGCGGGCGGGCAGAAGTGAGAAGATTAGGATGTGTTTGTCCCAAAGTAATGGGATTGATGTGTTCCTAGTGGGGTTTACAGCGAGGTAACAAATGGGAAACATTTGTAAAGTAATCTCGCAGCGTTCGCACACACACACACACACAGACAGACACACTCACACACAGACAGACACAGACACAGTCACACACACATTCATACAAGAGCAATCCATGGGGATTAGGTCAAATCTAGTGGAGAGAGGGATGGAGAGGAGGGGGTGGTTAGAGAGGAAGAACACAGGGATAAATGAAGGAGAGGTGGAGAGCTAATAATGATAGCGGAAGGAGGAGAAGAAAAAACACTGTGTCTAGAGAGAGGATAAGAGAGATGGAGAGTGCCAGAGAGAGAGAGAGACAGAGATAGATAGATGGTGAGGGAATACAGAGCTGAGAAAGTAGAGAAATAAGTGGTAAAAAGATGAAAGAGGTGGGTGTTTTCTGTCCGTTATGCATGTGGCACATATAAAAGTAGTTTACTATATGAATAAGCGCTAACACTTTATCTTACAGTAAGTTACCTTAAAGGTGCCAAACAGTCATTCTGATTCCCATGTAAAATAGCATTTTGAAAATATCACCCATAAACATTTTTGGGAATAGAAATGCTCAACATTTTTGTCAAATGTAAAGCTCTCATGGCTAACTACCAGGAAGTTTGAAAAGACAGGCTGAGTGGGCTGGGAGCTTATATTCATGAACTCACCTTGACTGGCATCTCTTTGATACGCAAACGTCAAGAAACTTAGATGCAGTTAGCATTAACATAATCTCAAACAAATTTGGTGATACACAAAGCAATTTAAACAACATTGAATTTGCATCACTGATGTCAATTTCTTTATATTATGTTACCATTGGTGTATTAAAATGAGTTAGAGTGATGTCACCCGATCCCCTTAATAATCCCACCTTCATGGCCTTTAACTTTACCTTAATATATTACTGTAGATATAGAAATAAGTATAGGTAGAAGAGCTACAATTTTACCAGATAAACAATAGTTGGTATTCCATTGTTCTGAAAACAGCCCCCCCCCCAGTAAGTCTCAAGACTCATCAATTAAATTATGTCTACATCGTCACCCCTCTCCATGCACCTGTTGATGACACTACCAATTAGCTACCATAATCATGACCACATTGTACATGTGCTGTGGTGTAGCTATAGTTATACGCTGTTACACAGTCTTCAACAGAACTGAACATATGAACTCTTCACTATGAACTCAGATACCTTCCAGAATATATCATGACAGGGTGAAAACCTTATGTAATCACACACACCCGTGACAACCGAAAATAGCCATGTCAAATGAGGTGTCACTATAACTGCTGCACACAGCAACAGATGAAAGTGATTAATGCACACACAAATCGATGTAAAACACAACAACCTCATTAAACCAATTTATCATCGGCAGCAACTCAATACTTGCTGTCTCAATTAGCAAAGACTTAATTAAATTGCTGCGATGCGCGGTGAGCACGGAGGTTGTTTTCTTTTTCTTGATAACGTTTGGTCTCTTCCTCAATGTAACCTGAAGAAAACTGGTCTATTCCCTTTAATAAAGTGCACTACTTTTGACCGATAGGGGGAATAGGGTGCTATTTGGGACCCACACTTATGTCTCACTGTTTGGCTTTGAGCTGTCAGATATTGTACAGTGTAGCATATGTAACGGGTGTTTTTATATACTTTGCATAACATACAGTAAACAAGCTTGGCTATGTATGGCACTCAATGTTTAACAGGTGTTGGCGTGGAGGTAAACGTACTCTCCCAAGGGGAACCTATAGTCAAATGGCTCTGATGTGAAACACTTCTATACTCCAATGTCCCTTACAGTGCGGCTCCTTTTTTTAGATTTGATTATAGCTCGTTACTCTAGCAAACGATACCTCTCTCACTCACATATGAGTTTTACACGCTTGTTCCCTACTCTAGCATCCTCTCTCTCTCACACACAGACACACACGCACACACAGACACACACGCACACACGCACACACACGCACACACACACACTCACAAATGCTGGGTTAAAAACAACCCAATTTGGGTTCTTCGGTACCCCATCGCTGGGTAAATATTGGATAGATCACACACTGGGTTATTTTGATCGAGTCAGTTGGGTTGCATGAATAACTCAACATGTACTGTAAAAACAAATCCTGTTGTTTTTACAGTAACTTACTTGCAGCTTGTAAGTTACTGTAAAAAAGTTTAAGTATGTTACTGTAAATTCCAAATAAACTTTGGTTTAACAGTACATGACTGTAAAAAAAGCGTGCAACCCAGAAGTTGGGTCAACCAAACAACCCCGCATTTTTTTTATGTGGCCCAATGCCCTTAACCGCTAGGCTACCTGCCGACACCCCACACAGAGGCCTTTCTACCATTATATTTCGGTCCCGAGACACCATCTAAGTGTTCTAGTAGTGTCTCTGTCGTGAGTGTTCTCTGCCCACTCTTATCACCACGGCAACTAGGACTGAGCGTTGTGGCACTATTTATCATCTAGTCAGTCACTAATTAGGGGCCCAGACAGTTACTGGTGGCTAATCGGCCCCGAAACATAGGGGGGAGTGGTGGAGGGGAGGACTTCTTTAGGTATAAAAAAAAGATTTAAAAAAAATTGATTTGATAAAATATTGAATTTGGCCTTTACTGCTATAGCCCAGAGAAACACATTGAATAACACATTCTTAAATGTGACCAACCGCCTTGATTCGGATAAAATCAGAGACACAGAGCTACAAAATGGTAAATCATGCACTGCACTTGTAACCTCACTTTTGAGAAAATGGCCCTTGAATTGTTTGGTAAACCTACTAGAGAGCTTACAGTGAGGGAAAAAAGTATTTGATCCCCTGCTGATTTTGTACGTTTGCCAACTGACAGAGAAATGATCAGTCTATAATTTTAATGGTAGGTTTATTTGAACAGTGAGAGACAGAATAACAACAAAAAAATCTAGAAAAACGCATGTCAAAAATGTTATAAATTGATTTGCATTTTAATGAGGGAAATAAGTATTTGACCCCCACTCAATCAGAAAGATTTCTGGCTCCCAGGTGTCTTTTGTACAGGTAACAAACTGAGATTAGGAGCACACTCTTAACCTGTTAGGGCTAGGGGGCAGTATTGACACGGCCGGATAAAAAATGTACCCGATTTAATCTGGTTACTACTCCTGCCCAGTAACTAGAATATGCATATAATTATTGGCTTTGGATAGAAAACACCCTAAAGTTTCTAAAACTATTTGAATGGTGTCTGTGAGTATAACAGAACTCATATGGCAGGCCAAAACCTGAGAAGATTCCATGCAGGAAGTGGCCTGTCTGACAAGTTGTTGTTCATCTTGGCTCTTTTTATTGAAGACTGAGGATCTTTGCTATAACGTGACACTTCCTACGGCTCCCATAGGCTCTCAGAGCCCGGGAAAAAGCTGAACGATATCGAGGCAGCCTCTGGCTGAAACACATTATCGCGTTTGGCAAGTGGCAAATCAGAGTACTATGGGCTTAGGCGCGTGCCCGAGTCGACCCCATGCTTTATTTTCTTTCGTCTGTTTACCTAAACGCAGATTCCCGGTCGGAATATTATCGCTTTTTTATGAGAAAAATGACATGAAAATTGATTTTAAACGGCGGTTGACATGCTTCGAAGTACGGTAATGGAATATTTACAAATTTTTTGTCACGAATTGCGCCATGGTCGTCACCCTTATTTACCCTTTCGGATAGTGTCTTGAACGCACGAACAAAACGCCGCTATTTGGATATAACAATGGATTATTTGGGACCAAACCAACATTTGTTATTGAAGTAGAAGTCCTGGGAGTGCATTCTGACGAAGACAGCAAAGGTAATAACATTTTTCTTATAGTAAATCTGACTTTGGTGAGTGCAAAACTTGCTGGGTGTCTAAATAGCTAGCCCTGTGATGCCGGGCTATCTACTGAGAATATTGCAAAATGTGCTTTCACCGAAAAGCTATTTTAAAATCGGACATATCGAGTGCATAGAGGAGTTCTGTATCTATAATTCTTAAAATAATTGTTATGCTTTTTGTGAACGTTTATCGTGAGTAATTTAGTAAATTCACCGACAGTGTTCGGTGGGAATGCTAGTCACATGCTAGTCACATGCTAATGTAAAAAGCTGGTTTTTGATATAAATATGAACTTGATTGAACAAAACATGCATGTATTGTATAACATAATGTCCTAGGAGTGTCATCTGATGAAGATCATCAAAGGTTAGTGCTGCATTTAGCTGTGGTTTTGGTTTTTATGACATATATTTCTGCTTTGAAAATGGCTGGGTACTCTCCTGACATAATCTAATGTTTTACCTTCGCTGTAAAGCCTTTTTGAAATCGGACAGTGTGGTTAGATTAACGAGAGTCTTGTCTTTAAAATGGTGTAAAATAGTCATATGTTTGAGAAATTGAAGTTATAGCATTTATGAGGTATTTGTATTTCGCGCCACGCGATTCCATTGGCTGTTGACTAGGTGTCCCACCTTGCCCAGGGAAATTTTAATTAGAATTGTTTTAACACCAAGCATAGTCAAACTATCCCAAACTGTTTGACTTGAAAAAAGACAAAAAATTAATTTTTTAAAGAGCCGTTTGGGAGCCAAAAGAGCCGGCTACTTTTTGATGAGCTGAGCCGAACCAGCCGGCTCACTGAAAGAGCCGGAATGCCCATCACTACAGAGAAGCACGAAACAGTGCTGAAATAGTTGACCACAGCGGGTAGGCTATTGCTTCAAGTCCTATTGCTTCTATCTTCAATATGCTTTTTATAAATAAGACCTACACCACTTTTAACAGCACATTACTCAACACTAGTGAGACTCATGTCACCTACGTTAGGCCTACAGTATATATAAATAAAATAAATTCAATGACGTGACAATCCGCCAATAATTCGATTTAGAGGATTGGGGGATTCTAAATTAATATCTAAGGGGCATTTTCTTTAGGGCAAATCTGATCAGTGAGAATAAGTGGCTTTTATATAATTCTAAATTAATTAATAATAATAATAATCACTTTGTTTAAAAAAATAACAAGATTTTGGATTACAATTTCATATTACCTAAAGTGAGTGAGAAAAAGGCCATTCTTGAACATGGGGTGAGACATTCTTACTAATTTGTAAAGAAACAAATGTTAGGGTTGTGTACAGGAAGCGAAGTCAGGTGCAGGAGAGAAGAGTGTAGTAAACAGGCGCACTTTAACCTGTTGGGGATAGGGGGCAGTATTTGCACGGCCGGATAAAAAACGTACCCAATTTAATCTGGTTACTACTCCTGCCCAGTAACTAGAATATGCATATAATTAGTAGATTTGGATAGAAAACACTCTAAAGTTTCTAAAACTGTTTGAATGGTGTCTGTGAGTATAACAGAACTCATATGGCAGGCAAAAACCTGAGAAGATTCCTTACAGGAAGTGCCCTCTCTGACAAGATCTTGTTTTTCTTGTCTCTTTTTATTGAAGACTGAGGATCTTTGCTGTAACGTGACACTTCCTACGGCTCCCATAGGCTCTCAGAGCCCGGGAAAAAGCTGAATGATATCGAGGCAGCCCCAGGCTGAAACACATTTGCGCTTTTGGCAAGTGGCCGATCAGAGGACAATGGGCTTAGGCGCGTGCACCAGTCGACCCCATGCTTTATTTTCTTTCGTCTTTTTACCTAAAAAAACCCCTGAGACAAATCCTAACAGGAAATGGAAATCTGATGTGTGGAATCAATTCAAACCTTTGCCAATGAAACAAACAGGGACTTATTAATCATTTAGCACTTCCTAAGGCTTCCACTAGATGTCAACAGTCTTTACAAAGTGGTTTGAGTCTTCCATGGTAGAAACTGACCCAAAGAGAGGCTTGGGAAGTTGGTCACAGGGGGAGGGCTATTACTACTATGACGCGGGCGCCCATGTGAACCCTTTTGTTCCGAAACATTTAGAAAGACAATGCAATCGTCCACCTTGAATATTATTGAAGCTCTGGTTGAAAAAGGCCCTAAAGATTTATGTTATACAACGTTTGACATGTTTGAACGAACGTAAATATATATTTTTTGCACATTCGTGACGACAAGTCCCGCACGCTTCAGTACATTATGAGTAGCCTTCGGAACGCGCTAACAAGAAGGAACTATTGGGACATAAATTATGAACTTTTTCGAACAAAACTACATTTGTTGTGGACCTGGGAGTCCTGGAAGTGCCTTCTGATGAAGATAATCAAAGGTAAGGGATATTTACAATAGTATATTTGATTTTAGATGGTTCCAAGATGGCAATAACATGTATCGCCTAGCCTATTTTTCTGAGCATACCACGTCGTTTATTGCAAAGTGTGATTTCCCAGTAAAGTTATTTTTAAATCTGGCAATGCGGTTGCATTCACGAGATCTTACATCTAGATGTTCCGCTAGCGGAACGCCTCGCCAATATCCAATGATAGGGCGTGACGCGAATTACAAACTCCTCAAAAATTCCAAAATTTCCATTTTTCAAACATATGACTATTTTACACCATTTTAAAGACAAGACTCTCTTTATCTAACTACATTGTCCGATTTCAAAAAGGCTTTACAACGAAAGCAAAACATTAGATTGTGTCAGGAGAGTACCCAGCCAGAAATAATCAGACACCCATTTTTCAAGCTAGCATATAATGTCACAAAAACCAAAACCACAGCTAAATGCAGCACTAACCTTTGATGATCTTCATCAGATGACACTCCTAGGACATTATGTTATACAATACATGCATGTTTTGTTCAATCAAGTTCATATTTATATCAAAAACCAGCTTTTTACATTAGCATGTGACGTTCAGAACTAGCATACCCACCGAAACCTCCGGTGAATTGACTAAATTACTCACGATAAACGTTCACAAAAAACATAACAATTATTTTAAGAATTATAGATACAGAACTCCTTTATGCAATCGCGGTGTCCGATTTTAAAATAGCTTTTCGGTGAAAGCACATTTTGCAATATTATGAGTAGTTAGCCCGGCCATCATGGCTAGCTATTTTGACACCCACCAAGTTTGGCACTCACCAAACTCAGATTTACTATAAGAAAAATTGGATTACCTTTGCTGTTCTTCATCAGAATGCACTCCCAGGACTTCTACTTCAACACCCAATGTTGTTTTGGTTCCAAATAATCCATAGTTATATCCAAATAGCGGCGTTTTGTTCTTGCGTTCAAGACACTATCCGAAGGGTGACGCGCCGGCGCATATCGTGACAAAAAAATTCAAAATATTCCATTACCGTACTTCGAAGCATGTCAAACGCTGTTTAAAATCAATTTTCTCGTAAAATAGCGATAATATTCTGACCGGGAGACGTTGTTTTCGTTCAAAGACTGAAAGAAGAAAATGGTGTCTTCACGTGCACACGCACGCCCGTGTCATTGTTCTCAGATCGACCACTTTCCAAATCCCCTACTGTTTTCCGCCCAGTGACTGCAGAGTCGTCATTCCCCGTTCTGGCGCCTTCTGAGAGCCTATGGGAGCCTTAGAAAATGTCACATTACAGCAGAGATCCTCTGTTTTCCATAAAGAGGCTATAGAAGGCCAAGAAATGGTCAGAGAGGGCACTTCCTGTATGGAATCTTCTCATGTTTTGGCCTGCCATATGAGTTCTGTTATACTCACAGACACCATTCAAACAGTTTTAGAAACTTTAGGGTGTTTTCTATCCAAATAAAATAATTATATGCATATTCTAGTTTCTGGGCAGGAGTAATAACCAGATTAAATCGGGTACGTTTTTTATCCGGCCGTGAAAATACTGCCCAATATCCTAAACAGGTTAATCTATAATTCTTTGAATGACAATATTAAATTTTAATAATGTTTTCGAATAGTAATTTTGTAAATTGTAGCGCTGATTCACCGGAAGCATTTGAGGGAAAATATTTTCTGAACGTCATGCGCCGATGTAAAATGCTGTTTTTATATATAAATATGAACTTTATCGAACAAAAAATGCATGTATTGTGTAACATGATGTCCTAGGAATGTCATCTGATGAAGATTGTCAAAGGTTAGTGCTGCATTTAGCTGTGTTTTGGGTATTTGTGATGCATCTAGTTGCTTTGAAAATGGCAGTGTGATTTTTTTTGGCAGGGTACTCTCCAAACATAATCTAATGTTTTGCTTTTGCTGTAAAGCCTTTTTGAAATCAGACAACGTGGTTCGATTCAGGAGAGGTGTATCTATAAAATGGTGTAAAATAGTCATATGTTTGAGAAATTGAAGTTATAGCATTTATGAGGTTTTGTATTTCGCGCGACGCGATTCCACTGGCTGTTGACTAGGGTCCCATGTTCCCAGACAGGTTAATTTCGCTCCAAAAATGACAGCACATAAAAACAAAAACGATGGCTAGAAAGCCGGTGACGTCGATCGCCGAACGCCGCCCGAACAAGGAGAGGAGCCGACTTCAGTGGAAGTTGTGACAGTGCTCCCCCCTTGACGCGCGGCTCCAGCGGCACGCCGACACTGGCCTTGGGGACGACCTGGAGGGCGAGGCGCAGGGCGATCCGGCCGGAGCCGGTGAAACTCCCGCAGCAGTTCGGGGTCCAAAACATCCGTAACCGGAACCCAGCACCTCTCCTCCGGACTGTCCCCCTCCCACTCCATGAGATACTGAAGGCCCCCTGCCCGACGCCTCGAATCCAGGATGGAACGAACGGAGTACGCCGGGGCCCCCTCGATCTCCAGAGGGGGCGGAGGGACCTCCGCCGACCTCCGTGCCCAGTGTAAGGCTCCGAGACACCTGCCCAGAGGTAAGCTACACCCCTTACCCATTCCACAACGACCTTCGTCACACCTGTCTGTGGATTCTTTTAACCGATCTACCTCTTTCACAGGGAAACACTACTGTCCTGGTTGTTGTGGATTGTTTCTCTAAGTCCTGTCGTCTCCTTCCTTTGCCCGGTCTCCCTATGGCTCTACAGAATGCGGAGGCCCTGATTACTCACGTCTTCCGGCACTACGGGGTGCCTGAGGATATAGTTTCTGATCGGGGTCCCCAGTTCACGTCAAGGGTCTGGGGGGCGTTTATGGAACGTCTGGGGGTCTCGGTCAGCCTCACATCAGGTTTTCACCCCGAGAGTAATGGGCAGGTGGAGAGAGTTTACCAGGATGTGGGTAGGTTTCTGCGGTCCTATTGCCAGGACCGGCCGGGGGAGTGGGTGGCTTTCATCCGCCTGGCAGAGATGGCCCAAAACTCCCTCCACTACTAACCTATCTCCTTTTCAGTGTGTACTAGGTTATCAGCCGGTCCTGGCACCGTGGCATCAGAGCCAGATTGAGGCACCTGCGGTGGATGAATGGTTTCGGCTCTCGGAGGAGACATGGGACACTGCCCATGTGACACCTGCAATGGGCCATCAGGCGGCAGAAGGCGAGCGCCGACCGACACCGCAGTGAGGCTCCGGTGTATGCACCAGGGGACCGGGTCTGGCTCTCGACCCGAAACCTGCCCCTTCGCCTGCCCTGCTGGAAGCTGGGTCCACGGTTTGTGGGGCCATTTAAAGTCCTGAGGAGACTGAAAGAGGTGTGTTATAGGTTACAGCTCCCCCCGATAACCGTATTAACCCCTCGTTTCATGTGTCTCTCCTCAGGCCGGTGGTGGCTGGTCCGCTCCAGGAGTCTGAGGTACGGGAGGTTCCTCCACCCCCTCTGGACATCGAGGGGGCCCCGGCGTATACTGTTCGAGCCATCATGGACTCAAGGCGTCGGGTGAGGGGCCTTCAGTACCTCGTGGAGTGGGAGGGGTACGGTCCGGAGGAGAGATGCTGGGTGCCGGTGGAGGACATCGTTACTACGGGAATTTCACCGTCTCCACCCGGATTGTCCTGCGCCTCGTCCTCTGGGTCGTCCCCGAGGCCGGTGTCGGCGCACTGCTGGAGCCGCACATCAAGGGGAGGGGTACTGCCACGACTTCCGCCGAAGTTGGTGCATCTCCTTGTTCGGGCGGCGTTTGGCGGTCGACGTCACCGGTTTTCTAGCCGCCACCGATCTACGTTTCATTGTCCATTTGTTTTGTCTTTATTGTACACACCTGGTTTCCATTACATTATTATTTATTCCCTATTTAACCCTCTGGTTCCCACATGGTTTTGTGCGTGTTTGTTCTGTGTTTCGCTGTCACTACTATTATGTGAGCTGGATTGTTTTCCCTGCGTGGAATTTATTTTGTTGTCGTCTTGAGTAAAAGTCCGTTATTACTCATCCTCTGTGTCCTGCGTCTGACTCCGTCCCACCTGCTGCACTTCGACCCTTTACAATGCCAAGCCAGTGTGTCTTATTTGCAATGAAAATATCGCTGTTTGCAAATAATTCAATCTCAGATGTAATTATGAATCTAAGCATAGCACTTTCAGTGTTTTTTTGCGGACATATTCTGTAACTTAAGAAAACGATACCTTCGCTGGATGAGGCCGCAATGCAAACTGAGCTGATTGAATTCCAGACATTGAGCCAAATCAGAGATGCACTCAGGAGTGCCGAGTCCCTGTGTGTGTTGTGGGTGGCATGCTCAGAGGAATACAGCACAATAAGGAAACTTGCTTTTTATATGTTAACAACGTTTGGATCAACCTGCGAGTCCTCATTTTCCTCTATGAACGCAATCTAGACTCACGACAGGAACATGCTTTCACATAAGTCAATCGAGGACTGCATGCACATCAAAATCACATCCATCCATCAAACCAGACATCCACAAGATTGTGTCCAAGGGGAAATATAACTTTTGTCATTGAATAAGTAATTTAGTGGCCTACAGTGCCTTGCAAAAATATTAATCCGCCTTGGCGTTTTTCCTATTTGTTGTATTACAATCTGTAATTGAAATCGATTTTTATTTGGATTTCATGTAATAGACACACAAAATAGTCCAAATTGGTGAAGTGAAATTAAAAAAAATTACTTGTTTAAAACAATTCTACAAAATTAAAAATGGAAAAGTATGTATTCACCCCCTTTGTTATGAAGCCCCTAACTAAGTTCTGGTGCAACCAATTACCTTCAGAAGTCACATAATTAGTTAAATAAAGTCCACCTGTGTGCAATCTAAGTGTCACATGATCTGTCACATGATCTCAATATATACACCTGTTCTGAAAGGCCCCAGAGTCTGCAACACCACGAAGCAAGGGACACCACCAAGCAAGTGGCACTATGAGGACAAAGGGGATCTACAAACAGGTCAGGGACAAAGTTGTGGAGAAGTACAGATAAGGGTTGGGTAATTAAAAACTATCCAAAACTTTGAACATCCCACAGAGCACCGTTAAATCCATTATTAAAAAATGGAAAGAATATGGCACAACAACAAACCTGCCAAGAGAGGGCCGCCCACCAAAACTCACGGACCAAGGAAGGAGGGAATTAATCAGAGAGACAACAAAGAGACCAAAGATAACCCTGAAGGAGCTGCAAAGCTCCACAGCTGAGATTGGAGTATCTGTCCATAGGACCACTTTAAGCTGTACACTCCACAGAGCTCGGCTTAACGGAAGAATGGGAAGAAAAAAGCCATTGCTTATTAAAGAAAGAAATAAGCAAACATGTAGGGTGTTCGCCAAAAGGCATGTGGGAGACTCCCCAAACATATGGAAGAAGGTACTCTGGTCAGATGAGACTAAAATGTAGCTTTTTGGCCATCAAGGAAAACGCTATGTCTGGCGCAAACCCAACACCTCTCATCACCAAGCATGGTGGTGTGAGCATTATGCTGTGGGTATGTTTTTCCATCGGCAGGGACTGGGAAACTGGTCAGAATTGAAAGAATGGTGGATGGCGCTAAATACAGGGAAATTCTTGAGTGGAACCTGTTTCAGTCTTTCCAGAGATTTGAGACTGGGATGGAGGTTCACCTTCCAGCAGGACAATGACCCTAAGCATACTGCTAAAGCAACACTCGAGTAGTTTAAGGGGAAACATTTAAATGTCTTGGAATGACCTAGTCAAATCCCAGACCTCAATCCACTTGAGAATCTGTGGTATGACTTAAAGATTGCTGTACACCAGTGAAACCCATCCAACTTGAAGGAGCTGGAGCAGTTTTGCCTTGAAGAATGGGCAAAAATCCCAGTGGCAAGATGTGCCAAGCTTATAGAGACATACCCCAAGAGACTTGCAGCTGTAATTGCTGCAAAAAGTGGCTCAACAAATTATTAACTTCGGGGGGGTGGTGAATAGTTTTGCATGCTCAAGTTTTCAGTTTTTAGAAAAAGTATTTCTTGTTTGTTTCACAATGAAATATATTTTGCATCTTCAAAGTGGTAGGAATGTTGTGTAAATTAAATGAAACAACCACCCCCCCAAAAAAGAAAAATTATTCCAGGTTGTGGCGAAACAAAATAGGAAAAATGCCAAGGGGGGTGAATACTTTCGCAAGCCATTTTACAGTATATGACTGTTTTTATTTAATTATATTATTACTGTTAGAGCTTGTCCAGGGATATTTACATCTCAAGCTGGCAGTATGTTCTGTTTGTTCTGTCGTTACAGAGCAGGCTATCCTTTTCTTTAAATAATTGTTTCATGTAGGATGCTACATTTTTGATCAGTTGCAATTGTATGTAGGCCTAATAAAAAAAATCCAACTTCTATTAGGCTGTTAAGCCTCATAGCCTACCTCAGCCAGTTGAGTTATTTTATATAGGTCTAGGCTCGACGGAAATAGACTCCAATTAAGTCCTCTTGTTGTTTGTAAAGTTAAATTAAAATGAAGATTGTTGAAATAATTTTTAGACTAGTGTAGGTTTTCTTCATCTGTTGGTTTTTGGACAAGGAAATCTCGGCCGGCCAAACCCTCCCCTAACCCGGACGATGCTGGGCCAATTGTGCGTTGCCTCATGGGTCTCTCGGTCGTGGCCGGCACGGGTATCGAACCAGCATCTGTAGCATCTGTTTCAAAGCAAAGAATGCATTTGACTTTTAAGGCTTTCAGGAATCAACAGCCAGTGAAAAAATCAGAGCGCCATATTCAAAACCAAATCTAATCATTTCTATTTCTCAAACATAGGACTATTTTACACCATTTTATAGATACACTTCTCCTGAATCGAACCACGTTGTCCGATTTCAAAAAGGCTTTACAGCGAAAGCAAAACATTAGATTATGTTAGGAGAGTACATCGACAAAAACAACCAAACAGCCATTTTCCAAGCAACTAGCATGCATCACAAATACCCAAAACACAGCTAAATGCAGCACTAACCTTTGACGATATTCATCAGATGACACTCCTAGGACATCATGTTACACAATACATGCATTTTATGTTCGTTAAAGTTCATATTTATAAAAACAGCATTTTACATCGGCGCGTGACGTTCAGAAAATATTTTCCCTCAAATACTGCCAGTGAATCAGCGCCACAATTTACAAAAATATTTGTCATAAACACTGATACAAAATTAAACTGTCATTCAAAGAATTATAGATGAACATCTCCTTTATGCAAACGCTATGAAAGATTTAAAAAAAAGCTTCACGAGGAAAGAACTCTTTGCAATAATCTGAGTACTGAGCTCAGAAAAATACACTAGGCTATACAGATAGCCGTCATCTTGGAGTTATCTAAAATCATACATTGCATTAGAAATATTCCCTTACCTTTGATGATCTTCATCAGAAGGCACTTCCAGGGATCCCAGGTCCACAACAAATGTTGTTTTGTTCGATAAAGTCCATAATTTATGTCCAAATAACTCCTTGTTTTTCGTGCGTCCAGAAAGCTACTCCAAGTGTAGAAAGCATTGTCCAAGACGATGTCGCGCCGAAAAGTAAAAAAAAGTTGTATTGACGTTCGTTCAAACATGTCAAACGTTGTAAAACATCAATCTTTAGGGCCTTCAGAACGTGAAGATTCAGTAATATTTCAACCGGACGGTTCCTGTGTCTTGAAAAAGGTTTTGGAACGGAGGATCCACTCTCATGGACGTGCGCCAAGAAGTGATGTCATCCCTGCCTCAAAAACTTCCCCTCCTTCTCATTCGGTCTCTGTTCATCGTAGACGCTTCAAACAACTTTGTAAAAACTGTCGACATCTAGTGGAAGCCGTAGGAAGTGCACAATTATTACTACGTCACTGTGTATTCAATAGGAAACGACTTGAAGAGAGCCCATGCATCCAGATTTCCACTTCCTGGTAGGATTTCTCTCAGGTTTTTGCTTGCCATATGAGTTCTGTTATACTCTCAGACACCATTCAAACGGTTTTAGAAACGTCAGAGTGTTTTCTATCCAAATATACTAATAATATCCTAGCTTCTGAGTTTGAGTAGGAGGCAGTTTAATATGGGCACATATTTTTTCCGAAATTGTCAATACTGCCCCCTATCCTTATCCTATCAAATACATTGCAAATTGGGGGATTTTCATACCTACAGTAGCCGGGCTATAAAGAGTCCATTGTCCTGCTAATAGGGCTACACCTGCTACAGTACAGTTGTGAAAAAAAAGTTTGAAAACCTGTCTTCAAAATGCCTCCAGCTGTCCATCACTACTGTCAATAAAAACACAGCATCTTGTTTATATCTTGTTTACATTCTTTATTGTAACCACAATGTAAAAAATAATTTGTACCTACCTTTCCAATTACTTTTAGAGTTTGGGATTTACAAATGTGCGCTTTTCATGCCATTTCTCATTAAATCCAGTTTGGATTTAAGTATAACTTTTGACTGACGTTGTCACGACTTCCACCGAAGTCGGTCCCTCTCCTTGTTCAGGCGGTGGTCGACGTCACCGGCCTTCTAGCCACCGACGATCAACTTTTCATTTTCCATTTATTTTGTTTTAGTCTTACACACCTGGTTTCACTCACCCAATTACCTGTTTATTATTTGACCCTCTGTTCCCCACGTTTGTTTGTGAGTGAGTTTATTGTATTTTCGGTCCGTCATTGTGTGCTCGTGATGTTACTTTGTACATTTCTCATTTTGAGTAAAAGTACGTTGATTACTCATATTTGCTGTCCTGCACCTGACTCTCTACACCAGCTACAGACAGGACCCTTACTGACGTCTTTAGTGAGAGGCCTAATGCTTTAATATTTAATCATTTCTGCCCTCCGAATTCATATCTAAGGGAATTTTTTGCACCATTATTAGTTACATTGTTTTAGTTTGAACGTGCAGACAGGCACTAAGAACAGAGGGAACGTTTCCTTAGTCAGCGCCTTTATTATTGCAATGCCCCTTAAAGTGTTGCTCTGTGCTACCTAGTGGGGCGGGGTGGCGGTGTGTCCCCCTCATCCATGGGCTAGGTCCGTCTTCTGTGCGCTGCTCTGCGGCCCGTCCCGTGCCCCCTGCCCTCGTGCGCCCACCACTATCTCAGTGGATAAAGCTGGAGAACTGCAGGCAATCCTATTGTCGCCACTCTGGAGCCATGACCAATATGACCAATATATACAATATATTTGGATGCATAGTTACTTTAACTCTACCTACATGTACATATTGCCTCATTTACCTCGACTAACCGGTGCCCCCACACATTCACTCTGTACCAGTACCCCCTGTATATAGCCTCGCTATTGTTATTTTACTGCTGCTCTTTAATTATTTGTTACTTTTATTTCTTATTTTTTACTCATCTATTTTTTATGTAACATATTTTTCTTTAAACTGCATTGTTGCTTAAGGGCTTGTAAGTAAGCATTTCACTGTAAGGTCAACACCTGTTGTATTCGATGCGTGTGACAAATTTGATTTGATCTTAGTATGAAGGTAAGTAGCTCCGCCTTTCTCTTCATCTCTGTGACTTTTACTTCAATATCAACCAGCATCTTTTCTTGCCTAAGGTTGCCAGATTTGTGAGATGTTTACAGAACATTGGTTGGTCTGCTATGAAGAGCTCAGCAATGTGATCTGTGGCGCCACGTCGTTCCTGGACACACCCGTCTTTCGGAAAGCCGCGATCATATTGCAGCCCTCCTTCGTCAGGTTCAGCAGCTGCTGGTATCTGGTCACAACATCTTTGATGTTGCCTGCTGAAGAAATAGAAAAGCAGAATAGAAAAGCAATGTACATTTTCCATGTTATCACCACTCTGCTACAACATTTTATTATGTGCTACTGCTCCTCGCATGCAAAAGCAATGCGGAGGACTCAAAGTGTTTGGTAGCTTATGGCATGATGAGTTGCTGAATGTGGGCGCATTTTCAGTGGGAGATTGTGCAAGAGACCTGAAGATTTTTGTCTTGTTGGTATTCTATGTACTGACTGAAGAAATGTCAGTGTTTTCTCCCAATGTATATATGTGGAGAAACAACCAACCATCATCATTTTTAGACATGACGGTCAGTCAATCCGGAAAATTGCTAGAACTTTGAAATGTTCTTCTAGTGCAGTCGCTAAAACCATCATGCAAAAGGACCGCCACAGGAAAGGAAGACCCAGAGTTACCGCTGCTGCGGAGGATAAGTTCATCAGATTTACCAGCCTCAGATATTGCTGCCCAAATAAATGCTTCACAGAGTTCAAGTAACAGACACATCTCATCACCAACTGTTCAGAGGAGACAGTGTGAATCAGGCCTTCATGCTCGAATTGCTGCAAAGAAACCATTACTAAAGAACACCAATAATAAGAAGAGACTTGCTTGGACCAAAAAACATGAGCAATGGATTTTAGACCGGTGGAAATCTGTCCAAATTTGAGATTTTTGGTTCCAACCGCCATGTCTTTGTGAGATGCAGAGTAGGTGAACAGATGATCTCCGCATGTGTGGTTCCCACCGTGAAGCTGATATCAGTTTGCAAACAATGTCAAATAAAAATGAAAGCTGCATACAAACATGGTCTCTTTTTTGCTTTCTTGAGTAAGGCAGCTTCAAAATGCAGGTGTTTCAGCCTAGCTCAGTGCTTTCTGTGGTGGTGGGGTATGTTCTCTAGTTGCGCCATGATTAGCTTAGTGTTCTGTCACTCATAGGGACATTACGTCACCGCCAAATCTAAGGGTAGAGCTTGAAAATTCAAGCCCCTTGGGTGCTGCCATAGATTTACATTTCAAGTGCCCATCCAAGAATGCTCAAGGTCGTTGCACACAGATAAAATGATGTCAAATCATGTTATATCTACAGCAGCTTTGATTGGACTGATCATATCAACATCATACTTTCAAAATCTTAGCTAGCAAGCTAGCAGTCATCCTCATGAATCAAGTCGACAATCTACTGGCAAATCCTTTTTTATCCTTGTCATATGAAGAGAAATAATGAAGAGGAATTATAGATAAAATGCATTGGTGCTCATCGGCCATTGGACATAAACCTTACACAACAAGTTGGAAATCGGAAATTCAACAATGAGTGGTTTGGAAGGAATCAGTGACTAACTGCAAGCATTGCAAAGCAATTACTACTGTGCTATTCAGTGGAGTGGGTGTGTGGTCCCAAGTCTGGTTTTAAGGGTCTCTTTTCCAAGCTTAAAAGGATAAACATTCAAAGATGGCCATGGTGTCAATCCAGCATGACTTGTGCCACGCTCCAAACAACTGGAAACTCAGAACTGTGAAATCTGATTTAAGTGAGTTCAAGACAACTAGGAACTCGGAAAAAAACTAGTTACGACTGGGAAAATGTGTTTTGAACGGTCATCCAACTCGGAATTGCAAGTCGGGAACTCGGGCCGCTTTCTAGAACTCCGACCTGAAGATCACTGACGTCACCATGATTCAACCTTGTTTTTTTCCAAGTTCCCAGTTGTCTTGAAAGCATCATAAATCCAGAGAGTGCCAGACTTTGATGACAAAGTTTGATGACAAAACTTGCCCACTAAGAACCACTTCCTGTTCAAGTGAGCACAGCACAACAAGGTGAGTCCAAAATGTAATTTTATGCTGCTGCATAAATGATATAATATACCAGGGAGATATGTATGCTGTAGCTAAGAATGTAATACTAAGTGTATGTTGTGTAGTAAGCTGTTAGTGGCCCATGTGCCTCACCCTAATAATTTGGTCACGTTTCCCTTCCTAATTTCACCTACTTTACTGACTTGGTGGTGGACATATAGGCTATAGCCTGTTTTAGAGAAATGTTGTCATTGAATAATGTAAGAGCTTTCATTTTCTGCTTATATGTCCCCTTTATTTATCCTATGGTTCTGACATGGTGTAAAGGAAGAATGCTGTAAGAATGTTCTGAATTCTGTCACTGTACATTTCAGAAGTGCTGAAAAATAGTTATATTGACTATGTCCGTCCTAGCGCGCTTGTTAATGTCCTAATCGAAATTATGAATTGCCTCTTATGCGGTCGTCGTCCCCTTATGCTATAGCTTGTACATCTCAATTGTCAGTAGAAACCACATTTGTTTAAGCAAGTCAGCCATGTTAGTAGGCCGTCATTGTAAATAAGAATTTGTTCTTAACTAACTTGCCTAGTTAAATAAAAGGTTACACATATCAGCTATGCTTTTTTTAAAGGCTGAATGAACTGTTTGAACTGCGGCTGAATGAACTGTTTCGCTGCCAGACAAGGCTCCACTGATAGCCAGGTGTAGCAGATGTTGGGACTGCTGTTGGGACAGATTTACGTAGGCCCTAACAGTGTTTGGGCATCATTTGTCACCATTATAGTGCAATTAATTAATTAATTCTAAAATCACAACTGCATGCTGTGGGACTGCAGATGGATTCTATAGCACTAGCAAACTAATACCTCTGTTCCAGGGCATGAATCGTCTGTGCTGTCGCTCGCATATTCAATCAAAACCCTGGACCAGAGCTAGCTAATTGCGCTTAGTATTACCATAAACACTTTAAGAAATTACAAAAGTATTTTTGCAATAACAATCTTGGTTAGTTAGCTATATATTTTTTATAGTATACCACAGATAAGAGATTAGCTTGCTAACTACTTACATCTCCTTCCTGTGCACTTCCTTTGCACTGTCATACATCGGTGCACTTGTCCCCTGAGCTGCCATTCTGACTGCGCTGGGTTGTTACTAGAAAAGACAGTAGACATTAAAAACGTTAGCTAGCTAAACAAGCTCCAGGTAGCTAAAGGAGCCGAAAATGTATACAGTACCAGTCAAAAAACCCTTGAATGAGTAGGTGTGTCCAAACTTTTGACTGGTAATAAAACACAGCAACATTTCATTTTTGATGGCACTGGGCATTTAAAACTGCAAAATTCTATTATGTCCCATGGCAAAATATGTAGAATTGCAGTAAATGAATATTAAAGCGTAACTGTTTCTCTCCACCGTCAAGAAGGGTGCAACTAAAATGTTTTGCCACGAGGTGGGGGCCCCCCAAGCAAATATTGCTTAGTCCCCCCTAAAGGCTAGAGCCAGCCCTGCCCATGGCAGTCTCTATGGGGGTACCACAGGGTTCAATTCTTGGGCCAACTCTTTTCTCTGTATACATAAATGATGTCGCTCTTGCTGCTGGTGAATCTCTGATCCACCTCTACGCAGACGACACCATTCTGTACACTTCTGGCCCTTCTTTGGACACTGTGTTAACAACCCTCCAGACGAGCTTCAATGCCATTCAACTCTCCTTCCGTGGTCTCCAACTGCTCCTAAACACAAGTAAAACTAAATGCATGCTCTTCAACCGATCGCTGCCTGCACCTGCCCGCCTGTCCAGCATCACTTCTCTGGACGGTTCTAACTTAGAATTTGTGGACAACTACAAATACCTAGGTGTCTGGTTAGACTGTAAACTCTCCTTCCAGACTCACATCAATCATCTCCAATCCAAAGTGAAATCTCGAATTGGCTTCCTATTTCGCAACAAAGCATCCTTCACTCATGCTGCCAAACATACCCTCGTAAAACTGACCATCCTACCAATCCTCGACTTCGGCGATGTCATTTACAAAATAGCTTCCAATACCCTACTCAACAAGCTGGATGCAGTCTATCACAGTGCCATCCGTTTTGTCACCAAAGCCCCATATACTACCCACCACTGCGACCTGTACGCTCTCGTTGGCTGGCCTTCGCTTCATAATCGTCGCCAAACACATTGGCTCCAGGTCATCTACAAGACTCTGCTAGGTAAAGTCCCCCCTTATCTCCGCTCACTGGTCACCATAGCAGCACCCACCTGTAGCACGCGCTCCAGCAGGTATATCTCTCTGGTCACCCCCAAAGCCAATTCCTCCTTTGGCCGTCTCTCCTTCCAGTTCTCTGCTGCCAATGACTGGAACGAACTACAAAAATCTCTGAAACTGGAAACACTTATCTCCCTCACTAGCTTTAAGCACCAGCTGTCAGAGCAGCTCACAGATCACTGCACCTGTACATAGCCCATCTATAATTTAGCCCAAACTACTACCTCTTCCCCTACTGTATTTATTTATTTTATTTATTTTGCTCCTTTGCACCATATTATTTCTATTTTATCTTTGAACTTTCTTCAAACTACAAATCTACCATTCCAGTGTTTTTCTTGCTATACTTTATTTACTTTGCCACCATGGCATTTTTTTGCCTTTACCTCCCTTATCTCAAATCATTTGCTCACATTGTATATAGTCTTATTTCTTTTTCTTCTACTGCATCATTGATTGTATGTTGTTTTACTCCATGTGTAACTCTGTGTTTTTGTATGTGTCGAACTGCTTTGCTTTATCTTGGCCAGGTCGCAATTGTAAATGAGAACTTGTTCTCAACTTGCCTACCTGGTTAAATAAAGGTGAAATAAATAAATAAAAAATAAAAAATATACTAACAAAATCAACAGTCTTCATCTCTCTATGGAGTTTTCTCAAAGATAGCATCTAGTGAACTTTGTTACATTTATGATGTAAAAAAAAACAACAACAAAGCGGTATAGTTACTGAGCAAGATATTAAATTGCATTTACTCTATGTTGAGGGACGGTATGAGATCCACTGGGCAAAATCTGGTTCAATCAACGTTGTTTCCACGTCATTTCAACCAAAAAAATGCTATGTGATGATGCTGAATCAATGTGGGAAAAAAGTAATCAATGTTCGGAAATTCGACATTTTTCACCCTAAATCCAATCACATGGTGACATGTTATATTTTTTTTCACGTTGAATTCTGGTTAGTTGACAACTCAACCAAATGTAAATAAAAACTAGATCTAATTAATGTTTGTTGAAATTTGTATTTGTCTATATTCGTCTTTTTTCTTTATATAATTTTTTTTCTGTTTATATATTTTGATATGTTTAACACTTTTTTGGATACTTCATGATTCCATATGTGTTATTTCATAGTTTTGATGTCTTCACTATTATACAACAATGTAGAAAATAGTCAAAATCAAGAAAAATCCTGGAATGAGGTGTGACCAAACTTTTGACTGGTACTGTAATGGTAGTGATGGTTGCTAGACTAGCAGTTTGAATTTAGCTAGCCAATACTTTTAGCTCTGACATTAAACATATTTCAACAATGTAACTAGGCATATTAGCTTACCTTATCTATTGTTGTATCGCTTAGTAGACACTCCGTCTGGTCCTCATGCAGTTGCAGGGGTGAATAATGTTATTCCATGTGGGTGGGGGGCGTCCACATAGAAACAAACGTCAACATATGCGTCAAGCATGAAAGATACGGTAGCTAGAAGTGAAATCTATCTGCTACAACTCCATTCAAATAATGCGTCAATTCCATTCAAAACACAATAAAAAAATGTAACCTGGCCCTTTGCATGCATCAGAGATAATGGATCGTTTGGTTAGAAAACTCATTTGCATGGTCTATTGTATTTACAGTTGGCATCCAATCTGTTATTAAGGAAAATGAAAGTTCACATGATCCAGAAGGCATTTTTGCCAAAAAAAAGGTTATGTACAATTGGCTCTCCTGTGAAGTAGTGACCCGCGACATATGCCTAGTTTCCTGAAACGAGTCACATATGAAAGAAATGTGGATGGAAGATGAAGATGGTGTTTTACCAGTGCACAGACAACTTAATCTGGTAAATCAGCTAGCATTAGCTGTATGAATCAACTGGAAGCGAGTATTAATTAAAAAAAAATTTTTTTTAACAATGCTTAATTCAAATAGTAATGAGAACTATATGCTACTCAGTACATGTAGCCTATGTAATAATGTAGTAGCTTCTGTTTCTGTACTGCGTAGCCTATAGTTCTCATTCCTATTTTGTTACAGTGTCTAGTATACCAGGGCCAGGTCAGGTGACAAACACTCGGTGTAACGTTATTAGGTTTGTCTTTGGTGACATCAATTGCGGAGTGCTCCAGGTAATGCAGTAGCCAAACGCCTTGCAGATGATTAAGGAAGCGCATGAGGACTGTGTACATTTTCTACTGGTCCCACTCCAGCCTTCACGTGGATGCAATTTATACACAGGTATACCTGGCTACCCTACCACTTGTAATTTGATTCTTTCAGAAAGCATTCATATCCCTTGACTTATTCCACATTTTGTGTTACAGCCTGAATTCAAAATTGATTAAATATATTTTGTTTCTCACCTATCTACACACAACACCCCATAATGACAAAGTGAAAACATGTTTTTTGAAATTTTTGCAAATGTATTGAAAATGAAATACAGAAATATCTCATTTACATAAGTATTCACACCCCTGAGTCATTAAATGTTACAATCACCTTTGGCAGTGATTACAGCTGTGAGTCTTTCTTGGATAGTCTGTAAGAGCTTTGCACACCTGGATTGTAGAATATTTGCACATCGTTATTTAAAAAATTCTTCAAGCTCTGTAAGTTGGTTGTTGATCATTGCTAAACAGCCATTTTTAAGTCTTGCCATTGATTTTCAAGACGATTTAAGGCAAAATTGTAACCAGGCCACTCAGGAACATTCAATGTCGTCTTGGTAAGCAGCTCCAGTGTATATTTGGCCTTGTGTTTTTGGTTATTGTCCTGCTGAAAGGTGAATTATCACCCTGCATCTGTTGGAAAGCAGACTGAACTGGGTTTTCCTCTACGATTGTGCTTGTGCTTAGCTCTATTCTGTTTCTTTTTATCCTAGAAAACTCCGTAGTCCTTGCCGATGACAAGCATATCCAAAAACTGATGCAGCCACCTCCAAGCTTCAAAATATAAAGAGTGGTACTCAGTGATGTGTTGTGTTGGATTTGCGCCAAACATAATGCTTTGCATTCAGGACATGAAGTTTTACTTTAGTACCTTACTGCAAACAGGATGCATGTTTTGGAATATTGTTATTCTGCACAGGCCTCCTTCTTTTCAATCTGTCATTTAGGTTAGTATTGTGGAGTAACTACAGTGGGGGAAAAAAGTATTTGATCCCCTGCTGATTTTGTATGTTTGCCCACTGACAAAGAAATGATCAGTCTATAATTTTAATGTTAGGTTTATTTGAACAGTGAGAGACAGAATAACAACAAAAATATCGAGAAAAACGCATGTAAAAAATGTTATAAATTGATTTGCATTTTAATGAGGGAAATAAGTATTTGACCCCCTCTCAATCAGAAAGATTTCTGGCTCCCAGGTGTCTTTTATACAGGTAATGAGCTGAGATTAGGAGCACACTCTTAAAGGGAGTGCTCCTAACCGCAGCTTGTTACCTGTATAAAAGACACCTGTCCACAGAAGCAATCAATCAATCAGATTCCAAACTCTCCACCATGGCCAAGACCAAAGAGCTCTCCAAGGATGTCAGGGACAAGATTGTAGACCTACACAAGGCTGGAATGGGCTACAAGACCATCGCCAAGCAGCTTGGTGAGAAGGTGACAACATTCGGTGCGATTATTCACAAATGGAAGAAACACAAAAGAACTGTCAATATCCCTCGGCCTGGGGCTCCATGCAAGATCTCACCTCGTGGAGTTGCAATGATCATGAGAACGGTGAGGAATCAGCCCAGAACTACACGGGAGGATCTTGTCAATGATCTCAAGGCAGCTGGGACCATAGTCACCAAGAAAACAATTGGTAACACACTACGCCGCGAAGGACTGAAATCCTGCAGCGCCCGCAAGGTCCCCCTTCTCAAGAATACATATACATGCCCATCTGAAGTTTGCCAATGAACATCTGAATGATTCAGAGGACAACTGGTGAAAGTGTTGTGGTCAGATGAGACCAAAATGGAGCCTGGTCTAGACGTTTCCTGGTCTAATGTTAACTTCGTTACCAAGGCTTTTTATGCACTCTGGCCAAAAAAGGGATGGCTCTGTCCATCTGACATGCTTTCCGACCTCACTCGTGGCATGCCTACTTATTTATGCACAGTTTATATTAGATAGATGATCTTATACCTCCAAAAATCAAATTCCTATCTTAACAAAAATACTTGCATTATTGTTCATATTATATGCACAACATATTGGATGGATACTTGACAGATAAATGGGATATACTTTCCAAGTTACAGTATTTCATCCATATAGTTTTTAATGACATCACAAAATGAAAACCAATTATTACATTTGTTTTCCAAAGTTCCCCACTGATCATTCCCCATGTTCTTCTCTTATAAATATTGTTCCGGTATTCACTTTTTGGACGTCAGAGTTTTAGGCAGGCAAAAGACTCTGGAGACAAAGGACATTCCTTTAGCCAGTACTGGAGGGTAAAGAGAGAGTTCTCTTTTGCTTAATTTATAACCGAATGTGAGCTGTCAAACCGAATGTGAGCTGTCTTAATTTCCATCTACAGATATTCAATAAACTATTTGTAGACTGTCAGCAGCATTTCCATAGCATGTCTTTAGCCTTTCAGGAGCACCACAACAGTATACAGACACTTCTTGTTGAAAGTCAGCAGACATACAGTTGACATGTTACTAATTGTCTGTAGATAGTATGTAGAGCATCTACAGATGGACCATCCAAATAAAGTGTTACCAAAAATATATGCGCTGCATTAAAACAGCCAAATAGGTCAACTCTTTGAAGGGGGGGTGCTGGATGACATTTGAAATGAGGCGAGAATCTGAGAAAGGGAATAAAAAAGAAGATTGGGCTCAGATAGGATTCTGGCTTTCGTTTGTTGAGCTAGTGGCCTTTGGAGGCAGGCTGCAGTGGAACTGACAGCGTTGTCGACAGTAACAGCGTTGCCGGTGGTAACATGGCATTGCCGTGGAGACGGGTCAGAGTGAAGGGAGATAACAGAGTCCTCTGACAGGTCAATTTGAAGTGAATGCCTGAGATGTGTCACCCAGCGAGGGAATAACAAGACAGATAGACAGTGTAACACACGGAGGATAGGAGCAAGGGAGTGAGAGATGTACGTCAATGGAGGGAAAGAAAATAAAGAGAGTGAGGGAATGCTAGAGACAGAAGGAAAGAGGAGATGGAGTGATTTAAAAGGAAGGGGGAGAGATGAAGTGCGAGGCTGAAAGAGAGAGTGATGGAGGGAAATGGAGAGGGGGAGTGAGAGATGAGAAATGGAGGAGGAGGAAAGTGGGAATGAGGGAGGACGAGATGGAGTGTCTGTGTATGAAAGACGGGAGGGGGGAGGAGAGTGAGGTGGAGTGAGATTTAGCGAGACAAGGGATGAGCAAGTGAGGGATGGATTCACACAGAGAAAAGGGGAGATTTAAGTAGAGAGAGGTGTGGTATGGGGTGGTCTAGTGGTTGAATAAATTGTTTGGGATTTTGGCAATGAAGCCCTTAATCTACATCCCCAGAGTCAGATGAACTCGACTGCTTTGTCTTCTACTCACTTCAGGCCTTCACTTCACGCCTTCTACACCGTCTTGTCTCTTCATTAAAAACACACACCAAAAAAATGAAAGAGGGGTGTAGAAAAGTGGTAGCGAGGAAAATGCTTCACTTACTGGTGCCGTTGGTGAGGAGAAAGGTGACAGAGCTATCAGGGATTTCACACACGTTGCGAACGGACACCTGGCACGTGTAGTTGGCAAAGTCCTTCAGCCTCAGGTTCTTCAGCTTCAGCACCTTGGTCTCCCCCTGTGTGACATAAAACATTGACTGGTTACACAGATATAACAGTAACAGACCCTGACTGACCGCATGTGAGTATTCTTCACAAACACACATGCATATGTGCACAAACACAGTACAGTTACACAATCTCTTACACACACCATAAATACCCTTTTACACATGTTGGTACATTCATTAATGCACTGTCATTTGAACACGGTGTATACACTCGCACACACACACAAACACGCACTCCTACACATGCAAATCTACAAAATAAATATAAATGTAATCTCTCTCAGACACAGCACACAGACTCTCAGAAAAAAAGGTTAGATTTGTTCTTAAGGGGGTACAAACGCTTGTCACTGTAGTGATACCCTGTAAGGTACTGCACGTCCTTTGTACCTTTCAGTTTCATGTTTTATTAGTAGTATGTACTGGATACATAGGGTTGACACCGTCCAACAAACTGCTTACTTGCGGGTTCATTCTCAACAATGCAACAACGATAAGAAATAATAAACGATAAGAATACGAACAAAAAGTAAATGGCTCAATTTATAGTCCAGTATTTACAGGATGCAGGATGCCTACCAAAAGGCATCCTGCGGGGATGGGGGCTAGGATCAATTTTTTTTAAAATAATTATATATATATATATATATATATATACACACACTACTGGTCAAAATGTTTTGAACACCTACTCATTCAAGGGTTTTTCTTTATTTTTTACTATTTTCTATATTGTAGAATAAGAGTGAAAACATCAAAACTATGAAATAACACATAAGGAATCATGTAGTAACCAAAAAAGTGTTAAACAAATCATAATATATTTTATATTTGAGATTCTTCAAATTACCACCATTTGCCTTGATGACAGCTTTGCACACTCCTGGCATTCTCTCAACCAGCTTCACCTGGAATGCTTTTCCAATACTCTTGAAGGAGTTCCCCACATATGCTGCTTTTCCTTCACTCTAGTGCACATCAAATACCTATTGTGGTTAAATTCCCATTTGCCGAATAAAAAAATACAAGTTAAATGTGTTTCCATTGCATTATCAACTCTACCGATGGTTTTATCACAAAAATATGTGTGTTATATAGCGAGTGTACGCACTCTGGTATTGGCACGTGTGCTCTTACCAACAGTGCTATCTGTGTGCTGTTGACTAGAGCGCACATATAGCCTACATGATGAGATTATTATTATGGACAAAAGAGAGAATTATTTTTCGTTTTTTTGCGGCAGCCAAGCATTCATTATAACGGCAGCCAAGCATTCATTATAATGTCACCAGAATAACACCCTCAATATTTTTTGGAAAGGAGCGTCAAGCTCATCCATCACCTTGCACTTTCACCACCCTGTGAATTTCAAAATTGATTTCATCTGTAACCTAACAAACTGCATGCTTTCCTGACGAGTTGTAGTGGGAGGACCACACATGTCATCGCGTGACTCCAAGTTTACTTCGATATGATTGGCCGGTGTAGGCTGTCATTGTAAATAAGAATTTGTTCTTAACTGACTTGCCTAGTGATAAGAGAATGATCTAATAAAGGTAAATTAATTAATAATCTAATTGTTAATTAGATGTTATGAAGCATGGATATATATATATATATCCTGTAGCAAGAGTAACTAAAGTGTTAAGTATAAATCTCATGAGATTGACGAGGATAAGCGAGAAATGGAGGTCTGTGTGTTTAAGTAAACATAAAGAACTGTTAAACTGTGGTTGACCTGACCTAGCTTGGACCCTCCAGGTTTCCCTAATCTCAGAGTACTATAAACTGTCAGCTGGGTAAGAATTTACGGTGTTGAGAGTTCTGAGGATGAACAATGAACTCTCCTTAGTGTGTAATGTGTGTGTAAATGATGAGCCTGGTATATAATAGATGTTTTGTGTATGTTGGGCAGAACGTTCTCATGAATAAAGCCGAATGAACCTTTTGCAGAAAGCTGAGTCCTTGCCTAATTATTTAACCCATTGTCTTACAAACCTTGGGAATTAGTCAAGGCTTATTGATTATTGATTATTATTATTATTTTAACAAATTGGTCCTTCGAGCTCGGATCTCAAAATCCACCTATGTCGGTCCAGGAAGACACCGAAACCGTGCACGGGCGGATGAAATATCTGTAGATCAAAGACCTGGCCCCTTGCTGAGGGTTCTTTACAGGCTGGTGGCAAACTGGTATGCAACAGAGGCAGTGACGAGATTTTACCAACATTGAAATCTCAGCTGCGAATAAAAAGGTCAGTGCGCTTTATTCATTGTTTTGGGGAATAGCACCTGTATGATCACATTAAATGATGAATGAGTGAATACACCTGTATGTCTGCATTACATGATGAAATGAGCAATACATCTGTATGTTGGCATTAAATGATGAAACGATTGATGTGAGAGTGGAAGGCGGGAGCAATTGGAGGATTTTAATGTACTCTGGGTGTTAGACGCTGGAAATATCCGGAAGGAGTTTATAGCTGGTGACCTGTCTTTATAAGTTTGGATAGAGAAAAAAATGTTTTAAAGGCAACCAAGTATTCTGTGCAAATGGAAGATAGGAATCGGGTATAAATTCAAACAGGAGGAGGAGGGGTCCGAAATGACTCCATGGTATCTGCGGCCACTACCAATATAAACTAGCTAAATGTTGAGTACCTTAAACGTAAACATTGGCACAAAACGTAAATTGGATGGCGAAATATAGTAATATAATTATGAGGGAGGAGGTCATAGACATGATTACATTAATATAGGTCCCCTGTTTAAATACGCCTAGGATGGTCAGATCTTCCGGAGGTGCAAAGATAGGTCTGATTATCCATTGAAGGAGGGAAACCTAATATAGCGGTGTGAGATACGTGATATTAATGAGTCAATAATTGCAAGGAACGACAGAAAAATAGTCTGTTAACCTGTTGGGGCTAGGGGGCTGTATTTGCACGGCCGGATAAAAAACATACACGATTTAATCTGGTTACTACTCCTGCCCAGAAACTAGAATATGCATATAATTAGTAGATTTGGATAGGAAACACTCTAAAGGTTCTAAAACTGTTTGAATGGTGTCTGTGAGTATAACAGAACTCATATGGCAGGCCAAAACCTGAGAAGATTCCATACAGGAAGTGCCCTGTCTGACAATTTATTGTCCTTCTGTAGCCTCTCTATCGAATATACAGCATCTGTGCTGTAATGTGACATTTTCTAAGGCTTTCATTGGCTCTCAGAAGGCGCCAGAAAGTGTAATGAGATGTCTGCAGTCTCTGGGCTAAGTACAGCAGCAGAGTTTGTTACTGGCCTGCCTGGGGACAGTGACACTGGAGATGCGTGTTCATGTGAATTCTCCATTTTGTTCTTTCAGTCTTTGAATGGATACAACATCGCCCGGGTGGAATATTATTGCTATTTTACGAGAAAAATCGCATAAAAATTGATTTTAAACAGCGTTTGACATGCTTCGAAGTACGGTAATGGAATATTTAGATTTTTTTTGTCACGAAACGCGCCGGCGCGTCACCCTTCGGATAACGGAGCTATTTGGATATAACTATGGATTATTCCGAACCAAAACAACATTTGTTGTTGAAGTAGAAGTCCTGGGAGTGCATTCTGACGAAGAACAGCAAAGGTAATCCAATTTTTCTTATAGTAAATCTGAGTTTAGTGAGCCCCAAACTTGGTGGGTGTCAAATTAGCTAGCCGTGATGGCCGGGCTATCTACTCAGAATATTGCAAAATGTGCTTTCACCGAAAAGCTATTTTAAAATCTGACACCGCGATTGCATAAAGGAGTTCTGTATCTATAATTTTTTAAATAATTGTTATGAATTTTGTCAACGTTAATCGTGAGGGTTTCCCGGTCAGAATATTATCACTTTTTTACGAGAAAAATGGCATAAAAATTGATTTTAAACAGCGGTTGACATGCTTCGAAGTACGGTAATGGAATATTTAGAATTTTTTTGTCACGAAACGCGTCGGGCGCGTCACCCTTCATCACCCTTCGGATAGTGTCTTGAACGCACGAACAAAACAGAGGATATTTGAACATAACTATGGATTATTTTGAACCAAACCAACATTTGTTATTGAAGTAGAAGTCCTGGGAGTGCATTCTGACGAAGAACAGCAAAGGTAATCCAATTTTTCTTATAGTAAATCTGAGTTTGGTGAGGGCCAAACTTGGTGGGTGTCAAAATAGCTAGCCCGTGATGGCGAGCTATCTACTCAGAATATTGCAAAATGTGCTTTTGCCGAAAAGCTATTTTAAAATCGGACATAGCGATTGCATAATGGAGTTCTGTATCTATAATTCTTAAAATAATTGTTATGTTTTTTGTGAACGTTTATCTTGAGTAATTTAGTCAATTCACCGGAAGTTTGCGGTGGGATGCTAGTTCTGAACGTCACATGCTAATGTAAAAAGCTGGTTTTGATATAAATATGAACTTGATTGAACAAAACATGCATGTATTGTATAACATAATGTCCTAGGAGTGTCATCTGATGAAGATCATCAAAGGTTAGTGCTGCATTTAGCTGTGGTTTGGGTTTATGTGACATTATATGCTAGCTTGAAAAATGGGTGTCTGATTATTTCTGGCTGGGTACTCTGCTGACAATCTAATGTTTTGCTTTCGTTGTAAAACCTTTTTAAAATCGGACAGTGTGGTTAGATTAACGAGAGTCTTGTCTTTAAGATGGTGTAAAATAGTCATATGTTTGAGAAATTGAAGTTTTTGCATTTCTAAGGTATTTGAATATCGCGCCACGGGATTACACTGGCTGCAAGCGTCCCACCTAGCCCACAGAGGTTAACCTTTATTTAACCAGGTAGGCTAGTTGAGAACAAGTTCTCATTTACAACTCTGACCTGGCCAAGATAAAGCAAAGCAGTTCGCCACATACAACAACAGAGTTACACATGGAATAAACAAACATACAGTCAATAATACTGTAGATAAAAAAGAAGTATATACACAGTGTGTGCAAATAAGGTAAGATAAGGGAGGTAAGGCAATAAAATAGGCCACAGTGGCGAGGTAATTATGATATAGCAATTAACCCCTGTGCGGCCTGGGACGGACATCCAGCGAAAAATCATATCGGCATTAGCATAACAAAATGTAATAATTAAAAAAAATATATATATTCAAATTATACCGTTTTATAGATACACCTCTCCTGAATCGAACCACGTTGTCCGATTTCAAAAAGGCTTTACAACAAAAGCAAAACATTAGATTATGTTAGAGGAGTATATCGTAAAAGTAGCCACATAGCCATTTTCCGACCAACCACATGCATCACAAATAACCAAAAAACAGCTAAATGCAGCACTAACCTTTGACAATCTTCATCAGATGACACACCTAGGACATCATGTTACACAATACATGCATTATTTTGTTCGATAAAGTTCATATTTATATATAAAAACAGCATTTTACATCGGTGCGTAACGCTGACTAACTATTTTCCCTCAAATGCATCCGATGAAACAGAGCTACAATTTACTAAATTACTATTCGAAAACATTTTTAAAATGTAATATTGTCATTCTAAGATTTATAGATGAATATCTCTTGAAAGCACCTGTAATGCCAGATTTAGAAATAACTTTACTGGGTAATCACACATTGCGATAAAAGGGGATGCGATACTCAGAACAATAGGCTAGCAATAGCAATAGGCTAGCCATCTTGGAACAATCGCATATCACATCTAGTCTTGTATACTATTGTCAATAATCCCTTACCTTTGGTTGTCTTCATCAGAAAGCACTTCCAGAATCCCAGGTCCACAACAAATGTATTTTCGTTCGAAAAAATGACTCCTTTATGTTCCAAGAGCTTGTTCTTGTTAGCGCGTCTGAAGGCTGATCCAAATGCTTCGTCGGCCACGGGACAGCCATTTCGAGAAAATGCATTTTCTCCCCATTTAGGTATCGTTCAAACATGTCAAACGTTGTATAACATAAATCTTCAGGGCGTTTTTCAACAAGAGAGCCAATAAGATTCGAGGGGGACGATTGCATTGTGTTTCAAAACGTTTCGAAAGGGGAGGGTAACCAGGGGCGCCGGCGTCATAATGGTGATGGCCCTCTCCGTGTGACCACGTTCCACAGCGTCTCATTCATTCAATTTTAACAGTAGAAGGCTCAAACCAATTTGTGAAGACTGGGGACATATAGTGGAAGCAATAGGAAGCGCTCAATGAACCATAGCTCACGGTGTGATTAATAGGCAACGTGATGAAGTTGAGTTCGCAATTCAGAATTCCACTTCCTGTTTCCATCTGTCTCGGGGTTTTGACTGCCATATGAGTTCTGTTATACTCACAGACACCATTCAAACAGTTTTAGAAACGTTAGGGTGTTTTCTATCCACAAGTATTAATTATATGCATATCCTAGCTTCTGAGTTTGAGTAGGAGGCCGTTTAAAATGGGCACGAATTTCTTTAAAAAAATCGCTGTAGCGCCCCCTATCCTAGGGGAACGCCAAGAGGTTAAACACTGGAGTGATAGATGTGCAGAAGATGAATGTGCAAGTAGAGATACTGGGGTGCAAAGGAGCAAAATAAATAAATACAGTATGGGGATGAGGTAGTTGGGTGAGCTATTTACAGATGGGCTATGTACAGGTGCAACGATCTGCGAGCTGCTCTGACAGCTGGTGCGTGAAGATAGTGAGGGAGATATGAGTCTCCAGATTCAGCAATTTTTTAAGTTCGTTCCAGTCATTGGCAGCAGAGAACTGGAAGGAAAGGCGGCCAAAGGAGGAATTGGCTTTGGGGGTGACCAGTGAAATATACCTGCTGGAGTGTGTGCTGTGGGTGGGTGACGCTATGGTGACCAGTGAACTGAGATAAGGCGGGGTTTTACCTAGCAAAGACTTGTAGATGACCTGGAGCCAGTGGGTTTGGCGACGAGTATGAAGCGAGGGCCAGCCAACGAGAGCATACAGGTCGCAGGGGTGGGTAGTATATCCTGTTAGGGCTAGGGGGCAGTATTTACACCGCCGGATAAAAAACGTACCCGATTTAATCTGGTTACCACTCCTACCCAGTAACTAGAATATGCATATACGTATTACATATGGATAGAAAACACCCTAAAGTTTCTAAAACTGTTTGAATGGTGTCTGTGAGTATAACAGAACTCATTTGGCAGGCAAAAATGTGAGAAGGTTTCATTCAGGAAGTGGCCTGTCTGACAAGGTGTCGTTCTTCTTGTCTCTGTTTATTGAAGAGTGAGGATCTTAGCTGTTCCGTGACACTTCCTACGGCTGCCATAGGGTCTCAGAAGAAGGTAAAAAGCTGAATCGTGGCTTTGCAGGCTCTGGCTGAAAAAAAGTAGCGCGTTTGGGTAGTGGCTGGTTACAGTACTGTGAGACTCAGGCTCGTGCCCGCGTCGACCGAAAGCTTTGTTTACTTTCCTCTGTTTAGCTAAATGGACATTCCCGGTCGGAATATTATCGCTTTTTTACGAGAAAAATGGCATAAAAATGGATTTTAAACAGCGGTTGACATGCTTCGAAGTACGGTAATGGAATATTTAGATTTTTTTTGGTCACGAATTGCGCCATGCGCACGACCCTGATTTACCATTTCAGATAGTGTCTCGGATGCACGAACAAAACGCCGCTATTCGGATATAACGATAGATTATTTTGGACCAAACCAACATTTGATATTGAAGTAGTAGTCCTGGGAGTGCATTCTGACGAAGACAACAAAAGGTAATCAAACTTTTATAATAGTAAATATGATTATGGTGAGTGCTAAACTTGCCGGGTGTCTAAATAGCTAGCCCGTGATGCCTGGGCTATGTACTTAGAATATTGCAAAATGTGCTTTCACCAAAAAGCTATTTTAAAACCGGACATATCGAGTGCATAGAGGAGGTCTGTATCTATAATTCTTAAAATAATTGTTATGCTTTTTGTGAACGTTTATCGTGAGTAATTTAGTAAAATGTTAGCAAATTCCCCGGAAGTTTGCGGGGGGTATGCTAGTTCTGAATGTCACATGCTAATGTAAAAAGCTGTTTTTTTATATAAATATGAACTTGATTGAACAAAACATGCATGTATTGTATAACATAATGTCCTAGGGTTGTCATCTGATGAAGATCATCAAAGGTTAGTGCTGCATTTAGCTGTCTTCTGGGTTTTTGTGACATTATATGCTAGCTTGAAAAATAGTCATATGTTTGAGAAATTGAAGTAATAGGATTTTTAAGGTTTTGAAAATCGCGCCACAGGCTTCAACTGGCTGTTACGTAGGTGGGACGAATTCGTCCCGCCTAGCCCAGAGAGGATATGGGGCTTTGGTGACAAAACAGATGCACTGTAATAGACTGCATCCAATTTGTTCAGTAGAGTGTTGGAGGCTAATTTGTAAATCACATCACCGAAGTTGAGGATTGATAGGATAGTCAGTTTTACAAGGGTATGATTGGCAGTGTTAGTGAAGGATGCTTTGTTGCGAAATAGGAAGCCGATTCTAGATTTAATTTTGGATGGGAGATGCTTAATGTGAGTCTGGAAGGAGAGTTTACCGTCTAACCAGACACCTATGTATTTGTAGATGTCCACATTCTCTAAGTCAGAACCGTCCAGAGTAGTGATGCTGGACGGGCGGGCAGGTGCGGGAAGCGATCGGTTGAAGAGCATGCATTTAGTTTTACTTGCATTTAAGAGCAGTTGGAGGCCATGGAAGGAGAGTTGTATGGCATTGAATCTCATCTGGAGGTTAGTTAGCACAGTGTCCAAAGAGGGGCCAGAGGTATACAGAATGGTGTCGTCATAGGTGGATCAGAGAATCACCAGCAGCAAGAGCGACATCATTGATGTATACAGAGAAGAGAGTCGGCCTGAGAATTGAACCCTGTGGCAATCCCATAGAGACTGTCAGAGGTCCAGACAACAGGCCCTCCGATTTGACACACTAAACTCTATCAGAGAAGTAGTTGGTGAACCAGGCGAGGCTGTCATTTGCTAAACCAAGGCTGTTGAGTCTGCCGACAAGAATACGGTGATTGACAGAGTCGAAAGCCTTGGCTAGGTCGATGAATACGGCTGCACAGTATTGTCTCTTATCGATGGCAGTTATGATATCGTTTAGAACCTTGAGCATGGCTGAGGTGCACCCATGACCAACTCGGAAGCCAGAGTGCATAGCGGAGAAGGTACAGTGGGATTCAAAATGGTCGGTGATCTGTTTGTTAACTTGGCTTTCAAAGACCTTTGAAAGGCAGGGTAGGATAGATATAGAGTAGATCTGTAGCAGTTTGGGTCTAGAGTGTCTCCCTCTTTGAAGAGGGGGATGAGCGCGGCAGCTTTCCAATCTTTGGGGATCTCAGACGATACAAAAGAGAGATTGAACAGGCTAGTAATAGGGGTTGCAACAATTTCAGCTGAGCATTTTAGAAAGAGAGGGTCCAGATTGTCTAGCCCGGCTGATTTGTAGGGGTCCTGATTTTGCAGGTCTTTCAGAACATCAGCTATCTGGATTTGGGTGAAGGAGAAATGGGGAAGGCTTGGGCGTGTTGCTGTGGGTGGTGCAGGGTAGTTGACCGGGGTAGGCAGGTGGAAAGCATGGCCAGCCGTAGAAAAATGCTCATTGAAAATCTCAATTATCGTGGATTTATCGGTTGTGACAGTGTTTCCTAGCCTCAGTGCAGTGGGCAGCTGGGAGGAGGTGCTGTTATTCTCCATGGACTTTGCAGTGTCCCAGAACTTTTTTGAGTTTGTGCTACAGGATGCAAATTTCTGTTTGAAAAAGCTAGCCTTAGCTTCCCTAAATGCTTGTGTATATTGGTTCCTAACTTCACTGAAAAGTTGCATAACACGGGGGCTATTCGATGCTAATGCAGTACGCCACAGGATGTTTTTGTGCTCGTCCTTTGCAGTCAGGTCTGGAGTGAACCAAGGGCTATATCTGTTCCTGGTTCTACATTTTTTGAATAGGACATGCTTATTTAAGATGGTGAGGAAGGCACTTTTAAAGAACAGCCAGGCATCCTCTACTGACGGGATGAGGTCAATATCCTTCCAGGATACCCGGGCCAGGTCGATTAGAAAGGCCTGCTCGCTGAAGTGTATTAGGGAGTGTTTGACAGTGATGAGGGGTGGTTGTTTGACCGCAGTGATGGCTGAGATCTTGGATGAAGACAGCAGAGGTGTATTTGGAGGGCAAGTTGGTTAGGATGATATCTATGAGGGTGCCCGTGTTTACGGGATTTTGGGTTGTACCTGGTAGGTTCATTGATAATTTGTGTGAGATTGAGGTCATCACTCTTAGATTGTAGGATGGCCGGGGTGTTAAGCATGTCCCAGTTTAGGTCACCTAGCAGCACGAGCTCTGAAGATAGATGGGGGGCAATCAATTCACATATGGTGTCCAGGGCACAGCTGGGGGCAGAGGGTGGTATATAGCAAGCGGCAATGGTGAGAGACTTGTTTCTGGAAAGGTGGATTTTTAGAAGTAGAAGCTCGAATTGTTTGGGCACAGACCTGGATAGTATGACAGAACTCTGCAGGCTATCTCTGCAGTAGATTGCCACTCCGCCCCCTTTGATAGTTATATCTTGTCGGAAAATGTTATAGTTAGGGATGGACATTTCAGGGTTTTTGGTGGTCTTCCTAAGGCAGGATTCTGACACGGCTATGACATCGGGGTTGGCAGAGTGTGCTATGGCAGTGAATAAAACAAACTTGGGGAGGAGGCTTCTAATGTTAACATGCATGAAACCAAGGCTTTTACGGTTACAGAAGTCAATAAATGAGAGCGTCTGGGGAATGGGAGTGGAGCATGGCACTGCTGGACCTGGATTAACCTCTACATCACCAGAGGTACAGAGGGGGAGTAGGATAAGGGTGCGGCTAAAGGCTATAAGAACTGGTCGTCTCATACGTTCGGAACAGAGAGTAAAAGGAGTATGTTTCTGGGCGCGATAGAATAGATTCAAGGCATAATGTACAGACAAAGGTATGGTAGGATGTGAATACAATGGTGGTAAACCTAAGCATAGAGTGATGATGAGAGAGATATTGGCTCTAGAAACATCATCTAAACCAGGTGATGTCACCGCATGTGTGGGAGGTGGAACTGAAGGGTTAGCTAAGGCGTATTGAGCAGGGCTATAAGCTCTACAGTGAAATAAGACAAACACTAACCAGAACAGTAATGGACAAGGCATATTGACATTAGGGAGAGGCATGCGTAGCCAAGTGATCATAGGGGTCCAGTGAGTGGTTGGGCTGGCTGGAGACACGGCGATTCAGACAGCTAGCAGGCCGGGGCTAGCAAGCTAGCAGAAGGGTCTTAGAGGTACTTCGCGACGGAAGAAGTCTGTTGTAGCCTCCTCGTGCGGAGCCTCGCTGTGATAGATTAGTAGGGTTCCGTGTAGTAAAGATGCCCAGTCCAATTGGTAAAATAGGTATAGTGGCCAAAGAAAATTGGCCTATGGACCTATTCAGCTAACAGTCCGATATGCTCCAGACAGCTAGCGGGCCACGGCTAGCAGGCTAGCAGATGGGCATTCAGGGGACGTCGCGAGGGAGGGGCCTGTTGCAAAAAGATCCCTCTGGCAGATTACGTCGGTAGTCCAGTCGTGATGGATTAGCAGGGCTTCATGTTGTGAAAGGGGTCCAGGCCAATTGGCAAAATAGGTATTGTAGCACAAGGAGTGGCTGATGGACCTTTTCAGCTAGCCAGGAGATGGGCCTAGCATAGGCTAGCTCCACACTAATTGGTGCTTGCTTCGGGACAGAGACGTTAGCCAGGAGTAGTAACTCAGATTGCAGCTAGCCAGCTGCGATGATCCAGGTGAAAAGGTTCAAAGCTTGCGGTAGGAATCCGGGATTATGGAGAGAAAATAAATCCGGTATGCTCTGGTTTGAATCGCGTTGTGCAAACTGGCGAGAGATTTCCGAGCTAGAGGTTAGCTGATGACCGCTAGCAGTGGTTAGCTGACTACTAGCTAGTTAGCTGGCTAGTTTCTGTTGGGGGATTCTGGTTCGAAAGTAAAGAAAAGTACTTTAGAAAATAGCAGATCCATACCACATTGGGTGAGGCGGGTTGCAGGAGAGTATATTGAAGTAGATGTTTAGGAAAAATATAAAAAAGATATGCGAAGAAAAAAGATATATACACGGGACATGGGACAAGACGAGGACAAAGACATCTGACTGCTACGCCATCTTAGAACAAGCCTATATATAATCATTGATGCAATTTCAATGTTGTGTGAATTGGTTTGTGTATCACCACACTCAGCCCACTCAGCCTGTCTTTTCAAACTTCCTGGTAGTTAGCCAAAATACTTTTCAGGAACAATGCTCAGAATCTTTAGGTGAATATTTTAGCATTGAAATGGAACTCTTCATGACAATACATTACATATATCATAAGACCATAATCAGACAGCCTAGTCTCATCCCAACACAGTGGTCTGAAACTCCTGGTTTGCAGGCCACATCTGGCAAATGACATTATGCTGGCTTGCAATGTAATTCCTATTGGAATCCAGCCAGAGTTAGGATAGGATAACTTTTAATCACCTGCATTTAGAATGAATGTGGATTTATTTTTTATTTTTATGACACTGCCTAAACCATCTATACGGGAACATCTCAGTAATGGGTGCAATAAGTAACTACCAACCGATTAGATTAATTTAGAAAAATGCATGTTATTTATCTCTGTGTAGCACAAGATAACCTTTATTTAAGAATGTGAAATGTCAGAATAATAGTAGAGAGAATGATTTATTTCAGCTTTTATTTCTTTCATCACATTCCCAGTGGGTCAGAAGTTTACATACAGTCAATTAGTATTTGGTAGCATTGCCATTAAACGGATTAACTTGGGTCAAACGTTTTGGGTAGCCTTCCACAAACTTCCCACAATAAGTTTGATGAATTTTGGCCCATTCCTCCTGACAGATCTGGTGTAACTGAGTCAGGTGTGTAGGCCTCCTTGCTCACACACACTTTTTCAGTTCTGCCCACAAATTTTCTATAGGATTGAGGTCAGGGCTTTGTGATGGCCACTCCAATACCTTGACTTTGTTGTCCTTAAGCCATTTTGCCACAACTTTGGAATTATGCTTGTCGTCATTGTCCATTTGGAAGACCCATTTGCAACCAAGCTTTAACTTCCTGACTGATGTCTTGAGATGTTGCTTCAATATATCCACATAATTTTCCTGCTTCATGACGACATCTATTTTGTTAAGTGCACCAGTCCCTCCTGCAGCAAAGCACCCCCACAACATGATGCTGCCACCCCCGTGCTTCACGGTTGGGATGGTGTTCTTCAGCTTGCAAGCGTCCCCCTTTTTCCTCCAAACATAACAATGGTCATTATGGCCAAACTGTTCTATTTTTGTTTCATCAGACCAGAGAACATTTCTCCAAAAAGTATGTTCTTTGTCCCCATGGGAAGTTGCAAACCGTAGTCTGGCTTTTTTATGGTGGTTTTGGAGCAGTGGCTTCTTCCTTGCTGAGCCGTCTTTCAGCTTATGTCGATATAGGACTCATTTTTACTGTGGATACGGATACTTTTGTACCTGTTTTCTCCAGCATCTTCACAAGGTCCTTTGCTTTTGTTCTGGGATTGATTTGCACTTTTCGCACAAAAGTACATTCATCTGGGCCTCCCGGGTGGCGCAGTGGTCTAAGGCACTGCATTGCAGTGCCAGCTGTGCCACCAGAGACTCTGGGTTTGAGCCCAGGCTCTGTCGCAGCCGGCAGCGACGGGGATGCCCATGGGGCTGCGCACAATTGGCCTAGTGTTGTCTGGGTTAGGGAGGGTTTGGCCGGTAGGGATATCCTTGTCTCATCGCGCACTAGCAACTCCTGTGGCGGGCCGGGCGCAGTGCACGCTGATCAGGTCGCTAGGTGTACGGTGTTTCCTCCGACACATTGGTGCGGCTGGCTTGGATGCGCGCTGTGTTAAGAAACAGTGCGGCTTGGTTGGGTTGTGTTTTGGAGGACGCATGGCTCTCGACCTTCGCCTCTCCCGAGTCCGTGCGGGAGTTGTAGCGATGAGACAAGACAGTAACGACTAACAATTGGATACCATGAAATTGGGGAGAAAAGGGGGGTAAAAAAAAGTGTTCATGTCCAGGAGACAGAATGTGTCTCCTTCCTGAGCGGTATGATGGCTGTGTGGTCCCATGGTGTTTATACTTGCATACTATTGTTTGTACAGATGAACGTGGTACCTTCAGGCATTTAGAAATTGCTCCCAAGGATGGTCTTGGCTGGTTTCTTTTGATTTTCCCATGATGTCAAGCAAAGAGGCACTGAGTTTGAAGGTAGGCCTTGAAATTCATCCACAGGTACACCTCCCATTGACTAAAATGATGTCAATTAGCCTATCAGAAGTTTCTAAAGCCATTACATAATTTTCTGGAATTTTCAAGTTGTTTAAAGGCACAGTCAACTTAGTGTATGTAAACTTCTGACCCACTGGAATTGTGATACAGTGAATTATAAGTGAAATAATCTGTCTGTAAACAATTGTTGGAAAAAGGACTTGTGTCATGCACAAAGTAGATGTCCTAACCGACTTGCCAAAACTATAGTTTGTTAATTAACAAGAAATTTGTGGAGTGGTTGAAAAACAAGTTTTAATGACTCCAACCTAAGTGTATGTAGAGAGCTGTCAGTCAAGGCAAGCAAATTAATATAAGCTCCCCACCCACTGAACTTGTCGTTTGAAACTTCCTGGTAGTTATCCATGAGAGAAAAAGTACTTTTTGAAAAAAGTGTGAGCATTTCTATCCCCCCAAAAAAATATTATGGGGTATATTTTAGTCTCAAAACGCTATTTTACAAGGGAATCAGAATGAGTGTTTGGGACCATTAACACCACTCAGCCTGTCTTTTCAAACTTGGGCCTTGATGGACCCCCTTTCAAGCTAACTAACTTTCTGATTGCAACATGCTATATTCTATATTTCATATAAGCTTTCACAAATATAATCATTTGGTTGTGTTTATGAAGGCCTTGGGTAACGTTAGAATGATTTTTATTTTATTTCAAATAACACAATAGCCTTTTCATTTGTTTATGTTACTGTAGGCTATATGTAAAAACAAAAAAAAAAAACATTAAAGTGTTCAATTAATTTTATTAGTGGAGTGCCTTTGTTAGAACTATGAAACAGAAAGCATACATGTTCGAACATGGTAGCACCTTATTTTTATAATGACAAAATACATAAAAAAAATACCACAACCACCAAGCACGGTCAAAAGACATGCGGTCAAATTATGAAAACATCAGTAGCCTAAACATCATTATAAGCACCACTTGGCCTTGATAAATAGTGAAACTCGGCACAAAAGCAATAGTGGCATTATAATATGCTTAAGTGTTGATATGACAGCAGTCAAAAAAATAGTAAATTGTTGTCAGTTCATACCTGTGTGCATCTTCACACAATAGCATCAGTTAGATTTCATTTAGCTGTTAACCCATGTCCAAATATTTTACAGTGTTTGTAACTTTCACTTGCTTGTCACACACATATCTTTGCTTGGTTGTAGTCTGTAATAGTATTCGGTTTTCTCTTTGTTGTGTCCTGTTGTCATTCTTCAGGACTGTTGTGGAGAACAATAGCTGTGCATGTGCCTTATTTTGCGAATAGGGATTGAGCTCCCTTCTCACTTTGTTCATGGTGTCGGCCAGACTTGTTTTCTTTGCAAGCAACTTGTTTGCCAATGACAGTGAAGTGAAGAAGTTATGCATGGTGACATTTCTCCCCTTGCCAATGTAAGGTTCCACAAGCCTCATCACCACATTCTACAACACTCTCCTGCTGCGGATATTTTCCCAGATATTGAAAGCTGCTCAGCATGTACAATTACACACACTCTCACTGTTTAGCCAACTTCTCCAACTAGGGTCAGAGTAAACTGATAAGATTGCTTTGTTACGGTGGACTGATCCAGGGTACATACCATTTTAAGATTAGGCCTATAATTAGAATGGATTAAAACAATGGCCCGCCTTGTTCTTAATTCACAATTGGAGTTTACATAATTATGCATCATATTATGCATCGTTCGCTTACCCTCGCTCATGAACTGACCCATTCTCCCCATCATACTTTACTTAATAGTTTCGGTTCAGATTTAAGGAAATTATCGGGGTGATCATCAGCTGGGCACTGCACTTTCAACTGTCGGAAGGAGCGGAGTCGGTCCTACTGTTGGGAGAAAACATTTTTTTTTTTTAAATGACATGCCCTCCTAAAACTGGTTATAACTCCAGTTCTGTTTGTTATATTCAGATTCTAACACCAACAGTGTGTTATATAGACTTATTTAGGAAAGGTCAAGGACAGAGAGTGGCATGACTTAAAAAAATGGAAGAGTAATAAGTAAATAAAATGTATGAGCAGTTGAAATGGCTGCTTTAAGTGTTAACTTGATGAACAGGAACGACATTTACTCCCACTGGTGGCCAAAAATAATTATCTGAAACCCAAGCCTCTAATAGGCCACTCCTCCTGAAAATAAAATTTGTATTACATTAAAAAAAAAAAGTGAATAAAAACCCAGCTGATGTTAAATTAACCCATTTTGGGTAATTCAAACAACCCAACTGGCTGGGTAAAAATAACCCAGTGTGTGTTCTGTCCAATATTTACCCAGAGCCGAGTTACCATATAACCCAAATTGGGTTGTTTTTAACACATCGTTTTTTGGGGTGTATGAGCTGCTCTACACACAGGTATTGTATGTATGAGAGTAACACACAGCTTATACACCATGCATACACACGTTAACACTTCAAATTCCCTACAACCCATAGAACTGCTCATGGATACAGACTCACAGGCATGGGCCTACACACAAACATATACATGCTCAGTTATCACATCCCATTGGAAAGAGCAAGGATAATGCAGTTGACATCTGTGAAACATACACACAAGTATGTGCACACACACTAACACAGTCTCAAAATAACACACAGAGTAGAGCAAGGATAAAATAATAGAACATACCAAGTACATAACCAAACACATGTTCCATGTGATATGTTTATCCTTGAGCACACACACACACACACACACACACTTTGTTCTTCTATCCTCATAGGGACCTAACATTTATTTCCATTCAAAATCCTTTTTCCCTAACCTTGAACCTTAACCCGTAACCATAACTCCTAAACCTAACCACTAACCCCTTACCCTAATTCTAACTCTAACTTTAATTTGAACCATAACCTTAAACCTAACCCCTGTGTTTAAAATAGCCTTTGTCCTCACGGGGATGTGGAACATGTCACAACAAGTGAGAATTGTTCCTTTTCTACTATCCTTGTAGAGACTTTGGGGGATTTTAGGTCCACACAAGGATAGAAGAACCAACACACACACACACACACACACACACACCACACACACACACAATTTTACACAGGTTAAAAACACCAAAAAACACATATTCCACTGTCAAAGCTGAGCTTTTAGTCTCAAAGCACGAGGCACCAATGTGGAATATGTTACGGTAGAACAACAATTGACTAGCATCCAACAACATAGCTGAGGAATCGTCCATTGTTTAGCCCGTATACCCCAAATTGGAGCTCAAGTTTCAACCACTCGAACAGGGACTATAGCAGTTAGTATAGTGTGACTCGATGCTTATAGACAGCTAGTCACAGATAATACTCACTGCAAACAGCTCAATGTTTGGATGACAGTTCATAGCCATGGCCATGGTTTACACACGCATGAATACACACATGCTCACACTCTGACTCTCTCACTCATACACATAAACACACATGCTCACACACACTCTTTCTCATAGACACACTCACAGGCAGCCATTATGCTCTGAGTCAGTCAATACACCATTCTCTAGCATCTAGCATTGCTTCCTCTGTTCTCCTTCATTCTCCTTCATTTAAGAAGCTACATGGTCTGCTAAAAAGCGCCACCCTGAGAGCGCAATTAGCCAGAGTGGCTCTTCCCACACTACAACAGTGGAAGAATGAGACACGAAGAATCCCACTCAGTCAGACAAGGTTGCTTTCCAAATAGCACCCTATTCACTTTCACTACTTTTGACCTGGGCACATAGCACTCTGGTCAAAAGTAGTGCACTATATAGAAAATAGGGTGCCTTTTGGGATGCACAACAAGGCATAGACAGGTGGAACAGGCAGCATTGGGAATAAAGTATGAAAATGTTTGGTACAATCATCACACACACACTCTCAAAAACCACTCTCATCATTATCATATTACCCAGCATCCTCTATTGTAGGTAGATTTATTATATTTTTTTTCAATATGTGTTTTTGCATGCACATTAATTGATTGATCCAATAAGGCAGTGCACAATTGGTCCAGCATTGTCGGGTATAGGTTTGGTCAGGGTAGGCCGTCATTGTAAATAAGAATTAGTTCTTAACTGACTTGCCCAGTTAAAATAAAGTGGTGATCCTAACTGGTCTAAGACAGTATATTTTTACTAGGATTAAAATGTCAGGAATTGTGAAAAACTGGAGTTTAAATGTATTTGGCTAAGGTGGATGTAAACTTCCGAGTATATGTATGTCAAGAAATTTGGATGCAGTGAGCAGTAACATCATCTTAAGCAAATTTGGTGATACACAAAGTTGCGTCAATGATGATAATTCCATTTTATACATGTCCCATTTGGCATGTCTCTTGTAACATGGTACACACCAGCATTGATTGATGTGTTGATATGACAACTGCGTCAGATTTTGGCACCAGTAGCTATCTAGCTATACAAACCACGCCCCTCTACAAACACACCTTCTTAGATGTTGGTTACAAGACCAACATCTCTGCTACTGCATGGCAAGCGGTACCGGAGCGCCAAGTCTAGGACCAAAAGGCTCCTTAACAGCTTCTACCCCCAAGCCATAAGAGTGCTGAACAATTAATCAAATGTCCACTGGATTATTTACATTTGCCCCCCCCCCCATTTGTTTTTTTACACTGCTGCTACTCGCTGTTTTTTATCTATGCATCGTCACTTCATCCCTACCTACATGTACAAATTACTTTGACTAACCTGTACCCCCGGACATTGACGAATTCGTCCCACCTACGCAACAGCCAGTGTAATCCAGTGGCGCGATTTTCATATACCTTAGAAATGCTATTACTTCAATTTCTCAAACATATGACTATTTTACAGCATTTTAAAGACAAGACTCTCGTTAATCTAACCACACTGTCCGATTTCAAAAAGACTTTACAACGAAAGCAAAACATTAGATTATGTCAGCAGAGTACACAGCCAGAAATAATCAGACACCCATTTTTCAAGCTAGCATATAATGTCACAAAAACCCAGAAGACAGCTAAATGCAGCACTAACCTTTGATGATCTTCATCAGATGACACACCTAGGACATTATGTTATACAATACATGCATGTTTTGTTCAATCAAGTTCATATTTATATCAAAAACCAGCTTTTTACATTAGCATGTGACGTTTCGAACTTGCATACCCCCCTCAAACCTCCGGTGAATTTACTAAATTACTCACGATAAACGTTCACAAAAAACATAACAATTATTTTAAGAATTATAGATACAGAACTCCTTTGTGCAATCGAGGTGTCCGATTTTAAAATAGCTTTTCGGTGAAAGCACATTTTGCAATATTCTCAGTAGATAGCCCAGCCATCACGGCTAGCCATTTAGACACCGACCAAGTTTAGCCCTGACCAAACTCCGATTTACTATTACAAAAGTTTGATTACCTTTTTTCATCTTCGTCAGAATGCACTCCCAGGACTGCTACTTCAATAACAAATGTTGGTTTGGTCCAAAATAATCCATCGTTATATCCAAATAGCGGCGTTTTGTTCGTGCGTTCCAAGACACTATCCGAAGTGTAAATAAGGGTCACGAGCATGGCGCAATTCGTGACAAAAAATTTCTAAATATTCCATTACCGTACTTCGAAGCATGTCAACCGCTGTTTAAAATCCATTTTTATGCCATTTTTCTCGTAAAAAAGCGATAATATTCCGACCGGGAATCTGCGTTTAGGTAAACAGAGAAAAGAAAACAAAGCATTCGATCGACGCGGGCACGCGCCTGAGTCTCACAGTACTGTAACCAGCCACTATCCAAACGCGCTACTTTTTTTTCAACCAGAGCCTGCAAAGCCACGATTCAGCTTTTTGCCGCCTTCTGAGAGCCCATTGGAGCCGTAGGAAGTGTCACGTAACAGCAGAGATCCTTTGTTTTGGATAGAGATGACAAAGAAGGCCAAGAAATGGTCAGACAGGGTACTTCCTGTACAGAATCTTCTCAGGTTTTGACCTGCCATTTGAGTTCTGTTCTACTCACAGACACCATTCAAACAGTTTTTTGGAACTTTGGAGTGTTTTCTATCCAAAGCCAATAATTATATGCATATTCTAGTTACTGGGCAGGAGTAGTAACCAGATTAAATCGGGTACGTTTTTTATCCAGCCGTGTCAATACTGCCCCCTAGCCCTAACAGGTTATTTAAATTCAGTAAGAGAATGTCATGTTACCATTGGTGTATTAAAATAAGAGCGTTAGGGTGATGTGACCCTATCCCTCTAATAATGAATCCAAGTTTTTGACATGAGGGAGGGGACCAGTAACTTTATGAATAAACTTTATCAATGTGGAAGCAACAGTCATTCTTCATACTTTGGTCATCATACTTTGATCTGGTTTCATGAAAACCATTAACTGAACATTGACTGTTCAGGACTTTAAGTTTCTACACTGCAAATGAAAATTGTTCACATTACATGTTTTAATATAACATTAATATGTATGTATTGTAACAAAGTGGCAACTATCCCAACAATGGGGTATGCGTAGGCGCTTGAGGAACTCAGATGCTTGTGTACACTCAAAAAAATTTGGTTGACCCAACTGCTGGGTTTCAGGTGTTGGATCACTGAAAGCCAATTTATGGTTGATCCGAAAATGTGATCAGAGTCTCCATATGGAGGGTGTGACACAATTGCGGAGCCTCCAAAGGCCAATTTGAGCTCTGTACCGCATCGCTGTGCGCCTCCCAAGTTTTGTAACAATGCGTATGGCTCAGCATAGCTCTATATAGCGCCACATTGACATTTGACATTGGTTGACGGTAGGTGGGGGCGGGAGGTCCTGTATAAACACAAACTCACTTCCTTGACAACTTCCTTCACAACAGCTCTGCTCAAGAGCTCTGCGCTGCTCTGGAAAAACAAAAGAAGTATGATTCTGACTTCTGCAGAGTCCGTATCACTGTATATGCTGCATGGCCAATGCAGACATTGGATTGAACATGCAGCACCTTTTAGTTGGGTTGATTTCTTAAAAAATTGCTGGGTAATTGATGCTGGGTGCTGTGTTATGCATGCCGGGTTATTGAGATATGACCCAGTGGGTCAGCTCAAAAGAATGGAGGCGTGGCTTAGTAGGGACATGGCTTTCAGATAGTTATTTTTTGGCCACGCGTGAGAGTAAATGTCATTCCAGTTCATCTGTTCCGTTGTATTGTTATCACACGTTAAGGTTAAACAACTACACTTTTGAAGCTTTAATTAGGCTTACAGAATTGTATGAGTTCCCCAAGAGCCTATGCAATATGGATTAAGATTTGGGATAGATTTAAAACAAAAATATCAAAAACAACTTCCTATCGCTGGAGTTGAACTTGCAACCTTTGGAATCAGAGGCAGATGCTTACACCCATCCCCCATTCCTGTCCACAACACCATAGTGCAGGTGCACGGGCTGCATGTTTTGGTTTTGCCCCAGCAATACACAGCTGATTCAAATAATCAACTAATCATCAAGCTTTGATCATTTGAATCAGCTGTGTAATGTTAGGGCAAAAAAATCAAAGTGCATGCCTTGGGGTCCCGAGGGCCGAGTTTGCGAAACGCTGCCCTAGCAAAAACTGAAACCTACTTGAAGGTAACAATGCTCACTGTTACCCCTAGTAGCCAATTTCCACGTCATCTTCCGACATTGTATTATGGGTGACCTGGATAAAATTAACCCATGTTTGGGTGATCCAAACAACCCAACATGCTGTGTTATTAACGCAACCCAACTGGCTGGGTCAAAATAACCCAGTGTGTGTTCAGTCCAGCATTTAAATTGGGTTGTTTTTAACCCAGCATTTTTTTGAGTGTAGATGTCCACTCAGTTATCGTTTCTTTGTTGCGGTTAATTTGTGTGTGTGTGTGTGTGTGTGTGTGTAGTGAGCCTACGCATATACTAATCTATGGGTTGTGGGTCTGTTATCCTTGATCTGTTGCATGGGGTACAATGCTAGTAGCTTAAGAGTGTAAATGTGTGTTGGTGGTCCTCGTACAGTACCTGTGTGTATAGCGGTTCGTAGATGTCCACTCCTTGATCCTTGCTCTGCTCTATGGGAATGGTGCCTCGTTTCCAGATGAAGCGGGCCGGGGGGTTGGAGTTGACGGTACAGCGGAGGAACACCGTCTTCTCCTGGTAGTAGCTTCCGCGCACATCGCTGATGGTCTGGTGCACCGTCAGAACTGGTTTGTCGAGGTCTGGACACACACAGACAGACACACAGATGCACTTCATCAATATCAAGAATACGTTCATCCAAAACTATACTAAATTCCATTAATCATATTTTATAGACTATGTGGGGACCTTCCTCACAATGGTTAGACATCTGTAGTGCACACAGCCTTCACCTACTGTACCTTACACCACACTGAGACACTCCACAAATGAATCAGGAAAATATCTACACTAAAGGTTTGCCTGCCCAAATCCATTTTAATCCCACATAAATGTCAAGAAATCCAAAGGGGATGAATACTTACGATAGGCACTGTAGATTCAACAGGGAACTGTGTGTGTGTGTGTGTGTGTGTGTGTCTCTACGTGACTCAGGCACTTGTGGCTTCCTTGCTGTGTTATTTAGGAGCAACCCTCTATTCTATTTTGACTAAGAGATAAAGATAGAAGCACATTTAAACACGAAATACAACTTGATAAGGCTGAAGGCTGATTGAGACTAGTTGATTAGCCGACTACTCACTGTTATTATGAAAATAGCACAATTATTTATTTATTTCACCTTTATTTAACCAGGTAGGCAAGTTGAGAACAAGTTCTCATTTACAATTGCGACCTGGCCAAGATAAAGCAAAGCAGTTCGACAACATACAAAAACAGAGTTACACATGGAGTAAAACAACATACAATCAATGATACAGTAGACAAAAATAAGACTATATACAATGTGAGCAAATGATGTGAGATAAGGGAGGGAAAGGCAAAAAAGGCCATGGTGGCAAAGTAAATAAAGTATAGCATGTAAAACACTGGAATGGTAGATTTATAATTTGAAGAAAGTTCAAAGTTAAAATATAAATAATATGGTGCAAAGGAGCAGAATAATAAATAAATAAATAAATAAATAAATAAATACAGTAGGGGAAGAAGTAGTAGTTTGGGCTAAATTATAGATGGGTTATGTACAGGTGCAGTGATCTGGGAGCTGCTCTGATAGCTGGTGCATAAAGCTAGTGAGGGAGTGTTTCCAGTTTCAGAGATTTTTGTAGTTCGTTCCAGTCATTGGCAGCAGAGAACTGGAAGGAGAGACGACCAAAGGAGGAGTTGGCTTTAGGGGTGACCAGAGAGATATACCTGCTGGAGCACGTGCAACAGGTGGGTGCTGCTATGGTGACCAGTGAGCGGAGATAAGGGGGGACTTTACCTAGCCGGGTCTTGTAGATGACCTGGAGCCAATGTGTTTGGCGATGATTATGAAGCGAAGGCCAGCCAACGAGAGCGTACAGGTCGCAGTGGTAGGTAGTATATGGGGCTTTGGTGACAAAACGGATGGCACTGTGATAGACTGCATCCAGCTTGTTGAGTAGGGTATTGGAGGCTATTTTGTAAATGACATCGCCGAAGTCGAGGATTGGTAGGATGGTCAGTTTTACGAGGGTATGTTTGGCAGCATGAGTGAAGGATGCTTTGTTGCAAAATAGGAAGCCAATTCTAGATTTTAACTTTGGATTGGAGATGATTGATGTGAGTCTGGAAGGAGAGTTTACAGTCTAACCAGACACCTAGGTATTTGTAGTTGTCCACAAATTCTAAGTCAGAACCGTCCAGAGAAGTGATGCTGAACAGGCGGGCAGGTGCAGGCAGCGATCGGTTGAAGAGCATGCATTTAGTTTTACTTGTATTTAGGAGCAGTTGGAGACCACGGAAGGAGAGTTGTATGGCATTGAAGCTCGTCTGGAGGGTTGTTAACACAGTGTCCAAAGAAGGGCCAGAAGTATACAGAATGGTGTCGTCAGCATTGAGGTGGATCAGAGACTCACCAGCAGCAAGAGCGACATCATTGATGTATACAGAGAAAAGAGTTGGCCCAAGAATTGAACCCTGTGGTACCCCCATAGAGACTGCCAGAGGTCCGGACAGCAGGCCCTCCGATTTGACACACTGAACTCTATCAGAGAAGTAGTTGGTGAACCAGGCGACGCAATCGTTTGAGAAACCAAGGCTACTGAGTCTGCCGATGAGGATGTGGTGATTAACCTGTTGGGTCTAGGGGGCAGCATTTGCACGTCTGGATAAAAAAAATGTACCCAATTTAATCTGGTTACTAATCCTACCCAGTAACTAGAATATGCATATACTTATTATATATGGATAGAAAACACTCTAAAGTTTCCAAAACTGTTTGAATGGTGTCTGTGAGTATAACAGAACTCATTTGGCAGGCAAAACCCTGAGACATTTTCTGACAGGAAGTGGATATCTGATGTGTTGTATTGACTTTAAACCTATCCCATTGAAAAACACAGGGGTTTAGGAATATTTTGGCACTTCCTATTGCTTCCACTAGATGTCACCAGCCTTTACAAAGTGTTTTGAGTCTTCTGGAGGGAGATCTGACCGAACAAGAGCCATGGAACGGTGATGTCCCATTAGACACCTGGCGCGCTAGTTCATGTTGGGTACCCTCGTTCCAATACGTTATAAAAGAGTATGCATTCGTCCACCTTGAATATTATTCATGTTCTGGTTAAAAAAGGCCCTAATGATTTATGCTATACAACGTTTGACATGTTTGAACGAACGGAAATATATTTTTTCCCCTCGTTCATGACGAGAAGTCCGGCTGGCTTACATCATGTGCTAACGAGCCGGAGATTTTTGGACATAAATGATGAGCTTTTTTGAACAAAACTACATTCGTTATGGACCTGTGATACCTGGAAGTGACATCTGATGAAGAGAATCAAAGGTAATGGATTATTTACATAGTATTTTCGATTTTAGATCTCCCCAACATGACGTCTAGTCTGTATCGCAACGCGTATTTTTCTGGGCGCAGTGCTCAGATTATTGCAAAGTGTGATTTCCCAGTAAGGTTATTTTTAAATCTGGCAAGTTGATTGCGTTCAAGAGATGTAAATCTATAATTCTTTAAATGAAAATATAATATTTTACCAATGTTTTCTAATTTTAATTATTTAATTTCTGACGCTGACTTGACTGCCGGTTATTGGAGGGAAACGATTTCCTCAACATCAATGCCATAGTAAAACGCTGTTTTTGTATATAAATATGAACTTGATAGAACTAAAAATGCATGCATTGTCTAACATAATGTCCTAGGAGTGTCATCTGATGGAGATTGTAAAAGGTTAGTGCATCATTTTAGCTGGTTTTATGGTTTTGGTGACCCTGTCTTTGACTTGACAAAACATTACACACAACTCTTGTAAATGTACAGTCCTAACATACTCTAAATTTATGCTTTCGCCGTAAAACCTTTTTGAAATCGTAAAACGTGGTTAGATTAAGGAGATGTTTATCTTTCAAATGGTGTAACATAGTTGTATTTTTGAAAAATTTGAATTTTGACATTTATTTGGATTCAAATTTGCCGCTCTTGAAATGCACCTGCTGTTGATGGAGTGCACCACGGGTGGCACGCTAGCGTCCCACCTAGCCCCAAGAGGTTAACAGAGTCAAAAGCTTTGGCCAGGTCAATGAATACGGCAGCACAGTATTGTTTCTTATCGATGGCGGTTACGATGTCGTTTAGGACCTTGAGCGTGGCTGAGGTGCACCCATGACCAGCTCTGAAACCAGATTGCATAGCGGAGAGGGTGCGGTGGGATTCAAAATGGTCGGTAATCTGTTTGTTGACTTGGCTTTCGAAGACCTTAGAAAGGCAGGGTAGGATGGATATAGGTCTGTTGCAATTTGGGTCAAGAGTGTCACCTCCTTTGAAGAGGGGGATGACAGCAGCTGCTTTCCAATCTATGGGAATCTCAGACGACACGAAAGAGAGGTTGAACAGGCTAGTAATAGGGGTTGCAATAATTTCGGCAGATAATTTTAGAAAGAAAGGGTCCAGATTGTCAAGCCCAGCTGATTTGTAGGGGTCCCGATTTTGCAGCTCTTTCAGAACATCAGCTGAATGGATTTGGGAGAAGGAGAAATGGGGGAGGCTTGGGCGAGTAGCTGTGGGGGGTGCAGTGCTGTTGAATGCAGTAGGGGTAGTTAGGTGGAAAGCATGGCCAGCCGTAGAAAAATGCTTATTGAAATTCTAAATTATAGTGGGCTTATCGGGGGTGACAGAGTTTCCTATCCTCAGTGCAGTGGGCAGTTGGGAGGAGGTGTTCTTATTCTCCATGGACTTTACAGTGTACCAAAACTTTTTAGAGTTTGAGTTGCAGGAAGCAAATTTCTGTTTGAAAAAGCTAGCCTTGGCGTTTCTAACTGCCTGTGTGTATTGGTTTCTAACTTCTCTGAAAAGTTGCATATCGCGGGGGCAGTTCGATGCTAATGCCGAACGCCACAGGATATTTTTGTGTTGGTTAAGGGCAGTCAGGTCTGGGGAGAACCAAGGGCTATATCTGTTCCTGGTTCTAAATTTCTTTAAAGGGGCATGCTTATTTAAGATGGTGAGGAAGGCATTTAAAAAAAATAACCAGGCATCCTCTACTGACGGGATGAGGTCAATATCCTTCCAGGATACCAGGGCCAGGTCGATTAGAAAGGCTTGCTCGTTGAAATGTTTCAGGGAGCGTTTGACAGTAATGAGTGGAGGTCGTTTGACCGCTGAACCATTACGGGTGCAGGCAATGAGGCAGTGATCGCTGAGATCTTGGTTGAAAACAGCAGAGGTGTATTTAGAGGGCACGTTGGTTAGGATGATATCTATGAGGGTGCCAGTGTTTGCGGATTTGGGGTTGTACCTGGTGGGTTCATTAATAATTTGTGTGAGATTGAGGGCATCAAGCTTGGATTGTAGGATGGCTGGGGTGTTAAGCATGTCCCAGTTTAGGTCACCTAGCAGCACGAGCTCTGAAGATAGATGGGGGGCAATCAGTTCACATATGGTGTCCAGAGCACAGCTAGGGGCCGAGGGGGTCTATAGCAGGCGGCGACGGTGAGAGACTTGTTTTTGGAGAGGTGGATTTTTAAAAGTAGAAGTTCAAATTGTTTGGGTACAGACCTGGATATCAGGACAGAGCTCTGCAGGCCAACACCGCCCCCTTTGGTCGTTCTATCTTGTCTGAAAACGTTGTAGTTAGGGATGAAGATTTCAGAGTTTTTGGTGGACTTCCTAAGCCAAGATTCAGACACAGCTAGGACATCCGGGTTGGCAGAGTGTGCTAAAGCAGTGAATAAAACAAACTTAGGGAGGAGGCTTCTAATGTTAACATGCATGAAACCAAGGCTATTACGGTTACAGAAGTCATCAAAAGAAAGCGCCTGGGGAGTAGGAGTGGAGCCAGGCACTGCAGGGCCTGGATTCACCTCTACATCCCCAGAGGAGCAGAGAAGAATGAGTATGAGGTTACGGCTAAAAGCTATAATAATTGGTCATCTGTGATGTCCAGAATAGAGAGAAAAAGGAGCAGGTTTCTGGGGGCGATAAAATAGCTTCAAGGTTTAATGTACAGACAAAGGTATGGTGGGATGTGAATACAGAGGAGGTAAACCTAGGCATTTAGTGATGATGAGAGAGATATTGTCTCTAGAAACATCATTGAAACCAGAAGATGTCATAGCATGTGTGGGTGGAGGAACTGAGAGGTTGGATAAGGTATAATGAGCAGGGCTAGAGGCTCTACAGTGAAATAAGCCAATAAACACTAACCAGAACAGCAATGGACATTGCATATTGACATTGAGGAGAGGCATGCTTAGCCGAGTGATCAAAGGGTCCAGTGAGATTCAGACAGCTAGCCGGGCCATAGGTAGCAAGCTGGTGGAAGATGGAGGGAGGTCTGTTTTTAGCCACCTCGTGCGTTTCCGTCTGTGGGTTAGTGGGGTTCCGTGTGGAAGGGGGGACAAGTCCAAGTTGGCAAAATAGTTGGTTATAGTGGCCCAAGAAAAGTGTCCGATAGACCTATTAAGATCGTAGCCGATAAGACAACTAACGATTAACGATTAGTGGGCCGCAGATGGGCGATCAGGTTACGTCGCGACGGAGGGGCCAGTTGGATAACTCCCTCGGGCAGATAACGTCGGTGGTCCAGTTGTGAAGGCCCGATGGGGCTCCGCATCGGCAGTAAAACGGGTCAGGATAGGTGATTGTAGCCCAGGAGACACTTCAGCTGGCTAGCTCAGGAAAAGCCCACGAGTGGCTGACGGAACTCTTCAGCTGGCTAGCTCCGGAATAATGTGTGTTAATTCCGGGACCGACGTTGCCAATAGTCACTCAGGTAGCAGCTAGTTAGCTGCAAGATCCAGGTGTAAATGTCCAGAGCCTGCGGTAGAAATCGGGGAAAGGAGAGAGAATAGGTCCGGTGTGCTCTGGTCTGAGTCGGGCTGTACAAAAACTGGCGATAGCTTTTCGAGCTAACGGATAGCTGAGGACAGTTAACCGTGGCTAGCTGAACTCCAACGTTAGCCAGTGAAAATGGCTAACCTCTGGCTAGCTTCTGTTGTGGATTTCGGATTTGAGGTAAATAATACTTTATTTTTTACATTGGTGAGGCGGGTTGCAGGAGAGTGCTTTGAGGTTGAGTTTTAGAACAAAAAAAATGTAAAAAGAATGCGAAGAAAAAAAAAAATATATATATATATATTTTTTTTTTTCTTCGCATTATCTTTTTACATTTTTTATACATATATACATATATATATATACACACACACACACACACACACACGGGACACGACAAGAGGAGGGTAAAGGACGTCTGAACTGCTACGCCATCTTGGAATCAATCAATTATAGGAAAAGAGCCATGCTAAATTGTCTCTTTTTGACGACTACCCCAGAAAAGATAGTATTGTTAGAAGGCTTCTCTTCTTTCAAGGAGAAATGGAACAGTACAGTACACAACCCACAAGTAGATTCTCTCTTTCCATTCCTCTCACTCTCTCTATATCTCACACGCACACAGACACGCACACACATCCTGTCCCCTAACTCATCTTTCTACACAAAGGCTTCTACGCAAAGGAATTTGGGGTCAAAAGGTCAATTGCAAGCCTTTTCCAAAAATGACACAGGAGGACTCAGATTAACCTGTTGGGGCTAGGGGGCAGTATTTGCACGGCTGGATAAAAAAACGTACCCGATTTAATCTGGTTACTAATCCTACCCAGTAACTAGAATATGCATATACTTATTATATATGGATAGAAAACACCCTAAAGTTTCTAAAACTGTTTGAATGGTGTCTGTGAGTATAACAGAACTCATTTGGCAGGCAAAACCCTGAGACATTTTCTGACAGGAAGTGGATACCTGATGTGTTGTATTACCTTTAAACCTATGCCATTGAAAAACACAGGGGCTGAGGAATATTTTGGCACTTCCTATTGCTTCCACTAGATGTCACCAGCCTTTACAAAGTGTTTTGAGTCTTCTGGAGGGAGATCTGACCGAACAAGAGCCATGGAACGATGATGGCCCATTAGACACCTGGCGCGCGAGTTCATGTTGGGTACCCTCGTTCCAATACGTTATAAAAGAGAATGCATTCGTCCACCTTGAATATTATTCATGTTCTGGTTAAAAAAGGCCCTAATGATTTATGCTATACAACGTTTGACATGTTTGAACGAACGTAAATATATTTTTTCCCCTCGTTCATGAAGTGAAGTCCGGCGGGCTTAGATCATGTGCTAAGACGGAGATTTTTGGACATAAATGAGCTTTTTTGAACAAAACTACATTCGTTATGGACCTGTGATACCTGGAAGTGACATCTGATGAAGAGAATCAAAGGTAATGGATTATTTACATAGTATTTTCGATTTTAGATCTCCCCAACATGACGGCTAGTCTGTATCGCAACGCGTATTTTTCTGGGCGCAGTGCTCAGATTATTGCAAAGTGTGATTTCCCAGTAAGGTTATTTTTAAATCTGGCAAGTTGATTGCGTTCAAGAGATGTAAATCTATAATTCTTTAAATGACAATATAATATTTTACCAATGTTTTCTAATTTTAATTATTTAATTTGTGACGCTGACTTGACTGCCGGTTATTGAAGGGAAACGATTTCCTGAACATCAACGCCACAGTAAAACGCTGTTTTTGGATATAAATATGAACTTGATAGAACTAAAAATGCATGCATTGTCTAACATAATGTCCTAGGAGTGTCATCTGATGGAGATTGTAAAAGGTTAGTGCATCATTTTAGCTGGTTTTATGGTTTTGGTGACCCTGTCTTTGACTTGACAAAACATTACACACAACTCTTGTAAATGTGCTGTCCTAACATACTCTAAATTTATGCTTTCGCCGTAAAACCTTTTTGAAATCGTAAAACGTGGTTAGATTAAGGAGATGTTTATCTTTCAAAGGGTGTAAAATAGTTGTATGTTTGAAAAATTTGAATTTTGACATTTATTTGGATTCAAATTTGCCGCTCTTGAAATGCACCTGCTGTTGATGGAGTGCACCACGGGTGGGAGGCTTGCGTCCCACCTAGCCCATAGAGGTTAACAAACACAAATTAAAATATCTCAAGAAATGAATGTCCTATCAACATGACATTTTCAGGGGTTATACAATAATGAGAATAAAACGAAATACAATTACATGCATACACAGTACCAGTCTAAAGTTTTTACACACCTACTCATTGAAGGGTTTTTCTTTATTTTTATTATTGTAAAATAGTGAAAACATCAAAACTATGAAATAACACATACAGTCGTGGCCAAAAGTTGAGAATGACAAAGTCTGCTGCCTCAGTTTGTATGATGGCAAATTGCATATTCTCCGGAATGTTATGAAGAGTGATCAGATGAATTGCAATTAACTGCAAAATCCCTCTTTGACATGCAAATGAACTGAATCCCCCAAAAACATTTCCACTGCATTTCAGCCCTGCCACAAAAGGACCAGCTGACATCATGTCAGTGATTCTCTCGTTAACACAGGTGTGAGTGTTGACGAGGACAAGGCTGGAGATCACTCTGTCATGCTGATTGAGTTTGAATAACAGACCGGAAGCTTCCAAAGGAGGGTGGTGCTTGGAATCATTGTTCTTCCTCTGTCAACCATGGTTGCCTGCAAGGAAACACGTGCCGTTATCATTGCTTTGCATAAAAAGGGCTTCACAGGCAAGGATATTGCTTCCAGTAAGATTGCACCTAAATCAACCATTTATCGGATCATCAAGAATCTCAAGGAGAGCAGTTCAATTGTTGTGAAGAAGGCTTCAGGGCACCCACGAAAGTTCAGCAAGCGCCAGGACCGTCTCCTAAAGTTGATTCAGCTACAGGATCGGGGCACCACCAGTACAGAGCTTGCTCAGGAATGGTAGCAGGCAGGTGTGAGTGCATCTGCACGCACAGTGAGGCGAAGACTTTTGGAGGATGGCCTGGTGTCAAGAAGGGCAGCAAAGAAGCCACTTCTCTCCAGGAAAAACATCAGGGACAGACTGATATTCTGCAAAACATACAGGGATTGGACTGCTGAGGACTGGGGTAAAGTCATTTTCTCTGATGCATCCCCTTTCCGATTGTTTGGGGCATCTGGAAAAAAGCTTGTCCGGAGAAGACAAGGTGAGCGCTACCATCAGTCCTGTGTCATGCCAACAGTAAAGCATCCTGAGACCATTCTTGTGTGGGGTTGGTTCTCAGCCAAGGGAGTGGGCTCACTCACAATTTTGCCTAAGAACACAGCCATGAATAAAGAATGGTACCAACACATCCTCCAAATTCTCCCAACCATCCAGGAACAGTTTGGTGATGAACAATGCCTTTCCCAGCATGATGGAGCACCTTGCCATAAGGCAAAAGTGATAACTAAGTGGCTCGGGGAACAAAACATTGATATTTTGGGTCCGTGGCCAGGAAACTCCCCAGACCTTAATCCCATTGAGAACTTGTGGTCAATCCTCAAGAGACGGGTGGACAAACAAAAACCCACAAATTCTGACAAACTCCAAGCATGGATTATGCAAGAATGGACTGCCATCAGTCAGGATGTGGCCCAGAACTTAATTGACAGCATGTCAGGGCAGATTGCAGAGATCTTGAAAAAGAAGAGTCAACACTGCAAATATTGACTCTGCATCAACTTCATGTAATTGTCAATAAAAGCCTTTGACACGTATGAAATGCTTGTAATTATACTTCAATATTCCATAGTAACATCTGACAAAAATATCTAAAGACACTGAAGCAGCAAACTTTGTGGAAATGAATATTTGTGTCATTCAAAACTTTTGGCCATGACTATTTATAGTAACCAAAAAAGTTTTAAACAAATCAAAATATGTTTTATATTTGAGATTCTTCAAAGTAGCCACCCTTTGCCTTGATGACAGCTTTGCACACTCTTGAAATTCTCTCAACCAGCTTCATGAGGTAGTCACCTGGAATGCATTTCAATTAAGGCTAGGCTAGGTGAAATTGGAGAGCACCCAATTCAATTAACCTGTTGGGGCTACAGGTTAGCAATGAACCCCGAGCCGGGATTGCTAACAAGGCTGGAAATTCAAAACATCAAAAATCTAATAATTTCAATTTCTCAAACAATCAACTATTTTACACAATTTAAATGATAAACATCTCCTTAATCTAACCACATTGTTCGATTTTCAAAGAGGCTTTACGGCAAAAGCATAAAGTTAGATTATGTTAGGACAGTACATAGCCACAAAAGTACAAACATCCATTTTCAATTCAAGGTCAGGCATCACCAAAAGCAGAAACCAGCTTGAATTATGCACTAACTTTTGTCAATCTCCATCAGATGACACTCCTAGGACATTATGTTATACAATACATGCATTTTTTGTTCCATCAAGTTCATATTTATATCCAAAAACAGCATTTTACAGTAGCGTGAAATTCAGATTTTTTTCTTCTCTGAAATGCTTCCGGTGAACATAAGAAAATTACTATTCGAAAACATTGGTAAATTATAATATTGTCATTCAAAGAATAATATATTATCATCTCGTAATTGCTACCGAATGGCCAGATCTCAAAATAACTTTACTGGGAAATCACATTTTGCAATAAACGGGGTGCTATGCTAAGAACAACAGGCTATGCTATACAGTTAGCATCATCTAAAATCGATAATAACATTGTAAATACCCCCTTACCTTTGATTATCTCCATCAGAAGGCAGGATCCCAGGTCCGGAAGGCATTCCAGGTCCGGAACAAATGTGGTTTCTTTTGACAAAGTTCATAATTTATGTCCAAATAACACCAAGTACTTAGCGTTCATTATGCTCCCACCAAACGTGGTGTGGGGCTGGTAAAATCACGCCGAAAAGCTAAAAAAACCTAGTAAATAATCTATTTATGTTCGTTCAAACATGTGAAATGTTGTTTAGCATTAATCTTTTGGTCCATTTTTAACGTTAAACATCAGTAATATTTTCACACAACCTATCCTATGTCTAGATAAAAAATGATGACAAACTCACGTCTCTCAGATTTATGCGCAGGCGCAAAAAAATGAAGTGATGACATGTCAACTTCCTTGGATTCTAATTTGCTCTCTGTTTATCATAGACGCTTCAAACAACTTTATAAAGATCGTTGACATCTAGTGGAAGCCGTAGGTGTTGCGAAATGAATCCTTTCTCACTATGGTATCTATAAAACAATGACACTAAATAGTACAGTCACAATCCACATTTTTTGGGATCTATTTTTCACAGGTTTTTGCCTGCAATATGAGTTTTGTTATACTTACAGACACCATTCAAACTGTTTTAGAAAATTCAGAGTGTTTTCTATCCGAATGTGTTAATAATATGCATATCCTAGCTTCTGAGTTGGTGTAGGAGGCAGTTAAAAATGGGCAGATATTTTTTTCAAAATGTCTCAATACTGCCCCCGAGCCCCAACAGGTTAAATAATCATAAAAATGATGGATATTAAACATCTAGGTACATACAAGTGTCTTATATTGGTTAACCTGTTAGGGCTAGGGGGCAGTATTGACACGGCTGGATAAAAAACATACCCGATTTAATCTGGTTACCACTCCTACCCAGTAACTAGAATATGCATATACTTATTACATATGGATAGAAAACACCCTAAAGTTTCTAAAACTGTTTGAATGGTGTCTGAGTATAACAGAACTCAAATGGCAGGTCAAAACCTGAGAGATTCCTTTACAGGAAGTGGCCTGTCTGACCATTTCTTGAACTTCTTTTCCATCTCTATCTTTTACTAAGGATCTCTGCTCTAACGTGACACTTCCTACGTCGTCCATAGGTGCTCAGAGCCCGGAAAAACCTGAATGTCGTCATCTCAGCCCCAGGCTGAAACACATTATCGCCTTTCTCAAGTGGCCGATCAAGGGACTCTGGGCTTAGGCGCGTGACCTGACCGCCCCCGTCTTTGTGATTTTTTATTTTTTTCCTCTTTGCCGAAAAGGAGATTCCCGGTCGGAATATTATCTCTTTTCTACGAGAAAAATGGCATAAAAATTGATTTTAAACAGCGGTTGACATGCTTCGAAGTACGGTAATGGAATATTTAGAATTTTTTTGTCACGAATTGCGCCATGCGCGCGACCCTTCTTTACCATTTCGGATAGTGTCTGGAACGCACGAACAAAACGCCGCTATTCGGATATAACGATGGATTATTTTGGACCAAACCAACATTTGTTATTGAAGTAGCAGTCCTGGGAGTGCATTCTGACGAAGACAACAAAAGGTAATCAAACTTTTATAATAGTAAATATGATTATGGTGAGTGCTAAACTTGCCGGGTGTCTAAATAGCTAGCCCGTGATGCCTGGGCTATGTACTTAGAATATTGCAAAATGTGCTTTCACCAAAAAGCTATTTTAAAATCGGACATATCGAGTGCATAGAGGTGGTCTGTATCTATAATTCTTAAAATAATTGTTATGCTTTTTGTGAACGTTTATCGTGAGTAATTTAGTAAAATGTTAGCGAATTCCCCGGAAGTATGCTAGTTCTGAACGTCACATGCTAATGTAAAAAGCTGGTTTTTGATATAAATATGAACTTGATTGAACAAAACATGCATGTATTGTATAACATAATGTCCTAGGGTTGTCATCTGATGAAGATCATCAAAGGTTAGTGCTGCATTTAGCTGTCTTCTGGATTTTTGTGACATTATATGCTAGCTTGAAAAATGGGTGTCTGATTATTTCTGGCTTGGTACTCTGCTGACATAATCTAATGTTTTGCTTTCGTTGTAAAGCCTTTTTGAAATTGGACAGTGTGGTTAGATTAACGAGAGTCTTGTCTTTAAATAGCTGTAAAATAGTCATATGTTTGAGAAATTGAAGTAATAGGATTTTTAAGGTTTTGAAAATCGCGCCATAGGCTTCAAGTGGCTGTTACGTAGGTGGGACGAATTTGTCCCGCCTAGCCTAGAGAGGCTAAGAAGATTTATGAATGTGTTTGAGCCAATCAGTTGTGCTGTGACAAGGTAGGGGTGGTACAGAATATTGCCCAATGTGGTAAAAGACCAAGTACATATCATGGCAAAGAACAGCTCAAATGAGCAAAGAGAAATGAGAGTCGTTCATTACTTTAAGACATGAAGGTTAGTCAATATGGAACATTTCAAGAACTTGAAGTTCTTCAAGTGCAGTCACAAAAAACATCAAGAGGTATGATGAAACCGGCTCTCATGAAGACCGGCACAGGAAAGGAAGACGCAGAGTTACCTCTGCTGCAGAGGATAAGTTCGTTAGAGTTAACCTCTCTGGGCCAGTGGGACGTTTGCGTCCCACCCTAGTCAACAGCCAGTGGAATCGTGTGGCGTGAAATACAAATACCTCAAAAATGCTATAACTTCAATTTCTCAAACATATGACTATTTTACACCATTTTAAAGATAAGACTCTCGTTAATCTAACCACGTTGTCCGATTTCAAAAAGGCTTTACAGCGAAAGCAAAACATTAGAATTTGTCAAGAGAGTACCCTGCCAAAAATAATCAGCCATTTTCAAAGCAAGCATATATGTCACAAAAACCAAAACCACAGCTAAATGCAGCACTAACCTTTGATGATCTTCATCAGATGACACTCCTAGGACATTATGTTACACAATACATGCATGTTTTGTTCAATCAAGTTCATATTTATATCAAAAACCAGCTTTTTACATTAGCATGTGATGTTCAGAACTAGCATACCCACCAAAAACTTCCGGTGAATTTACTAAATTACTCATGATAAACGTTGACAAAATACATAACAATTATTTTAAGAATTGTAGATACAGAACTCCTTTATGCAAACGCTATGTCAGATTTTCAAATAGCTTTTGGGCGAAAGCACATTTTGCAATATTCTGAGTACATAGCTCGGCCATCACAGGCTAGCTAATTTGACACCCACCAAGTTTGGGGCAACCTAAACTCAGAATTACTATTAGAAAAATTGGATTACCTTGCTGTTCTTCGTCAGAATGCACTCCCAGGACTTCTACTTCAACAACAAATGCTGTTTTGGTTCCAAATAATCCATAGTTATATCCAAATACCTCTTTTGTTCGTGCGTTCAGGTCACTATCCGAAGGGTAACACGCGAGCGCATTTCGTGACAAAAAAATGCAAAATATTCCATTACCGTACTTAGAAGAATGTCAAACACTGTTTAAAATCAATTTTTATGCTATTTTTCTCATAAAATAGCGATAATATTCCAACCGGACAACGTTGTATTCATTCAAAGACTGAAAAAAAAAAATCCTGTATGGAATATTCTCAGGTTTTGGCCTGCCATATGAGTTCTGTTAAACTCACAGACACCATTCAAACAGTTTTAGAAACTTTAGAGTGTTTTCTATCCACATCTTCTCGTTTCTGGACAAGAGTAGTAACCAGTTTAAATCAGGTACGTTTTTTTATCCGGCCGTGAAAATACTGCCCCCTAGCCCCAACAGGTTAACTGCACCTCAGATTGCAGCCCAAATAAATGTTTGACAGAGGTCAAGTAACAGACACATCTCAACATCAACTGTTCAGAGGAGATTGTGTGAATTAGGCCTCCATGGTCGAATTGCTTCAAAGAAACCACTACTAAAGGACACCAATAATAAGAAGAGACTTGCTTGGGCCAAGAAACACGAGCAATGGACATTAGACCGGTGGGAATCTGTTCTTTGGTCTGATGAGCCAAATGTGAGATTTTTGGTTCCAACCACAGTGTCTTTGTGAGACGCAGAGTAGGAGAACGGATAATCTCTTCATGTGTGGTTCCCACCGTGAAGCATGGAGGAGGAGGTGTGATGGTGTGAGGGAGCTTTGCTGGTGACACTGTCAGGATTTATTTAGAATTCAAAGCACACTTAACCAGCATAGCTACCACAGCATTCTGCAGCGATACAACATCCCATCTGGTTAGCGCTCCAGGCTGTGTAAGGGTTATTTGACGAAGAAGGAGAGTGATGGAGTGCAGCATCAGATGACCTGTCCTCCACAATCACCCGACCTCAACCCAGATGAGATGGTTTGGGATGAGTTGGACTGCAGAGTGAAGGAAAAGCAGCCAACAAGTGCTTATCATATGTGGGAACTCCAACAAGACTGATAGAAAAGCAATCCAGGTGAAGCTGGTTAACAGAATGCCAAGAGTGTGCAAAGTTGTCAAGGCAAAGGGTGGCTACTTTGAAGAATCTAAAATCTAATTTAATTTGTTTCACACCTTTTGGTTACTAAATGAATCCATATGTGTTATTTAAGTGTTGATGTCTTCACTTTTATTCTACAATGTAGAAAATTGTAAAAATGAAGCAAAACTCTTGAATTAGTAGATGTGTCCAAACTTTTGACTGGTACTAATATATATATATATATATATATATATATATAGTGGCAAAACTCTTCAAAGTTAGGAGCGTTTGTCACAAATTAAGTGGGAAACTTTCACCAAAGTCAGCCCAGAATGAAAGTTCTTTCGAACATGACAGTACCTGTGTGTTTGTTTCGCTGTCCTGGTCCACCCAGGCCACAGGTTAGGTCAAGGATAGCAGGGTTCGGTACACAAATCTGGTTCTCGGTAGGTCCAGGTCTAAACGCCAACAGGTAAGTCCAAAACAGTCCAGCTCGTACACGGTAAATCCAGCCAATGTAGATTGTCTCTTTCTCTATGGTTCATAGATCCTTCCAGCCCTCTCTCCCTCTTCCTGGTTTTTCTTGACCTTTTATCTGTGGGTCGGCTCCACATTCTGAGGGTTCCCCTTGCTTCTGGGAATTGTAGTTTTGGCAGTCGGCCATTTTGTGATCTGTAGTTCTGATCGGGGTGGCCATTTTAGTGATCGGGCAGAGCCCGTTTATTAGTTCTGCCCTCACATATCTGCCATTTATCACTCGACCCCCTTCTTTGCCACTATATATATATATATATATATATATATATATATATATATATATATATATATATATGAGTGCTTACTTGCTTCCTGCCAACTTGCTGCCAGCCTATTTGGCACATTGACGACATGCTCAGTCACACGGACACAATTTAACTTCAACCTACTGAATGGCAACTCCTTTCGATCTCTGCGACTTCTTACCTCTTTTCCCTGTCACTCTCTCGCTCCCTCTCTTTCTCTTTATTTTGGCAGATGACACTGGCAGGAAACTAATCAGGATAGCTAATCAGGTAATCCGGAACATCTGTGGGCTATGTACAGTTGAAGTCGGAAGTTTACATACACTTAGGTTGAAGTTATTAAAACTCGTTTTTCAACCACTCCACAAATTTCTTGTTAACAAACTATAGTTTTGGCAAGTCGGTTAGGACACCTACTTTGTGCATGAGACAAGTCATTTTTCCAACAATTGTTTACAGACAGATTATTTCACTTATAATTCACTGTATAACAATTCCAGTGGGTCAGAAGTTTACATATACTAAGTTGACTGTGCCTTTAAACACCTTGGAAAATTACAGAAAATGATGTCATGGCTTTAGAACCTTCTGATAGGCTAATTGACATCATTTGAGTCAATTGGAGGTGTACCTGTGGATGTATTTCAAGGCCTAAACTCAGTGCCTCTTTGCTTGACATCATGGGAAAATTGTCAACCTCCACAAGGCTGGTTCATCATTGGGAGCAATTTCCAAATGCCTAAAGGTACCACACTCATCTGTACAAACAATTGTACGCAATTATAAACACCATGGGACCACGCAGCCGTCATACCGCTCAGGAAGGAGACGCGTTCTGTCTCATAGAGATGCTGGAGGAAACAGGTACAAAAATATCTATATCCACAGTGAAACGAGTCCTATAGTGACATAACCTGAAAGGCCGCTCAGCAAGGAAGAAGCCACTGCTCCAAAACCGCCATAAAAAAGCCAGACAACGGTTTCAACTGCACATGGGGACAAAGATAGAACATTTTGGAGAAATGTCCTCTGGTCTGATGAAACAAAAATAGAACTGTTTGGCCATAATGACCATTGTTATGTTTGGAGGAAAAAGGGGGAGGCTTGCAAGCCGAAGAACACCATCCCAACCATGAAGCACGGGGGTGGCAGCTTCATGGTGTGGGGGTGCTTTGCTGCAGGAGGGTCTGGTGCACTTCACAAAGTAGATGGCATCATGAGGCAGGAAAATTATGTGGATATTGTCAGGTTAATTGCAAGATTATGTTATACAGTGGGGGAAAAAAGTATTTGACCCCCTGCTGATTTTGTAGGTTTGCCCACTGATAAAGAAAGGATCAGTCTAATTTTAATGGTAGGTTTATTTGAACAGTGAGAGACAGAATAACAACAAAAATATCCAGAAAAACGCATGTCAAAAATGTTATAAATTGATTTGCATTTTAATGAGGGAAATAAGTATTTGACCCCCTCTCAATCAGAAAGATTTCTGGCTCCCAGGTGTCTTTTATACAGGTAACGAGCTGAGATTAGGAGCAGACTCTTAAAGGGTTTGCTTGTTATCTGTAAAAAAGACACATGTCCACAGAAGCAATCAATCAATCAGATTCCAAACTCTCAACCATGGCCAAGACCAAAGAGCTCTCCAAGGATGTCAGGGACAAGATTGTAGACCTACACAAGGCTGGAATGGGCTACAAGACCATCGCCAAGCAGCTTGATGAGAAGGTGACAACATTTGGTGCGATTATTCGCAAATGGAAGAAACACAAAAGAACTGTCAATATCCCTCAGCCTGGGGCTCCATGCAAGATCTCACCTCGTGGGGTTGCAATGATCATGAGAACGGTGAGGAATCAGCCCAGAACTACACGGGAGGATCTTGTCAATGATCTCAAGGCAGCTGGGACCATTGTCACCAAGAAAACAATTGGTAACACACTACGCCGTGAAGGACTGAAATCCTGCAGCGCTCGCAATGTCCCCCTGCTCAAGAATACATATACATGCCCGTCTGAAGTTTGCCAATGAACATCTGAATGATTCAGAGGACAACTGGGGAAAGTGTTGTGGTTAGATGAGACCAAAATGGAGCTTTTAGGCATCAACTCAACTCGCCGTGTTCTGAGGAGGAGGAATGCTGCCTTTGACCCCAAGAACACCATCTCCACCGTCAAACATGGAGGTGGAAACATTATGCTTTGGGGCTGTTTTTCTGCTAAGGGGACAGGACAATGTCACCGCATCATTTGACGGGGTCATGTACTGTCAAATCTTGGGTGAGAACCTCCTTCCCTCAGCCAGGGCATTGAAAATGGGTCGTGGATGGTTATTCCAGCATGACAATGACCCAAAACACACGGCCAAGGCAACAAAGGAGTAGCTCAAGAAGAAGCACATTAAGGTCCTGGAGTGGCCTAGCCAGTCTCCAGACCTTAATCCCATAGAAAATCTGTGGAGGGAGCTGAAGGTTCGAGTTGCCAAACGTCAGCCTCGAAACCTTAATGACTTGGAGAAGATCTGCAAAGAGGAGTGGGACAAAATCCCTCCTGAGATGTGTGCAAACCTGGTGGCCAACTACAAGAAACGTCTGACCTCTGTGATTGCCAACAAGGGTTTTGCCACCAAGTACTAAGTCATGTTTTGCAGAGGGGTCAAATACTTATTTCCCTCATTAAAATGGAAATCATTTTATAACATTTTTGACATGCGTTTTTCTGGATTTTTTGTTGTTGTCATTCTGTCTCTCACTGTTAATATAAACCTACCATTAAAATTATAGACTGATCATTTCTTTGTCAGTGGGCAAACATACAAAATCAGCAGGGGATCAAATACTTTTTTCCCCCACTGTATCGCTTGTATTGCATTATAATAGTTGTTTTATTCGACAGAATAGAGTATTCTGTTAACCTCTGGGACATATGGGACGCTAGCGTACCCACCCGCGGTACACACTATCAACAGCCAGTGAAATAGCAGGGTGGCAAATTCAAAACAACAAAAATCTCATAATTCAAAATTCTCAAACATACAAGTATTATACACCATTTTAAAGATTCTCCTTAATCCAACCACAGTGTCCAATTTCAAAAAGGCTTTACGGAGAAAGCATAAAATTAGATTATGTTAGGACAGAGCCGAGACAAGAAAAACCACACAGCCATTTTCCAAGCAAGGAGAGGCATCACAAAAACCAGAAATACAGCTAAAATTAATCACTAACCTTTGATGATCTTCATCAGATGACACTGCCAGGACTCAATGTTACAAAATACATGTATGTTTTGCTTGATAAAGTTCATATTTATATCCCTAAACCCCATTTTACATTGGCGCGTGATGTTCAGAAAATGAATTCCCACCAAAACATCCGGTGAATGAACACATCAATTTACAAAAATACTCATCATAAACATTGATAAACTTTACAACAGTTATTGAAAGAATTATAGATATACTACTCCTTAATGCAACCGCTGTGTCAGATTTTAAAATAGCTTTACGGCGAAAGCACATTTTTCAATATTCTGAGTACAGAGCTCAGCCATCAAAGCAAGCTATACAGTTACCCGCCAAGTTCTGGATTCAACTAAACTCAGAATTAGTATTATAAATCTTCCCTTACCTTTGGTGATCTTCGTCGGAATGGACTCCCAGGACTCCCACAAGAAATGTTCTTTTTGTTCGAAATACTCCATATTTATGTCCAAATACCTCTGTTTTGTTCGCGCGTTCAGATCACTAATCCAAATTCATAACGCAAGAGCGCAAAACCAGAGACGAAAAGTCAAATAGTTCCATTACCGTTTGTAGAAACATGTCAAACAATGTTTACAATCAATCCTTAGGGTCTTTTTAACATAAAACTTTGATAATATTCCAACCGGACCATAGCGTATTCATTACAGAGGAAAAAGAAGGAGCGGCACACCAGTGTGCCTGCGCAGTAAACAACTCACTGGTCCCAGGCAATCCACTGATTGACTGAGCTCCTATTCTCTGCCCAGTAACAGGAGACGCATGAAACAAGTTTCTAAAGGCTGTTGACAGCCAACGGAAGCCTTAGGAAGTGCAAAATGACCCCACAGACACTGTAGTTTCGATAGGGATTAGATAGAATAACTACAAGTGGCTTCCTGGTTGGATTTTTTTCTCAGGTTTTTGCCTTCCATATGAGTTCTGTTATACTCACAGACATCATTCAAACAGTTTTAGAAACTTCAGAGTGTTTTCTATCCAAATCTACTAATAATATGCATATCCTACCTTCTGGGCCTGAGAAGCAGGCAGTTTAATTTGGGCACGCCTTTCATCCGGACGTCAAAATACTGCCCCCTATCTTAGAGAAGTTAACTATTGTGTGTGTGTTTTACTGAGGATGGGCCTCTAGGAGATAACACTGACAGAGGAGATTTACGATGTCTTTGGGTGATAAAACCTAAAGAGCGTTCCAGAGAACATGAGTTAATGTTTTGTTCTATACCGTACCAGGGAGAGATGGTTCCAGTTTGGAGTAGGAGGGCCAGACACTGGTCTATACAATGAAAACTGTTGACCCAGCAGATGTTGTCTGCTATGTATTATAGATATCTTTCATACAAATCTTAACCTTGTGACCATTCTATGTATCTGTTGTTCGTCATGTAGGTTGAAAGGGGTGTATCTTGGCTATAAACGACCTTTGTACTTTTGTTTTGCCACTCTCAACGGATCATTAGAAAATGGTGAATCGATTGACAAGTCATTGCTATTGCAAAGCTCTTATTATTAGAGATGTAGTTGAAGTATAACTCTGACTTGTGTGATAAGTTTGTCTCTCCTAATTTGATAATACAGAAATAAACCACCACAATATATTGAATCAACATCTCAAGACATCAGTCAGGAAGTTAAAGCTTCGTCGCAAATTGGTCTTCCAAATGGACAATGACCCCAAGCATACTTCCAACGTTGTGGCAAAATAGCTTAAGGACAACAAAGTCAAGGTATTGGAGTGGCCATCACAAAGCCCTGAACCTCAATCCTATAGAAAATGTGTGGGCAGAACTGAAAAAGCTTATGCGAGCAAGGAGGCCTACAAACCTGATTCAGTTACACCAGCTCTGTCAGGAGGAATGGGCCAGAACTCACCCAACTTATTGTGGGAAGCTTGTGGAAGGCTACCCGAAATGTTTGACCCAAGTTAAACAAATGAAAGGCAATTGAGTGTATGTAAACTTCTGACCCACTGGGAATGTGATGAAAGAAATAAAAGCTAAAATAAATCATTATCTCTACTATTATTCTGACATTTCACATTCTTAAATGAAGTGGTGATCCTAACTGACCTAAGACAGGGAATTCTTACTAGGATTAAATATCAGGAATTATGAAAAACTGAGTTTAAATGTATTTGGCTAAGGTGTATGTAAACTTTCGACTTCAACTGTATGTGTGTGTCTGTGTGTGTCAGAATGAGGTGCGGATCTGAGTGAGAGTGATGTGTGTCTTGTAAGTGTATTTATCCATCGTGAGTATACTTTGTGTGTGTGTGTGTGTGTGTGTGTGTGTGTGTGTGTGTGGTGTGTGTGTGTGTGTGTGTGTGTGTGTGTGTTAGAATGCAGTGTGGATCTGAGTGAGAGTCATGTGTGTCGGTGAGCAAGAATGTTATTGTGTGTCTGTGCATTCTCATGCCTTTGCGCATGAGTCCTTACAAGTGACTACAGTATGTCCTACGCTGGGAATAAGCAGAGTTCATGTACAGAGGTATGACTTTAATGGCGTTTCCATAATCCCTGCTTCCTGCCTGCGCCTCTGAGTCCGGGGCACATCTGTGATGTCCTGTGTGTGTGTGGGTGTGACCTGTATTGTGGAGTGTCGCTGGAAGGATCTGAGAGAAGGGGGAGACTTGGGACATTAACAAAGCCAGGATCATCAGCTTTTCCGAGCCTCTGAAAATGTGACGCTGAACCCAAATGTCCACTTCTCTGCCCCCTACCGCTGTGATCAGGGGAAAGAGGAGGATGGAAAGGGGAACAATGAGTCTGAACCTAAGCCTGACTGTCGATGACCTCATTCTCTCTCCCAATTTCTCTCTCTCTCTCCCCACTACACAAACCCTTATGGATACAGTACACAATGCTCCTATACCGTTTCAACCACAACACACACATAAGCACTCATTTTCTGCAGCAGAACCCCTATCTTTAAAACCACAGGTCCCTTTGAACCCCAGCATCCGTCACCAAACAGCAACATAAAAGCAGTCTAGTTAGTGCCTCCAATCCATTCTGACAGCACCTCTATGAGCAAAACAAACACCAGGGCAAATGCTAGAACAGCTACCCCAGCAGCGGTCCCCAGTGTTGGCCATGAATCAAAGGAAACCTCCCCTTGTCTGGGGCTCTGAGGGAGCCCTGGCCAAGGAAAAAAGAGGGCTGTCTGGGTGCTTTTCAGAGTGACCACACAGAGCGGGGCGAAGTGGGCAACGCCAATACGCCAAGGGGCTGCCAATAGAAGGGGAGCGTGAGGGGGGAAGGGTAGAGAGGGTAGCAGAGGCCATGTTTGCCTGGATCATGCTCAGTAGGTCACAATGTAAACAGTTTTGCAACATAAACAATGAAAATTGTTTATATGCCTCTTGCATTTTGTGTTTTGTGCCTTGTCAACACAGCCCAGGTTTTTTTCTGTGACTATACAGTAAGAGCAATAGGTTTGTTGGACAAATAAGCAATTTTGGAGAGAAATAGGCTATGCAAGTGTAACGGCTTTAAAAATGAATGATCACTATTGTCACAAGAACAGGACAAGCTGTCACAAACAAAGGGTGCATTTCCAGCGTAAATTTAACAGGACCAATGTTCAGGGTTACCAATTCAGATGTAGTACACACATCTAGATAGGATACATAAAGACCCTTTGGTCAAAATGTGCATACTACTTCAAGCATCTGGATTTGCATACAACTTCTGAGCTGTCAGTGAAATTAAGGAAATAAAGACATTTGGGTCAAAATGTTGCACTTAATAAAATGTTGCACTTCATAAAACTGCGAGAGCATTCACAGTGTGCGGGTATGCATTATTCTTCCAATGGGTTACAATGGAATTGTTAGGTAAGTAACATCCACTTGTCTTCTTCCAGTCTGTAGCTAGCTTTTACTCTTGTTTGCCCCTTTCCTGACCTTCCTCTGTCCTGTTTTCATTATATACCACCCTACAATTTTGTCACCAAAGCCCCATATACTACCCACCACTGCGGCCTGTACGCTCTCGTTGGCTGGCCCTCGCTTCATATTCGTCGCCAAACCCACTGGCTCCAGGTCATCTATAAGTCTTTGCTAGGTAAAGCCCCGCCTTATCTCAGCTCACTGGTCACCATAGCAGCACCCACCCATAGCACGCGCTCCAGCAGGTATATTTCACTGGTGACCCCCAAAGCCAATTCTTCCTTTGGCTGCGTTTCCTTCCAGTTCTCTGCTGCCAATGACTGGAACGAACTGCAAAGATCACTGAAGCTGGAGTCTCATATCTCCCTCACTAACTTTAAGCACCAGCTGTCAGAGCACCTCACAGATCACTGCACCTGTACATAGCCCATCTGTAAATAGCCCATCCAACTACCTCATCCCCATACTGTTATTTATTTATTTTGCTCCTTTGCACTGCAGTATCTCTACTTGCACATTCATCTTCTGCACAATCAATCAAATGTATTTATAAAGCTCTTCTACAATCAGCTGATGTCACAAAGTGCTGTACAGAAACCCAGCCTAAAACCCCAAACAGCAAGCAGTTCAGGTGTAGAAGCACAGTGGCTAGGAAAAACTCCCTAGAAAGGCCAGAACCTAGGAAGAAAGCTAGAGAGGAGCCAGGCTATCTTTCACTCCAGTGTTTAATTGCTATATTGTAATTATTTGCCACTATGGCCTATTTATTGCCTCACCTCCCTTATCCTACCTCATTTGCACACACTATATATAGACTTTTTCTGTTGTATTATTGACTTGTTTATTCCACTGCTTTGCTTTATCTTGGCCAGGTCGCAGTTGTAAATGAGAACTTGTTCTCAACTAGCCTACCTGGTTAAATAAAGGTGAAATAAAACAAATAAAAATAAACAGTTTAACCTACTGTGATATGACTTCTAAAAATGAATAAGTAATTTAAGTTGATTTTACCCAAGTGGGAAAATCTGATCATTTTCTGGTTGTAAACAAGTTTTCTGTTTGAGAAGACATCATAAACACAGTTTACAAACAAACAGGCTCTGTTTCAACCAGGTAAATAAGTATTTTACGCAAAAAGACGTTAAAGCCCCAGTGCAGTCAAAACATGATGTTCCTGTGTTTTATATGTACTGTATATTTCACACGAGGTTGGAATAGTCCTGTGAAGTTGTTAAAATTATGATAATGCCCTTTTAGTGTAAGAGCTGTTTGAAGAGACTGCCTGAGCCTCCCGAGTGGCGAAGTGGTCTAAGGCACTGCATCGCGATGTTGCGGCATCACTACAGCCTGGGGTTCATTACCAGCTGTGACCGGGAGACCCATAGGGCGGCGCACAATTGGCCCAGCGTTGGCCGGAGGGCTTTCCTTGGCTAGCAACTCCTTATGGTGGGCTGGGCGCCTGTAGGCTGACTTCGTTCTCAGTTGAACAGTGTTTCCTCCGACAAATTGGTGATTCTGGGTTAAGCGAGTGGGCGTTAAGCGCGGTTTGGCTGGTCATGTTTCGGAGGACGCATGACTCGACCTTTGCCTCTTCCGAGCCCGTTGGGGAGTTGCAGCAATAAGACAAGATCTTAATCACGAGAAGGGGGTAAAAATTACACACAAAAAAAGAAAAGACTGCCTGATTTTTCAGCCTGTTTTGGTTTATTGATTTGTTGGTTTATTCGGATCCCCATTATCTTTTGCCAAATAGCAGCTATTCTTCCTGGGCTCCATACAAAAACATTAAACACGACAAGTAAAAGACAATCAAGGTACTTAATTGCTAACCAGAAATGATTTGATATGTAGATATAAACAGCTGCATTGGACCTATAGTAGATCAATAAGAAAGAGTGTTATGAAATACCAATAACAACTGGTTTCAGTTTTACCCTCCCCACTCAGACCACTCCCAGACAGTACTTGCAAAATTCTTGTTTGAGAAATTGCTCTTTGCCAAGAAGTTATTTTTCTTTCTTTTTGAGTTCAAGGCAGGTGGATGATTAAAACCAGCATGTGTGGACAACAGTTAGTGCTCTTAATTAAGGCTTAACTCATTCATCATAGTTAGCCTGCCTGCTCCGGGGGGTAATATTTCCACTATAGGTACAGATTTAGCATCCCCTCCCCCAATCCTTACCTTAACCATAAGTTGGTCAAATGCAAAACTGAACCAAGGGCAGCCTGCCTACAAAACCCAAGACATAACTGCCATTCCAATGAGACACTTCATACTAGCATATCTAATATCTAGCATTTTCTTAGACTGGATACACTCTTAGAAAACATGTTCTTCATCGAACCATCTGTAAATGGTTCTACCTGTAGCTCAATTGGTAGAGCATGGCACTTGTAATGTGTTTGATTCCCAGGACAGCCCATACGTAAAATGTATGCACACATATGTCGCTTTGGATAAAAGCATCTACTAACTGGCATATATTATTCTATATTAGAGTAGAACCCTCTACGAAGGGGGGGGGGGGGGGGGGGGGGTCGAGTTTGGGAAACCCTGCATTACATCATAAGGACTTTCTTTCTGGGCCTAGTTATACCCTAACACAGTGGTCAGAAACACCTGGGGACTCATTTATCAATATTGAGTATAAACAATTCTAAAATATTACTTACGAAGGGAATTTAGAATGTTCGTACGCATAGAAAAAGTGTGATTTATCAAAAACTCCTACGAGCACACCTGTAGGAGATAACCATTGATAAATACCAATTGATCTCAGCCTCAGTGCTCGTGCATGACCTTGGCTGTTTGCATTTTGAAATGCCCCTGATTAACCATATATGGTCAAAATCATCCCTTTAACACGTGGGGAATGTACAAATTTTTGCACCAAAATAGCATGTGTTTGCCTTTATAAATCCTCGCAAAAATCTTATAAGATTGGTTTTAGGAAACTATATCTGATGAGGCAATCTCTACTTTCTGCAAAAATGTCCCACTTGTCTCATGCCGCGAAATGCAGCTTGTGACAAATCTGAGCTAACTGCCAGGCATGCGGAGATTCGTCGCCACCTGGGAGTCAGAAGGGGGGAAGGAGAAAAGTATTTGAGTGTCATCTGCATAGCAATGATAAGGGAGACCTTGTGAGGATGTGACGGAGTCCAGTGACTTGGTGTATAGAGAGAAAAAAAGAGAACATTTAGAACACTTCTTGCCTTCCAAAGAATCCTTCTTTTAAAGAACCCATTCTTCAAAAAACTGTTTCTAGGATGAAAACGGTCCTAGGTAGAACCCTCTGCATTACAAATAACCCTTATCTATCAAAAACTGTTCTTCAGATAAAAAACGTTCTTGGTAGAACCCTATCCCTCCTTAGAGAACCCTTTTGGAACCCTTTTTTCCAAGAGTGCAGAAGTTACACTGGCAACACTTTATTTGGGTAGTCCACCTGTAGATGCTCAGATTTAGGATCAGCTTACACTCTCCAAACCCTAACCTTAACAATTAAAGACTAAATGCAGCTGTTTTTATTACAATTTTAATTAACTTCTTGTCACAACATCGACGGAAGGTGGCGCCCCTCCTCGCCCGGGCGGCGCTCGGCGGTCGTCGTCGCCGGCCTACTAGCTGCCACCGATCCTCTTTTATTTTCTGTTGGTCAGTTCTAGTTTAGTTGGCACCTGTTTAGTATTAGTTCATTAGTGGGGGAGGGTTATTTAGTCGTTCTGTGTAGGTTTGTTCTTTGTGCGTGATTATTTTTCATCATTGTGTTTGTTCTGAGGTGCAGGTGTTTTTTCCCTCTGCCTGTGGGTATTGTGGCAGCGTGTTTTGGGCTGTGTCCCTACGCTGCGTGCAGGCTGTATTTTGGGCATTTGTGTTGCTCTGCCCTGCCTTACCTGTTTTCTTGGCAACGTGTGGATTATTTATTAAAATTACGTGTGTTCACGGACTTGTGTCTCCTGCGCCTGACTTAGACCCTCCTGCTTCCTTGAGCTCAGTGACACTTCTGGGTAACAATTAAGTACATTACTGTGATTGTTTTCAATAAAAATGGTCAAAAAGAAACAAATATAGTGTCTTAGCAAGAGCAATTTATCATTCCACAATTTTGCTAGGACTATCTGGGAGTGGTCTGAGTGGAGAGGGGTAAACTTAAAACTATCTGTTATTGGCAGAGAGGTTTGGAACTCTTTCTTATTAATCTATGAACTATACAACCAATGGCAAACATACTTAAATGAGTAGGCAACCAATAAGCCATCCGTCCTCAACAGCTCCCTCCTGAAGACGTCTAGGCCAGCATTGCTGTTCTTTAGAATGAACGAGTTGTGCGTTCCACCGGGCCACCACAGTCAGCAGCGTCATTTGTGCACCCCATAATCTATCACATGCACATTAAGTGAATGGAAGCCTTTTCTGTTTACATAGTTGATCTCGATTTGGGATGGTGCTTTTATGGCAAAGCTAGTGCCATTTGCCATCTATGGTTCTATTTGTATTTGGGAACCCATTGATGGCAAAGAAACCACTCTTGACTTCAACCTGTTGTGCGATGGTATATGGAAATTGTGTATAACTATTTGTTTTGCTGATGATTGCATTGCAGTTCATTTTGGATAAAAAATGGCATGACATGATAAAGGAAAAAGACATTTTGTCTGTGAACTTTCCAAGTTTTGACAAAAACAAAATGCGCTAGACAAGGTGGGATCTTTTTGTGTCAGTAAAACGAATTATGTGAGAAATGTCTGTGGAAACGCTTTTATACGCAAATATTTATATAATTTATTTATTTGTATTTATTTAACCTTATTTTAACCAGGTAGGCTAGTTGAAAACAAGTTCTCATTTACAACTACGACCTGGCCAAGATAAAGCAAAGCAGTTAGACACATACAACAACACAGAGTTACACATGGAATAAACAAACAAACAGTCAATAATACAGTAGAAAAAGTCTATACACAGTGTGTGCAAATGAGGTAGGATAAAGGAGGTAAGGCAATAGATAGGCCATGGTGGCGAAGTAATTACAATATAGCAATTAAACACTGGAATGGTAGATGTGCAGAAGATGAATGTGCAAGTAGAGATACTGGGGTGCAAAGGAGCAAGATAAATGAATAAATACAGTATGGGGATGAGGTAGTTGGGTGAGCTATTTACAGATGGGCTATGTACAGGTGCAGTGATCTGTGAGCTGCTCTGACAGCTGGTGCTTAAAACTAGTGAGGGATATATGAGACTCCAGCTTCAGTGATTTTTACAGTTCGTTCCAGTTATTGGCAGCAGAGAACTGGAAGGAAAGGCTGCCAAAGGGAAGAATTGGATTTGGGGGTGACCAGTAAGATATACCTGCTGGAGCGCGTGCTACGGGTGGGTGCTGCTATGGTGACCAGTGAGCTGAGATAAGGCGGGGCTTTACCTAGCAGAGACGGGTAGATGACCTGGAGCCAGTGGGTTTGGCGACGAGTATGAAGCGAGGGCCAGCCAACGAGAGCGTACAGGTCGCAGTGGTGGGAAGTATATGGGGCTTTGGTGACAAAACGGATGGCACTGTGATAGACTGCATCCAATTTGTTGAGTAGAGTGTTGGAGGCTATTTTGTAAATGACATCGCCGAAGTCGAGGATCGGTAGGATGGTCAGTTTTACGAGGGTATGTTTGGCAGCATGAGTGAAGGATGTTTTGTTGCGAAATAGGAAGCCGATTTGAGATTTAATTTTGGATTGGAGATGCTTAACCTGTTGGGGCTAAGGGGCAGTATTTTCACGGCTGGATAAAAAAAACGTACCCGATTTAATCTGGTTACTAATCCTACCCAGTAACTAGAATATGCATATACTTATTATATATGGATAGAAACACCCTGAAGTTTCTAAAACTGTTTGAATGGTGTCTGTGAGTATAACAGAACTCATTTGGCAGGCAAAACCCTGAGACATTTTCTGACAGGAAGTGGATACCTGATGTGTTGAATTACCTTTAACCTGTTGGGGCTAGGGGGCAGTATTTTCACGGCTGGATAAAAAAACGTACCCGATTTAATCTGGTTACTAATCCTACCCAGTAACTAGAATATGCATATACTTATTATATATGGATAGAAAACACCCTAAAGTTTCTAAAACTGTTTGAATGGTGTCTGTGAGTATAACAGAACTCATTTGGCAGGCAAAACCCTGAGACATTTTCTGACAGGAAGTGGATACCTGATGTGTTGAATTACCTTTAAGCCTATGCCATTGAAACACACAGGGGTTGATTAATGTTTTGGCACTTCCTATTGCTTCCACTAGATGTCACCAGCCTTTACAAAGTGTTTTGAGTCTTTTACTGTGAGATCTGACCGAACAAGAGCCATGGAACGGTGATGGCCGATTAGAATCTGGCGCGCGAGTTCATGTTGGGTACCCTCGTTCCAATACGTTATAAAAGAGAATGCATTCGTCCACCTTGAATATTATTCATGTTCTGGTTAAAAAAGGCACTAATGATTTATGCTATACAACGTTTGACATGTTTGAACGAACGTAAATATATTTTTTCCCCTCGTTCATGACGAGAAGTCCGGCTGGCTTAGATCATGTGCTAACAACACGGATCTTTTTGGATATAAATGATGAGCTTTTTTGAACAAAACTACATTCGTTATGGACCTGGGATTCCTGGAAGTGACATCTGATGAAGAGAATCAAAGGTAATGGATTATTTACATAGTATTTTCGATTTTAGATCTCTCCAACATGGCCGTTTGTCTGTATAGCAAACCATATTTTTCTGGGCGCAGTGCTCAGATTATTGCAAAGTGTGATTTCCCAGTAAGGTTATTTTTAAATCTGGCAAGTTGATTGCGTTCAAGAGATGTAAATCTATAATTCTTTAAATGACAATATAATATTTTACCAATGTTTTCTAATTTTAATTATTTAATTTGTGGTGCTGACTTGACTGCCGGTTATTGGAGGGAAACGATTTCCTCAACATCAATGCCATAGTAAAACGCTGTTTTTGGATATAAATATGAACTTGATAGAACTAAAAATGCATGCATTGTCTAACATAATGTCCTAAGAGTGTCATCTGATGGAGATTGTAAAAGGTTAGTGCATCATTTTAGCTGGTTTTATGGTTTTGGTGACCCTGTCTTTGAATTGACAAAACATTACACACAGCTATTGTCAATGTACTCTCCTAACATAATCTAACTTTATGCTTTCGCCGTAAAACCTTTTTGAAATCGGACAATGTGGTTAGATTAAGGAGATGTTTATCTTTCAAAGGGTGTAAGATAGTTGTATGTTTTAAAAATTTGAATTTTTACATTTATTTGGTTTCAAATTTGCCGCTCTTGAAATGCACCTGCTGTTGATAGGGTGCACCACGGGTGGCACGCTAGCGTCCCACATAGCCCCAAGAAGTTAATGTTAGTCTGGAAGGAGAGTTTACAGTCTAAACAGACACCTAGGTATTTGTAGTTGTCCACATATTCTAAGTCAGAACCGTCCAGAGTAGTGATGCTGGACGGGCGGGCAGATGCGGGCAGCGATCGGTTAAAGAGTATGCATTTAAGAGCAGTTGGAGGCCACGGAAGGGGAGTTGTATGGCATTGAAGCTCATCTGGAGGCTAGTTAAGACAGTGTCCAAAGAAGGGCCAGAGGTATACAGAATGGTGTCATCTGCGTAGAGGTGGATCAGAGATTCACCAGCAGCAAGAGCGACATCATTGATGTATACAGAGAAGAGATTCGGCCCGAGAATTGAACCCTGTGGCACCCCCATAGAGACTGCCAGAGGTCCGGACAACAGGAACTCCGATTTGACACACTGAACTCTATCAGAGAAGTAGTTGGTGAACCAGGCGAGGCAATCATTTGAGAAACCAAGGCTGTTGAGTCTGAATACAGCTGCACAGTAATGTCTCTTATCGATGGCGGTTATGATATCGTTTAGGACCTTGAGTGTGGCTGAGGCGCACCCGTGACCAGCTCGAAAACCGGATTGCACAGCGGAGAAGGTAAGGTGGCATTCAAAATGGTCAGTGATCTGTTTATTAAACCAATCACAAGCTTCAATCTGCCGCAGTTCAGTGGGAGGAAAATGATGGATCTCCCAAGTGAATCTGCCGTAGTTGCAATGCTCATGATGTAGAACTGCAGGCGCAATATGCTCCTATTTCAAAACGATTTGGAGGCACAGTTGAAAAGTTAACGCACAGTGCTCTATCTGAGGGATTGGGACGGGGTGACAAGGAGGGTATCAGACACTTCTCTGAAGTGTGTGTGGGGCCTCCACTCATCTCACTTCAGTCTCTCGGTGGACCAACTCTCCCCACCAGACGCCACCAACCACTATATTTTAATTTAATTTACAGGGTAATCTAACTGACCACAATACTTAAGTGTTATTCTTTCTCCAATGTACTATATGTACAATGACATAATCCACAGACTTTTTGTACATTAGGAGAGGAGTTGGAGCTTAAAAGCCCTAAAAAGCCAAAGCGCATCAAAGTACAAAGAAATGCTTTGCTTTATGTTATTTTGTGTGTTTTCTGTTAAATGTCTGCTCAGCCCACATGCTTACACGCTCTGTATATATAATGTATAGGGATGCACGATATATCGGTGAACATATCGGAATCAGACGATATTAGCTAAAATTGCCAACCTCGGTATCGGACAATGTCTAGTTTAACGCCGATGTGCAACACCGATGTCAAAGCTGCCGTGCATACCTATTTAACCTGTTGGGGATAGGGGGCAGTATTTTCACGGCCGGATAAAAAAAGTACCCGATTTAATCTAGTTACTACTCCTGCCCAGAAACTAGAATATGCATGTAATTAGTAGATTTGGATAGAAAACACTCTAAAGTTTCTAAAACTGTTTGAATGGTGTCTGTGAGTATAACAGAACTCATATGGCAGGCCAAAACCTGAGAAGATTCCATACAGGAAGTGCCCTGTCTGACAATTTGTTGTCCTTCTGTTGCATCTCTATCGACATTACATCTGTGCTGTAACGTGACACTTTCTAAGGCTTCCATTGGCTCTCTAAAGTCGCCAGAAAGTGGAATGGGGTGTCTGATGTCTCTGGGCAAAGTACAACAGCTCTGTTTGTGAGTGGTCGGCCTGGGGACAGTGAGACTGAGATGCGCATTCACGAGACTTCTCCATGTTTTTCTTTCTCTCTCTGAATGAATACAATTTTACAAGAAAAGTAGCATACAAAATTTTAAACAGCGTTTGACATGCTTCTAAGTACGGTAATGGAATATTTTGAATTTTTTGGTCACGAAATGCGCTCGCGCGTCACCGTTTGGATAGTTACCTGAACGCATGAACAAAACGGTGGTATTTGGATATAACTATGGATTATTGGAACCAAAACAACATTTGGTAGAAGTCCTGGGAGTGCACTTGGTGGGTGTCAAATTAGCTAGCTGTGATGGCCGAGCTATGTACTCAGAATATTGCAAAATGTCCTTTCGCCGAAAAGCTATTTTAAAATCGGACATAGCGATTCCATAAAGGAGTTCTGTATCTATAATTCTTAAAATAATTGTTATGTATTCTGTCAACGTTTATCATGAGTAATTTAGTAAATTCACCGGAAGTTTAGTTCTGAAGTTAAGTTCTGAACATCACATGCTAATGTTAAAAGCTGGTTTTTGATATAAATATGAACTTGATTGAACAAAACATGCATGTATTGTATAACATAATGTCCTAGGAGTGTCATCTGATGAAGATCATCAAAGGTTAGTGCTGCATTTAGCTGTGTTTTGGGTATTTGTGATGCATGCTAGTTGCTTGGAAATGGCTGTGTGGTTTTTCTGTGTCTATGTACTCTCCTAACATAATCTAATGTTTTGTTTTCGCTGTAACGCCTTTTGGAAATCGGACAGCGTGGTTCGATTCAGGAGAAGTGTATCTATAAAATGGTGTAAAATAGTCCTTTGTTTGAGAACTTTGAATTATGACATTTTGTGGTTTAATTTGGCGCTCTGATTTGTCACTGGCTGTTGAATAGTGTGGGACGTTTTCATCCCACCTCCCCTAGAGAGGTTAAGACACTAACAGCTTACAGAAGGTAGGCAATTAAGGTCACAGTTATGAAAGCTTAGGACACTAAAGAGGCCTTTCCACTGACTCTGAAAAACACCAAGAGAAAGATGCCCAGGGTCCCTGCTCATCTGCGTGAATGTGCCTTAGGCATGCTGCAAGGAGGCATGAGGACTGCAGATGTGGCCAGGGCAATAAATTGCAATGTCCGTACTGTGAGACGCCTAAAACAGCACTACAGGGAGACAGGACGGACAGCTGATTGTCATCGCAGTGGCAGACCACATGTAACAACACCTGCACAGGATTGGTACATCCGAACATCACACCTGCGGGACATGTACAGGGTGGCAACAACAACTGCCTGAGTTACACCAGGAACGCACAATCCCTTCATCAGTGATCAGACAGTCCGCAAAAGGCTGAGAGAGGATGGACTGAGGGATTGTAGGCCTGTTGTAAGGCAGGTCCTCACCAGACATCACCGGCAACAACATCGCCTATGGGCACAAATCCACCGTCGCTGGACCAGACAGGACTGGCAAAAAGTGCTCTTCAATGACGAGTCACGGTTTTGTCTCATCAGGGTGATGGTCGGATTTGTGTTTATCATTGAAGGAATGAGCGTTACACCGAGGCCTGTACACTGGAGCGGGATCAATTTGGAGCTGGAGGGTCCGTCATGGTCTGGGGCGGTGTGTCACAGCATCATCGGACTGAGCTTGTTGTCATCGCAGGCAATCTCAACGCCGTGCGTTACAGGGAAGACATCCTCCTCCCTCATGTGGTACCCTTCCTGCAGGCTCATCCTGACATGACCCTCCAGCATGACAATGTCACCAGCCATACTGTTCGTTCTGTGCATGATTTCCTGCAAGACAGGAATGTCAGTGTTCTGCCATGGCCAGTGAAGAGCCCGGATCTCAATCCCATTGAGCACATCTGGGACCTGTTGGATCGGAGGGTGAGGGCTAGGGCCATTCACCCCAGAAATGTCAGGGAACTTGCAGGTGCCTTGGTGGAAGAGTGGGGTACATCGCACAGCAAGAACTGGCAAATCTGGTGCAGTCCACAAAAAAATGCTGAGAAGGATTATCACCACAGCAAGCAAGGTACTTGGATTCAAACAGACAGGCCTGGATGAGATCTTTAAGGTCAGGGTCCTCCGCAATGCTCACAAAATCATTTTAGACCCAAGCCACCCCCTGTACCCGGACTTTGAACTACTCCCCTCTGGGTGCAGGTATAGGGCACCCCTCAGCAGGAAAAACAGAACTAGACAATCATTTGTGCCAGGTGTGATATCCCGCCTAAATAGCTCAGGCTAATGTTCTTATCGACTCAGTAAGTCCAGCAGGCTAGTCTTTAAAAAGAAAATGTTTTATTGGTATGTAACTGTCATGAAAGTTGTATTGTCAATTTTGTTTTGTATTTAAATGCCACTTTAAACGTGTACATGACACTGCAACAAAATGTACCTATGGGGACAATAAAGTAAGTAAGGAGAAGATGCACTGCAGTACCAAATGCAGCTGGTGGCCACACCAGATACTGACAGTTACTTTTGATTTTGAACCCCCCTTTGTTCAGGGACACATTATTCCATTTCTGTTAGTCACATGTCTGTGAAACTTGTTCAGTTTATGTCTCAATTGTTGAATCTTATTATGTTCATACAAATATTTACACATGGAGGACGTTTCTTTTTTTGCTGAGTATATGTGTGTCTGTGTGTGTCTGCGTATGGAAAAGGAGCTCTAAAAGATGGATGACGAAGTCAAGATTCTTTCTATCTCTCAAACTACAATACATCTACACTAGTTTTGTTTTGGAGTATATTTTCCCTTTGTTTTGTAGATCTAATCATACTCTATTTGTTCCTAGTCAGTTTCTGGGTCAGGGATGGGAAACTGGCGGCCCCTTTTGTAGGCCTGCGGATCAATTCCACCCCCAGGGGTCTGAACTTACTGCTGTTACTGAATTAGAATAGTAGAATACACATCGTGCAATTTCGAAATTGGGTTGTGCATCAGCAGTTTTTTTAATTTTTATATCAGTCACTGACAGTCACTCAATTAACCCATGTTGGCTAACACTTTTTAGATTTGTAAGTTAGTCTAGCCAACAAAATTTTGCTAAACCAAAGTTATTTTGTCACGTGCCGAATAAGACTGGTGTAGACTTTACCGTGAAATGCTTGCTCACAAGCCTTTCCCAACAAATAGTAACACAAGAATAAAATAAAATACACAAGAATGGCGCTATATACAGGGAGCACCAGTACCAGATCAATGTGCAGTGGTATGAGGTATTTGAGGTAGATACAATATGTACATGAAAGTAGGGTAAAGTGACTAGGCATCAGGATAGATAATAATAAGAGTTTCAGCAGCAAATAATGAGTGTATAAGTGAGTGTGTGCTATGTGTGTGTGTGTGCGTATGTAGTGTATGTGTGTGGGTTTTGTGTGGGAGTGTCAACGTAGTGTGTGTATATGGTGTGTGTATATACAGTATTGTCTAGCTAAAAGGCTAGGGTCGGCTCAGACCTACAAGCCACTGCGGCCCGTGAAGACAATTTCAGATTTTTTTGTTGCTCCCACCCCCATGAAAGTGGTCTAGGTGAATTCAATCCGAAGCCACGTAGAGTTAGGGCCTTGGTTTAGAGCCCCCCACAGCAGGGGACTCCCTATGCACTAACCATGTGTCTCACTTTGGAGATTTGAAATGACACTTAGCCACTCCAACGCAGTTGTGGTGAAGAAAGCCTCGGGCCTACCTCTCTACCTCAAATAAGAACTCGTCGACAACAATTCAAAATGACATTGTTGAGGAAAACACAGTAAAATGGCGAGGCGAGTGTGTGGATAGAGGGACTTAAGTGACCCCAAACTGTCTCAAAGTCCACAACATGTGTTCTCATCAAAGGGAAGCTAAGGTGAGGGTCCCCAAAGGGAACACTATTGCAAACAGTATCCACACCCAATATAACATTCATGTAATATCAGTCGAATGGACTAAGTACGCCAACATGGAGCGTTATCCCTTGGTACAGTCTAGACAGCTGTTCCGTTGCGCCTATGGCATATTAGGGAACAAAATAGTAGCAGCATCACTGGCGAGCACTATGCCGCATGCTTGCGGGGGATTGGGTTGAGCAGGCAATGAGACGTCGACAAGATGAGACCGGAGCGATCACATCATGTTAAGTGGGTTCAGGGCAATGTTCAGTGAAGGGTTATGCTAAGTTAAGTGCCACAGCTTCTGTGTTATTAAGATGCAAAGCACATTCGAATAAGGATACAGCCATGTGGTGCTACGAGTCAAAAGAGATGTGTATCAAGGAAGGCCACAATGCTAGGGGCAAGTAAATCAATTGAAGTGAGTTAAGACAGAAAAAGAGCTGTAGATCAGGCAGGGGGCTAGCACAGTCTTGTGGTGATCATGGAGAAACAGGTTCAAACCCAGCTGGACCAGTCACACTAAGCTTACGTCAATGACTGATGATGAGATGACATGGATTTTCTTCCAGAAGGGTGCTGCTGGAGGGCTAAACAAAGTTTCAACCCCTGTTGTGTGGACAGCAGGGCTAGGCCCTTCTCTACGAGAGGCCCTTGTTTAGTGGGAGGGGTGTCCTAATTCAAAACCTTTACAAGACATAACACTGCATTTGTGTGGTGTGGTGGCCAGAGTTCCCTTGCTTCACCACCCTATAATGACGGCAGATGTAACCAGGTGAGAAACGCCCACTCAGCGAGATGCGATAGCAAATTTAGGAAGCAGACGACACCCTCGCTGTCACAGGCTGTTTCTTACAGTCCCCGCGGAGCCTGTCCATGGAGCCAACCAATAGCAATCCATACCCTCCTGGCTGACAAGCAGGGGAATTGGTGTTAAGGCAGGGGCTGGGGGACTGGTAAATCAAATAAAATGTTATTGGTCGCATACACATATTTATCAGATTTTATTGCGAGTGTACCGAAACGCTTGTGTTCCTAGCTCCAGCAGTGCAGTAATATCTAACAACTCACAACAATACACACAGGTCTAAAAGTAAAAGAAGGGAATTTAGAAATACATACATATTTGGACGAGCAATGTCGGAGTCCGGAGTATAAATATACGTATATATATATATATATATATATATATATGTGATGGGATGTATAGACATTATGGACAGTATATGGATGGTATATTTAGTATATCTGTAGAATACGTAGGATAGAATAATATATATACAGCAATAGTTGAACAGGATGGCATTGACTATATACATATTAATAAATGAGTAATGTATGTAAACATTATTAACGTGACCAGTGATTCCATATCTATGTACATAGGGCAGCAGCCTCTTAGGTGCAGGGTTGAGTAACCGGGTGGTAGCCGGCTAGTGACAGTGACTAAGCTAGGGATGGCTATTTAACAGTCTGATGGTCTTGAGATAGAAGCTGTTTTTCAGTCTCTCGGGCCCAGCTTTGATGCACCTGTGCTGACCTCGCCTTCTAGATGATAGTGGGGTGAACAGGCTGTCACTCGGTTGATGTGCCTGATGATCTTTTTGGCCTTCCCGTTAGGCAGACCGCATCACCCTCTGAAGAGCCCTGCAGTTGCGGGCGGTGCACTTGCCATACCAAGCGGTGATACAGCCCGATGGTGCATCTGTAAAAGTTTGTGAGGGTCTTAGGTGCCAAGTCGAATTTCTTCAGCCTCTTGAAGTTGAAGAGGCACTGTCTTTGTGGGTGAACCATTTCAGGTTGTCAGTGATGTATATGCCAAGGACCTTGAAGCTTTTCACCTTCTACACTGCGGCCCTGTCTATGTGGATGGGGGCATGCTCTCTCTGCTGTTTCCTGAAGTCCATGATCAGTTCATTAATTTTGTTGAGGTAAAGGTTAATTTCCAGGCACCACTCCGCCAGGGTCCTCACCTCCTCCCTGTAGGCTGTATTGTCATTATTGGTAATCGGGCCTACTTCTGTTGTGTCGTCTGCAAACTTGATGATTGAGTTGGAGGCGTGCGTGGCCATCCAGTCATGGGTGAACAGGGAGTACAGGGGTGGGCTGAGCACGCACCCTTGTGGGGCCCCTGTTTTTTTTATTTATTTTTTTATTTCACCTTTATTTAACCAGGTAGGCAAGTTGAGAACAAGTTCTCATTTACAATTGCGACCTGGCCAAGATAAAGCAAGCAGTTTGACACATACAACAACACAGAGTTACACATGGAGTAAAACAAACATACAGTCAATAATATAGTAGAAAATTGATGCAGAAACATTAAAGCCCTTGAAAATCGGCCACTAGGATCCGGAACCATCACACACATCACCACACCACTCATCCTTTAAATCAGGACAACATTCCCTTTTCATCATTAGTGCACCAGCTCACAAGATCATCCTCTGCCTCGCATGGCTCCAACGCCACCATCTCATGGACAAGGATGAGAATCACAGACATGTCACCCGAATGCCGGAACACCTGCTTTCTCATCCCCTCTTGAGTCGTAGCCCCTATGGTCTGGGATGTAGATGTGGACATTCACCAGGCACCCACTACCTGTCCTCCTGAGCGCATCTATGTTCCCACGGGGATAATGGATTGGCTGCTGACCTGGGCGCACATAGCTGTCGTCGCTGGACATCCAGGGATCACCCGTACTATTCAATCTCTCTCTGAAAAGTATTGGTGGCCCACCTTGGCGCACATTAACCTGTTAGGGCTAGGGGGCAGTATTGACACGGCTGGATAAAAAAACGTACCCGATTTAATCTGGTTACTACTCCTGCCCAGTAACTAGAATATGCATATAATTATTGGCTTTGGATAGAAAACACCCTAAAGTTTCTAAAACTGTTTGAATGGTGTCTGTGAGTATAACAGAACTCCTATGGCAGGCCAAAACCTGAGAAGATTTCAAGCAGGAAGTGGCCTGTCTGAGAAGTAGTTTTTCATCTTGGCTCTTTTTATTGAAGACTCAGGATCTGTGCAATAACGTGACACTTCCTACGTCTTCCATAGAGCCCGGGAAAAAGTTGAACGATATCGAGGCAGGCTCTGGCTGAAACACTTTATCGCTTTTGGCAAGTGACCGCTCAGAGTACAATGGGCTTAGGCGCGTGCCCGCTTCGACCGAATGCTTTCTTTTCCTTTGTCTCTTTATCTAAACGCAGATTCCCGGTCAGAATATTATCGCTTTTTTATGAGAAAAATGGCATAAAAATTGATTTTAAACAGCGGTTGACATGCTTCGAAGTACGGTAATGGAATATTTAGAATTCTTTTGTCACGAATTGCGCCATGCTCATCACCCTTATTTACCCTTTAGGATAGTGTCTAGAACGCACGAACAAAACGCCGCTGTTTGGATATAACGATGGATTATTTTGGACCAAACTAACATTTGTTATTGAAGTAGAAGTCCTGGGAGTGCATTCTGACGAAGACAACAAAGGTAATAACATTTTTCTTATAGTAAATCTGACTTTGATGAGTGCTAAACCTGCTGGGTGTCTAAATAGCTAGCCCTGTGATGCCGGGCTATCTACTGAGAATATTGCAAAATGTGCTTTCACCGAAAAGCTATTTTAAAATCGGACATATCGAGTGCATAGAGGAGTTCTGTATCTATAATTCTTAAAATAATTGTTATGCTTTTTGTGAACTTTTATCGTGAGTAATTTAGTAAATTCACCGGCAGTGTTCGGTGGGAATGCTAGTCACATGCTAGTCACATGCTAATGTAAAAAGCTGGTTTTTGATATAAATATGAACTTGATTGAACAAAACATGCATGTATTGTATAACATAATGTCCTAGGGTTGTCATCTGATGAAGATCATCAAAGGTTAGTGCTACATTTAGCTGTGGTTTGGGTTTATGTGACATTATATGCTAGCTTGAAAAATGGGTGTCTGATTATTTCTGTCTCGGTACTCTGCTGACATAATCTAATGTTTTGCTTTCGTTGTAAAGCCTTTTTGAAATCGGACAGTGTGGTTAGATTAACGAGAGTCTTATCTTTAAAATGGTGTAAAATAGTCATATTTTTGAAAAATTTAAGTAATATCATATCTAAGGTATTTGAATAACGCGCCACAAGATTCAACTGGCTGTTGAGTAGGTGGGACGCAAGCGTCCCACCTAGCCCATAGAGGTTAACTCCTGTTCTGTTTGCCCAAACTAAATCCCTCCTGGCACGCTCCAGCAGGGAAACTCCTTCCCGTGGCTCAGCATCCCTGCTCTCATCTATCCATTGATTTTGTCACTGATCTCCCCTCCTCTGACGGTTTCACCACCATTTTGGTGGTTGTGGATAGATTCTCCAAATCCAGCCATTTTATTTATTTCTCTGCTCTCCAGGTCACTGAGGCACTGTTCCAGCAGGTCTTCCGGCATTATCGCCTTCCGGAGGACATTGTCTCCGACAATGGGATATATACTTCTGGGTATAGGCCTCAGTCTAATGGGCAAGTGGAGAGGGTGAACCAGGAGCTAGGGAGGTTCCTGAGGAGCCACTGCCAGGACTGGCAGGGGGAGTGGGCCCGATTCCTTCCCTGGGCGGAATGCGCCCAGTATTCGTTACGTCACTCCTCCACCGGGCTTACTCCCCTCCAGTGTGTTCTGGGTTATCAGCCAGCCCTGGCTCCGTGGACCCCGGGCCAGACCGAAGCTCCTGCGGTGGATGAGTGGTTCAGGCGCACAGAAGTGTGGCGTGGCGCCCACGTGAGACTCCAGCACACCGTCCACCATCAGAGCAGGTGGATCGCCTTGCAGGTGGATCGCCACCGCAAGGGAGGCTCCCGTGTTCCATCCTGGTGATCGCGTCTGGCTCTCCATCAGGAACCTCCCACTCCGCCTGCCCTGCAAAAAGCTGAGCCCCCAGTTTGTGGGGCTGTTCAAGGTTCTCCGGAGGGTCAACGAGGTGATATATAGATTACAGCTCCCCAGTGACTACCATATCTCAACTTCCTTTCATGTATCCCTTCTCAGCCTGGTGGTTCCTGGTCCCCTTGCTGAGGCTGTCCCCCACGACACCCCTCCGCCTCCCATGGACATCGAGGGAGGTCCCGCTTATGCCGTCAGATCCCTACTGGACTCCCGACGTCGTGGGGGTCGGCTTCAGTACCTGGTGAACTGGGAGGGGTACGGTCCAGAGGAGCGGTGTTGGGATCTGGTGGAGGACATTCGGGATCCCAACATCATCTGTGATTTCCACCTTCGCTGTCTGGACAAGCCCACTCTGTCACTGTCACATCTACTCCCGCTCCCCCTTTATGGCGTTGGACGGAAGCCGGTTTACTAATCACTGGCTCTGAAAATCATCATTACGCACAGCTAGCACCATCATTATGAGATACACCTGGACTCATTTCACTGATTACCTCCTCTATATCTGTCACTCCCTTAGTTCCATTCCCCATACAGCATTGGTTATGTGTTTCATGTTCAGACACTACTCTTGTTTTGTATTGTTTCTTGTGTTATAAAATTCACCGCCTGCACCTGCTTCTCGACTCGCAGCGTCTCTGTTACAGGGAGGGTTAAAACCAACATCAGCTTTAGGGACATGTAAAAGAAAAGAAAATATTCTATGAGGGTTTATTTTGTCCATATAAAGTGTGTTATGGCCAAGTATACTTTTTAAAGAATGTCTCCAGTGGGGATGTTGGTATTACCGAGAATAAATACAAAACCTTTGGGAGCCATGCCATTCTGAAGAGGATTATTATACCTGTAAGATTTATGGGAAGATTGTTCTATTTTCAATAGGTGGACTAAACATGGGCTAATTTAACCATCAGTTGGGTATTTTTTACTTTCATGCTGTGTTGACCTAGCAATCTATTTAAATGTTAACCTTATTATTTTCAGGAGGCGTGGCTTATTAGGGGTGGGGCTTTCAGATAGATCTTATTGATAGTTATGGGCATTCCGATTCTTTTCTCCGAGACAGATTATTTGGCTCCGTTCATATAAAAGAGCCGGCTCATTTAGCTCCCAAATGGCTATCCATTCAAAATGCTTCTAAATCAACCTAGAACCATCAAAATCTCCAAAGTAAAGCCCAAAAGTTAGGCTACCAGCATGTCAGATTGTGAAATGCGTTTTTCAAACCTTTTTTTTTTACGCACTGAAACAATCAGCATGGACCAGATTGAGGCGCTCGTCCCACTAGTTATTGAACGGCTCTTTCGCCGATGTGATTCGGTTCCTGACCTTCACCAAAATGATCAAATCAAATATTCGTCACAGACACGTGTTTGGCAGATGTTATTGCTGGTGTAGCGAAATGCTTGTGTTTCTAGTTCCGACAGTGCAGCAATATCTAACAATAGATCAGCATAGACTAAGATATAGTAGAATAGTATAAAATACAGTATATACATATGAGATGTGTGCAAGATATGTAAACATTAAAGTGACATTATTAAAGTGATCAAAAAGAGCCGTTCGTAGTACCCATCACTACTTATTGGCCACCCGTGACAGTAAATGTTATTATTATTAATTAATTTAGAATTATATAAAAGCCCCTTAGATATTCTCACAGATCAGTTTTGCCCTAAAGAAAAATGCCCCTTAGATATTAATTAAGAATCCTACAATCCTCTAAATAAAATGATTGGCGGAGAGTCACATCATTGAAAAAATAAAATCTGATACACTGTAGGCCTACCGTAGGCGGACATGAGGCTCACTAGTGTTGAGTATTGTGCTGTTAACCTGTTGGGGGTAGGGGGCAGTATTTACACGGCCGGATAAAAAACGTACCGATTTAATCTGGTTATTACTACTGCCCAGAAACTAGAATATGCATATAATTATTGGCTTTGGATAGAAAACACCCTAAAGTTTCTAAAACTGTTTGAATGGTGTCTGTGAGTATAACAGAACTCATATGGCAGGCAAAAACCTGAGAAGATTCTGTACAGGAAGTGCCCTCTCTGACCATTCCTTGAGCTTCTTGACTCTGTTTATTGAAGACTGAGGATCTTTGCTGTAACGTGACACTTCCTACGGCTCCCATAGGCTCTCAGAAGGCGGGAAAAAGCTGAATGATGTAATTCCAGCCACTGGCTGAAAAACATTAGCGCTTTTGGTAAGTGCTCTATCAGAGGACAATGGGCTGAGGCGCGTGCACGAGTCGACCCCATGTTTTATTTTCTTTCGTCTTTGAACCTAAACACGCTTTCCCGGTCGGAATATTATCGCTTTTTTACGAGAAAAATGGCATAAAAATTGATTTTAAACAGCGGTTGACATGCTTCAAAGTACGGTAATGGAATATTTAGAATTTTTTTGTCACGAAATGCGTCGTGCGCGTCACCCTTCTTTACCATTCGGATAGTGTCTTGAACGCACGAACAAAACAGAAGATATTTGGATATAACTAAGGATTATTTTGAACCAAACCAACATTTGTTATTGAAGTAGAAGTCCTGCTAGTGCATTCTGACGAAGACAGCAAAGGTAATAACATTTTTCTTATAGTAAATCTGATTTTGGTGAGTGCTAAACTTGGTGGGTGTCTAAATAGCTAGCCGTGATGGCTGGGCTATCTACTGAGAATATTGCAAAATGTGCTTTCACCGAAAAGCTATTTTAAAATTGGACATAGCGAGTGCATAGAGGAGTTCTGTATCTATATTTCTTTAAATAATTGTTCTGTTTTTTGTGAACGTTTATCGTGTGTAATTTAGTAAATTCACCGCAAGTTTGCGGGGGGTATGCTAGTTCTGAACGTCACATGCTAATGTAAAAAGCTGCTTTTTGATATAAATATGAACTTGATTGAACAAAACATGCATGTATTGTATAACATAATGTCCTAGGGTTGTCATCTGATGAAGATCATCAAAGGTTAGTGCTGCATTTAGCTGTGGTTTGGGTTTATGTGACATTATATGCTAGCTTGAAAAATGGGTGTCTGATTATTTCTGGCTGGGTACTCTGCTGACATAATCTAATGTTTTGCTTTCGTTGTAAAGCCTTTTTGAAATCGGACAGTGTGGTTAGATTAACGAGAGTCTTGTCTTTAAAATGGTGTAAAATAGTCATATGTTTGAGAAATTGAAGTAATAGCATTTCTAAGGTATTTGAATAACGCGCCACGGGATTCAACTGGCTGTTGAGTAGGTGGGACGATTTCGTCCCGCCGACCCTAGAGAGGTTAAAAGCGCTGTAGGTCTTATTTATTTAAAAAGCATATTGAAGTTAGAAGCAAAAGGACTTGAAGCAATAGCCTACCTGCAGATGGTCAACTATTTCAGCACCGTTTTGCGCTGCTCTGAGACAAGCATGGGGACTGGTCTTGATAAATCAATGAGATGTTTATTTTCACTGAATCTCCGTTTGTGTATTGGTTAGATTAGGGTGTGGAATTAGGGTGTGGAAATGTTATGCTCGTAGTACTGTAGCCTACTCCCAACCGTCACGTTATACAGAGCCATATTTTCTATTCCATTCAAACAGAAACACCATAATATTAATCAAATTAATGAAACTACATTTCTTAAAATCAATCCCATATACTATGTTCTTACAAAAAAGTTGTTTTATTTTCCAGTGCAGCCAAAATTGAAGGCTATCAAATGCTTCTCAAAGATGCCCTCTGGTGGTCAAACTAGCACTAACTAGCATTAATGGTAACAATGGCTGACAAATAAATAACGTGCCATAGAATTCTGCGACAACCAGCAACGTATGCTGCAGTATGATGCACCTTTTAAAGGAAGAACCACTGTACCTCCACAAACTGATGCTGGCACTAGGACAGCACTCAATGAGCTGTATACGGCCATAAGTAAACAGGAAAACGCTCACCCAGAGGCGGCGCATATAGAGGCCGGGAACTTTAATGCAAGAAAACTCAAATCAGTTTTACCTCATTTCTACCAGCATGTTATATGTGCAACTAGTGGGAAAAAAACTATAGACCACCTTTCTCCACACACAGAGACGCGTACAAAGCTCTCCCTCACCCGCCATTTGGCAAATCTGACCATAATTATGTCCTTCTGATTCCTATTATCAAACATAAACTAAAACAGGAAGCACCAGTGACTCGGTCAATAAGAAAGTGGTTAGATGAAGCAATTGGTAAGATACAGGACTGTTATGCTAGCACCAACTGGAATATGTTCCGGGATACTTCAGATGGCATTGAGGAGTTTAGCCACATCAGTCACTGGCTTCATCAATAAGTTCATAGATGACGTCATCCCCATAGTGAATAGTGACCGTATGTACATACCCCAAACAGAAGCCATGGATTACAGGCAACATCCGCACTGAGCTAAAGGGTAGAGCTGCCGCTTTCAAGGAGTGGGACTCTAACTCGGAAGCTTATAAGAAATCCTGCTATGCCCTCCGACAAACTATCAAACAGGCAAAGAGTCAATACAAGACTAAGATCGAATCGTACTACACCGGCTCTGACGCTCGTCGGATGTGGTAAGGTTTGCAAACTATTACAGACTACTAAGGGAAGCACAGCCGAGCGCTGCCCAGTGACACAAGCCTACCAGACAAACTAAATTACTTATATGCTCACTTCAGTGCAAGTAAAACTGAAGTATGCATGAGAGCATCAGCTGTTCCGGACGACTGTGTGATTATGCTCTCCGTAGCCGATGTGAGTAAGACCTCTAAACAGGTCAACATTCAAAAGGCTGCAGGGCCAGATGGATTACTGCACCTGTCTGAGTCTGTAATACCAACGTCTTTCAAGCAGACCACCATAGTCCCTGTGCCCAAGAACACTAAGGTAACCTGCCTAAATGACTATCAACCCGTAACAATCACATCTGTAGCCATGAAGAGCTTTGAAAGGCTGGTCATGGCTCACATCAACACCATTATCCCAGAAACCCTAGACTCACTCCAATTTGCATACTGCCCCAACAGATCCACAGATGATGCAATCTCTATCGCACTCCAGACTCCCTTCACACCTGGACAAAATCAACAGTCTTTTAACCTTCACATTTTCGGAGTGGAGACGTTGTTTGCGGAGTGCACATCTTATGCTACACGTGAGAAAGAAGTTTTGGTTTATTTCATTTCGTTTCGAAGTTTTGTCAATTTATTAACTGTTTTTTCTTTGGAGCGCTCCTGTTAATGTCTCGTAAGTAAGGGCGCGCACCTGATTATGCATAAAAGCAGACCTAGGCTTCATGGCCTTCGTTCAAATGTAGGCAAATAAATGTGCACATTTGGGAATTTGATAGTATTTCTGATTGTCTTAACTCGCCACAAATAATGAGCTGTGGAGCTTCTCAGTTTCTTAGTGTAAGCTTTAGGGCGGACCCAGTTGATACTATGTTTCAAGTTAATTGCAGACAGGCCATGCGCAGCCAATGTGATTTATAGGATATTTATTTGTATCGGGATATTTTCTACCTGCAGGCTACAATGTTTTTATTTGTTGGCTTTATGTAGGCTATTTTTACATAGTTGACATTGGCAATAGAAGTTACTTTTAGATTTCTATCATTTTCATTTAGATTAACCACATGACAATGATTTTGAGATGTTATTATAAATGAAATTAAACTGTTCCATGAAAATGCGTAAATGAAAACTATAACTGGCACACAGCTCGGTAGAAATTGTAATATAAATTGGCATTCCACAGGAAAAAGGTTGCCAACCCCTGATGTAGCCGATTACCGGCAACATCAGGAACATAATGGCAAAATCTGTGAAGGACAGCAGGAGCGGGTGGAGGATGGTCGGTTCGGGTTTTTTTCTTCTGGTTATCCTGATCTCTGGCTCCCTCTTGAGTTATGCATCAGACAAGCTCAGTGCATTTATGTCACGGGCTGGCTCGAAAAAACAACAGGAGAGGTAGAGTCAGGCGCAGGAGACAGAGAGTTCTTGACCACACTTCTTTATTCAAGAAAACTGGATGTGGTCGCCAAAAATATAGGGGCGCAGCCCTTAAATTATTCTGCGGTGGTGTACACAATGAAAACAAACCACAGGCAGAGGAAAAAAACAGTACACGTTCCTATAGCACAAAAACCCGGACAAGAAACACAATCACGCACAAACACAGACATCCTACGCTAAACTAAATAACCCCTCCCTACTAATGACTAACCCAAAACAGGTGCGTGCCTACCTAGACCTCACCAACAGAAAGTGAAACAAAAAGGGATCGATGGTAGCTAGTAGGCCGGCGACGATGACCGCTGAGCTCCGGCCGGCCGAGGAGGGGCGCCACCATCCGTCACTGTCGTGACAGTACTCCCCCCCTGACGCGCGGCTCCCGAGCGCGCCGACGCCGGCCTCGAGGACGCCCCGGAGGGCGAGGCGCAGGGCGATCCGGATGGAGGCTGTGGAACTCCCGGATGAGCGCTGGGTCCAGTATGTACTCCACCGGTACCCAGCACCTCTCCTCCGGGCCGTACCCCTCCCAGTCCACGAGGTACTGCAGGCCCCTCGCCCGGCGTCTGGAGTCCAAGATGGACCGGACTGTGTACGCCGGGGGCCCCCCGATGTCCAGGGGGGGTGGAGGGACCTCCCGTACCTCATTTTCCTGCAGCGGACCAGCTACCACCGGCCTGAGGAGAGACACATGAAACGAGGGGTTAATACGATAATAAGAAGGAAGTTGTAATCTGTAACACACCTCGTTTATTCTCCTCAGGACTTTAAATGGCCCCACAAACCGCGGACCCAGCTTCCGGCAGGGCAGGCGGAGGGGCAGGTTCCGGGTCGAGAGCCAGACTCTCTCCCCTGGGGTGAACACGGGGGCCTCGCTGCGGTGCCGGTCAGCGCTCGCTTTTTGTCGCTCCCTGGCTCGTTCCAGGGATTCCTGCACAGCGTCCCAGGTCTCCCTTGAGCGCTGAACCCATTCCTCCACCGCAGGGGCCTCCGTCTGGCTCTGATGCCATGGCCCCAGGACCGGCTGATAACCAAACACACATTGGAATGGTGACATGTTGGTGGAGGAGTGGCGCAAAGAGTTCTGAGCCATTTCGGCCCATGGCACGAACCTTGCCCACTCCCCTGGCCGGTCCTGGCAGTAGGACCGCAGAAACCTGCCCACCTCCTGGTTTACCCTTTCTACCTGCCCATTACTTTCGGGGTGAAACCCCGAGGTCAAACTGACCGAAACCCCCAGTCGCTCCATAAACGCCCGCCACACTCGGGACGTGAACTGGGGGCCTCGATCTGAGACGATATCCTAGGGCACCCCGTAGCGCCGGAAGATGTGGGTGAATAAGGCTTCCGCGGTCTGCAGGGCTGTAGGAAGACCGGGTAACGGAAGCAGACGGCAGGACTTAGAGAACCGGTCCACAACGACCAGGATCGTAGTGTTGCCCTGAGACGGCGGGAGATCGGTCAGGAAATCCACCGCCAGGTGGGACCATGGTCGTTGTGGAACCGGGAGGGGTTGTAATTTCCCTCTAGGCAGGTGCCTGGGAGCCTTACTCTGAGCGCACACTGAACAGGAGGAGACATAGTGCCTCACGTCCCTCACCAAGGTGGGCCACCAGTATCTCCCACTAAGCCCACACACTGTCCGCTCAACCCCTGGGTGACCCGAGGAGGGAAGCGTGTGAGCCCACCGAATAAGACGATCGCGAACACCGAGCGGAACGTACTTACGACCCACTGGACACTGCGGAGGAGTAGGCTCCGTCCGTAACGCCCGCTCGATGTCCGCGTCCACCTCCCAGACCACCGGTGCCACCAGGCAGGAGGCTGGAAGTATGGGCGTTGGATCGGTGGACCGTTCCTCGGCGTCATGGAGACGAGACAGTGCATCGGCCTTAGTGTTCCAGGAACCTGGGATATACGAGATGTTAAACCGAAATCTCGTAAAGAACATCGCCCACCTGGCTTGACGCGGGTTCAGTCTCCTCGCCGCCCGGATGTACTCCAGATTGCGGTGGTCAGTCCAGATGAGAAGAGGGTGACGCGCCCCCTCAAGCCAATGTCTCCACACCTTCAGGGCTCTGACCACAGCCAACAGCTCCCTGTCCCCCACATCATAGTTACGCTCCGCCGGACTCAACTTCCTAGAGAAGAAGGCGCAGGGGCGGAGCTTGGGGGGGGCGCCCGAGCGCTGGGACAGCACGGCTCCTACCCCAGCCTCGGACGCGTCCACCTCCACTATGAAGGGCAAAGAGGGGTCCGGGTGCGCCAGCACCGGAGCGTCGGTGAACAAAACCTTCAGACGACTAAAGGCCCTGTCCGCCTCCGCGGACCACCACAAAAGCACCAGGCCCCCCTTCATCAGTGAGGTAATGGGAGCCGCCACCTGCCCAAAGCCCCAGATAAACCTCCGGTAGTAATTGGCAAATCCCAAAAACCGCTGCACCTCCTTCACCGTGGTGGGAGTCGGCCAATTACGCACGGCTGAGATGCGGTCACATTCCATCACTACCCCTGATGAGGAAATGCAATACCCCAAGAAAGAGACGGCTGGTTTGGAAAACTCACATTTCTCAGCCTTGACGTATAGGTCATGCTCCACCAGTCGCCCAAGCACTTTACGCACCAGAGACACATGCTCGGCGCGTGTAGCGGAGTAGACCAGAATGTCATCGATGTACACCACTACACCCTGACCGAGCAGGTCCCGAAGAATCTCGTCCACAAAGGATTGGAAGACTGCGGGAGCATTCTTTAACCCATACGGCATGACGAGGTACTCATAATGGCCAGATGTGGTACTAAATACAGTTTTCCACTCGTTCCCTCCTCGGATACGCACCAGATTATATGCACTCCTAAGATCCAATTTCGTGAAGAAGTGCGCCCCGTGAAATGACTCCATCGCCGAGGCGATGTGAGGTAGTGGGTAACTGAAACCCACTGTGATGGCATTTAGACCTCTATAGTCAATGCACGGGCGCAGACCTCCCTCCTTCTTCTTCACAAAAAAGAAGCTCGAGGAGACGGGTGAGTTAGATGGCCGAATGTATCCCTGCCTCAAAGACTCAGTGACGTATGTTTCCATAGCCGCTGTTTCCTCCTGAGACAGGGGATAAACGTGACTACGAGGAAGTGCAGCGCCCACCTGGAGGTTTATCTCACAGTCTCCTTGTCGATGAGGTGGTAATTGGGTCGCCTTCGTTTTACTGAAGGCGATAGCCAAATCGGCATACTCTGAGGGAATGTGCACAGTGGAGACTTGGTCTGGACTCTCCACCGTAGTCGCACCGATGGAAAGTCCTATGCACCTGCCCGAGCACTCATTTGACCACCCCTTAAGAGCCCTCTGTCCCCACGAAATCTTAGGGTTGTGAGTGGCTAGCCAGGGAATCCCTAGAACCACTGGAAACGCTGGGGAATCAATGAGGAAAAGACTAATCCGCTCCTCATGACCCCCCCACATTACCATGACCAGTAGCACAGTGACCTCCCTGACCAGCCCTGACCCTAGTGGTCGACTGTCTAGGGCGTGCACGGGGAAGGGTTGGTCCAACTGGACCAGGGGAATCCCTAACTTAGCCGCGACCCCACGGTCCATAAAACTCCCCGCCGCGCCTGAATCGACTAGCGCCTTAAACCGGGAGTGAGGGGAGAAACAAGGAAAAGACACTGACACATACATGTGACGGACAGGGGGCTCTGGGTGAGGCTGGTGCTGACTCACCTGAGGTGTCAAAGGAGCGCTCTGCCTGCCTTCTGGACTCCTAGGTGAGTCTCCCCAGCACCGGTCCACAGTGTGCCCTCTGCGACCACATGAGGTGCAGGAGCGAACTCCCCCTCCAGTCTTCCTGGCTGCTGCCCCCCCTATCTCCATTGGCGTGGGAGCAGGAGGGCTGGAGGGTGGAATGAGCAGGGCCCGGGTCGGACGTCCGCGGGCGGCCAGCAGATTGTCCAGTCGGATGGACAGATCCACCAGTTGGTCGAGTGTGTTGGTCGTGTCCCGACAGGCTAATTCCCGGCGGACGTCCTCCCTCAAACTACAACGGTAGTGATCTATAAGGGCCCTCTCATTCCACCCTGCTCCCGCGGCCAGGGTCCGGAACTCGAGAGCAAAATCCTGCGCGCTCCTCGTCTCCTGCCTCAGGTGAAACAGCCGCTCACCCGCCGCTCTCCCCTCCGGGGATGATCGAATACTGCCCGAAAGCGGCGGGTGAACTCTGGGTAGTTGTCCCTGGCTGAGTCCGGACTGTCCCACACGGCGTTTGCCCATTCCAGGGCCTTACCCGTGAGACAGGAGACGAGGACGCTGACGCTCTCCTCCCCCGAGGGAGAGGGACGAACGGTCGCCAGGTATAACTCCAACTGGAGTAAGAAGCCCTTACACCCAGCGGCCGTCCCATCATACTCCCTGGGGGGAGCGAGTTTCACCCCACTGGTACTGGGTGCTGTGGGTGCTGGTGGGGGCGCAGGCTGTTGACCTGCCGCGTTCAGGGGGCCGAGAGCGCGTCGGTCCCAGCTCTCCATGTGCGCCAACACCTGATCCATGGCGTTCCCCAGACGGTGGAGCAGGGTGGAGTGTTGGTCGACTGTTTCCTCCATGGACAGGGCTGGCGCTGAAGCTCCTGTTGACTCCATCAAGTTTTGGTGCGTGATTTCTGTCACGGGCTGGCTCGAAAAAACAACAGGAGAGGTAGAGTCAGGCGCAGGAGACAGAGAGTTCTTGACCACACTTCTTTATTCAAGAAAACTGGATGTGGTCGCCAAAAATATAGGGGCGCAGCCCTTAAATTATTCTGCGGTGGTGTACACAATGAAAACAAACCACAGGCAGAGGAAAAAACCAGTACACGTTCCTATAGCACAAAAACCCAGACAAGAAACACAATCACGCACAAACACAGACATCCTACGCTAAACTAAATAACCCCTCCCTACTAATGACTAACCCAAAACAGGTGCGTGCCTACCTAGACCTAACCAACAGAAAGTGAAACAAAAAGGGATTGATGGTAGCTAGTAGGCCGGCGACGACGACCGCCGAGCTCCGCCCGGCCGAGGAGGGGCGCCACCATCCGTCACTGTCGTGACAATTTAGTTGATTTTATTTAAACACATATGGTGTGTCTATATATGGACAAATACACATTGAAAAATGATTACCAATCGATTAATCCTCTTATGGCTCTGTTTGGCATAATGATACATAGTCAAGTTTCATTCTAATTTAATACATTGGGAGCTTAATTCAAATCACATTGCTGCTCAGAGTTTGAATTGTAAAAGGCATCTCTTCAAATGTACCATTTAACAAGGTCCCGTCGTTGTTTATTTACCAGCCTGCATAGCTGCACATCACTTCTATGAAAGGCACATACACACAAGCACTTCCGAATGAAAGGTACACACATAAACACACTTAAAATACCCACATGGAAATGACCCTCTGTTCGACCTCGGAGTGCTTCTGGAAATCACTCCAAGGTCGGCCAGCATGGCATCAGGGGACTGTGCTAAGTACAGATTAATTAGCCTAATTTGGGGAACAATGAGCAGATTCCTGATTAGTTTCCAACTCACTGTGGAAAGAATACTCTCCTGTGCAACCCTATGAACAGTAGCATGTTTTAGGCCATTTTAGATGAGGGCAGCATCGGTGGGGATTCTGTGGCTATTGTGGTATTTGATAGCATAGTTTAACATTTGTGCTTATGATGTGGATGCTAGCGTTGGTATGCATGGGTAAGGACACAACGAGGTAAGCAACAGTATGCAATGATTATGATGCTACAATGTGAGCAAAGCTATGGATTTGATGCTAGGTGCCCATTCTTGCATAAAGACGGCATTCTTGTGTAAATGGAACCTCACATACCTGCTAAAGCTTTCTACACTAGTCATCGGTAAAATCTATAGAAGGTAGAGGTAAAGAATATTATCAATGTTACTCAAAGAGAACATTCCAGAATAGACTCTGGCAAGAATCCAGAAAAGTCCAGAATAAACTCTAGACTTTGGCAAAGCAGACAACAGTGGAAGAGACAATGCTATGCAAAGCTCCGCAATCAATGCTATGGATGAACAGACGGTCATGGTCGTAATCCAGGACGAGATCTGTCAGTGGAGATTAATGGGCCGTCAACAAACTGCTCACAGGCGATGACACTGATTAGGCCCCAAACTCTGCCCCTTTGTTTGAAAGATGGTTCATTAGACATAAGACTGTATATACACCGCACATCCCTGGTTTTAAAGGCAATCAATGTCTCATTACAATGCCCCCATACATCTTAAACCAATTTGGTTTGGGATTAGGGAAGGAAGGTTTGTAGTCTGAACCCCTCCTTGGTCAATATATTGGTTGCAGGTGCAAGCATGCGTGAACTAGTGAGTGGGTATACAAACATACCATATCCTCCAACATACACATAGTGATGTTACATTTGATACTTGAGCTCCGAGGCATCCGTAGAAATTGCCGATGTGTGTACCACTTTATCAGAAGTTTGTCATCACATTTAACCAAGGTAAGGTGACTGTGAACATGAACAAGTACAAATAGATCAGCTATGAGATGCGTAAATCAATCAAAGAAGCAAAAATACTTTATGGGGACATAGTGGAGTCGTAACTCAATGGCTCAGACACGAGATGCATGTGGCAGGGACTTCAGACGATCATGGATTATAAAGGGAAAACCAGCCGGGTCGTGGACACCGAAGCCTCACTCCCAGACAAACTTAACACCATCTTCACCCGCTTCGAGGAAAACAACACAGCGCCACCTTCTGGGGCCCCTGCTGCTCACGAGGACTGTGGGCGCACAATCTCTGTAGCCAATGTGAGTAGAACTTTCAAGAGTGTTAACCCTCTCAAGGCTGCCGTCCCAGACGGTATCCAAAGCCATGTCCTCAGAGCATTCGCAGACCAGTTGGTTGGAGTGTTTACGGGCATATTCAACCCCTCCCTATCCCCCACTTGCTTCAAGATGTCCACCATTGTTCCTGTACCCAAGCAAGCTATGGTAACTGAACTACATGACTACATGACTATCGCAATCGCCTTTGCACTGCACACCACCCTATCTCACCTGGACAAGGGATACCTATGTGAGAATGCTGTTCATCGACTACAGCTCTGCTTTCAACACCATAGAGCCCTCCAAGCTCGTCAATAATCTCAGGGCCCTGGGTCCTAGACTTCCTGATGGGCCGACCCCAGCTGGTGAGGTTAGGCAACAACATCTCCGCTACGCTGATCCTCAACACAGGGGCCCCACAGGGGTGTGTGCTCAGCCTCCTCCTGTACTCCCTGTTCACCCATGACTGCATGGCTATGCATGACTCCAACTCAATCATCAAGTTTGTTGGTGAAATAAACCGCCTGATTATCAACAACGATGAGACAGCCTACAGGGAGAAGGCTAAAGCCCTGGTGGAGTGGTGCCAGGAAAATCACCTCTCCTTCAATGTAAAGAAACAACCAAAGGAGCTGACTGTGGACTATAGGACACAGAAGAGGGAGAAAGCCACCATCCACATCGACGTGGCTGCAGTGGTGTGTCAAAAGCGGAGTGCACATCACTGACGACCTGAAATGGACCCACCACACCGACACCGTGGTGAAGAAGGCACAACAGCGCCTCTTCAACCTCAGGCGGCTTCAGAATTTAAGCATGGCTCTCCAGAGGGTGGTGCGGTCAGCCCAACGCATCACCAGGGGCACGCTGCCTGCCAGGACATTTACAGCACACGTCAAAGGAAGAGAATTAACGACCTCAGCCACCCAAGCCATGTTCTGTTCACTCTGCTACCATGTAGCAGGCAGAGATGTTACTGGTGAGTCAGAGCAGGGATCGAGTGACTGAGAAACAGCTTCTATCACCAGGCCATCAGACTGTTGAACAGACATCTCTAGCCGGCTACCTGCCCAGTACTCAGCCCTGCACCTTGAAACTAATGCCCCACGTATTTAGAGTCAGTGAACGCTGGTCAGATTATATTCTGTTTATATATTGTTGATTACTTACAGTGTAAGAATATACTGTATTCTATGACATAGCTCATCCTAAAACAGTGGATTCGGAAAGTATTCAGACCCCTTCACTTTTTCCACATTCTGTTACATTACAGCCATATTCTAAAATCAATTTTTTAAATTTCCTCATCAATCTACACACAATACCCCATAATGACAAAGAAAAAGTTAAGACAAATTGGCAGTATTCAGATCCTTTGCTATAAAACTCAAAATTGAGCTCAGGTGCATCCTGTTTCCATTGATCATCCTTGAGATGAATCTACAACTTCATTGGAGTCCACCTGTGGTAAATTCAATTGTTTGGACATGATTTGGAAAGGAGCACAGCTGTCTATATAAGGTCCCACCGTTGACAGTGCAAGTCAGAGCAAAAATCAAGCCACGAGGTTGAAGGAATTGTCCGTAGAGCTCCAAGACAGGAATGTGTTGAGGCACAAATCAGGGGAAGGGTACCAAAACGTTTCTGCAGCATTGAAGGTCCCAAAGAACACAGTGGCCTCCATCATTCTTAAATGGAAGAAGTTTGGAACCACCAAGACTCTTCCTAGAGCTGGCCGCCCGGCCAAACTGAGCAATTGGGGGAGAAGGGCCTTGGTCAGGTGACAAAGAACCTGATGGTAACTCTGACAGAGCTCTAGAGTTCCTCTGCGGAGACGGCAGAAACTTCCAGAAGGACAACCATCTCTGAAGCACTCCACCAATCAGGCCTTTATGGTAGAGTGGCCAGACGGAAGCCATTCCTCAGTAAAAGGCACATGACAGCCCGCTTGGAGTTTGCCAAAAGGCACCTAAAGGACCCTCAGACCATGAGAAACAACATTCTCTGGTCTGATGAAACCAAGATTGAACTCTTTAGCCTTATTGCCAAGTGTCACGTCTGGAGGAAACCTGGCACCATCCCTATAGTGAAGCATGGTGGAGGCAGCATCATGCTGTGGGGATGTCTTTCAGCAGCAGTGACTGGGAGACTAGTCAGGATAAAGGGAAAGATGAATGGAGCAAAGAGGGATCCTTGATGAAAACCTACTCCAGAGCGCTCAGGACCTCAGACCGGGGTGAAGGTTCACCTTCCAACAGGACAATGACCCTAACCACACAGCCAGAAGGCCAGGAGTGGCTTCAGGACAGGTCTCTGAATGTCCTTGAGTGGCCCACCCAGAGCCCGGACTTGAACCCGATTGAACATATCTGGAGAGACCTGAAAATAGCTGTGCAGCAACACTCCCCATCCAACCTGACAGAGCTTGAGAGGATCTGCAGAGAAGAATGGGAGAAACTCCCCCAATACAGGTGTTCCAAGCTTGTAACGTCATACCCAAGAAGACTCGAGGCTGTAAACACTTCCAAATGTGCTTCAACAAAGTCCTGAGTAAAGGTTTGGAATACTAATGTGAATGTCACATTTCATTTTTTTTGGTTTTGTAACTTTGCAAAAAAATAAGAAATGTTTCTGCTTTGACATTATGGGATATTGTGTGTAGATTGATGGGGGGAAAAAACGATTTAATACATTTTAGAATAAGGGGTCTGAATACTTTCCGAATACTGTATTTCTGCTAATGTATATACCATTTTATTTTCCAAATTATTTTCTGTTTTATCCACACCACATATTTATATTGTCACTCTAATATATTTACTTGAATTGTTATTTCTTGATTAAAAAAGGCACTGGAGCAACAAACCACTCTTGCTGTCTCTGCCTGGCCGGTTCCCCTCTCTCCCACTGGGATTCTCTGCCTCAAACCCTATTACAGGGCCTCAGTCACTGGATTACTGGTGCTCTTCCATGCCGTCCCTAGGAGGGGTGCGTCACTTGAATGGGTTGAGCAGTGTTAAACAGTGTTTGACATGCTTCAAAGTACGGTAATGAAATATTTACACATTTTTTGTCACGAAATGCGCTCGCGCGTTACCCTTCGGATAGTGACCTGAACGCACAAGCAAAACTGAGGTATTTGGATATAACTATGGATTATTTGGAACCAAAACAACATTTGTTGTTGAAGGAGAAGTCCTGGGAGTGCATTCTGATGAAGAACAGCAAATGTAATCAAATTTTTCTAATAGTAATTCTGCGTTTAGGTGACCCCCCAAGTTGGCGGATGTCAAAATAGCTAGCCGTGATGGCCGAGCTATGTACTCAGAATATTGCAAAATGTGCTTTCGCCGAAAAGCTATTTTAAAATCGGACATAGCGATTGCATAAAGGAGTTCGGTATCTATAATTGTTAACATAATTGTTATGTATTTTGTCAACGTTTATCATGAGTAATTAAATAAATTCACCGGAGGTTTTTGGTGGGTATCCTAGTTCTGAACATCACATGCTAATGTAAAAAGCTGGTTTTTGATATAAATATGAACTTGATTGAACAAAACATGCATGTATTGTATAACATAATGTCCTAGGAGTGTCATCTGATGAAGATCATCAAAGGTTAGTGCTGCATTTAGCTGTGGTTTGGGTTTATGTGACATATACGCTTGCTTGGAAAATGGCTGTGTGATTATTTGTGTCTATGTACTCTCCTAACATAATCTAATGTTTGCTTTCGCTGTAAAGCCTTTGAAATCGGACAATGTGGTTAGATTACCGAGAATCTTCTCTTTAAAATGTTGTAAAATAGTTGATTGTTTGTGAAAATTGAATTGTGGTATTTTAGTTGGTTTTGTATTTTGCGCCGTGCGATGCCATTGGCTGTTGGCTAGGGGTTCCGCAGGCAGAACAGGGTTCCGCTAGCGGAACGTCTGTCCTCAACAGGTTAACACAAAATCCAGGTAGGGGCAAGTTGAGTATAAGACTGTATCATCTGCATATAAATGTTGTTGTTGATCTAAATTGAGAAGAGCGTGGGACCTAGGATTGAGCCTTGGGGTACACCCTTGGTGACAGGTAGTGGCTGAGACAGCAGATGTTCTGACTTTATACACTGCACTTTTTGAGAGAGGTAGTTAGCAAACCAGGCCAAAGACCCCTCAGAGACATCAATACTCCTTAGCCGGCCCACAGGAATGGAATGGTCTACCATATCAAAAGCTTTGGCCAAGTCAATAAAAATAGCAGCACAACATTGCTTAGAATCAAGGGTAATGGTGACATCATTGAGGACCTTTAAGGTTGCAGTGACACATCCATAACCTGAGCGGAAACCAGATTGCATACCAGAGAGAATACTATAGACATCAATAAAGTCAGTCAGTTGATTATTGACAAGATTTTCAAAAACTTTTGATTAACAGGGCAAAATGGGATGAGTTGGACCACAGAGTGAAGGAAAAGCAGCCAACAAGTGCTCAGCATATGAGGGAACTGCTTCAAGACTGTTGGAAAAGCATTCCAGGTGAAGCTGGCTGAGAGAATGCCAAGAGTGTGCAAAACTGTCATCCAAGGCAAAAGGCGGCTTCTTTGAAGAATCTAAAATATAAAATATATTTTGATTTGTTTAAAAAAAAAAAAGTATTATATGATTCCATATGTTTTATTTCATAGTTTTGATGTCTTCACTATTATTCTACAATGTAGAAAATAGTAAAAATAAAGAAAAATGAGTAGGTGTGTCTAAACTTTTGACTGGTACTGTAGCTGCCATTAGCTGGTTAGCTTCTTGGTCAAAGCAGCTTACATGCTATGGAATTTGTGATGCTTTTTGCTGTAGGATTATGGACAAGGCGATAGTGGGTGAAACATTATGTACAATGTTTAAAAAATAATGTGCTCCTAACATGTCCTGTGCTGTGTTGTGCTGTGTTTGGGGTGAATGACAGGTCTGGTTATAGCACTGTATCATTTTATAGGGTTTTAGACATATCACCTCCATGCAATGCTGTAAGAGGCACTATAGCAAGCTTGGCTGAGGGCCCTGACATGGCCCCTGATTCAGGGGGAAAGTGGGACAGTGGGACAGGCAGCAGCACGAGGCCCTGTTCACAGAAGGGCCCCGTGCCACCTGGACCAACTCTCCCATTCTCTCCTTTAGATCCCTCCACTCCATGCCTCTGCTAGAGTATCCATGTTTCTTTATCTATATTTATCTTATTCCGTTCTTCTTTCCCATTGCTAAAACAGTGACAAGAAATACACCTCACTTATACCCAACTAACTTTTACCCTACAAACACCCTAGTCCCTTTGATGTTTTCCCAAACAAAAGCTACCAAACTTCCATGTCAAAACCTCCACCCATTTTACCATCTAAATATCCCCCATGGATACTCCTGGAGAGCATATTCCCATTTTGAAATGTACCACTATTCCTGCCCATAATTCTGGGAAGGACTTATTTTGGTAATGTTTTAGGGGGGCCGTGGAGGGATCGATCGCGGCGTTCCCTGCCGACTTACACTGCACGTCTACCCGGATGGACTTGATGGCAGCCACCCCCACCCCGTTGTCGGCCTTGCAGTAGTAGCGGCCGCCCTGCACCCGCTGGATGCCCTCGATGATCAGTGTCTCGTTGTAGATGGACGTCTCCTGGAATTTGTCAGAGGCGCTGCCTGCTGTCTTTGTCCAACGCACCTGGAGAGGAGATGAGTTGGTTAGTTAGGCATAGAGTATAGTATAGAGTACATTTATACTATATCCAACGCAAAACTTTGATGTACAACGTTTCTGCGTTGGAAGTGCTTCACGCGTAATGTAATCTGGGAGATTTGGGGGCAAAAGCGTCTGGTGGACATTGCAGTCAACATTTTGATCTAGTGGCCGTTTTCAAGACAAATATACAAATGGAGATACTAGACACAAGTTTGGATTGACTTACTTCTTGAGTAATGACAACCAATGGCACTCCAGCGCCTACCATAGTAGCCATTGTGCACTTCATCCAGTTTGTTTAGTGCTTTCATTACTTTCACTTTGTGAAAAAGCAGATGGATGCTTTCAAGTTTTTACAAGAAACCAAGCTCTTTCGAGTAAAATAATACGCTCAAGAATCCACAAAACCCTCCACCTCTATACAGTGATCTTTGCTCAACTATCACCATGACTGATGTCAATTAAACCAATTAAAGCCTCATTAACCACTATCCTATCATCCTCTACAGGGCAATTAACTCTGTCTTACTATCAGGGGACATTCCTGATAACAATGTGAGCTGGGCATGTCGATAGTTAGTGACATAGTGTGTGTGTTTTTTTCAGTGTTTGTGTGTTTGTGTGCGTGTGTGTATGTGTATGTAATGTCGATGATTAAGGTGTGTGTGCGAGCGTGCGTACTGTCGATCGTTAGGGTGGGTGTGTGTGTGCGTGTGTACGTACTGTCGATGGTTTGGCTGCATTAAACCCTTTCCTATCATCCTCTACAGGACAATAAACTATCTCCTACTACTAGCCATTCCTGATAAAAATGTGAACTGGGAGTGTCAATGGTCTCTGTGTGTGTGTGTGTGTGTGTGTGTGTGTGGTGTGTGTGTGTGTGTGTGTGTGTGTGTGTGTGTGTGTGTGTGTGTGTGTGTGTGTGTGTGTACGTACTGTCTTAGGTTAGGGTGTGTGTGTGTGTGTGTGTTGTTGTGGCTGAAATTACAAGATTATGTTATAATACTGTTATTGCATCAAATGGTTGTTTTTTGCAACAGAATAGGGGGTTCTTAGAACTATATTTTGTCTGGGTGAACTGAGAGTGGGCCTCTAGGGCTTAATGCTGACAGTAGATTTACGATGCCTTAGGCCACATTCCATTCATGTGAGGGAGATGGCTCCGGTTTGACTGGAAGGTACCAGGGGGCCAGACCCTAGTTTCTACACAATGAGAACAGTCTTTAGAGCAGATACTGTTTGCTGTGAATTATTAGTATCTTTCATACAAATCCTAACCTTGTGACCCATTCCATACATCTGTTGTTTGTCATGAACATTCAGAAGGATGAACTTTGCTATAAAATGCTGTGGCTCAAATCCGCTCGTTGGGCTTGCATCCAATCATCTAGGGGTGGTTCGTCGACCAGCTTCATTATTGCAATAATGAATCGATGTTATTAATACATTTTGAATAAAGTAATATCCTGATTGGTGATTGACCTCGTCTCTGATCATTATTGATTAGAATTTCCACTACAATTTTGGCGACGAGGGGGGGGGATCTCTTCAACTTCACCTGTTGACCACTCCTGATGATCTGGGTAAACAGGGAATCAGAAATTGGGGTTTCAGGGAAAACCACACTCATTATTGAGCAGCTGGACACGCCTATGATCTGAGAGGTAGCGGGCACGGGTGGATACCAGATCTCAAACATAGTACTGAGAGAGGTACTGTTACGGATAAAGGTATCCTGTGTGTGTATCCTGTATGTGTATTTCTTTTCTCTCCTTCTCCTCCTCACAGGTGACAATCATCACTCACCAATCAGCCACAATCAGAAGACACCTGTTCCTTTTCCCTCAACTAATCACATCCCCTTTTCCTTGGTTTAAAAACCCAGTCAGTTGTTTTCTCCCCAGATCAATCTTTGTGTTCATTCTCTCAATCTCTCTCTCTGTGTCTCAAGCTCTCACTAATATATATATATATATATATATATATATATATATATATATATATATATATATATATATATATATATATATATATATATATATATATATATATGTGTATATATATATATATATATATTTCTGTATTGATCTCTTTTGTTTTGCAACTACATGTCACATTTGTCTGGTTATCCTGTGAGTATTGTTTTGTTGTTTGACTGTTTGTTTGTTTGGTGGGAAAAGGGGGTACCAAGACAAGTCGCCCATGGGCATACATTACCCATAGGAATACTTTGTCTAAGTACCCTAGTTAGAACTGGGCAGACCACCCACTGTATTTTTGTTTAGTTAGCTAGCTGTTCTTGAAGTAGGCTAGTCTAGCTTAGGGGTGTTTTGGATTATTGTTTCTTTGCTTGGGTCCAGCTCAGCCTCTTTTCTCAAACCCCCTTTACCATGTGTTTTACAATAAACCCTGAGTGTTTGACGGTAGATTTCAGTTGTCTGTGATTTTTGTTCTCCCTGTTACTCGTCACTATTATAATTTGCATGATTTATGTTACGGGTCTCGTTGCCATCCCCCCTAGACTGCAGGGCCAAAAAGAGTATTTGTAACAGGTACTCTTGGACAATCTATCAATAAGTGATGAAATTATAAATAAAAATAATAAAAACATAAAATCCCCTGTTAAAACTTCTTATGGATCAGTGAGACGCTAGTGTCCCACCTCGACAGCTTCCGGTGAAAACGCAGAGCACCAAATTCAAATTAAATTACTATAAATATTTAACTTTCATGAAATCACAAGTGCAATACATCAAAATAAAGCTTAACTTGTTGTTAATCCAGCCACCATGTCAGATTTCAAAAAGGCTTTACGGCGAAAGCAAACCATGAGATTATCTGAGAACAGCGCTCAGCACACAAAACATTAGAAACAGTTAGCAGCCAAGTAGATTAGTCACGAAAGTCAGAAATAGCAATAAAATTAATCACTTACCTTTGATCTTTGTATGGTTGCACTCACAAGACTCCATGTTACACACATTTTTGTTTTGTTCGATAAAGTCCATCTTTATATCCAAAAACCTCCATTTTGTTGGCACGTTTTGTTCAGTAATCCAATGGCTCAAATGCGGTCACAAGAGGCAGACGGAAATTCCAAATAGTATCCGTAAAGTTTGTAAAAACATGTCAAACGATGTTTATAATCAATCCTCCGGTTGTTTTTAGCCTAAATAATCGATAATATTTCAACCGGACAATAGCGTCATCAATATAAAAGATAAACAACGAAAGGTGCGCTCTCAGGATTGCGCACCAAACAGGTTGGGGAATTTCCACTGGCCTCTCATTGAAACTGCTCATTCTCACTCATTGTTCAGAATAAAGGCCTGAAACAATGTCTAAAGACTGTTCACAGCTAGTGGAAGCCATAGGGAACGGAATCTGGGTCCTATCCCTTTGAATGGAAAAACACAAATTTCAAAATAATAGCACTTCCTGGATGGATTTTCATCAGGTTTTCGACTGCCATTTCAGTTCTGTTTTCTCACAGACATTATTTGAACAGTTTTGGAAACTTTTGAGTTTTCTATCCAAATCGACCAATTATGTGCATATCCTAGCATCTGGGCCTGAGTAGCAGGCAGTTTACTTTTGGGCACGTTTTTGATCCAAAATTCCGAATGCTGCCCCCTATCCCAAAAAAGACAAGAGTGCCACAGCTGTGGTGACTATCCAGGACTTGAGTTGAGTTGATAAGAGTGTTCTTAAGTGAGATATCCTTGGACATGTTTGTTAATTAGCCAGTTGCGGGCTACCAAAAGTCCAGATCACAGTAAGACTGGTGAGGTTAATGTATTGAACAAGGAACTAAAGTGCAGGTGACACCTTGCGAGGGCATCGGGCTTGGTAAAATTCAAATTATAACGTGTAATGTTTTGGTTAAATGTTTTGACAAATTAGGTAAATATGTATGCCCTGGGTTACTATTGTTAGAGACTATTGTGAGTGTTTTGTTTTGGGATCACTAATTAGGCAATATTTTGATAATGGTATGGGTTTCCCTGTTCATATAGACAGGGTTAGAAAAACAGCGCTAACCGGTTTTCCTCGTCCGTCTCATTCCCGTGTGTCTTTTGTTTGTGTTTTCTGTGAATGTGATACGAGTGTGTGAGGGTAGAAATAATAAGATTATTGAAATTTGGATGATAAGTTTTGACAAAGTTATCTCGGGGTTCCATCCATCACTGCCCATCATAGAATATTTCGAGGTGGTATTGAGAGCAGGATGTTATTTTAGTAGCAGCAAGTCTATAGTTTCTGGAAGGCTTGACTTTGGTGTGTTTTCCGGGAGGCTAGAGAACCATTGAGGATCCCACCATGACCGGGCAGGGCAGTGTCCAGGAAATGTCAGGTTTTTTTCCACTGGGAGAATGTTTGCTAAGCCAATGGATTGGTTGATGTGAGTACCTAAGAATTTCTATGTGGATTCTGTGAAAATATACAATTCATCATATTTTTATGTGTGTATAATTGATTGCTGGAGATTTGATGAAGTAATAATTGTAATAATATTAATATCCTAACTTGTGCACCCAGACGTAGACGTATGTCAGGGTTTGGGAAAAAAATACATACATTTTTTCTGAGTTGGTCCCTTTTATGGATAGTTTGATGAAGGTGAGGTTTAAACATTATTAAACTGTCAACAAGGTCTGGGCATTAGTCTCAGAAAAAGATTGGCGTCCATCCACTTTTGGTTAAAATATGGGAAATTGACCCTAACGATGTAACTATAAAACACTTATGGGGTTTTCTCCGTCCGGGTACTACATTTAAAATAAAAATGCCCATAAGGCCTAACTATTTGTTTTTCTCTCCTTGCAATATGAGAGGAGTTGCTATATTTCTCAAATAAACCTTTTTTTCCCATACAGTTAGAGCGAATTAATGTGGAATATCGAACTGAAATTATAATGTAGTACAAAGCCTAACTTAGGGTTTCTCATCAAACGAATTATCATTGCGGAGCGAATGTGATGTAGTAAAGTAATTTAAATATGTCACATGAGAAATGTTAATTTGCTTTTATTACAAGGCGCTATATCTGGTTTTACGTCAATGGATTTCGATTTAATTTGTTTGACTGCTATGATTGTGAATAAATCCCTTTTGTTCATGCAAAAATCTCTGTGGAGAAGCACTTAGAGGAACTTTAAGGCTATTTTCTGGGAATTGTGTTGTTATTATGTGCCGGATGTGTTGCGGAATTTCTTTGTCATTTCAATAGCATTGGGTCTATGGTATTGACTAAAAGCTGGATTTCTGATTGTAATTCAACTATGGATATGAATTGTATACATGCTTGTCAACAACAGCAAGTGTCTGTATTATTACCTGTAGCCTGATCAGAAGGGACAGTTACCTAATTTAATGAATTCCAATAATAACAGAGGCAATTGCGATAGATAGAGCTGGCACCATGATCATAATTGATAACTAAACATGGGTATTAATTATTGCATGATAAAACTAGGCTATAATCGAAGTTGCGGGTAGTAAGAGGCTGTAGTATTGTGCCCACTGAAATGTGTCTTTTCCCTAGGGAATTGACTGATGTATTTTATATAAAATACATAAAAGGGACCAACTCATAAAAAAAACGTATGCATTTCTTTTTCCAAACCCTGACATACGCCTGGGTGCACAAGTTAGTATATGAATATCATTCCAATTATTACTTCATCAAATCTCTAGTAATCAATTATACACACATACAATTCATCTTAAAATAATAGACGTTTAATAGGTGTGAAGCAGAGGTTGGTATTACAAATATAGAGTAATATTGTTAGGGTAAACTACAATGTAAACATTGCCTTCTAGTAAGGAGAAAATAATAGTTTGGTTTCTTTTATTTTCTAAACCTTACGATGGGGGACAGTGGCGAAGACATTGATAGGGAGGTTTGATGTAAACTTCATGAGTGTTGACAGTATGTGAATGGTAATATGTTATTTGTGGGTTTTTTGGATAGCACTCTAATGATAAAATATTTTAGTAATTTCAAGAAGCTGAGGTTTCAAAACAAGGTTTAATGATTGAGCCTTGAGGTTGAAAAATAGATTAGCTGCGGTTGACCTCGAGCGGGATGTAAGGGACTCTGATTACTGTTGCTCGGTTTTATAGTTTAGGTAACATTAGTGAATTTGAGCAGGAAGTTCAAATATTCTAAAAGTATGATCTGTTTCCATTACGTGGAACAGTGTCCAGTAATTAAAGCAGATTGAAATAAATATTGAATATTACGCTGATAAGAAAGCACCAACTTTTTGAAGGTTCTAGATTTGTTAAACAACAGGTTTATATTTTTCCTAAATTAATGCAACAGGTTGCAATGATTAGAGTACCGGAAAGGGGTTATGGGTACACTGAGAAAATGACACTTTCTCTTCCAGGAGAATGGGGGTAGTCATTTTCTCTCTCTTTGAAATGTTTCCTGAGGCTATGGTCTTGGGAGAGCGGTTAGTGAAATTCTGCAGTTTTATAAGTATACAGTGCCTTGCAAAAGTATTCATCCCCCTTGGCGTTGTTCCTTTTTTTTTTGTTGGCATTACAACATGTAATTTAAATGGATTTTTATTTGGATATACACAAAATAGTCCAAATTGGTGAAGTGAAATGAAAAAAAAAGACTTGATTTAAAAAATTACAACAAAAAAAGTGGTGGGTGCATATGTATTCACCCCTTTGCTATGAAGCCCCTAAATAAGATCTGGTGCAACCAATTACCTTCAGAAGGCACATAATTCGTTAAATAAAGTCCACCTGTGTGCAATCTAAGTGTCACATCATCTGTCACATGATCTCAGTGTATATACACCTGTTCTGAAAGGCCTCAGAGTCTCCAACACCACTAAGCAAGCGGCATCATGAAGACCAAGGAGCTCTCCAAACATGTCAGGGACAAAGTTGTGGAGAAGTACAGATCAGGGTTGGGTTATAAAAAAAGATCAGAAACTTTGAACATCCCATGGAGCACCATTAAATCCATTATTAATAAACGGAAAGAATATGGCACCACAACAAACCTGCCAAGAGAGGGCCGCCCAACAAAACTCACGGACCAGGCAAGGAGGGCATTAATCAAAGAGACAAAATATAACCCTGAAGGAGCTGCAAAGCTCCACAGCGGAGATTGGAGTACCTGTCCATAGGACCACTTTAAACCGTACACTCCACAGAGCTGGGCATTACAGAAGAGTGGCCAGAAAAAAGTCATTGCTTATCTTCTTATTGCTTGGGGGCGCTATTTTCACGTTCGGATGAAAAGTGTGCCCAAAGTAAACTGCTTGCTACTCAGGCCCAGAAGCTAGCCTCTATGGGCAAGGTGGGACGCTGGCGTCCCACCTACGTAACAGCGACTTGCAGCCTGTGGCGCGATTTTCAAAATCTTAAAAATCCTATTACTTCAATTTCTCAAACATATGACTATTTTACAGCTATTTAAAGACAAGACTCTCGTTAATCTAACCACACTGTCCGATTTCAAAAAGGCTTTACAACGAAAGCAAAACATTAGATTACGTCAGCAGAGTACCAAGCCAGAAATAATCAGACACCCATTTTTCAAGCCAGCATATAATGTCACAAAACCCAGAAGACAGCTAAATGCAGCACTCACCTTTGATGATCTTCATCAGATGACAACCCTAGGACATTATGTTATACAATACATGCATGTTTTGTTCAATCAAGTTCATATTTATATCAAAAACCAGCTTTTTACATTAGCATGTGACGTTCAGAACTAGCATACCCCCCGCAAACTTCCGGGGAATTCGCTAACATTTTACAAAATTACTCACGATAAACGTTCACAAAAAGCATAACAATTATTTTAAGAATTATAGATACATTACTCCTCTATGCACTCGATATGTCCGATTTTAAAATAGCTTTTTGGTGAAAGCACATTTTGCAATATTCTAAGTACATAGCCCAGGCATCACGGGCTCGCTATTTAGACACCCGGCAAGTTTAGCACTCACCATAATCATATTTACTATTATAAAAGTTTGATTACCTTTTGTTGTCTTCGTCAGAATGCACTCCCAGGACGTCTACTTCAATAACAAATGTTGGTTTGGTCCAAAATAATCCATCGTTATATCCGAATAGCGGCGTTTTGTTCGTGCGTTCCAGACACTATCCGAAATGGTAAAGAAGTGTCGCGCGCATGGCGCAATTCGTGACAATAAAATTCTAAATATTCCATTACCGTACTTCGAAGCATGTCAACCGCTGTTTAAAATCAATTTTTACGCCATTTTTCTCGTAGAAAAGCGATAATATTCCGACCGGGAATCTCCTTTTCGGCAAACAGAGGAAAAAAATCACAAAGGCGGGGGCGGTCGGGGTCACGCGCATAAGCTAGTGTCTCTTGATCGGCCACTTGAGAAAGGCGATAATGTGTTTCAGCCTGGGGCTGGAATGACGACATTCTGTTTTTTCCCGGGCTCTGAGCGCCTATGGACGACGTGGGAAGTGTCACGTTAGAGCAGAGATCCTTAGTAAATGATAGAGATGGAAAAGAAGTTCAAGAAATGGTCAGACAGGCCACTTCCTGTAAAGGAATCTCTCAGGTTTTGACCTGCCATTTGAGTTCTGTTATACTCACAGACACCATTCAAACAGTTTTAGAAAATTTAGGGTGTTTTCTATCCATATGTAATAAGTATATGCATATTCTAGTTACTGGGTAGGAGTGGTAACCAGATTAAATCGGGTATGTTTTTTATCCAGCCGTGTCAATACTGCCCCCTAGCCCTAACAGGCTAGGATATGCATATAATTGGTAGGTTTGGATAGAAAACACTCAAGTTCATAAAACTGTTTGAATGATGTCTGTGTATAATAGAACTTATTTGGCAGGCGAAACCCCGAGGACAAACCATCCAGGAAAAAAAAAAATTGAGGTCACACTCTTTTCAATGGGATTTCATTGAGAATCTATTATTCCAAGGCAGTTGCTTGCAGTTTCCTATCGCTTCCACTGGATGTCAACAGTCTTTAAAAATTGGTTGAGGTTTTTCCTTTGTGTAATGAAGAAGTAGCCCTGTTAAGAACGAGGGTAGAGTGAAGTGTACTGTTTGATAGAGACGCGTGACCTGAAGCACGCTCCACTTTGTTTTCCTCCGGTATTGAACGCAGTTTATCCAGTATTAAATTTTATCAATTATTTACGTAAAAAATACCTAAAGTTGTTTGAAATATTTGGACAAAGATTACATGTAACTTATGAGATATTTTGTAGTCATGTTGCGCGAGTTGGAACGGTGTTTTTCTGGATCAAACGCGCCAAATAAATTGACATTTTGGATATATAACGACGGAATGAATCGAACAAAAGGACCATTTGTGATGTTTATGGGACATATTGGAGTGCCAACAGAAGAAGCTCGTGAAAGGTAAGTCATGAATTATATCGTTATTTCTGAGTTTTGTGTCGCGCCTGGAGGGATGAAATATGATTGTCTGTGTTTGTTTGATGGGGTGCTGTCCTCAGATAATAGTGTGGTTTGCTTTCGCCGTAAAGCCTTGTTGAAATCTGACACGGTGGCTAGATTAACAAGAAGTTCAGCTTTAATTTGGTGCATTGCACTTGTGAATGTATGAAAGTGAAATATTTTTTATATATTTTTGGGAATTTGGCGCTCTGCCATTTCACCGGATGTTGTCAAATCGATCCCGTTAACGGGATTTGAGCCATAAGAGGTTAAAGAAAAAATTAAGCAAACACGTTTGGTGTTCACCAAAAGGAATGTGGGAGACTCCCCAAACATATGGAAGAAGGTACTCTGGTCAGATGAGAATAAAATTGAGCTTTTTGGCCATCAAGTGAAACACTATGTATGGTACAAGCCCAACACCTCTCATCACCCCGAGACACCATGATGGTGGCAGCATCATGCTGTGGGAATGTTTTTCATTGGCAGGGAGTGGGAAATTCTTGAGGGAAACCTGTTTCAGCCTTCCAGAGATTTGAGATTGGGACGGAGGTTCACCTTCCAGCAGGACAATGACCCGAAACATACTGCTAAAGTAACACTCGAGTGGTTTAAGGGGAAACATTTAAATGTCTTGAAATGGCCTAGTCAAAGCCCAGACCTCAATCCAATTCAGAATCTGTGGTAGGACTTAAAGATTGCTGTACAACAGCAGAACCCATTCAACTTGAAGGAGCTGGAGCAGTTTTGCCTTGAAGAATGGGCAAAAATCCCAGTGGCTAGATGTGCCAAGCTTGTAGAGACATACCCCAAGAGACTTGCAGCTGTAATATCTGCAAAAGGTGGCTCTACAAAGTATTGACTTTGGGGGGGTGAATAGTTATGCACGCTCAAGTTTTCTGTTTTGTTTGTTTTGTCTTATTTCTTGTTTGTTTCACAGTAAAAAATATTTAGCATTTTCAAAGTGGTAGGCATGTTGTGTAAATCAAATGATACAAACCCCCCAAAAATCCATTTTAATTCCAGGTTGTAAGGCAACAAAATAGGAAAAATGCCAACGGGGGTGAATACTTTCGCAAACCACTGTACTGGCTATTAAGTCACTGTGAATTTTATAATAACTTACTCACAGCAACTTCCAGGCATCAAACTGTCATTAAGTTACATTGAAATGCACAGTAATCTCCAAACAATGCAGCACTTTATTTTCACATGCCCTTACAAAGATTGCAGAACTGGCAGTGTTAAAAGAAGTGCTCAACCTTTGACAACATAACCATCAACGACTTAAACTGGTGATACACTTCCACTGATGGTTGTCACAAATACAAAAAATTCAGTAACTTGTTGTTGTTTACGGTACTTTCACTGCAACCAGTAGGTGTAGTGAACTGTAAAATTATAGGAACTTTTTAACAGTGTAGCATTTCATGGCATAAAAGAAAACATGGTGAAGAAGGAAAGAACAGGAGGATTCTTCACAACCGTCAGAGCAGTAGAGAACCCATCCTGTGCTTTGAAAGGCTGGTCATGGCTCACATCAACAGCATCCTCCCGGATACCCTAGACCCACTCCAATTTGCATACCGCCCCAACAGATCCACAGATGATGCAATCTCAATTGTGCTCCACACTGCCCTTTACCACCTGGACAAAAGGAACACCTATGTGTGTCACGACTTCTGCCGAAGTCGATGCTTCTCCTTGTTCGGCCGGTCGACGTCGCCGGTCTTCTAGCCATCGCCGATCCATTTTTCATTTTCCATGTGTTTTGTCTTGTTTTCCCACACACCTGGTTTTCATTTCCCTCATTATGTGTTGTGTACTTAACCCTCTGTTCCCCCAATGTCTTTGTGTGGAATTGTTTATTTGTAAGTGCTTGTGCACATTTGTTTGACTGGTGCGCGTCGGGTTATTGTGCCCATATTTTGTATTTCGTATGCCGCAGGTTTTACTATTAAACTGCTCCGGCTATTACCAAGTTCTGCTCTCCTGCGTCTGACTTCCCTGCCACCAGTTATGCACCCTTTACAATGTCAGAATGCTGTTCGTTGACTACAGCTCAGCATTCAACACCATAGTGTTGAATGCTCATCACTAAGCTAAGGACCTTGGGACTAAACACCTCCCTCGCCCCCCAGGTGGTAAGGGTAGGCAACAACACGTCTGCCACGCTGATCCTCAACACTGGGGCCCCTCAGGGGTGTGTACTTAGTCCCCTCCTGTACTCCTTGTTCACCCACGACCCATGACTGCTTTTTTAGTGCAGCACCCCTTTTAACATAAAGAAAATATTGGCCAAATTAGCCGAGATAAATTCATTTCTTGCTATATTTCTTCACGGAATTCATAGGAAGGCAGGGAGGGGTTCTGTAATAAAAATAAACTTTCTGATGAACTGCGAGACCCGTTGCATCTCCTTACTCAGGCAATAAAGGGAGAGAATAGAGAGAGACACAATGGATGTGAGGAGAAAGAGGGTGATGTTTTTCTGTGGCTCGTGTCAGAGTGAGAAAGACTCCCCTGCTCTGATCTGTTTTTCATTTACATCCCGGGTATTTTTATTTCTCCTCTCTCCTGTCTCCTCCCATTCCTCTTTCTTTCTCTCTCGATCCCTCTCATCAACTTTCTTCTGCTCCTTTCTTCTCTCCCACATCCAGCATGCCCCCATCCCCCATTTCAACTGCACTCTACAAACCGTGTACACTTTCTCTACTGTTCTTTTTCCATCCTCCCAATACCTAGCATTTTCTCTCCTGCCTCTTTCACTAACACAAGTCTCTCTCTCCAACACTATTATTATCTCACTCCAGGTGAAGTTTCCCCCAGGGTGAAGTTATGTGTCACAAATAGCAGCCCATTCCCTGTATAGTGCACTCAAAAGTAGTGAATTAAATAGGGAATATGGTGCTATTTGGGATACATCCAATTAATACTCTTCAGTATAGCTGCTGCAACACTGCACTCGTTGTAACTGTTTTTTGACCTACCCTGGCAAGCCAATTTATTTTATTTTTATTCATTTAATCTTTTTTTAACCAGGCCAAGGCCACACCATCATACCTGAATCCTGGCTTAGGAAGTCCACCAAAAACTCTGAAATCTTCATCCCTAACTACAACGTTTCCAGACAAGATAGAATGGCCAAAGGGGGCGGTGTTGCAATCTACTGCAGAGATAGCCTGCAGACTTCTGTCCTGCTATCCAGGTCTGTACCCAAACAATTTGAACTTCTACTTTTAAAAATCCATCTCTCTAAAAACAAGTCTCTAACCGTTGCCGCCTGCTATAGACCACCCTCGGCCCCCAGCTGTGCTCTGGACACCATATGTGAACTGATTGCCCCCCATCTATTTTCAGAGCTCGTGCTACTAGGTGACCTAAACTGGGAAATGCTTAACACCCCAGCCATCCTACAATCCAAGCTTGATGCCCTCAATCTCACACAAATGATTAATGAACCCACCAGGTACCACCCCAAAGCCGTAAACACTGGCACCCCCATAGATATCATCCTAACAAACTTGCCCTCTAAATACACCTCTGCTGTTTTCAACCAAGATCTCAGTGATCACTGCCTCATTGCCTGCATCCGTAATGGGTCAGCGGTCAAACGACCTCCACTCATCACTGTCAAACGCTCCCTGAAACATTTCAGCGAGCAAGCCTTTCTAATCGACCTGGCCCTGGTATCCTGGAAGGATATTGACCTCATCCCGTCAGTAGAGGATGCCTGGTTATTTTTTTTAAATGCCTTCCTCACCATCTTAAATATGCATGCCCCATTCAAGAAATTTAGAACCAGGAACAGATATAGCCCTTGGTTCTCCCCAGACCTGACTGCCCTTAACCAGCACCAAAACATCCTGTGGCGTTCTGTATTAGCATCGAACAGCCCCCGTGATATGCAACTTTTCATTTTAGAATCCCATTAGCGTGACTACACTTCATACTACACCCCAGCCATTTCATCATTTTGAAGCTTGTAAATAAGCTACTTTCTCGCCACATTACACAAGTTAATCTTATCAATTGTAAACATTCATGGAAACACAATTGCATTGATGGCATCAAGTAGGCCACCTTGAATATAGTAATACATAGGGTCCTGTTTACAGACATAGATTAAGCCTAGTCCTGTACTAAGAGATTGTATGTTGAAAATGTTTAGCTTTTGAGTCTAGGACTAGGTTAAGTGTCCAGGCAACCAGCCCAAAATATAAATCTGTAATATAGTGGTAAAAATGTAGTTGCATACCGTACATACAGTGCATTCGGAAAGTATTCAGACCCCTTGACTTTTTCACATTTTGTCACGTTACAGACAGATTCGAAGAAAAAAATATGTCCTCATCAATCTACACACAATACCCCATAATGACAAAGCAAAAACTGGTTTTTAGACATTTTGGCAAATTTATGAAAAAAAAAAAGGAAATATCAAATTCAGACCCTTTACTCAGTACTTTGTTGAAGCAGCTTTGGCAGTGATTACAGACTTGAGCATTCTTGGGTATGATGCTACAAACTTGGCACACCTGTATTTGGAGAGTTTCTCCCATTCGTCTCTGCAGATCCTCTCAAACTCTATCAGGTTGGAAATAGTCGCTGCACAGCTATTTTCAGGTCTCTCCAGAGATGTTCGATCGGGTTCAAGTCCGGGTTCTGGCTGGGCCACTCAAGGACATTCAGAGACTTGTCCCGAAGCCACTCCTGCCTCCGAGGGGGAGAGGTATAGAGGGATTGATGGGGGAGGTTTTATGACACCTCACACCCATTGTAAATCTTAAAGCAGCAAACGAATCCTTTGTCCTCTCAGTGTGGAAGATTGGAATGTATGGTGGGCCTATGGAGAATCTACCTCAGAATGGTAACATGAAATAAATGGACTTTGGGGCATAATATTTCATCAGCCAAAATGGTGGATAGATGGAATATGAAAATGTATGTTGTTTTTGTAATATTGTTAAATTACGACGTTACAACAAAAACATTGTAACTTGAGTTTTCAATAAATGTATATATGATGTTTACATACTGTGCGTTGTGTAGAAAATATCCAGATCAAAGAGGATGTTTTTGTAAAGATGAAGTGTGAATTTAGTCGTCTAAACTAGATCAGAGTAAAATCCTGATACCTTGCCTCGTAACTAGATACGCCCGAGAGAACTTGCCATAAAGACGGAAACGCCCCTTTTTGACCCGGGGGTATAAAACTAGTGAGTAAGAATTTACATATCAGACTAAAACGGACCACAACTGCAGAGCGATCTAAGATAGTCACAACCCCACAAACAAAACATGAGGAAAATGTCACGTCTGCTCCCGCTCTCCCCCCCCCCCCCCCAGCGCTTGAGGGCGCCAGGCTGCCCTGCATCATGCACTCCTATCATCCATTACGCACACCTGCCTTCCCTCGTCACGCGTATCAGCAATATTGGACTCACCTGGACTCACTCATCACCTGTTATTACCTCCCCTATATTTGTCAGTTCCACCAGCTCTGTTCCCCGCTTCTACATTAATAGTTTTTTTGTCTGTATTATTAGTTTGCTGACGCTGTTTCTGTCTCGTTCCATGTCCGTTCTTTATTAACCTGTTTGGGATAGGGGGCAGTATTTTCACGGCCGGATAAAAAAAACGTACCTGATTTAATCTGGTTATTACTCCTGCCCAGAAACTAGAATATGCATATAATTAGTAGATTTGGAAAGAAAACACCCTAAGGTTTCTAAAACTGTTTGAATGGTGTCTGTGAGTATAACAGAACTCATATGGCAGGCCAAAACCTGAGAAGATTCAATATGGGAAGTGCCCTGTCTGACCATTTCTTGGCCTTCTGTAGCCTCTTTATCGAAAATACAGGATTTCTGCTGTAACGTGACATTTTCTAAGGCTTTCATTGGCTCTAGGAAGGCGCCAGAATGTGGAATGATAACTCTGCAGTCTCTGGGCGAAAAACAGTAGGGGTTTTGGTGAGTGGTACTTCTGAGAACAATGACACTGGTGCGCGCGTGCATGTGATGACTCCATTTTCTTCTTTCAGTGTTTGAATGAATACAACGTCTCCCGGTTGGAATATTATCGCTATTTTACGCGAAAAATTGCATAAAAATTGATTTTAAACAGCGTTTGACATGCTTCGAAGTACGGTAATGGAATATTTTGAATTTCTTTGTCACGAAACACGCCGGCGCATCACCCTTCGGATAGTGACCTCAACGCACGAACAAAACGGAGCTATTTGGATATAACTCTGGATTATTTTGAAGTAGAAGTCCTGGGAGTGCATTCTGACGAAGAACAGCAAGGGTAATCCAATTTTTTTTATAGTAAATCTGAGTTTGGTGAGTGCCAAACTTGGTGGGTGTCAAAATAGCTAGCCATGATGGCCGGGCTATCTACTCAGAATATTGCAAAACGTGCTTTCACCGAAAAGTTATTTTAAAATCGGACACCGCGATTGCATAAAGGAGTTCTGTATCTATAATTATTAAAATCATTGTTATGTTTTTTGTCAACGCTTATCGTGAGTAATTTAGTAAATTCACCAGAAGTTTTCGGTGGGTATTGTCATGACTGTCCTGATCAGGTCAGGGTACAGGAGACCACCACCCTACAGATTATCTCCCAAACCCCCAACAGATGAGGAGAGATCTAGGGGTCTGAAGATGTGGGGGTTTTATGACCCCTCACGCCCATAATAAACCTTAGGCCACAGAGAAATTCCTTTGTCCTCACAATGGAGAACTGGCCTCAGAATATTAAACATGCAATAAAGGGACTTTGGAACAATGGTTTCCGTCAGTCACAATGGTGGTCATGACGAGAGGTGGAATATGAAAATGTATGTAACTTTTGTATTGTTATTAAAGGTTAAGAGATGACGTTATTATGAAAACATTGTACCTTTAAGAGTTTTCCCAGTATATGCCTGATGTTTAAACATTGTATGTTGTGTGGAAAATATCCAAATCAAAGAGAATGTTTTGGTAAAGATGAGATGTGAAGGTAGTGTCTAAAATAGGATTTTAGTCAAATCTAGGCCTTGCCCCTTAACTTGGTCCGCCCAGAGAATTGCCCTAAAGGCTGTTACGCCCACTTCTGACCCGAGGGTATAAGACAGGAGAGTGAAGAATTAACATATCAGACTAATTGACCCCAAGCTGCAGCGAAGGTCTAACAAAGTCAACGAACCCCAAAACGAAACACAAGGTTGAAGACAAAGAAATCTTTTTCTACACGAGCTACGGACGAGTAGCTGTGTCTAAGCGGGTGAATTCAAGCCGAACCACCCAGCCTCCACTCTCCATTGAATCGTGGTATCTACACCGTTCGAGTCCGAAGCTGTGAGCTCTGAGCTACAGAGCTGTCTGTCCTCAGAAGACCCCTTTCAGATCAAGGGCGAGGGATCAGACCACTAAGCCAAGAAGGACACTGACATCGTGAGGACAACCAGAGAGTTGCGCCGGAGAAGTGCGTCATTGAGAAGCCTAAACGACCCACGCGGAGCTTCCCACCTGAGACCTCCAACACGTAATTACATCATTATATTCTGACCCATAAGAGCAGCAGTTCGGGGCAAGGCTAGGTTTAAATAAGCATAGCTGACAAATGAACCCAAATGTATATTTCTCTCGTGTACTTTCTTGGTTTCTCTCTCTTTCAAATCCCCATTTTGGGTAACACGTGCCATAGTGTGTTGGCCCGTTAGACTAAGTCCTAATCAATAGCTAGACTGTGTTTTGTGTATGTGTATTTTTATCATCATTTTAGCTTGCTAGTAAATAAATAATCAACTAAGATTGGTGTGGTAAACTTATTGGTGTAGCCCGGGTTCGTGCAGATTCCCGGATTATGCGACATTCAGACATGAGACAAGAGGTTGATTAATTTAGCGACTGTTGTAAAATCGATATTCTGATATCCTTTGAGTTAATTTGGGAAATAGAAACTCAGTCAAAATAATGTTCCCATGATGCCCCAGGTTAATGAGTTAATAATTGCTTGATTCATTGCTTAATTCATTTAATCACGCAATTATAAACCGTTAATCATTCGATGAGCAACAGTCGTCACATTAACTAATACAATGTCACGACAGTATGCTAGTTCTGAACAAAACATGCTAATGTAAAAAGCTGGTTTTTGATATAAATATGAACTTGATTGAACAAAACATGCATGTATTGTATAACATAATGTCCTAGGAGTGTCATCTGATGAAGATCATCAAAGGTTAGTGCTGCATTTAGCTGTGGTTTTGGTTTTTGTGACATATATGCTAGCTTGAAAAATGGGTGTCTGATTATTTCTGGCTGGGTACTCTGCTGACATAATCTAATGTTTTGCTTTCGTTGTAAAGCCTTTTTGAAATCGGACAATGTGGTTAGATAAAGGAGAGTATTGTCTTTAAAATGGTGTAAAATAGTCATATGTTTGAAAAATAGAAGTTTTTGCATTTTTGAGGTATTTGTAATTCGCGCCACTCTACACCATTGGATATTGGTGAGGCGTTCCGCTAGCAGAACGTCTGTCCCTAACAGGTTTGTTTGACTCCCCATACTTGCTTCGTCTCTCCAGCGTCATTTCATGTGACAGAATGCAGAAGCCAACATACGAAGCATTGGGGAGTACTGGTGTTCCGGTTAGTATGGAGGCATCGGCTCTGGGTCGCCACCGATGGAACCGGGGTTACCTAGCCAGCTCGTCGGGCTTCCACGCCCTAGTGCTAAGAGCCTCGGCGTGACCCTGGACAACACCCTGTCGTTCTCCACTAACATCAAGGCGGTGACCCGATCCTGTAGGTTCATGCTCTACAACATTCGCAGAGTACGACCCTGCCTCACACAGGAAGCGGCGCAGGTCCTAATCCAGGCACTTGTCATCTCCCGTCTGGATTACTGCAACTTGTTGTTGGCTGGGCTCCCTGCCTGTGCCATTAAACCCCTACAACTCATCCAGAACGCCGCAGCCCGTCTGGTGTTCAACCTTCCCAAGTTCTCTCACGTCACCCCGCTCCTCCGCTCTCTCCACTGGCTTCCAGTCGAAGCTCGCATCCGCTACAAGACCATGGTGCTTGCCTACGGAGCTGTGAGGGGAACGGCACCTCCGTACCTTCAGGCTCTGATCAGGCCCTACACCCAAACAAGGGCACTGCGTTCATCCACCTCTGGCCTGCTCGCCCCCCTACCTCTGAGGAAGCACAGTTCCCGCTCAGCCCAGTCAAAACTGTTCCCTGCTCTGGCACCCCAATGGTGGAACAAGCTCCCTCATGACGCCAGGACAGCGGAGTCAATCACCACCTTCCGGAGACACCTGAAACCCCACCTCTTTAAGGAATACCTGGGATAGGATAAAGAAATCCTTCTAACCCCCCCTTAAAATATTTAGATGCACTATTGTAAAGTGGTTGTTCCACTGGATATTATAAGGTGAATGCACCAATTTGTAAGTCGCTCTGGATAAGAGCGTCTGCTAAATGACTTAAATGTAAATGTAGCTGGCTCGAGAGGTTTCCTTGCCCCGGTTGGCTCGGATGGCGCCCATCCCATGCCGGGCATCAGCCGGATCGTCAGTTCTTGTTCGCCCAGCCTGTCCAGGAGTTGTTTTTTTGTTTGTTGGTGACATCGGGGTGGATACCGCCGCATATGGAAGCGGGGGTGCCTAAGCCAGCCCGTTGGGCTTTCACGCCCTGGCTGGCTCGAGAGGTTTCCTTGCCTCAGTTGGCTCGGCAGCTTCCCATCCCACATCACACTACATCGGATCTTCGGGCTCGCAATCTGTAGCGGGATCAACAGCCGTCTTGCCTCAGCCGGATCGTCGGGCTTCCATGCCTCAGCCGGCTCGCCAGGCTCTCACGCTCCTGCCGGTCCGTTGGGCTTCCACGCCTCAACCGGCTTGCCCAGCTCCCATGTTTCCCATGTCCCATTTACTGTCACAGCTGCTCCCGCCCCCCCCGGCGCTTGAGGGCGCCAGGTTGCCCTGCATCACGCACTCCTATCATCCATTACGCACACCTGCCTTCCTTTGTCACGCGCATCAGCGATATTGGACTCACTCATCACCTGTTATTATCTCCCCTATATTTGTCAGTTCCCCAGCTCTGTTCCCTGTTCCCTGCATTAATTGTTTTTTGTCTGTATTATTAGTTTGCTGATGCTGTTTCTGTCTCGTTCCATGTCCGTTCTTTATGAAATGTTTGACTCCCCAGCGTCATCCCATGTGACAGAAGAGGACAAAGAAACCTCTTAACAATAAAGGTTATGGTTGATTACTGTATCTAAGAAGGGGAATTCAAGAAGAACCAGCCAGTTATTCTCTTCAAATCACCAGTTGCCTACACGGCCCTCCTACCCAAGCTGGAAGCATCAATGCGGCTGATTAGCCTCCTCAGAAGTCTACTCTCACAGAGCGAGTGCAAGGGAACAGACCACTAAGAGAAAGGACACTGACATCGTGTGGACAATCAATGACTTACACCCGGTAACGAAGGAGGTGCCATCGGAGTAGAAGGTCTTCGGCTAAACCTCCTAAGTGGAACTCAGTCCACGAAGAGATACCCATGGAGACCTTCAACAAGTAATTACATCATTATAATTCTGACCCATAAGAGGGGCAGTTCGGGGCAAGCTGTCAGGGCTAAACTAAGCATAGTTTACAAGTGTGCTTTTCTCTTGTGCACGCTCTCTCTCTTTCTAAATCCCCATCTTGTGTAACACATATCATATTGTGTTGGTCCGTTTGGGACCTGTTTCATTGTACTAAGTTCTAATCAATAGCCTAGACTGTGTTTGTATGTGCATATTATATTATCATTTAGCTTGTTAGTATATAAACAATCAACTCAATTGGTGGCACGGAATGATTTAGTGAAACCCGGGTTGTGCAGATTTACGAATTATGTGACGGTCAGGATGAGACTATAGAGGAAATTAATTAATTAGTGACTGCTGTAAAATCGATATTCTAATATTCTTTGAATTAATTTGGGAAACGGAAACTCATTAAACAAACTTTTCCCATGGTGCCGCAGGTTACTGAGTTAATGATTACCTGATTAATTTAATCACGTAATTATAAACAGTGAATTATTCGATAAAAAGCAGTCGTCACATTAACCTCTATGGGCTAGGTGGGACCTACTCAACAGCCAGTGTAATCCCGTGGCGCGTTATTCAATTATTCAAACCTTCAATTTTTCAAAAATATGACTATTTTACACCATTTTAAAGATAAGACTCTCGTTAATCTAACCACACTGTCCGATTTCAAAAAGGCTTTACAACGAAAGCAAAACATTAGATTATGTCAGCAGAGTACCCAGCCAGAAATAATCAGACACCCATTTTTCAAGTTAGCATATAATGTCACATAAACCACAGCTAAATGTAGCACTAACCTTTGATGATCTTCATCAGATGACAACCCTAGGACATTATGTTATACAATACATGCATGTTTTGTTCAATCAAGTTCATATTTATATCAAAAAACAGCTTTTTACATTAGCATGTGACTAGCATGTGACTAGCATTCCCACCGAACACTGCCGGTGAATTTACTAAATTACTCACGATAAACGTTCACAAAAAGCATAACAATTATTTTAAGAATTATAGATACAGAACTCCTCTATGCACTCGATATGTCCGATTTTAAAATAGCTTTTCGGTGAAAGCACATTTTGCAATATTCTCAGTAGATAGCCCGGCATCACAGGGCTAGCTATTTAGACACCCAGCAAGTTTAGCACTCATCAAAGTCAGATTTACTATAAGAAACATTTTATTACCTTTGCTGTCTTCGTCAGAATGCACTCCCAGGACTTCTACTTCAATAACAAATGTTGGTTTGGTCCAAAATAATCGTTATATCCAAACAGCGGTGTTTTGTTCGTGCGTTCAAGACACTATCCGAAAGGGTAAATAAGGGTGGCGAGCATGGCGCAATTCGTGACAAAAAAATTCTAAATATTCCATTACCGTACTTCGAAGCATGTCAACCGCTGTTTAAAATCAATTTTTATGCCATTTTTCTCATAAAAAAGCGATAATATTCCGACCGGGAATCTGCGTTTAGGTAAACAGACAAAAGAAAAGAAAGCATTCGGTCGACTCGGGCACGCGCCTAAGCCCATAGTACTCTGAGCGGCCACTTGCCAAAAGCGATAAAGTGTTTCAGCCAGAGCCTGCCTCGATATCGTTCAGCTTTTTCCCGGGCTCTGAGAGCCTATGGGAGCCGTAGGAAGTGTCACGTTATTGCACAGATCCTCAGTCTTCAATAAAAAGAGCCAAGATGAAACACTACTTCTCAGACAGGCCACTTCCTGCATAGAATCTTCTCAGGTTTTGGCCTGCCATATGAGTTCTGTTATACTCACAGACACCATTCAAACAGTTTTAGAAACTTTAGGGTGTTTTCTATCCAAAGCCAATAATTATATGCATATTCTAGTTACTGGGCAGGAGTAGTAACCAGATTAAATCGGGTACGTTTTTTATCCGGCTGTGTCAATACTGCCCCCTAGCCCTAACAGGTTAATGATACAAGGTTACGACAGTGCTTAGGGTCGCTGTCCTGTTGGAAGGTGAACCTTCGCCCCAGTCTGAGGTCGAGTGCTCTGGAGCAGGTTTTCATCAAGGACCTCTCTGTACTTTGCTCCATTCATCTTTCCCTCGATCCTGACTAGCCTACCAGTCCCTGCAACTGAAAAACATTCCCACAACATGATGCTGCCACTACTGTGCTTCACCGTAGGAATGGTGCCAGGTTTCCTCCAAAAGTGACGCTTGGCATTCAGGCCAAAGAGTTCAATCTTGGTTTTATCAGATCAGAGAATCTTGTTTCTCATGGTCTGAGAGTCCTTTACGTGCCTTTTGGCAAACTCCAATCGGGCTGTCATATGCCTTTTATTGAGGAGTGGCTTCCATCTGGCCACTCTAACATAAAGGCCTGATTGGTGGAGTGCTGCAGAGATGGTTGTCCTTTGGGGAGGTTCTCCCTGTCAGAGTGACCATCAGGTTGTTGGTCACCTCCCTGACCAAGACCTATCTCCCCCGATTGCCGGGCGGCCAGCTCTAAGAAGAGTCTTGGTGGCTCCAAACTTCTTCAATTTAAGAGTGATGGAGGCCACTGTGCCTCGACACAATCCTACAGACAATTCCTTTGAACTCATGGCTTGGTTTTTGCTCTGAGATGCACTGTCAACTGTGGGACCTTATATTAACAGGTGTGTGCCTTTCCAAATCATGTCCAATCAATTGATTTACCTCATGTGGACTCCAATCAATTTGTAGAAACATCTCAAGGATGATCAATGGAAATAGTATGCACTTGAGCTCAATTTCGAGTCTCATAGCAAAGGGTCTGAATACTTATGTAAATATGGTATTTCTGTTATTTATTTTTAATACATTTGCAAACATTTCTAAAAAACTGTTTTTCATTTGTCATTATGGGATATTGTGTGCAGATTGATGGAAAAAAATAATTTAATCAATTTAAGAATAAGGCTGTAACGTAACAAAATGTGGAAAAGTGAAGGGGTCTGAATACTTTATGAATGCACTGTAAACAGTAAGTGAGGGGCCTTACACCAAATAGTATTGTTAACAGATATAATTATAGAATGATGCAGTAGATTACTGAGCATTTTCAAGATAAAGCTACTTTTCTCACACATTTCAAACAAACATACAGTATATAGCTAAAAAACTAAGAACAAATTACATTTACAAGTTCACTTAGTTTTGAAAGCACAACCTGTTTTTTAAAGAAGAATGTTTAAGCCTTGACACAATTGAGACATTAATTGTGTATGTGTGCCATTCAGAGGGTGAATGGGCAAGGCTAAATATTTAAGTGCTGCTGTGTTTTTCACACAACAGTTTCCCGTGCGTATCAACAATGGTCCCCCACCCAAAGGACATCCAGCCAACTCGAAACCACTGTGGGAAGCATTGAAGTCAACATGGGCCAGCATCCCTGTGGAACGCTTTCGACACCTTGTAGAAAATTGCCTTACCTCTCTTATCCTACCTCATTTGCACATGCGGTATATAGATTTTCCTACTGTATTATTGATTGTATGTTTGTTTATTCCATGTGTAACTCTGTGTTGTTGTATGTGTCGAACTGCTTTGCCAGGTCTTGGCCAGGTCGCAGTTTCAAATGAGAACTTGTTCTCAAATAGTCTACCTGGTTAAATAAAGGTGAAAAAAAATTAAAAATTATATTAAGTATTGAGGCTGTTGTGAGGGTAAAAAAAGAGTGCAACTCAATATTAGGAAGGTGCTCCTAATGTTTTGTACACTCAGTGTATGTTCATTATAATGTAATTATTGCATTTATGCTGAATTTCACTATTTATCAAGCACACTTGGCGCTTATAATGATGTTTAGGCTACTGATGTTTTCGTCATTTGACCGCGCCTCTTGCTGACTGTGCATCTTGGTGGTTTGGACATTTTTCTTTTGTTATAAAAATAAGCTGTTACCGCATTCAGTTTCATAGTGGTAACAAAGGCACTCCTAAATAAAAATTATTGAACAAATGATGTTTGTTGTTGTTGTGTTATAAAAAATACAATAAAACATATTGTAATGATACCTAAGACCTTCATAAACACACATGCCGTTTGTGTGCAGTAGTCTATGTATCACTACTTTGCTTGTGAGAAAGCCAGCTGATTACCATTGCCTGGTTACCAGGATAGCAGACAGATCAGGTATACAAGCCTTGATGGACACAGTGCTCTTTACCTACATTTTCTCTTTCTGTCTGTTTATTATTTCACAGACACTCACACACACACACAAAGGTTTTTCACATTCTTTTTCTGTCCGTCTGTTTTCTCTCTCTTACACAAACAGTGCTCTTTCACATTATTTTTTCTGTCAGTCTGTTTTTTTCTGAAACACACACATGCGTCTCATTCTCGCATGGTTGAGGAAATGCAACTGCTGTCTTTACAGTCTCCTTAAGTCCCCACAGTTGTCTAGTCATTTGAACTCTGACATGTGACCCAATAGCCCATCCAGCTCTATATTTCTCTCAGCAACATTTGTCTACTTCGATCCACATCAACACGCCTGAGGTTCCGAGCACAGTAAAACCTCTATGCCACTGAACACGCTGGACATTCAGTTGAGATGACTCAACATTTTCTCAGATGGGCTGTGTGAACTGACCTAAACTGAACTAGGGTTGCAAAATTACAGTAACTTTCCCAAATTCTTCAGTTTTCCAGAAATCCTGGTTGGAGGATTCCCAGATTTCCTGCTTATTCCCTCAAAATTCCAGGAAACTTCCAACCAGGATTTTGGGTAAGTTACCAGAATTTTGGGTAAGTTATCCTAAACTGCACAATGACCTTCTAAAGAACGTTCCCAGGGTCTGTATTCACAAAGAGTCTCAGAGAGGTGTGATCTAGGATCAGGTCCCCCCGTCCATGTGTAATTATATTTTTGATGATCTAAAAGGAAAAACTGACCCTAGATCAGCACCCCTACTCTGAGACACTTGATACAGATCCCCCTGTCCATGCACTCTTACTCATTATGACTAAAAAGGCAAAGTTGATCTTAGATCAGCAATCCTAGATCAGCCATGATCTACTTAAATTCACTGATCACATTCTGGAGACATCCGGCCAACTGAGTGGTATTAAGATGCGAAGCACAGCTGGCTAAAATCAGATGAAAGTGAAACATTGACACGGAAAGAGAAAATCAAAGTCTGAGTTCAAATGAAAAATTAATGAGTATACCATAACATTTTAGTGATGGGACTGCATGGGAAAATAAATAGATAAAAGTGCACTGCTTGAGGAGGAGAAATGTCTCCAGAAAGGTTGACTTGACCGAAGCATCAACGGAATAAATGTGTGAAGGAGTAATTTGTGTGCAGCAGGGAGTCGTTTTGATATCAGAAATGAAAGGAAAAAGCTCCATCTTATACAATGAACTGAAGTATGATGCTTTTATCCTCAGCACTACTAACAAAAAGCACTCTAAAATCCCTATTACTTTATGTCTACTGAGCAGAGCCAGGCTATACTGCGTTGGCCTGGTTACACATCCACAATAGTTTCGATATCTGTGCTGGAAACGAAAATTAGAAAAAAAATACATCAGCCAACACAGTAAGGTTCAGGATGGCACCACATTGTGAAAAGAGACTGGAGTGTACACGTTAAAATGAGCCTTTAACACTAAAACCTCTGGGCGTCGTCAAGCTAATGAGTAGTCATTTTGACTGCTACATTCTAATAGTGTAATTTCATATATGATATCGCCAAAATAATCAACATTTTATTTGCGGAGTGTCTATGTTAGAACTATGAAACTATCAAGGCACAAGGCGAGACCCAGATGCAGACACAGGAGGCAGATGGTTGGAGTCTTACAATGTTTATTAATCCAAAGGGGTAGGCAAGAGAATGGTCATGGACAGGCAAAAAGGTCAAAACCAGAACAGAGTCCAGGAGGTACAGAGTGGCAGACAGGCTCGTGGTCAAGGCAGGCAGAATGGTCAGGCAGGCGGGTACATAGTCCAGAAAAAGGCAAGGGTCAAAACCGGGAGGACTAGAAAAAGGAGTACGGGAAAAACACGCTGGTTGACTTGCCTAAAAACGTACAAGACGAACTGGCACAGAGAGACAGGAAACACAGGGATAAATACACTGGGGAAAATAAGCGACACTTGGAGGGGGTGGAGACAATCACAGGAACAGGTGAAACAGATCAGGGCGTGACAGAAACAGAAAGTGTATGTGTTGGAACATAGTAACCGCTTCTTTTTATAACGACAATAAAAACATTTAAAAACTACCCCAACCACCCTGACACACATCAGCAAGACTCGCGGTCAAAATGAAAACATCCGTAGCCTAAACACCATTAGAAGCACCAAGTATGCTTGATAAATAGTGAAATAAACACAAAATTCATAATGCCATTATAATTAATATAAGTGTCGATATGACACCAGTCAAAAATAGTCAATTATTTATAGGTCGGATAGCATGGTGAATTTGTCATCAAAATGGAGGTAACGCATGACCTCTCTGAAGCGATCCGTGACATTGTTTCTCCAAAGAAAAGTATCCCATACATGTCTGACCAGAAACTCTCCATATACACAGTCTTTCCACCAAATGCCCCACAGACATACAGGATTTAAATGAACGCTTTCAGCTCATCAACAAACAAATCCTAGGCAATGTCTCCTTGCTCTGTGTTCGCCTTACCCACAGCACAGTCCCTGAATGCTGTAGCATGTCCAGGTCACATAAACAACGAAAGCTGGTGAGTGCATTGCTGATGTTTTTTTTGCTTGAGATGCAGGGCGCTCTCTAAGCTATGAGATTTTGTGCTGATAATCGGCCCATAGCATTGTCACCGGATTGTTCTATCTAAACAATGCCATCCCTTTCTCTCTTCTGTCTCACTGTTCCATTTGGAGTGACTCGGGCACCTGCTCAGTGTGCACGTACTAGCTGTTTTGCACTTAGGCACTCAGAGGTGTAGGTTATTCAATCTAAGGCTCAGAATCAGTAGAATATTCATCAGAGATATCATGATACATTTCTTCCCTGCCATCTGAGTCGTTTTCATTCAGATCTTGTAGGAGCGGAGCATGTGCATCCATTCGTCTTGAGATTCTTGCCATTGTAAATTAAGCACACTCTCACTGTGTACTCCAAGTAGGCCAGAGTGGACTGATATAGGGTACATACCATTTTGAGTTTATAATTAGAATATACCAATACAATAGCCCACCCTGTTCTTTATTCACAATTGGGGGTTACATAATTATGCATCATTCTCTTCCCCTCACTCATCAACTTTTTACTTCATTTTTTAAATCTGTTGTTATATGTGTGGAATTGGTTTAGGTATATTTTAGGTTCAGTTCTGAGGCAATTATCAACTGGGCAAGGCACATTCCACTGTCGGGAGAAGGAGGGGCAACGGGGGATAAACATTCTACAAAGCTAACATATGGAATTGTTTTAAGATGGTCATATTTGATGTGGAATTTTAAGACCCCTTTAGGTATTGATAAAATATAGAATTTGGCCTTCAGCCCATAGAAATGCATTAAATAACACATTCATACATTTAAAAAAAAAGAAACTCAAAAAATAAATAATAAGCAATAGGGTTTTGATGTGTCTGTCCAATATCTAGGAGAAATATATAAAACATGTTTGGACACATATTTAACCCCTCCATACCTCCATTAATTTGTATGTGTTACCTTCAGACGAGTCCCGTGACACTTGTGGGGGTCATAGAGCAAAACGGAAAACACGTTGTTCATGAGGGGCTCATCTTTCCATGGAGTAGGTCAAACTGTTCGGATGCTACAGACGTTTTTGTGAGAAGACTGATTTTCGGGATGTATCATGGTCTGGCAAACACTGATGGGGAAGAGCGCACATAGGCGGATGCGGTGGATTGAGACGCAGGCCATGCAAAAAAACAGATATCTCAAGCTTAAATTGACAGATTTAAAAAAAATTGTTACTTATTTATATTTTTATTTTATTTAACCTTTATTTCACCAGTTAGGCTAGTTGAGAACAAGTTCTCATTTACAACTGCGACCTGGCCAAGATGAAGCAAAGCAGTGTGACACAAACAACAACACAGAGTTACACATAGAATAAACAAACACACAGTCAATAACACAATAGAAAAAGTCTATATACAGTGTATGCAAATGAGGTAGGATAAGGGAGGTAAGGCAATACATTGGTCATAGTGGCTGTAGTATCCTTAAAGACTTCTAAGATTGATGACTCATGAAAAGTAGGTACGGTTTAGTATTTAATTGTAACTTAGAATTACATGCTCTAATGCACCTGGCTTAAGCTACCTGAAGCTTTCTTAATCACAGTTATATAGGCAGACATAGGAAATAGCTACAGATAGCGGGTAGCAAACCCCCGTCTTGAGTCAATACTGCCATCTATTGGTAAACATAAATATACCAGGTTACTTGAGTGGCGAAATAATTACAATATAGCAATTAAACACTGGAGTGATAGACGTGCAGAAGATGAATGTGCAAGTAGAGATACTGGTGTGCAAAGGAGCAAAATAAATAAATAAAAATATGGGGATGAGGTAGCTAGATGGGCTAAGCAAAGGTGCAGTGATCTGTGTGCTGCTCTGACAGCTGGTGCTTAAAGCTAGTGAGGGAGATATTGGTCTCCAGCTTCAGTGATTTTTGCAGTTTGTTCCAGTCATTGGCAGCAGAGAACTGGAAGGATAGGTGGCCAAAGCAGGAATTGGCTTTGGGGGTGACCAGTGAAATATACCTGCTGGAGCGCGTGCTACGGGTGGGTGCTCCTATGGTGACCAGTGAGAAAAGATAAGGTGGGGCTTTACCTAGCAAAGACTTATAGATCACCTGGAGCCAGTGGGTTTGGTGACGAATATGAAGCGAGGGCCAGCCAACGAGAGCATACAGGTCGCAGTGGTGGGTAGTATATGGGGCTTTGGTGAAAAAACAGATGGCACTGTGATAGACTGCATCCAATTTGCTGAGTAGAGTGTTGGAGGCCATTTTGTAAATGACGTCACCGAAGTCAAGGATCGGTAGGATAGTCAGTTTTACGAGGGTGTTTGGCAGCATGAGTGAAGGATGCTTTGTTGCGAAATAGGAACCCAAATCTAGATTTAATTTTGGATTGGAGATGTTTAATGTAATTCTGGAAGGAGAGTTTACAGTCTAACCAGACACCTAGGTATTTGTAGATGTCCACATTCTCTAAGTCAGAACCGTCCAGAGTAGTGATGCTGGACGGGCGGGCAGGTGCGGGCAGCGATCGGTTGAAGAGCATGCATTTAGTTTTACTTGCATTTAAGAGCAGTTGGAGACCACGGGAGGAGAGTTGTATGTCATTGAAGCTCGTCTGGAGGTTTGTTAACACAGTGTCCAAAGAAGGGCCAGAAGTATACAGAATGGTGTCGTCCGCGCAGAGGTGGATCAGAGAATCACCAGCAGCAAGAGCGACATCATTGATGTATACAGAGAAGAGAGTCGGCCCGAGAATTGGACCCTGTGGCACCCTCATAGAGACTGCCAGAGGTCCGGACTACAGGCCCTCCGATTTGACACACTGAACTCTGTCTGAGAAGTAGTTGGTGAACCAGGTGAGGCAGTCATTTGAGAATCCAAGGCTGTTGAGTCTGCCGATAAGAATGTGGTGAATGACAGAGTCGAAAGCCTTGGCCAGGTCGATGAATACAGCTGCACATTATTGTCTCTTATCGATGGCGGTTATTAATGTCGTTTAGGACCTTGAGCATAGCTGAGGTGCACCCATGACCAGCTCGGAAACCAGATTGCATAGCGGAGAAGGTACAGTGGGATTCAAAATGGTCTGTGATCGGTTTGTTAACTTGGCTTTCGAAGACCTTAGAAAGGCAGGTTAGGATAGATATAGGTCTGTAGCAGTTTGGGTCTAGTGTCTCCCCCTTTGAAGAGGGGGATGACCGCGGCAGCGTTCCAATCTTTGGGGATCTCAGACGATACAAAAGAGAGTTTGAACAGGCTAGTAATAGGGGTTGCAACAATTTCGGCTGATAATTTTAGAAAGAGAGGGTCCAGATTGTCTAGCCCAGCTGATTTGTAGGGGTCCAGATTTAGCAGGTCTTTCAGAACATCAGCTATCTGGATTTGGGTGAAGGAGAAATGGGGGAGGCTTGGGCAAGTTGCTGTGGGGGGTGCAGGGCTGTTGACCGGGGTAGGGGTAGCCAGGTGGAAAGCATGGCCAGCCATAGAGAAATGCTATTGAAATTCTCAATTATCGTGGATTTATCGGTGGTGACAGTGTTTCCTAGCCTCAGTGCAGTGGGCAGATGGGAGGAGGTGCTCTTATTCTCCATGGACTTTACAGTGTCCCAGAACTTTTTTCAGTTTGTACTACAGGATGCAAATTTCTGTTTGATAAAGCTAGCCTTAGCTTTCCTAACTGCCTGTATATATTGGTTCCTAACTTCCCTGAAAAGTTGCATATCGCAGGGGCTATTCGATGCTAATGCAGTACGCCACAGGATGTTTTTGTGCTGGTCAAGGGCAGTCAGGTCTGGAGTGAACCAAGGGCTATATCTGTTCCTGGTTCAATTTTTTTTTAATGAGGCATGCTTATTTCAGATTGTCAGGAAAGCACTTTTAAAGAATAACCAAGCATCTTCTACTGATGGAATGAGGTCAATATCATTCCAGGATACCCGGGCCAGGTCGATTAGAAAGGCCTGCTCGCTGAAGTGTTTTAGGGAGCGTTTGACAGTGATGAGGGGTGGTCGTTTGACTGCAGACCCATTACGGATGCAGGCAATGAGGCAGTGATTGCTGAGATCCTGGTTGAAGACAGCAGAGTTGTATTTGGAGGGCAGGTTGGTTAGGATAATATCTATGAGGGTGCCTGTGTTTACGGGTTTGGGGTCCTACCTGGTAGGTTCATTGATCATTTGTGTGAGATTGAGGGCATCAAGCTTAGATTGTAGGATGGCCGGGGTGTTAAGCATGTCCCAGTTTAGGTCACCTAACAGCACGAGCTCTGAAGATAGATGGGGGCAATCAATTCACATATGGTGTCCAGGGCACAGCTGGGGGCAGAAGGTGGTCTATAGCAAGCGGCAACGGTGAGAGACTTGTTTCTGGAAATGTGGATTTTTAAAAGTAGAAGCTCAAATTGTTTGGGCACAGACCTCTGCAGTAGATTGCAACTCCGCCTCCTTTGGCAGTTCTATCTTGTCGGAAAATGTTACAGTTAGGGATGGACATTTCAGGGTTTTTGGTGGTCTTCCTAAGCCAGGATTCAGACACGGCTAGGACATCCGGGTTGGTAGACTGTGCTAAAGCAGTGAATAAAATAAACTTAGGGAGGAGGCTTCTGATGTTAACATGCATGAAATCAAGGCTTTTACGGTTACAGAAGTCAACAAATGAGAGCGAGTGGAGCTTGGTACTGCAGGGCCTGGATTAACCTCTACATCACCAGAGGAACAGAGGAGAAGTAGGATAAGGGTACAGCTAAAGGCTATAAGAACTGGTTGTCAAGTACACTTGGAACAGAGAGTAAAAGGAGCAGGTTTCGGGCACGGTAGAATAGATTCAAGGCATAATGTACAGACAAAGGTATGGTAGGATGTGAATTCAGTGGAGGTAAACCTAGGCATTGAGTGACGATGAGAGAGATATTGTCTCTAGAAACATCATTTAAACCAGGTGAGGTCACCGCATGTGTGGTACGTGGGACTAAAGGGTTAGCTAAGGCATACTGAGCAGGGCTAGAGGCTCTACAGTGAAATAAGACAATAATCACTAATCAAAACAGCAATGGACAAGGCATACTGACATTAGGGAGAGGCATGCATAGCCGGGTGACCATAAGGGTCCAGTGAGTAGCTAGGTGGGCTGGAGACACAGCGATTCAGACAGCTAGCGGGCCGGGGAAAGCAAGATAGCAGAGGAGCCTTAGAGGGACGTCGTGGCGGAAGAAGTCTGTTGTAGCCCCCTCGTGCAGTTACGTCGGCAGACTAGTCATGATAGATCAGCAGGGCTCCGTATAGTAAAAGGTCGTGTCCAGGCCAATTGGCAAAATAGGTATAGTGGCCCAAGAAATTGGCCGATGGGCCTCTTCAGCTAGCAGTTCAATATGCTCCAGACAGCTAGCGGGCCGCGGCTAGCAGGCTAGCAGATGGACATTCAGGAGACGTCGCAACGGAGGAGCCTGTTGAAAAAACCCCTCGGGCAGATTATGTCGGTAGTCCAGTCATGATGGATCAGCGGGACTCCGTATCGGCAGTAAAAGGGGTCCAGGCCAATTGGCAAAATAGGTATTGTAGCCCAAGGAGTGGCTGATGGACATCTTCAGCTAGCTGGGAGATGAGCCTAGCATAGGCTAGCTCCAGGCTAATTGGTGCTTGCTTCAGGACAGAGACGTTAGCCAGGAGTGGCCACTCGGATAGCAGCTAGCTAGCTGCGATGATCCAGGTGAAAAGGTTCAGAGCTTGCGGTAGGAATCCGGAGATATGGAGAAAAATAAGTCCGATATGCTCTGGTTTGAATCGCGCTATGCTGACTGGCAAGAATTGTCCGGTCTAAAGGTTAGCTGATGGCCGCTAGCAGTGGCTAGCTGACTACTAGCTAGTAGCTAGTTAGCTGGCTAGCTTCTGTTGGGGGTTCCATTTCTAAAGTAATCAATCTGATAAGCTAGCAGATGGACATTCAGGGGACGTAGCAACGGAGGAGCCTGTTGAAAAAAACCCTCTTGCAGATTATGTCGGTAGTCCAGTCATGATGGATCAGCGGGGATCCGTATCGGCAGTAAAAGGGGTCCAGGCCAATTGGCAAAATAGGTATTGTTGCCCAAGGAGTGGCTGATGGACATCTTCAGCTAGCCGGGAGATGGGCCTAGCATAGGCTAGCTCCAGGCTAATTGGTGCTTGCTATCTATTAGTGCTAAAGAATATAGCACTGATAGACTCTTAATCAAACAATACCTGAGTGTTAAACGTTTGCTTCCTCTGTCCTCTTAACTCTCTCTTTCTCTTTTATTCAATCTTTTGTTCCTTCCATGGTCTTGTTAGGGGTCACAGAGTGACCTTGTTTGCGGCTCTTGGATCTCACCAGATCCTCCTCACATTCAGCCCTCCATCGATCCGTTACCCACTCAGCCCTCAAGGACGGAAACACAAACCCTTCTTCCCTCCCTGTCTCCCCTCATTTACCCTCTTCTCCTCTCTAGTCCTCTTTTTTCCTTTTGTTCCTGCTCCTGCATCCTCTGACATGGAAACTTTTTAAATACAAAAGGTATACTACAAATGTGACCGGCCGGCTCAAATTAGTCTTATGTAGCAAAATATGAAATGGTGTTTGACAGAGCGAGCGAGCAAGCGAGCGAGAAAGAGAGAGTTTGCGTTTTAAATCATCTTTATTGGGTCTGGGAACCCACAACACAATAAAAAATGATACAAAACCATACTTGCACATCATTTAAAAACACAACACCAAATCCTCCTCCACACTAACTAAACACAACAGACTCTGAATACCCCATATACTCATAAACAGATCAATATTGTTAACCAGTTTGTAATAGGCTGTCCCCGAATAACCTGTACTTTAGCCCGAAGAGAGAACCTCTCCCAAAGCTGAGAACCAAGAAGTGATCAGTTCAATCATGACCAACCTGGGACACTGTAAGAACAGATGTGCCAGAGTTTCAGACTCAGCACAGAATGGACCCCCTTCCCCAACAGTAGGATCCAGGTGTACCAGATGCATATTGGTGGCTATGGCTCCATGTATTATCCTCCACTGGTGGTCAGCTGTCCTCTTATCAATAGGCAGTTTGTGAAAAAGAGGCTCTTCAAAAAGCCACATCCCTGGTGGCGTGCCGGCCTTACAGGACTTGACAAGAACTCTCCAAGCCTAAATAACAGACTCATAAAATGGATTCAGGCCAGGCAAATCACCCCCCTCCAGCTTTAAGAGGAAAAGGTGCTTGTCTAAGCTCAAACAGCCCGCTCTCCTCATCAATGTGTAGGCTGTGTCTACCCAGCTAGAACCATCACTGTACAACAGTCTCTGGGCTGCTTGAAGCCGGAAAGCCATGATCCTGGAAGAAATGTCCACAAGGCCTTGCCCACCCTCATGCAGTGGCAGGTACAGGGCTGCAGCTTTAATCCAGTGCTGTCCAGACCAGAAGAAATTGACAAAGGTCCTCTGAAGCTCTTGTATCAGATTTATTGACCTGATCACCTCCCGGCTCCCAGCCCTGGGTGGCTGTAAAATCATTAGTCTGTGCCACAGGGTAAAGGCAGCAAGATTGTTAGCTACCAGTACCCTTCCCCTATAAGACAGCTGGGGTAGCACCCATTTCCACCTTGACAGTCTGGCACACCCCTTCTCCACTACACCCTCCCAAAACATGACATCATGTAACAACTTAACATTAAAATACCAGTAAGGTGATGACCTTCGTGGACAGGACAAGTGAATATCAACAGTAACAATATGGTGATCAGAGAAACCCACAGGAGTAATATCACATTTTCCAACCCTACTACAGTAGTGCTCAGATACATACAACCTGTCTAACCTTGCTGCACCGACACCACCTTCATTAACTTTTAACCATGTGTACTGCCTAACTTTCGCATTCCTTACTCTCCACACAACAGAAAGCTCAAACTCAGTTAATAGACCAGACAGGCAAGTGGCTGAACACAGATGAGGTTCTTCAGCAGTGCGGTCAACAGTAAAATCTACTGTACAAATCCAGTCCCCCCCTAAAACCATAAACCCCTCTTGGTCACACTGTCTTAAGGTTTCCTTTATTTTATCAAAAACAGCAATACGCTCTGTACCCTCATTAGGAGCATAAACATAAAAATACAAAAAATTAAAACATAACATTCACCTTGACCAATAAAACCCGTCCCTTGACTATCTCTGTTGTAGATACCACAGTCACCTCTAAGCCTGAGGAAAACAAAATTGTCACCCCAGCACTGAAATTAGTGCCATGACTGAGTATATGCTGCCCCTCCCACCACATACCCCAGTCAACCTCATTAGCCTCATCACTATGTGTCTCCTGTAGAAAAACCGCATTAAGTATTTTCTGTTTTATTACTTCTAATACCCAAGCCATCTTATTCCTGTCCCTTCCTCCATTCATATTGAGAGAACCTGCCCTTAGTATCTCCATATAAAAAAGAGAAAGGAAAAGCAGAAGAAATCACAGAGAAACCAAAGAGAAAAAAGACACCCTATGAGGCATGATCATCATCATTATTTTAATTTTCTCTTAAGCTGACCACATTTCCCACTACCCTTTGCTGCTGTGACTGCAGTAACAAATTTCCTCAAGCAAAAACGCTTCTTCTCACTCAACTGGTCTAACCCCATCGTCTTCTGTAACATCACACCTGACCTCACAAACTTATCAACATCAAAAAAATCTGCCAATTTGACAGATTTCCCAAAAGTCTGATCCAGGAACCCATTTACCTCCTCTAGACTGTAAATTAAGTAATCACCAGCTGCTAACTTATCAATAGAGATATCCATATCCTTCTCCTGATCCTCCTCAACTGAGGCCACTGACCCCTGACTCCCTTCTACCACATCCCTCTCAACACTCCCCACTTGCACCCCATCACTCATACCAGGCATCTCCTCCACTACCTGAGAGACTAGCCCCACCTGAAGCCCCTCCTGTACCCCATTACTCATAGTGGGCATCTCCTCCACTACCTGGGAGATTAGCTCCTAGCCACCTTATAGCATTTCTTGTCAATGTTTCCCGCACTTGCTCCCTCCCTCTCTCCATTGTACAGCACCCCTGGAACAATTAGGGCTAAGTGCTTTGCTCAAGGGCACAGTGACTGATTATTATAATTTCTTTATGTCAGCTCTAGTATTCAAACCTGCAACCTTTTGGTTACTGGCCCAACGCTCTAACCTAAAGGCTACCTGCCGCCCATAATCTCCACCACGTGCCTTTATTCACAAACAAATAACGTTTCAAACCTGCAAGGATCTTCATCAGGTCATTCTTGGCATACTTGGCGTAGTAGCGTATCACTTTGGATGATTCCCCAATTATTGGAGTATTACGTCAAGGATTTCATTAACTGCAAAACCACTCATGTCATCTATAGATTGGAATGTCCACATTGCAAGGTGTTCTACATTGGACAGACAAAGAGATGTAGGGAGGGAGGCAGGTTTACCATGGTGTAAGGACTTGTATTGCCTTGCCATGGGGTAGTCTTCATTGCCTACCCGTATGGCGTACTTGTGTTCCGCATAAGCGGTCTTGAAGGCATCTCTTTGTCCGTCCAATGTAGAACACCTTTCACTGTGGACATTCCAATCTATAGATGACATGAGTGGTTTTGAAGTTGCTGTTGCGTTTATATTTTTGTTCAGTGTAAAAGTAATTAACCCTTAGGATAGGGGGTGGACATGTATGACAACCAGGCACTTATATCTGCAATATAAGAAGTTAGCCTTTCAAATTAAATGAAATCAAATTGTATTAGTCATGAGCCCATAACCAACAAAGCAGTTTAAAAAAATACGGATAAGAATAAGAAATAAAAGTAACAAGTAATTAAAGAGCAGCAGTAGAATAACAATAGTGAGACTATATACAGGGGGGTACCTGGTACAGAGTCAATGTGTGGGGGCACCGGTTAGTTGAGGTAATATGTACAAGAAGGTAGAGATATTAAAGTGACGATGGATAGATGATAACAACAAAGAGTAGGAGCGGTGTAAAAGGGGGGCAATGCAAATAATCTGGGTTGCCATTTGATTAGGTGTTCAGGAGTCTTATGGCTTGAGGGTAGAAGCTGTTAAGAAGCCTCTTGGACCTAGACTTGGCGCTCCGGTACCGCTTGCCGTGCGGTAGCAGAGAGGACTCTTTATAACTAGGCTGGCTGGAGTCTGACTATTTTTAGGGCCTTCCTCTGTCATCGCCTGGTATAGAGGTCCTGGATGGCAGGAAGCTTGGCCCCAGTGATGTACTGGGCCGTTCGCACTACCCCTAGGCAGTGAAGCAGGATGCTGTCAATGGTGCAGCTGTAGTACCTTTTGAGGATCTGAGGACCCATGCCAAATCATTTCAGTCTAGTTAGGGGGAATAGCTTTTGTCGTGCCCTCTTCACGACTGTCTTGGTGTGCTTGGACCATGTTAGTTTGTTGGTGATGTGGACACCAAGAAACTTGAAGCTCTCAAGCTGCTCCACTGCAGCCCCGTCGATGAGAATGGGGACGTGCTCGGTCCTCTTTTTCCTGTAGTCCACAATCATCTCCTTTGTCTTGATCACGTTGAGGGAGAGGTTGTTGTCCTGACACCACACGGTCAGGTCTCTGACCTCCTCCCTATAGGATGTCTCGTTGTTGTTGGTGATCAGGCCTACCACTGTTGTGTCATCGGCAAACTTCATGATGGTGTTGGAGTCATGCCTGGCCGTGCAGTCATGAGTGAACAGGGAGTACAGGAGGGGACTGAGCATGCACCCCTGAGGGTCCCCTGTGTTGAGGATCAGCGTGGCGGATGTGTTGTTACCTACCCTTACCACCTGGTCGAGGCCCGTCAGGAAGTCCAGGATCCAGTTGCAGAGTGAGGTGTTTAGTCCCAGAGTCCTTAGCTTATTGATGAGCTTTGAGTGCACTATGGTGTTGAACACTGAGCTGTAGTCAATTAACAGCATTCTGACAGATGTGTTCCTCTCGTCCAGGTGGGAAAGGGCAGTATGGAGTGCAATAGGATTGCATCATCTGTGGATCTGTTGGGGCGGAATGCAATTTGGAGTGGGTCCTGTGTTTCTGGGATAATGGTGTTAATGTGAGCCATGACCAGCCTTTCAAAGCACTTCATGGCTACAGACGTGAGTGCTACGGGTCGGTAGTCATTTAGGCAGGTTACCTGAGTGTTCTTGGGCACAGGCACTATGCTGGTCTGCTTGAAAGATGTTGGTATTACAGGCTCGGACAGGGAGAGGTTGAAAATGTCAGTGAAGACACTTGCGCATGCTCGCAGCACACATCCTGGTAATCTGTCTGGCCATGCAGCGTTGTGACCTGTTTAAAGGTCTTACTCACATCGGCTGTGGAGAGAGTGATCACACAGTCTTCTGGAACAGCTGGTGCTGTTTCAGTGTTATTTGCCTTGAAGCGAGCATAGAAGTAGTTTAGCTCGTCTGTTAGGCTCGTGTCACTGGGCAGCTCTCGCCTGTGCTTCCCTTTGTAGTCTGTAATGGTTTGCAAGCCCGGCCACATCCGACGAGTGTCAGAGCAGGTGTAGTATGATTCAATCTAAGTCCTGTATTGACGCTTGTGTAATGGGTGCGTGTCGGTGGCAGGGAAGTCAGGCGCAGGAAAACGAACTTGGTATAAACGGAGTCGTTTAATAAGTGCTCATAAAAATCCTAAACTCCTTTCCTGTTTCAACATCACAATGCCCCCGTGCACAAAGCAAGGTCCAAACAGAAATTGTTTCTTGAGATTGCTATGGAAGAACTTGACTGGCCTGCACAAAGCCCTGACCTCAATCCCATTGAACACCTTTGGGATGAATTGGAACACCGACTGGGAGCCAGGCCTAAACGCCTAACATCAGTGATTGACCTCACTAATGCTCTTGTGGGTGAATGGAAGCAAGTCCCTACAGAAATGTTCCAACATCTAGTGGAAAGCCTTCCCAGAAGAGCGGAGGCTGTTATAGCAGCAAAGTGGGAACCAACTTCGTATTAATGCCCATGATTTTGGAATGAGATGTTGGATGAGCAGGTGTCCACATACTTTTGGTCATGTAGTGTAGCATGGCTAAGGGCTGTATATATAGGAAGGGATATGTATCAGAGAGAGATGGAGTGAAAGGTGGAAGAGAGTTTGAAAGAGAAAGAGAAAAGGAGAGAGAGAGAAAAAAGGGAGAGAATGAGAGTAAGAGAGAATGGGAGTGAAAATGAGAGAGATGCAGCGAGAAAGAAAGAGAAAGTGAGATTGGGAGACAGAGTAAGAGAGAGAGACACAGCTGCATGTGAGTAGCTGTGTCTCTCTCTCTCTGCATGTGAGCTTCCGTATGTGAGACATTATCTGCACTCTGGACTGTGGTGAGACAACATCAACATGAGAAAGAGCAGGAGAAGAACAGGAGAAGAACTAGAGGAGAGGAACAGAATGCTGGAGGAGAAGGTGTGGGGGGTGGCGTGTGACAGAGAACAACCCATTAGAGAGCTAACCACCCCCGCAGGGAGGCCAGCATAACAGCCCACCACAGCCCCTGGCCAAAGTTTTGACACCACAGCAGAACAGTCCACTCCAGACCCTGACCATAGCCTCGACATCACAGCAGAACAGTCCACCCCAGACCCTGACCATAGCCTCGACATCACAGCAGAACAGACAAATGACGAATCCCAAGCCCATGGGAACCCCCCCCCCCCCCCCTCAAGAGTTACTTTCCAAAGAGATATCCAGGATTGTAACATACTCTGATTCACGGAAACATGGTTAGCTGGGGATATGCTGTCAGAGTCCATACAGTCAATGGGATTTTCAGTGCATCGCGCCGTCAGGAATAAACATCTCTCCGGTAAGAAGGGCGGGGGTGTATGTTTCATGATTACCGACTCATGGTGTAATTGTAACAACAAACAGGAACTCAGGTCCCTTTGTTCACCTGACCTAGAATTCCCCACAATCAAATGCCGACTGTATTATCTCCCAAGAGAACTCTCCTCGGTTATTGTCACACCGCAAGCGGATACCAAGACGGCCATCAAGGAACTTCACTGGACTTTATGCAAACTGGAAACAATATATCCTGTGGCTTCATTCATTGTAGCTGGGGATTTTAACAAAGCTATTTTGAGAACAAGGCAACCTAAATTCTATCAGCATATCGATTGCAGTACACGAGCGAGTAACATGCTCAACCATTGCTACTCTAACTTCCTTGACGCATACAAGGCCCTTCCCCACCCTCCTTTTGGCAAATCTGACAATGACTCCATCTTGTTGCTCCCCTCCTATTGGCACAAACTAAAACAGGAAGGGCACGTGCTTAGGTCTATCCAAAGCTGGTCTGACCAATCGGATTTCACGCTTCAAGATTGATTCGATCATGTGGACTGGGATATGTTCTGGGTAGCCTCAGTTAATAACATTGCCGTATATGCTGACTTGGTGAGCGAGTTTATAAGGAAGTGTGTAAGAGATGTTGTACCCACTGTGACTATTAACATTCCCTAACCAGAAACCGTGGATTGATGGCAGCATTTGCGCAAAACTGAAAGCATGTACCACCACATTTAATCAGGGCAAGGCGACTGGAAATATGGCCAAATACAGTGTAGTTATTCCCTCCGTAAGGCAATCAAACAAGCAAAATGTCAGTTTAGAGACAAAGTGGTCACAATTCAACAGCTCAAACACGAGACATTTGTGGCAGGGTCTACAGACAATCACGGATTACAGAAAGAAAACCAGCCCCGTCGCCGACATCAACGTCTTGCTCCCAGACAAACTAAACAACTTCTTTGCGTGCGTTGAGGACAATACAGTGCCACCGACGTGGCATCGACATCTTGCTCCCAGACAAACTAAACAACTTCTTTGCGTGCGTTGAGGACAATACAGTGCCACCGACGTGGCACACTACCAAAGACTTTGGGCTTTCCTTCTCTGTGGCCGACGTGAGTAAAACGTTTAAACGTGTAAACCCTCACAAGGCTGCCGGCCCAGACGGCATCCCTAGCCGCGTCCTCAGAGCATGCGCAGACCAGATGGCTGGTGTGTTTACGGACGTATTCAATCAATCCCTGTCCTAGTCTGCTGTCCCCACATGCTTCAAAATATCCACCACTGTTCCTCTACCCAAGAAAGCAAAGGTAACTGAACTAAATCACTATCGCCCCGTCGCACTCACTTCTGTCATCATGAAGTGATTTGAGAGACTAGTCAAGGATCATATCACCTCCACCCTACCTGTCACCCTAGACCCACTTCAATTTGCTTACTGCCCCAATAGGACCACAGATGATGCAATCGCCATCACACTGCACACTGCCCTGTCCCATCTGGACAAGAGGAATACCTATGTAAGAATGCTGTTCATTGACTACAGCTCAGCATTCAACACCATAGTACCCTCCAAACTCACCAGTAAGCTCGAGACCCTGGGTCTAAACCCCGCCCTGTGCAACTGGGTCCTGGACTTTCTGACGGGCCGCCCCCCAGGTGGTGAAGGTAGGAAACAACATCTCCACTCCGCTGATCCTCAACACTGGGGCCCCACAAGGGTGTGTTCTCAGCCCCCTCCTGTACTGCTTGTTCACCCAGGACTGCGTGGCCATGCACGCCTTCAACTCAATCATCAAGTTTGCAGACGACACAACAGTTGTAGGCTTGTTTACCAACAATGATGAGACAGCCTACAGGGAGGAAGTGAGGGCCCTCGGAGTGTGGTGTCACTCAATGTCAGCAAAACAAAAGAGATGATTGTGGACTTCAGGAAACAGCAAAGGGAGCACTCCCCTATCCACATCGATGGGACAGCAGTGGAGAAGGTGGAAAGTTTTAAGTTCCTCTGTGTACATATCACCGACAAACTGAAATGGTCCACGCACACAGACAGTGTGGTGAAGAAGACGCAACAGCGCCTCTTCAACCTCAGGAGGCTGAAAAAATCTGGCTTGTCACCGAAAACCCTCACTAACTTTTACAGATGCACAATTGAGAGCATCCTGTCGGGCTATATCACCGCCTGGTACGACAACTGCACCGCCCACAACCGCAAGGCTCTCCAGAGGGTGGTGCGGTCTGCACAATGCATCACCGGGGGCAAACTACCTGCCCTTCAAGACACCAACAACACCCGATGTCACAGGAAGGCAAAAAAGATCATCAAGGACAATAACCACCTGAGCCACTGCCTGTTCACCCCACTTCCATCCAGAAGGCGGGGTCCGTACAGGTGCATCAAAGCTGGGACAGAGAGATTGAAAACAGCTTCTATCTCAAAGTCATGAGATTGTTAAACAGCCACCACTAGCACAGAGAGGCGGCTGCCTACCTACAGAGTTGATATCACTGGCCACTTTAATAAATGGAACACTATAGTCACTTTATTAATGCCACTTTAAGAATGTTTACATATCTAACATTACTCATCTCATATGTATATAATATATACTGTATCCTTCACTATCTATTCTCACTATCTATTGCATCTTAGCCGCTCTGTCACTGCTCATCCATATATTTTATACTTAACTATTCTTATCCCGTTCCTTTACTAGATTGTGTGTAGTAGGTTTTGTTGTGGAATTGTTAGATATTACCTGTTAGATACTGCTACACTGTCGGATCTAGAAGCATAAGCATTTCGCTACACTCGCAATAACATCTGCTAACCAAGTGTTTGTGACCAATAAAATTTGATTTAATCTGGTGCTTCTGTCGCCAACCAAGGAGGGCCTGCAGCAGCACCTAAATCTTCTGCACAGATTCTGTCAGACCTGGGCCCTGACAGTAAATCTCAGTAAGACAAAAATAATGGTGTTCCAAAATGGTCCAGTTGCCAGGACCATAAATACAAATTCCATCTAGACACCGTTGCTCTAGAGCACACAGAAAAACATTACATACCTCGGCCTAAACATCAGCGCCACAGGTAACTTCCACAAAGCTGTGAACGAGTTGAGAGACAAGGCAAGAAGGGCCTTCTATGCCATCAAAAGGAACATAAAATTTGACATACCAATTAGGACCTGGCTAAAAATACTTGAATCAGTTATAGCGGCCATTGCCCTTTGTGGTTGTGAGGTCTGGGGTCCGCTCACCAACCAAGAATTCACAAAATGGGACAAACACCAAATTGAGACTCTGCATGCAGAATTCTGCAAAAATATCCTCAGTGTATAACATTAAAAAAAACAAATAATGCATGCAGAGCAGATTTAGGCCGATACCCGCTAATGATCAAAATCCAGAAAAGAGACGTTCAATTCTACAACCACCTAAAAGGAAGCGAGTCCCAAACCTTCCTTAACCTCTCTGGGCTAGGCGGGACGAATTCGTCCCACCTACGTAACAGCCAGTGTAATCCAGTGGCGCGATTTTCAAATACCTTAAAAATCCTATTACTTCAATTTCTCAAATATATGAATATTTTACAGCTATTTAAAGACAAGACTCTCGTTAATCTAACCACACTGTCCGATTTCAAAAAGGCTTTACAACGAAAGCAAAACATTAGATTATGTCAGCAGAGTACCCAGCCAGAAATAATCAGACACCCATTTTTCAAGCTAGCATATAATGTCACAAAAACCCAGAAGACAGCTAAATGCAGCACTAACCTTTGATGATCTTCATCAGATGACAACCCTAGGACATTATGTTATACAATACATGTATGTTTTGTTCAATCAAGTTCATATTTATATCAAAAAACAGCTTTTTACATTAGCATGTGACGTTCAGAACTAGCATACCCCCCGCAAACTTCCGGGGAATTTACTAACAATTTACTAAATTACTCACGATAAACGTTCACAAAAAGCATAACAATTATTTTAAGAATTATAGATACAGAACTCCTCTATGCACTCGATATGTCCGATTTTAAAATAGCTTTTTTGGTGAAAGCACATTTTGCAATATTCTAAGTACATAGCCCTGCCATCACGGGCTAGCTATTTAGACACCCGGCAAGTTTAGCCTTCACCAAAATCAGATTTACTATAACAAAAATGTTCTTACCTTTGTTGTCTTCGTCAGAATGCACTCCCTGGACTTCTACTTCAATAACAAATGTTGGTTTTGTTCCAAATAATCCATCGTTATATCCGAATAGCGGCGTTTTGTTCGTGCGTTCCAGACACTATTCGAAAGGGTAAATAAGGGTCGTGCGCATGGCGCAATTCGTGACAAAAAAAATCTAAATATTCCATTACCGTACTTCGAAGCATGTCAACCGCTGTTTAAAATCCATTTTTATGCCACTTTTCTCGTAAAAAAGCGATAATATTCCGACCGGGAATCTCCTTTTAGTTAAACAGACAAAGGAAAAGAAAGCTTTCGGTCGACGCGGGCACGAGCCTGACTCTCACAGTACTGTAACCAACCACTACCCAAACGCGCTACTTTGTTTCAGCCAGAGCCTGCAAAGCCACGATTCAGCTTTTTGCCGCCTTCTGAGAGACCATGTGAGCTGTAGAAAGTGTCATGTTATAGCAGAGATCCTTTGTAATTGATAGAGATGGCAAAGAAGTTCAAGAAATGGTCAGACAGGGTACTTCCTGTACAGAATCTTCTCTGGTTTTGACCTGCCATTTGAGTTCTGTTATACTCACAGACACCATTCAAACAGTTTTAGAAACGTTGGAGTGTTTTCTATCCAAAGCCAATAATTATATGCATATTCTAGTTACTGGGCAGGAGTAGTAACCAGATTAAATCGGGTACGTTTTTTATCCAGCCGTGTCAATCCTGCCCCCTAGCCCTAACAGGATAACAAAGCCATCACCTACAGAGAGATGAATCTGAAGAAGAGTCCCTTAAGCAACCTGGTCCTGGGGCTCTGTTCACAAACACAAACAGACCCCACAGAGCCCCAAGACAGCAACACAATTAGACACAACCAAATGAGAAAACAAAAAGATAATTACTTGATACATTGGAAAGAATTAACAAAAAAATTTGAAAAATAGAATGCTATTTGGCCCTAAACAGAGAGTACACAGTGGCAGAATACCTGACCACTGCGACTGACCCAAACTACAGGAAAGCTTTGACTGTGTACAGACTCAGTGAGCATAGCCTTGCTATTGAGAAAGGCCGCCGTAGGCAGACTTGGCACACACACACACACACACAGTCTACGGTCAACGTGATCTACATTAGCGCTCGCTGAAAAGAGATCTCAAAACAGCTCACACCAGAACTCTCCCCTGTAGCCTTGACCAACACGGGGAGGTCTGAGAGAAAGAGATAGAGAGAGAGCGAGAGAGGGTCATGGCATTGCAAGCATCATGCTCTACTGGCATTGCAAGCCCCATGCTCTACCAACTGAGCCACAAAGTCGTGTTATGTCGCATTACCTGTGGTAGTGGGTGTCCTTTGACCAGACATTTGAGTACCAGGTGGTCTCCCTCTCTGATGGTGTAGATCCTCTCACTGATGTTGTCGTCCTTCACCACACACGCCTGGCCCTCATGCACGATCTTGGCATTGGCAGGGGCTGTGTCAACACATAAGAAAAAAGACAAAGGGTCACTTTTACAGGCTCATAAGTTCACATACGAATTAACAAATACATTTTTGTTGAGGAACATGAAAGTTCCCGTTTTGGAAGGCATTCTTGGGAAAAAAATATGATTTCTTAGTTTTGAACGGCTTTGCTGTATGTTACAGTTGGTAGACGGCCCATATTCAGACACCCAATTAAAAATAGGTGTCACAAAAAAATCTGAAACTTTGTTATTTCTTAAAGAACAACTGAAGTTATATCCCTCAAAAAATCTAAGATTCAAGATTGAACTAATCAAAGGCTTGGCGAGTTAGATGTGTTAGTGACTTGCCTGTGTGTGTGTGTGTGTGTGTGTGTGTGTGTGTGTGTGTGTGTGTGTGTGTGTGTGTGTGTGTGTGTGTCTGTGTGTGTGTGTGTGTGTGTGTGTGTGTGTGTGTGTGTGTGTGTGTGTGTGTGTGTGTGTGTGTGTGTGTGTGTGTGTGGTGTGTAGCGGGTCTTATATGTACCACAGGAGAACCAGGAAATGAAGAGCGACACCACGGCTGTCTTTTAGGCTTTTATGTTGATCTGCAATAGTATTGTGAAAAGACAGGACAGGAACACATCAGTCTCCAATACACCATTTGACAAGTTGTTCTATACGGGAGCATGAAGAAAGGTAAAACGCATATCCTGTCTCACATCTCCAATACATTGCTAGGTGGTTTCAGTGTTGACAGTACCAAAATACAACAAGTCATGTACAAAAACACTGCAACACAAACAAGTTACAACGTGAAATCGTCTCTATTCCATTTAGACCTTAGAGGGCCAAAACTACATCTCCCATAATGCAACGCCATCTCCAGTCGGCAACTCAGCTAACCGTCGGCATCACCGAAACGCATGCAAGCTAGCAACAGCAGCACTTTTAGCACTCTGTAAACTATATTAATATAGGGTGACCATATTTTAGTTTTCAAAAAAGAGGACAGTGGGAGCGAGAGGCAGACGGACACAGTGGGCGGTAAATACAAATGCGTTCACAACCATGCAACTATGTTTTTGAACTTTAATACATAAAGTAATACATCCTTTCCATTCAACTGTTGGCCCTCAACAATAGAATAATAACAAAAATAAAATACAATTGTTTAGCTTTTAACACCTTTCTTTTCATGGCCATAGGTTAAAATAAAAAAATAAAAAACTGTTATAAAAAAATCCACTATTTCAGTCAAAAATAATGTCAGTCCTCCTGATGCTCTCTGGTATACTTTCCCGAAGATCGAATCTTTCCCAACAGGCCTTGATTACCAATCAAGTAGGCATGAAAGTCTTTGCAAGACATGTTTTTAAAAGCTGTATTGTGTACACAGAAGCCCCTTCAGTGACTCAACAGACAAGTGATTCCTTTCCTTTGTCCACTGGCTTTGCATCAGTGAAAAAACTCTACATTTGCATTGTGAGAAGGAATAGCAAAGAAAAACTGTGCAATCTTCAGTAGCTCTGAATGAAAATCTATGCTTTTGGACCTTTCAAAATATTTGGTCCACTTCTTGTGTGCTTGCAGATTACTGAACTCTCCATCACTGTTACACCTTTCTGTGAATTTCTTCAGGTTGGTGACCTGATCAAAGCACTTTGCATCAACAATTGGCACCCCCTTTTCTCCCAGGTGTTTTATACAGGCTTCTATGTCATTCCAGTCAGGTGTCTCACTCAGATCCATCCACATGAAAGAGGAGAACTCCTCCATGGGTGCCATCCATTTCTCCAGATACTCCAGGCATGAACTGTACAGACCCTGTACTTTAGCACTGAAATGGTCACAATTCTTACCAAGTCCATCCTTGTGCTTTTGTGCCAATAGTCCCTTAACTTTAAGGGACATGAAGTTATTGGTCTTCCGTTCAAGAAGCATGGTGTGGACTTTGTTCAAAAGGTTCTTCACTTCCACAATTGAATTACTCTCCCTTTCCATCTCCTGAATGCGTGAATGAAACACACACATGAGTGAGTGCATGTGCCAGAGGTAAATTTCACTGAACTCATCTTCAAAAAACATCTAGATCAAGGAGGATTGCTCCCATCAGTAGAAACATCACAGTAATGTATGTCTTCTAGTGCTTTCTGAGCTATGTCAACAGAATGTGGTGCTATCACAGCGTTAACAATTGCTTTGGTCTTAGTACGAGCGCTTGAATATTTTTGCGCAGTCTCGGAATCAGGGAAAGGCTTTTTTAACAAGGCAGACGTGCAGTCAATTGATATGTAGCTATTGTGATGCTTCATGTTGAGGAATGCAAAAACTCCCTCCGCAGCAGTAACAGCATCTTCTTTTTTACCTGCTCTCACAAAATAGTCAGTTAATTTACCTGACGAACTCTCTCCTTTAGCTGCAATTTTGTGTTTTGCGGAGCTTATGTGGGCTTCTAGGTCGCTAGCACCTTTGTTTGACACTGACACGTACCTGCCAACTTCGCAGGTCATGCATTCTGCTGCACACGGATCCCGACCAAGACGAAAACACGGGAATTTTCTCTGTAAATCGTCTGTGAATTTACATTTGCGTTTGGGCATTTTTACGCTGTTCTGGAGCCATGTGCCACTGTTGACAAGCAAGCTGCTGCTCTGTCTCTTGGCTGTTGCCATGGTGAGGGTAATGATTGAGATGCAGTTTGACCAATGTTTGCGTAGGCCTACAATGGTGGCGTGTGAGAAGGCGGGACCTAAAGAGAAAGGTCAAAGCAATGCAAAACCCCAAAAATGCACACAATGAATGGCGACTGTAGAAAGCAAAAGCCAAATCCCGGACATTTTGTCCGATTTAGAAATCCCGGCCAGACGCATTATTTTAGGTCCAAAAAGAGGACATGTCCGGGAAAAAGAGGATGTATGGTCACCCTAATTAATAACAACAATAAAACTCTGAAAGTTACATGTTTCAATAGTCTCACACTCTCTTATAACAATATCTACAGCAATAACCTTGGGATGTTTTATTTATTTCACGTTATGGACTCCTACAAAGGAGTAATCTGAAACACATACCTTTCTCTCTGTGTTTTCTCGGACTGAGGAGATCGGGCGCTACAGGTAGTAGAGGGGGTTAGTAGGTGACGCAAGCACCCAGATGAAATAAAATACATTTAATGAAACAAAACCCGAAGATGTTAACATTATTCAGCTACTGTAGCTGCCTACCTAACATCAACAGGCAGCACCAGTAGCGCAACAACTAAAATTAGACACCAAAAGTGTGTGTGTGTGTGTCTGTCTAGGTGTGTTAGTGACTTGCCTAGTTAAATAAAGGTTAAATACATTTTAAAAAATAGTGTTGGGCTAGAACAAACATGGGCACAGTACACACCTGGTAGATTGAGAAACACTGAATGAAGTGACAGGTACAAGAGAACCCTAGTAAACACCATGGCCTCAAGAACTAGGACCGAAGATGTCTGACTTATCACGGCCTACAAGGCTCGTCACAGAAGGCGATCAAGATTGCGTGCGATTTTTTCATGTAACTTCAGCCAGGACAAGTGAAGGGAGACAGGAGGGAGGTGGGGAAGAGAGGGAGCGGGACAGAGATGAGGAGAGAGAAATAGCAGTTGATGGACGGGGAAGAAGAAATGAAAGAGAAAGAGAGAGAAAGAAAATAAAAATACTAACGACTACTCAGAAACCCACAAAGAGAGAAAGAATTAGGGCAGCACAATGTAAACACCGATATAGACCCCAAACGTATCCTTTCCTCTAAAATCAGACCACTCCCATTGACGGCAACCCCATTACCACAGAGTAAATTAGTATAGCATATTAGCATGTCAGTGCAGGCTAGCCACCAAAACTAGTGAGAGGCAGTGGCATAGCATCCCCGCGGCCCAGGGCCCGTTTTGGGGCAGATCTGGAACGACAAGACCCCTGACAGCTACCACCTGGCTTCAGCCTCTGGTTATCCATAACTCAGAGGGAACTTGAGTGGTGTTCGGCTTGACACAGGCACCACGGCGCATGACAAACCGCTAACCTGACGACTGCCGCTATCAATGTGTGTGAGAGAGAGAGAGAGAGAGAGAGAGAGAGACAGACAGACAGACAGACAGACAGACAGACAGACAGACAGACAGACAGACAGACAGACAGACAGACAGACAGACAGACAGACAGACAGACAGACAGACAGACAGACAGACAGACAGACATGTTGTTGTGGGCGAAGGCAGGGGAAGCACTTGAGAGACACGCTCTGGCGCCCGTTCAGCAGTTCTCGGTCGTGGTGCATCAACCATTGAAACAGGGTGATTATAAACTGGGTGGTTCGAGCCTTGAATGTTGATTGGCTGACAGCCATGGTATATCAGATTGTTTACCACGGGTATGACAAAACATTTATTTTTACTGCGCTAATTACGTTGGTAACCCATTTACAATAGCAATAAGGCACCTCGGGGGTTTGTGGTATATGGCCAACATACTATGGCTAAGGGCTGTATCCAGGCACTCCACGTTGCGTCGTGCTAAATAACTCCCCTTAACCTTGGTATACTGGCCATATACCACACCCCCTTGGGCCTTATTGCTTAAGTATGCCATGGCAGAGGAGTCCTGTTTTAGCATATATTGCTGCAATTCTGGAACTCTCTCTTTCACCCGCTTTCGTGCTTCTCTTGCTCTCTCTCTCCCTCTCTTCATCTCTACTTCTCTCTCTTTCATCTTTCTCAGTCACTCTCTCTTCCTCTCTTTCCCTCTTCATCTCTCTCTCTCTCCCATCCATCTCTTTCTCTCTCTCTTTCTCTCCTTCTCAGTCTCTGTCACCTGTCGAGGTTAACTTATGAAATCGCTGTGCCCTCTGCGATTGCCGATGAGACAGTGTGGGTATGAGAGGAAGCCCAGAACGGGTCTGCATTAGTGGGATAGAGGGCACAAAGTGGGCGGTCAGAAGAGGCACAAGGGCAGAACTTTGGTGGCAGAGCCAAAGGCGGCGAGGGGCTAACTGGACAACTCAACTCTGAGGTGAGGGCACAGGGCACAAATGATTTAAATGGTGAACAACTGTCTTTTTCAACGTATTAGCACGTCAGCGCTAGTGCGGCCTCTCCAGAGAGGGAGAGAGGTTGAACTGCTGCATGCGGCTCCTCCACTATTCTTGCATCGGGCTAGAGGCTGCCTGGCAGTCTGACTCACTGTAGCAGCCAAGGCTGGTTAAAGATGAGGGATGGAGGAAGGGAGGGATGGAGAGTGGGGTAGGACTGGGGAATGAATAAGGGAGAAGGAGAGAGAGCCCTGATGAAAAAAATACAGCACAGACCAGCCTTCGTTGTGTTTTTGCTGGTGACCAGCATTCATTGTGTTTTCCCTTCTTATGATTTCTTTGGTGACCAGCCTTCGCTGTGTTTTGGACACTGATCACAAGCATCAGATTGACTACCAGGGTCAGAAAAAAGAATGAATGAGACTACCTAAACCATCCAATCTGGAACAAGCATTTCAGGAACGGGTGCAAAAAGGACAACTAACAGATTGGATTAGTTCACAAAAATGTATGCTATTTATCTTGGGGAAGTTACAAGGGAAAGGAGGGGGGATGAATGATGGATTAATACATGGAAAATAAGTAAATGCAATAATAGATATTGAAACAAACAATTATAAAAATCTAACTGCAATAGAGCATGTTGGGAAATATGACAATGAAGGGGGTGGTTTTGCAGACCAGCATGACCGGAGATTGCTGGACCAGCAAACACAACAAAAACAAAAGGTTCTTGAGGGTTCTTTTTCAGGGGTGATGGTGATGTGTAACCATTTTTGGGGGAGCATATCAGGAAGGATTCTTTACTACTGTGATGGTTCTGAAGAACCATTGTAACAAGGCCTCCTAGTAGGAGGAGGGGGGGTGTAGGAATCAGGAGCAAGAGAGCATAGAAGTTCCAGTGGCACACAACGTTTAATCAGGCGGTCCTGAAGGCACAATACAAACAAGTGGGAAAACACGCACAAACGTAGCCGCCACCCACAGGGGATAAATTGTGCACACGGAGGAGAAACCTCGACTCCACAAACAAAGTCTCGTAAGCACACGGTAACATATACCGAAAATATAAAACGAAACCCTGTGGTGCAGGCACGCACCCCTAACATGCAAATACACAACAAATAATCCCGCACAAAGCCTAGCCTGCAGCAGGGTGTATATAAACCCACCGAAATCAACTAAACTGAACACAGGTGTGAAAAAACAGAATTGAAGAAATGATGGATGGCGCTAAATAAAGGGACATTATTGAGGGAAACCTGTTTCAGTCTTCCAGAGATTTGAGCGTGGGACGGAGGTTCACCTTCCAGCAGGACAATGACCCTAAGCATACTGCTAAAGCAACACTCAAGTGGTTTAAGGGGAAACATTTAAATGTCTTGGATTGGCCTAGTCAAAACCCAGACCTCAATCCAATTGTTAATCTGTGGTAGGACTTAAAGATTGCTGTACACTAGCAGAACCCATCCAACTTGAAGGAGCTGGAGCAGATTTACCTTGAACAATGGCCAAAAATCCCAGTGGCTAGATGTGCCAAGCTTATAGAGGCATACCCCAAGAGACTTGCAGCTGTAATTGCTGCAAAAGGTGGCTCTACAAAGTAATGATTTGTGGGGTTGAATAGTTATGCACGCTCAAGTTTTCTGTTTGTTCGTCTTATTTCTAGTTTGTTTCACAATAAAAAATAAAAAAAATTGTATCTTCAAAGTGGTAGGCAGGTTGTGTAAGTCAAATGATACAAACCCCCCCCCCCCCCCCAAAAAAACGATTTTATTTCCAGGCTGTAAGGCAACAAAATAGGAAAAATGCCAAGGTGGGTGAATACTTTCGCAAGCCACTGTACATATGACATTTTGTAATGCAAAATATATAAACATTATTAAAGTGATTAGTTTTCCAATTATTAAAGTGGCCAGTGATTTCAAGTCTATGTAAATAGGGAAGCAGCCTCTAATGTGCTACTGATGGCTTTTTAACAGTCTGATGGCCTTAAGATTGAAAAACTGCTTCTATTCTGTCTCTCGGTCCCATTTTTGATGCACCTGTACTGACCTCACCTTAAGGATGATAGCAGGGTAACAGGCAGTGTCTCGGGTGGTTGTTGTACTTGATTTTCTTTTTGGCCTTCCTGTGACACCGGGTGCTGTAGGTGTCCTGGAGGGCAGGTAGTTTGCCCCCGGTGAGGCATTGGGAATACCACACCCCTTGTGGAGAGCCCTGCGGTTGCAGGCAGTTTAGTTGCCGTATCAGCATCCTCAAAGCGGGCAAAGAAGGTGTTTAGCTTGTCCGGAAGCAAGACTTCGGTGTCCGCAGCATGGCTGGTTTTCCTTTTGCAGTCCATTATTGTCTGTAGACCCTGCCATTTACGTCTTGTGTCTGAGTCGTTGAAATGCGACTCCACTTTGTCTCTAAACTGACATTTTGCCTGTTTGATTGCCTTGCGGAGAGAATAACTACCCTGTGTGTATTCTGCCATATTCCCATTCACCTTGCCATGGTTAAATGCGGTGGTTCGAGCTTTCAGTTTTGCACAAATGCTGCCATCTAGCCATGGTTTCTAGTTAGGGTAGGTTTTAAAAGTCCCAGTGGGTACAACATCTCCTATACACTTCCTGATAAACTCATTCACCGTATCAGTATATTCATCAATGTTATTCTCGGAGGCTACTCGGAACATATCCCAGTCCTCGTGATCAAAACAATCTTGAAGCGTGGATTCCAATTGGTCAGACCACCATTGAAAGTTTTTAGCGCAGGTACTTCCTGTTTGAGTTTCTGCCTATAGGAAGGGAGGAGCAAAATGGAGTCATGGTCAGATTTGCCAAAAGGTGGGCAGGGGAGGGCCTTCTAGGCATCCCGGAAGTAGGAGTAGCAGTGGTCGAGTGTTTTAGTAGCGCGAGTACGATAACTTGATATAACTTCGGCAGCCTTTTTCTCATATTTTCTTCGTTAACATCCCCAGCTACAATAAATACGGCCTCGGGGTATGTGGTTTCCAGTTTGCAAAAAGTCCAGTGTAGTTCTTTGAGGGCCGCCATGGTATCGGCTTGAGGGGGGATGTGACTATACCGAAGAGAATTCTCTTGGAAGATAATATGGTCAGCATTTGATTGGGAGGTATTCTAGGTCGGGTGAACAAAAGGACTTGAGTTCCTGTATGTTATCACAATCACACCATGAGTCGTCATCTAACTGCACACTGCCCCTTCCTCTCCAATCTGAGCAGCTATTCTTTGCGCACCTAAACTCAGCAAAAAAAGAAAAGTCCCTTTTTCAGGAACCTGTCTTTCAAAGATAACTCGTAAAAATCCAAATAACTTCACAGATCTTCATTCTAAAGGGTTTAAACACTGTTTCCCATGCTTGTTCAATGAACCATAAACAATTAATGAACATGCACCTGTGGAACGGTCATTAAGACACTAACAGCTTACAGACGGTAGGCAATTAAGGTCACAGTTATGAAAACTTAAGATACTAAAGATGCCTTTCCACTGACTCTGAAAAATACCAAGAGAAAGTCCCTGCTCATCTGCGTGAATGTGCCTTAGGCATGCTGCAAGGAGGCATGAGGACTGCAGATGTGGCCAGGGCAATAAATTGCAATGTCCGTACTGTGAGACGCCTAAGACAGCGCTACAGGGAGACAGGATGGAGAGCTGATCGTCCACGCAGTGGCAGATCAAGTGTAACAACACCTGCACAGGATCGGTACATCCGAACATCACACCTGCGGGACAGGTACAGGATGGCAACAACAACTGCCCGAGTTACACCAGGAACGCACAATCCCTCCATCAGTGCTCAGACTGTCCGCAATAGGCTGAGAGAGGCTGGACTGAGGGCTTGTAGACCTGTTGTAAGGCAGGTCCTCAAAAGACATCACCGGCTACATAGTCTCCTATGGGCACAAAACCACCGTCGCTGGACCAGGCAGGACTGGCAAAAAGTGCTCTTCACTGACGAGTCGTGGTTTTGTCTCACCAGGGGTGATGGTCGGATTCGTGTTTATCGTCGAAGGAATTAGCGTTACACTGAGCCTGGATCGATTTGGAGGTGGAGGGTCCGTCTTGGTCTGGGGCGGTGTGTCACAGCATCATCGGACTGAGCTTGTTGTCATTGCAGGCAATCTCAATGCTGTGCGTTACAGGGAAGACATCCTCCTCCCTCATCTGGTACCCTTCCTGCAGGCTCATCCTGACATGACCCTCCAGCATGACAATGCCACCAGCCATACTGCTCGTTCTGTGCGTGATTTCCTGCAAGACAGGAATGTCAGTGTTCTGCCATGGCCAGCGAAGAGCCCGGATCTCAATCCCATTGAGCAAGTCTGGGACCTGTCGGATCGGAGGGTGAGGGCTAGGGCCATTCCCCCCAGAAATGTCCGGGAACTTGCAAGTGCCTTGGTGGAAGAGTGGGTAACATCTCACAGCAAGAACTAGCAAATCTGGTGCAGTCCATAAGGAGGAGATGCACTACAGTACTTAATGCAGCTGGTGGCCACACTAGATACTGACTGTTACTTATGATTTTGACCCCCTCTTTTTTCAGGGACACATTATTCAATTTCTGTTAGTCACATGTCTGTGGAGCTTGTTCGATTTATGTCTCAGTTGTTGAATCTTGTTATGTTCATACAAATATTTGCTGAAAATAAACTCAGTTGACAGTGAGAGGACGTTTCTTTTTTTGTTGAGTTTAGATTCAATCGCTTCAATATAACCTAAATATTAATAATTGAACTGTTAAAATGTATTATCTTTTATATGTCGCATTAACACAACCGGTCACAATGTTTTAATCTGATTAGACTACTTCAAAAGACTCCTGTAGGCCTGCACACATTCATCCAAAATATAATTTCAGCATTAATATTGAGGGACTTATTCTGGTGAATGATGATCGATGCTTGGCTGCCATTTGACAAATAAAAATAGTCTTGCACTTTTGTCCATAAATATCTCATTATGTAGTGGGCTTTACCTGCACTGTATCCGCAAACTGTTGACTAAAGCGGCACGTGCCAATACAAGAGTTGGCATATTCGCCGTAGCCTACCTACATAAAAAAAATGTGTGACAAAACCATCAGCAGAAATAGAGTTGAAAATGCGATGGAAACCCATTTAATTGCCGATTTATTGTATACAGTATTTTTTCTTTGGTACATGAGAATTTAACCTCAAATGTTATTTTTATGTGATTTACATATTCACACACAGACTTTAATCTGCAACAAGTCAATTTGATGGAAACAACTCTGATGGGAAAATGTGCCAAGGTTTCTCTTAGCTGGTAGACCTAATTGCCAGCTTTTGGCCCCCAAAACTATATAAAGCTGATAACAATATAATGCTTATCTTTATACAAAATATTCTGATATAAAATTAACAAATTAGCTTACTTCTGTATGTCTATATCTGTATAGCAGACACACTAATCATCTGTCATAAAGAAATGCATGTCGGTGTTGTAGCATGCCGGCAGCATACAGTATCTCTATCTCTCACCTCTCTGCTGCTAGGCCTGAGCTTCTCTTCTTTTATATAGGCCATTTCTTATAAGAATATCATACAGTGGACACCTAAGCCTATAGGCCTATGCATGCAATACCCTGATGCATTTAGTGCTTGAATCCGGACAACTGAACCATGAGGTGAACAAATATTGCTTTAGGAAAGTAACATAAAAAACATAAAACAAATAGGCTATAAACTTTTGCATAAGCTTCTCATCAAAATCCAAGGAATAATGTTTTTGTAATTTGTTATAGGCTGTTTTTAAGGACACATAAATATGATTCATTTGGCCAATATCCCTCTTTTATTAAATCGGATCTGAAGGGTCTGGTAAATTTCTCAAATGTCCGGTAAATCAAACTCTTCACAGTCGTGTTGTCCAGAAATTGAATGGAAACCTAGCTATAGACAGCCGTGTGCTAGTCCAGTGTCATTTTTTGATTATGCCTGCACATTATGGTTCCCCAGGATCTAAAGAATAGCCTAAAGCTTGAAAGAATTGTACTTAAACTCCCCCCTCATTCTCATCTGGAGGTTGGTCTGTATCTCTGTAATGTGTCTGTATCTATGTAGCCTAATTGTATGTAGGCCTATTTATGTAAAAAAAAGAAAAGGGGACCAAAATGGAAATAAGTCCCTGACTTTGTGCAATTCCAGTCATTTTTAAATATATTTGTGAGTGTATATATGTATATATTTTTTTACTGACAAAATCAATCAATCCAAACTGTGCAGCGGCCATTTGATGAATGGAAAGAGACATCTGTTACAAAACACCCAAAAGTTTAATGACATTGGGAGATTGCCAAGCCAAGCCTTAGATACTGGGTAAGCCTACAATGTACAGCGATTCTTCCTTTAAAAGTTGCGTCATACTGCCACAGAATTCTATGGCACGTTAATTAAGTGTCAGCCATTGTTGACATTAATACTAGTTAGTGCTAGTTTGACCATCAGAAGGCATCTTTGAGAAGATTTTGACCGTTTTTAATATTGGCTGTACCAGAGAATTTAAAAACTTTTTTGTAAGAACATAGTATATGGAATTGATTTTAAGAAATGTAGCTTAATTCATTTGATTAATATTATGGTGTTTCTATTCCAAGAAAAACAAAACCCTCATGGTTTTGTTAGGACAATATGGCGCTGTACAACGTGCCAGTTGTATTTTAATTCAACATATTACAATACATTCACTCCATTACAATTAGCTGCCATGTCTTTAATATGAAACAATAACGCAGTGCACCATCATTTGCTAATTTCCTCATTATTCAGTTGAGGAAGGAATCTTTAATAGATGTGGAAAATGAACGTCGCCAAATGCTGCATAAATATGTTTTACATATGACTATGACTACCAACGTGTAACCGTTTTAACCTCTCTAGGGTAGGTGGCACCAAATCGTCCCACCTACGTAACAGCCAGTGTAATCCCGTGGCGTGTTATTCAAAAACCAAAAAAATGCAAAAACCTCAATTTTTCAAACATATGACTATTTTACACCATTTTAAAGACAAGACTCTCGTTAATCTAACCACACTGAGTACCCAGCCAGAAATAATCAGACACCCATTTTTCAAGCTAGCATATAATGTCACATAAACCCAAACCACAGCTAAATGCAGCACTAACCTTTGATGATCTTCATCAGATGACAACCCTAGGACATTATGTTATACAATACATGCATGTTTTGTTCAATCAAGTTCATATTTATATCAAAAACCAGCTTTTTATATTAGCATGTGACTAGCATGTGACTAGCATTCCCACCGAACACTGCCGGTGAATTTACTAAATTACTCACGATAAACGTTCACAAAAAGCAAACAATTATTTTAAGAATTATAGATACAGAACTCCTCTATGCACTCGATATGTCCGATTTTAAAATAGCTTTTTGGTGAAAGCACATTTTGCAATATTCTCAGTAGATAGCCCGATTCTATATGGGAAGTGGTCTGTCTGACAAGTTGTTGCTCATCTGGGCTCTTTTTATTGAAGACTGAGGATCTTTGCTCTAACGTGACACTTCCTACGGCTCCCTTTGACACGGCCGGATAAAGAACGTACCCGATTTAATCTGGTTACTACTCCTGCCCAGTAACTAGAATATGCATATAATTAGTAGATTTGGATAGAAAACACTCTAAAGTTTCTAAAACTGTTTGAATGGTGTCTGTGAGTATAACAGAACTCAAATGGCAGGCCGAAACCTGAGAAGATTCCATGCAGGAAGTGGAAATCTGATTTGTGGAATCACCTTCAACACTTTGCCTATGAAACACACCGTGAGTTAGGATTGATTTAGCACTTCCTAAGGCTTCCACTAGATGTCAACAGTCTTTACAATGTGGTTTGAGTCTTCTCCGGTAGAAACTGACCGAAAGAGAGGCTTGGAAATTTGGTCACAGGGGGAGGGCCATTACTACTATGACGCGGGCGCCCATGTGTACCCTCTCATTCCGAAACGTTTAGTAAGACAATGAAATCGTCCGCCTTGAATATTATTGAAGCTCTGGTTGAAAAAGGCCCTAAAGATTTATGTTATACAACGTTTGACATGTTTGAACTAACGTAAATATATATTTTTTGCATATTCGTGACGACAAGTCCCGCGCGCTTCAGTACATTATGAGTAGCCTTCGGAACGCGCTAACAAGAAGGAGCTATTGGGACATACATTATTAACTTTTTCGAACAAAACTACATTTGTTGTGGACCTGGGATTCCTGGAAGTGCCTTCTGATGAAGATAATCAAAGGTAAGGGAATATTTACAATAGTATATTTGATTTTAGATGGTTCCAAGATGGCGCTAACATGTATCGCCTAGCCTATTTTTCTGAGCATACCACCTCGTTTATTGCAAAGTGTGATTTCCCAGTAAAGTTATTTTTAAATCTGGCAATGCGGTTGCATTCACGAGATGTTCATCTATAATTCTTTGAATGACAATATTACATTTTAACAATGTTTTCGAATAGTAATTTAGTAAATTGTAGCACTGCTTCACCGGAAGCATTTGAGGGAAAATATTTTCTGAACGTCACGCGCCGATGTAAAATGCTGTTTTTATATATAAATATGAACTTTATCGAACAAAAACTGCATGTATTGTGTAACATGATATCCTAGGAGTGTCATCTGATGAAGATTGTCAAAGGTTAGTGCTGCATTTAGCTGTGTTTGGGGTATTTGTGATGCATGCTAGTTGCTTTGAAAATGGCTGTGTGATTATTTTTGGCAGGGTACTCTCCTAACATAATCTAATGTTTTGCTTTTGCTGTAAAGCCTTTTTGAAATCGGACAACGTGGTTCGATTCAGGAGAGGTGTATCTATAAAATGGTGTAAAATAGTCATGTTTGAGAAATTGAAGTTATAGCATTTATGAGGTATTTGTATTTCGCGCGACGCGATTCCACTGGCTGTTGACTAGGGTAAGCGTTCCAGGTTCTCAGACACGTTAAATATATTTTTTTTCTCATCAATCTACACACAATACCCCATGATGACAAAGCAAAAACAGGTTTTTAGACATTCTTACTAAATAACGGAAATATCTCATTTACATAAGAATTCAGACCCTTTACTCAGTACTTTGTTGAAGTACCTTTGGCAGCGTTTACAGCCTTGAGTCTTCTCGGGTTTGACGCTACAAGCTTGGCACACCTGTATTTGGGGAGTTTCTCCCATTTCTTCTCTGTAGATCCTCTCAAGCTCTGTCAGGTTGGATGGGGAGCAATGCTGCACAGCTATTTTTAGGTCTCTCCAGAGGTGTTAGATCTGGTTAAAGTTCGGCTCTGGCTGGGCCACTCAAGAACATTCAGAGACTTGTCCCGAAGCCACCTCTGCTTTGTCTTGGTTGTGTGCTTAGGTACGTTGTCCTGTTGGAAGGTGAACCTTGGCCCCAGTCTGAGCACACTGGAGCAGGTTATCATCAAGGATCTTTCTGTACTTTGCTCCGTTCATCTTTCCCTTGATCCTGACTTGTCTCCCAGTCCCCGCCGCTGAAAAACATCCTCACAGCATGATGCTGCCACCACCATGCTTCACTGTAGGGATGGTGCTATGTTTCCTCCAGATGTGACGCTTGGCATTCAGGCCAAAGAGTTCAATCTTGGTTTCATAAGATCAGATAATATTATTTCTCATGGTCTGAGAGTCTTGTGAGAGAAAAATCATGTATTTACGTGATTTGTTTAATATTAATCGTTAACACTCGGTCTCCCGAGTTGCGCAGCGGTCTAAGGAACTGCATCTCAGTGCAAGAGGCATCCCTATAGTACCTAGTTTGCATCCAGGCTGTATCACATCCGGCCGTGATTGGGAGTCCCATAGGGCGGCGCACAATTGGCCCAGTGTCGTATGGGTTTAGCAGGAGTAGGCCGTCATTGTAAATAAGAATTTGTTCTTCTCTGACTTGCCTAGTTAAATAAAGGTTCAATTAAAAAAATTACAAATGTGTATATATACTTAACAAATAGTAAAACATTTCCTGACTAGTCTACCAGTCCCTGCCGCTGAAAAACATCCCCACAGCATGATGCTGCCACCGCCATGCTTCACCATAGGGATGGTGCCAGGTTTCCTCCAGATGTGACGCTTGGTATTCAAGTCAAAGAGTTCAATCATCAGACCAGAGAATCTTGCTTCTCATGGTCTGAGAGTCTTTAGGTGTCTTTTGGCAAACTCCAAGCAGGTTGTCATGTGCCTTTTACTGATGATTGGCTTCCGTCCTTCCACTCTACCATAAAGGCCTGATTGGTGGAGGGCTGCAGAGATGGTTGTCCTTCTGCAAGGTTCTCCCATCTCCACAGAGGAACTCTAGAGCTCTGTCAGAGTGACCATCGGGTTCTTGGTCACCTCCCTGACTAAGACCCTTCTCCCCCAATTGCTCAGTTTGGCCGGGCGGTCTGCTGTACGAAGATTGATGGAGGCCACTGTGTTCTTGAGGACCTTCAATGCTGCAGAAATGTTTTGGTACCCTTCCCCAGATCTGTGCCTCGACACAATCCTCTCGTAGCCTCTACGAACAATTACTTCAACCTTCTGGAGTGTTTTTTTCTCTGACATGCAGTGTCAACTGTGGGACCTTATATAGACAGGTGTGTGCCTTTCCAAATCATGTCCAATCAATTGAATTTACCACAGGTGGACTCCAAATTGTAGAAACATCTCAAGGATGAATCAATGGAAACAGGAAGCACCTGAGCTCAATTTCGAGTCTCATACAGAAGGGGCTGAGTACTTCCGTAAATAAGGCATTTTTAAAAACCTGTTTCCACTTTGTCATTATGTGGTATTGTGTGTCGATTGCTGAGGATTTTTTTATTTAATCCATTTTAGAATAAGGCTGTATTGTAAGAAAATGTGGAAAAAGTCAAGTGGTCTAACTGCAGGAATGCTGACTGCAGGAATGTCCACCAGTGCTGTTGCGAGATAATTGAATGTTCATTTTTCCAATGTCGTTTCAGAGAATTTGGCAGTACGTCCAACTGGACTAAATAATGCAGACCATGTGTAACCATGCAAGCCCAGAATCTCCACATCCGACTTCTTCACTTGCAGAATCGTCTGAGACCAGTCACCCGGACAGCTGATGAAACTGAGTATTTCATTGTGTAATTAAAGCCCTTTTGTGGGGAAAAAAAAATTCTGATTGGCTGGGCCTAGCTCCCCAATGAGGTCCAGTCATTGCTGTGCCCCTACCCAGTCCTGAAATCCATAGATTAGGGACTAATGAATTTATTTCAATTGACTGATTTCCTTATATGGACTCAGTAAAATCTTTAAATTGTTGCATGTTGCGTTTATATTTTTGTTCAGTAAATCATTTTCTTCTGACCATTTGGAAGAGTGTAAATTAAACTAAATAATTCTAAGTGTACCAGACAGTCTGTTCTAACAAAACAAAATTGTAAGGCCTTTATTTCTGCAAAGACTTAAAACAGTTGCGTGAATTCGTGAATGTTCAGGCTAATTGTTCAAGGCTCCCTTTGTTATTTCATTTTAAAACAACAAAAATGCTTGATGGCATTTATTGAATTATTTATTGACACAGTAGCCTATAGGCTATATTGAAATATAGGCCGAAATTACAGTATTAAACTCCCTGGGCAAGGTGGGACATTTGCATAGTCAACAGCCAGTGGAATCGCGTCGCGCGAAATACAAATACCTCATAAATGCTATAACTTCAATTTCTCAAACATATGACTATTTTACACCATTTTATAGATACACTTCTCCTGAATCGAACCACGTTGTCCGATTTCAAAAAGGCTTTACAGTGAAAGCAAAACATTAGATTATGTTAGGAGAGTACCCTGCCAAAAATAATCACACAGCCATTTTCATGAAACAGAGTCAATAACACCTGAGGAAAGAGCCAAGGGGAGTGACAGATATAGGGAAGATAACCAAGGAGGTGATGGAGTCCAGGTGAGTGTCATGAGGCACAGGTGCGTGAGATGATGGTGGCAGGTGTGCGGGATAATTAGCAGCCTGATGACCTAGAGGCCGGAAAGGGAGTATACGTGACAAATATGAATATATTTCTGACCGTTTGGAACAGTGTAAACAACACAAAATAAATGATAAGTAATACCAGAGAGTCTGTTTTAATGAAAAAAAAGTATTTATTACAGCATAGCAAATGCTTAGAGCTCACGGAATCAGTAGGCTATTAAACAAACACTCAAACAGGCAACAGAAGCAGGATCTGTCTTTTTGCTGTAGATATATAGATGATTTATAAAGCCAGGCACATTTAACAGTTAGGCTATTGATTACAGACCTAATTAAATGTGTTTCCTCTCTCCTCACTTTTCTTAGACAATAAGGGAAGGTCTGTTTTCTTTTCTCACTCTGCTTCTGCCACCAATATGCTCTTATGCACAAAGCAACATGGTCTAGGAAATGGTGCCAATTAAACTGTGCACTGAAGATAAGCCTATGTTTCCGAACCGCCGACAGCGACCTCTATCCAACACGGGTGAAAGCACATTGGTCATACAATTATATTGTTTTGTATTAGTGTTGCACCAAGGGTTCCAAAATTCCAGGAATTTACTATAAATTCACCAGTTTTCCAAAAATCCTGGTTGGAGGATTCTGGATTTCCTGTTTATTCCATCCTGATTTGGGCACACCTCAAACCAGGATTTCGGGAAAACCAGGGAATTTATTGAACGTTTCAGTAATCTTGCAACACTAGGTGCACTATTGTTCTTACTAGGGATGTGACAGTTGGACAATTTTGCTTAACGTTTCAACTGCCATTTTTTTAAATCAGTTTTCCGTGGGCTCCCAGTGGCGCGGCTCAACTGCAGTACCTGGTTCACATCCGGCTGTGATTGGGAGTCCCATAGGGCGGTGCACAATTGGCCCAGCATCGTCTGGGTTTGGCTGGGGTAGGCCATCATTGTAAATAAAAATTTGTTCTTAACTGACTTGACTAGTTAAATTTTTAAAAATTATGTTAAAACTATAAGAAAAAAACATAAAACTCTAAGTCAATTTACAATGCAGAATAATGGTCCTATTACATATGATTGCTAGGGTGGGGCAATGAAGTTACACTACATGACCAAAAGTATGTGGACACCTGCACATTGAACATCTCATCCCTTTGGTGCTATAACAGCCTCCCCTCTTCTGGGAAGGCCTTCCACTAGATGTTGGAACATTGCTGCAGGGACTTGGCACTGATGTTGGGCAATTAGGCCTGGCTCGTAGTCAGTCTTTCAATTCATCCCAAAGGTGTACAATGGGGTTGAAGTCAAGGCTCTGTGCAGGCCAGTTAAGTTCTTCCACACCAATCTTGACAAACCATTTCTGTATGGACCTCGCTTTGTGCACGGGGGCATTGTCATGCTGAAACAGGAAACTGTTTCTGCAAAGTTGGAGGAATAGAAATGTCTAGAATGTCATTGTATGCTGTAGTGTTAAGATTTCCCTTCACTGGAACTAAGGGGCCTAGCCCGAACCATGAAAAACAGCCCCAGATCATTATCCCTCCTGCACCAAACTTTACAGTTGGCACTATAAATTCGGGCAGGTATCATTCCCCTGGCATCCACCAAACCCATATTCGTCTGTCGTGTACTGCCAGATGGTGAAGCGTGTTTCATCACTCCATAGAACGTGCTTCCACTGCTCCAGAGTGCAATGGTGGCAAACTTTACACCACTCTAGCCAATTCTTTGCATTGCGCATGGTGATCTTAGGCTTGTGTGTGGCTGCTCGGCCATGGAAACCAATTTCATGAAGCTTCCGACGAACAGTTCTTGTGCTGACGTTGCTTCCAGAGGCAGGGGACTTCCAAAGGAGGGACCAACTCCATATTAGTGCCCATGATTTTGGAATAAGATGTTCGACGAGCAGGTGTCCACATACTTTTGGTCATGTAGTGTGCAGACTAGAATGCAGCTATAGTAACATGTCAACAGCTACAATTAATAACGTTTCAGACAATTTTTAAAAAAGTGCTGCATCAGGCCTGTACCTTATCAGACAGTAGAATTCTGCTCTGATGTAAAATGTTCTGTATTTTTTCCATGGCAACAATAAACGTCGCTGATTGATGTGCTGATTGATGTGCTGTAATGAAACAGGCAGGAATGAGTGAGCTCATCTGTTGTGGTCGCAAACCCTCAACCTTAAGGCCCGCAGCAATCATTGTGAAAGACTGTGCCACAAAAAGCATACTGAAGTGGCAAAGTCAATAGCATGGGATCGACTGTGCCACAAAAGCATACTGAAGTGGCAAAGTCGATATCAACATTTATAAACACAGGGTTGCTACAGTTATTGTTATTTGTGCTCATAAACATTATTTTGAGTTAATTCTATGAGGTAGAGAGTGTTCAAAATACATTTTAGAGTACAAGGGGAGGGTCATGTGGAGGGGGGCTGCATTTTTTTTATGACACCTTGAGTTGGACCAGCCCCTCCCCCCAGTAAATGTAGATCTGTAAGTCAGTTGGATCATCCTTCATACATGGTCGAACATTCTCTGTCACCAACACTCTTAATTTTAGCTACTCTTAGCGGACAGTGGGAGTAGAAATTTGTGTAGAAAATGACTTTTTTTGCATATAGCCAAAATAATCAAGGCTACTCACTCAAATTTCAATGTACCCTGATATAATTTGATCACTCTTCTGTTGCTGAGAATATTCCTGCACATCAGGAAATGCAAACTTGTAGTGTATTCAACATTTAAAAAAGCTTCAAAAGTTTCCAATTTCTACTTCAAAATGTCAGACTTGATTTGCCCAAATGAAAAATGTACCAACCCCCGCAAGAAATGTCCATAAATTATAATCCACATTATAATTCACATATCCTGTTGCTGTAATCCTGCTGAAGCAACAATAATAGTTTAATTTTTACATATATAATATTATCTAATATTATCCAATATAAAATACACTATAAATATAAAATATTATATGTAGTATACAGTGAGGGAAAAAAGTATTTGATCCCCTGCTGATTTTGTACGTTTGCCCACTGACAAAGAAATGATCAGTCTATCATTTTAATGGTAGGTTTATTTGAACAGTGAGAGACAGAATAGGAACAAAAAAATCCAGAAAAACGCATGTCAAAAATGTTATGAAATGATTTGCAATTTAATGAATGAAATAAGTATTTGACCCCTCTGCAAAACATGACTTAGTACTTGGTGGCAAAACCCAGACGTTTCTTGAAGTTGGCCACCAGGTTTGCACACATCTCAGGAGGAATTTTGTCCCACTCCTCTTTGCAGATCTTCTCCAAGTCATTAAGGTTTCGAGGCTGACGTTTGGCAACTCGAACCTTCAGCTCCCTCCACAGATTTTCTATGGGATTAAGATCTGGAGACTGGCTAGGCCACTCCAGGACCTTAATGTGCTTCTTCTTGAGCCACTCCTTTGTTGTCTTGGCCATGTGTTTTGGGTCATTGTCATGCTGGAATAACCATCCACGACCCATTTTCAATGCCCTGGCTGAGGGAAGGAGGTTCTCACCCAAGATTTGACGGTACATGGCCCCGTCCATCGTCCCTTTCATGTGGTGAAGTTATCCTGTCCCCTTCGCAGAAAAACACCCCCAAAGCATAATGTTTCCACCTCCATGTTTGACGGTGGGGATGGTGTTCTTGTGGTCATAGGCAGCATTCCTCCTCCTCCAAACACGGCGAATTGAGTTGATGTCAAAGAGCTCCAATTTGGTTTCATCTGACCACAACACTTTCACCCAGTTGTCCTCTGAATCATTCAGATGTTCATTGGCAAACTTCAGACGGGCATGTATATGTGCTTTCTTGAGCAGGGGGACCTTGCGGGCACTGCAGGATTTCAGTCCTTCACGGCGTAGTGTGTTACCAATTGTTTTCTTGGTGACTATGGTCCCAGCTGCCTTGAGATCATTGACAAGATCCTCCTGTGAAGTTCTGGGCTGATTCCTCACCGTTCTCATGATCATTGCAACTCCACGAGGTGAGATCTTGCATGGAGCCCCAGGCCGAGGGAGATTGACAGTTCTTTTGTGTTTCTTCCATTTGCGAATAATCACACCAACTGTTGTCACCTTCTCACCAAGCTGCTTGGCGATGGTCTTGTAGCCCATTCCAGCCTTGTGTAGGTCTACAATCTTGTCCCTGACATCCTTGGAGAGCTATTTGGTCTTGGCCATGGTGGAGAGTTTGGAATCTGATTGATTGATTGCTTCTGTGAACAGCTGTCTTTTATACAGGTAACAAGCTGAGATTAGGAGCACTCCCTTTAAGAGTGTGCTCAAAATCTCAGCTCGTTACCTGTTTTCAAGACACCTGGGATCCAGAAATCTTTCTGATTGAGAGGGGGTCAAATACTTTTTCCCTCATTTAAAATGCAAATCAATTTCTAACATTTTTGATATTTTTTGTTGTTATTCTGTCTCTCACTGTTCAAATAAACCTACCATTAAAATTATAGACTGATTGTTTCTTTGTCAGTGGGCAAACTTACAAAATCAGCAGAGATTCAAATACTTTTTTCCCTCACTGTATATATACTGTGTATTCCCTCCACTGTGACAGAGGAAAGACATCAAAGTCTGTCTGGGGTGACTGTGTCTGTAATTAACTCCTCCTGAGAGGATCTGCTGAGAAAGAAGGGGAGGTAGAAAGATAGGACAGAAGACAGAGTGAGGAAGCGAGAGATGGGAGAGAAAAAAAAGAGAAAAGCGAGAGGGAGGAGAGAAAAAGAGTGGAGAGACAGAGAGATGGAGAAGAGAGGGGAAAGACAGCAGAAAGAAAGAGAGAGCAGAAGGGAGGGGGAGAGAGAAGAGGGAGAGTTAGAGAGACAGGCAGAGTAGAGAAAGGAAGGGCCAGCAAAGAGGAAGAGAAGAGAGAGTACACTACCTCTGGAAACCTCCCTGGCCAACCAGTGGGAGAGAAATTGGGGCCTCAGGCCATGTAGCTACTTCTATTCACACACACACACACACACACACACACACACACACACACACACACACACACACACACACACACACACACACACACACACACACACACACACACACACACACACACACACACACACACACACACACACACACACACACACACACACACACACATGCAATGACACACATACACAGAACCACACACCCCTACACTCACACACAACCCTACACCCACACACACCAACCCCTCATCACTGTGTCCGGATACACTTGACAGCACAAGGGCTGAAACACTGATAGAGACTATCACCTGAACATCAAGCCCACTAGAGCGAGAGCCGAGTCCATATACTCCCAACATGAAACAGACATTTTTATAACAAAGTGATCTCATAATCGCTTGGCACGCAGTGTTCTGTTAAATCATGGCTAAATGCTTTGTTATAAATTCTTAATGAGAGTATGAGAGCCTGGAACAGTTGGTGGCAGACTACTTTGAAGAGCTACAATCACAGACAAAATGTGTGTCCAACTACCTGACGCAGCCCATGTAGATTCTGGGCTTATTACACTGTTATACAATATGATACAATAACATTTGATTGACCATTTGTTAGAGCGAACAATGGACATGTGTCTTCTGCTCAAACCCCCCCAGATAGCACATATCGCACACAGTTGAGAGGAGCAAAGGGTAAAGCGGCAGTGCAGTGCTCCTGGATGGAGTGCTTGTTGTGTGGTTAAGTGCCTTGCTTAAGGGAACAACTAGGGGATTGTTGTTCGGATCTGAACCCAGCAGTTCTCTAGTTGCCGGATAAATTCCCAGTTTTTTTACCAGTGCCCAGCCCTGGATTCGAATCCGGAAGGAAGGGTCACAAATGTGAAGTGTACCCAACTACCAAAACTTGCTATTTAACACCACATTTGGTTATAAATGGGTAATTAAATGGTAATAAATGCTTAATTAGAGTGTGACATTATTCAGAGCAGACTTCTATGAGGGCTCATGCAAATTTGGAGAGCAGCAAAGAGTAACAAAGCACAGCAACGAGGGAGCCAGTGGCATTGCTTTGGATAGGTCACAAATAATGAGGGAGACATGTGGTGTACAGTGGGCAGGGGCCAGAAATACACACACATACACTCAGGAATATGAGTGCACACACATACACATACACACACACACACACACACACACACACACACACACACACACACACACACACACACACACACACACACACACACACACACACACACACACACAGACTCACAAACTCTCTCTCTCTCACACACACACACACTTCCTCTCTCACACACACACAAGCATACACATGTAGCAAAGTGCTTGGTGTTGTCATTTGAGCTCTTCTGTAGTTTCACTCTATGGCACAAAGCTCAGAAGCTGTTTTTTTAAGTGGTTTCGGGGTATTTTTTTCTACTTCTCTTTGATGTTGCGGTTCTGCACATTGGGCACCCGCCACATCCCGAAAAGAAGCAGACCAACGAAGTTCTAAATTCTTATGACACTCTGATTCCACTACAATCGAGTTATAGGATGGGAATTATTCCCAAGAGACACGAGAGCATGACAGGAGCCTCCTAAGCAGTGTGTGTGTGTGTGTGTGTGTGAAAGAGAGAGAGAGAGAGATGAAAACAGAATAGAGGAGAGAAAGTGAAAGAAAAATAGAAAAAGTGTGAGACAAAGAGTCACTGTCAGGGGCTCCAATGCCACCCAGCCTGTCACATCTCTCTCTACAATATGAATTACATCAGCCCAGGTGGTGAATAAATAAGCAGGCCTATTTAACGAGAGTTAATTATTTAGGAGTTGGGCGCGGGTGTCACGGTTGTTGTAATGGACGGACCAAGGCGCAGCGTGTGTTGAGTTCCACATATTTACTTAAAGTGAAACTTCTTCAACAAAACAATAAACAAGCAACAAAACGTGACTATGTGGTGCAACAAGCACAAAACCAAACAATATCCCACAAACACAGGTGGGAAAAATAGCTACCTAAATATAATCCCCAATTAGAGGCAACGATTACCAGCTGCCTCTAATTGCAAACCAAACAAAACACCAAAATAGAAATATTGAACGTGAACACCCCCTCGTCACGCCCCGACCTACTACACCATAGTGAACCAAGGGCTCTCTATGGTCAGGGCGTGACAGTACCCCCCCCCAAAGGTGCGGACTCCGGCCGCAAAACTTGAAACCAACTGGGGGGGTGGGGGGGGGTGACTAATGTCGGTTGCGGCTCCAGTGCAGGTCGTAGCCCCCGCCCAGACCCCAGATCCGGCCATGGTGCCGGGCTGAACGCCATGCCTGGACTGGGCATAGGCGCAGAGGAAGGCTCCGGCCTTGGAGCGGTACTGGATACTGTGCCTGGACCGGGCACCGGCGTAGAGGAGGGCTCCGGCCATGGAGCTGGGTTGGACGTCGTGCCTGGACTGGGCACCGGCACAGAGGAGGGCTCCGGCCATGGAGCTGGGTTGGACGTCGTGCCTGGACTGGGCACCGGCACAGAGGAAGGCTCCGGCCATGGAGCTGGGTTGGCTGCCATGCCTGGACTGGGCACCGGCGCAGAGGAAGGTTCCGGCCTTGGAGCGGGACTGGATGCCGTGCCTGGACTGGGCACCGGCGCAGAGGAAGGCTCTGGCCTTGGAGCGGGACTGGACACCTTGCCTGGACTGAGCACCGGCGCAGAGGAAGGTTCCTGCCATGGAGTGGGACTGGATAGCTTGCCTGGACTGAGCACCGGCGCAGAGGAAGGTTCCTGCCATGGAGTGGGACTGGACACCATGCCTAGACTGGGCATCAGCGCAGGTGGCACCGGACTGATGACACGCTCCTCAGGTCGAGTGCGTGGAGCTGGCACATATTTTTTTAACATATTTGAGACATGCCTGTAATTGCATTCATGTGTGTATCTAAAAAATTATCATTTGTGTATGCCTGTATGCATGCATGTGACCTCATGGCATGTGTGTGTATAGAACACGTTTCCCTTTGGGGAATGATCAATCACTTAGAGCCCAGACGTACTCAAAGAATAACTGCTATTGACATATCTTTGAGGTCTTGCTATGTAACGTATAGTTGGAATTAATAAATTCCAATATACACTGAGTGTATAAAGCATTAAGAACGCCTTCCTAATATTGAGTTGCACACCCCCCCCCCCCCCCCCCCCCTCCCCTCTTGCCCTCAGAACAGCCTCAATTCGTCGGGGCATGGACTCTACAAGGAGTGTGTTTGGGACACAGCATGCTGGTGGAGCTCGGCGACGTGAACCTCTTCAAGATGAATCAACCCTGCCATTGTGTTCGCTTCCTGGGAAATTGATGTAAGCTAAAACTTAAGAGACTTAATTCATAAATAAATCACACAATAAACAATGGTGTTTGCGTTGTCTGTGGAAGGGGCGATGCAATACGTTAGCAAGGGAAAGCAGATTTACACCCACTGCACATTACGAAGAAGTAAGACCGCGGGAGACAAACATGCATTACGGCGGAGGCAGTAATACAACAGGACAGAAAAAAAGGAGGGTGAAAAAGATACGAGATGAAAGCCAAAAACAAGTCTTGGGAAGGTGAGTCAATGCCACAGGCAATGGCAGGGTGTGTAAATGTAATGTTTCTGTGATCTGTGTGAAGTCATAGCGATGACTTTTACCCTTTTCACACTACTGAACCAAGCTGAGCTGTACTGCACAGGCGTGGTTAGGCATCCACCATAGTTGCTGGACCATGCTGAATCCCCCACCCCCCAAAAAAAGGAAAGAAAGACCAAAAAATAAGAAAAAAATACATTTAATAATATTTGTAATAATAAAGACACATTTTTTTATATTAAAGATATATATCTTTAAATTAAATTAAATTTTATTGGTCACGTTCGTGTTTAACAGATGTTAATGCGGGTGTAGCAAAATGCTTGTGTTTCTAGCTCAGACAGTGCAGTAATATCTAACAAATAATATCTAACAATGTCACAACATATACCCAATACACACAAATGTAAGTAAAGGAATGGAATTAACAATATATAAATATATGGACGACCAATGTCAGAGCGGCATAGACTAAAATACAGTAGAGTAGAATAGAATACAGTATACATACATGAGATGAGTAATGCAAAATATGTACACATTAAAGTGACTAGTGTTGTATTTATTTATTGATTTCAAGTCTGTGCATATAGGCAACAGCCTCTAATGTGCTAGTGATGGCTATTGAACAGTCTGATGGCCTGTTTTTCAGTCTTTCGGGCCCAGTTTTGATGCAACTGTGCTGACCTCGCCTTCTGGATGATAGCTGGTTGAACATGCAGTGGCTCAGGTGGTTGTTGTCTTTGATGATCTTTTTGGCCTTCCTGTGACATTGGGTGGTGTAGGTGTCCTGGAGGGCAGGTAGTTTGCCCCCGGGGATCCGTTGGGAAGACCGCACCACCCTCTGGAGAGCCCTGCGGTTGCAGGCAGTGCAGTTGCCATACTAGGCGGTGATACAGCCCGACAGGATGCTCTCCATTGTGCATCTGTAAAGGTTTGTGAGGGTTACATGTGCCAAGCCAAATTTCTTCAGCCTCCTGAGGTAGAAGAGGCACTGTTGCGCCTTCTTCACCACACTGTCTGTGTGCGTGGACCATTTCAGTTTGTCAGTGATGTGCATGCTGAGGAACTTGAAGCTTTCCACCTTCTCCACTGCGGTCCCGTCAATACATTTCGGGTCGGCATGATAATGTGAAAAGGGTAATGGTGTTTGGCAAACAGTTTTTTGATACAAATGTTCAAGTGGTCATGTTGGCACCAAAAGTTAATGGCAGGACCAAAAATTCATGTTGGCACCATAACTTGTAATTAGAAATATAATAAAACATAATTTTGTGACAGCGTCCTGTCCAGGGGGCATACTTGTACAGTGCCTTCAAAAAGTGTTCACACGCCTTCACTTTTTCCACAATTTGTTTCCTTACAGCCTGAATTTAAAATGGATTAAATTGAGATTTTATGTCACTTGACTACACATAATACCCCATAATGACAAAGTGAAAACATGTTTTTAGAAATGTTTGCAAATTTATTGAAAATTAAATATAAACTCAGCAAAAAAAGAATTGTCTCTTTTTTAGGACCCTGTCTTTCAAAGATAATTCATAACAATCCAAATAACTTCACAGATCTTCATTGTAAAGGGTTTAAACACTGTTTCCCATGCTTGTTCAATGAACCATAAACAATTATTGAACATGCAACTGTGGAACGGTCGTTAAGACACTAACAGCTTACAGACAGTAGGCAAATAAGGTCACAGTTATAAGAACTTAGGACACTAAAGAGGCCTTTCTACTGACTCTGAAAAACACCAAAAGAAAGATGCCCAGGGTCCCTGCTCATCTGCATGAACGTGCCTTAGGCATGCTGCAAGGAGGCATGAGGACTGCAGATGTGGTCAGGGCAATAAATTGCAATGTCCGTACTGTGAGACACCTAAGACAGCGCTACAGGGAGACAGGACGGACAGCTGATCATCCTCGCAGTGGCAGACCACGTGTAACAACACCTGCACAGGATCGGTACATCTGAACATCACACCTGGGGACAGGTACAGGATGGCAACAACAACTGCCCGAGTTACACCAGGAACGCAAATCCCTCCATCAGTGCTCAGACTGTCCGCAATAGGCTGAGAGAGGCTGGACTGAGGGCTTGTAGGCCTGTTTTAAGGCAGTTCCTCACCAGACATCATCGGCAACATAGTCGCCTATGGGCATAAACCCACCGTCGCTGGACCAGACAGGACTGGCAAAAAGTGCTCTTCACTGACGAGTCGTGGTTTTGTCTCACCAGGGGTGATGGTCGGATTTATCGTGAAAGGAATGAGTGTTACACTGAGGCCTGTACTCTGGAGCGGGATCAATTTGGAGGTGGAGGGTCCATCATGGTCTGGGGCGCTGTGTCACAGCATCATCGGACTGAGCTTGTTGTCATTGCAGGCAATCTCAACGCTGTGCGTTACAGGGAAGACATCCTCCTCCCTCATGTGGTACCCTTCCTGCAGGATCACCCTGACCTGACCCTCCAGCATGACAATGCCACCAGCCATACTGCTCGTTCTGTGCGTGATTTCCTGCAAGACAGGAATGTCAGTGTTCTGCCATGGCCAGCGAAGAGCCCGGATCTCAATCCCATTGAGCACGTCTGGCACCTGTTGGATCGGAGGGTAAGGGCTAAGGCCATTCCCTCCAGAAATGTCCAGGAACTTGCAGGTACCTTGGTGGAAGAGTGGGGTAACATCTCACAGCAAGAACTGGCAAATCTGGTGCAGTCCATGGCTTCCAGTTGAAGCTGGCATCCGCTACAAGACCATGGTGATTGCCTACGGAGCTGTGAAGGGAACGGCACCTCCATACCTTCAGGCTCTGATCAGGCCCTACACCCAAACAAGGGCACTGCGTTCATCCACCACTGGCCTGCTGGCCCCCCTCCCTCTGAGGAAGCACAGTTCCCGCTCAGCCCAGTCAAAACTGTTCGCTGCTCAGGCACCCCAATGGTGGAACAAGCTCCCTCACGACGCCAGGACAGCGGAGTCAATCACCACCTTCTGGAGACACCTGAAACCCCACCTCTTTAAGGAATACCTAGGATAGGATAAAGTAATCCTTCTACCCCCCCCCCCCCCCTTAAAAGATTTAGATGCACTATTGTAAAGTGGTTGTTCCACTGGATATCATAAGGTGAATGCACCAATTTGTAAGTCGCTCTGGATAAGAGCGTCTGCTAAATGACTTAAATGTAAATGTAAATGAGTAGATGCACTGCAGTGCTTAATGCAGCTGGTGGCCACACCAGATACTGACTGTTACTTATGATTTTGACCCCCTTTGTTCAGGGACATATTATTTAATTTCTGTTAGTTACACGTCTGTGGAACTTGTTCAGTTTGTCTCAGTTGTTGAATCTTGTTATGTTCATTCAAATATTTACACATGTTAAGTTTGCTGAAAAAAACCACAGTTGACAGTGAGAGGACATTTCTTTTTTTGCTGAGTTTATAATTTAAATAAGTATTCACACCCCCTCAATACTTTGTAGAAGCACCTTTGGCAGCGATTACAGCTGTGAGTCTTTCTGGGTAAGACTAAAAGCTTTGCACACCTGGATTGTATATTATTTGCACATTATTAAAACAGTTCTTCAAGCTCTGTCAAGTTGATTGTTTATCATTTTTAGAAGTCTTGCCATACATTGTCAAGCCAATTTAAGACAAAACTGTAATTATGCCTCTCAGGAACATTCAATGTCGTCTTGGTAATTAACGCCAGTGTATACAATATTTGCCTTTATGCTTTAGCTTATTGTCCTGCTGAAAGGTGAATTTGTCTCCCAGTATCTGTTGGAAAGCAGACTGAACCAGGTTTTCCTCTACGAATTTGTCTGTGCTTAGCGCTATTCCATGAATTTTTATCCTGAACAATTCCCTAGTCCTTGCCAATGACAAGCATCCCCATAACATGATACAGCCATCACCATTCTTAAAAATATGTGGTACTCAGTGATGTGTTGGATTTGCCCCAAACATAACGCTTTGTATTCAGGACAAAATCCATCCTCAGTTATCGCTGAACACAGCCATTAAACTCATGGTGAAATCTCTAAGTGGTTTCCTTCCTCACCGGCAAATGATGTAGGAAAGGCGCCTGTATCTTTCTAGTGTCCATCCAAAGTATAAAATAAAAACATAACAGCACCATGCTCAAAGGGATATTCAATGTCTGCTTTTTTTTTACCCCTCTACCAATAGGTACTCTTCTTTGTGATCCATAGGAAAACCTCCCTGGTCTTTGTGGTTGAATCTGTGCTTGAAATTCACTGCTCGACTCCATGCAATTTATTATGTGACTTTTCATTTTGTATTCATTTGTAAGCATTTCTAAAACATAATTCCACTTTTACATTGTGGGGTATTGTGTGGAGATCAGTGACACAACATCTCAATTTAATCAATTTTAAACTCAGGCTGTAACACAACAAAATGTAAAAAAGTAAAAGAGTGTGAATACTTTCTGAAGGCGCTGTACTCAAGCTCCTTCACGCCACAGAAACAGGAGATGGGCACCTTATGAGGCGTTCTGGCTCAGACAAGGATACTTTCTTACTGTATGTTCATGGGTTGCAATTCTTTCACTTGGTTGCGTCATGCCATTGTTGCCTGAACGTTCTAAAGACGTCTCAGCCATACTCAGTCATACTAAAGTCAGTCTGACAACATGACAATGAGGTTTTCCTACTAATTATTTTAATCCTTTAGAAATGTCATCGTATTTCCAAGCCACTATAATGCACTTTTGACAAAATCTTCATCAGCGCCAATTGACAATGCGATTGAACGTTCAGTCGGGAGGTCAGTCTTCAAAAGAACGTTCAACACAATATTGTGACAAAACGTGCAACCCATGAATAAAAGACTCTGGGTCAAACAATTGGACAAAGTCGAATGTTCGATCCAGTATAAAATACACTTCATTTCCCCATTTGCTGTTCTGTCTTGAGACTACGTACACAGTAAGATTTAAATTGTGCTTTAATTATCATAGAAACCTTTTCTTCAGAAGTGGATGGTATAACAAAAACAAAACTAATAGCACAGAACTGCACTGTCTTGTCCCGTCCCTTGTATATATAGTTTCTTTCTTTGTATATATTTTTTATCTCATTTTTCCAACCAACGGACTGAACATACTCCACTGCAAACCCGCCTCACCCAATGCTGTATGGATCTGCTATTTTTTATACTTTAAATCAAATCAAATCAAATTTATTTATATAGCCCTTCGTACATCAGCTGATATCTCAAAGTGCTGTACAGAAACCCAGCCTAAAACCCCAAACAGCAAGCAATGCATGTGAAAGAAGCACGGTGGCTAGGAAAAACTCCCTAGGAAAAACTCCCTAGAAAGGCCAAAAACCTAGGAAGAAACCTAGAGAGGAACCAGGCTATGAGGGGTGGCCAGTCCTCTTCTGGCTGTGCAGGGTGGATATTATAACAGAACATGGTCAAGAGGTTAAAATGTTCATAAATGACCAGCATGGTCAAATAATAATAATCATAGTAGTTGTCGAGGGTGCAACAAGCACGTCCGGTGAACAGGTCAGGGTTCCATAGCCGCAGGCAGAACAGTACTTTAGAACCGTAACCCCCTTCAAGCTAGCCAGCTACTAGCTAGCAGTCAGTTATCCACTGCTAATTAGCCATCACCATTCACTGGGACATCTGCCAGCTTCAGCCCGGTCAACTCCTGCCAGCCTGCACAGCGCGATATCAACCCAGAGCATATCGGACTGCTTTTCTCCACCATATCTCCGGATTCCTACTGCAAGCTCTGAACCTTTACTCTGGCTCATCGCAGTTAGTTAGCTGCTATCCGAGTGGCTAACGTCTCTGTCCCGAAGCAAGCACCAGTTAGCCTGGAGCTAGCCTCGTATCTAGGTCCATCTCCCTGCTAGCCGAATAGATCTATCAAGTATTCCTGGCTTCAATTACCTCTTTTGCCATTTGGCCTGGACCCTTTGCTAACGACACGGAGCCCGCCGATCCATCACGACTAGTCTACCGACATAACCGTCCGAGGGGGTTTCTGTCCCGAAGCAAGCACCAGTTAGCCTGGAGTTAGCCTCGAGCTAGGCCCATCTCCCGGCTAGCCGAAAAAATCCATCAGATAATCCCTGGGCTTCAATACCTCTTTTGACAATTGGCCTGGCCCTTTGCTGCCAACACGGAGCCCCGCCAATCCATCCCGACTGGTCTGCTGATGTAACCGTCCCTAGGGGGTTTCAACAGGCTCCCCTGTTGCAACGTCCCCCTGAGGTCCATCTGCTAGCCTGCTGCTAGCCCCGGTCTGATGGCTGTCTGAATCTCCATGCCTCCATCTCGCCTAGCTACTCACTGGACCCTATGATTACTCGTCTACACATAACTCTCCCTAATGTCAAACTGCCTTGTCTATTGCTGTTTTGGTTAGTCATTTTTGTCTTATTTCACTGTAGAGCCTCCAACCCTGCTCAATATGCCTTAGCTAGCCCTGTTGTTCCACCCCCCACACATGCAGTGACCGACACCTGGCTTAAATGGTGCCTCTAGAGATAAAACCTCTCTCATCGTCACTCAATGCCTAGGTTTACCTCCACTGTACTCACATCCTACCATACCCTTGTCTGTACATTATGCCTTGAATCTCTCCTTCCGTGCCCAGAAACCTGCCCCCTTCACTATCTGTTACAAACGCACTAGACGACCAGTTCTTTTAGCTTTTAGCCGTACTCTTATCCTACTCCTCCTCTGGTGATGTAGAGGTTAACCCAGGCCCTGCAGCCCCCAGCATCACTCCCATTCCCCAGGCACTCTCATTTGTTGACTTCTGTAAAAGTAAAAGCATTGGTTTCATGCATGTTAACATGAGAAGCCTCCTCCCTAAGTTTGTTTTATTCACTGCTTTAGCACACTCTGCCAACCCGGCTGTCCTAGTCGTGTCTGAATCCTGGCTTAGGAAGGCCACCTAAAATTCTGACATTTCCATCCCTAACTATAACATTTTCCAACAAGATAGAACTGCCAAAGGGGGCGGAGATGCAATCTACTGCAGAGAGTTCTGTCATACTATCCAGGTCTGTGCCCAAACAATTCAAGCATCTTCTTTTAAAATTCCACCTTTCCAGAAACAAGTCTCTCACTGTTGCCGCTTGTTATAGACCCCCCTTCAGCCCCCAGCTGTGCCCTGGACACCATATGTGAATTGATTGCCCCCCATCTATCTTCAGAGTTCGTACTGTTAGGTGACCTAAACTGGGATATGCTTAACACCCCGGCCGTCCTACAATCTAAGCTAGATGCCCTCAATCTCACACAAATGATCAAAGAACCTACCAGGTACAACCCAAAATCCATAACCATGGGCACCCTCTTAGATATCATCCTGACCAACTTGCCCTCTAATACACCTCTGCTGTCTTCAACCAGGATCTCAGCAATCACTGCCTCATTGCCTGCATGCGTAATGAGTCTGCGGTCAAACGACCACCCCTCATCACTGTCAAACGCTTTCTAAATGTAACGCCCTGGCCATAGAGAGGGGTTTTTGTTCTTTATTTTGGTTAGGCCAGGGTGTTACATTGGGTGGGTGTTCTATGTTCCTTTTTCTATGTTTTTGTATTTCTTTGTTTTGTGCCGTGTGTGTGGCTCCCAATCAGGCACAGCTGAAGCTCGTTGTTGCTGATTGGGAGTCACACATAAGGAGCATGTTTTTCCTTTGGGTTTTGTGGGTAATTGTTTCTGTTAGTGTTTTGCACCTGACAGGACTGTTTGGCTGTCGGTTTTCTTGTTTTGTTTGTATAGTGTTCTTTCTTTATTAAATATTCAATGATGAACACTAACTCCGCTGCACCTTGGTCTTCTTCCGACGACAGCCCTTACACTAAAACACTTCAGCGAGCAGGCCTTTCTAACTGACCTGGCCCAGGTATCCTGGAAGGATATTGACCTCATCCTGTCAGTAGAGGATGCCTGGTTGCTCTTCAAAAGTGCTTTCCTCTCCATCTGAAATAAGCATGCCCCATTCAAAAAATGTAGAACTAAGAACAGATATAGCCCTTGGTGCACTCCAGACCTGACTGCCCTTGACCAGCACAACAACATCCTGTGGCATTCATGAATAGCCCCCGCGATATGCAACTCTTCGGGGAAGTCAAGAACCAATATACACAGGCAGTTAGGAAAGCTAAGGCTAGCTTTTTCAAACAGAAATTTGCTTCCTGTAGCACTAATTCCAAAAAGTTTTGGGACACTGTAAAGTCCATGGAAAATAAGAGCACCTCCTCCCATCTGCCCACTGCACTGAGGATAGGAAACACTGTCACCACCGATAAATCTACGATAATCGATAACTATGTATTTTTCCACGGCTGGCCATGCTTTCCACCTGGCTACCCCTACCCCGGCCAACACCTCAGCACCCCCTGCAGCAACTTACCCCGGGAAATCGTAAGTTTTATTATATACAGCCGGGAGGAACTATTGGATATAAGAGCAACGTCAACTCACCAACATTATGACCAGGAATACGACTTTACCGAAGCGGACCCTCTGTTTGGACCACCACCAAGGACAATGGATCGGAACCCAGCCGGCGACCCAAAACAATGGTGCCGCAGAAGGGGCAGATGGAGCGATCTTCTTCTTCTGAGGGATATTGACAGTTCTTTTGTGTTTCTTCCATTTGTGAATAATCACACCAAATGTTGTCACCTTCTCACCAAGCTGCTTGGCGATGGTCTTGTAGCCCATTCCAGCCTTGTGTAGGTCTACAATCTTGTCCCTGACATCCTTGGAGAGCTATTTGGTCTTGGCCATGGTGGAGAGTTTGGAATCTGATTGATTGATTGCTTCTGTGGACATGTGTCTTTTTTACAGGTAACAAGCTATGGTTAGGAGCACTCCCTTTAAGAGTGTGCTATTAATCTCAGCTCGTTGCCTGTATAAAAGACACCTGGGAGCCAGAAATCTTTCTGATTGAGAGGGGGTCAAATACTTATTTCCCTCATTAAAATGCAAATCAATTTATAACATTTTTGACATGCGTTTTTCTGGATTTTTTGTTGTTATTCTGTCTCTCACTGTTCAAATAAACCTACCATTAAAATTATAGACTGATCCTTTCTTTATCAGTGGGCAAACGTAGGTATTCCTCTTGTCCAGATGGGTTAGGGCAGTGTATCCTATACTATATCTTTTTCTATCCCGCTCCGACATTGGTCGTCCATATATTTATATATTCTTAATTCCATTACTAGATTTGTGTATTAGGTATATGTTGTGTAATTGTTAGATATTACTTGTTAGATATTACTGCACCAGAAGTAGAAGCATTTCGCTACACCCGCAATAACATTTTCTAAACACGTATGTGACCAATAAAATTTGATTGTGCAGGGCGGCTTAAAGTTAGCCTAAAATAATCAATTTGTATGTGATTTTGAATAGCCTAGTAATACAGATTTTTTTTTATATTTTCATAATTAATTTGGTGACACATTGCCTTTTAGCAATATAGAATATTTCACCACCACGTGTTTCCATCTCCTCCTCTCTCTCCTTTATTCCTTTCTTGAGTGCGCAGAGGGGCTGTCAACCAACCTTTTAATGAAATATGTTTAATTGCAAAATCATGTAACTATCGCTGTTCCCGAGCAGATTTCATTTGGTTTCCCAAATGAAGCACTGCGTAGCTGCAGGAACAGGGTTGGAGAGCCCATGGCATACAGGAGTTTGGGTGGAATATCACCTGTCGCAGCGAGAGCATTCTCCTCAAACAGTGGTTGATGCATGGAGTGAAATGTGTTCTTATATTTATTTCTCAGCAGCTCATATTAAGCACAAGAACATATTCTGTTCTTCTGAAATACATTTTCTTCATATCATAATGTTTTTTTTAGACCTGACTAAAATTAATAATGGATTTATTGTGATGGTGTATATTAAATTGTTTATATGACTTGTTTGCAGCTTGTATACATGGAGACCTGGAGATGCTAAACGCGTTTATGTTAATGACCAATTACCATGAGACCAGAAGACTTTTGCATGACAATAATCAAATAAAATGTTATTTGTCACATGTGCAAAATATAACAAGTGTAGACCTTAACGTGAAATGCTTACTTACAAGTCCTTAACCAACAATGCAGTTCAAGAAAGAGTTAAGAAAATATTTACTAAATCAAATAAAGTAAAAAAAAATAATAAAGAAGTACAGGTTAGTCGAGGTAATTTGTACATGTAGGTAGGGGTAAAGTGACTAGATAATAAACAGTGAGTAGTCAATGTAAATAGTCCGGGTGGCCATTTGATTAATTGTTCAGCAGTCTTCTTGTTTGGGGGTAGAAGTGGTTAACTTCTCTAGAAAAGGGGGACAGTATTGAGTAGCTTGGATGAAAAACATTCCCAAAGAAAAATGCCTGCTACTCAGGCACAAAAGCTAGAATATGCATATAATTAGTAGATTTGGATAGAAAACGCTGAAGTTTCTAAAACTGTTTGAATGATGTCTGAGTATAACAGAACTCATATGGCATGCAAAAACCTGATAAAAATCCAACCAGGAAGTGGGAAATCTGAGGTTTGTAGTTTTTCAAGTGATTGCCTCTCCAGTATACAGTGTCTGTGGGGTCATATTGCACTTTCTAAGGCTTCCACTAGATGTCAACAGTCTTTAGAACCTTGTTTCAGGCTTCTACTGTGAAGGGGAAGAGAATAAGAGCTGATTCAGTCATGTGTCTGGACAATTGGCATGAGCTTAAACATGCGCGCGGCCGTGAGAGCGAGCTGCCTTTCCTTTCAATTCTAAAGACAATGGAATTGTCCGGTTGGAATATTATTGCAGATTTATGATAAAAACATCCTATACATCATTTGACAAAGCAAACAAAATGAGGTATTTGGACATAAATATGACATATATCGAACAAAACAAACATTTATTGTTGAACTGGGAATCCTGGGAGTGCATTCCGATGAAGATCAAAGGTAAGTGAATATTTATAATGTTATTTGTGACTTCTGTTGACTCCAAAATGGATTGTTTTGGCTTGTTTTGATCTCTGAGCACTTCACTCAGATTATTGCGAAGTTTGCTTTTTTTTGTTTGAAATCTGACACAGCGGTTGCTTTAAGGAGAAGTTTATCTATAATTCTGTGCATAACACTTGTATTTTTTATCAAAGTTTATGATGAGTATTTCTGTAAATTGATGTGCTCATTCACCGGATGTTTTGGAAGCAAAACATTTCTGAACATTACACGCCAATGTAAAAAGGGGTTTTTGGATATAAATATTAACTTTATCGAGCAAAACATACATGTATTGTGTAACATGAAGTCCTATGAGTGCCATCTGATGAAGATCATGAAAGGTTAGTGATTAATTTTAGCTGTATTTCTGGTTTTTGTGACGCCTCTCCTTGCTGGGAAAATGGCTGTGGTGTTTTGCTTGTCTAGGTGCTGTCCTAACATAATCTAATGCTATGCTTTCGCCGTAAAGCCTTTTTGAAATCGGACAATGTGGTTGGATTAACGAGAAGACTATCTTTAAAATGGTGTATAATACTTGTATGTGTGAGAAATTTGAATGAGATTTTTGTTGTTTTGAATTTGGCGCTCTGCTATTTCACTGGCTGTAGGCTACCGTCCCATATGTCCTAGAGAGGTTTAAGGATCCTTTTGGTCCTATACTTGGCACTCCGGTAAGGCGTGGTTGCAGAGGGAACAGTCCATGACTTGGGTGACTGGAGTTTGACAATTTTTTGGGCTTTCCTCTGACACCGCCTAGTATATAGGAAGCTTGGCCCCAGTGACGTACACACTACCCTCTATAGCGCCTTATGGTCAACTGCCAAGCAACCGGTCAGGATTCTCTCGATGGTGCAGCTGCAGAACCTTTTGAGGATCTGGGGACCCATGCCAAATCTTTTCAGTGTCCTGAGGGAAAAAAGGTGTTGTCTTGACCTTGTCACGATTGTCTTGGTGTGTTTTGACCATGATAGTTCGTTGGTGATATGGACACCAAGGAACTTGAAACTCTAGCAGCTCCACTACAGCCTTGTCGATGTTAATAGGGGCCTGTTTGGCCCGCCCATCCTGTAGTCCACGATCAGCTCTTTTTTTTGCTCACATTGAGGGAGTAGAGGTTGTCTTGGCACCACACTGACAGGTCTCGGACCTCCTCCCTATAGGCTGCCTCATCGTTTTTGGTGATCAGGCCTACCACTGAGTCATCAGCAAACTTAATGATGGTGTTGGAGTCGTCTTTGGCCATGCGGTCGTTGGTGAACAGGGAGTACAGGAGGGGACTAAGCACGCACTGCTGAGGGGCCCCAGTGTTGAGGATCAGCCTGGCAGATGCTTTTCATTTTTTATTCTACTACAGAACGAGGCTGTATCATGACCATGGCACCCTTTCACTTTTCTTCAGTAATTCCCTATTTCTTGTCAGTCTATGTCATGGAAAGAGCAGGTGTTCATAATGTTTTGTACACTCAGTGTAATTATAATGTTCTACTTCTGTTTCATGAAACTGTCACTGCATTATGCTATTGTATGTAATTTGAGCATTTGGGTTGATTAGCTAGCAAGCTACGGTGGAGTGGTCAATTTGATGCAACAAAATTAACGTTTGCAGCCTATCTGAGCTTATGCCTGTTAGATAATTCAAGGCAGATGAACTATCTTGTGATTATGGCTGAGATAACTGAACAAAATAAATATGTTGAGGGTCATTGTTGTCAAGGTAAAACGAGTTAGCTAGCCAACTAGCCATCTTGTTCTATAGCTGGGCTGCTCGGATCAGACGAACCCAGGGTTGTATTGCATTAGTGAAAACCAAGACTGTTCTCAGAGCAGGTTTACTGGTTTTCACTAGCAGAAGATACTTTGTGGCACAGGTTAGGAGAATGTAAGCAGCAGGTTAGGAGATTTAACATGGCAGGTTAGGAGAATTAGGTTAAGGTTAGGAAAAGGGTTACTGGTTAGCTAAAATGCTACAATTTCCCCCAAGTGACAAACATATCTAGCTACAACCATATCTAGCCCCCAGTCTTGGTTTCAACAAAAATTTGCCTGCTAGGCCCCATGTTATTAATTAGCTTTTCCTCGTTGTTTTCTGTAAAAGATAATGAAAAACAGTATTTTCTCTAAATCAACACCTTTCTCAAATATTAAAACGGAAGGAAGTGGTCATAATTAATCGTTCTCTGTGATTCCAGAGTCACTGTTGACAACTTTGTGGAATTTCTTGGAGGTCATTTTAAAAAGTGCATATTGGATAATGCTAATAAATTAAACCTCTTTTTTGCAAGAATGCTAGCAAACCGATCGCAGCACCATCTGGTCACCATTTAGGGAATGGAGTTCTCAAATGGTGTTCAGGAATATGGAGTATTGACGGAGAAAAGAAGAGATGCATTGGCTAATCAAAACCTAATATAGACTATAATATTCATAACACTTATTTAAACATTAAAACAAAGTGGTTACCATCCCGACGTTGAGATATGTGCAGGCATCATGTGCAGAACCTGTGGTCTATTGCTAATGCTCCCAGCAAGTCACATGTTCTACTCCCCACTGGAGACAGAGGTTCAATCCATGAATCCTCCCTTCCTTCCCCTCTGTTTCCAACTGTCTAAATAAAGAAGCACCATCAATACCACTGGCCCATAAAAGACTGTGTGGGGTTAAAGTACTTTTCTGTCTGTTTTCTAGTGTGTGCATGTATGCGCGGGCATGTGTATGCACGTCCACCTAACTGCCTGTGTGTGTGTTGTCGTGGAAATTCTAATCAATAATGAGGAGAGACAAGGTCAATCACCAATCAGGATATTACTTTATTCAAAACATATTAATAACATTGATTAATTATTGTAATAATGAAGCTGGTCGACGAATCACCCCTAGATGATTCGCTGAGAGCCCCGACACAAAGGATACAAACTACTTTTATAGCAAAGATACACCCCCTTAGTCTACATGACAAACAACAGATGTGTGGAATGGGTCACAAGGTTAGACTTGATATGTGAGAAAGAGTATCCCCCAGCCAGATAGCATTTGCCATGAAGACTGTTCTTATTGTACAGAGTTTGGCACCAAAGACGAGGCTCTGAAATCAATTGTCAACTCCAGATCCCATATCTCAAGAAAAACCCATGTCCTCGACGAGCTCACTGAGGGGAGTGAGCCTCTAGGTCATACACTGTTTCAGGATAGGTGCAACAGAGATGACGTACAGTGGTTCCAGACACTACCTCACACATCCTGTCTCAGACCTTATCTCCCCCAAAGCTGAAGGAGGGAGTGACTGGCGCACAGACATTGTGGAGACAAGTAATTGGTTCTCCATTAATCACGCCATCCCTTCACATGGTTTAAAATAGGTAAAGACACATTCACATAAGACAATGTTCCCTCCTGTCCGCTTCTCTTTCTGATATTCTGCATAGCACCAAGGACATGTGATATACAAGCCTGATTTCTCCCCTCTCTGGGCCACAGGTGACTGAGGCCCATATGAGGGAGGAAGTACAACTGCCAACACCAGAGTCCGAAGGGATACATTCTAATAACAAGAGTTCAACAGTTCAATCATATAAGCATATTATGCAGATAAGACTTCTTAATTATCTATGTTACCGAGATAATTCGGATTCTTCCGCCACAGTGTGTGCAGGTGCTAAGTGTTAACATGGCATGAGAGCATCTAGAGAACAAACTGGAATTAATCAGTGTCACGCTCTGACCGTAGAGCCTTTTTATTTCTCTATTTGGTTAGGTCAGGGTGTGATTTGGGTGGGCATTCTAGATTATTGTATTTCTATGTTGGCCTGATATGGTTCTCAATCAGAGACATCAATAGCGCAATGCAACTAGAAGTGGCATTCTGATAAATCAAAACTTTGAATTGAACTTTGACTTTTCCAAAGTTTCTCCACAGTGATACCTAAGACAGCATCAACTTCCTGATGTTAGCACTGTAAAAACCAATCAGATCAACACGGTAAATTGTCAAATCACATTTCACTCTCAGATATTTCGTGGCATCAAGTGTCAAAACCGATTTCTTTGTAAAAAAATCGTCTTTTCCTGTTTTGTTGACTCACTTAGGGAATGGTGTTTTTCAATTTTCAAAAAACAAAAATTCGATATCAACTCATTTCCCTTCTCACCTCAAATCCATCTACATTTAGCATTAGTTTAAACTATCTCACTCTTGGATGATTTGTCTGATTTTGGGCACAGAGGTGGAAAATCTACGCTACGTTACGAGAGAGAGAGACGTCATGAGCGCGCGCAACAGGACACTGTACTGTCTACAGTTGGTTGTTTAGATTAACTTTTTAATGAAATCGATTTTAATCCGAACTAAAGTTTGTTACTAAGGATTACACAACGCGGTTAGCCTTTACGGCTGGGACTGCAAGTTTGTGTTCCTTTTTTGTTGTTGTGGATTCCGCAAGTGCTAGCTGGCTGTATGACAGACACCTGTCGTCGTCGTCATGGGAAAGACTCATTGTTATCTTTTCGTAAAACAACTGGTTGCAGTATAGAGCCAATCTGGATACCAAGCAGATCCTGAGGGAAATTGACGAGAACCAACAGCTTTACGCTATGGAGGAACAACATACTCCTTCATGGAAAGATCCGACCACCTCACAAAATAACTTTAACCCGACCAAAAAAATTAAAACATTCATCTACAGACACGGACGATTTACTTACCATTGAGGTTGAGGCTAGTGCTCTGGCTGGAATCCATGCAACAATGGAAAAGTTGTGTTAGGAGGTAGCAGGGCTGGGGGGGAGTTTGGAGTTCAGCCAGAGTGAAATTCTCAAGCTCCAAAGAGAAAACAAGACACTTACACCCAAGGTAAAAATACACGATTCCAACATGGATTGTCTACTCAGGGAAAACAGGGTGATGAAGGAGACGCTACTAGACATACAAAGTCATAGCATGCGTGAAAATCTATTTTTTTCTGGTATTCTTGAGGACCCATCCAATAATCCAGAGGGCGTGATCATGAAATCAGCATTGAAACTTCCTATAGAGACTGTAAACAAGGTGGCTTTCCACTGAGTACACAGACTTGGAGCAGCAATACCAAGGGTCCCCGACCGATCATCGCAACATTTGAACACTACCAACAAAAGGAGCTGATCAAAAGCAGAGGAAGGGAGCTTAAAGGGACCAAATTTGGTCTCAATGAGCAATTTCCAAAGGAGATAAACGAACGTCGTAAGAGACTGTATCCGGTACAAAGACAACAAAGGATGGATGGTAGGCGTGCCTTTATCATTGTGGACAAACTCTTTGTAGATGGACAGCTATTCCCGAGACAGCTCCATAACACCGTGGCTGTACTAAATTCTACAGGGACTTCAGGTTATGAAAACTCAGCCATCACGGCTAGCTATTTTGACATCCGCCAACTTCGGGGTCACCTAAACTCAGAATTACTATTAGAAAAATTGGATTACCTTTGCTGTTCTTCGTCAGAATGCACTCCCAGGACTTCTACTTAACAACAAATGTTGTTTTGGTTGCAAATAATCCATAGTTATATCCAAATACCTCTGTTTTGTTTGTGCGTTCAGGTCACTATCCGAAGGGTAACACGTGAGCGTATTTCATGACAAAACATTTCAAAATATTCCATTACCGTAATTAGAAGCATGTCAAACGCTGTTTAAAATACATTTTTATGCTATTTTTCTTGTAAAATAGCGATAATATTCCAACCGGGCAACGTTGTATTCATTCAAAGACTGAAAGAAAAAATTGAGAAGTCTCGTGAACGCGCATCTCCAGTCTCACTGTCCCCAGGCTGACCACTTACAAACTCTGCTCCTATACTTTGCCCAGAGACAGCAGACACCCCATTCCACTTTCTGGCGGCTTTAGAGAGCCAATGGAAGCCTTAGAAAGTGTCACGTAACAGCACAGATGCTGTATTTTCGATAGAGATGCAACAGAAGGACAACAAATTGTCAGACAGGGCACTTCCTGCATGGAATCTTCTCAGGTTTTGGCCTGCCATATGAGTTCTGTTATACTCAGACACCATTCAAACAGTTTTAAAACTTTAGAGTGTTTTCTATCCAAATCTACTAATTATATGCATATTCTAGTTTCTGGGCAGGAGTAGTAACCAGATTATATCGGGTACGTTTTTTATCTGGCCGTGAAAATACTGCCCCCTATCCCAAATAAGTTAATCCCATAGAAAATCTGTGGAGGGAGCTGAAGGTTCGAGTTGCCAAACGTCAGCCTCGAAACCTTAATGACTTGGAGAAGATCTGCAAAGAGGAGTGGGACAAAATCCCTCCTGAGATGTGTGCAAACCTGCTGGCCAACTACAAGAAATGTCTGACCTCTGATTGCCAACAAGGGTTTTGCCACCAAGTACTAAGTCATGTTTTGCAGAGGGGTCAAATTCTTATTTCCCTCATAAAAATGGAAATCATTTTATAAAATTTTTGACATGCGTTTTTCTGGATTTTTTGGGTTGTTATTCTGTCTCTCACTGTTCATATAAACCTACCATTAAAATGATAGACTGATCATTTCTTTGTAAGTGGGCAAACATACAAAATCAGCAGGGGATCAAATACTTTTTTCCCCCACTGTATAAAACAACGCAAGATTCAAGACTTCGTGCTTTTCAGCTAAAATTATTTTATAGAATTCTTGCCACCAACTAAATGTTGAATATTTGGGGCATAAAATCATCGAAGCTCTGCAGATTTTGTTGTGAGGATACAGAATCAATAGACCATTTATTTTGGTATTGCCCTCAGGTAGCCTGTTTCTGGTCTCAGGTTCAGGAATGGCTGAAAATGCATAGCATTGATCTAAAATTGACCCTAGAAACAAATAGTACTGTTAGGAGATCTGGAGAGACCGGGGCAGTCAATTACTAATACTCTTAGTAAAAGTATTTATCTTCAACACGCAATCTGTAGATTCTAATCAATAGATTGAAATTGTACGTTAATCATAGCATAGTTGAAAGATATGTGTTGCGTAGAAACACGAAGTGGGTGGCCAGCAGAGATAGATGGGATGGGCTGAGGGAAGCTGAGGGTTGGGTTGTGGAATTGGAGACAAGTGCGAGTGGAGTTGCTGTGTGAGAGAGAATGATGGTCAAAAGATAAAAGAAAAAAAAAGTCAAAATAAAACATAAAAGTACATTTGAATGACACTAAGTGGCAGTGTTTTTACAACTAATGCTGGTTTGCCTGAGGCCAATGCCGTGCAGGTGTTTGTACACATGCATATACACACACTCTCATTCAAATAAACACATACAAGAACACACACATACATGTAATAGTGCCAGACATGCACACAAACATATAAAGTAGGCATTGCTGTTATGATTTCAGTTGTCCTAGATGTCCTTTGTTTTAAATGTATTATTTTGTCAATTTCTTTGCATTGTTGTTTTCTTCTGTCTTTTCCTTTTTTCTCTTTAGTTCATTCTCTTGGTTGTTGGTGCATTGGGGGGTTCCTGGGGGTGGGGAATGGAATTATAATTTTTTTAAATTCTTCCGGGGAAGGGGGGGTGGACTGTGGGAGGGGTCTCAAATGGTTGAGGGACAGCTATTGGGGAACTGTTGGGGGATCTTGGAGGGTTCGGGTTTCACAAGATTGTGATCATGAAAAAGGAAACTATGACATATTTTATATCACTATTATGCACACGCACCCTCACACAAGGATGGCTCTGGTGCGGAAAGACTGATACATGTTTGATAGTGTCGTATTGTTTGTCCTTCATGTTCTAATACTTTAATGTTACCCCTTCCTTGTGTTTTTTGTAATACATTTTTTTTTAAATAAATAATATATATATATATATCCTTGCTTCAGGGTCTGAGCTACAGGCAGTTAGATTTGGGTATGTCATTTTAGGTGAAAGTTGAAAAAAAAGGGGCTAATCCTTAATTAATATTCCCAACCAATGCACATTGTGACACACAGGTGAAGTATGTAAAACTCTAAGCGAACATGCCTACATGAAAGCCTGTTGCATTATTGTAGTAATAATTGCCTGTCCTAACATATCAAAAGTATTTTAAGGGAAAGATCAATGAGAGGAGTGATGAGAGAGTGAGAGGAGAGCGAGGAAATGTAGAGTTGGATGACAAGGTGGGAGGAAAATACTACAGACAAGGAGAAGGAATGAAAGTTAGGCGCATGAAATCAAATAAAAGAAATAAAGAAATTAAAAGGATGATATCAGAAAGTAATTAATGAAGATGAGAATAAGGAGATGAGGGAGAGAAAGAAGATAGAAAAATTCCACAAAGGAGGGAGGGAGAGACGGTGGTCTCTGAAGTAAGCAATGTTCTCACTGCAGCTCACAACCCTCCTTTCGCCCTCATGTATAAGTCATGACCTGCCAGCTGTTCCAACACACACACACACAAATAAAAGCACGCATACACAGACACCTATGTTATTTCTGCCCCTTGGCCATGAAGAGTCACATCACCACCAACCCCACTTCTCTTGATAACATCTGACTGATCAGAAGAAAGAAAATAACTGAAAAACTCTCTTTGACAGTTCCCCACCGAAAGGCGACTGTACCTCTCTCTCAACCCACTCTATTTTCTCTTTCATCTCGAGGTGTGTGTTTCTTTCTTCCCCAGCTATGTAAAACTCTTCATTTCAAGTTTCCTGGTGGGATACGCACCTAGGGACAGCCACCCCTGACACAGGAATTTAATTGGCGGAAGCTTTAGGGAAAAGCCGACCCGTTTGGAAGTGGCCCGGGCCGCCGCGACACCACTAGCCCCCGCTAGTGTAACGGTTGTCGTCTGGAATGGAGGACCAAGGCGCAGCGGGTTGAGTGCTCATAATTAACTTTAATGAGAAAAACACTAAACAAAACGATGGACGACGAATACAGACTTGAAGGCACAGACAGCAATTCAAGAAACAACCTCCCACAAACACTAAACCAAACACATACCCATATATAGGACTCTCAATCAGAGGCAACGAGAAAACACCTGCCTCCAATTGAGAGTCCAACCCCAATAAACCAGACATAGAAATACAAAAGACCAGAGACCACATAGAAATACAAACATAGAACATTACCCAAAAACCCGGAAATAATAAATCAAACGCCCTACTAAATAAACCACCACCCCGAACCACATAAAAAAAATACCCTCTGCCACGTCCTGACCAAACTACAATAACAAATAACCCTTATACTGGTCAGGACGTGACAGCTAGCCCTTAGCCATGAGCCTGTTGGGCCAGGGGTTGTTGCTAAAGTAAACCACGATGGATCGGGACTTGGGTTCTGACCCACGGGTTAATAGAATTTCTGTGTACCAGCCGGCCACACTGCCAGGGCCCAATGAAATAACAGGGACTTTGGGATAGTATTGGGAGAGGAGATAATACATGAGATGGTGATGGATAGCAGAAAACTATCCCTCTCTCTCAGTTATTTGAATGCAAGTGTGTGTGTGTGTGTGTGTGTGTGTGTGTGTGTGTGTGTGTGTGTGTGTGTGTGTGTGTGTGTGTGTGTGTGTGTGTGTGTGTGTGTGTGTGTGAGTGAGAGAAATCAAAGGAGAGACGGCAACCTGCTGTCTTTCTGACACACACATACAGTATACACACATTCTCTCTATCTCAGGGGGGAGATCAAATCCACCATCTATAGTGTTTTCACTTAATTTTGCCTATAGGAGAATATTACAAATTAGAGGGACTGAGAGAGTATGAAAGGAGAGAGGATAAGAGTATATAGATGAGAAAAAAGAGAGGAGGTGAATCAGAGAAAAAGAGAGGTGATAGAGAATGAGAGAAGATAGAGGAGAGAGATAGAGAGTGAGGAAGAATAGCTCAGCTCTCGACCTTCCAAGGCCCCAGACACTATTGTCTCTCTCCTCCACTGTCCTCCACTTTTTCCCAGCTAAAAAGAAAGACATTTTGGCCCCTACTGTGGAAATGGCTCCTAACTGCCATTGTATAGTTTGGGGCCTAAATACCATCAAATTGTATTTGTCACTTGCGCCGAATACAACCTTACAGTGAAATGCTTACTTACTTCAATCTCCCAGCAGGGCCTGGAGAAAATATATTACATTGTCTTTACATTAAAAAATACATCTTCCTTCTATAAAAGTGAATGCAACAATAGTCATTTCTCAACCATTATAGAATGCATTTCATTACAAAGTAAAAAAAAAAAAAAATCTTTACTTTATTTTCACTAGCTCATGTGGCTGCGCTCCCCCCTCTCTTCCTCCATCTCTCTATCCCTCCCTCCCTCGCGCTCAAACGCCTCACAGCCACAGATAAATTATGAATGGTTATTAAAAAAGGGCAATATTCAGCATCCAAAAAACCCACATGCGGCGGTGAGAGGCATAAGAGAGAGATAGACAAAAAAGTGCTGAGGATGAGGAAGACGAAGAGTCAGTCACTGTAGGCCCTGGTGGTCACGGGCGCTATAACTCTGGTCTTTCTAGGCCACAGGCCTTTAAGAAGCAGTTCAATTCATGAATACAGTAGTAGAAGAAGTGTGTGTGTGTGTGTGTGTGTGTGTGTGTGTGTGTGTGTGTGTGTGTGTGTGTGTGTGTGTGTGTGTGTGTGTGTGTGTGTGTGTGTGTGTGTGTGTGTGATCAATAATGGAGAAAACACAAGTGTGTTCCAAGAATACCGGAAAGTCTTCCATGAGTGAGAGAGCGTAAATTCAGGCCTGCACATTGAGATGGAGGTCAATGCCACAATTTATGTTATGTTGCACAGAAACTGTAATTACATGTTACTACACAGTCTAGTGAACCTTTATGACAATCCAATCATTGTTTTAAATACCTCATCTGTGGTAAGGAAAGAGTGTCCATATTCTCCACACTCTGGATATACATTTTCCTTTTCAGGCACAGATAAAGGGTCAGCCTGCCACTGCCCAAATCTTAACCATTAAGTGGAAAAATGCATAACTGATCTTAGATAATTGTATAGCGGCAACTTCTGGCACATGTTGCCGTCTTTGGCATGCATTGTGCCTAAGCAATACAAGATATTAGCTCTCCCTCTCTCTCTCTTCTGTTAGCACCCCTTTTGATTGACAAGACTGTGTTAGAAGCTTTAGACAACTGTATCGAAATACAAAAGCAGCACAATCGATGAACAGTAACGCAAAGAGGGATCAGGACGAATCGAATCTAGATATCATTAGCAGTATAAGCCACTAGAGTATCTAAAGAAAAGCTTAAGAAGTCAGACACAATGAGAAATTTGACTGCCGACAGGTACTTAGCACAATAGGAGGCCGTTCCTTCTAGAACAAAAGTTGTACCTGCTGCGTACCAACCTGGTACTCCACCCCCTTTTCATCAGAACTGAAACAATAAAGCTGCACAATACACATTTTATTCTAGCTCTTTTACGTCTAGCTAACAAGTTTTGTGATTAAAGGACTTTTTTGTTAGTGCACATTATCAAACCTATCTCATTTGTTAGTGAGCTAGCTAGCAAGTGTCCAGGCAATATTATTGTACATAAAGCTGCCTCACGCAACAAAAACAGGAGATAGAATAACCCTAACCCTGTGGGCCGTTCTGGTCCGGGCAAGGCTTACTTAGTTACTTTATGACAAGGGTTTAGTAGGCTAATGAACATGATAGGCGTGAGAGGGCTTTCCGAGTGGAAGTGTCAAATCAGGTGTGTTCGGCTCACAGGGTTAGGGTTATTCTATCTCCTGTTTTTGTTGCGTGAGGCATTCGGCTCCCCAAGGACAGCCAGTTGCATCTATCTCCATAGGTGACAACACAGCTATCACATTTGGTCCTTGGAAGTTGTGGGAACATACATCGCCTTCGGAAAGAACGCCTTGACCTTTTCCACATTTTGTTACGTTACAGCCTGATTTGAAAATTGATTTTTTTTTTTATCCTCACAGTACCTCATAACAACAAAGACAAAATATATATTTTTTTAATTTATGCACATTAATTAAAAATAAAAACCAGAAATAGCTTAGTTACATACAGTACCAGTCAAAAGTTTGGACACACCTACTCATTCAAGGGATTTTCTTTATTTTTACTATTTTCTACATTGTAGAATAATAGTGAAGACATTAAAACTATGAAACAACACATATGGAATCATGTAGTAACCAAAAAAGTGTTAAACAAATGAAAATATATTTTAGATTCTGCAAAGTAGCCACCCTTTGCCTTGATGATAGCTTTGCACACTTTTGGCACTCAGGCCTTTTTGATAATCGTGCCTCATTAGCTCATTGTTATGGATGTATCCAAATAAATGTCACTAGAAAACAGCTTAAACAAATGCAGCTACTTTGCTGTTATTCTGGCTGCACTTTTTGACGTGACTGTAAATTAGCCGTAGTTGGCTATCTAGCAAGCAAGGGATACGATCGTTGCCAGCCAGTATGGCAATGGAACATTTAGAACGAATGACTGGGTAGCGTCTATAGATACAGAACAAAAAGACTGAATGACTGGGTCACGTCTCTAGCAACCCTAGATTTGTGTCAGGTCTATATCTTGTGGAAGGATGAAATAGAATAAATTAATCAAAATAAAGTTAATGAAAATATGGCGATTATTATTTGAATATGTTGGTAACCCGTTGTATAAAAGTGATAATGCCCTCGAAGCTGGTGTTTGTTGGATATATTGGCGAAGTCTTGGGCCTAACACACGTGCCAATATATCCAACGAACACCGGCTTCGAGGGCATTATCACTTAAATATGGACACTTAGATTGTGTATATGTTTAGTGGCACCTTTCCTATGATGTAAATTGTCATAATTTCCGAATGGTCATGTTGGCTAGCTAAGCTCGTTTTCTTGTTGGTAACTTGTGATTGAGATGCTGTTCTTTATTTGTATCCATTTGTGTGAATGTACAGTATATAGTGACTTTTTCCTCACACATTTTCTCCTTTCTGTATCTATCACAGTTTAACAAACAAAATATATTCTACTAAAGATTCTTAACGGTACTAGTGCCTCCTGATTCTTTATTGGAAGAGTGTAAGCTGTCTGCCAAGCTTTGTAGCTTACATATTGTTAGGGCAGAACATTTGGCCTGCAAAACGATTCCATATGTCACGCAGCTGAGAGCTGAGTGAACCGAATCACACAGGGTTGTGACAGCTAAGGACACGGTGTCCTGGTGTGGTTCCTGTTCACATGTTCATGCTCTCCCCATTGAGTAGACTGTAGATTACATCTAGATGGCTACCAATATTAGTTATTTCTTGTCTAGGCTACTATCCTATTTAAAATATAATCCTGGGAGCTACCATCAGCAACTCTGTGATACAGCTGTCAAGTGGAAGAAGCACCTAGGTCAGCAGAAACCTCGATACAACACCAGTGCACTGGTCATTCGCAATGGCTTTAGTGGCCAAATCTACTAATTATATGCATATTCTAGCTTCTGGGCCTGAGAAACAGGCAGTTTACCCTGGGCACGCTTTTCATCCAAACTTCCCAATGCTGCCCCCTATCCTAATTAAGTTAAGGACAAAAAGGCAAGGTATTGGAGTGGCCATCACAAAGCCCTGACCTCAACCCTATAGAAAATTTGTGGGCAGAATTGAAAAAGTGTGTGCGAGCAAGGAGGCCTACAAACCTGACTCAGTTACAACAACTCTGTTAATTGACTTGCCTGGTTAAATAAAGGTTAAATAAATTAAATAAAAAAGGCCCAGCTGCTGGGTCAACCCAACAGATGGTTAAACATTTTTTACTCATGGTTAAATTAGCCCATGTTTGGGTAATCCAAACAACCGAACATGTTTGGTTTTTCACACAACCCAACTGGTTGGGTCAAAATAACCCAGGTTGTGTGTTCTGTCCAATATTTACCCAGCACTGGGTTATGAAATAACCCAAATTTAGTTGTTTTTAACCCAGCATTGTTTAGTGTATGTAGGTTTCAATAGGTTCATTATGCAATACTAGGAATCCCCTCGAAGCCATGCTCTTCTTGCTGACTTAATAGACATTACCAAGTACTGAGAAAGCCTCCAACTTTTCTAATTACTATTAAAATTTCATGTCAAATAGATTTTATGTCAGAGCATTTGGATGCACGAAGCAAGCTGGAGGTGGAAATGCATTAGGCCCATTATTATTATCATTGTTAATATTAATAATATTATAACTTGTTAATCTCTTGTGGCACCAAGACATTTTTTTTTCTGGGACAAGACAATTAAGATCATAAAATGAATGAGAAAGAAGTAACTAAATCGGACTGTGTCCTACCAACCTGGACTCAGGGGTAGACATCACATAGTAAACACAAATCTGGAATTTTTAAATTAGAATGATATGTTATGTATTCATTTGTGGATGTATGGTATGTATGTATTCATTTGTGGATGTCCATCATCCATTTCATATGATATTTTACGAATTACAATTCATATGATATGTTACAAATCACAATTCTGTCACGTCCTGACAAGTATAAGTGGTTATTTGTTATTGTAGTTTGGTCAGGATGTGGCAGGGGTGTGTTTGTTTTGTGTTGTCGGGGTTTTTGTGTTGTGTTCTATGTTTTGTATTTCTATGTTCTATTTTCTAGTTTTTCTATTTCTATGTCTAGTGTATTGTTTTGACCTTCAATTGGAGGCAGCTGTTCCTCGTTGCCTCTAATTGAAGGTCCTATTTAGTAGGGGTGTTTTTCTATGGGTTTTGTGGGTAGTTTCCTGTTTAGTGTTTGTTGCACCTGACGACTGTTTTCGTCGTTCTTTTTGTTCAGTGTTCATTTTTATTTAATAAAGATAAAATAAGCATTCACGTACCCGCAGCATGTTGGTCCAATTCATACGACGCCCGTGACAAATTCGTATGATATGTACAAGTTAAAATTTGTTGTGGCTAATGCTAACATTAGCTAAGTGGCTAACATTAGCTAGGCTACGGCTTAAGGATAGGGGTTAAGGTTAGAAGTTAAGTTAAAGGGTTAAGGTTAGGGGAAGAGTTAACAAACATGGTAAGTAATTGCTAAGTATCAAAAAAGTAGCAATTAGTTGCAAAGTTACAATTTAGCTAAAATGCTAAAGTTGTCCGTGATAAGATTCGAACATGCAACCTATGGGTTGCTAGGCATTCGCATTCTACGCCCATCCACCCACCCTCCTTTAATTTTTTTCTACCCAAAAATGATCTTTTGGTATTTGTTTCATTAGTCCATTGTTGAGATACTCCCATAATGTTTTGCTTGTCAGCCATCAAGTGTTGCATTATATGATGCAAGACACGGCATCATATGATGCAAAATGCATCATAGGGGGAAGAATTCTGTATTTTGAAGGTAACACATCTTGAAAACTTGATTGCTGACAAGCAAAACATTTAGGGACTATGTCAACAATGGACTAACGAAACAAATACAAAAATATCGTTTTTGGGTGGAGTTTTCTTTTAAGTAACCTTCTGTCTCATGTATCCATACCAAAAATAACATATCATACTAATCTGAGTGTCCCGGATTTTCATTTACTATGTTACGTCTAGTCTATGAGACCAGCCCGGTACAACTGTGCGTATTTTTTGTTGTTGCAATAACTCAATATTTGCGTTGTTTATTACCATCATATTACACTGAATGGACAGTGTAACACACACACAAACACACACACTTTATTACCAGGGGGCAGGGCTACCGACTTTAAGGCTAATCTGAAGATGGTGCTGGCTAAAGCTAAAACTGGTGAGTGTAGAGAGTATAGGGATATTGTTATCCATGTCGGCACCAACGATGTCATGATGAAACAGTCAGAGGTCACCAAGCGCAACATAGCTTCAGCGTGTAAAGCAGCTAGAAAGATGTGTCGGCATCGAGTAATTGTCTCTGGCTTGGAGGGGTGCTTTCATCTTATCTACGAACATAGACAGGGCTCTAACTCCCCTAGCTCCACAATGAGATAGGGTGCAGGCCAGGCAGCAGGGTGCAGGCCAGGCAGCAGGGTGCAGGCCAGGCAGCAGGGTGCAGGCCAGGCAGCAGGGTGCAGGCCAGGCAGCAGGGTGCAGGCCAGCTTAGTGGAGTCTGCCACTAGCACAGTCAATGTAGTTAGCTCAGCTATCCCCATTGAGACTGTGTCTGTGCCTCGATCTAGGTTGGGCAAACCTAAACATGGTGGTGTTCGCCTTAGCAATCTCACTGGAATAAAGACTTCCTCCATTCCTACCATTATTGAAAGAGATTGATACCTCACATCTCAAAATAGGGCTACTTAATGTTAGATCCCTCACTTCCAAGGCAGTTATAGTCAATGAACTAATCACCGATCATAATCTTGATATGATTGGCCTGACTGAAACATGGCTTAAGCCTGATAAATGTACTGTGTTAAATGAGGCCTCACCTCCCGGTTACACTAGTGACCATATCCCCGCGCATACCGCAAAGTCGGAGGTGTTGCTAACAAATTTCAATACACAAAAAAACCCGACGTTTTCGTCTTTTGAGCTTCTAGTCATGAAATCTATACAGCCTACTCAATCACTTTTTATAGCTACTGTTAACAGGCCTCCTGGGCCATGTACAGCGTTCCTCACTGAGTTCCCTGGATTGACTGAGTTCCCTATCGGACCTTGCAGTCATGGCAGATAATATTCAAATGTTTGGTGACTATAATATTCACATGGAAAAGTCCACAGACCCACTCCAAAAGGCTTTCGGAGCCATCATCAACTCAGTGGGTTTTGTCCAACATGTCTCTGAACCTACTCACTGCCACAGTCATACTCTGGACCTAGTTCTGTCCCATGGAATAAATGTTGTGGATCTTAATTTTTTTCCTCATAATCCTGGACTATCGGACCACCATTTTATTACGTTTGCAATCGCAACAAATAATCTGCTCAGACACCAACCAAGGACCAAAGTCGTACTATAAATTCTCTGACAACCCAAAGATTCCTAGATGCCCTTCCAGACTCCCTCCGCCTACCCAAGGACGTCAGAGTACAAAAATCAGTTAACCACCAAACTGATGAACTCAATTTAACCTTGCACAATACCCTAGATACAGTCGCACCCCTAAAAACAAAAAACATTTGTCTTAAGAAACTAGCTCCCTGGTATACAGAAAATACCCGCTCTCTGAAGCAAGCTTCCAAAAAATTGGAACGGAAATGATGCTACACCAAATTGGAAGTCTTCCGATTAGCTTGGAAAGACAGTACCGTGCAGTATCAAAGAGCCCTCACTGCTGCTCGATCATCCTATTTTTCCAACTTAATTGAGGAAAATAAGAACAATCCAAAATGTATTTTTGATAATGTCGTAAAGCTAACTAAAAAGCAGCATTCCCCAAGAGAGGATGGCTTTCACATAAATTCATGAACTTCTTTGAGGAAAAGATCATGATCATTAGAAAGCAAATTACGGACTCCTCTTTAAATCTGCGTATTCCTCCAAAGTTCAGTTGTCCTGAGTCTGCACAACTCTGCCAGGACCTAGGATCAAGAGAGACACTCAAGTGTTTTAGTACTATATCTCTTGACACAATGATGAAAATAATCATGGCCTCTAAACCTTCGAGCTGCATACTGGACCCTATTCCAACTAAACTACTGAAAGCTTCCTGTGCTTGGCCCTCCTTTGTTGAACATAATAAACGGCTCTCTATCCACCAGATGTGTACCAAACTCACTAAAAGTGGCAGTAATAAAGCCTCTCTTGAAAAAGCCAAACCTTGACCTAGAAAATATAAAAAAACTATCGGCCTATATCGAATCTCCCATTCCTCTCAAACATTTTTGAAAAAGCTGTTGCACAGCAACTCACTGCCTTCCTGAAGACAAACAATGTATACAAAATGCGTCAGTCTGATTTGTGACCCCATCATAGCACTGAGATTGCACTTGTGAGGTGGTAAATTACCTTTTAATGGCGTCAGACCGAGGCTCTGCAGCTGTCCTCGTGCTCCTAGACCTTAGTGTTGCTTTTGAGACCATCGATCACTGCATTCTTTTGGAGAGGATGGAAACCCAAATTGGTCTACACGGACAAGTTCTGGACTGGTTTAGATCTTATCTGTCGGAAAGATATCAGTTTGTCTCTGTGGATGGTTTGTCCTCTGGCAAATCAACTGTAAATTTCCGTGTTCCTCAAGGCTCCATTTTAGGACCACTATTGTTTTCACTATATATTTTACCTCTTGGTGATGTCATTTGGAAACATAATGTTAACTTTCACTGCTATGTGGATGACACACAGCTGTATATTTTGATGAAACATGATGAAGCCCCAAAATTGCCCTACCTGGAAGCCTGTGCTTCAGACATAATGGCGGCAAATTTTCTACTTTTAAACTCGGACAAAACAGAGATGCTTGTTCTAGGTCCCTAGAAACAAAGAGATCTTCTGTTGAATCTGACAATTAATCTTGATGGTTGTACAGTCGTCTCAAATAAAACTGTGAAGGACCTCGGCGTTACTCTGGACCCTGATCTCTCTTTTGACGAACATATCAAGACTGTTTCAAGGAGAGCTTTTTTCCATCTACGTAACATCGCAAAAATCAGAAACTTTCTGTCCAAAAATTATGCAGAAAAATGTATCCATGCTTTTGTCACTTCTAGATTAGACTACTGCAATGCTCTACTTTCTGGCTACCCGGATAAAGAACTAAATAAACATCAGTTAGTGCTAAAAACTCCAGTGCTAGCCTCTCTACACTGGCTTCCTGTTAAGGCAAGGGTTGATTTCAAGGTTTTACTGCTAACCTACAAAGCATTACATGGGCTTGCTCCTACCTATTTTTCCGATTTGGTCCTGCCGTACATACCCACACGTATGCTACGGTCACAAGGCTCCATTTTTATGGAATGGTCTGCCTATCCATGTGAGACACAGACTTGGTCTCAACCTTTAAGTCTTTATTGAAGACTCATCTCTTCAGTAGGTCCTATGATTGAGTGTAGTCTGGCCCAGGAGTGTGAAGGTGAACGAAAAGGCACTGGAGCAACGAACCGCCCTTGCTGTCTCTGCCTGGCCGGTTCCCCTCTCTCCACTGGGATTCTCTGCCTCTATCCCTATTACAGGGGCTGAGTCACTGGCATACTTGTGCTCTTCCATGCCGTCCCTAGGAGGGGTGCATTACTTGAGTGGGTTGAGTCACTGACGTGGTCTTCCTGTCCGGGTTGGCGCCCACCCCTTGGGTTGTGCCGTGGGGGAGATCTTCGTGGGCTATCCTCGGCCTTGTCTCAGGATGGTAAGTTGGTGGTTGATGATATCCCTCTAGTGGTGTGGAGGCTGTGCTTTGGCAAAGGGGGTGGGGTGATATCCTGCCTGTTTGGCCCTGTCCGGGGGTATCGTCCGACGGGGCCACAGTGTCTCCCGACCCCTCCTGTCTCAGCCTCCAGTTTTTATGCTGCAGTGGTTTGTGTCGGGGGGCTAGGGTCAGTCTGTTATATCTGGAGTATTTCTCCTGTCTTATCCGGTGTCCTGTGTGAATTTAAGTATGCTCTCTCTAATTCTCCCATATTTCTCTCTCTTTCTCTCTTTCTTTCATTCTTTCTCTCTCTCGGAGGACCTGAACCCTAGGACCATGCCTCAGGACTACCTGGCCTGATGACTCCTTGCTGTCCCTAGTCCACCTGATCGTGTTGCTGCTCCAGTTTCAACTGTTCTGCCTGCGGCTATGGAACCCTGACCTGTTCACCGGACGTGCTACCTGTCCCAGTCCTGCTGTTTTCAAGTCTCTAGAGACAGCAGGAGCGGTAGAGATACTCTGAATGATCGGCTATGAAAAACCAACTGACATTTACTCCTGAGGTGCTGACCTGTTGCACCCTCGACAACCACTGTGATTATTATTATTTGACTGCTGGTCATCTATGAACATTTGAACATCTTGGCCATGTTCTGTAATAATCTCCACCCAGCACAGCCAGAAGAGGACTAGCCACCCCTCATAGCCTGGTTCCTCTCTAGGTTTCTTCCTAGGTTCCGGCCTTTCTATTAAGTTTTTCCTAGCCTCCGTGCTTCTACACCTGTATTGCTTGCTGTTTGGGGTTTTAGGCTGGGTTTCTGTACAGCACTTTGCGACATCAGCTGATATAAGAAGGGCTTTATAAATACATTTGATTGATTGATTGATTATTTCTTACCGTACACTCCTTGCCCTCGCGCATACGGGTAGATGATAGAAAATACCAAAATCCAGAAAAGCTCCATCTTCAGCTCCGATCCCTCATAACCTGGAAAGAGTCGGAGAGAGAGAAGAGCAGGTTTCTCAGTCTGAGTGAATGGGGAAAGAGGAGGGCATGAGAGCACCATGACTAGATTGAAGGAGCCACGGTAGATTATAGTGAGTAGCGTGTAACAGCGACAGTAGACTAGTTAATAATCCAGACATGAGAATAAGTGAGGAGTATTACATCTATGTTTGTTCGGCCCCGTAAATCATTTAAACTCCCTCGCACGTATAATTAAATTGTAATAATTCTTGGGTTTGACAGGATTGCCTAAAGTTATTATGGTGTATTTCAGAATTTGCTAACAGGCAGGTAAGGGCAACGAGCATAACACGATTTCACCCACCAGCATATCACCACACACATAGCCTATTACACGTGGGTGTACACACACGCAGCAATGTTCATTCAGAACAATTCCAAAAATACAAATAGATTACATTCCTCGCTGAATAGGTGATAAAACGGAATAATAAATAAGCAATAGACAACCGTGCCAAATCAATCATGTTAACTGATATTTTGTGTGATATTGTGTTTTAATTGAATGCCTATTAAAGGCCCGTAAACGAGTCAATCAAAACGATAGAATGATTGATGCGCTTTGTCACTCAATTTGGCAACTGATTTAGCTTCGCCTAGCATGATGAATTCATTGTGAATTCATACACTTGTCTCTTTCAGAAAAGTAACCCATTCGGGAAGTATTCCGATCCCTTGACTTTTCCACATTTTGCTACGTTACAGCCTTATTCTAAAATGGATTAAATACATTTTATTCCTCATCAATCTACACACAATACCCCATAATGGCAATGTGAAAACAGGTTTTAAGAAAGTTTTGCAAATGTATTAAATATAAAAAACAGAAATACCTTATTTACATAGTAATTTAGACCCTTTGCTATGAGACTCGAAATTGAGCTCAGGTGAGTCCTGTTTCCATTCCCCATCCTTAAAATGTTTCTACAACTTGATTGTACATGATTTGGAAAGGCACACAACTGTCTATATAAGGCCCCACAGTTGACAGTCCATGTCATAGCAAAAACCAAGCCATGAGGTCGAAGGAATTGCCCGTAGAGCTCCGGGACAGGATTGTGTTGATGCACAGATCTGGGGAAGGGTAGCAGAAAATGTCTGCAGCATTGAAGGTCCCCAAAAACAGCGGCCTCCATCATTCTTAAATGGAAAAGTTTGGAACCACCAAGACTCATCCCAGAGCTGGCCGGCCAGAAAAACTGTGCAATCGGGGGAGAAGGGCCTTGGTCAGAGAGGTGACCAAAAACCCCATGGTCACTCTGAAAGAGCTCCAGAGTTCCTCTGTGGAGATGGGAGAACTTTACAGAAGGACAACCATCTTTGCAGCACTCCACCAGTCAGGCCTATATGGTAGAGTGGCCAGACGGAAGACACTCCTCAGTAAAAGGCACATGACAGCCTGCTTGGAGTTTGCCAAAAGGCACCTAAAGGACTCTCAGACCAGGAGAAACAAGATTCTCTGGTCTAATGAAACCAAGATTGAACTCTTTGGCCTGAATGCCAAGCATCACATCCCAACGGTGAAGCATGGTGGTGGCAGCATCATGCTGTGGGGATGTTTTTCAGCGGCAGGGACTGGGAGACTAGTCAGGATTGTGGGAAAGATGAACGGCGCAAATTACAGAGAGATCCTTGATGAAAACCTGCTCCAGAGCACTCAGGACCTCAGACTGGGGCTAAGGTTCACCTTCCAACAGGACAATGACCTTAAGCTCACAACCAAGACAACGGAGGAGTTGCTTTGGGACAAGTCTCCGAATGTCCTTGTGTGGCCCAGCCAAGTCCCGGACTTGAACCCGATCGAACATCTCTGGAGAAAACTTAAAATAGCTGTGCAGCGACGCTCCCCATCCAACCTGACAGAGCTTGAGAGAAAAATGGGAGAAGCTCCCCAAATACAGGTGTGCCAAACTTGTAGCTTCATTCCCAAACCACTCAAGGCTGTAATCGCTGCCAAAGGTGCTTCAAGAAAGTACTGAGTAAAGGCTCTGAATACTTTTGTAAATGTGATATTTCAAAAAATTTTGTTTATAAATTTGCCAAAATGTCTAAAAACCTGTTTTGGCTTTGTCATTATGGGGAATTGTGTGTAGATTGACGTGGAAAAAATAACAATTAACCCTTTCACGTGTGAGTTCCAAATATCTCTAACGGTCGCCCCAGCGTGAGTTTTTTTAAGCACGTGATGTTCGAACGTTCTCTCCATTCCAGAATGTGATTGTTACATAAACAACAACACTGAATGGCTCAGAGTGGGAGTGAGAGGTTACCGTGATTGACTGCCTGCACACGCCATTTGTATCAATAAATCACTATGATAAAATGTTTTGTGTGGTATTATTGATATATTTAGTATTTTATTCACGTTTTTCAATTACTCGTGATAAATCATGCGTTCCGATTTTTGCATAAATTGTAATGGGCGCATAGTATGTGTGTAAAATAATGTTTTGAAGGTTGTACTGATTATGATGAGCTAAGCTAATTCCAGCTATGTGTATGGAGCCATGTTTGTTGACATACAATGCATTCTGGGTTTCACGTAATCGTCTGTTTGACCAAAGATGTTATAACAAAATGAGGTGAGTAAGAGTTAACTCATTTTTTGAGGACTTCCGGAAATGAATGGTGGGATGTGACGGTAGATGACACACCCCTTCAACATGCAAACAAACAGACCAAACTCATCTTGTCTTCTCTTATTATCTTCGGTTTCTGTGAGGAAAAAATGCATGGCTGCGCGCTGAAACTAATCGACGGATTACTTTCAATTTCTAGAAAGTGTTTTACCTAATTATTTCGATCAATGGTGAGCTCACCCGTGATGTGATTAATTATACATAGTAATTTCTATTAGCTAATTCATATTGTAGTTTATGTCAGCCGAGAGTTAGAAAATATGACTGCTTGTGTTAGGTCAATCTTTCCTCAGTTAGCGCTAGGACTAATGTAGCCTACATTTTTCCGGTTTGGATGATTGTGTTGTGCTATAGATACTTCTGTGAATATCTGAACATTGCATCCAAAAATAAACTGCTCACATTCTGGACATAACTTTGTAAGGAATGTGTTTGTGTAAATAGTTTCTGAAAAAAATGTGGCCAGCTCAAATGCTGATTGTTGCGTCATTCGAAACTGGCCGTTCTAAATGAGCGTTCTAAATGAGTGTTCTAATCACACGGGTGTGATCGTACGCTTCAGGGACCACTGTAGAACAATCACACCCCGTGTGATGGTACGTGTGAAAGGGTTAAAACTTTTTTTGAACGAGGCTGTAACGTAACAAAATGTGTAAAAAGTCAAGGGGTCTGAATACTTTCCGAATACGCTGTATATAGTGTACAGGCCTACAAGTCAATATCTCGCTCATTTGTGTGCCTCAAAAGTAATTGTCTGCACACACTCTCTCTGGTTGAATTAACATTGTTTCCATGTCATTGGAAATCAATTTGATGACGTTGAATAAACAAGTAATCAACATAAGGGCATTTTGTATTTTTTCACTCAACTTCTAACCTAAATCCAATGACATGGTGACATTTTTTGTTGATTTCAAGTTGAATTCATGTTAGTTGACAACTCAACCAAATGTAAATCAAAACTAGAACTCAACCAAATGTCAGTTCAATGTCTAGTTTTGAATTACGTCTGTGGCCTCACCCCAATGAGCGTGGCACACTCCCACGGTTGAATAGTCTACTATATAAAATATGCACATGTGACTAGTTTCAGGAAATTAAGCGTATGTCTCATGTCACTACTTCACAGGAGAGGTATTTGAATGTATTTTTTTTTTTTATCAAAATGCATTTTTTTGGCAGAAATGCCTTCTAGACCATGTGAACTTTCATGTGCCTTAATTACAAACTATTGTGCCATCTGTAAATATGAATAAACTCGTTAAATTATGAGCCTAGTTGGTTTAGCCACAGAAACCTTTCTGCTAGCCATGATTGGCTGAGATAATGAATGGGCTGGACATGCCGAGAGATGAATTCTGATTGGTCTATGATATAGCACCTGCTGTTTATAACATCACATTTTATTGGTCACATACACATGGTTAGCAGATGTTAATGCGAGTGTAGCGAAATGTTGTGCTTCTAGTTCTGACCGTGCAGTAATATAAAACAAGTAATCTAACAATTTCACAACTACCTTATACACATGTAACAGTAATGCTTCCGTCCCTCTCCTCGCCCCTACCTGGGCTCGAACCACAGCCACCCTCGAAGCATCGTTACCCATCGCTCCACAAAAGCCACGGCCCTTGCTGATCAAGGGGAACAACTACTTCAAGGTCTCAGAGCGAGTGACGTCACCGATTTAAACGTTATTAGCGCGCACCCCGCTAACTAGCGAGCCATTTCACATCGGTTACACACACAAGTGTAAAGGAATGAATAAGAATATGCACATATAAATATATGGATGAGCAATGGCCGAACGGCATAGGCAAGATGCAGTAGATGGTATAAAGTACAGTATATACAGTTGAAGTCGGAAGTTTACATACACTTAGGTTGGAGTCATTAAAACTTGTTTTTCAACCACTCCACAAATTTCTTGTTAACAAACTATAGTTTTGGCAAGTCGGTTAGGACATCTACTTTGTGCAGGACACAAGTAATTTTTCCAACAACAGGCAGACTATTTCACTTTCACAATTCCAGTGGGTCAGAAGTTTACATACATTAAGTTGACTGTGCCTTTAAACAGCTTGGAAAATTCCAGAAAATGATGTCATGGCTTTAGAAGCCTCTGATAGGCTAATTGAAATAATTTGAGTCAATTGGAGGTGTACCTGTGGATGTATTTCAAGGCCTACCTTCAAACTCAGTGCCTCTTTGCCTGACATCATGGGAAAATCAAAAGAAATCAGCTAAGACCTCAGATAAAACATTGTAGACCTTCACAAGTCTAGTTCATCCTTAGGAGTAATTTCCAAACGCCTGAAGGTGCCACATTCATCTGTACAAACAATAGTACGCAAGTATAAACACCATGGGACCACACAGCCGTCATACCGCTCAGGAAGGAGACGCGTTCTGTCTCCTAGAGATGAATGTACTTTGGTGCGAAAAGTGCAAATCAATCCCAGAACAACAGCAAAGGACCTTGTGAAGATGCTGGAGGAAACAGATACAAAAGTATCTATAGCCACAGTAAAATGAGTCCTATAACGACATAGCCTGAAAGGCCACTCAGCAATGAAGAAGCCACTGCTCCAAAACCGCCATAAAAAAGCCAGACTACTGTTTGCAACTGCACATGGGGACAAAGATCATACTTTTTGGAGAAATGTCCTCTGGTCTGATGAAACAAAAATAGAACTGTTTGGCCATAATGACCATCGTTATGTTTGGAAGAAAAAGGGGAAGGCTTGCAAGCTGAAGAACACCAACACCATCATGTTGTGGGGGTGCTTAGCTGCAGGAGGGACTGGTGCACTTCACAAAATAGATGGCATATTGAAGCAACATCTCAAGACATCAGTCAGGAAGTTAAAGCTTGGTCGCAAATGGGTCTTCCAAATGGACAATGACCCCAAGCATACTTCTAAAGTTGTGGCAAAATGGCTTAAGGACAACAAAATCAAGGTATTGGAATGGCCATCACAAAGCTCTCACCTCAATCCAATAGAAAATTTGTTTGAGTCAGTATGTTGGCAGCAGCTACTCAATGTTAGTGACGGCTGTTTAACATTCTGATGGCCTTGAGATAGAAGCTGTTTTTCAGTCTCTCGGTCCCAGATTTGATGCACCTGTACTATCGGTCGACCGATTAAGGTTTTTCATCGCCGAACCCGATACCGATTATTGGAGGACCAGAACAGCCGATACCGATTAATCGGACGATTTTTATATATATATATATTCGTAATAATGACAATTACAACAATACTGAATGAACAATGAACACTTTTATTTTAACTTAATATAATACATCAATAAAATCTTTTTAGTCTCAAATAAATAATGAAACATGTTCAATTTGGTGTAAATAATGCAAAATGTAAAAAAGCTAACATTTAAGTTCCTTGCTCAGAACATGAGAACATATGAAAGCTGGTGGTTCCTTTTAACATGAGTCTTCAATATTCCCAGGTAAGAAGTTTTAGGTTGTAGTTATTATAGGACTATTTCTCCCTATACCATTTGTATTTCATATACGTTTGACTATTGAATGTTCTAATAGGTACTTTCTTATTGCCAGCCTAATCTCGGGAGTTGATAGGCTTGAAGTCATAAACAGGGCAATGCTTGAAGCATTGCGAAGAGCTGCTGGCAAACGCAGTAAAGTGCTGTTTGAATGAATGCTTACGAGCCTGCTGCTGCCTACCATCGCTCAGTCAGACTGCTCTATCAAATCATAGACTTAATTATAATATAATAACATACAGAAATACGAGCCTTAGGTCATTAATATGGTCAAATCCGGAAACTATAATTTCAAAAACAAAACGTTTATTCTTTCAGTGAAATACGGAACCGTTCCGTATTTTACCTAAGTCTAAATATTGCTGTTACATTGCACAACCTTCAATGTTATGTCATAATCAAATTAGTTCGCAACGAGCCAGGCGGCCCAAACTGTTGCATATACCCTGACTCTGCGTGCAATGAACGCAAGAGAAGTGACATAATTTCCCTAGTTTAATATTGCCTGCTAACATGAATTTCTTTTAACTAAATATGCAGGTTTAAAAAAATATACTTCTGTGTACTGATTTTAAGAAAGGCATTGATGTTTATTGTTAGGTACATTCGTGCAACGATTGTGCTTTTAACGCAAATGCACTTTTGTTAAATCATCCCCCGTTTGGCGAAATTGGCTGTCTTTGATAGGAAGAAATGGTCTTCACACAGTTTTCAACGAGCCAGGTGGCCCAAACTGCTGCATATACCCTGACTCTGTTGCATAGATCGCAAGAGAAGTGACATAATTTCCCTAGTTAAAAAGAAATTCATGTTAGCAGGCAATATTAACTAAATATGCAGGTTTAAAAATATATACTTGTGTATTGATTTTAAGAAAGGCGTTGATGTGTATGGTTAGGTACACATTGGTGCAAAGACAGTGCTTTTTTCGCAAATGCGCTTCTTAAATCACCCGTTTGGCGAAGTAGGCTGTGATTCAATGATAAATTAACAGGCAGCGCATCGATTATATACAACGCAGGACAAGCTAGATAAACTAGTAGTATCATCAACCATGTGTAGTTAACTAGTGATTATGTTAAGATTGATTGTTTTTTATAAGATACGTTTAATGCTAGCTAGAAACTTACCTTGGCTCCATGCTGCACTCGCATAACAGGTAGTCAGCCTGCCACGCAGTCTCCCCGTGGAGTGCAATGTAATCGGCCATGATCGGTGTCCAAAAATGCCGATTACCGATTGTTATGAAACTTGAAATTGACCCTAATTAATCGGCCATTCCGATTAATCGGTCAACCTCTAACCTGTACTGACCTCGCCTTCTGGATGATAGCGGGGTGAACAGGCAGTGGCTCGGGTGGTTGATGTCCTTGATGATCTTTTTGGCCTTCCTGTGACATCAGGTGGTGTAGGTGTCCTGGAGGGCAGGTAGTTTGCCCCCGGTGATGTGTTGTGCAGACCTCACTACCCTCTGGAGAGCCTTACGGTTGTGTGCGAAGCAGTTGCCGTACCAGGCGGTGATATAGCCCGACAGGATGCTCTCAATTGTGCATCTGTAAAAGTTTGAGTGTTTTTGGTGACAAGCCACATTTCTTCAGCCTCCTGAGGTTGAAGAGGCGCTGTTGCGCCTTCTTCACCACGCTGTCTGTTTGTATGTGATGTGTACGCCGAGGAACTTAAAACTTTCCATCTTCTCCAGTACTGTCCCGTCGATGTGGATGGGGGGGTGCTCCCTCTGTTGTTTCCTGAAGTCCACGATCATCTCCTTTGTTTTGTTGACGTTGAGTGTGAGGATATTTTCCTGACACCACACTCCGAGGGCCCTCACCTCCCTGTAGGCCGTCTCGTCGTTGTTGGTAATCAAGCCTACCACTGTAGTGTCGTCTGCAAACTTCATGATTGAGTTGGAGGCGTGCATGGCCACGCAGTAAATGGGTAAACAGGGAGTACAGGAGAGGGCTGAGAACGTACCCTTGTGGGGCCCCAGTGTTGAGGATCAGTGAGGTGGAGATGTTATTTCCTACCCTCACCACCTGGGGGCGGCCCGTCAGAAAGTCCAGGACCCAGTTGCACAGGGCGGGGTCGAGACCCAGGGTCTCGAACTTAATGACGAGTTTGGAGGGTACTATGGTGTTAAATGCTGAGCTGTAATCGATGAACAGCATTCTTACATAGGTATTCCTCTTGTCCAGATGGGTTAGGGCAGTGTGCAGTGTGATTGTGATTGCGTCGTCTGTGGACCTATTGGGGCGGTAAGTAAATTGGAATGGGTCTAGGGTGTCAGGTAGGGTGGAGGTGATATGATCCTTGACTAGTCTCTCAAAGCACCACATGATGACGGAAGTGAGTGTTGTTTAGCTCAATTACCTTAGCTTTCTTGGGAACAGGAACATGAGCTGCTCGGTATGTGTAGATAATCCTTTCTACTGCAGCTTTTTTGAAAGAGAACTGCAAAAGTGTTTCTCCGGATTACGTCTTCAACTAAAGGCAACCATGGCATCCGTGACAGAGAGGGAGAAACATCTGATTATTCTGCCATTGCACACGATCTGTGTGAACCAGAATGACTTGACATAATGGGCCAAGCAAGATGTACAAACAAAACAGAAACGACACAGGACGTCTTATTTAATGAAAGGGGTTGCAGTCTGCCGCGAAGCGTTCATCCATGTATACGGGTAAGAGTCTAGCTACATTTTCAGATATTATACGTTTCTAATTTTGACAGAAAGCTATGATAATCGGTTTGTATTGCTAGCTAGCTACAGTGCATGTCTAAATAAAAGACTCCAAGTTAAAGTGTACTGTAGCTGGCTGGCTCACTAGCTAACATTACGTGTATGATGTCTGTAGTGTTGGATTCTAGCTTGAAATACTTGCTATACTAGAAGTTAATGATTACATGTATAAGGAATGTATATAGTAGGTCAATTGAGTGTGGATAAGAACTAGGGGTATGGAAGTTACTGAGTGAGGAAAAAGGCAATCACCTGGTTGCGGTCACTGATAAGGTTAGATAGCCGTGGATTAGAGAGGAGATTTGAATTGTTTAACCCTTTGTTGGTTACTACATGATTCCACATGTGTTATTTCATAGTAAATAGTAAAAATAAAGAAAAACCCTTGAATGAGTAGGTGTTCCAAAACTTTTTACCGGTAGTATATATATATATATATATATATATATATATATATATATATATATATCTGCCGCGAAGTGTATATATATATATATATATACTACCGGTAAATATATATGGGAAGCAAGCAAATGCCTTTCACTGAGCTGTGTAAAGACAGACTGACAGGGATGAGACAATTAATTTTAATGTATCTTCATGTTCTTTTGCTGTTGTTTGCAGCTGCACTATCCTTCACCAACTATGGAGTTGGGGAGACACGTGTGGACCTGAATTGTGATAACTGCAGTGGCCAGAACAAGTTTGTGCTCTGGTATTGTGCCTGGAGGACCATGCACAAGCTACACCACAGTCTGGACATTCACTTCCTCATCCGGCCACATCAAGCAGCGCTTCAGAAAGACCAGAGTGAACACTTTGTCTGAGATTGCTGGTGTTGTGAAGGACAGCACTGTGACAGGGGTCAACATCCAACAGCTGGTTGGACTGGAGGATGGTTCGGTGCTGGTAGAAAGCTATGGCTGGCTACAACACTGACTCAGTACTTCAGGCCACTGCCACAGTTCAAGCAGTACCAGCACTTCAGGTGAATATAATGTCCATTGTGAATATAATGTCCATTATTCTTCTTATCTAAACTAATGTGTTCTAAAATTGTTTTTGTTATTTCCTGTTTTACAGCTTCGATGCTTTGGAGCCTGGTGTTGTTATCGCGAAGGAGCATTTGGACTCAGTCGGGACCAGGTTTCAGCTGCTGCACTACGCTGACGTCCTTCCTCCCATAGATGGTCTGCCTGTACAAGCACCACCTGGACTGGACACAGATAGACAAATGTATTTTTTTTTTGAAGATCAGTGAGTTTTGCAATGAAGAGGCCATGGACATCACATGCCCCGCACCAAAGTCAAGACAGAAACACGCTCTCCGAAAATAGATTCTCTTGTTCATGCGTGGTTCGGGCGGACCAGTTCTTCACTGGGGGTGAGTTCCCAGCCATCAGCACTATCTGCAGTGCCTCTATTCACGTTGCTGTTACTATTTATTTTTTATCCTGCTGCTCAGCCACTTTACCCCTTACTGTATGCATACCTGATCTATCACCAGTATCACTGATATGGTTATTGATATTGTTATTGTGCATGCTGTATATTACGTTTTTCTTTCTCTACTGGCATTGACAATTGTTCTTTTTTTATATTAACACTATCTATTTTTGATATTGCTACTATGTCATCTAATATTTATAAAATATTTTTATCTGGACATTCTGTTTACCTGAAATGTTTCCTTTTTGTAGGCTACTACTTTTACCACTTTTCCACTACTCACTGTTCAGCACGTGTCATAAGGCCATGGTAAATTCAAAAGACTAAAGCTAATACTTCTCTGACACAATTAACATTGTTTTACAGAGCTAATAGAATAATGTAGCTAGCTACATAAGCACGATTGAGTACAACACCATAAAGGTTATGAAATGAATAACGGTACCCTGCGCGTCCCCGGTTATAAGGAATACACAAAAATGTATTACGCTCCATACATACAGTGAGCTACAGTAGAAACGACATACAGAAACTATTATAACGTAACAAGGCACTTACTTTGATAGAAACACCCACATGTCCAAAGTTATTATCATGTAGTAATAAAAACAACAAGTAAGGCAAAGCGGGCATGAAAAACTTTGTGCAGGTCCTGTTCTGACTGGAGATGCGCACATGTCTGCATACTTGATCTGCAGAAACAATGGGGAAGTGCTTGGGGAAGTTTGTCCGGCTCAGTAATGCCTAAAAAATTAATTGTCCGCAAAAGTGAAATGGCCTACTTTTATGTGAATAAATGAGGCAGAACACACCTCAATTCAAACTGTTAGAAAAAAAAACTCGTTAGAAAATCATTTGAAATTGACAAGTTGAAACAGCCACAATTGCATACCATTCAGCATTGTTCACGCCCTCTTAAGCCAGCCCCACCCATCTCTTTAAGGATTCACATGTGAGCTCATGTGATAAACAGCGAGTAGTGTAGTAAAGATTAAGACTAAAAGTAGTAACCTACAATAAGGAACAATTCCAGGTAAACAGAAAGTGTCTAGATAAAAAATATATTAATATTAGACGCTTACCCAGACATTATAGGTCATATGAAAACAAATGCTATAACCCCCAGCTACATCAAGTGGTGGAAAAAGTACTAAATTGTCATACTTGAGTAAAAGTAAAGATGTCTTATTAGAAAATGACTGAAGTAAAAGTCAACCAGTAAAATACTACTTAAGTGTCAAAAGTAAACAGAATTGCTAAAATGTACTTAAGTATCAAAAGCAAAAATCATTTCAAATTCCTTATTAAACCAGACAGCCCAATTGTATTTTTTATTAACGGATAGCCAGGGGCACACTCAAACACATAATTTACAAACAAAGCATGTGTTTAGTGAGTCTGCCAGATCAAATGCAGCAGAGATGTTCTCTTCATAAGTGTTTGAATTAGACAATTTTCCCATCATAATGTAACAAGTACTTTTGGGTGTCAGGGAAATTGTATGGAGTAAAAAGTTTATTTACTTTTGGAATGTAGTGAAGTAAAAGTTGCCAAAAATATAAATAGTAAAGTAATATACAGACATCCCCCAAAAAGTATGTAGTACTTAAAAGTATTTTTACACCACTGCCCAAATGCCTTCACACCCGTTCATTAGCATTCTTTATATACTGTCACACACACACACACACGTATCACATAGTATTCCATACATAGGTTAAGGCCATGCAACCTGAGTGAGGTGCACGTGTACATAAACAGATGCATGCGCCATATATTTATGTCGTGAACACTTGATACGGTCACATGATATTGTGGTAGGTCACAAAATCACGTTACGACCACACGTCAATAATAATTGTATATATCAATATTTTGCTAAGTCTTGCTAAGTGGATGGGTCTCCACAGAAGATGTAGGCAGTACAGTCAAATGGTTACTTGGATTTTCAGAAATGGTGTCAATATCAATAAAATACACAGTATGCACAAGAGCAATATCAGTGATAGACAAGAGTAGCTATAGGCATACAATCAGGGGTAAAGTGGCTGAGCAGCAGAATAAAATAAAACAGTAGCAGCAACATATGGCGTGTGTGTGTTAGGAGAGAGTCGTGAATAGAGGCACTGCAGATAGTGCTGATGACTGGTCCGTCCAAACCACGCATGAACAAGGGAATCTACATTTGGAGAGCCTGTTTCTGTCCTGCCCCTGACTCCGGTGCAGGGCATGTGATGTCCATAGCCTCTTAGTTGCAAAACTCCCTGATCTTCTCAAAAAATATACGTTTGTCTAGCTGTGTCCAATCCAGGTGGTGCGTGTACAGGCAGACCATCTATGGGAGGAAGGATGTCAGCATTGCGACAACACCAGTCTCCAGAGCATTGAAGCTGGAAAACAGGGAAAGAAAAAAAAACGTACAACCTTCCACAACATCAATTCACCTCAAGTTTATTTAAGAAGAATAACCTCATACAATGCAATGAAAATGGTCCGAAGCACCAGTTGGGGAAAACTTGGTGTGGCCTGTGATCAGGAAGTGAAGGTCCAGATTGTGGTGGAGCTTGTGCATGGTCCGCCAGAGCACAAACTTGTTCTTGTTTTGGCCACTGCATTTATCACAATTTAGGTCCACACGTGTTTTCCCAACTCCGTAGTTGGTGAAGAAATGGTGCATGTAGTTGATGACTGCGCTGCTGCCTTTGCTGGATGACATGCCTTCATCAATCAAGTAGTTGACTTGTTGTGGTATTCCTTCACATCAGACACCAAACAAGCGACACTTGCGAGGAGTTAATAAGTAGATGGGATCTGGCTGCATAGGGTCAGAAGGATAGAGCACCTGCAAACAACAAAAGACCAGTAAGATAAATTACAAATCATTGTCTCACCCCTGTCAGTCTGCCTTTACACAGCTCAGTGAAATGTATTTGCCTGCCTCCCACATAAATACATGTTTTTTGTGTGTGTATATCTATCTATCTATGTCCTTAATCAGTATAAAATAGGAAATGTTGCTTACTTGTTGAGCAAAATCAAAGCTGTAATGCATCCTGATGTCTTTGCTTGCTGGTTCAGTAGGGGCCCCCAGAGACAACTGCAGGTCTTGCAGTCAGCAACCATCTTCTGGTAGACAGACCGCTCACTGAACAAGCTGGAGATGCTGCTCTTGCTTCTTCAGCTTGGCTGACTTAACAGCTTCTGGAAAATACAGAAATAAAGTGAGATCAATAAAAGGAGTGCCAATCATGTTGGCGGTAAATTAAATAATTAAAACGTGTTGTTTATTATGCTTTACATACCAAGTGTTGTCATTGATTCCTTGTAGAGACGCCACACTGCTGCTTTTGTCACATGAGATGGCAGCAGCTTTCCACCAAAGTGTTTGTGTCCTGGGTGGCGTCCTGGTAATACTATTGCATTATCCTCTGCGTAGTTGTAGATGAAGTTCACCACTCGCTGCAAATCCTCATTTCTTCGTGTGTAACCTGTGCTTGCTTGGGCCAACTCTCTTTTTGATGGGAGGCATTAGACCATTCTCCTTGTATGACTGTTGGAGGAGAGTCAGGTGTGTCCTACAGATGCTGAAAGACACATTCCAGATACAAATATTTTATCATTACTATACAATAGATGCGAAATGGCATTCTGAGATATCACTACACATAGTTAATCTAACGTCAGCTAGCTAAGATCAAGCTTTGATTTGAGGTCTTTTGTTTAGACATGTAGTTAGTAAGCCAGCTAAACAATTAACCATAGAGTACTAGGCTAGCAATGCAAACCGACTGTCATAGCTAGCTAAAGTTAACAAAATAGGTTCAATGTTATCTAGCTAACATTAAGCTATAACTAGCTATGCGAAATGGTATTCTGAGAACATCACTAACGTTACACACAATTCATACACGTAAATGAATGTTAGCTAGCAAGCCAGCCATCTAACATCAGCTAACAGCAAGCTTTAACTTGGGGTCTTTTGTTTAGACATGTAACGTTAGTTAGCTAAACAATTAACCATAATCCCAAACCATAGAGTATTGGCAATTGAAACCGACTGTCATAGCTAGCTAAAGTTAACCAAACATAGTAGGTTCAATGTTAGCTAGCAAGCCATCGAACTTCAGCTAGCTATCTAACAGCAAGCTTTAACTTGCAATGAAAACAACTTTCCGACAAAATTAGAAATGTACAATATCAAACAGTAACTAGACTCTTACCCGTACACGTTAATGTTACATGGATTAAAGCTTTACTGCAGCCTGCAACCCATTTCATTAAATAAGACGTCCTGTGTCCTTTCCGTTTTGTATTTACAGCTTGCTTGGCCCGTTGTGTCAAGTCACTCTGGTTCAAACTGACCGTGTGCAATGCCATAAGAAACATCTTAAGCTTTAGCCCTTACCCAGACTCTGACCATTTTACTCACCCTAGCAGAGCTGGTTAGGCTGTTTTCATGTTATCCAGAGTGTTGGTGACTGTAACTGTGCTGCTGGCAACAATTTACTGTAATGAGCTTTTTTGCCGACGTTTACTGACACCTGCCATATTCAACCGGTGTTGAAACTCATCTCTCGCAATGTCCAGCCCATTCATTCTCTCAGTCAATCATGGCTAGCGGAACGGTTGCCGGATTTTTCTGTGGCTTAACCAACTAGGCTCCTAATTTAACAAATGTATTCGTATTTACAGATGCCATAAAAGTTTGTTATTAAAGCACATGAAAGTGCACATGTTCGAGAAGGCATTTGACAAAAAACTAATTTTGATTAAAATAAACAAAAAACATTAAGATGAACTGAGCAAAGTACAGAGAGATCCTTGATGAAAACCTGCTCCAGAGCACTCAGGACCTCAGACTGGGGCGAAGTTTCACCTTCCAACAGGACAATGACCTTAAGCACACAGCCAAGACAATGCAGGAGTGGCTTCGGGACAAGTCTCTGAATGTCCTTGAGTGACCCAGCCAGAGACCAAACATGAACCCGATCGACAATCTCTGGAGAGACCTGAAAATAGCTGTGCAGCAACGCTCCGCATCCAACCTGACAGAGCATGAGAGGATATGCAGAGAAGAATGGGAGAAACTCCCCAAATACAGGTGTGCCAAGCTTGTAGCGTCATACCCAAGAAGACTCAAGGCTGTAATTGCTGCCAAAGGTGCGTCAACATAGTACTGAGTAAAGGGTCTCAATACTTATGTAAATATCGTATTTCAGTTTTTGATATTTAATACATTTGCAAAAATTTATGGGGACCTGTTTTTGCATGTCATTATGCAGTACTGTGTGTAGATTGATGAGGGGGAAAAACTATTTAAGCAATTTTATATTAAGGCTGTAACGTAACAAAATGTGGAAAAAGTTAAGGGGTATGAATACTTTCCAAATACACCGTATGTTATCGTGTCACTCACTGTTAATACACTTGTTACCAGATGGAAAAGACTGCTCGCTGACTTTTGTGGCACATGGACTGAAGAAGGCTTGTGTTCAGGGACACAGTGGTAATCAAGGCTGCATCAAACGTGTTCCTCCTGCATTGATGATTGTGAACTGCAACACTTTTCCATTCATCAGAAGAGTTACATGATCGTGTGTCTCTTTCTGCATGGTTAGTGTTGATGTGCTGGCCCCTTGCTTCTCCTCCTGGACGAGGTGTGGCAGAGGGTGTGCTGGAAGCTGCTGGAGAGCATATTTACTGGGCTGGTGCAGGCTGTCAACAGGTAAGGGAAGGGAAGGGGAGATAGCTAGAGGTTATAAAAAGGTGTCAAACTGTCTGCATCTCTTTCTCTCGTAATGTAAGTGTTCTTTTTCCTCTAGGCCTGACAGATGTCTAGGATCATGGGGAACCTGGTGTTAAAGAACAAAAAGGCTGTCATCACCCATAAACTACTGCTGCTCCAATACAAGTATGAGGTGAGACGTTGAACTGGGCAGTCAGTCATTCATTCAACTTCATTCCCAGACTTGTGTTTTGAGGATTCTTCTGCGCTACCTGACTCAGGACAGGGAGAGGCCACTACTTATACAGGTGAGTGTACACCGAAGTCTTTAGTGTTGTGATGATATGTGTATTTATGACAATGTTGTTGATTGTGTGTGTGACTGTGCATGCGTGTGTGTCCAGGTGCTGCGGTCACTGTGCCAGGCCTGAGGCCAACCCCTTCGGGAGCAACAGCTCTATGTCGGGGTCTGCTGCTGTACAGTGGGGGGAAAAAGTATTTGATCCCCTGCTGATTTTGTACGTTTGCCCACTGATAAAGAAATGATCAGTCTATAATTTTAATGGTAGGTTTATTTGAACAGTGAGAGACAGAATAACAACAAACAAAAAAAAGAAAAATGCATGTCAAAAATGTTAGAAATTGATTTGCATTTTAATGAGGGAAATAAGTATTTGACCCCCTCTCAATCAGAAAGATTTCTGTCTCCCAGGTGTCTTTTATACAGGTAACGGGCTGAGATTAGGAGCACACTCTTAAAGGGAGTGCTCCTAATCTCAGTTTGTTACCTGTATAAAAGACACCTGTTCACAGAAGCAATCAATCAATCAATCAGATTCCAAACTCTCCACCATGGCCAAGACCAAAGAGCTCTCCAAGGATGTCAGGGACAAGATTGTAGACCTACACAAGGCTGGAGGGGCTACAAGACCATCGCCAAGCAGCTTGGTGAGAAGGTGACAACATTTGGTGCGATTATTCGCAAATGGAAGAAACACAAAAGAACTCAATATCCCTCGGCCTGGGGCTCCATGCAAGATCTCGCCTCGTGGAGTTGCAATGATCATGAGAAGGTTGAGGAATCAGCCCAGAACTACACGGGAGGATCTTGTCAATGATCTCAAGGCAGCTGGGACCATAGTCACCAAGAAAACAATTGGTAACACTACGCAGTGAAGGACTGAAATCCTGCAGCGCCCGCAAGGTCCCCCTGCTCAAGAATACATATACATGCCTGTCTGAATTTTGCCTCTGAATGACTCAGAGGAATACTGGTGAAAGTGTTGTGAAAGTGTTGTGGTCAGATGAGACCAAAATGGAGCTCTTTGGCATCAACTCAACTCGCCGTGTTTGGAGGAGGAGGAATGCTGCCTATGACCCCAAGAACACCATCTCCACCGTCAAACATGGAGGTGGAAACATTATGCTTTGTGGTGTTTTTCTGCTAAGGGGACAGGACAACTTCACCGCATCAAAGGGACGATGGACGGACCATGTACCGTCAAATCTTGGGTGAGAACCTCCTTCCCTCAGCCAGGGCATTAAAAATGGGTCGTGGATGGGCATTCCAGCATGACAATGACCCAAAACACACAGCCAAGGCAACAAAGGAGTGGCTCAAGAAGAAGAACATTAAGGTCCTGGAGTGGCCTAGCCAGTCTCCAGACCTTAATCCCATAGAAAATCTGTGGAGGGAGCTGAAGGTTCGAGTTGCCAAACGTCAGCCTCGAAACCATAATGACTTGGAGAAGATCTGCAAAGAGGAGTGGGACAAAATCCCTCCTGAGATGTGTGCAAACCTGGTGGCCAACTACAAGAAACGTCTGACCTCTGATTGCCAACAAGGGTTTTGCCACCAAGTACTAAGTCATGTTTTGCAGAGGGGTCAAATACTTATTTCCCTCATTAAAATGCAAATCATTTTATAACATTTTTGACATGCGTTTTTCTGGATATTTTTGTTGTTATTCTGTCTCTCACTGTTCAAATAAACCTACTATTAAAATTATAGACTGATCATTTCTTTGTAAGTGGGCAAACATACAAAATCAGCAGGGGATCAAATACTTTTTTCCCCCACTGTATGTGGAACTACAGAGTGATGCAGAGCTACAAGTGAGCTACAAGTGATGCAGAGCTCAGTTACACCCCCAACACTACGGCATAGTATTGTCACATGATCAGAGCTGTTCACACTACTTTTTGACCTGTCCGCCTCTGGGTTGTATTCATTTGAGAAATTAAAAATGTTTTTCCTAGGAAAATGACTATGTGCGTTTTGTTATGGAAAGTATCCATGTAGCCTTATTGAAGTCTGTTTTCTTCTGTATGGTGCCTGAATATGACGACCCTCATGTCTTTTCCCCGGTCAGAGCTGCTGCAGTTCATGCTGGGAGAGATTCAGAGCCACATGGACAGCAGCGTAGTGTGTGTGAGGGGCATGGTGGTGGGGAAGTGTCTCTGCTCCTGCATGGACATCAACAGAGCCCAGCTCAAATTGGAGGTACAGTACAGTATGGCACCTTACCCAAGGTTTTGGGTGCATCACAATAGTCTGAAGTGGCTCACTGTCACTATATTCTGTTCTCTGCTCATACTGATCTGAATGAACTGGACAGGTGAAAACAAATACCATAATGCTTTCACCTATCTCCATATCAGATCAGTGCAAGAAAGAAAGAAAGGAGATAGAGGAAGCCACTGTAGACTATTGAGGGGCACCCCTACAGTAGGCTATGACTGCCTTGTCATGTGCCTTGTCATGTGTAGGACACAGGGAAGGGTGTGTGTTCAGTCTTTCTTTCCCTCAGGAGGAGGAGATCAAGGAGCTGCTCTCACTGATTACTCCACTGTCTGACATAGAAACGGAGCCACATGATGACAGATTGTATCTTCCTCGAGAGGTCGAAGGGCAGACTGTACCCTCTCAGGCAGTATTATGCAAGGGTGTTTCAGTTGCCCAGAAATCAGGAGATGACTCAGAGCTGGATAGGTCAAAACCCCAAACACTCTGTAATACCTTTTGTTATACACTACATTTATTAATATAATGTTGTCTGTGAGAGAGAAGTTTTATATTTAATTCAAATCATTAAAACTTAATTCATCTTCCCACAGGCAGTTAAGAAGGCTAGAGCTCGGCAGCTTTTAGTCCTTAAAAACGGACATGAGTTACGTCTGGTTAGTTCAGCCATTCCTATGGGGAAAGAATAGGGTTTTGGGATAAATGCCGAAATCTGAGGAAATCTTATACGTAATATTTAACATAACCTTTATGAATTATGAAGCCTTTGTGCTTTTTATGATTATATAATAAAGATTCTCATAGAACAAAACACATGGTTTAGATGGTCAATATTTGTCACCCATAGCGGTTCATCTCGTAAGCAAAAGGGAATATGTTCCATCATCTACGTTCATTTACATTAGTGCAAATTGTTCACCTAAATTCAAGTATTTCTTGCCCATTTTGGCTTTATGGAAAATATTGACATGCGCTGCCAACTGTGGGAGATTGGTATAAACAGTTGTATGCCTTTCCAAAAATATTGACATGCACTGTCAACTGTGGGACCTTGTATAGACAGGTGTGTGCCTTTCGAAATCATGTCCAATCAATTTAATTTACTACAGGTGGACTCCAATCAAGTCATAGAAACATCTCAAGGATGCTTAATGGAAACAGGATGCACCTGAGCTCAATTTCAAGTCTCATAGCAAAGGGTCTGAATACTTAAGTAAATAAGGTATGTTTTTTATTTTTAATACATTTGCAAACTATTTTAAACCTGTATTTGCTTTGTCATTATGGGGTATTGTGGGTAGATTGAGGGAAAAAATTATTTAATTCATTTCAGAATAAGGCTGTAAAGTTAACAAAATGTGGAAAAAGTCAAGGGGTCTGAATACTTTCCGAATGTACTGTATAAGTCTCTTCATGGGTGGGAGATGTACATTTACGCTTATCAATGCTCTCTTTATTTGACTGACATGTTGAATGATTGATCCATTCATGCTTCCATCCCTTCGTCTCTACCCAGCCGTCCTCTGGGGACCCAGTGAGGGTGGGGCTCAGTCAGAGAGCTGTTGAGGGACTGGTTAGGAAGAACACTTCTACAGCCAGTGAGGTCACACATGGTTTAGATGGTCAATATTTGTCACCATAGCGGTTCATCTTAAAAGCAAAAGGGAATATGTTCCATCATCTATGTTCATTTTACATTAGTGCAAGTTGTTCACCTATATTCATGTATTTCTCACCCCTTTTGTCTTTATGAAAAATATTGTCCCCTCAGGCACACACATTTGTTCTTTGTTATTATGAAAGTCATTTGTGTGAATGTACTTTTCCACACATCTCTTTACATTGCTTATGTTATTCGATGGTCTGACTGCGTCCAGACTATGTCAAATTCCGAACACAATGCCCATCCTGGCAGATCTGAACCTAATGCGAGCACAATGTGACTTTCATGCATCCAGACCTAATGCAGCTTGGAGTGATCAGATGACAGAAGTCGCATTTAAGTGCTGAGTGTAACTGAGGTCATAGATGCTACATATCCATTACTTTGAGTGTTTTATGTAATATAACTAAATGTTTATTTCTGTGTTGCAGGGCAGTCAAGAAATGAAACGGCAAGGCCACAGAACATGACATACAGAGCTGTGGTAGACCACCTCAAGCATGCCCGTTTACCACGCCACCACACCTCCAGTAGGCTTGAAAAGTGGGATTGATCTGTTTGTCTTTGTTTGATTTATTTGTTTCAGTTTTCAGCAGTGAAATCCTTTGAAGTATTATTGATTTTAACCCGTGGTGGAAAAAGTACCCAATTGTCATACTTTAGTAAAGGTAAAGATACCTTTTAATAGAAAATGACAAGTAAAAGTGAGTCACCCAGTAAAATACTAATTGAGTGAAATTCTAAAAGTATTTGGTTTTAAATATACTTAAGTATTAAAAGTAAATGTATTTTCTAAAATATACTTAAGTATCAAAAGTAAAAGTATAAATAATTTAAAATTCCTTATATTAAGCAAACCAGACGGCACCATTTTCTTGTTTTTTAAATTTACGCATAGCCAGGGACATACTCCAACACTCAGACATAATTTACAAACAAATAATTTGTGTTTAGTGAGCCCCCATCAGAGGCAGTAGAGATAATGGGGGATGTTCTCTTGATAAGTGCATGAATTGGACCATTTCCCTGTCTGAGTGTACAAAACATTAAGAATATCTTCCAAATATTGGGTTGCACCCCCCCCCCCCCTTCCCAGAACAGCCTTAAATAATCGGGGCATGGACTCTACAAGGTGTCGAAAGCTTTCCACGGGAGATGCTGGCCCATGTTGACTCCAATGCTTCCCACAATTGTGTCAAGTTGGCTGGATGTCCTTTGGGTGGTAGACCATTTTTAAAACACAAGGGAAACTGTTGAGTGTGAAAACCCCAGCAGCGTTGCACTTCTTGACACAAACCGCCTGGCACCTACACCCTGTTCAAAGGCACTTCAACCTTTTGTTTTTCCCATTCACCCTCTAAATGGCACACATACACAATCCGACTCAATTGTCTCAAGGCTTAAAAATCCTTCTTTAACCTTTCTCCTCCCTTCATCTACACTGATTGAAGTAGATTTAACAAATGACATCAATAAGGAATCATAGCTTTCACCTGGTCAGTCTGTCATGGAAAAGAGCAGGTGTCCATAACATTTTATACACTCAGTGTACATACCATGCACAATTTTGATAAGGTGGAAGAAACATAGTGAATTTATACTGTTTCTCATACTAAGATGGACCAAGATATGTTGGTTTTTCACTTATTTGTTCATTGGTTTTGAATGAGTTTGATGATTGGTTGGTTCTACACTATGTTTATGCCATTGATTAAAAGAGTAAGAATAGGATGCAATGTCCAACCTAAAATATAAGCTTGTTTTACTCCACTGTTTGTAAACAATATAATTGTACAAATAAATTCTCAGTTGGTTGCATGAATAATGAAGATTACAAAAAAAATGTGTTTGTTTTTGTGTGAATGCAACAGCTCTTCTAAGTGGTCAAGCTGAGATTTATTGACCAATTCTGAAACCACATACACACACACACAGCCCCAGTCAAAAGCTTGGACACACCCACTCATTTTCGACATTGTAGAACAGCGACGACACCAAAACCACAAAACAACACACATGGAACCATGCAGCAACCAAAAAACGGCCAAACAAATCAAAATACACTCTACATTTGAGACTCCTCAAAGTAGCCCCCAGATGACACCCCGGCACCCTCCCAACCAGCCCCATGAGGTACTTATGTGGAATGCACCCCAATCAACAGCCCTGTTAAAAGCCAATTTGTGAAACCCCCCCCCCCCCCCCCCCTTCCCAATGTGCCTTAGCCAATCAGTTGTGTTGTGACAAGGTAGGGTCGGCACACAGAAGATAGCCCCATCTGGAAAAAGTCCATATCATGGCAACAGCCCAAATAAGCAAAGAGAAATGACAGTCCATCATCACCTCAAGTCATGAAGGTCAGTCAACCCGGAAAACGTCAAAAACTTTGAACGTCTCCTCAAGTGCAGTCGCAAAAACCATCAAGCACCACGATGAAACTATCCCATGAGGAACTCACCACAGGAAAGGAAGATCCAGAGCCACTAAATGTGACATGAAATGTACATATGAAAAATCAAAACTGAATGGAAATGCCTTTTTTAATATGTATTAGCAATAATTAACTTAACTTAATGGTGCGGAATGGAATAATTAAACATGTATATTTCGTCATGCTGGATGTTTGAAAGATGAGTACCGGTAGGTGATTTGAGACATGCTTCTCCAGTAGTGGAATAAGGACAATTAACACTTGAATGTTGTAAATAAATAATGTGTGTAAATACTGGAGTGATGTATGATTGTCAATGCATTTGTTCATAGACCAATTTTTGATACTGTGTCCATGTGTTTTCAAGTCGTTGAAACCAAAACCAAACATAGATGGACCTTAACGACATAAAAACGACATAAAAATACGTATTTTCAACTACATGAAAAATACTATTTTCAACAACATGTAGCCAAAAAAGGTATCTTTTCGACTTCACTTTCAACCAAAACCGAACATTGATTGGAAGTCAGTATTAGTCAACTTTTCAACAACATTTTGCTAGGTGGGATGCATCGCATCTGTCCATAAGTGAAGCATATAAGGCTACCAGGGAGTGTAAAAAAATTGCCATTTTAACATTAAGCTTCTTAAATGAATAATCTTTATTAGCCTACACTACGCCAGTTTATACCTACGCTATTTTTGACTGTGCGTCAGGTCAAGGTTCTAGTGCTGAACTAACCTATGCTTAAGAAAATGTGTTAAACATCTCAGTAAATTGGATCGCTGACAGACAGTTTTGATAATTATATTTACCTTACTCCAGGTGTAGCAGAGCTTCTTAAAACTACTCCTATACACCCCGATTTTCCGAACCCTCGCACGGCGCAGAGTCGATAGCCTAATTCCGTTATAAGACCGCTTAAAAATGTCTCACCATAAGTGCGTTGTAAATTTAGGTATACTCACTTAGGTATTCCAGTTTCGTAGACTTCTTAGTTCAAATATTGAATTTACCCGTTCTCAAAAGAAAGTAGAACTGTGATCAAAATCCACCGGGTAACTTTTAACGCATTGGAACATTTGTTGGGGATTCTTCAGGGCAGAAAGCAGGGTCCTCATGCAGTCCAAAATCACTCCGCTTCTCAGCCTTTCGGCTTCTCAACCTTCGGCGTTGAATCTGTGTCTTTTCTGTTACGCCTCTTATTGCTTTACACAGTTCCAGTGGCGAAAGATCTCAGTCCCACGTAGGTTGTTGGAGTCTTAGAACACGTGAAAATGTATAAGGTATCTAAATAAGGCCCCGCTCTCCATACACTACACCGCTCCTCCTTTCGCGTCTCTAAGTATCCTACTGTTTGCCAGTAGAAATATGTGCACAGACTGAGAACGATGTGACGGACACCGTGGCCAAAAAACGCACGGCTTAGATGCGCTCGTCTCACTGAACAGGTTGTCAAAGAAAGGCTCATGTAGCTCCTGCCTCTCTCTCTGTCGGACATCAGTTCAACTCCAAGTTCGCGTCTCCTGCCCCATATAACATGATGGGGTTTGATTTGAGCTCTGAGGGGTTTGATTTGTTTTGGGGTGGTTTTGGTCGAATTTCGTGACTGTGGTTCCACTCGGGGAGGATCGCCAATTACAGACAGTGCAGCTGCAAACGGGTCCTGCCTACTGAACACTTGCCCCTGCTCCCGATGGGCCAATTAGATAAGAAAGAGAAAGGGAAAAGAAAAAAAAATCCTGAAAAATCTCTCTCTCTCTCTTCGATCCCTCTCTCTCCCATCCCTCCTCTCAAGCTCTCCCTCCCTCTCCTTCATTTCTGCCTCTGTCAGTTTCTCTCAGCGTGGTATCGACTTTTTAGAGTCCTCCTCAGAGCTGCCACAAGGCGGCGTATTTTAGCTACTTTTATTGAAAGTGTGACCTCTCCCCCATTGATAGAGTTTGTGGTCACTTAGAAATGTCCTTGTTTTTGAAAGAAAAGCAATTTTTTGTCCATTAAAATAAGATCAAATTGATCAGAAATACAGTGTAGACATTGTTAATGTTGTAAATGACTATTGTAGCTGGAAAAAGCTGATTTTTAATGGAATATCTACATAGGCGTTCAGAGGCCCATTATCAGCAACCATCACTCCTGTGTTCCAATGGCATGTTGTGTTAGCTAATCCAAGTGTATCATTTTAAAAGGCTAATTGATCATTAGAAAACCCTTTTGCAATTATGTAAGCAGAGCTGAAAACTGTTGTTCTGATCAAAGAAGCAATAAAACTGGCCTTTTTTAGACTAGTTGATTATCTAGAGCATCAGCATTTGTAGATTCGATTACAGGCTCAAAATGGCCAGAAACAAAGACCTTTCTTCTGAAACTCGTCGGTCTATTCTTGTTCTGAGAAATGAATGCTATTCCATGCGAGAAATTGCCAAGAAACTGAAGATCTCATACAACGCTGTGTACTACTCCCTTCACAGAACAGCACAAACTGGCTCTAACCAGAATAGAAAGAGGAGTGGGAGGCCCCAGTGCACAACTGAGCAAGAGGACAAGTACATTAGAGTGTCTAGTTTAAGAAACAGATGCCTCACAAGTCCTCAACTGGCAACTTCATTAAATAGTACCCACAAAACACCAGTCTCAACGTCAACAGTGAAGAGCTGTTGAGGCTACTGTAGACCTTCTTTACAAAACAGTGTGTTTTAATCCATTATTTGGTGATATGTGAATATACTGCATTTTATATAGTTTTATCTTTCCGAATTTTACTGTGCATGTGCCGAACTCTCTCTCTCTCACACACACACACACGCACACACGCACACCCCAGATACCAATTTCAAAAAGCCTACTGTTAAATATCTCAAACGTTGACAAGGATTTGCATACACAGGTCTAATGTCTGTGAAAGAATAGCCTACTACCACTCACATCGGTAGCCATGCAGTGCTTTGAAGGCTGGTCATGGCTCACATCAACAGCATCCTCCCGGATACCCTACACCCACTACAATTCGCATGCCGCCCCAACAGATCCACAGATGACGCAATCTCAATCGCACTCCACACTGGTCTTTCCCACCTGGACAAAAGGAACACCTATGTGAGAATGCTGTTCACTGACTAAAGCTCAGCGTTCAAAACCATAGTGCCCACGAAGCTCATCACTAAGCTAAGGACCCTGGAATTAAACACCTCCCTCAGCAACTGGATCCTGGACTTCCTGATGGACCGCCCCCAGGTGGTAAGGGTAGGCAACAACATGTCTGCCACGCTGATCCTCAAAACTTTTCAGGGAACCAATATACACAGGCAGTTAGGAAAGCAAAGGATAGCTTTTTCAAACAGAAATTTGCATCTTGTCGCACAAACTCCAAAAAGTTCTGGAACACTGTAAAGTCCATTGAGAATAAGAGCACCTCCGCCCAGCGGCCCACTGCACTGAGGCTAGGAAACACTGTCACCACCGATAAATCCACGAGCATTTCAATAAGCACGTTTCTACAGCTGGCCTTGCTTTCCACCTGGCTACCCCTACCCCAGTCAACAGCCCTGCACCCCCACAGCAACTTGCCCAAGACTCCCCCATTTCTCCTTCACCCAAATCCAGATAGCTGATGTTCTGAAAGAGCTGCAAAATCTGGACCCCTACAAATCAGCCGGGCTAGACAATCTGGACCCTCTCGTTCTAAAATTATCCGCCGAAATTGTTGCAACCCCTATTACTAGCCTGTTCAACCTCTCTTTCGTATCGTCTGAGATCCCCAAAGATTGAAAAGCTGCCGCGGTCATCCCCCTCTTCAAAGGGGGAGACACTCTAGACCCAAACTGCTACAGACCTGTATCTATCCTACCCTGCCTTTCTAAGGTCTTCAAAAGCCAAGTTAACAAACAGATCACCGACCATTTAGAATCCCACCATACTTTCTTGTCTATGTAATCTGGTTTCCGAGCTGGTCATGGGTGCACCTCAGTCACGCTCAAGGTCCTAAATGATATCATAACTACCATCGATAAGAGACAATACTGTGCAGCTGTATTCATCGACCTGGCCAAGGCTTTTGACTCTGTCAATCACCACATTCTTATTGGCAGTCTCAACAGCCTTGGTTTCTCAAATGACTGCCTCGCCTGGTTCACCAACTACTTCTCAGGCAGAGTTCAGTGTGTCAAATTGGAGGGCCTGTAGTCCGGACCTCTGGCAGTCTCTATGGGGGTGCCACCGGGTTCAATTCCCGGGCCGACTCTTGTCTCTGTATACATCAATGATGTCGCTCTTGCTGCTGGTGATTCTCTGATCCACCTCTACACAGACGACACCATTCTGTATACATCTGGCCCCTCTTTGGACACTGTGTTAACTAACCTCCAGACGAGCTTCAATGCCATACAACTCTCCTTCCGTGGTCTCCAACTGCTCTTAAATGCAAGCAAAACTAAAACTAAATGCAAGCAAATCTAAATGCATGCTCTTCAACCGATCACTGCCCATACCTGCCCGCCCGTCCAGCATCATTACTCTGGACGGTTCTGACTTAGAATATGTGGACAACTACAAATACCTAGATGTCTGGTTAGACTGTAAACTCTCCTTCCAGAATCACATTAAGCATCTCCAATACAAAATTAAATCTAGAATCGGCTTCCTATTTTGCAACAAAGCATCCTTCACTCATGCTGCCAAATATACCCTCGTAAAACTGACTATGCTACCGATCGGCGATGTCATTTACAAATTAGTCTCCAACACTCTACTCAGCAATTTGGATGCAGTCTATCACAGTGCCATCCGTTTTGTCACCAAAGCCCCATATACTACCCACCACTGCGACCTGTTTGCTCTCATTGGCTGGCCCTCGCTTCATATTCATCGCCAAACCCACTGGCTCCAGGTCATCTATAAGTCTTTGCTATGTAAAGCACCGCCTTATCTCTTCGCACTGGTCACCATAGCAACACCCACCCGTAGCACACGCTCCAGCAGGTATATTTCACTGGTCACCCCCAAAGCCAATTCCTCAATTGGCCGCCTTTCCTTACCGTTCTCTGCTGCCAATGACTGGAACGAACTGCAAAAATCACTGAAGCTGGAGACTCATATCTCCCTCACTAACTTTAAGCACCAGCTGTCAGAGCAGCTCACAGATCACTGCACCTGTACATAGCCCATCTGTAAATAGCCCATCCAACTACCTCATCCCCATATTGCTATTTATTTTATTTATTTTGCTCCTTTGCACCCCAGTATCTCTACTTGCACACTGATCTTCTGCACATCTATCACTCCAGTGTTTAATTGCTATATTGTAATTATTTCGCCACTATGGCCTATTTATTGCCTTACCTCCCTTATCCAACCTCATTTGCTGTCACTGCCTGACCTGAGAGAGACATTTTATTTCTCTATTTTGTTCGGTCAGGGTGTGAGGTGGGCATTCTGTGTTATATTTCTATGTTGTTTTTTTCCTTTGATTGGCCTAGTATGGTTTCCAATCAGAGGCAGCTGTCTATTGTTGTCTCTGATTGGGAATCATACTTAGGCAGCCCTTTTTCCCTCCTTCAGTGTGGGATCTTGTTTTTGTACAGCTCAGTAAGCCTGCAGAACGTGATGTTCATTTTTCATTATTTTGATTTAGTGTTCTGAGTTAAATAAAAAAGAAATACGAACACTTACCACGCTGCACCTTGGTCTTCTCCTTACAACGATCGTCACATTTGCACACACTGTATATAGACTCTTTTCTATTGTATAATTGACGGTATGTTTGTTTATTCCATGTGTAACTCTGTGTTGTTATTTGTGTCACACTGTTTTGCTTTAACTTGGCCAGGTCTTGGCCACGTCGCAGTTGTAAATGAGAACTTGTTCTCAACTAGCCTACCCGGTTAAATAAAGGTGAAATAAAAAAATGTAATAAATAAAAAACTTTGGGGCCCCTCAGGGGTGTGTACTTAGTCCCCTCCTGTACTCCCTGTTCACCCACGACTGCATGGCCAAACACGACTCCATCATTAACTTTGCTGATGACACAACAATGGTAGGCCTGATCAACGACAACGATGAGACAGCCTACAGGGAGGAGGTCAGAGAACTAGCAGTGTGGTGCCAGGACAACAACCTCTCGCTCAATGTGAGCTAGACAAAGGAGCTGATCGTGGACTACAGGAAAAGATGGGCTGAACAGGTCACCATTAACATCGACGGGGCTGTAGTGGAGCAGGTCGAGAGTTTAAAATTCCTTGGTGTCCACATCACCAACCATCTATCATGGTCCAAACACATCAAAACAGTTGTGAAGAGGGCACAAGAAAACCTTTTTCCCCTCAGGAGACTGAAAAGATTTGGCATGGGTCCCCAGATCCTCCAAAAGTTCTACAGCTGCATCATCGAGAGCATCCTGACCGGTTGCATCAGTGCCTGGTATGGCAAATGCTCGGCATCTGACCGTAAGGTGCTACAGAGGGTAGTGCGTATGGCCCAGTACATCACTGGGGCCAAGCCATCCAGAACCTATATAATAGGTGGTGTCAGAGGAAAGCACATCAAATTGTCAGAGACTCCAATCACCCAAGTCATAGACTGTTTTCTCTGCTAACGCACAGCAAGTGGTACCGGAGAGCCAAGTCTAGGACTAAAAGGCTCCTTAACAGCTTCTACCCCAAGCCATAAGACTGATGAACAATTAATCAAATGGCCACCGGACTATTTACATTGACACCTCCCCTCCATTTGTTTTGTACACTACTGTTACTCGCTGTTTATTATCTATGCATAGTCACTTCACTTTGTACAAATTACCTCAACTAACCTGTACTCCCAAACACTGACTCAGTACTGGTACCCCATGTATATAGCCTCGTTATTGTTATTTTATTGTGTTACTTTTATTATTTTTTACTTTATTTGGTAAATATTTTCTTAACTCTTCTTGAACTGCACTGTTGGTTAAGGGCTTGTAAGTAAGCATTTCACGGTAAGGTCTAGATTTGATGTATTTGGCGCATGTGACAAATAAAGTTTGATTTTATATTGGTCTGTTAGTTTTGTCAGTAGGCTAGGTTTTTATCTTTGATCATCTCTGAAAAGTATAACGTAATAATTACAGGTGCCCTGAGGCAAATACTTTGATCCTATCCTCAAGGAATGTCCTTCCTTTGAAAAACACCTTTGATATTTATAAGTGTGTGGACTCAAGTACCTAGCTCTCGCACACATAATATGGCAACACTCATGCTGCTACAGGTGGCTCCTTTTATAGTTAAACGACACCTCTGTTAACAATTAAACCTAATTAAGTAGTTGGCATAGAGCCTGAAAATTGAGTGAGACTTGATTACTGCAAATCTAGGGCAAATCTACCCGCCATATATCCAATACGTGATTTGTGGGATTTTGACATGCTACAATCGAGAGATGAGAGCAGAAAACAAAGCAGAAATGCCATGCCGCTAACTAGGAGAGTCCTCTAAAAGTTAACTAAACTTGAGGTAACACGTCCTATGAATACCCTCTTCATAATGCATTATAAGCACATTATTATGAGTACTGAGCTTTGCATTATGCACTTTAATGCACAACATAAGTGCTAATAGCTAACCTTGTCTAATGACAGTACATCAGTGTTACTTGTATCAATCTGTTAAAAATCTGTAAAAAATGTAAAGTTGACCTCATTTTAATTAAAAAGACAACATTGTCCAACGGTTAGAGCTGTTGCCCCACACTGTAAAGAGGTTTCTGTGAATTTGACAATAGTTTACAGGCAGCTCGGTGGCAAGTAAAATTTAGTATTCATATTACAGTACATCTACTGTAATATAAATATGGTATCAAAGCCAGTACTGTGTAATGAAACACAGTACAATACTGTAAAATTGGCCATATTATACTGTAAAAAAAAGTCAACGCTACTATAATCGTTATGAATGGAGGAATAAAATGATTTGAGGAAAGGGGTTTGTATCTCACAGTATTTTATTGTATTTACAAGGGATTGGTGCATGCAGGTTGGCTGCTAGGTAACGCAATTTACACATTGTTTACACATTACAGTACATTCATTAATATTTGTTGTTTTATATCACATGCAGTTCTAGAGGCCTTTGCAAAGGCTTCCATACTGGCAGCAACTACAGGGCAAAACAGACCTAATGTCACAATGGGTGGCTTGAGGAATCAGGAGAGTTGGAGTCAGGCGCAGGAGACAGATGATTCCGGGAATAAACTTTAATAAATATTCACACGGAAAAAATCACAAGAACGGCGTGCAGGGTATGCAAAATAAAAGACAACACCCTCTACGAAAGAAACACAGGGACGCAGCCCAAATATAATTCCTCGTAACCCCAAGAAGAAAAAACACAAACCCTCATCAGCAACATGAACCCTGAGAACAAATAATCCCGCACAACCCACAAACCTAACTAGCTAGCCTAAATACCCCTCCCCACTAACAACTAATACAAAACAGGTGCGTAACTAACGTAGACCTAACTAACAGAACGTGAAACATAGATCAGTGGCAGCTAGTAGGCCGGCGACGACGACCGCCGAGCGCCGCCCGGGCGAGGAGGTGTCGTGACACCTAAAGGACATGGCAGAATTCTCAACTATTTCAGGACTAAGACTGACTGCCTCTACAATCTGTCCCCTATACAGGTTAATAACCACATAGGAATTAAATTTGTACAGCATTTTCACTCACAAGTACAACAAATATAGCCGCTTGCAAGGCATGCCTCAAAAATATGTTATTGTAACAGAAATAACAATAGCATACACCCACTAGCGGTCAAAAGTTTTTTTGCCGTTCAAAAGACATGGTACTAGGAGGCGTATTCGCATACCTATAGGGCGCGTAGGGAGATAATAGTTCCGTTTTGTACAAAACTGTAATTACATGTAGAAGACAGACAACATAGTTTAAATTCAGCCTTTAAAGTCAATAGATCAATATATCCCCAAGAAACCGGGAAATAGTGAGCGGTCAGTTACAAATAAGAGCAAACCAATCTGTGGTTAAAGCGACGCTGATACTCGAACTCAACACGCCATGGCTTCCCTTAGAGAAAAACTTGGAGATGCAAATGAGAGCAACAAACAGCTGAAGGATATGGAGGAAAACATAGCTAAAATGCTCTCAATGCTCACTAAAACATAAACTTTTACAATCTGTTGTTAAAGAGTAGATTTGCTCAAAAGGAAAGTCGAGTCTATTGTGTCAGATATGCATATACAGGGCGGGCGAGTGGACAAACAAGGCAACAAATTTGGCCTTTTGGAAACTTTAGAAGATTAACTGGATCAGCTAGTTTGAGAAAAGTAATACCAGAATATCGGATGATGAGGAAAAAGGCGAGATTTCCAGCTACGTGATCAAACTGATATCTTGGCGTGGATGTATCACCTGCAGTTCTGGAGCAATGCTTTCAGATTGACGCGAAGCAGAAGAACTCAAAATATGCTTGCATGATAATCTTTAAGGTGTGGAACAATCAGACCAAAGTCAACATTCTGAGGGCACATAGGGGAAAGGAGATCAAGGTCCATGGCCAGTCCATTCTTTTCATTGAGGACCTGTTTGCTACTGTAGGTTGGGGAAAAAAACTACAAGCATTTCATTCCGATCAGAAAGTCACTGGAGGAAAAAGGAATCAAGTCTAAACAGATTCCCGGAGGTACTGTGGGTATGGAAGGGAACACAGAGAATGGAGTTCACAAGCACCCATGAAGCACTGAACAGGCTGCAGGAAACCTTTCCTGTTGAAAGAGAGCCCAGTGTTGTGAGGAGAGGCAGAAGCGGGAAAAACAGATAAGCACACTAGGCTACATACATAGGCTACATGGATTTAGCCCTCACACTCCGATCCAACAGGTCCCAGACGTGCGCAATAGGATTAAGATCAAGGCTCTTCGCTGGCCATGGCAGAACACTGACATTCCTGTCTTGCAGGAAATCACGCACAGAACGAGCAGTATGGCTGGTGGCATTGTCATGCTGGAGGGTCATGTCAGGATGAGGAGGATGTCTTCTTTGTAACGCACAGCATTGAGATTGCCTGCAATGACAACAAGCTCAGTCCGATGATGTGGTGACACACCGCCCCAGACCATGACAGACCCTCCACCTTCAAATCGATCCCTCTCCAGAATACAGGCCTCGGTGTAACGCTCATTCCTTTGACGCTAAACGCAAATCCGACCATCAACCCTGGTGAGACAAAACCGTGACTCGTCAGTGAAGAGCACTTTTTGCCAGTCCTGTCTGGTCCAGCGATGGTGGGTTTGTGCCCATAGGTGACGTTTCCGGTGATGTCTGGTGAGGACCTGCCTTACAACAGGCCTACAAGCCCTCAGTCCAGCCTCTGTCAGCCTATTGTGGACAGTCTGAGCACTGATGGAGGGATTGTGCGTTCCTGGTGTAACTCGGGCAGTAGTTTTTGCCATCCTTTACATGTCCCACAGGTGTGATGTTTGGATGTACCAATCCTGTGCAGGTGTTGTTACACATGGTCTGCCACTGCGAAGACAATCAGCTCTCACTTCTTGGCGCGCGTTCATGAGAGTGGATCCTCCGTTCCAAAACCTTTTTCAAGACACAGGAACCGTCCGGTTGAAATATTACTGAATCTTCACGTTCTGAAGGCCCTAAAGATTGATGTTTTTACAACGTTTAACATGTTTGAACGAACGTAAATACAACTTTTTTTTACTTTTCGTCGCGACAGTAAGTAGCTTACTGAACGCGCGAACAACAAGGAGTTATTTGGACATAAATTATGGACTTTATCGAACAAAACAACATTTGTTGTGGACCTGGAAGTGCCTTCTGATGAAGATCATCAAAGGTAAGGGAATATTTCTAATGCAATGTATGATTTTAGATGACTCCAAGATGGCGGCTATCTGTATAGCCTAGTGTATTTTTCTGAGCTCAGTACTCAGATTATTGCAAAGAGTGCTTTCCTCGTGAAGCTTTTTTGAAATCTTTCATAGCGTTTGCATAAAGGAGATGTTCATCTATAATTCTTTGAATGACAGTTTAATTTTGTATCAATGTTTATGACAAGTATTTTCTAAATTGTGGCGCTGATTCACCGGCAGTATTTGAGGGAAAATATTTTCTGAACGTCACGCACCGATGTAAAATGCTGTTTTTATATATAAATATGAACTTTATCGAACAAAAAATGCATGTATTGTGTAACATGATGTCCTAGGAGTGTCATCTGATGAAGATCGTCAAAGGTTAGTGCTGCATTTAGCTGTGTTTTGGGTATACGTGATGCATGCTAGTTGCTTGGAAAATGTCTGTGGTTATTTTTGTCGATGTACTCTCCTAACATAATCTAATGTTTTGCTTTCGCTGTAAAGCCTTTTGGAAATCGGACAACGTGGTTCGATTCAGGAGAAGTGTATCTATAAAATGGTGTAAAATAGTCCTATGTTTGAGAAATAGAAATGATTAGATTTGGTTTTGAATATGGCGCTCTGATTTTTTCACTGGCTGTTGATCCCGTTAACGGGATCGGAGCGGCAAGAGGTTTGTTTATGGTTCACTGAACAATCATGGGAAACACTGTTTAAACCCTTTAAAATTAAGATCTGTGAAGTCATTTGGATATTTACGAATTATCTTTGAAAGACAGGGTCCTGAAAAAGGGACGTTTCTGTTTTTGCTGTGTTTAGTAAGTTGAGACAATATTCCCTCCCCCCCAACACAATCTAGACTCTATTGTCCCCAATTAACTGCTCCCCTCTAGGATGTATCGATTGAATTAGCTTATGTTAATGAGATACATGGTCACTGAAAAGGCAACATACTGTAAAAGAGGAAACATAGTATATTTAAGCAATAAGGCCCGAGGAGGTGTGGTATATGGCCAATATACCACGGCTAAGTGCTGTTCTTAGACACTTAGCCGTGGTATATTGGCCATATATCACAAACCCATGAGTTGCCTTATTGCTATTATAAACTGTTTACCAATGTAATTAGAGTAGAAAAAATAACTTTTGTCATACCCGTGGTATACGGTCTGATCTAACACGGCTGTCAGCCAATCAGCATTCAGGGCTCGATTCACCCAGTTTAATAAAAGTCAATAACTGTCAATAATTGTTCTTTGGATGTGTGTTGGTGAAAGGCTGTGAGTGGGTGTATGTGTGGGTATGTGTCTGTGCATGAAAGGGAGAGTGAGGGAGGCTGAAAATGAATATGTGCAGGAAGGTGGGAGGGAATGGGTGTGTGGAGGCATGGGGTGTATGTTGTGTGTGAATGAAGGAGAATGGGTGATTAAGATGATGCGTAGAGGGGTATGGGTGTGTCTGAGAAGAAGGGAGGGGGTAAAGATGGAGGTCGGGATAAACTTGGCCTGGGTGGGTAAGGGAGAGCAAGGAGAGGAGATGGTGATAAACTTGGCCTGGGTGGGTAAGGGAGAGCAAGGAGAGGAGGTGGTGATAAACTTGGCCTGGGTGGGTAAGGGAGAGCAAGGAGAGGAGGTGTGATAAACCTGACCTGGGTGGGTAAGGGAGAGCAAGGAGAGGAGGTGGTGATAAACTTGGCCTGGGTGGGTAAGGGAGAGCAAGGAGAGGAGGTGGTGATAAACCTGGCTTGGGGGGGTAAGGGAGAGCAAGGAGAGGAGGTGGTGATAAACTTGGCTTGGGGGGGTAAGGGTGGGTAAGGATGGGAGGGGGGGACAAGCTTGGCTGGAGAGGGATGGATTTGGTTTGGGAGAGAGGACTTAAACATACTACACAGTAATTGTCTTTTTTGTCTTTTTTTATGACGTTGAAAAATGAATTTGAGTTCTGGACAGATAGGAAAGGATGTTGAATTATTATTATTCCTGGTTTGTTATTACAACTAAGATTTAATCAGACGCTTCTCTGAGGTGTGCATGGGGCCTCAACTCATCCCATTTCAGTCTCTCGGAGGACCCACTCATCCCAAGAAAACCCTCACCGGCCACTATACTTTATTTAACTTATACGCTAATACAAACCAACGAAAGTATGTAAGTGGCAGTCTTTCTTCAAATGTATTTACAAGGTATACATATACCCCCCACAAAAAAAATATTGTTACATTGGGAGAGGATTTGGAGCTTTAAAGCCCTAAAAAGGCATAGTACCTCAAATACCAAGACGTACTTTTCTTTGTTATTTTTTGGACTGTGTGTTTTTTGTACAATTTCTGTCAGCCCACATCCCTACACACTCTATATATGTAATGTATACAATAGCTATGTATTTATACTATGATTCTCACATTCTAGGGAATGCCCACCACCCTTATATATCATGTTTGCTAAAATGTTTTATTTGGTTCAACAATGATAGAACATATAAAGTTAACTTTGATTCTATATAAGTAAAGACCAACAAAATCAAACTTATTACTGTCACGGGTACTTAGGGCAGGAGGAAGGAGTAGAGTCAAATGCAGGAGATATCGTCCAGTAGCTCGAAGTTTATTCACACCCAAACACTAGGTGATCAAAAGGCACTGGGAGTGCACAATACCCAAAAGGGAAACAGGTAATCCACAAAGGGAAAATCACGCACGGGGCGCAGCCCGGCGAGAAAATAAATCCTCCAATATAAAAATGATAGAGAAGACACGACCACAGCGTAAACCCGCTGACAAACAAACAATCCCGCACAACACACAACCCCAAAGGAACAAACTAAATCCCCCCCCCCCCCCCACTAATGACAGAAATGACAACAGGTGCGGACCTAGACAGACAAAACACAATGAACACAGAAACACAGATCGGCGGCAGCTAGTAGACCGGCGAAGACGACCGCCGAGCGCCGCCCGGACGAGGAGGGGCACCATTTTCTGTGGATACTGTGACAATTACATGGAATGTGCACGGGCTTCATGATGAAAATAAAAAACATTAAAGTTCTCGAACACTTAAAGAGATTGTCAGTGGATGTGTTTTTTTACATTTAAAAAAATGAGAAATGGAATATTTAAAGAGGAGTTGGTTTGGAGAAGCCTATGCTGCAATATACTGTATTAACAGTAGAGGTGTAGGCATACTGATCAACAATTAACTGGATTAAAAAAATCATAATATAGTGATATTGGATCATTCTCCGGTCTCATGCTTCATTACACCTATAGAAAATACACTTAGTGACAGAATTTGGAGAACGAACAGAGTGCATTGTCTGAACCCAAAATATATTAAATGCGTAAACCAAAAAAATCTAACCTTTACCATTACACATGTAGACATAGAGGATAGAGAAAAGCCGACACTCAATATAGTATGGGATGCCTTTAAGGCGTACATTGCGGGAATGATAATATCATACTCGGCAAAATCTGATTTATAAATGAATTAAAAATAAAATTGAATTACTATCTTAGAAAAAGCCCATAAAACAATCTTTACAAGGTAAAGAATAAAATAAAATTTCTGAACTTAAGCAGGAATACAATCTTTTACTTTTGAAGAGAGCCAACAATTACAGGTTAAACTCAAGTAAAGCATATTACTTAATGGCAAATAAACCTGTTAAATATCTCGCAGCTCTCATAAAACAAATACATGCTAAACCAGATATAATTTTAAATGATAAAGATAGAAATAATTAGAAATAACAACGTGATTAATGACAATTTTTGAATTAAACAACAGTTGGACGGATCCTATTGTCACGCTCTGACCTAGGAGAGCTGTGTTTTCTCTGTTTAGTTAGGTCAGGGTGTGATAGGTGGGTGGGCATTCTATGATTTGTTTTTCTATGTTTTGGCTGGGTATGGTTACCAATCAGAGGCAGCTGTCTATCGTTGTCTCTGATTGGAAGCCATACTTAGGCAGCCTTTTTTCCACTGGTTTTCGTGGTAGTTGTTTTCTGTTTTGTTAGTATAACCTGACAGAACTGTTGGCTGTCGTTTTGTTTTCTTTGTTTAAGTGTTTTCATTAAAAGTAAAGATGAGCAGTCAACACGCAGCGCCTTGGTCCCCTTTATACGACGACTGTTACACCTATAGCGTTCTTAGACTCAACAACCCTGAAGCAATTATCAGCAGACAAAAAAATCATTCTTAAAAACAGAGATTGCCCAAAAAGAAATATTACATACTGTTAAAACATTCACGCTCAGAAAAGCACCGGGAATGGATGTCTTTCACATAGAATTCTATTTAACATTTTGGAACAAAGTAGCGCCCCTATTTACACACATGACAACACACGTGTCACTCAATTCAATACTTCCCAGTTTCATGTATCAAACAGTTATATTAAAACCAGGAAAATCCCTACTGATTATAGACCCATAAGTTTATTAAACGGTAACAATACAATAATAACAAAGCTCATAAGCAATAGAATAGCAAAAGTATTAACAGACTTGAATCTATGCGTCAAGATTGTTTTAAATCACGCAGACTGGGATATTTTACGGGTTGCCTCTGAGAATAACATTACCATATACACTGACTGAGGTCATCAGGAAGTGTATAGGGGATGTTTTTCCCACTGTGACTATTAAAACCTACCCAAACCAAAATCTGTGGATAGATGGTTGCATTCGCACAAAACTGAAAGTGTGAACCACTGCATTTAACCATGGCAAGGTGACTGGGAATATGGTCGAATACAAACAGTGCAGTTATGCCCTCCATAAGGCAATCAAACATGCAAAACGTCAGAACAGAGACAAAGTGGAGTCGCAATTCAATGGCTCAGATATGAGACGTATGTGGCAGGGATCCAGACAATCAGTGATTACAAAGGGAATACCAGCCACCTCGCGGACACTGGCGTCTTGTCCCTGGTCAAACTAAACACTTTCTTCACCTGCTTTGAGGATAACAGTGCCACCAACGTGGGCCGCTCACGAGGACTGTGGGCTCTCGTTATCTGTGGCCAACGTGAGTAAGACATTTAAGCGTGTTAACCCCGCAAGGCTGCCAGCCCGGATGGCATCCCTAGCCGTGTCCTCAGAGCATGCGCAGACCAACTGGCTGGACTGTTAACGGACATATTCAACCTCTCCCTATCCCAGTCTTCTGTCCCCACTTGCTTCAAGATGTCCACCATTGTTCCTGTACCCATGAAAGGAAAGGTAACTGAACTAAATGACTATTGCCCCGTAGCACTCACTTCTGTCATCATGAAGTGCTTTGAGAGGCTAGTTAAGGATCATATCATACTCCACCTTACCTGGTGGAGATGATGTGCAATCGCCATCGCACTGCACACTGCCCTATCACATCTGGATAAGAGGAATACCTATGTAGGAATGCTGTTCATTTACTACAGCTCAGCCTTCAACAGCATAGTACCCTACAAGCTCATCAAGCTCCGGGCCCTGGGTCTGAACCCTGCCCTGTGTAACTGGGTCCTGGACTTCCTGGCGGGCCACCCCCAGGCGGTGAAGGTAGGAAACAACACCTCCACTTCGCTGATCCTCAACACAGGGGCCCCACAAGCTTGCGTGCTCAGCCCCCTCCTGTACTCCCTGTTCACCCATGACTTTGAGGCCACGCATGCCTCCAACGCAATCATCAAGTGTGCAGACGACACAACAGTAGTACGCCTGATTACCAAAAATCAAGACAGCCTACAGGGAGGAGGTGAGGGCCCTGGCGGAAGGAGCTGATTGGGGACTTCAGGAGACAGCAGAGGGAGCATGCCCCCCCATCCACACCGCAGTGGAGAAGGTGAAAAGGTTGAAGTTCCTCTGCGTACACATTACTGACAATCTGCAATGGTCCACCCACACAGACAGTGTGGTGAAGAAGGCGCAACAGAAGAAATTCGACTTGGACCCTAAGACCTTCACAAATTTTTACAGATGCACAATTGTGAACATCCAGTTGGGCTGTATCACCGCCTAGTACGGCAACTACACCCCCGCAACCGCAGGGCTCTCAGAGGGTGGTGCGGTCTGCCCAACCATAGGCCCACTGCCTGCCCTCCAGGACACTTAACAGTACCCGATATAACAGGAAGGACAAAAAGATCATCAAGGACATCAACCCCCCGAGCCACGGCCTGGTCACCCTGCTATCATCCAGAAGGCGAGGTCAGTACAGGTGTATGAAAACTGGGACCGATAGAAGCTGTTTTTCAGTCTATCTCAAGGCCATCAGACTGTTAAATAGCCATCACTAGCCGGCCTCCACCCAGTACCCTGCCTTGAACTTAGTCACTGTCACTAGCCTGTCACTGTCACTTCGTCACTGTTACTCAACTCAACCCTGCACCTTAGAGCTTGCTGCCCTATGTACATAGACATGGAATCACTGGTGACTTTAATAATGGAACACTGGTCACTTTAATAATGTTTACATACTGTTTTATTAATTTCATATGTACATACTGTATTCTAGTTAATGCCATCCTATTCAACTATTGCTGTATATACAGTGGGGAGAAGAAGTATTTGATACACTGCCGATTTTGCAGGTTTTCCTACTTACAAAGCATGTAGAGGTCTGTAATTTCTATCATAAGTACACCTCAACTGTGAAAATCCAGAAAATCACATTGTATGATTTTTAAGTAATTAATTTGCATTTTATTGCTGGCCTGGTTTCAAGAAGACAAGGTGAGCGCTAACATCAGTCCTGTGTCATGCCAACAGTAAAGCATCCTGAGACCATTCATGTGTGGGGTTGCTTCTCAGCCAAGGGAGTGGGCTCACTCACAATTTTGCCTAAGAAGATAGCCATGAATAAAGAATGGTACCAACACATCCTCTGAGAGCAACTTCTCCCAGCCATCCAGGAACAGTTTGGTGACGAACAATGCCTTTTCCAGCATGATGGAGCACCTTGCCGTAAGGCAAAGGGATAACTAAGTTGCTCGGGGGAACAAAACATCGATATTTTGGGTCCATGGCCAGGAAACTCCCCAGACCGTAATCTAAATCAAATCAAATTTTATTTGTCACATACACATGGTTAGCAGATGTTAATGCGAGTGTAGTGAAATGCTTGTGCTTCTAGTTCCGACAATGCGGTAATATCCAACGAGTAATCTAACCTAACAATTTCACAACAATTACCTTATACACACACAAGTGTAAAGGACTGAATAAGAATATGTATATAAAAAAATATATGAATGAGTGATGGTATAGAACGGCATAGGTGTCACGCACTGACCATAGAAATCCTTATTATGTTTGGTTCGGTCAGGGTGTGACTCGGGTGGGAAACTCTGTTTTCTGTTTCTATGTTTCTGGGCCGAGTGTGGTTCCCAATCAGAGGCAGCTGTTTATGGTTGTCTCTGATTGGGAATCATACTTAGGCAGCCTGTTTTCTTCCTGTGTTTGTGGGAGGTTGTTTTCTGTTTAGTGTCTGTACCTGACGGAACTGTGCGTTTTCGTTTTCGTTATTTTGTTTGAGTGTGTTTATGAATAAAGAAATCATGAACACTTACCACGCTGGGCCTTGGTCCACTTCAACTACCACTTACGACAAGCGTTACAGAACCTCCCACCAAAAACGGACCAAGCAGCGTGGCTAGGATAGTTGGACATGGGAGGAGATCCTGGAAGGCAAAGGACCCTGGATGCGGATTGGTGAATATCGCCGGTCAAGGGAGAAGATGGAGGCAGCGAGAGATGAACGGCGACAATATGAGGAAGTTTTTTTTTGGGGGGGGACACACGGGGAGATTGGCGGAGTCAGGGTTGAGACCTGAGCCAACTCCTCATGCTTACCGCGGAGAGCGTGTGACCACCACAGTGTTATGCGGTGATGCGCACCGTATCTCCGGTGCGCATTCACAGCCCGGTGCGCTCGTTGCCGGCTCCCTGCATTTGTCGGGCTAAAGTGAGCATTCATTCAGGACGGATTGTGCCAGCTCAGCGCTCCTGATCTCCGGTGCGTCTCCTCGGTCCAGGGTATCCTGCGCCAGCTCTACGCACCACAGCCCAGTCACCACAGCCCAGTTCATCCTGTGCCAGCGCCCCGCACTTGCCGGGCTAAAGTAAGCATCCAGCCAGGACGGATTGTGCCAGCCCTACACTCCAGACGTCCAGTGCATCTCTCCAGCCTGGTACGCCCTGTGCCTGCTCTGCGCACCCGGCCTCCAGTGCGTCTCCCCAGTCCGGTGAGACCTGTTCAGGCTCCACGTATGAAGCCTCCAGTGATGAACCATGGTCTGAAGCCTCCAGTGATAATCCATGGCATGAAGCCTCCAGTGATGATCCATGGCCCGGAGCCTGTAGGGATAATCCATGGTACGACGCCTCCAGTGATAATCCATGGCCCAGAGCCTCCAGTGATAATCCATGGCACGTAGCCTCCAGTGATAATCCATGGCACGGAGCCTGCAGCGACGGTCCGCAGTCCGGATCTTCCAGCGACGGTCGGCAGTCCGGATCCTCCAGTGACGGTCGGCAGTCCGGATCCTCCAGCGACGGTCGGCAGTTCAGAGACTCCAGCGGGGGTTCCCAGTCCAGAGCCTCCAGCGATGATCGACGGTACGGTTTCTTCGGCAACAATCCAGGGTCCGGAGCCTCCGACGACGATCCACGGTCCGGTTCCACGAAAGTGGGGGGAGCCCAGAGCGGAATCTGCGTCCCGCAACGGAGCCTCCACCAAGAGGAGATGCCCACCTGGACCCTCCCCTATAGGTTCAGGTTTGCGCCCGGAGTCCGCACCTTTGGGGGGGGGGGGGGTTGTTTTCTGTTTCTATGTTTTTGGGCGAGTGTGGTTCCCAATCAGAGGCAGCTGTTTACCGTTGTCTCTGATTGGGAATCATACTTAGGCAGCCTATTTTCTTCCTGTGTCTGTGGGAGGTTGTTTTCTGTTTAGTGGCTGTACCTGACGGAACTGTACGTTTTCGCTTTTAAATATTTAGTTTGAGTGTGTTTATGAATAAAGAAATCATGAACACTTACCACGCTGCGCCTTGGTCCACTTCAACTACCACTTACGACAAGCGTTACAATAGGCAAGATGCAGTGGATGGTATAGAGTACAGTATATACATATGAGATGAGTAATGTAGCCTATGTAAACATATAAAAGTGGCATTGTTTAATGTGGCTAGTGATACATTACATCAAGATGGCAAGATGCAGTAGATGGTATGGAGTACAGTATAAACATATGAGATGAGTAATGTAGGGTATGTAAACATTATATGAAGTGGCATTGTTTAAAGTGGCTAGTGATACATTTATTACATCAATTCTTCCATTATTAAAGTGGCTTGAGTTGAGTCAGTATGTTGGCAGCAGCCACTCAATGTTAGTGATGGCTATTTAACAGTCTGATGGCCTTGAGATAGAAGCTGTTTTTCAGTCTCGGTCCCTGCTTTGATGCACCTGTACTGACCTATCCTTCTGGATGATGGCGGGGTGAACAGGCAGTGGCTCGGGTGGTTGTTGTCCTTAATGATCTTTTTGGCCTTCCTGTGACATCGGGTGGTGTAGGTGTCCTGGAGGGCAGGTAGTTTGCCCACGGTGATGCGTTGTGCAGACCTCACTATGCTCTGGAGAGCCTTACAGTTATGGGCGGAGCAGTTGCCGTACCAGGCGGTGACACAGCCCGACAGGATGCTCTTGATTGTGCATCTGTAAATGTTTGAGAGTGTTTTTGGTGACAAGCCAAATTTCTTCAGCCTCCTGAGGTTGAAGAGGCGCTGCTGCGCCTTCTTCACCACGCTGTCTGTGTGGTTGGACCATTTCAGTTTGTCTGTGATGTGAACTTAAAAGTTTCTACCCTCTCCACTACTGTCCCGTCGATGTGGATAGGGGGGTGCTCCCTCTGCTGTTTCCTGAAGTCCACGATCATCTCCTTTTTTTTGTTGACGTTGAGTGCGAGGTTATTTTCCTGACACCACACTCCGAGGGCCCTCACCTCCTCCCTGTAGGCCATCTCGTCGTTGTCGGTAATCAAGCCTACCACTGTAGTGTCATCTGCAAACTTGATGATTGAGTTGGAGGCGTGCATGGCCACGCAGTTGTGGGTGAACAGGGAGTACAGGAGAGGGCTGAGAACGCACCCTTGTGGGGCCCCAGTGTTGGGGATGTTGTTACCTACCCTCACCACCTGGGGGCGACCCGTCAGGAAGTCCAGGACCCAATTGCACAGGGCGGGGTCGAGACCCAGGGTCTCGAGCTTGATGATGAGTTTGGAGGGTACTATGGTGTTAAATGCTGAGCTGTAGTCGATGAACAGCATTCTCACATAGGTATTCCTCTTGGCCAGATGGGTTAGGGCAGTGTGCAGTGTGATTGCGTCGTCTGTGGACCTATTGGGGCAGGAAGAAAATTGGAGTGGGTCTAGGGTGTCAGGTAGGGTGGAGGTGATATGGTCCTTGACTAGTCTCTCAAAGCACTTCATGATGATGGAAGTGAGTGCTACGGGGCGGTAGTCATTTAGCTCAGTTACCTTAGCTTTCTTGGGAACAGGAACAATGGTGGCCCTCTTGAAGCATGTGGGGACAGCAGACTGGGATAAGGATTGATTGAATATGTCCGTAAACACACCAGCCATCTGGTCTGCACATGCTCTGAGGACGCGGCTTGGGATGCCGTCTGGGCCTGCAGCCTTGCGAGAGTTGACACGTTTAAATGTTTTTGTTTTGCTCACGCCGGCTGCAGTGAAGGAGAGCCTGCAGGTTTTGGTAGCGGGCTGTGTCAGTGGCACTGTATTGTCCTCAAAGCGAGCAAAGAGGTTGTTTAGTCTGTCTGGGAGCAAGACATCCTGGTCCGCGACGGGGCTGGTTTTCCATTTATAGTCCGTGATTGACTGTAGACCCTGCCACATACCTCTCGTGTCTGAGCCGTTGAATTGCGACTCTACTTTGTCTCTATACTGATGCTTAGCTTGTTTGATTGCCTTGCGGAGGGAATAGCTATACTGTTTGTATTCGGTCACGTTTCCGGTCACCTTGCCCTGATTAAAAGCAGTGGTTCATGGCTTTCTGTTTTGCGCGAATGCTGCCATCGATCCACGGTTTCTGGTTTGGGAATGTTTTAATAGACGCTGTGGGTACGACATCGCCGATGCACTTGCTAATAAACCCGCTCACCGAATCAGCGTATTCATCAATGTTGTTGTTCAACGTTATGTGGTACATATCCCAGTCCATGTGATCGAAGCAATCTTGAAGCATGTAATCCGATTGGTCGGACCAGCATTGAACAGACCTGAGCGCGGGAGCTTCCTGTTTTAGTTTCTGTCTATTGGCTGGAAGCAACAAAATGGTGTCGTGGTCAGCTTTTCCGAAAGGAGGGCGGGGGAGGGCCCTATATGCGTCGCGGAAGTTAGAATAACAATGATCTAGGGTTTTGCCAGCCCTGGTAGCGCAATCGATATGCTGATAGAATTTAGGGAGCCTTGTTTTCAGATTAGCCTTGTTAAAATCCCCAGCTACAATAAATGGAGCCTCAGGATATGTGGTTTCCAGTTTACATAGAGTCAAATGAAGTTCGTTTAGGGCCATCGATGTGTCTGCTTGGGGGGGGGGGGATATATGTGGCTGTGATTATAATTGAAGAGAATTCTCTAGGTAGATAATGCAGTCGGCATTTGATTGTGAGGAATTCTAAGTCAGGTGAACAGAAGGACTTGAGTTCCTGTATGTTGTTATGGTCACAACACGTCTCGTTAATCATAAGGCATACACCCCTGCCCTTCTTCTTACCAGAAAGATGCTTGTTTCTGTCGGCGCGATGCGTTAAGAAACCAGCTGGCTGTACCGACTCCAAGTCTCGAGTGAGCCATGTTTCTGTGAAACAAAGAATGTTCCAGTCTCTGATGTCTCTCTGGAAGGCTACCCTTGCACAAATTTCGTCTACCTTGTTGTCAAGAGACTGGATATTGGCGAGTTGTATGCTCGGGAGCGGTGCGCATTGTGCCCGTCTACGTGGCCTGACCAGAAGACCACTCCGTCTGCCCCTTCTACGGCGTCGTTGTTTTGGGTCGCCGGCTGGGATCCGATCCATTGTCCTGGGTGGTGGGCAAAACAGAGGATCCGCTTTGGGAAAGTCGTATTCCGGGTCGTAATGTTGGTGAGTTGACGTTGCTCTTATATCCAATAGTTCCTCCTGACTGTATGTAATAAAACCTAAGATTACCTGGAGTAACAATGTAAGAAATAACACAAAAGAACAAAATACTGCATAGTTTCCTAGGAACGCGAAGCGAGGCGGCCATCTCTGTCGGCGCCGGGAGCTAATCCCATTGAGAACTTGTGGTCAATCCACAAGGCAGGTGGACAAACAAAAACCCACAAATTCTGACAAACTCCAAGCATTGATTATGCAAGAATGGGCTGCCATCACTCAAGATGTGGCCCAGAAGTTAATTGACAGCATGCCAGGGTGGATTGCAGACGTCTTGAAAAATAAGAAATATTTACTCTGCATCTACTTCATGTAATTGTAAATAAAAGCCTTTGACACTTATGAAATGCTTGTAATTATACTTCAGTATTCCATAGTAACATCTGATAAAAATATATAAAGACACTGAAGCAACAAACTTTGTGGAAATTAATATTTGTGTCATTATAAAAACTTTTGGCCACGACTGTATAGTACAAATAATACATTATTTGAAGAAATTGCTTTAGAAAGGGGCACAAAACCGGGAAGTCCCCTCTCCCCCCTTCTACTTGCACTGGCAATTGAACCGCTTGCAGAAAACATTTGACAGGACCCAAACGTAACAGGTATCAGTATTGGTAAACATGAATATAAACAAAGCTTATTTGCAGGTTATCTCCTGATATATACCTGACCAATATTATTCCATTACTTAACAAAATGAAAGTACATTTATTTAAATGGAATAATCTTCCCATAAATCTTACAGGTAGGAGAAACCTCTTCAAAATGGCATGGCTCCCAAACTTTTTGTATTTACCCCACAGAAGACATTCTTTAAACAAATATTCTTGGTCATAACAGACTTTATATGGGAAAATAAAATGTATAGAATAAAAAGGAATGTTGTACATCTTCCTGAGTCTGAGGGTGGTGTTAACCTTCCTGAGTCTGAGGGTGGTTTTAACCTTCTTAATTCTGAGGGTGTTTTTAACCTTCCTGAGTCTGAGGGTGGTTTTAACCTTCCTGAGTCTGAGGGGTGGTTTAACCTTCCTGAGTCTGAAGGTGGTTTTCACCTTCCTACGTCTGAGGGTGGGTTTAATCTTCATGACTCTGAGGGTGGTTTTAACCTTCCTGACTCTGAGGGTGCTTTTAACCTTCCTGACTCTGAGGGTGCTTTTAACCTTCCTGAGTCTGAGGGTGCTTTTAACCTTCCTGAGTATGAGGGTGCTTTTAACCTTCCTATGTCTGAGGGTGCTTTTAACCTTCCTGAGTCTGACGGTGCTTTTAACCTTCCTATGTCTGAGGGTGCTTTTAACCTTCCTATGTCTGAGGGTGTTTTTAACCTTCCTGAGTCTGAGGGTGGTTTTAACCTTCCTGAGTCTGAGGGGGGTTTAACCTTCCTGAGTCTGAAGGTGGTTTTCACCTTCCTACGTCTGAGGGTGGTTTTAACCTTCCTGACTCGGAGGGTGGTTTTAACCTTCCTGAGTCTGAGGGTGCTTTTAACCTTCCTGAGTCTGAGGGTGCTTTTAACCTTCCTGAGTCTGAGGGTGCTTTTAACCTTCCTATGTCTGAGGGTGCTTTTAACCTTCCTATGTCTGAGGGTGGTTTTAACCTTCCTGAGTCTGAGGGTAGTTTTAACCATCCAGACTTGGAATTGTATCAACTCGCTACTCATTGATAAATTGGTCCACATAGAAAACTAAAAGGCATAGAAACCGTAAATTACTTTGTAATAGGAAATATATTTATTTTCATGACAGTTTTAAAAAGCAATTTTGGATTGACCAATGTAGATATTTTCTAATATATCCAACTTAAAAGTTTTATATCACATAATTTCGATTTTAAATCTTTTGGACATCAGTGCAATCTTGAGGGTATCCTATTTGAGTCAGAAAATGATATTCACATGATTAGGCAAGATATACAAAACCTTGCAGAGAGCCTATCCAACTGACAACCTCTTAGAAAAAAATATAATCTTGTGGAACCAAGATTTAAAAATAACTGATATTGGCGCCAGATGGAGGGAAACATACGGTACGGTACTGTATGCTGTCATCAAGGCAAGAATCTGAATTTGAAGAATCTCAAAAATATAATATATTTTGATTTGTTTAACACTTTTTTGGTTACTACATGATTCCATATATGTTATTTCTTAGTTTTGATGTCTTCCCTATTATTCTACAATGTAGAAAATAGTAAAATTAAGAAAAACCCATGAATGAGTAGGTGTGTCCATACTTTTGAGTGGTACTGCATATGCCAGAATCTGCATGGGTCTGAATCTGGCCCATTGCCCTTTGACTTGACCTCTACCTACCTACCTTTCCAGTCTTTCCTCTCCTATCCTATCTTTTCAATAAAAGCACAACAATACAAAATTAGGCGGACTGCCCCACTCCCAATACAACAATGTTGTTGTGAAGCGCACCGTCCCCGCTCCAAGGTTTTGTGGATGCCTGGAGTACAGAATAGAATAGATACTAGAAAATGAATCTCAAATGTATCACTTTGATTCCTCGCCTCCTCTCTCATCGCCTCTTTCTCAAAACGCACTGGAGGAAAAGTTCAGAGGTAAGGAACCTTGGATCTTCCCCTTCAATGTGTTTTGAGAACTGTCCAAAATGCCTTCCAGTCCCCCAACCTGGTGATTTGCCAGTGTTGTAGGTACACTAGGGGCCTGTTCAGAAGAGTGTAACATAACAGAACGTTCAAATATAAATGTATTGTGTAGAATACATGATTGTCTGTCAAATAGAATATAGGGAATTGTGTCAGCTTTATCTAGCTCTATTTTATGTAAATGTACATTAAAAAATAAAAGCTTTGAATGCAAGTGGGCGTATGGTATTGTTGTTTCTGGCTAATTAACCTATCTTGAGGCATGCTTTGTAAGAAGCTATATTTGTGCACGCATTATTGATAGTGCTGTACCAATTTAACTGAAATTTGGTAGTAGTTACCCTAACAATTTAATGTGTGTGGGAGACAGATCAGAATGGCAGCAAGTCTCAACCCCAGAACCAGGAACCATTCATCATCACACCAGAAGAGGCACCAAGGAAGGACCAAAGATCTAGACATACGCCTGGAGCGAGAAGGCCACAGGGGAGTACCATCACTGATCTCCCGGTCTAGGGCTTCTTTGTGTGTTTGCTTGCTCCTCAGGTTGTCTTTCCTCCCCTCTACAAACCCAGATGATGATCCAGCATCTGCACCAATCCTGGTTCGTGGTTCCCTGTCCCAGCACTGCTTTTCCCTTTCCAGGATGACATTAACCTTTGTTTTGCTTTGTTGTTGATTTACTAGGTGGTATAATGTGTTACAATAGATGTAATTGTTTGACTTTATTGATTATTTTGAAACTTAATATTTGAGGTTGTATTTTGATTGAACTGAAAAAAAAAGAAAAGTACCTTAAACTATTACTGGTTGAGTGTTTTGTGAAATCCCTTTGGTCTGTTTTGCCCTGTAATTATGGCCAGTTTGGAAGCCTTTGTTTAGGCCTCTAGAAGTGCAAGTGATATAAAACACTGTCACAGGCGTCGTATGAATTGGACCAAAATGCAGCGGGTACGTGAATGCTCATTATCTTCTTTATTAAACAAAAATGAACACTGAACAAACAGACCGACGAAAACAGTCTTGACAGGTGCAACAAACACTAAACAGGAAACAACTACCCACAAATCCCATAGAAAAACACCCTTACTAAATAGGACCTTCAATTAAAGGCAACGAGGAACAGCTGCCTACAATTGAAGGTCAAAACATTAAACTAGACAAAGAAATAGAAGAACTAGAAAATAGAACATAGAAATACAAAACATAGAACACAACCCAAAAACCCCGACAACACAAAACAAACACACCCCTGCCACGTCCTGACCAAACTACAATAACAAATAACCTCTTTTACTGGTCGGGACGTGACAAACACCAAATATTCATAAATATGCTGCAATATACAAATACTTAGCAGCCAACCTGTTTTCATCTATCCCATGTAAATACAGTGAAATACCAATGTTATGATAACAGTAGTATTTACTTTCTTACAGTATAGTAGGCACATTTTACAGTATTCTACTGTATCTTTGCTCTGAAATTACAGCAATTTACAGAAAGCTGGTGGCAAGTTACTATGAATATTACAGTAATGTACTCGGCATTAGCCAGAGATGGGCAAAGATACATCAAACGGTATCTTGTTACAAATACAACACACCTTGAAGAGCAAGGTTACAGAAACTTTTTACTTGCTATGAATGTGATATGTTTTTTTTTTATTTTTTTTATCAAACTTAGTTTAATGTAAGTTGCTCTGGACAAGAGCATCTGCTTAATGACCAAAATGTAAATGTAAAAATGAACACTTGCAAAGCACACTGCTGGATATTATTCTAATTATCTCTGCCCTCAAACTCTGTATTTTGAAAAAATGTGGCCTTGTTTGGGGGCACAGCTCATTAGAATAATACCCAGTGATGTGCCTTGCAAGTGTTAACTTAAACGTTTACATTTTGGTCATTTAGCAGATGCTCTTGTCCAGAGTGACTTACAGTCAGTGCATTAAAGATTCTGCTCCGGTTCCTACTGGATGCCACCATCAATGTAATTATATCAGTGATTGAATATGTCTGCATCCCAAATGGCACCATATTCCCGTTATAGTGCACTACTTTTCTGGTCAAAAGAAGTGCACTATAAAGGGAATAGGGTGCCATTTGGGAAGCTTGATTCCTAGCCTAATCAGATCCTCTCCATAGCGCACATGGACGGCGAGACACTGGAGAAGATAACTGCATTTAAAGATGATTAAATCTGACAATGGGCTTCCTATGGAGGTAAACAGACGTGTAGACATGCAGATGGAAGAAGAAATGATGAAAGATGGAGGGAACAGAGAGTGTTTAAAGTATGCTGTGTGCCCACGTTGTTCTTATTGCCTGCAAGGTTGAGGCATGCTGGAGAGTGGTTCGGGTTAGGGGCAGAGATGTAGTTGTAAAAAAAAAAATAGGTGGATAGACGCTGAATGCCGTTCGTGATGAGTAAAGTAACGCTTTCTATACTTTTAATGAATTACTTATTACTTAAAATGTACTTAGATGTCACATCAACTAAATTTTTTTCAGTTATGATAACAAATGACATTTTTTCCCAGCATGCTCTAGCTCTCACAGTCTCATGTCAGAATGAGACGTTCATCCATGTTCCTCAAACACCAAATTTCTAAGTTGTTTAAGGTTTAGTTTAGGCATTAACTCTGAATTTTTAAGGTTAAGGTTAAGGTTCAGGTTAGGCTTAAAATAAAAGCTTTCTATCCTTGGATTCAAACTTGCAACCTTTAGAATCAGAGGCAATGCTTGCGCCCATCCACCATCCACAATGCCCTAGCAAAACCAAAACCAACTTTAAGGTAACAGCACTGAATGTTGCCCCTAGTGGCCAATTTCTACTTCATCTCCCGACGTCCTCAGACATGGATGAATGTCAAATAATGACTGAATTTTTTTTTTAAATGTAATGTCTGTGTTTTTGCATGTACAGTACATTGAGTGAGTGATTGATTGATTCATCTCATGCTACACAAATATAAATACAATTCATTTTTGTAAACTAGTCCAATCATTTAGTTGGATTTTTTGCACCCATTACTGAATGGTTTTGGTAGTCTCCTCACACTATTCCTGACTCTGGCAATCATTATGAATGCAGGTTGCGGGTGAATAAAAATGTCAACTGTTGGCTAGCCTAACTCTGGCTGGATTCCAATAGGAATTATACATTAATTTACAAGCCCGCATAATGTCACTTCAGGTAGGTCTGACCATGAGTTTCAGGCTACTGTATTAGGATAAAGCAAGGCCTCAAAATAAGGCCTTATATAAGGGATAATCAATGAACGGCTATGCATTCTAAAGAAAATAATGAAAGATGTGGAAGGTGTGGTCCACGACGCATCAGTCCTAGCTTTATGAAAATCTAATTCAACAATGACAATGTTTACAATTCAACGTTTGCTTTCAAAAGCAGCTCAAACATAGAACATGTAATAATGAACTATAGTCATTGAATTCTACCGTGCAGATTTACCGTGCATTATAGCGAAATAATGCACACTCTAGAATGCTGTTAAACTCTATCAGAAATGAGTTCTCAACAACCCCATGGTATAAGAAATAATTAATGTAGTGGCATAAAAAGTTTACTTCACCCTAGGAACTTACTTGTTTAAGGCCACAGGACTGGAAATGAACGAATTCAACAGCCATGTCTCTGTCACTAACAAATATAACAAATATATTAATGGGTGGTAACTCTACAATTCACTCTAAAATGTAAGGCACAGTGGGAAATGGCTTAAAATGTTCAAGCTGGTACAACTGAAATCTGGCCCCCCACAGCAGGGGTATTCAACTCTTACCCTACGAGGTCTGGAGCTTGCTGGGTTTTTTTTCATGGTGCAGCAGGTAGCTAAGTGGCTAGTGTTGGCCCAGTAATCAAATCCCTGAGCTGACAAGGTACAAATCTGTTGTTCTGCTCCTGAACAAGGCAATTAACCCAATGTTCCTAGGCTGTCATTGTAAATAAGAATTTGTTCTTAACTGACTTGCCTAGTTAAATAAGGTTTCAATAAAAAATATATATAATTAATTGCACACACCTGGTGTCCCTGATTAGAGGGGAACAATGAAAAAATGCAGTAGAACTGGCTACAAGGTCCAGAGTTGAGTTTGAAGGCCCAGTGACTCTTATTGGTTTGAGTAAAGACGACACAATCACTTTAAGTAACTGTACTCAGATATATTGAGTGCAATGAGTTTCCTAAAAAAAAATGTGAGTAATGACAGCACATTGGGTAAACACTTGGGCAAAATAAAAAATGTGCGTGAACAGTGTTTAGGTGCGTTTACTCTCCACTAGACCACAGGTTAGGGGTTGGGGTAAGTTTATGCATGCTAGCAAGTGGCTAAGGTAATTTGGTAAGGCTAAGTTAAGGTTTACTAGCTTTAGGGACAAGGTTGGTAGTTAGCGTAAGGTTAAGTTTAGGCATGCTACACGTTAAGAAAAAAAGATCCTTAGTAGGTTTTAAACTACCTATATGTGGCACTAGATAGAACCCTTTGCAGAATGTTCTACCTACAACCCGCTATGAATGGTTCTACCAGCCTTATTTGCATATTTTGTAGGACAATACATTACATCATAAGGCCTTTCTTTCAGGGCCTTGTTATACCCTAACACAGTGGTCAGAAACTGCTGGTTTATAGGCCACATCAGGCCTGCAAATCATATTATGCTGGCAGGCAAAGTGTGTAATTCCTATTGGAATCCAGCCAGAGTGGGGAGATCCAACGATTAGAACTTTTAATCACCTACAGCTTGTATTTCAAATGACTAGCAAATTAGACAATGATAATTACTGAGACGACCTAAATCATGTAAAATGGAACAACCATCTCAGTAACGGGTGCAATAAATTCCACTACTATGAGATTGGATTTGTTTAGAAAAATTGTATTTATCTTTGTGCAGCATAAGATCAATCAACCAATCAATGTACATACAAAAACACAGATATTGAAACTAACAATTCTGAAAATCAACCTGCAATAGAGCATGCTGGGAAATATGATAATGCAGAATAAAAATTACACAATCACACTCAAATCTGGTTATTAACACAAACACTGGGGTTATTTTACACCACTGAGCGTTAATTTAATTACTTACAGAGTTAATTCAACTCCTGCATCAACACTAGCAACCTGAAAAATCAACACTAGGTATGACTGGCCAATTTGCTGTGTACAATACAATACACTTCAGGTTCACTGACTTCCTTCTATTCTCCTACTCTCTGCTAAATAAAATCGCAGAAAATTCTAATTTGAAAGAAGTAAATTATGGCAAAGATATCAACTGTCAGTACTGTATATGTGAAATGATTAAGGGAATGCCCGATGCACAAATATTCACATATAGGTAGTTTAAAACATTCTCACATCTGTCTATTAAAACTTAGCAGATTACTCAAACTCCCGATGTTGAAGTTTAAACACTGAGGTAAACACTAATGCTCAGGCATTACTTAAAAGAAAGAAAAATACAATTAAAAAAGGTTATTCAGATTCAGAACCCTTCTTGCTTTCCAAAGAATCATCAAAGAACCCTTTCTTCGAAAAACGGTTCTTGGGATGTAAAATGTTCTAAGCAGAACACTTTGCCTTACAAATAACCCTTGTATTCCAAAAATGGTTCTTCATATGAAAATGGTTCTTGGTGGAACCCTATCCCCCCACAAAGAACCCTTTTGGAACCCTTTTTATGAAGAGTGTAGTGAGGAGTTGAGGAAGACATAAAGTAAGGGACAAAAAGATTACTCTGTGTTATTTGCATTGAGGTTGACAGAGGTCTTAGAAGCCTTATTTGGAATATGCCGTTCTGAGATGTGGTAGAAGTAGAACATTAAAACATGCACAACTACAACAACAATTGAAAAGAACTTCAAAAACCCAGGCAGAAACAGTATACCTGTTTCCCAAATGGCACCATATTCCCCACATAGTGCACTACTTTTGACCAGAGCTGTCACACCCTGATCTGGTTCACCTGTCCTTGTGATTGTCTCCACCCCCTCTAGGTGTCGCTTATTATCCCTGGTGTATATATCCCTGTGTTTCCTGTCTCTCTGTGCCAGCTTGTCTTGTTTGCCAAGTCAACCAGCGGTTTTCCTTGCTCCCATTTTTCCCCAGTCTCTAGTCCTCCTGGTTTCGACCCTTGCTTGTCCTGACTCCGAACCCGCCTGCCTGACCACTCTGCTTGTTCCGACTTCCAGCATGCCTATCCCCTCATACTGTTTTGGATTCGGATCTGGTTTCTGACCCCTGCCTGGCCTGACCTCAAGACTGCCTATCGTCTGGTACTGTTTGGACTCTGACCTGGTTTATGAACTGTCGCCTGTCCCCAACCTGCCTTTGCCTACTCCCTTTGTTATAATAAATATCGGAGCTTATAGTGAATTTTCCAGTACGTATGTGGCAATTATTTATTTCAGAAGGAGTCAGCAAAACTAGTACTCTATATGTGCTCTAGGTCATTGGACACCATTAGATATGCACCTGTAGGTTATTCCTGTAACTGTTATGGCCAACTATGTACTGTTGCTATGGTTACACCTCTTGGGTGTTGTTTCCATGAACCAGCTCAGCTTTTGTAATGATGTAATTAAAAGTCTATTTGAACTCACATGCTCCGGTATTTGTGAAATATGATTTACCTAATATTTCCACAACATAAATGGCGAGCTAGCCAGAAGTGGCGAAAAGGGACCAGAGACGGTGAAAATCTGCAGCTGTGAATGGGCTTCCTGGACGGACTGCACAAAACACAAACAGCCACTTGATAAGACGGTAAGCAGAGTTCTTACCTATAGTAATAGAGTTATTGTGTGTTCCATTCTAGGAACCTGTTTCAGAGGTAGGTCACCGAGTGGGTCTCTCCAAATTTGACGAACCAAAGAAATATTGGGAGCTTTTGAGTTCAATGAAATGCATGCTAAATATTGGGGGTAAAATAAAGCTTTTGAGGTTGGAACCGTGAATATGAGCATAGTAATTGGTGTATGACCATTGGAGAGGGAGAGTTGTGTGCACCATCTGTTTTGACTGGCTCCGTTGGGTGGGGTTATTCATCTGATTTGTTCAGACGGTTCATCTGACCAGTTGTTCAGTCTGTTTAAGTTGTGACTATGTTGTCTGATTTTGTTTGGCCGGGATATGTTTGATTAGACCCTAGAACGCAGCCCATTTGTCTGATTCAATTTGTCCTTGTCAGCGGGTCATTCAATTTGTCTGGCTCATGCAGTCGCTCAGCTGGGGAGGGTGATCGATCTCGTTCAGGTTATCTGTCTGCCCTGTTGAACTGTTCTGTTCAATGTAGTTTGAGGTGACAATTGGCCATCTGCATATTTGAATAAAACGGTCTGTTCAAGCGCTTATTGTGTCTTGGAAGTGAATCGATGAGGACAACTAGAAAGTGAATCGGAATTTGCAAATTAAAATCCTGTATAATATTGTTTTTCTGTGTAGAGGAAGTGGATCAGAATATGCATTCCAGGTCACTTAGGAGAGTGTAAGATAAATCATATAGAATACTTATCGTGTTGAGGGAGTGTATTGATCATTAATAGGTCGCTTAGGAAAGCATGAAAGATCACTTAGGAAAGTGCCGCTTAGGAAAGCGTAAAAAATCACTTAGGAAAGTGTAGGAGTATACACAGGTCGCTTAGGAAATTGTGAAAGATCACTTAGGAAAGTGTTGCTTAGGAAGCCTAAGAGAAATCCTATTAGATTACTTATCGTGTTGAGGGAGTGTATCGATAATTAATTAAATAAGATGGAAATCCTGTATACTCAGGTCACTTAGGAAAGAGCGAAAGGTGAAAGTGATAGTTCTTTGCTGTTGTGGGACAAAAAGGTTGCGCTCATCTCTTGGTCTGACGGAGGGGAAGCAACCAGTCCTGCACTAGGGGAGGTGAATATGATTGGTATATAAATACCCATTTAAGGGATATGAAACAAAAAGTTTGAACAGTTAGGATAAATTGTAAAATACATGAACATTATAGTAATTTAGTAATAAATGACAAGACGACATCAGCGATTGCCTGCTAAGACATTAAAAATCGCATACTACAAAGTAAGAATATACTCAAATACAAGGAGAAGGAAGACTAAAGGGGAACGGGGGTCTATTCACTATGAATAAGTAGACTAAAGATGCATAGTGATAACTGGTCTTTTATTTCTAGGCCACTTGCAAAAGGAAACCAGGGACGAAGGGAGGTTGTAATGTAAAGAGTTCTGAACGACAATGAAAGGTTCCGTTTACAAATGTACATTCTTACCGGGATGATGTGTGCTGAGTTAAGAAGCAGGAATTTGAGTCTTAGTCTCAAAGTAAGCACTGAGGTATGTCATTCTGAATTTTGGTTGGATCATTTATAAAATGCTGTAGTTATGATTTGGATATAAAGAAAGAGTTGCTTTTGAACGGTGAGGGCCCTGCTCAAATTTATTAGGCTGGGGGAGGCTCCAGAAATATTATTTCTGAAGTGTCCTCTGACAGGGAGGTTGTTAGAGTACTCACTGGCTGATAGCTCGGGGTAGCCATGAGGGTTTTTGTTATCTTTTGTTTTCCAATGTATTCAGACACATAATGTTGGTCACATCCATGGGTAATGTGCAGTTATTCTAATTTTTTGGTTTCCTCTCTTTTCTTGTTTAGTCAATTTATTTTTCGTTTTGTGGAACATAAGTGCGTTTCTTGTTCCTGAGGAGGGACTGTTATAAATTGACTAAATTGATTTGAGAATGTTTTAGTATGTATCTAACTATAGTAGTAAATTAGGAGAAGTGACTAATGTTAACCTGTTGAGGGTAGGGGCAGTATTGACACGGCTGGATAAAAAACGTACCCGATTTAATCTGGTTACTATTCCTGCCCAGTAACTAGAATATGCATATAATTATTGGCTTTGGATATAAAACACTCCAAAGTTTCTAAAACTGTTTGAATGGTGTCTGTGAGTATAACAGAACTCAAATGGCAGGTCAAAACCTGAGAGATTCCTTTACAGGAAGTGGCCTGTCTGACCATTTATTGTCTTTCTTTGACATCTCTTTCAAAAACTTAGGATCTCTGCGGTAACGTGACACTTCCCACGGCTCCAATAGGCTCTCAGAGCCCGGGAAAAACCTGAATGTCGTCATTCCAGCCCCAGGCTGAAACTCATTATCGCCTTTCTCAAGTGGCCGATCAAGGGACTGTGGGCTTAGGCGCGTGCACTGGCCGCCCCCGTCTTTGTGTTTTTTCCTCTGTTTGCCGAAAAGGAGATTCCCGGTCGGAATATTATCGCTTTTTTACGAGATAAATTGCATAAAAATTGATTTTAAACAGCGGTTGACATGCTTCGAAGTACGGTAATGGAATATTTACAATTTTTTTTGTCACGAATTGCGCCATGCGCGCGACCCTGATTTACCATTTCGGATAGTTTCTGGAACGCACGAACAAAACGCCGCTATTTGGATATAACGATGGATTATTTGGGACCAAACCAACATTTGTTATTGAAGTAGAAGTCCTGGGAGTGCATTCTGACGAAGACAACAAAGGTAATAACATTTTTGTTATAGTAAATCTGATTTTGGTGAAGGCTAAACTTGCCGGGTGTCTAAATAGCTAGCCCGTGATGGCTGGGCTATGTACTTAGAATATTGCAAAATGTGCTTTCACCAAAAAGCTATTTTAAAATCGGACATATCGAGTGCATAGAGGAGTTCTGTATCTATAATTCTTAAAATAATTGTTATGCTTTTTGTGAACGTTTATCGTGAGTAATTTTTCTAATAGTAATTCTGAGTTTAGTGAGCACCAAACTTGGTGGGTGTCAAATTAGCTAGCCTGTGATGGCCGAGCTATCTACTCAGAATATTGCAAAATGTGCTTTCGCCGAAAAGCTATTTTAAAATCTGACACCGCGATTGCATAAAGGAGTTCTGTATCTATAATTCTTAAAATAATTGTTATGTTTTTTGTCAACGTTTATCGTGAGTAATTTAGTAAATTCACCGGAAGTTTGCGGTGGGTATGCTAGTTCTGAACATCACATGCTAATGTGAAAAGCTGGTTTTTGATATAAATATGAACTTGATTGAACAAAACATGCATGTATTGTATAACATAATGTCCTAGGAGTGTCATCTGATGAAGATCATCAAAGGTTAGTGCTGCATTTAGCTGTCTTCTGGGTTTTTGTGACATATATGCTTGCTTTGAAAATGGCTGTGTGATTATTTTGGGCAGGGTACTCTCCTGACATAATCTAATGTTTTGCTTTTGCTGTAAAGCCTTTTTGAAATCGGACAATGTGGTTAGATTAACGAGAGTCTTGTCTTTAAAATGTTGTTTAAAAGTAATCCTCGAAATAATCATCTAGTTTTTCAAAAGTATCTAATGTAATCTAATCGATTACAATATTTTAGCTTGTAACGGATTACAGTTACCGTTTTTTGTAATCTCTTACATGTAATGGCTTACATGTAATCCGTTACTCCCCAACCCTGTTGACAACATAGCATATTATCCAGGCTCACTTGTTGGATTGGATTTACTGTACTCACTCAAACTCATGCTCTCTCCTCCATGTAAAAGTCTCCCAGATTTTTATAAAACTAACTGTCCATCCCCCTATCCCCAGGTGAGGCTATGGAACTCTAGAGCAGGACATCAAAAAACCTGCCCTCCTTTTGTCAGCTACCCACAGACAGTTCCCTGACGAAGGACAGCTATCAAACCTTTCAAATGCCACATTTCAGGGATGACCAAATGCAATAAAGTTTTGTATAAAAAAAAAAATCAATTATTAGATTACAAAACAATAACATTTTCATAACATGTTTGGCACATTGGTCTTCATTTTTTTGACTAACTTCTGGATGACTGAGGAGCCCAAAGTAAACTGCCTGTTACTCAGGCAGAAGCTAGGATATGCATATCATTGGTAGATTTGGATAGAAAACACTCTACAGTTTCTAAAACTGTTAAAATAATGTCTGTGAGTATAACAGAACTGATTTGGCAGGCGAAACCCCTAGGATTTTTTTTGTTGTTGAGGTCATTGGACTTTTCAATGCTTTTCTATTGGAAAGTCTAATAATTAGGACCCAGATTTCAGTTCCTATGGCTTCCACTAGATGTCAACAGTCTTTAGAAATTGTATCATGCTTGTTTTTTGAAAAATGAAGAAGTATTCGTTTTCTTTCGAAGTATCCTTCAGAAGGACTCTAGTGTTTTGTGGCACGTGAATGAGTGTGCGCTCCTCGTTCTTTTTCTCCGGGATTGAACATAGTATATTCCCTCTTAAATTGTATTGATTATTTACATATTAGGGTACCTGAGGTTGGATTAGAAACGTTGTTTGAATTGTTTGGACAAAGTTTACAGGTAACTTTTTAGATTCATTTGTAGGCATGTTGGAACAGGTGGATTTCTGAATCAAACGCGCCAAATAAACGGACATTTTTGGGATATAAAGAAGGACTTTATCGAACAAAACAACCATTCATTGTGTAACTGGGACCCTTTGGATTGCAAAAAGATGAAGATCTTCAAAGGTAAGTTATTTATTTTATCGCTATTGTTGAGTTTTGTGACACCTGTGCAGGTTATGAATTCATGTTAATGCAGGAAGTGGGTGAGGCGCTGTCCTCAGACGATCAAATGCTATGCTTTCGCCGTAAAGCCTATTGTAAATCGGACAAAGCGTTTCGATTACCAAGATTCTAAGCTAAAGAATGGTGTATAACACTTGTATTTTTATGAATGTTTAATATTACTGCTTTTGTATTTTGAATACTGGATGTTGTCGAGGTGGGACGCTAGTGTCCCAATGATCCGAAAGAAGTTAATACTGTTATGTTTTCTTTTTTGTTGCTTTCCATGTCTTGTGCTATCACTTTCTTAGGAACTAGAAGGACAAAGTGGAGGTGTGATGAGAGATGGGAAATAAGATTGTGTATGGTGTAATTATAGAACAGAGGCCATATGTGTTTGAAAGACTCACGGAAAGAAGGCAAAAACCTTAACCAGGACCAGAGGTTCCACGTCCGGTGATCCCAGGGGACCAGGTCCGAGTGTTCCAGAGGAAGTGGAATGAGCCAAGGCGAGAGGGTCCCTACGAAGTGGTCCTAGCACCACCAACAGCCACCCAGGTGACAGGAAGCACTACGTGGTACAATCTAAACCACTGTACCAGAGTTCCGTAGGGGATCGGCGAGCGACCATCGAGAGATGAGGAAGCAGAGGACACCAGGCAGGAGCCTGGAGGGAACGAAAGGAGAGGATGCTGATACACCAGGCTGGTGCCTGGAGGAAACAGAAGGAGAAAAGGATCACGGCACAACTCCCAATAGTTGACAGATACACTCGCCTGAAGATTCAGAGAGTCCAGAGATGAGGAGGAGTGACATGACTGTTGCTCCTGATGACATACCTACTCTGGCAGATTCCCCTGACGGAGTCGCTGTCAAAGGGCACAGAGAAACAACGACAGGAGAATGGGAAGGAAACTTCCCTACCATCGACTTCTTAAGACAGTGGAAATAAAGAACAGTAATTACTCCTGATAGTTGTCAAAATCAAACTCTAGCACTAACATTAATTGCACCATAGGAAGAACAGACAGTGGTAGTGGCAGATTTCTTCTGGATATGTGAAGGGAATTGATTAAGGGCAACATTACCAAAAGGATGGACAGACCTTTGTGCAAGGGTTAGGTTAATTCAACAGATAACTATCATTGAATGGAATCCTAGTGAGCCACAAAGTACAAAACATAGAGTAAGGAGAGAATATACTGTAAGTCTGACCCCAAGGTCTATTTGGATGCAATAGACCAACCTAGAGGAATCCCCAAGGAATACAAAGCAAGAGATGAGGTTAAGTCAGGATTTGAATCAATATTTATTTGGATATCACTTTACAAAAACCTAGACTGGATAAATTACATTCACAATAATTGACAAAGATTCATTAACTATACAGACTCTGCATTGACAGCTTTGGGAGAACAAGTACAGGCCACTAGCAAAAACATGGCAGAAAAGGCAAGCTTTAAAATTGGCTCCTGGCAGAGAAAGGTGGAGTTTATGTTTAGAGATGAATGCTGCACCTTCATCCCCAATAACACTGCCCCAGATGGTTAATTTACTAAAGCAATGACCAAGCTGATTGACTGCTTTGAGTGAACAAGTACAGCAATGACCAAGCTGAAAGGGCTACGACAGGAAGTAAAGGACAATGCTAGACATGATTCCCATGCCTGGGACTGGTTGGACTCAATCCTGGGAAAATGGGGTTGTCGTACCTATCAAGAATGACATCAATTGTTATAGAATGTAATAGATGGTGAACTTCTTGACATATATGCAGTTTTGGACTATGTCAGGATAATGAGGATCCTAATCCTTATTGCAGGTTTTAACCAATGTTAGTGGTGCTCAAAAGACTGAAGAGAAGGAGATGGACATAATCAACATATTGATTCTTTGACTGTGCATTGTATCAAAGGGGTGATTGCCAATTGTGTTGTAATAAAGAGTGCGTTTAGTGAATAACTATAACTCTCGGGCAAGGCTGAGATTTGCATGCATATGCTTTTACTCTGTATGTTGAAGGATAATTGGCTTGAGTTGGGATCTTACTCTTCTTTCTAGCTCCGTGAGGGGACTTGTACTGGGTTGGATTTTGGAGTGTGGGGCTATTTAGCCCCAGAGGAGGGATATATTGTGAATTTTCCAGTATGTATGTGGCAATTATTTATTTCAGGAGTCAGCAAAACTAGTACTCTATATGTGCTCTAGGTCATTGGACACCATTAAATATGCACCTGTCGGTTATTCCTGTAACTGTTATGGCCAACTATGTACTGTTGCTATGGTTACACCTCTTGGGTGTTGTTTTCATGAACCAGCTCGGCTTTTGTAATGATGTAATTAAAAGTGTATTTGATCTCACATGCTCCGATATTTGTGAAATATGATTGACCTAATATTTCTACAACAAGCTCTACCATCTGCCTCCTGTGTCTGCATTTGTCTCGCCCACTGCCCTTATAAGAGACCTACACTCTTAGACGAAAATGTGCCTGGAAGAACCTTTTGGGTTGCTACATTGGCAGGACTATCCAGTTGAAAAATATGAATTGAGGAATACCTATGTAAATGTTTAAAACAGAATGTTTTTGTGATGGGAGAGGTAACATTTTTAACCTTTTTAATAATATATTGGAGAGGTGTGGCTTTCAGATAATTATTTTTGGTCACCCATTAGCATCAATGTCATTCCTGTTCATCATGTTAAGTTCATATACAACAAATATTCCTTTAATATTTATGCATATCATGTATTATAATATTAACATTGCTTATTAGGTTCAGTAATGAAGTGGTACAGTGGGGGAAAAAAGTATTTAGTCAGCCACCAATTGTGCAAGTTCTCCCACTTAAAAAGATGAGAGAGGCCTGTTCATCATAGGTACACGTCAACAATGACAGACAAAATGAGAAAAAAAATCCAGAAAATCACATTGTAAGATTTTTAATGAATTTATTTGCAAATTATGGTGGAAAATAAGTATTCAGTAGTTATTCCCTCCGCAAGGCAAACAAACAGGCAAAATGTGAGTATAGAGACAAAGTGGAGTCGCAATTCAACGGCTCAGACACGAAACGTATGTGGCACAGTCTACAGACAATCACGGATTACAAAATGAAAACCAGACACCGACGTCTTGCTTCCGGACAAACTAAGCACCTTCTTCGCCCACTTTGAGGATAACACAGTGCTACCGACGCGGCCCGCTACCAAGGACTATGGGCTCTCCTTCTCCGTGTCCGAAGTGAGTAAGACATTAAATCTTGTTAACCCTCGCAATGCTGCCGGCCCAAGCGGCATTCTTAGCCGCATCCCTCAGAACATGCATAGACAAGCTGGCTGGTGTGTTTACGGACATATTCAATCTCTCCCTATCCCAGTCTGCTGTCCCCACATACTTCAAGACGGCCGCCATTGGTCCTGTGCCCAAGAAAGCAAAGTTAACTGAATTAAATGACCATCGCCCCGTAGCACTCACTTCTGTCATCATGAAGTGCTTAGAGAGACTAGTCAAGGATCATATCACTTCTACCTTCACTGTCACTCTAGCCTGTCTGGGATAAGTGTCACGCCCTGACCTGAGAGAGAGGGTTTGTTTCTCTATGTGGTTAGGTCAGGGTGTGGGGTGGGCATTCTATGTTGTTGTATGTCTAGGTTTCTGTTTTCTAGGTTCTGGCCGGGTATGGTTTCCAATCAGAGGCAGGTGTCTATCGTTGTCTCTGATTGGAAGCCATACTTAGGCAGCCTGTTTTTCCTTTGGGTTTTGTGGGTAGTTGTTTTCTGTTTTGTTCCTTGCAACCTGACGGAACTGTTGACGGTAATTTTGTTGTTTTGAGTTAGTGTTTCATTAAAGTAAAATATGAGCACTTTACACGCCGCGCCTTGGTCCCCTTTGTACGACCCTCATTACAGAACTACCCACCATGACTGGATCAAGCGGCGTGCCCAGGCAGAGATGGACACCTGGTCACTCATGGAATGGATGGAGAGGAGAAACTGGACTTGGGGGCAAGTCATTGACAGATATCGGAGCCTACTGAGGAAGAACGAGAGGCAGCCCCAAAACATTTTTTTGGGGGGGGGCACACGGGTAGTTTGGCTGGGCCAGGGGTGAGCCCTGAGCCAACTCCCCGTGCTTATTGTGGGGAGCATGTGTCTGCCTCTCACACTCTCTCTCTGGTTACGCCTCCATAATCCAGTACGTCCAGTGCCTGCTCCTCGAGCTCTCCCTCCAGTGCTCCCCCAGAATCCAGGAAGTCCTGTGCCTGCTTCCCACACTCTCCCTCCAGTTAGCCTCAATAGCCCAGTAAGGCCAGTGCCTGCTTTGAGCACTCGGTCCTCAGTGCGTCTCCCCAGTCCGGTAAGACCGGTTCCAGCTCCCCGTAGGAAGCCTCCAGTGATGATCAATGGTCCGAAGCCTCCAGTGATAATCCATGGCACAAAGCCTCCAGTGATGATCCATGGCCCGGAGCCTGTAGGGATGATCCATGGCACGAAGCCTCCAGTGATGATCCATGGCCCGGAGCCTCCAGTGATGATCCATGGCACAAAGCCTCCAGTGATGATACATGGTGCGGAACCAGTAGTGATGATCCATGGCACGGAGCCTGCAGCGAAGGTCCCCAGTCCGGAGCCTCCAGCGACGGTCTGCAGCCCCGAGTCTTCAGCGACGGTCTGCAGCCCCGAGTCTTCAGCGACGGTCTGCAGCCCAGAGTCTTCAGCGGCGGCCTGCAGCCCAGAGTCTTCAGCGGCGGTCGGCAGTTCAGAGCCTCCGGCGCCGATCCACGATTCGGGTTCCTCCGGCGACACAAAAGTGGGGGGATCAGCGGGCGGTGTGGGGGCTACGCCCTGAACCAGAGCCGCCGCCAAGTATAGATGCTCACCCGGACCCTCCCCTATTGGTTCAGGTTTTGCGGCCGGGTGTCCGCACCTTTGGGGGGGGGGGGGGGGGGGGTAGTGTCACGCCCTGACCTGAGAGAGAGGGTTTGTTTCTCTATGTGGTTAGGTCAGGGTGTGGGGTGGGCATTCTATGATTTTGTATTATATGTTTTTGTTTTCTAGGTTTTGGCCGGGTATGGTTTCCAATCAGAGGCAGGTGTCTATCGTTGTCTCTGATTGGAAGCCATACTTAGGCAGCCTGTTTTTCCTTTGGGTTTTGTGGGTAGTTGTTTTCTGTTTTGTTCCTTGTAACCTGACGGAACTGTTGACGGTCGTTTTGTTGTTTAGAGTTAGTGTTTTCATTAAAGTAAAATATGAGCACTTTACACGCCGCGCCTTGGTCCCCTTTGTACGACCCTCGTTACAATAAGGGGCAGTATTTTCACATCTGGATGAAAAGCGTGCCCAAAGTAAACTGCCTGCTACTCAGGCCCATAAGCTAGGATATGCATATAATTAGTAGGTTTGGATATAAAATACTCTGACGTTTCTAAAACTGTTAGAATAATGTCTGTGAGTATAACAGAACTGATTTGGCAGGCAAAACCCCAAGCACAATCCATCCAGGGAAAAAAGAAATTGAGGTCACTGTGTTTTCCAATGGTTTCTATGAGAGACCTGATTTATTAGGGCCCAGATTGCAGTTCCTATGGCTTCCACTAGATGTCAACAGTCTTTAGAAATTGTTCGATGTTTTTCTTTTGAGAAATGAAGAAGTAGGGCTGTTCTTTGTAGGTGTCCCTCTGAAGGGCTTTAGTCTTTTGTTGCGCATGAACTGGAGCTCGCCTCACGTTTTATCCGGTATTAGAAACTGTTTATTTCGTCATAAATTTTATCGTTTATTTACATTTTAAGATACCTGAGGTTGGATTAGGAACGTTGTTTGAAATGTTTGGACCAAGTTTACAGGTAAATAATTAGATACTTTTTAGTCATGTTGGAACCGGAGTATTTCTGAATCAAACGCACCAAATAAATGGACATTTTGGGGATATAAAGAAGGAATTTTTAGAACAAAATGACCATTCATTGTGTCACTGAGACATTTGAGACTGCAAAAAGAAGAAGATCTTCAAAGGTAAGGCATTTATTATATGGCTATTTCTGACTTTTGTGTCGCACCTGCCTGGTTGAAAAATTATTTTCATGTGTTTGTATGTGGGGCGCTGTCCTCAGATAATCACATGGTTTTCTTTCGCCGTAAAGACTTTTTGAAATCTGACACAAGAAATTAAGCTTTATTTTGATGTATTACACTTATATTTTCGTGAAGGTTGAATATTGATATTTCTGTAGTTTGAATTTGGCGCGCTACAAGTTCACTGGATGTTGTCAAATCAATCCCGCTAACGGGATTCGAGCGGGATTCGTGCTTAAGGGATCCATAAGAGGCTAGACCCCCTTCAATTTGCTTACCGCCCCAATAGATCCACAGATGATGCAATCGCAATTGCACTGCACACTGCCCTATCCCATCTGTACAAGAGGAATACCTATGTAAGAATGCTGTTCATTGACTATAGCTCAGCATTCCACACCATAGTACCCTCCAAGCTCATCATTAAGGTTGAGGCCCTGGGTCTGAACCCCGCCCTGTGCAACTGGGTCCTGGTCTTCCTGACGGGCCGCCCCCAGGTAGAGAAGGTAGGAAACAACACCTCCACTTCGCTGATCCTCAACACTGAGGCCCCAAAATTGTGCATGCTTAGCCCCCTCCTGTACTCCCTGTTCACCCATGACTGTGTGGCTACGAACACCTCCAACTCAATCATCAAGTTTGCAGACAACACAACAGTTGTAGGCCTGATTACCAACAATGATGAGACAGCCTACAGGGAGGAGGAGAGGGCTCTGAGAGTGTGGCGCAGGAAAATAACCTCTCACTCATCAACAAAACAAAGGAGATGATCGGGAACTTCAGGAAATCAAAGGGAACACGCCCTTATCCACATCAACGGGACCGCAGTGGAGAAGGTGGAAAGCTTCAAGTTCCTCTGCATACACATCACTGACAAACTGAAATGGTCCACCCACACAGACAGTGTGGTGAAGAAGGCGCAACAGCGCCCCCTCAACCTCAAGAGGCTAAATAAATCTGGCTTGGCACCTAAAACACTCACAAACGTTATTCCGCCATAAGCAAACGGGAACACGCTCATCCAGAGGCGGTGCTCCTAGTGGCCAGGGACTTTAATGCAGGGAAACTTAAATCAGTTTTACCTAAATTCTATCAGCATGTTAAATGTGCCACCAGATGAAGAAAAAAAATCTAAACCACCTTTACTCCACATACAGAGACGAGTAAAAAGCTCTCCCTCACCCTCCATTTGGTAAATCTGACCATAACTCTGTCCTCCTGATACCTGCTTACAAGCTAAAATTTAAGCAGGAAACACCAATGACTCGGTTTATAAAAAAGTGGTCAGATGAAGCAGATACTAAACTACAGGACTGTTTTGCTAGCACAGACTGGAATTTGTTCCGGGATTCTTCAAATGGCATTGAGAAGTACTGGCTTTATCAATAAGTGCATTGAGGACCTCGTCCCTACAGCGACTGTACATACATACCGCAACGAGAAGCCATGGATTAAAGGCAAAATTCGCACTGAGCTAAAGGGTAGAGCTGCCGCTTTCAACGAGCGGGACTCTAACCCGGAAGCTTATAAGAAATCCTGCTATGCCCTCCGACGAACCATCAAGCAGGCAAAGCATTAATACAGGACGAAGATCGAATCGTACTACACCAGCTCCGACGCTCGTCGGATGTGGCAGGGCTTGCAAACTATTACAGACTACAAAGGGAAGCACAGTCGAGAGCTGCCCAGTGACACGAGCCTACCAGAAGAGCTAAACTACTTCTATGCTCGCCTCGAGTCAAGTAACACTGAAACATCCATGAGAGCATCAGCTGTTCCGGACGACTGTGGGATCAAGCTCTCCGCAGCCGATGTGAGTAAGACCTTTAAATAGGTCAACATTCACAAGGCCGCTGGGCCAGATGGATTACCAGGACGTGTACACCGAGCATGTGCTGACCAACTGGCAAGTGTCTTCACTGACATTTTCAACCTCTCCCTGTCTGAGTCTGTAATACCAACATGTTTCAAGCAAACCACTATAGTCCCTGTGCCCAAGAACACTAAGGTAACCTGCCTAAATGACTACCGACTGTAGCTATGAAATGCCTGGGAAAGGCTGGTCATGGCTCACATCAACACCATTATCCCAGAAACCCTAGACCCACTCCAATTTGCATACCACACCAACAGATCCACAGATGATCCAATCTCTATTGCACTCCACACTGCCCTTTCCCACCTGGACAAAAGGAACACCTATGTGAGAATGCTATTCATTGACCACAGCTCAGCATTCAACAGCATAGTGCCCTCAAAGCTTATCACTAAGCAAAGGACCCTGGGACTAAACACCTCCCTCTGCAACTGAATCCTGGACTTCCAGACGGTTTACCCCCAGGTTGTAAGGTTAGGTAACAACACATCCGCCACGCTGATCCTCAACACGGGGTCCCCTCAGAGGTGCGTGCTCAGTCCCCTCCTGTACTCCCTGTTCACTCATGACTGCACTTCCAGGCACAACTCCAACACCATCATTAAGTTTGCTGACGACACAACAGTGGAAGGCCTGATCACCAACAACGATGAGACGGCCTATATGGAGGAGGTCAGAGACCTGACCATGTGGTGCCAGGACAACAACCTCTTCCTCAACATGTTGAAGACAAAGGGAGATGATTGTGGACTACAGGGAATGGAGGACCGAGCACGCCCCCATTCTCATCGACGGGGCTGTAGTGGAGCATGTTGAGAGATTCAAGTTCCTTGGCGTCCACATCACCAACAAACTAACATGGTCCAAGCACACCAAGACAGTCGTGAAGAGGGCACGACAAAACCTATTCCCCCTCAGGAGACTGAAAAGATTTGGCATGGGTCCTCAGATCCTCAAAAGGTTTTACAGCTGCACCATCGAGAGCATCCTGACGGGTTGCATCACTGCCTGGTATGGCAACTGCTTTTTATTGATCTAGACACTGGTGCTTCCTGCTTAAATATTTGCTTGTAAGCAGGAATCAGGAGGATAGAATTATGGTCAGATTTGCCAAATCTGTTTCAGCCTGGAGATAAGGTTGAAGGCAATGGAGAAGAGAAACTGGATTGTATGCTGGTTTCTTCAACACTGTGCAGCAATTTTGGAAAGTCTGCAGACTAAGATGACTCTCTGTCTGCTGGCTACAATCCATAGGCTGGTCATGTAGCGCTCATTCTATAGTGGCCTGGTCAGAAAGTATGCAGGTACTGCAGCCAATTCAGTGTTGTTGAACACTGCATCACACCCTGGCATCACACTGCTGTTGTTATCTAAGTCTCACTCACCCAGGTGTTTAGAACTATATGAATGATTTCTATCAAACTTCAAGATTTTCATTACCATTTCTTAAATTTTTTTTCAGATGGCAAACCATTGCTGTGCGGCTCTCCAGTAAAATCAAGCGGACGTCGGAGAGAATAAAACAGCAGATCAACACCTACTATGGAAGGAACAAATCACCTCAAGTTCTCCTGCAAGACCATCCAGTCTGATCACAGGTGTCCAACATCTTGGGGGACAGTCTGCTCCGGGCAAGGCAGTGTGCAATGGTGCTGCATAACATGTGCCTTAGGGCAGTGGAGGAGAGGCAGACCTACAAAATGGCCTTTTGTATTGCCAGCGAGCGCTGGGGCTTTTTGAGGTGGCCATGCTTCTCTTGGGCAGTGAGGCCGAGCCAACACGCTTTCACCTGGGTGCGTCTGTGCTGCTCCGAAATAAATTGCAGAACATATTCAAACAGCTGATAAATGCTGCCATGGTGGCTCTCTGACAAACAGTTTTAGTGAATAATTTTAATTATCTGATAATTATATACAGTTGAAGTCGGAAGTTTACATACACTTAGGTTGGAGTCATTAAAACTCGTTTTTCAACCACTCCACAAATTTCTTGTTAGCAAACTATAGTTTTGGCAAGTCGGTTAGGACATCTACTTTGTGCATGACGCAAGTCATTTTTCCAATAATTGTTTACAGACAGATTATTTCACTTATAATTCACTGTATCACAATTCCAGTGGGTCAGAAGTTTACATACACTAAGTTGACTGTGCCTTCAAACAGCTTGGAAAATTCCAGAAAATGATGTCATGGCTTTCGAAGCTTCTGATAGGCTAATTGACATCATTTGAGTCAATTGAAGGTGTACCTGTGGATATATTTCAAAGCCTACATTCAAACTCAGTGCCTCTTTGCTTGACACCATGGGAAAATTAAAAGAAATCAGCCAAGACCTCAGAAAAAAAGTGTAGACCTCCACAAGTCTGGTTTGAGTTGAGGGAGACCAGCAAAACAAAATAGTTTGCACTACACAACAAGGAAATTGTGGATTTACTCAACCATAAATGAATAGGTTATTCGTAGGTTAAAATATACTAGTCACAAACAAACGACTTGACATGCTGCCATCAAACCTTTAAAACCTTTTCTATCATCTGAACTGCTGGGCTTAGGTGACTTTAACCTGGACTGGCTGACACCGATCTCAGATAACTTTAAGATAATTTTTCTTGATCTTAATCTAACCCAGCTAATTACAAAACGCACTCGGTTAAATATGAAAAATCTAGATAGATCCTCATTATTAGATTTAATTCTCACAAATAATAAGTACAGTGCCTTGGAGAAGTATTCATCCCCCTTGGTGTTTTTCCTATTTGTTGCATTACAACCTGTAATTTAAATGGACTTTTATTTGGATTTCATGTAATGGACATAAACAAAATAGTCCAAATTGGTGAAGTGAAATGAAAAAAAATAAAACATACGCTTGCATGCGTATTCACCCCCTTTGCTATGAAACCCGTAATTAATATCTGGTGCAACCAATTACCTTCAGAAGTCACAAAATTAGTTAAATATAGTCCACCTGTGTGCAATCTAAGTGTCACATGATCTGTCACATGATCTCAGTATATATACACCTGTTCTGAAAGGCCCCAGAGTCTGCAACACCATTAAGCAAGGGGCACCACCAAGCAAGCGGCACCATGAAGACCAATGAGCTCGCCAAACAGATCAGGGACAAAGTTGTGGAGAAGTACAGATCAGGGTTGGGTTATAAAAAAATATAAAAATCTTTGAACATCCCACGGAGCACTATTAAATCCAATATAAAAAAAAAATGAAATAATATGGCACCACAACAAACCTGCCAAGAGAGGGCCGCCCACCAAAACTCACGCACCAGGCAAGGAGGGCATTAATCAGAGAGGCAACAAATAGACCAAATATAACCCTGAAGGAGCTGCAAAGCTCCACAGCGGAGATTGGAGTATCTGTCCATAGGAACCCTTTAAGCTGTACACTTCACAGAGCTGGGCTTTACGGAAGAGTGGCCAGAAAAAAAGCCATTGCTTAAAGAAAATAATAAGCAAACTCGTTTGGTGTTCGCCAAAAGGCATGTGGAAGATTCCCCAAACATATGGAAGAAGGTACTCTGGTCAGATGAGACTAAAATGTAGCTTTTTGGCCATCAAGGAAAACACTATGTCTGGTGCAAACCCAACACCTCTCATCACTCTGAGAACACCATCCCCGTGTTTTTCACCGGCAGGGACTGGGAAACTGGTTAGAATTGAAGGAATGATGGATGCCGTTAAAAACAGGGAAATTCTTGAGGGAAACCTGTTTCAGTCTTCCAGAGATTTGAGACTGGGATGGAGGTTCACCTTCCAGCAGGACAATGACCTTAAGCATACTGCTAAACCAACACTCAAGTGGTTTAAGGGGAAACATTTAAATGTATTGGAATGGCCTAGTCAAAGCCCAGACCTCAATCCAATAGAGAATCTGTGGTAGGACTTAAATATTGCTGTACACCAGTGGAACCCATCCAACTTGAAGGAGCTGGAGCAGTTTTGCCTTGAAGAATGAGCAAAAATCCCAGTGGCTAGATGTGCCAAGCTTATAGAGACATACCCCAAGAGATTTTCAGCTGTAATTGCTGCAAAAGGTGGCTCTACAAAGTACTGACTTTGGGGGGGTGAATAGTTGCACGCTCAAGTTTTCTGTTTTATTGTCTTATTTCTTGTTTGTTTCACAAAACATATTTTGCATCTTCAAAGTGGTAGGCATGTTGTGTAAATCAAATGATAGCCCCCCCCCCAAAATATTTTTTAATTACAGGTTGTAAGGCAACAAAATAGGAAAAATGCCAAGGGGGTGAATACTTTCGCAAGCCACTGTACATGTCTATGTCTTTTGGTGTGTTTGCAAGTGACCTTAGTGATCATTGTCCTATGGCCTGTATTAGAGATACTAGACAGCATAATTCTGATCCCTGTATTATAAGGAAGAGAAATTTTAAAAACCTTTCTCCCCAAGTGTTTATGCAAGACTTGTAGTTTTCTGAACTTTCATCAAGTGTATACCTGGCCCTGAATTAGCCCCCTATCGTTTCTCATACATTTTTATATCAATGGTAGTTAAACATGGTTCTTTTAAACGCTATTGCCTAGCGTTGTCTGGGTAAGGAAGGGTTTGGCTGGCAGGGATATCCTAGTCTCATCGTGCACTAGTGACTCCTGTGGCAGGCTGGTCGGAGTGCACGCTGACCAGGTTGCTAGGTGTGTGGTGTTTCCTCCAACACATTGGTGTGGCTGGCTTCTGGGTTGGATGTGTGCTGTGTTAAGAAGCAGTGCGGTTTGGCCTGGTTGGGTTGTGTTTCGGAGGACGTATGGCTCTTGACCTTCGCCTCTCCTGAATCTGTACGGGAGTTGCAGCGATGAGACAAGACAGTAACTGCTAACAATTGGATACCATGAAAAAGGGGGTTACATTTTTTTTTAAATAATTATAAATTTCTAGAATGTGTTTGTTTTCAGTCCACGCAGTTAAGGTTGGTTATGTAAATTAGACAGTCACAGAGGATTTTCTTCTGAATAACTAGTCACTTTCCATTAAAACTTCAGGCAACTTTGATGTAAGGCTTGTAGTGTCTACTACTATCCATCATGCCCAACCAGTACACTTCAGTGTTGCTTATCCAATGTTCACTAGATCTATCAATGTAATTACACCCATTACAATGTTGAATAACATTTTTTATTAAAAAACAATTCATTGCGGCTAAGTAATAACAGAGTTCATTGCAACTGCAAGGATGTCTGTGTATGACTGGAAGAAGAAAAAAACGAAGTGATAAATTGTAAGTTAATAAAGTAATGTTCTTCATAGTAAAAATACAGGTTGACTTATTGGTTAGATTCACAGTACACTTTGGAAAAATGACGTCAAACAGATGTTTTAAATATAGTGTCTGCACTGAAACACCTCATCCATTAGGTAATGTGGTAAATGAGTTAACAGTTCTAATTGTGAACTGACTCTTTCTACGCCAGCAAAGATTCTGGTCATTGACTGCAATTCATTGACTACAACACTTTTATCTTTTACTCTGTTATCATGAAGTACACATTTGCTGTGCAAAGTCAGATGCAGTGCACTGTTGTTTATCTAGAATTGAACTAAGCCATGCATCATTCATAACATACAAAACATATATACTGTAGCTACATAACATACAAAGGCATTGGTTTTACACAATATTAAGAAAACCTTTCTAATATTGAGCTGCCCCCCTTCCCTTTTGCCCTCAGAACAGCCTCAATTCGTCGACTCTACAAGGTGTCGAAAGCGTTCCACAGGGATGCTGGCCCATATTGACTCCAATGCTTCAACTTGACAGTTGTGTCAAGTTGGCTGGATGTCCTTTGGGTGGTGGACCATTCTTGACACACGGCAAACTGTTGAGCGTGAAAAACCTAGCAGCGTTGCAGTTCTTGACACAACAATATGCCGTTCCAAGGCACTCACATCTTTTATCTTGCCCATTCACTCTCTGAATGGCACACATACACAATCCATGGCTCAATTGTGTCAAGGCTTAGAAATCCTTATTTAACCTGTCTCTTCCCCTTCATCTACACTAATTGAAGTGGATTTAACAACTGACATCAATGAAGGATCATAGTCGGTCTATGTCGGTCTATGTCATGGAAAGAGCAGGGGCCAGATTCACAAAACCTTCCTTCTTCCTGAGAAGAAATGTCTTCTTAACTGCCATGTTTTACTTTAACTATAGACTGAAGAAGAAAGTTAAAATGCTTATGTGAAAATAGTTGGCGAAAAGTCTGAACTCCTTCCATAAGAAAAATGCCTGTAACTAACAAATCCAAATATATAACTTTTTTTTAAGTAAAAGTTTTAAAAAATGTCATGACTTACTTTTGTGACCCTATATATTGCCACCATTGATTTCATCTTCAATAATCTTTGACTTTTAATTCAGGTTCCCCTTCAACTCCTGACCTGTAGCTTATCTGCCTTCTCACTGTAGTGGTGGTAATGCCTGCCATTTGCCCTGTGTACGTGCCATTGTTTTATCGATCTATTCTATCAAGGTATTAAAACAACAAAACATTTACTTGTTGAAACAAAGTAAAAATATTGTCAGATGGAGTCAGTAGACTTTAGAATTTGTTGTTAGACCCATAAAGTTCTGAAGAGAAACCCCTCTGATAATTCATCTAAAAATAATAATTACAAAGAAACACCGATTGAGAAATGCATACAGTCCACAATACTTGAATCACCGCCTTGCTCTTGTAATTGCAAACAGGTAATTAATGCCAAACCTGCACGAACCTTTTGCTTTAAGGTGGTCCCTCATAAACAGGTTGTAAGCTGACACATTACATTTGTGGAGCTTATTTTGAGGGACAGCTTGACTTTGGCTTCTGTCATTCCATAACCAATTCTAGAGGAAACAATAGGAAGATAATAGTAAACAATACTGCATCACATTTTCAAATCAGAGTACTTGCATATAAATCTATTAATAGTAGACACAAAAATAACACTCCACCAACTTAGCTTTTTATCTAACAGATGATTGAAAAAGGAACCCTTATATACATTGAATTATCTGTATTGTGTCAATATGAAACTAGAGGCAACACACATAAGTGGAAAAAGTTTAAATAACATAAGAATCATTATTATTATCACAACAGCAGAGGATAAGATCCAGATTGCATGTTATTTTTTCAGGAATCTGAAGTCATAACGCTCTGATAGCAAGCCAAGGGGAAGTGAGTGCATTGGGACCAGGTAAGGGAATCCAATAGTCTGAATATCACAGGACATACTTCACAAAACAAGGTCAGGCAGACAAATAGATAGAGGTATACTGTATTGGTGGGTAACGGTTTTACTCTTCCTGGATTTAGGAACCTGATGCTGGTTGATATGAATGACTTGTGTGCCCTGTTTGTTCTACAGAGTGAGGTTTTGAACCTTCGACCTGACAGCAGAAGTTGGTACTGGTCGTATAGTGGGTGTGTCTTAGTAAAATTGTCTGGATTTATGAATGGTTCTTGATTTGTAGAGTGATGGTATGCTTTGAGACTTGACGCTGCCGAACCATACCACCCAAGGAAGCAGAAGGTTAGGATGCTTTCAATTAATTAACTAACTATGGATCCCCATTAGCTGCTGCAAAGGCAGCAGCTGCTCTTCCAAGGGACCAGCAAAATTAAGGCAGTTATACCATTTTAAAAACATTACTGATTTCATGACACACTGTGTGCACTCAGGCCCCGACTCCACCACTACCACATATCTACATTATAAATATATCTGTACATGTGTGTATAGTGCGCATGTTATCATGTGTGTGTATGCATGTGTCTGTGCCTACGTTTGTGTTGTGTCACAGTCCCCGCTGTTTTATCTGTTTTTTTTAAATCTGATTCAACTGCTTGCATCAGTTACTTGATGTGGAAAAGAGTTCCATGTAGTCATGGCTCTACAGTGAGGAAAAAAGTATTTGATCCCCTGCTGATTTTGTACATTTGCCCACTGACAAAGAAATGATCAGTCTATAATTTTAGAGAGACAGAATAACAACAACAAAAAATCCAGAAAAACTCATGTCAAAAATGTTATAAATTGATTTCCATTTTAATGAGGGAAATAAGTATTTGACCCCCTCTTAATCAGAAAGATTTCTGGCTCCCAGGTGTCTTTTATACAGGTAACGAGTTGAGATTAGGAGCACACTCTTAAAGGGAGTGCTCCTAATATCAGCTTGTTACTTGTATACACACTACGCCGTGAAGGACTGAAATCCTGCAGCGCCCGCAAGGTCCCCCTGCTCAAGAAAGCACATATACATGCCCGTCTGAAGTTTGCCAATGAACATCTGAATGATTCAGAGGACAACTGAGTGAAAGTGTTGTGGTCAGATGAGACCAAAATGGAGCTCTTTGGCATCAACTCAACTCGCCGTGTTTGGAGGAGGAGGAATGCTGCCTATGACCCCAAGAACACCATCCCCACCGTCAAACATGGAGGTGGAAACATTATGCTTTGGGGGTGTTTTTCTGCTAAGGGGACAGGACAACTTCACCACATGAAAGGGACGATGGACGGGGCCATGTACCGTCAAATCTTGGGTGAGAATCTCCTTCCCTCAGCCAGGGCATTGAAAATGGGTTGTGGATGGGCATTCCAGCATGACAATGACCCAAAACACACGGCCAAGGCAACAAAGGAGTGGCTCAAGAAGAACATTAAGGTCCTGGAGTGGCCTAGCCAGTCTCCAGACCTTAATCCCATAGAACATCTGTGGAGGGAGCTGAAGGTTCGAGTTGCCAAACGTCAGCCTCGAAACCTTAATGACTTGGAGAAGATCTGCAAAGAGGAGTGGGACAAAATCCCTCCTGAGATGTGTGCAAACCTGGTGGCCAACTACAAGAAATGTCTGACCTCTGTGATTGCCAACAAGGGTTTTGCCACCAAGTACTAAGTCATGTTTTGCAGTGGGGTCAAATACTTATTTCCCTCATTAAAATGCTAATCAATTTTTTACATGCGTTTTTCTGGATTTTTTTATTGTTATTCTGTCTCGCACTGTTCAAATAAACCTACCATTAAAATTATAGACTGATCATTTCTTTGTCAGTGGGCAAACATACAAAATCAGCAGGGGATCAAATACTTGTTTCCTTCACTGTATGTAGTACTGTGTGCCTTCCATAGTCTGTTCTGGACTTGGGGACTGAAGCGACCTCTTGTGTAATGTCTTGTGGGGTATGCATGGGTGTCCGAGCTGTCTGCCAGTAGTTCAAACAGACAGCTCGGTGCATTCAACATATCAATACCTCTCACAAATACAAGTAGTGATGAAGTCAATCTCTCCTCTACTTTGAGCCAGGAGAGATTGACATGCATATTATTAATACTGGCACTCTGTGTACATCCAAGGGCCAGCCGTGCTGTCCTGTTCTGAGCCAATTGCAATTTAACCTAAGTCCCTTTTTGTGGCATCTGCCCACACGACTGAACAGTAGTCCAGGTGTGACAAAACCATGGCCTGTAGGACCTGCCTTGTTGATAGTGTAGGGGGCGCTAAAGTGATTTTTGAAAAAAATTTGTGCCCATTTTAAACGGCCTCCTACTCAAACTCAGAAGCTAGGATATGCATATAATTAATACTTGTGGATAGAAGACACCCTAAAGTTTCTAAAACTGTTTGAATGGTGTCTGTGAGTATAACAGAACTCATATGGCAGTCAAAACCCCGAGACAGATGGAAACAGGAAGTGGAATTCTGAATTGCGAACTCAACTTCATCACGTTGCCTATTAATCACACCGTGAGCTATGGTTCATTGGTTTGAGCCTTCTACTGTTAAAATTGAATGAATGAGACGCTGTGGACCGTGGTCACACGGAGAGGGCCATCACCATTATGACGCCGGCGCCCCTGGTTACCCTCCCCTTTCGAAACGTTTTGAAACACAATGCAATCGTCCCCCTCGAATCTTATTGGCTCTCTTGTTGAAACAGGCCCTGAAGATTTATGTTATACAACGTTTGACATGTTTGAACGAACCTAAATGGGAAAAAAATGCTTTTTGTCGAAATGGCTGTCCCGCGCCCGACGGAGGATTTGGATCAGCCTTCAGACGCGCTAACAAGAACAAGCTAATGGAACATAATGGATGAACTTTTTCGAACAAAAATACATTTGTTGTGGACCTGGGATTCCTGGAAGTGCTTTCTGATGAAGACAACCAAAGGTAATAGTATACAATAGTATACAAGACTAGATGTGATATGCGATTGTTCCAAGATGGCGCTGACATGTAACGTTAGCCTATTTTTCAGAGTATCGCATCCCCTTTCATCGCAAAGTATGATTACCCAGTAAAGTTAATTTTAAATCTGGTATTACAGGTGCTTTCAAGAGATATTCATCTATAAATCTTAGAATGACAATATTACATTTTAAAAATGTTTTCGAATAGTAATTTAGTAAATTGTAGCTCTGTTTCATCGGATGCATTTGAGGGAAAATAGTTAGTCAACGTTACGCACCGATGTAAAATGCTGTTTTTATATATAAATATGAACTTTATCGAACAAAAGAATGCATGTATTGTGTAACATGATGTCCTAGGTGTGTCATCTGATGAAGATTGTCAAAGGTTAGTGCTGCATTTAGCTGTTTTTTGGTTATTTGTGATGCATGTGGTTGGTAGGAAAATGGCTATGTGGCTACTTTTACGATATACTCCTCTAACATAATCTAATGTTTTGCTTTTGCTGTAAAGCCTTTTTGAAATCGGACAACGTGGTTCGATTCAGGAGAGGTGTATCTATAAAACGATATAATTTGAAAAAAAACAAAAAACATCTAAATTATTAAATTTTGTTATGCTAATGGTGATATGATTTTTCGCTGGATGTCCGTCCCCGCACAGGGGTTAAGAATGCAGAGCAGCGCTTTATTATGGACAGACTTCTCCCCATCTTAGCTACTGCTGTATCAATATGTTTTGACCATGACAGTTTACAATCCTGAGTTACTCCAAGCAGTTTAGTCAACTCCACATGCTCAATTTCCACATGATTTATTACAATATTTAGTTGAGGTTTAGGGTTTAGGGTTTAGTGAATGATTTGTCCTAAATACAATGCTTTTAGTTTTAGAAATATGTAGGGATAACTTAGTCCTTGCCACCCACTCTGAAACTAACTGCAGCTCTTTGATAAGTGTTGCAGTCATTTCAGTGGCTGTAGTAGCTGACGTGTACAGTGTTGAGTCATCCGCATACATAAACACACTGGCTTTACTCAAAGCATGTCGTTAGTAAAGACTGAAAAAAGAAAGGGCCTAGACAGCTGCCCTGGGGAATTCCTGACTCTACCTGGATTATGTTGGAGAGGTTACCATTAAAAAACACTCTCTGTGTTCTGTTAGACAGGTAACTCTTTATCCACAATATAGCAGGGGGTGTAAAGCCATAACACATACGTTTTTCCAGCAGGAGACTATGATCGATAATGTCAAAAGCCCCACAGAAGTCTAACAGAACAGCCCCACCCCCCAATATTTTTATCATCAATTTCTCCGAGCCAATATTCAGTAATTTGTGCAAGTGCTGTGCTTGTTGAATGTCCTTCCTTAAAAGCATGCTGAAAGTCTGTTGTCAATTTCAAAAGTTTACTAACTGTTGGTGACAGGCTGATTGGTCCACCATTTGAGCCAGAAAGGGAGGCTTTATTATTCTTAGGTGGCAGAAAGACTTTTGCTTCCCTCCAGTCTTGGGGTACACACTTGGGGTACACTTGGGGTACACACTAGGCTTAAATTGAAAATATCGCAAATAGTAGTAATTTTGCATCCAAGTTGTCAGACCCCGGTGGCTTGTCATTGTTGATAGACAACAATAATTTCTCACCTCTTCCACACTCACTTTACGGAATTCAAAATTACAATTCTTGTCTTTCATAATTTGGTCAGATTTACTTGGATGTGTAGTGTCAGCGTTTGTTGCTGGCATGTCATGCATAAGTTGAATAATTCTTCAATTGGCAAGATTAGCAAAGTACTTGGCAATATCAATCGGTTTTGTGATGAATGAGCCATCTGATTCAATGAATGATGGAGCTGAGTTTGCCTTTGATCCCCAAATGTAATTGAAGGTGCTCCAAAGCTTTTTACTATCATTTTTTATGTCATTCATCTTTGTTTCTTATTATTTTTATTCACTTGTCACATGATTGTCAATTTGCAATACGTTTGCCAATTGGTTGTGCAACCCGACTTATTTGTCATTCCTTTTGCCTCATCCCTAAACCATACAATTTTTCAATTCCTCATCAATCCACAGGGATTTATAATTTGTCATTTTCTTAATGGGTGCATGCTTATTAGTAACTGGAATAAGCAATTTCATAAATGTGTCAAGTGCAGTGTGTTTGTTCCTCATTACACACCACAGACCCACAAATATTCTTTACATCAACAACATAGGAATCACTACAACACTTCTTGTATGACCTCTTATACACTATATTAGACCCAACCTTGGGAACTTTGGTTTCCTAGACATGGCTACTGTATATTGTGATCACTACATCCGATGGATCTAGATACTGCTTTCAAGCACATTTCTGCAGTATTAGCAAAGATGTGATCAATACATGTTGATGATTTCGTTCCTGTGCTGTTTGTAATTAACCTGGTAGGTTGTCTGATAACCTGAACCAGGTTGCAAGCACTGGTTACAGTTTGAAGCTTTTTCTTGAGTGGGCAGCTTGATGAAAGCCAGTCAACATTAAAATCACACAGAAAATATCACAGACATTATCAAGCATTTCACACGTTATCGAGATGCTGACTGTTAGCACTTTGTGGTCTATAGCAGCTTCCCACAAGAATGGGCTTCAGGTGAGGCAAATGAACCTGTAGCCATATTAGTTCAACAGTATTTAACATGAGATCCTCTCTAAGCTTTACAGGAATGTGAATATAAACAACACCTCCACCATTGACATTTCTGTCTTTTCTGTAAGTGTTATAACCTTGTATTGCTACTACTGTAGCATTAAAATGTATTATTTAAGTGAGCTTCAGAGATATGAAGTCAGAATATGAATGTCATCTGTTACTAGCAAATTATTGATTTCATGAACCTTGTTTCTTAAGCTACATATGTTAACGTGGGCTATTTTGAGCACTTTTCTTCTGGGATGCTGGATTATTTTCATTGCTTTACTGGGAAGCTTAGCAGAAGTAGATATTCTCATGTTATTTATGTTAGTGCAGGGTGAGCTGCACACATTGGACTTCCTACTAGGGCATAACGCCTCAGTGCTAACAGTATAAATCTGGTTCATAGGCACATGATTACTGCATACAATAGCTGTGGGATCAGCAGAGGCATTCAGGGCAGTTAGAGGGACATTTGGTTACTTACATTGTGTCTACCAACGCCCTTGGTATAATGTACATTTGCTGAAGAATTATGACAACTCAGCGTCACAATGGTAGGGATTAACTGAGCTGGGCTTGGGTCATTGATAAGTCATTGTCTCAACGCAGCCTTATGCTGTGAAAGGATCCAGGAACCCAAATTATTTGGGTGGATCCAATCCTCCTTATAAAACGTGTTTTGTTTCCCAAAAGGTATGGAAATTGTCAACAAAAAGTTGTGAAGAGAAAGAATCCTGCTAAAGCATTCAATGCCACTAATCAAAGAGGGCACAGATCCAGATATGATGGGTATTTTATTAGTGTCCAGCAATCAGCTCTTTAAAATCCAGTTTCAACTGTTCAGAGCTGCCTTTCAAAATGTCATTAAAACCCACATGGACTACGATAGAATCAATTTCCATGTCCTGTTGTAGTACATTCGGGAGCAGTTCAGTAATGTAATTTACTCGAGCTCCGGGATAGGACATTGTTCCTGATGCAAAAACAGTCACATTTCTTACCATGGAGTTGCCCAAAATCACGGCTGGCAAGAAGGACGAGGAAATCCACCCACTCCCACGCTTCACATGATTTGGAGAACCCTTTATGGACGAGCGAGAGGCAGGATAACTTGAGCTCGTTGCTCCCGGCACCTGGTGCAGGCCTCCGACAGATGGAGAAGCCCCGCTCGATCCAGAGCAGGGACGGAAGGTTGGCAACTTTGAAATCGTAGGAGTAGGCCCTGCGACCGCAATACACACGTACTCCCAATGATGAAGGTGCAGGAAGATCAGGCTCCAGGACGGTGAAACTATTTGTTGTTTGTATCCACTCCAGGCCTCTCGTTGGGAGTGTAGAGTGCTTTGCGGGAGGCCGCAATCTTCAGCTTCCACGGCTCGTGACATGCGACCTCGTTGATTTCCATGCTCCTCTGGCTGTGCTCCTTCAACTCCACTATCAGATGGGGAGCTCCGGGCAACACCGGTCAGTCGAATAACAACAAACGACAAGGCGGTGCATCCAGCAAGCGCAAACGCCGTCCATTCACCGGCATAGAAAAGGTGAACATTCCACTCTGCGTTTTCCCCAGTTCTTATGTAGGCTGGCGACCTGCATGATCAAGGAAGCCACTTCAAGCCTATAATCCTCAGCAAGCAAACAATTGCCGCATTGGAACACTGAGTGATCCTGTTTGTCTAGAAACAAAGTGTAGTAGATACAGCTCCTACAGCGCTGGAAACATTCATTTATTTCTCCAGACAAAGAGGGCTCCATTGCAAAACTCATCTGGGACTAACTTTGTTAGCTTGATGGCTAGCAGCTTAGCGGCTCTGTTAAGCAGGCTTCAACCTGTCTGTTAAGCGGGAATCCGGGACAAGAAATAGCGGTCTCAGCTGTTCAAAGCTAACCGCATCGCGGAATCCACGCAAAAACAAGTTTGGTAATTATATTTAATGAATATTGGTTATGTTTAGTCAAAAATAACAAACTGAGTGTTTCCAGCATACATTGTTTAGCTGCGCACTCTGATGACGTAGGCTGTTGTAAAATGTGAATCATCATTAAGGCCATAGGAAGTTTCCGAAGTAGTCCGAAGCCAAATGTTTTGCCCAGAACCCAGAGAGATATTACAAAGAGACAAAACCCTGTCTTATGTTCACAGAATACAAAACAGAACATTAAATGACCCTTACAACCACCACACTCTCCGACAGTCCAGTTCTGGTGGCTGCCTCAGACAACGGATGCGACTCTTTCCTGGTCATTCCCTTGTCAAATAAACCTCTCTTTGATCAGGAAGAATTGATGATCTTCTTTGTCCAAAGAAGAGAATGACACTTGTTAAGACACATCCTAATTCAGTGTTATCTATGGATCAATATACATTTCACAGAATTCATATGAGAAGTGGACCATAAACAGCTAAGAAATCACTAAGGCATAACACAAGATTACACGCAAGGCAAGGCCCATGGCAGATGATATTGACTTAACATTATTCACATCCAGCCAAGGCATGTTTCAGTATAAGCTTCACACCCTTAGCCAGTAACACACTAAAAACCTACTCCACTGATTATTGCTAGGACTTACTAGTGAGGTAATTTCCATGATATGTTGGCTGATGCGGTACACTATTGTTATGTTGCTATTGGGTTGCTATTGACATGGTGATTTTGCTTCTGTTTGTAAATAACTTTGTAACAATGGGCCGTAAAATCAGAACAAGCTTCACCAAGAACATTTACATGTACCAGAAATTTGACCTGGTGACATGGTGCTGATATACAATATATGGATTATAAGAATATTATAAAAAATATTACAAGGGCTCATGTATTGAAGTACACTGTGCTGGAGTATGGTGATGTTCAGCTTGTCAGTAGAACCAAAGAGCTAGAGAAGGAGCTTGAGCGAGTACAATGCAGATAGCTATATTTTGACACTCTGCTCCCCAGCTCTACCCTCACATTTTTGGCCATGGTTGGTGACTTTAACGGAATGTAGATAGGAAGCCATCATTTTACTCCTCAAAGACATGAGAGATCCATCACACTCCCTTCACGACCTCCCTCTACTCAGAGAGCATTGACAGTTCACAGCTTCTCAGTTCCATCTGCAAGGATAAAGCCATTCCAACTATTCCCTACATTCTGCAATCAGACTCTATACTGGTAGAGATACATTTAACATCTACATAATTCTATAATATATCCAATTTTATTTGTCGCATACACATATTTAGCAGATGTTATTGTGGGTGTAGTGAAATGCTCCTAGCTCCAACAGTGCAGTAGTATCTAACAATTCACAACAGTACACACAAATCTAAAAGTAAAAGAATGGAATTAAGAAATATATAAATATTAGGATGAGCAATGTCGGAGTGGCATTGAGTAGAATCCAATAGAATATTGTATATAGATATGAAATGAGTAATGTCTATGTACATAGAGGCAACAGCCTCTAAGTTGCAGGGTTGAGTAACCAGGTGGTAGTCGGCTAGTGAAAGTGACTAAGTTCAGGGCAGGGTACTGGGTTGAGGCCGGCTAGTGATGGCTATTTAACAGTCTGTTGGCCTTGAGATAGAAGCTGTTTTTCAGTCTCTTGGTCCCAGCTTTGACACACCTGTACTGACCTCGCCTTCTGCACGATAGTGGGGTGAACAGTCCGTGACTCGGGTGGTTGATTTCTTTGTGACATCGGTGCTGTAATTGTCCTGGAGGGCAGGCAGTGTGCCCCAGGTAATGTGTTGGTCAGACCGCACCACCCTCTGGAGAGCCCTGCGGTTGCGGGCGGTGCAGTTTCCATTCCAGGCGGTGATACGGTCCGACAGGATGCTCTCAATGCTGCATCTGTAAAAGTTTGTAAGGCTCTTAGGGGCCCAGCTGAATTTCTTCAGCGTCCTGAGGTTGAAGAGGCACTGGTTGTGCCTTCTTCACCACACTGTCTGTGTGGGTGGACCATTTCAGATTGTCAGTCGTGTACATCGAGGATCTTGAAGCTTTTCACCTTCTCCACTGCGGTCCCGTCGATGTGGATGGAAGGTGTGCTCCCTCTGTTGTCTCCTGAAGTCCACGATCAGCTCTTTTGTTTTGTTGACGTTGAGGGAGAGGTTATTTTCTTGGCAGTGCTGTATAATGTCAGTTTTTTCATATCTTTTTTTTACCTTTATTTAACTAGGCAGGTCAGTTAAGAACAAATTCTTATTTTCAATGATGGCCTAGGAACAATGGGTTAACTGCCTTGTTCAGGGGCAGAACAACAGATTTTTACCTTGTCAGCTCGGGGATTTGATCTTGCAACCTTTCGGTTACTAGTCCAACACTCTAACCACTAGGCTACCTTGTTTTGTCTCTTGCAATTCAAGAGTCAATGCAATTCACACTATGCCTTAACATTTTCAACTTGGCTGCTAATAAATTCTAATTAAAACCTTGTGAGAGTTTTTGCCTGTCATGCTGTACCAAAAGTAATTACCGCCAACTCTGATTGTTTGGCAATAAAGAGTCTTGCTGTGACCAGTGTAACAGAACAATCTAAAGACACAATGGTCACATCATTCCTCTTTCTCTTTCCTGTGAGCAGTGGCATTCTTTCTGAATTCATGAAATAGAATCTGGGTCGGTCAACGACTAATGCGCGAGAATGCTCTGTACACAAAAACTGGAACTATAGAAGTGCAAATGAACCGTCGTGGGGCAGTGTGCCCAGAAAAAGCCTGGGACTTGGTTGGAGGCAGTACAGGGTCGTATTCACTAGGCACCAAACAGAATGAAAATGGACTGAAACTGCAAGGGACCACCTGAACTTGTCCTATAAGAAATGCTTGTATTTAGTTTTCCATTGCAAAAGGGAGTTTTGCTATGGTCCACACCAATAAATACAACCTAGTACTTATATAGGTTACAACAGAACTACCTAACCATCTTCCTGGAGATCTACCATCCTGTGGGTATTCAGTCCAACCCTAACATACCTGATTCAGCTAGTTGAGGGTCATGTTCCAGGCCCTGACCAAATTGCAGATAATGCATCAACCAATAGTTGCATAGCACGTTATTTGCAGGCCACTCCATCGACTGTGAAGTCGGGCATTAGATTGATATACCGCTATATCATATTGGTGACATTCATGCCTGACTACATTGCAGATGCTTGCCAGATCTCGCAAAGCTTGGATAGGTCATATGGTATAGCAATGTAGGATAATACAGTGCCACCGGCACAGCCCGCTACCAAGGACTGCGGCCCCCACCTCTCCTTCTCCGTGGCCGACTTGAGTAAGTCATTCAAACGTGTTAACCCTCACAAGCCCAGACGGCATCCCTAGCTGCGTCCTTAGAGCATACGCAGACCAGCTGGCTGGTGTGTTTATGGACATATTCAATCTCTCCCTATCGCTGTCCCTACATGCTTTAAGATGGCCACCATTGTTCCTTTATCCAAGAAGGCAAAGGTAACTGAACTATGTGACTATCGCCCCGTAGCACTCACTTCTTCATCATGAAGTGCTTTGAGAGGCTAGTCAAGGATCATATCACCTCCACCTTACCTGCCACCCTATACCCACTTCAATTTGCATACCGCCCCAATAGGTCCACAGATGATGCAATCGCCATCACATTGCACACTGCCCTATCCCATCTGGACAAGCAGAATACCTATGTAAGAATGCTGTTAATTGACTACAGCTCAGCATTCAACAACACAGTACCCTCCAAGCTCATCATTAAGCCTGAGGCCCTGGCTCTCAACCCCGCCCTGTGCAATTGGGTCCTGGACTTCCTGACGGGCCGCCCCCAGGTGGTGAAGGTAGGAAACAACATCTCCACCCCACAAGGGTGCGTGCTCAGCCCCCTTCTGTACTCCCTGTTCACCCATGACTGCGTGGCCATGCACTCCTCCAACTCAATCATCAAGTTTGCAGACAACACAACAGTAGTAGGCTTGATTACCAACAACAACAACGAGACAGCCTACAGGTTGGAGGTGAGGGCACTCGGAATGTGGTGTCAGGAAAATAACCTCTCACTCAACATCAACAAAACAAAGGAGATGATCGTGGACTTCAGGAAACAGCAGGGGGAGCACCCCCCTATCCACATCGACGGGACAGCAGTGGAGAAGGTGGAAAGTTTTAAGTTCCTCAGTGTACACATCACGGACAAACTGAAATGGTCCACCCACACAGACAGCGTGGTGAAGGCACAACAGCACCACTTCAACCTCAGGAGACATTTGGTTGTCACCTTAAACCCTCACAAACCTTTACAGATGCACAATTGACAGCATCCTGTCGGGCTATATCACCGCCTGGTATGGAAACTGCACCGCCCACAACCGCAAGGCTCTCCAGAGGGTGGTGTGGTCTGCACAACGTATCACCGGGGGCAAACTACCTGCCCTCCAGGACACCTACAGCATCACAGGAAGGCCAAAAAGATCATCAAGGACAACAACCACCCGAGCCACTGCCGGTTCACCCCACTATCATCTAGAAGGCGAGGTCAGCACAGGTGCATCAAAGCTGGGACTGAGAGACTGAAAAACAGACTCTCTCTCAAGGCCATCAGACTGTTAAACAGTCATCACTAACACAGAGAGGCTGACTACATATTGATACGCATATTTAGCAGATGTTGTTGTGGGTGTAGTGAAATGCTCCTAGCTCCAACAGTGCAGTAGTATCTAACAATTCACAACCTACATGCAGACTTGAAATCACTGGCCACTTTAATAAATGGATCACTAGTCACCTTAATAATGCCACCTTACATTTTTTTTTACATATCTTACATTACCCATCTCATATGTTTATACTGTATATTATACCATCTATTGCATCTTGTCTATGCTGCTCGGGCCATCGCTCATCCATATATTTATATGTACATATTCTTATTCCATCCCTTCAGATTTGTGTGTATTAGGTAGTTGTTGGGGAATTGTTAGATTACTTGTTAGATGTTACTGTACTGTCGGAACTAGCACAAACATTTCGCTACACTCACAATAACATCTACTAAGCATGTATATGTGACCAATAACATTTGATTTGATTTGTAATGCCTGACAGTCGATGGTGTGGTGCAAAACCACTGGTACAACGTGATGGTGCCGGAGGGGAAGGCTGCCATCATATTGGCTCTTAACCAACCATGCTATTTTGTTTGTTTTTTCGCGTTGTTCGTGACTTGTTTTGTACATAATGTTGCTGCTACCGTCTCTTATGACCGAAAAGAGCTTCTGGACATCAGAACTGCGATTACTCACCTCAGATTAGACTAGGAGTTTTTCTTCAATGAGTCGGACGAGAGGGATATACCACTACAGACACCAGATCAGGCCCAGATCCACGTCATTCGCTGAAGGAAACAGAGGTTTCGCGGAAAAAGATGAGGGTGCCTTGTGAGGATCAGGCGATGAGTGGCTAATCTGCCTTTGCCTTCCGTCCTGCTAGCTAATGTTCAATCGCTGGAAAATAAATGGGACGAACTGAAAGCATGTATATCCTACCAACGGGACATTAAAAACGGTCATATTTTATAATTCACCAAGTCGTGGCTGCACGACGACATTAAGAACGTACAGCTGGCGGGTTATACACTATCTGCAGGACAGAACAGCCAACTGTGATAAAATATCTGGGAAAAACAAGCAACATCATTCTGACTTATCTCCACCATAGAGGTATGTGCAAACACAATTTTTTTGTTCCACGGAGGAGGTGGGGATTTAATTGAATGTGTTGCAAGTAATGTGCGCTTGCCTGTGTTTCCATACTACACAATATCAAGCTGCCACAGAGTCTGGCAGTGCGGTCTGCTTATAACTGTCTGGGAACTCTGCCATAGGGGCCAATCCTCATTAAATAACAGGCTGGCTATATGAACTGTAACAAGACTGCTAATCCACTCCAAATCGGTTTCGGCCCCCTGGTGCTAACATGGGCTAACATGCAGATTCTGATGCCGCGCCTAATGTAATTTCCCGTCCAGCAGCGATGAGCTGAGCAGACAATGAGAGCTATCTCTCTTTGTATTTTTGACAGGCCATGGCACTGTTCCCCGCGAGCACAAAAGCCTCTGTAAGTCATGCTGAATTTGACTTTCTATTACAGTGAAGAAGAATTTCAGTCTTTATGCCTCCTTTCTAAGAGTGAAGTATCTCACTACTGTACTTTCTTGTGTTTCAAAGAACTTCTAAGGCCTTTATTAGATTGGACAATTTAATTATTCATTTTATTTAACTTGGCAAGTCAGTTAAGAACAAATTCTTATTTACAATGACGGCCTACACAGGCCAAACCCAGACCAATTGTGCGCCGCCCTATGGAACTCCCAATCACGGCCAGTTGTGACACAGCCTGGATTTGAACCAGGGTGTCTGTAGTGACACCTCAAGCACTAAGATGCAGTGCCAGATCGCTGCGCCACTTGGGAGCCCAACATACACAAAATGAGTTTAAATGCAGACCAACCATGTGTTTTATTTTACCCGGTAAGTTGATTGAGAACACATTCTCATTTACAGCAACAACCTGGGGAATAGTTACATGGGATGAATGAGACAATTGTAAGCTGAAACCACCCCAGTCATCGTATGAGGACCAGATTGGGAATTTAGCCAGGGCACCAGGGTTAACACCCCTACTCTTACAGTAAGTTTAGTGACCACAGAGAGTCAGGACACCTGTTTAACATCCCATCCAAACGATAGCACCCTACACTATCCCCAATCACTGCCGTGGGGTATTAGAATATGTTTTTTGGACCAGAGGAAAGGGTGCCTCCTACTTGCCATCCAACACCACTTCCAACAGCATCTGGTCTCCCATCCAGGCACCAACCCTGCTTAGCTTCAGAAGCGGGATGTGGGTGGTATGCTGCTGTGTAGATTCACAGACAAGTAATCAGCGACATAAATGTAATCAGGTAATGGTCAAAGACAATCAAAGATGAGTAATTGTAATTTAAAATCTCATTCAACCTATAGTATCGTCTTTACTAATCATTTATTTTGTACACTATGCACGTTTGGATTGTTATGTCACACTCTTTCCCCACACTCATAGGAGATAATCTCACACCGCTATCTACTATATCCGACAATGACTACATGTACTCACACTTAATCAATTATCAGTTTAGAGTTAAATAAATTCTTCCCATTATGTAATTGCCCAACCACACATTTTTTTACATCACCCTCAGATTTGACCAGCTTGCTCGCACTACAGCCAAGACGCAACCAAACCTCAGCTTTCTGAATAAAGCAGTTGTTCTGTCTCCTCAATTGTTCTGTTGGTTCGAATCTGGCACACTGCCCTTTGACTCAACCTTCCCCTATCCTCCCTGTCTTTCCAAAACTTGACTATCTCTTCAAAAAAGCAAAACAATTATGGAAGGAGTGGGACTGCTCCACTCATATATAATATATATATATATTTTTTAACCCAGCATAGACTGCTTATTGCAGTGGTAAAGATATTATTTCGAAAGAGGCCAAGAATAGATAGAGAAAGTACACCCTGTTTGAGATGATGCCAGTTCAAAATACAAGAATCTCCATCAGACAATGAATGATATTTTTGGATGACATTTCTACTCTCAGCAGTTTGAAATGCTACTTCATCAGAAAAAATTACTCCAGTGATGAATCAAATTGTACATATGGTAGGATTATGTGTGGAGAGGGGCCCACCTTTGAGCAAAACCATCTTGTTTTCTCTGCCTTTGAAGTTCTTCACGAGTCTAACAATGAAATGTATCAGTTGACCTTCTCTCGTAATGTGATTTATAGATGATAAATCACATGACATTTGTCATCTATAGAGAAGAGAGTGGGGGTCTGATAACTGAGTAAAGTTATCAAACCTTCAGAAAAAAAGAATCGCAATTTTCAAATATACTCTATACTAGACCCTACAGAGTATCTGTTGTCACACTTTATTTCTATAGTCCCATATAGATGATCAACAGATAGTCATACTATCATCAAACTATATGTTGATAAGCAAATGCTTGCTAAGATTAGGGTTAGGTTTAATGGATAGTTAGTTGAAAAACAACAATACCCTACTTGAAAGGTTAAAGCTGATTGGCTGGGGGTCAACTAATCACAGTCCATCAGTCCATTGTGGTAATCATACAGAAGCAATCTGCTGTTGGTAATTTCTTCACTTATTGTGACGTGTTGGTGACTGGACAATGGGATGGTGGGAGGGCTAAATTGGTTGAGTAGGGGGCGATTACTAGTGCCTTGTCAAAAGCAATCATTAGAAATCATTTTCTGCCACCCCCATCCACTTCTTGTACACACCCATTACCTTAGCAATCAGGGCTTTCAAGTTATGGAGTTATTTTTTTATAAGAAACAGACAGGTACCCCCCAAACTGTACAGGGTCATAACCAACTGCTCAGAGTTGAACTGCTTAAGGTATTTTTTAAGGAGTTGAAGTACATTGCTTATGATTGCCTGCTGCAGATGTCTAGTTGGCAGCTGAACATGCAACATAGAAAAGACCAGCAAGGGGACAGTCAGCATCACGCAGACATGCCCTCGCTGTGAGCATTCCTATTTACATTTGAGCAATTTACCAAACGCTCTTATCCACAGCAACTTACAGTTAGTGCATTCATCTTAAGATAGGTAGGTGAGAACTGAGGAGGTGGTTATTTAAGATACTGTTTGAAGAGGTAGGGTTTTTGATGTTTTCGGAAGATGGGCAGGGACTCTGCTATCCTAGCTTCAGGGGGAAGCTGTTTCCACCATTGGGGTGCTAGGACAGAAAAGGGCTTGGACTGGGCTGAACAGGAGCTGCCCTCCCGTAGAGGTGGGAGGGCCAAGAGACCTGAGCTGGCAGAATGGGTTGGGGTGCAGGGTCTAAGCATAGACTGAAGGTAGGTAGGGACAGTTCTTCTTGCTGTTCCATAGGTAAGTACCATGGTCTTGTAGTGGATGCGAGCTTCTACTGGAAGCCAGTGGAGTGTGTGGAGTAGCAGGGATGACATGAGAGAACTTGGGAAGGTTGAATACCAGGCAGGCTGCTGTGTTCTGGATAAGTTGCAGGGGTTGGATGGCACAAGCAGGAGCCCAGCCAACAGTGAGTTGCAGTAGTCCAGACGGGAGAGGACAAGTGCCTGGATTAGGACCTGTGCCGCTTCCTGTGTGAGGTACGTACTTTACGGATGTTGTAGAGCATGAACCCGCAGGAGCGGGTCACTGCTTTGATGTTTGCACAGAATGACAGGGTGTTGTCCAGGGTCCCACCAAGGTTTTTTGCACTCTGGGAAGGTGACACTGTGGAGTTGTCAATCGTGATGACTTGGTACATAGAGAGAAGAGGGCCTAGAACCGAGCCCTGGAGTACACCGGTAGTGAAAGTTCGTGGTGCAGACACAGATCCTCTCCACGTCGCCTGGTAGGAGCGGCCTGCCAGGTAGGATACAATCCAAGAGTGTGCAGAGCTTGAGACACCCAGCCCTGAGAGGGTGGAGAGGAGGATCTGATGGTCAAATATGGCGGATAGCTCAAGGAGGATGAGAACAGAGGAGAGAGTCAGCTTTGGCAGTGCGGATGTCTGGAGCAAAAAAAATGAATGGTTCCAACGCTATAGAAGCTTTATCTATTACTCTTTGTTTCGGGACAAACTGGATCACTCAGAGTTCCAATGCAGCAATTGTTTGCTTGCCGAGGATTATAGGTTTGAGGCTGCTTCCTTGATCACGCAACTAGCCAGCCTACGTAAGAAACTGGGGAAACGCAGAGTGGAATATTTACCTTTGACGCCGGTGGCTGAATGGCGTTCGCACATGTTGGATGCATCTCCGCCTTGTCGTTATCCGACTGGCCGGTCCCAGACGTGCTCAATGGGATTGAGATCCGAGCTCGTTGCTGGCCATGGCAGAACACTGACATTCGTGTCTTGGAGGAAATCACACACAGAACGAGCAGTATGGCTGGTGGCATTGTCATGCTGGAGGGTCATGTCAGGATGAGCCTGCAGGAAGTGTACCACATGAGGGAGGAGGATGTCTTCCCTGTAACACACAGCGTTGAGATTGCCTGCAATGACAACAAACTCAGTCCGATGATGCTGTGACACACCGCCCCAGACCATGACGGACCCTCCACCTTCAAATCGATCCGTCTCCAGAGTACAGGCCTTGGTGTAACACTCATTCCTTCAACGATAAATGCAAATCCCTGGTGAGACAAAACTGCGACGCGTCAGTGAAGAGCACTTTTTGCCAGTCCTGTCTGGTCTAGCAACGGTGGGTTTGTGCCCATAAGCGACATTGTTGCCGGTGATGTCTGGTGAGGACCTGCCTTACAACAGGTCGACAAGCCCTCAGTCCAGCCTCTCCTATTGCAAACAGTCTGAGCACTGATGGAGGAATTGTGCGTTCCTGGTGTAACTCGGGCAGTTGTTGTTGCCATCCTGTACCTGTCCCGCAGGTGTGATGTTCGGCTGTACCGATCCTGTGCAGGTGTTGTTACACGTGGTCTCCCGACCCCTCCTGTCTCAGCCTCCAATATTTATGCTGCAGTAGTTTGTGTCGGGGGGCTAGGGTCAGTCTGTTATATCTGGAGTGTTTCTCCTGTCTTATCCGGTGTCCTGTGTGAATTTAAGTATGCTCTCTCTAGTTCTCTCTTTCAGGACCTGAGCCCTGGACCATGCCTCAGGACTACCTGGCCTGATGACTCCTTGCTGTCCCCATTCCACCTGGTCGTGCTGCTGCTCCAGTTTCAACTGTTCTGCCTGCGGCTATGGAACCCTGACCTGTTCACTGGACGTGCTACCTGTCCCAGACCTGCTGTTTTCAACTCTCTAGAGACAGCAGGAGTGGCAGAGATACTCTGAATGATCGGCTATGAAAAGCCAACTGACATTTACTCCTGAGGTGCTGACCTTTTGCACCCTCGACAACCACTGTGATTATTATTATTTGACCTTGCTGGTCATATATGAACATTTGAACATCTTGGCCATGTTCTGTTATCTCCATCCGGCACAGCCAGAAGAGGACTGGCCACCCCTCATAGCCTGGTCCCTCTGGGTTTCTTCCTAGGTTCTGGCCTTTCTAGGGAGTTTTTCCTAACCACCTTACTTCTACACCTGCATTGCTTGCGGTTTGGGGTTTTAGGCTGGGTTTCGTACAGCACTTTGTGACATCAGCTGATGTACGAAGGGCTTTATAAATACATTTGGCAAATAAGTCGGGCTGCACAACCGATTGGCAAATTGTTGTAGTGATTCCGTATGTTGTTGGTGTAAAGAATATTTGTTGGTCCGTGGCGTGTACAGACACTTGACACATTTATGAAATTGCTTATTCCAGTTACTAACAAGAAAAGTTAAATCCCGTGGATTGATGAGGAATTGAACAATTGTACGGCTGAGCGGGACAAAGCAAAAGGAATGGCACATAAGTCGGGCTGCACAACCGATTGGCAAACGTACTGCAAATTGAGAAATCATCTGAATAAAATAAACAAAGGAAGAAAAAACAACACTATGAAACAGATAAATGACAAAGAATGATAGTAAAAAGCTTTGGAGCACCTTAAATTCTGGGAAAAAAGGCAGACTCAGCACCATCACTCATTGAATCAGATGGCTCATTACAGAACCGGCTGATTTTGCTAACTACTTAAATTTTTCATTGGCAAGATTTGCAAACTTAGGCATGACATGCCAGCAACAAATGCTGATACTACACATCCAAGTATATCTGACCAAATTATGAAAGACAAGAATTGTAATTTTGAATTCGTGGAGTGAGCGTGGAAGAGGTGAAAAAATGATTGTCTATCAACAATAACAAGCCACAGGGCAAGTTGGATGGAAAGGATAATAGTGGACGATATTGCCATTCCTATTTGCCATATCTTCAATTTAAGACTACTGGAATGTGTGCCCCCAAGCCTGGAGGGAAGCAAAAGTCATTCCGCTACCTAAGAATAGTAAAGCCCCCATTTACTGGCGCAAATAGCCAACCAATCAGCCTGTTACAACCCTTACTAAACTTTTGTGGGAAAAAACTTGTATTTATCCAGATACAATGCTATTTTACAGTAAAAAGTTAACACACTTTCAGCACACTTAAAGGGAAGGACATTCAACAAGTATAACAATTACACAAATTATTGGCTGAGAGAAATTGATGATAAAAAGATTGTGATAGCTGTTTTGTTGGACTTCAGCTCGGCTTTCGACATTATCGATCATAGTCTGCTGCTGGAAAAACTAGGTATGGCTTTACTATATTGTTGATAAAGAGTTACCCGTAACAGAATACAGAGGGTGTTCTTTAATGGAAGCTTTCAGTAAAGCCAGTGTGTCTATGCGGATGACTCAACACTATACACGTCAGCTACTATAGCAACTGAAATTACATGAAATGAAATGACTGCAACACTTAAAGAGCTGCAGTTAGGTTCAGAATGGTTGGCAAGGAATAAGTTAGTTTGAAATATTTAGGACTAAAAGCATTGTATTTGGGACAAATCATTCACTAAACACCAAACCTCAACTAAAACTGGTAATAAATGCTGTGGAAATTGAGCCGAGGTGACTAAACTGCTTGGAGTAACCCGGGATTGTAAACTCATGGTCAAAAACATATTGATACAACAGTAGCTAAGATGGGGAGAAGTCTGTCCATAATACAGCGCTCCTCTACCAACCAGGCTGGTCCTACAAGCCCTAGTTTTGTGCACCTAGACTACTGTTCAGTCGTGTGGTCAGGTGCCACAAAGAGGGACTTAGCCAATTGCAATTTTCCTCAGAACAGGGCAGCACGGCCGGCACTTGGATTTACACAGAGAGCAAACAGTAACATGCATGTCAATCTCTCCTGGCTCAAAGTAGAGGAGAGATTCTCTTCATCACTATTGGTATTTGTAACAGGTATTGAGATGTTGAAAGCACCAAACTCTGTTTAAACGACTAGCACACAGCTCAGACACCCATGCATACATGCCACCAGAAGTCCAGAACAGTCTATTGGAGGCTCACAGTACCACAGAGCCATGACTACATGGAACTCTATTCCACATCAGGTACTGTAACTGATGCAAGCAGTAGAATAAGATAAAAAATAATAATAAGAATACACCTTACGGAACAGCGGGGACTGTGACGAGACACAAACATAGGTACAGACGCATGCGTAAACACACATGATAACATACACACTATACACACGGATTTTGGGTTGTAGATATGTGGTAGTGGAGTATGGGCCTGAGGGCACACACTTAATGTTTTTAAAACTGTATAACTTAATTTTGCCAGACCTCAGGAAGAGTAGCTGCTGCAAAGGCAGCAGCTAATGGAGATCCATAATAAATACAAATCGTCGGGAAATGATCTTATCAAATCAAAGTTTATTTGTCACGTGCGCTGAATACAACAGGTGTAGACCTTACAGTGAAATGCTTACTTACAGGCTCTAACCAACAGTGCAAAAAAGGTATTAGGTGAACAACAGGCAAGTAAAGAATTAAAAACAGTAAAAAGACAGTGGAAAAATAACAGTAGCGAGGCTATAACAGTAGCGAGGCTACATACAGGCACCGGTTAGTCGGGCTGATTGAGGTAGTATGTACATATGGTTAAAGTGACTATGCATACATGATAAACAGAGAGTAGCAGTAGCGTAAAAGAGGGGTTGATGGGTGGTGGGTGGCGGGACACAACGCAGATAGCCCGGTTAGCCAATGTGCGGTGGCACTGGTTGGTCGGGCCAATTGAGGGAGTATGTACATTAATGTATAGTTAAAGTGACTATGCATAAATGATAAACAGAGAGTAGCAGCAGCGTAAAAAGTTGGGTTGGGGGGGCACACAATGCAAATAGTCCAGATAGCCATTTGATTACCTGTTCAGGAGTCTTGTGGCTTGTGCGTAAAAACTGTTGAGAAGCCTTTTTGTCCTAGACTTGGCAATGCGGTAGTAGAGAGAACAGTCTATGACTGGGGTGGCTGGGGTCTTTGACAATTTTTAGGGCCTTCCTCTGACACCGCCTGGTGTAGAGGTCCTGGATGGCAGGCAGCTTAGCCCCAGCGATCTACTGGGCCGTACACACTACCCTCTGTAGTGCCTTGCAGTCAGAGGCCGAGCAGTTGCCGTACCAGGCAATGATGCAACCAGTCAGGATGCTCTCGATGTTGCAGCTGTAGAACCTTTTGAGGATCTGAGGACCCATGCCAAATCTTTTCAGTTTCCTGAGGGGGAATCAAAGTGTCAAGCTCATTGAGGAGCTCTCCAAGGGCAACAGATGACAATAATGTTACGCTTGAGTGGACAAGTGACAGTATGGCATTCAAATGAGGAGATGGACAGGTGAAAGGGAGAAATCAGAATATCTCCACTTAAGAGAAATGAGAAGGCACTTGTATTGGTAATAGTCAGAAGGATCCTGTTTTTTTTTTATAAACTTGATACAGGCAGTGCCCAGTGTCGACACTGTCGTATCCATACACTCTTTACACTCTTTACATGTTTCAGACCCCTGTTCCGACCCCTATATTCATAATTGTCATGAAATGTAATGACTAATCCATTTTTATTGGTCACATACACGTGTTTAGCAGTTGTTATTGCGGGTGTAGCAAAATGCTTGTGTTTCTAGCTCAGACAGTAATGTCTAACAAGTAGTAATATTTAACAATTTCACAACAAGAATATATAAATAGAGACAAGCATTGTCAGAGTAGCATAAACGAAGATACTGTAGAATAGAATACAGTGTACACATGAGATGAGTAATGTAAACATAAATAATGAGACACTAGTCACTTCAATAAAGTGGCCAGCGATTTCAAGTCTATGTATATAGGGCAGCAGCCTCTAATGTGCTAGTGATGGCTATTAACAGTCTGATGGCCTGTTTTTCAGTCTCTCGGTCCCAGCTTTGATGTACCTGTACTGACCTCACCTTCTGGATGATAAAGGGGTGAGCAGACAGTGGCTCGGGTGGTTGTTGTCCTTGATGATCTTTTTGGCCTTCCTGTGACATCGGATGTTGTAGGTGTCCTGGAGGGCAGGTAGTTTGCCCCCGGTGATCCATTGGGCAGACCGCACCATCCTCTGAAGAGCCCTGTGGTTGTAATGGCCTCTGCAACGACCAGATGCTCTCGGACTATGAGAGAAAACAGTCAGATGAAGAAAGAGCAGCTGGAGTAGCAGTGTTCTCTGGTGTGATCCATGTCTCCGTCAGTGCCAACAAGTCAAGGGACTGAAGGGCAGCATAGGTTGAGATTAACTCACAGTTCTTGACCACAGATTGGCAGTTCCACCTGTTACCAGAGACCTGGAATTCCACATGGGTTGTGCAAGCAGGGAACATTAAATTAGAAGGGTTGCAGCCAAGGGGTGGGGAGCATCTGTAAAGCCTACAGGTAGAGGTGCAAACAGGTATAGAAAACACAAACATAGTTGACAAAGCTACAAAATAGCAAAACGAGAATCTGTATATAACTAGGTAAGATACTCAAGTGAGAGTGTGGATCCTCCCCTCTCTTTCCTTCAACAGCTCGACAGAGCTGTCTTTGTTTCTGCGACGGTCTTTGTTTAGCGACAAAAAACACCACTGACACAGCCACCACTGAGAAAGTAGGGGAGACTGAAGAACTAACAATAATTGCTAATTGCCTAGGAGACCCTAAAAGCAGAAGTGGAGAGCACGCCTCCCTGACTAATTGCTGATTGGAGAGGTGAAACCAGGCACAGATTACCGAAACAAGTCACAAATTGCCCTGCCCCTTGATCCTGGTTGATGTGTCAACAACTATCTGCAAATGATGAGCAGTCAGCAGTTCACACACCAAGTACAGCCACGAGGAAAATAGGCAACACTTTAAGTAGATCGCCCTAGCTAGAAAAAAGACAATATTATACCACAATAGATAAAGACAAAAATATATATGCTTATCACTCTTGGAGATATCAGGAGTCCCCTATCTTTAGAATGAAGCACCTATAAATGGATTGGTTACATTTGACCTGGTCAAATGTTTTGTCCCAATTCACCTTCTTAACCTAGCCTGGTGAAACCAGCCTGATCACTGCGTTTACCATTCTATTTCACTTCACATATCATGATAGCTGAAGTGAAATAGAAAAGCGAATGCAGAGATCAGGTTGGTTCCACCATGCTAATTATAACCACAATTGATAGTGTAATCAGTGCTCTGTGTGCGTTCGTGTGTGACCGACCAGTATTTATGCTGCCATGCCCATCAATGGGGCACTGGCAAAGACCTTACCTCCAGTCTCACCTCTTGCCTGCTCACCAGCGGTCATCAATGGGGAGACCAGAATTGGGTAGGTTTAGTCTGACCTGTTCAAACTTCAAAATAGTGTATGTTTGTAACTTAGACGTCACCTATCCTGACTGCTTACATTTACCTTGTGGAGGATTCAAGGCAGCCAAGTGGGCAGACAAATTTCTTCAGGAAGACGCATGTAGTGGTGCATTTGCGATCTTAATGTCTTTTCAAAACTGGTTGAATGGCTATTTTTATATAGGCACCTGTAACTGACTACAAGTGAGAAATTACACAGTAAACGAGAATCACCTGCCTCCATTTAAATTAATGTGAATTCTTCTGAATTCCGAGGAATTTAATCCAGGCCATTTTTTTTTTATCTCAATATTGTCCAGTGCGGTTGTACATTTTATCAGGACTGTTGAAAAGTATTTTGTATTTTGAAAATACAAATTACAGCTCTCTAAATTATATTGTTACAAAATACATTGAAGTGTAGTTAAAATCAGTGTAATACAAATGACAAAATACTCAAAGTAATTGAAATACTGTACATATGAACTACTGCCCATCTCTGGTTGTGGGAAGGTTGTGTGCAAAATAACCAAAGGACAACCACACTCTCACCAAGCTCTAAGAAACATATGGTTCTCAGAATGTTGTGTGCTAGCTGGGTAGGCTAACCTGGAAGAGGAAATTATTGTCCAATTTGCTTTCCAAAAAGTTGTTTTTCCGCAATTGTTTTTTGAAATATTTCAATATGCCTGGCTGGGTCCCCCTGCTTTTCACTGACATTCGCAACATCTATTTTGGTAGGCTATTTGCTGTGAGCGCTGCACAAATTACAGGCCCTTTCCGAATGTAGGTTATGCAATGTAAAACAATCCACAGCTTATTTTTTAAAGAAGCTAATGATCCTCTGGACAAATTATGCTTTCTGGTGTAGTAGCCGATTTTGAATGATTTTATTTCTGTATAGACAGGAGTAGGCTACTTAGGTTATATAATTTTGGCAATTTAATTCAATTTATTTAAGGGGAAGCTATCCCTACGCCCAAGGCTATAAATTCCAACCGCCAGTGGGGCGAGTTGGGTTTGCCATTCAAGAAATGATTAGCATTTTCTGGTATTTATCCTCCCCTAAGAGGACAGCTATGCAAGCCATGAGTTAATTTGAAAGTCAATAGCAAGGAATTTCTCTCATCTCAAATTCGGCCTGCCACCTTCCAGCTAAACACAGCCAGCCAGAGGCTCCAAGAGGTCAGCTCCCACTCAGCCCAGACAAAGCTCTTCTCTGTCCTGGCACCCCAATGGTGAAACCATCTTCCTATCTGAAACCCTTCCTCTTCAAAGACACCTGTCAGTCTTATGCATTTTCCTACTATTACTAACTTTGCTTATAACTTCTTCGTTGATGAAAAATGTACTTGATACGACTGTGATATGTGGTTGTCTCACCTAGCTATCTTAAGATTAAAGCACTAACTGTAAGTCACTCTGAATAAGAGCATCTGATAAATGACTAAAATGTGAAAAGGAGTTGAGATATGATAGAAGGAATCGAGGAAAGATTAATTGATATGGCATGTCCTCTCCCTCTTCCTATTTTCCAATTACCTCTCCCTTCCTTTCTGGTGTTTAGGTAATGGAGGGTACTGTAAATACAATGAAAATAAAAATGTGAGAAACATGGATGATTATGCACGTAGTAAATACATTTAGCTTGTTCTTTGGGCCAGCTAAATACAATCAATGCATGGATCACACCCAAACAAGCCTAAGTAGCTACTGTAATTCAATTCTATTTAATTTGATATATTTTTTAATAATGGGTGAATTGAGGTTCAATTACAAATGCAAGCAACTGCTTTTTGGGTGATGCACAAACAGCTTATTTTCATTTGGCCTTTGTCGTGGAAATTCTGATCAATAATGCAGAGAGACAAGGTCAATCCCCAATCAGGATATTACTTTATTAAAAATGTACTAATAAGGAAAGCATAGAGTAATAACGATGGCTGGTCAACACTCTTGACTGTTGGGTTGAGAGCCCTGAGACAAAGAATACAAATACCTTTTGTACATGTCTACATGACAAACAACAGATGTGTAGAATGGGTCAAAAGGTTAGGATTTGTATGAAATAAATTAATAATTTAGAGCCGACAGTATCTGCTGAAAAAGACAGTTCTCATTGTAAGGAAACATCATTATCCATACCCGAGCCATCTCAACCCTGGTACCTCCCAGTACACAAACACCAACTCATGCAAATGGAATGCGGTATTTAGGTTTTTATCACCAAGGCATCGTAAATCTACTGTCAGCATCAAGCCACCAGAGGCCCATCCTCTGTAGAACACACACAGATGAAAGTATTCTAAGAACCCTAATCTATTCCATAAAACAACCATTTGATGCAATAACAGTATTATAACATACTCGTCATTTCACCGCCACACCTTTTAGATTTTTTTTTTTTTCACCTTTATTTAACCAGGTAAGCTAGTTGAGCACAAGTTCTGATTTACAACTGCGACCTGGCCAAGATAAAGCAAAGCAGTGCGACACAACAACACAAAGTTACACATGGAATAAACAAGCGTACAGTCAATAACACAATAGAAAAAAAATTGGCTATATACAGTGTGTGCAAATGGCGTGAGGAGGTAGGCAATAAATAGGCCATATTAGAGAAGTAATTACACTTTAGCAGATTAACACTGGAGTGATAAATGAGCAGATGATGATGTACAAGTAGAGATACTGGTGTGCAAAAGAGCAGAAAGTAAATAAAAACAATATGGGGATGAGGTAGGTAGATTGGGTGGGCTATTTACAGATGGGCTATTGATAAAATAATTATCTAATAAAGGTAAATGAATCAATAAATCATGATGAATGATTAGTCATACAGCATGGTTAATGAATAATCAATGTAATGATCAATGTAGGGATCGATTGGTCTGATTAGTTCCGGAAAGTCCAGGAACCACTGGAGAGGGAAAGAAATGTGTGTATGCAATTAGTATAGCTACAGAAGCAGATGGTCAAGGGAGTAAAACTTCAGAGAGTTCCTAACCTTGAAGGAAAGGAACAGGCTGAGCCAGAAGGTGATAAACAGTGTGAGAAGTTTATGGGGGTTGCAGGTCACCAACAGATTGTGTGTAAATGCATGTGCGTAAGTAAGCAAGAACTATATAATGACTGTTTTGTTATCCTGACGGCAGAACGTTCTCTGAATAAAGCTACAGAAACCTTTTGCAGAAAGCTGAGTCCTTGCCTAATTATTTTAACCCATTGTCTTACAAACCTTGGGCATTAGTCAAGGCGAATTGATTATTGATTATTATCATCAAGATATAAAATTCCTTTAACAGCTATGCACAGCTGCAGCGATCAGTTAGCTGCTCAGATAGCTGATGTTTAAAGTTAGTGAGGGAAATATAAGTCTCCAGCGATTTTTGCAATTCGTTCCAGTCACTGGCAGCAGAGAACTGGAAGGAAAGGCGGCCGAAAAGGAGGTGTTGGCTTTGGGGATGACCAGTGAGATATACCTCCTGGAGCGCGTGCTATGGGTGGGTGTTGTTATCGTGACCAGTGAACTGAGATAAGGCGAAGTTTTACCAAGCAGAGACTTATAGATAACCTGGAGCCAGTGGGTCTGGCGACGAATATGTAGCCGACTGGAGCATACAGGTCGCAGTGGTGGGTGGTATAAGGGGCTTTGGTAACAAAACGGTTGGCACTGTGATAGACTGCATCCAGTTTGCTGAGTAGAGTATTGGAAGCTATTTTGTAGATGACATCACAGAAGTCGAGGATCAGTAGGATAGTCAGCTTTACTAGGGTAAGTTTGGCGGCGTGAGTGAAGGAGGCTTTGTTTTGCGAAATAGAAAGCCGATTCTAGATTTGATTTTGGATTGGAGATGTTTAATATGAGTCTGGAAGGAGAGTTTACAGTCTAGCCAGACACCTAGGTATTTGGAGTTCCTCCCGACTGTATGTAATAAAACCTAAGATTTTCTGGGGTAACATTGTAAGAAATAACACATAAAAAAACAAAATACTGCATAGTTTCCTAGGAACACGAAGCGAGGCGGCCATCTCTGTCGGCGCCGGAAGTAGACAGTGTGGTGTCAGGAAAATAACCTCACACTCAATGTCAACAAAACAAAGGAGATGATCGTGGACTTCAGGAAACAGGGTTCTGCTCCTTCTGCTATCTACATTGGCGGAACAGTAGTGGAGAGGGTGGAAAGTTAAAGTTCCTCGGCGTACACATCACGGACAAACTGAAATGGTCCACCCACACAGACAGCGTGGTGAAGGCGGCGCAGCAGTGCCTCTTCAACCTCAGGAGGCTGAAGAAATTCGGCTTGTCACCAAAAACACTCAAACTTTTACAGATGCACAATTGAGAGCATCCTGTCGGGCTGTATCACCGCCTGGTACGGCAGCTGCTCCGCCCATAACCCTAAGGCTCTCCAGAGGGTAGTGAGGTCTGCGCAACGCATCACCGGGTGCAAACAACCTGCCCTCCAGGACACCTACACCACCCGATGTCACAGGAAGGCAAAAAAGATCATCAAGGACAACAACCACCTGAGCCACTGCCTGTTCACTCCGCTATCATCCAGAAGGCGAGGTCAGTACAGGTGCATCAAAGCAGGGACCTGAGAGACTGAAAAACAGCTTCTATCTCAAGGCCATCAGACTGTTAAACAGCCATCACTAACATTGGGTGGCTGCTGCCAACATACCGACTCAATTCTATCCACTTTAATAATGGAAACATTTATGTAATCAATGTATCACTAGTCACTTTACATAATGCTTACATAGATTACTAATCTCATATGTATATACTGTACTCTATACCATCTACTGCATCTTGCCATGTTGATGTAATTAAATGCATCACTAGCCACTTTAAACAATGCCACTTTATATATAAATGTTTTCATACCCTACATTACTCATCTCATATGTATATACTGTACTCTATACCATCTACTGCATCTTGCCTATGCCGTTCGGGCATCACTCATTCATATATTTTTATGTACATATTCGTATTCATTCCTTTACACTTGTGTGTATAAGGTAGTTGTTGTGAAATTGTTAGGTTATATTACTTGTTAGATATTACTGCATGGTCGGAACTAGAAGCACAAGCATTCCGCTACACTCACATTAACATCTGCTGACCATGTGTATCTGACAAAGACATTTGATTTGAGTTGTCCACATATTCTAGGTCAGAACCTTCCAGGGTAGTGATGCTAGTCGGGCGGGCGGATGCGGGCAGCGAACGGTTGAAAAGGATGCATTTAGTTTTACTAGAGTTTTAAGAGCAGTTGGAGGCCACGGAAGGAGTGTTGTATGGCATTGAAGCTTGTTTGGAGGTTAGTTAACACAGTGTCCAAAGAAGGGCTAGATGTATACAGAATGGTGTCGTCTGCGTAGAGGTGGATCAGGGAAGCACCCACAGCTAGAGCGACATCGTTGATATATACAGAGAAAAGAGTCGGCCTGAGAATTGAACCCTGTGGTACCCCCATAGAGACTGCCAGAGGTCCGGACAACAGGCCCTCCGATTTGACACAGTGAACTCTATCTGCGAAGTAGTTGGTGAACCAGGCGAGGCAGTCATTTGAGAAACCAAGGCTATTGAGTCTGCCGATAAGAATACTGTGATTGACAGAGTCGAAAGCCTTAGCCAGGTTGATGAAGACGGCTGCACAGTACCGTCTTTTATCGATGGCGGTTATGATATCGTTTAGTACCTTGAGCGTGGCTGAGGTGCACCGGTGACCAGCTCGGAAACCGGATTGCACAGCGGAGAAGGTACGGTGGGATTCGAAATGGTCAGTGATCTGTTTATTAACTTGGCTTTCGAAGACTTTAGAGAGAGGCAGGGCAGGATAGAAATAGCTCTATAGCAGTTTGGGGCTTGAGTGTCACCCCCTTTGAATAGGGGGATGACCGCGGCAGCTATCCAAACTTTAGGGATCCCGGATGATATGAAAGAGAGGTTGAACGGACTCGTAATAGGGGTTGCAACAATGGCGGCGGATAGTTTTAGAAAGAGAGGGTCCAGATTGTCTAGCCCAGCTGATTTGTACAGGTCCAGGTTTTGCAGCTCTTTCAGAACATCTGCTATCTGGATTTGGGTGAAGGAGAAGCTGGGGAGGCTCGGGCAAGTAGCTGCGGGGGGGCGGAGCTGTTGGCCGGGGTTGGGGTAGCCAGGAGGAAAGCATGTCCAGCTGTAGAGAAATGCTTATTGAAATGTTTGATTATCATGGATTATCGGAGGTGACCGTTTTACCTAGCCTCAGTGCAGTGGGCAGCTGGGAGGAGGTGCTCTTGTTCTCCATGGACTTTACAGTGTCCCAGAACATTTTGGAGTTAGAGCTACAGGATGCAAATTTCTGTTTGAAAAAGCTAGCCTTTGCTTTTCTGACTGACTGAGTGTATTGGTTCCTTCCCTGAACAGTTGCATATCGCGGGGACTATTCGATGCTGTTGCAGTCAGTCACAGGATGTTTTTGTGCTGGTCAAGGGCAGTCAGGTCTGGAGTGAACCAAGGGCTATATCTGTTCTTAGTTCTACATTTTTTGAAAGGGGCTGCACCCGTAATGGTTCAGCGGTCAAACGACCACCACTCATCACTGTCAAACACTCCCTGAAACATTTCAGCGAGCAAGCCTTTCTAAATCGACCTGACCCGGGTATCCTGGAAGGATATTGACCTCATCCCGTCAGTAGAGGAGGCCTGGTTATTTTTTTAAATGCCTTCCGAGGAACAGAGTAGGAGTAGGATGAGGGTACAGCTAAAGGCTATCAAAACTGGTCGTCTAGTGCATTGGGGACAGAGAGTAAAAGTAGCAGATTTCTGGGCGTGGTAGAATAGATTCAGGGCAAAATGTGCAGACGGGTATGGTGGGGTGCGAGTACAGTGGAGGTAAGCTCAGGCACTGAGTGATGATGAGAGTTTGCATCTCTGGATGTGCTGGTTATATAACCAAGTCCATGTGGTTAGTGAAAGCCTATTGCTGAGACAAATAGCAGAGACAATGCCCCTGTTTTGGGATAACCTATGCATCGTTCATTCCTCACATCCTTGAAGACCGATAGATGTATAGTGAAAGGAGATATTACGTAAGGCTACCAACCAAGTCATGTCAGATCAGTGATTATTTATTTTAATAAACTGGGAGGTTCGAGCACTGAATGCTGTCTGGCTGACAGCTGAGGTATATCAGACTGTATACCACGGGTAAGACCAAACATATTTTTACTGCTCTAATTATGTTGGTAACCAGTTTATAATAGCAATAAGGCACCTCGGGGTTTTGTGGTATTTGGCCAATATACCACGGCTGCAGTGGTTCTTCCTTTAAAAGTTTTGAGCTTATGCCGTGACCGTTTGTGGTAGATCGTGGAAGATTGTGGTAAATTGCGTCATTCTGGCAACAATGGCTGACACTTGAATAACGTGCCATAGAATTCTGCGGCACCCCACAAGCTGTGCTGCAGTATGTCGCAACTTTTAAAGGAAGAACCACCGTAAAGGCTAACAGAGCTTAGCTGTGGTATATTGACCATATACCACACCTCCTCGTGCCTTATTGCTTAAATAGGCTATCATTTATTTTAGGTCGATAATTATTTCAAGAAAGAGAGAATCCACCCATGAATATATTCAAACAGCGCCTCAGATTAGCTGGTTCGCTCATGCAGGAGTGGGCCTTGCCTCTCCTCCCACAGACACTTGTGTAAAACAGCTGCTTCATTGTTCATTCCTCCCGCAGCCATTGGATAGGCCTATAATTTACTTTCACTTGCCCATTGTAATGTATGATTAGCCTACAGTTTAGTGTACACAGTCTAGTGGGCCGCTATAGGGTTATAATATGCTGCAAAATAAGGGTGTTGTAGCCACCAATTTGGAGAGAGCAGCTTGACATGGGACATACACATGCATAGCCCCCAGTTTCCAGGATCCCAAGATAATTTGTTTCATGGTCGTTTTATTGGTCACTCACATAGCCTCCTAGCCTATAGTTGTCATAAGGGGGTAATTATGTTATTAAAGCACCATAAGGTATTTAGTCAGGGGCGCAACTTTCACTTGACCTGGGGGGGGACATGTCCTGAAATGTCATTTTTGCCCCCCCCCCCCGTTTTATCATTGGAGTGTGATACAAACGAGGCAACGTTGTGCTTTAGGACCATGCGGATGCCTCCGAGTGGTCGGGTAGGCTGTTTGAAGCGTTTATCCGACTGAATCAAATACAAATAATTAGGTTCCCCCACTTCTAAAACCAAAGTTGCGCCCCTGTATTTAATAGTTGCCATTATACACAGATTTTTTTTCAAAGGTGTTCGCTTTAGGCTACGCAGCAGAACATTGTAGCGAAATAGGAGGGTAGACTGACAGGGACTCAAACAACCCCAGTTCTCTTCTCACGTGACAGTGCCACGAAAGTGTTTTTGTTTGTGTTCATTACGCACCATGGCCGTTAGAAGAGAGTATGCCGCCTATAGTCTGAAATTGCCAGGGGGAAACTTGGTGTGTGCCAATTGTTCGATTTATAAGCGTGAGTGCGCAGCGACGCCTGTTTGAACAAGTGTATTACAGTAGATTGATGGCTGTTTGTTTTGCCCCTACTTTTGACCACCCATCCACACACCCACGCATACAACCCTATGTACGTAACCATGGTTCCTCCTTAAAATAAGTGCAGGCAAAATCCTAGAGGAAAACCTGGTTCAGTCTTCTTTCCAACAGACAAATTCACCTTTCAGCTGGACAATAACCTAAAACTCAAGGCCAAATATACACTGGAGTTGCTTACTAAGATGACATTGAATTTTCCTGAGGAGCCTACTGTAGTTACCGTTGTAACTTAAAATTGGCTTGAAAATCTATGGCAAGACTTGAAAATGGCTGTCTAGCAATGATCAATAACCAACTTGACAGAGCTTGAAGAGTTAAAAAAAGAAATGGTCAAATATTGTACAATTGAGTTGTGCAAAACTCTTAAAGACTTACCCAAAAACACTCACAGCTGTAATCGCTGCCAAGGGTGATTCTAACATGTATTCACTCAGGGGTTGACTACTTATTAATCTTAAAAAAACAAAAAAAATAGTATTTTGAGTAGATCATGAAAAGAAATACAATTAAATCCATTTAAATACCAATTTGTAAAAGGAAGCCAGTGAAACGAGGTTACTCATGAAAAAAGCGAGAAAAAAACCTAATCCAAATGTATAGCCCCATTAGAAAATATAAATGGACTGATGGTACTGTAACTGACAAAACGAGATAAAAACTTCTGATGCACAAATACATTTTGAAATTGCACCTAGTGTATTTTATCAACTATTCTTTCTCTCAATAGTAAATTGAGACCCAGACTGAGTTCCCCTAGCGGCCGGGAGCCCTAAGCAATCGCCTATGTTGCTTATGCATGGAACAGGCCCTGCTGCCACCAAAGGTGTCAGCTAAAGAGGACATGCACGAACAGGGATTTGTACTTTGAAGCGAATTAGCATTTTCAAATAAAGGTTAAATAGAGCCAAAAATCACCTTGTCTGAGATTTTCATGGTTATCAAAACGTCACTCCAGGGAAAGCCTACACGAAACACAGATCTTATTTGAAGTGGTTTCAAAATCCCCAAGGGAAAAAAATGAATGGTGAAAAAAATATTGAAACCATTTCCATGTTTGACTACTAGGTTTTATGGGTATTATGAAACATCCACTGTTTCTTTGTGATATTTTCTGAATGCTGATACAGAGAGCAGTGAAACCCAGTTTGCAGTTACATTTTTATTTATTTAACCTTTACCTGGAACCAAAAGGGGTTCTTCTATGGGGACAGCTGAAGAACCACCTTTTTTTCTGAGTGTACTTGTTAATAACATGTCTAACCTTTACATACAGTATTTCCTTTAGGAATATAGTGGAGTAAAAGTTTTCAAAAATATCAATAGTAAAGTAGACACCCCAAAAAACGACTTAAGTAGTACTTGAAAGTATTTTTACTTAAGTACTTTACACCACTGACTACTCGTGGCACCATTAAAGCTTTGTATTGTGAAGATAAACACATTGGCCTTAATGTTTCCTGGACAGATTAAGCCTACATAGTCCTTGACCAAGCATTTTAGCACAGAATTAGGTTTAATTTGTGTCCTGGAAACCGGCCCAGTCCTTTAATTATTGTTTTTACAGTGTTCTCATTTTCAGCCTGCCTGCAAAACACATTTCCCTATGCGATAATAAAGACTACCTTCAAATGTTCTACTCATAAATATCTTATTAAAATGGTAAAATAACATACCATTGTGTGGCTTTGATCTGTAGAGAATATAATAGTGATCTGTAGACAAGTGTCTTCACTAATATCGTTCAGAATATGAGACAAGAAAACACATGGAGCTTTGATATCGTTCAGAATGAGACAAGAAAACACATGGAGCTTTGATATCGTTCAGAATGAGACAAGAAAACACATGGAGCTTTGATATCGTTCAGAATGAGACAAGAAAACACATGGAGCTTTGATATCGTTCAGAATGAGATAAGAAAACACGTGGAGCTTTCAAATCGTTCAGAATATGAGACAAGAAAACACATGGTGCTTTCATATCGTTCACAATATGAGACAAGAAAACACATGGAGCTTTCCGACAGGTGCTTTATGACGTGACATCACTTCAAGGAGTGACAAAAACAACAAAAAAATCTCAAAAGTACTGCATGGGGTAAAAAAAATGAAGTTTCTTGAAGGTTATAAATCCATTGAGCAAGGAGCATACAGCCATTAATACAACAGTCTATGTTAATGTGTCCTTTGCGGCTCATTTCGGTTTGAGTGCATTGTTGAAACATGTCGATACTGCTAGGATTGAAAGGAAGACAGAACTGCACCCGATTCTGCTTTCTCTTAAAATTCTTCACCTTAACAGCATGAACACAATACTGACGACAGATCAGCTGCTGGATAGACAATTATCATATGGATGCAAATATTGATGTGGTTTATTCTAATGGCTTTGCCTATAACAGTGGTTACCAAACTGTTCAGTCCTGTACCCCTTCAAACATTCAACCTCCAGCTGCATACCCCCTCTAGCACCAGGGTCAACGCACTCTCAAATGTTGTTTTTTGCCATCATTGTAAGCCTGCCACACACAACACATTTATGAAACACAAGAATGAGTGTGAGTTGTCACGACCCAGCTCTTGGGAAGTAACAAAGCTCTTATAGGACCAGAGCACAAATAATAATCAATAATTTTGCTCTTCATTTAGCCAACTTACATATAAAACTTTATTTGTTCATCAAATTGTGAATAACTCACCCCAGGTTAATGAGAAGGGTGTGCTTGAAAGGATGCACATAACTCTGCATTGTTGGGTTGTATTGGAGAGTCTGGCCTAAATCCTTTCCCACACACATCCTTTTCTGTGCCCGTATTTAGTTTTCATGCTAATGAGGGCCTAGAATCCACTCTCGCATAGGTATGTGGTTGCAAAGGGCATCAGTGTCTTAACAGCGCAATTTGCCAATGCAGGATACTCTGAGCGCAGCCCAATCCAGAAATCTGGCAGTGGCTTCTGATTAAATTCAATTTTCACAGAACCACTTGTTGCAATTTCAATGAGGCTCTCTTGTTCAAATATCGGTAAGTGGACTGGAGGCAGGGCATGAAAGGGATACCGAGTCCAGTTGTTTGTGTCATCCGTTTCGGGAAAGTACCTGCTTAATTGCTCACCCAACTCACTCAGGTGCTTCGCTATATCACATTTGACATTGTCGGTAAGCTTGAGTTCATTTGCACACAACAACAAAAAAATCATACAAATGATGGAAAGACCTGTGTGTTGTCCTTGTTAATGCAGACAGAGAAGAGCTCCATCTTCTTAATCATAGCCTCAATTTTGTCCCACACATTGAATATAGTTGGACAGTCCCGGTAATCCTAGATTCAGATCATTCAGGCGAGAAAAAACATCACTCAGATAGGCCAGTCGTGTGAGAAACTTGTCATCATACAAGCGGTCAGACAAGTGAAAATGATGGTCAGTAAAAAAAATAAAAGAACTAATCTCGTCTCTCAATTTCCCTTTGATAACCAGCGCACTTCTGTATGTTTTAAAACCGTTACATGGTCGCTGCCCATATCAATCCATAGTGTAGAAAATACACGAAAGTTCAGGGGCCTTGCTCTAACAAAGTTAACCATTTTCACTGTAGTGACCAAAATGTCTTTCAAGCTGTCAGGCATTCCCTTGGCAGCAAGAGCCTCTCGGTGGATGCTGCAGTGTACCCAAGTGGCATCGGGAGCAACTGCTTGCACGCGTGTTAACTATGAAACGCCATTTGGGTCAAAAAGCACGTGGTCAAAACGCAATATTTTTTATGCTACGTAAAGTAATCAGGTGCAGGCGCTAAATTAACATCTTCACGCGCTAAGTTAACACCGACACACGTCAAATAAGCTCGCGCAAATGTGCTGGCAGGCGGTCCAACATGTGCTAAATTAACAGATGCAAGCGGTCCTGCACACGTCAAATTAAACGCCTACAGCTGCTAAATATACATCTACACACGCGAATTTAACTGCCAATTTCCCTAGCTCCTCCTTTCAATAATCAGTGTTCAGTCAGTTTGATGCTACAACACCACAACTGAAGATGGAGAGAAGGAACTTCCTTATCTGCTGCAAACAGACTAAATGACTGCACTCGGCTTCTACTCTCCGATAATCCTGGACTTGATGCCATTCAGTACACGTTAACAAGGTTAAATACTATCATTACTTAATCATGAAGTTGATCAGCTAGATAACAGAGGACGGATCTGTTTATTGCTATGCAGCTATGTTGGAGGATCAGACACTGAGACAGCAGTGCAAGTAATTTAGGCCTATGTATCTCTAATATTGTAAGTCTGATTAGGCCAAGGGAGTATTTTATATTTAACTAGTAAACGTAGTCTATAAACTCAGCAAAAAAATAAACGTCCCTTTTTTAGGACCTAAAAATCATAAAAATCCAAATAACTTCACAGGGTTTAAACACTGTTTCCCATGCTTGTTCAATGAACCATAAACAATTAATGAACATGCACCTGTGGAACTGTCGTTAAGACACAAACACCTTACAGATGGTAGGCAATTAAGGTCAGTTATGAAAACTTAGGACACTAAAGAAGCCTTTCTACTGACTCTGAAAAACACCAAAAGAAAGATGCCCAGGGTCCCTGCTCATCTGCGTGACTGTGCCTTTGGCATGCTGCAAGGAGGCATGAGGACTGCAGATGGGGCCAGGGCAATAAATTGCAATGTACGTACTGTGAGACGCATAAGACAGCGCTACAGGGAGACCGGACGAACAGCTGATCGTCCTTGCAGTGGCAGACCACGTGTAACAACACCTGCACAGGATCGGTACATCCGAACATCACACCTGCGGGACAAGTACAGGATGGCAACAACAACTGCCCGAGTTACACCAGGAACGCACAATCACTCCATCAGTGCTCAGACTGTTCGCAATAGGCTGAGAGAGGCTAGACTGAGGGCTTGTAGGCCTGTTGTAAGGCAGGTCCTCACTGGCAACGTCGCCTATGGGCACAAGCCCACCGTCGCTGGACCAGACAGGACTGGCAAAAAGTGCTCTTCACTGACGAGTCGCGGTTTTGTCTCACCGGGGGTGACGGTCGCATTCGCGTTTATCGTTGAAGGAATGAGCGTTACACCAAGGCCTGTACTCTGGAGCGGGATCGATTTGGAGGTAGAGGGTCCATCATGGTCTGGGGCGGTGTGTCACAGTATCATCGGACTGAGCTTGTTGTCATTGCAGGCAATCTCAACGCTGTGCGTTACAGGGAAGACATCCCCCTCCCTCATGTGGTACCCTTCCTGCAGGCTCATCCTGACATGACCCTCCAGCATGACAATGCCACCAGCCATACTGCTCGTTCTGTGCGTGATTTCCTGCAAGACAGGAATATCAGTGTTCTGCCAAGGCCAGCGAAGAGCCTGGATCACATCTGGGACCTGTTGGATAGGAAGGTGAGGGCTAGGGACAGGGCCGCCCCCACCAGAAATGTCTGGGAACTTGCAGGTGCCTTGGTGGGAGAGTGGGGTAACATCTCACAGCAAGAACTGGCAAATCTGGTGCAGTCCATGAGGAGGAGATCCATGATTCAGTCCATGAGGAGTACTTAATGCAACTGGTGGCCACGTCTGTGGAACTTGTTCAGTTTGTCTCAGTTGTTGAATCTTATGTTCATACTATTTACACATGTTAAGTTTGCTGAAAATAAACACAGATGACAGTGAGAGGACGTTGCTTTTTTTGCTGAGTTTATTTCTCATCATATTTGCGCCTCTTCGATTGTCCAACGTCCCCACCTGTTGTTCGGTGCTTTTCCGGGTAAGGGGGCAGTAGCTCTTCAGCTGCATCAGATTCACAACTGTCAGTGTCCATGCTAGCTGGGCTAACAACACATTTAGAATTACTGATGCTAGCAGTGGATGCGCTCGTGGAAGCAGAACAACTTGTGTCGTCGACAGATGCAGGTATTTTTATATTCTGCAGGTAGTAGCAGTAGAGCTGGTATGTGTCTACGGACGCGGGCCTACTTTTTTTTTAATCATTTATCAATTTTCGAGCAAACGGAATGAGCAGTGGCTACGTTTGGCTACATACGTACCGTTAGTGGAATTCCCGTGAGAGTAACAGTTAATGTGATTGGATGTTAATTATTTGACTAGGCTACTTGTATTTGACATTGTGTTGTTATTTCGCTCTACACTAGATGGTTTAATTTTATTTTTGACAGGGAAACAAGGCTATTCAGGCGAGAAAAAAAAACTCACCCAAATGTATAGCCCCGTTGGAAAATATAATTGGGCTGTTTGAAAATGTGAAGAACTATTCAAATAAAAAAATATATTTTTAAATGTGAATCTTCTTTTTATTTGGCTTACCCCCGACGGCATTGCGGGTACCCCAGTTTGGAAATACCTGATATATAACACAGTAAATCATATATTTGGCACATCATTGTGCATGATGTTACACATCAATTATATTGAGGTAAAAATTACTGTAGCCTACAGTAGTAAAATAAAACTCAATTGATTGCCTGACTTTGGAATCACCGATTCATTTGTAATGTGAATAAAAACTGGGCAAGTGGACAGTTTCACTTTTCCACACCTGAACATAAAACAAGTATTTCTGTCCTAGCCGCACCTGAACAAGTCCCTCTTCCTCCTGATGTGTGCACTCGCTTGGACGATCATCAACACAATCCGCCCCTTTACAGATTAAGTGCAGATAATGTACAGATAAAAAAAGCTCTCAAATGATAATGCCTATACAGTGGAATTTCAGAATCCTTTTATTGTAGAAAAGTTTTAGAATTGCGTTAGATGAACTCAAGAGTACAGGTAATTACATGTATGTGATAGTTCCTTATTCCATGTTGTTGCAGTATTCCTATGAGTTTGTACTGGGGACAAATGTGGCTAGTGGCTATAACCTCCAGGGGTCAACCCTCACCACCCACCTATAGTACACCCCAAATAGCTACGATATCAGTTCAGTTAGTGGGGAGATACTGAAACATCTTGCCTGAGTACCATGTCATCTTTCTACCTGGAAAAGGTCCTGAGATAAGGTAGGGTGGGAGTGAGAAAGGGACAAAAATATAAAGATTGTGTCATTGGGTATAAAGAAAGTCATTTTTGTTACATTTGGGGCTAGTGGGAGAAAATAGCTGACTATGGAGAGTGTCTTGTCAATCTTGAGGGGTTGGGCCACCATTGCAAGGTTAGGGTCAAAAGGAAAGGAACACACTACAAGGTGTTGACTCTGGGTGTATCTCAATAGTCTAAAGAGACTTCATCTCCTCGTCTCTTCTCCATCTCTGCTGATTCGAAAGCGCATGATAGGTGAAAACAAATCTTTGTTCACAAGTATTTTCTTTCACCTATCCGCTTCTTTCTCATATCCCAGATCGAGGAGAGGAAGCCACTTAAGACTGTATTTAGTAGCTGCGGCCAAACAGGGTGTAATACTGGGCGGCCTCCTTGCCGCTGACGCACATCTGACCCGGCTGCAGGGGCTTGAGGGGCTTGAAGGGGATACACAGGCTCTTTGCACCCATGGAGGGGGCACCGGGCTCCAGATCCTGGTCCCTGGGGAGAGACAGAGGGGCTAGGGAGGTGACCGATTTTATCAACTTCATTCCACATTTGGTAACACTTCACTTAGAGCAGAAAACGCATCTTGATGTGAAGGTGTTCCTAATGTTTGGTATAGTCAGTGAATGTTAGCATGCATCCCAGTCATTGAATGGTACTTGAGTGAGTCTTACTTGGCAGTGGTCTTCTTGATCCAGTCTTCACACTCGATGCCTCCACAGAAGGGGATCTGGACAATCTGTGGTTATCAACATACATTTTTTTTTTTAAGTCAGTTCGTTTATATTACTTAAGCCAGCCAGACATGGAAACGATTCATCTGATGATCGGATCTAACAGAAACAAACTTCAACGTAACACACCCTGCCCTGGTCCAGGTCTTTCTGGAACTGTTCCATAGAGTCTGCTACCACCATGTGTTTGTTCAGGTCGTCCGATGCCCTGCAACACAGAGGAAGAGGAGGCATATTAGTCACACTATTTAACAGGTGTGTGTGTGCGTGCGCGTGCACGTTAGCACCTGTGCAGTAGCTCAGAGAGCGCGAGAGAGAGAGAATGAGAGGGATTGTGGGTGTTACCAAGAGGTTGGCCTTGATTTCCTCCAGTAGGTGTGTGTGTGGATCAGCATACGCATACCTCTTGAAGAGGTTGGCCTGGATGTCCTCCAGTAGCTGTATGAGTCTCTTCTCTGTGTCTGCCTCGGGCAGGGTGATCTTCTCCCCGGTGTCTCTCCTCACAGCCACACACTGACCCTGCTTCAGGTCCTTAGGACCCACCTCAAGGCGAATGGGCACGCCCTGAGAGAGAGGGATGGAAGGAGGGGTGGAGAGAGGGAAGGATGGAGAGCAAGAAAGAAAGTGAAGGAGAGAGAGAGGATAGAGATGCAGACATTTCGTTTCGATTGGACTGACGAGAAGTTTATCCCTGAAATCAACCAATTGTCAGTAGTACAAATTTATCCCCAACATCCATGGAAAAGTTACATGGGGCCCATGAACTGTGGCAGCCATTTTGGCCAGTGCGGTCCATTTTAGAGGAAGAACTGAATGAGACAAGGCTGCAAACTTTCTAATGCCCCTAGAAAGGGTTCTGGGGAGTATTACAACAACAATAATAATAATACTAATAATAATAATAATAATAAACACCGTTGAAGATCTACTTTTATCCAAAGAGACACAGTACAGTGACTGCAAAATGTTTAGTGTATGACTCCAGTGACAACCGAACCCACGACCCTGACATTGTGGAGCCAGTTCTTACAAACTGAGCCACACAAGACCAAGTGGTGGTTTTACCTTGAGTTCCCAGTGGTTGAACTTCCAGCCGGGAGAGTAATTGTCTCGGAGGTCGGCCTTTACCCGGGTCTCTCCCCGCTGCAGCCGGGCCAGGTACTTGGAGCACTGGGCCAGCAGAGACTCCTTCTCAGCCTCAGGCAGGGAGGCTGTGATGCCACACGGGATGATGATCACCTGGAAGAGAAGAGCAGGAGAACATAATTTGACTAGGGCCAATAAAAGGTGAAATTCTATACCTTTTGCCAGGATGTCGTTATTAACTGACTTTCCTGTTAAAATAAAGGTGGAATCAAAATGTAAATCAAAACATACCTGGAGACAGGCAACTCTGGGGGGCAGCACCAGGCCCATGTTGTCCCCATGTACCATGGTGAGCACGCCGATAGTGCGGGTGGTGATGCCCCACGAGTTCTGGTAGGCTAGCTGCTTCTCGCCCGGCTTCCTGGGGTCCTCGAACTCGATGTTAAACATCCGGGAGAAGTTTTGGCCCAGGTGGTGGGATGTGGCACCCTGAGAGAAAGAGAACCATTTAAAAAATGTTTTTTTTTTATATTTTTTTTTTTAATTCATATTTTTACATTCAGATGAATTAATGATAGAAAGGTGGTGGCACCCTGAGAGGAAGAGGAAACATTTACTTAAGCATCAATAAAAGTGTGCCTAAGAGGTTGTTTTGCTGATAGAGAGTGTCATTTATGAATATTTTAACATCTTGACCATGTTCTGTTATAATATCCACCCGGCACAGCCAGAAGAGGACTGGCCACCCCTCATAGCCTGGTTCGTCTCTAGGTTTCTTCCTAGGTTTTGGCCTTTCTAGGGAGTTTTTCCTAGGGAGTTTTTCCTAGCCACCGTGCTTCTTTCACATGCATTGCTTGCCGTTTGGGGTTTTAGGCTGGGTTTCTGTACAGCACTTTGAGATATCAGCTGATGTACGAAGGGCTATATAAATACATTTGATTTGATTTCACTGTGCTTTCTAAAACTACATTAGAAGCTAGTGACTGGTTTGGTTTTTCGGCTAAGAGGCCAAGTTTCCCCTCGTCTTCTATTAGGCCTCTTCCCCTTGGGTCAGAACTAACCATGGGCAAGAACTGTTGAAGGCTCTAGCCATTTTAGGAGAACTTCCTATAGATTGCTTACAAAGGGCTAGGAAAAAATATGAAATCAACGAATAGGCCCTGTTGTTCGTAGTACAAATGTATCCCCATCATCCATGGAAAATGGGATGTGAGGCCCATTAACTACAGGTTCACTGTGGCAGACATTTTGGCCAGTGCGTTCCATTATAAAGGAAGCACTGAATTTGACAAGGCTGCAGACTTTCAAATACTTGAGATGGGCTTAATTCAATTAATGTCTGAATGAACGTGATGGATATAAGCACTTATGGCAATTTTATAGGACCTTCCTACATTTTGCTTACACCTACTGCCATTAAACAACTACTGTCTCAATCCGGAATTTTGTGGTACAAAATCCAAATATGGCAGCAGCCTATAAGTGTACCTGGATGGCTCTGCCACTGGCAGAGATGAAGGCCTCCACGGTGGTAGTGTAGTCTCCCCCTGCAAACTTCTCCTTCTCTGTCTTTCTGCCCTTTACCACAGGGATGGCCATCAGCTCCTCGTAGACCCGTGCATACAAGTCAAGGATCTGTAACACCTGGACACATGCACACAGACAGGGAGAAGATGAGTCCGTATTTATTAAAAGACTAAAGGGGGGGGGGGGGTTCAAAGGGTATGTTAGGGAGAATAATGTCCTGAAACTGGTAGGTACTAACTAGCTGACAAACTTATCGTACCATATTCAGCCTGATTGTATGTAGTACAAATGTATCCCCAGAATCCATGTAAAAAAAGCTGCAGGGCCCATGAACTACAGGTAAACTGTGGCAGCCATTTTGGCCAGTGCAAAGGAAACACTGACTTTAACTTGTTGGGGCTAGGGGGCAGTATTTTCACGGCTGGATAAAAAAACGTACCCGATTTAATCTGGTTACTAATCCTACCCAGTAACTAGAATATGCATATACTTATTATATATGGATAGAAAACACCCTAAAGTTTCTAAAACTGTTTGAATGGTGTCTGTGAGTATAACAGAACTCATTTGGCAGGCAAAACCCTGAGACATTTTCTGACAGGAAGTGGATACCTGATGTGTTGAATTACCTTTAAGCCTATGCCATTGAAACACACAGGGTCTGATTAATGTTTTGGCACTTCCTATTGCTTCCACTAGATGTCACCAGCCTTTACAAAGTCTTTTGAATCTTCTACTATGAGATCTGACCGAACAAGAGCCTTGGAACGGTGATGGCCGATTAGACTCTGGCGCGCGAGGTCATGTTGGGTACCCTCGTTCCAATTCGTTTTAAAAGAGAATGCATTCGTCCACCTTGAATATTATTCATGTTCTGGTTAAAAAGGGCACTAATGATTTATGCTATACAACGTTTGACATGTTTGAACGAACGTAAATATATTTTTTCCCCTCGTTCATGAAGTGAAGTCCGGCGGGCTTAGATCATGTGCTAACAACACGGAGCTTTTTGGACATAAATGATGAGCTTTTTTGAACAAAACTACATTCGTTATGGACCTGGGATTCCTGGAAGTGACATCTGATGAAGAGAATCAAAGGTAATGGATTATTTACATAGTATTTTCGATTTTAGATCTCTCCAACATGGCCGTTTGTCTGTATCGCAAAGCGTATTTTTCTGGGCGCAGTGCTCAGATTATTGCAAAGTGTGATTTCCCAGTAAGGTTATTTTTAAATCTGGCAAGTCGATTGCGTTCAAGAGATGTAAATCTATAATTCTTTAAATGACAATATAATATTTTACCAATGTTTTCTAATTTTAATTATTTAATTTGTGGTGCTGACTTGACTGCCGGTTATTGAAGGGAAACGATTTCCTGAACATCAACGCCATAGTAAAACGCTGTTTTTGGATATAAATATGAACTTGATAGAACTAAAAATGCATGCATTGTCAAACATAATGTCCTAGGAGTGTCATCTGATGGAGATTGTCAAAGGTTAGTGCATCATTTTAGCTGGTTTTATGGTTTTGGTGACGCCTGTCTTTGAATTGACAAAACATTACACACAGCTATTGTCAATGTACTCTCCTAACATAATCTAACTTTATGCTTTTGCCGTAAAACCTTTTTGAAAATTGGACAACGTGGTTAGATTAAGGAGATGTTTATCTTTCAAAGGGTGTAAGATAGTTGTATGTTTGAAAAATTTGAATTTTGACATTTATTTGGTTTCAAATTTGCCGCTCTTGAAATGCACCTGCTGTTGATAGGGTGCACCACGGGTGGCACGCTAGCGTCCCACATAGCCCCAAGAGGTTAACAAAACCGTAAACTTTCAAATACTTGAGCTGTGCCTAATTCAACTTACACCAAAACATTAAAGCCAGACAAGTCCCAAATATGTCACTTTCTTCTGGTTTTATACATCTCTAAATGTATAGATGAAAGATTCATTTGCCATTTGGGTCACTTCAAAGTGATTAAAATGACGGTTTTATGAATGATAAGTGCAGTAGCTTTGTTCACAAATTGCAGGTCAGATTTCTCCAAGTAATTATGACACATAGGCAAATTGATAATTTCTCTGTTGCACGCTCTCTTTTCTTCTGATCCATCCACGACTACAGCAACACTCAACAATACATCTAGCTATATCCCTAGAATTACAAACGAGACTCAGTTTCAATTAGAGTGATAAAGAATAAAAGTTAATTTAGCTGACAAATGCATGTTGTAACGGTTAATAATATTGACTCCTGGCTGTAAATCTGTCTGTGCGTCTGTCTGTGTGCAACAGCTGATGATGCGCAGGATTTGATGTTGCTAGCTTGAACTTCTAAATGAAAATTGGAATTGTGGGCGATTTTCATTCAGCAAGGGATTGAGAATATTTTCTTGCTAGTTGAGCGGATAATAATAACGAAAGCCAGCTCTGTCTACTACTGGTAGGTGAAGCAAGCTAGCTAGCTGGCTAGCAAACAGATTATGTTAGTTCCACACACACATTGCTTGCAAATAGGTGGGTGATTAGGCTACAGCCAAATAAACATTCATGCACTTACTTGCAAACTTTGCAGAGTTGCTAGCGGGCTAAGTGCTTTCCTACTGGATGTTAAATTTACTATTGCAATCTTTTGATGGCGAATTAATCCTATAGTTGCTGATGGTCAACATTTCCAGGTAAGTGTTCGCACAGCAAGAGATCAAGCAGATTAAGCCACTTCCGTTGTCTATGTAAATTATAATTATATTTTACTGCTTATACATATTTACAATACAGTAGAGTAGCCTACACGCTTGTAGGCTACAAGCAAATGAGAACACCAGCTGCCTGATACTGACTGATCAAAGGGTGGCTGGCCCAGCTGCTGCATTGTTTGAATGCACTCCTCAGACATGACAAGTCCAAACTCAACATTCAAGACAGAAAAGTAAGAACTAGTCTCAAGGACAGTTGAAAATAAATTGACCTTGTTACCTCTTCCGCGGCCTCCTCTTTGGTGGCAAAAGCCGTGTGTCCTTCCTGCCACAGGAACTCTCTGGTCCTTAGGAAGGGCTGGGGGTGCTTGAACTCCCACCTCTGAGGAAGAAAATGAAAAAAAAATAAATAAATGAGAAAACGAGAGAAGGAGTAAAACTCTGGCTACATTCTGTTAAGTTATCCTAAAAGGTTCTGCCATGCAAAAGACAGTGGAAACACGACATGGTTGGGCGTCTTCCATTTTAAGTACGTTTGGGCTCTTCCATTTAGATTTTTTTTCTGGAATTGACCCCAACGATGATGGTGAATATGACAATTATCATTAGTGGAGTGGACACTAACCACAACATTGCACCACTGGTTGAGTTTGATAGGTAGGTCTCTGTGGGACTGGACCCATTTGGCGTAGGCAGGGTACATCACTGTAAAAAGAAGAGAGGAAGAACACATGGGTTAGTAGGGTGCCCCTTGTGTGCACATTCGGGATTACCGTCTACCCAGGCAAGGTACAGAAACTATATGACGGTATGAAAATCTGCATACCCTATGGGTCAATGTCAATTAGTACATTTAGAAATGTATGAAAGAGAGACCGGGTAGAAGTGGTGAGCGTCATGGATAAAAATATAGCAGTTGTGTCATGATATACACCCATACAATAAAGCTTTTGAGACAGAGAAAATCATCTGGAAATTCAATGCATCAAGTTTTACCTTACGGACTGACAGAAGGTGGGAAGGTGTGTGTCTCTTACCAGTTTCGCTAGTGGGTCGGACAGCGATGGGCTCGGCAAGCTCAGTGTTCCCTGACCGTGTTACCCAGGCGACCTGAGGCCAGAAGACACAAACACAGTTAACTACAAATGTGTCAAATCATTTAAAAGGAGATCTTCTTGAGCATTCCAAAAAGACAAAATGGTGGTCTCACACACACAAATCACTGGAGAAGCGAGGACCAGGATTTCCAATAGGGCTCGATACACACTGATACCACATCTCACCACAAGATGTCAGGAACACCCATCACCCCGTGCTTCTACACCTGCATTGCTTGCTGTTTGGGGTTTTAGGCTGGGTTTCTGTACTGCACTTTGAGATATCAGCTGATGTAAGAAGGGCTATATAAATACATTTGATTTGATTTGATCACCACCCCCCCACACACACACACCTCTGGGGCAAAATCAGCTATGTGGGACTTCTCTTTCTCCAGGGCAGCCTGCGAGACGAACATGGGGAAGTAGCAGTTCTCCACACCCAGCTTCTTGATCTCGCGGTCAAAGAACTCCTTGATAGACTCCCAGATAGAGTAGGACCAGGGTCGCAGCACGTAGCAGCCGCTCACGTCATAGTACTCAATCATCTCTGCCTTGGTGATCACCTGGAGAGGAGGAGGGAAGGTGGAGGGCAGAGTTAAGGGTAAATGGCGAGCATGTGAGGACGTGAAGGGAAACATTGACTGGTAAACAAACAAAAAACATCACTTTCATATAGTGCCTTCAGAAAGTATTTACACGCCTTGATTTTCCCCCCCAAATGTTCTTGTGTTACAGCCTGAATTTAAAATGGATTAAATTTAGATTGTAGGCCAGTGGCAAAACACACAATACCCCATGATGTCAAAGTGGAATAAAGTTTTTAGAAATTAATAAAAAATGAAATAAAAAATGGATAAAAAATGAAAAGCTGAAATGGCAATAAGTATTCAACCCCTTTGTTATGGCAAGCCTAAATAAGTTCAGGAGTAAAAATGTGCTTAACAAGTCGCATAATAAGTTGCATGGACGCAATAATAGTGTTCAACAAGATTTTGAATAACTACCTCATCTCTGTACCCCACACATAAAATGATCTGTTGGGTCCCTCAGTTGAGCAGTGAATTTCAAACACAGATTCAAGACCGTGCACGTCAGAGCAAAAACCAAGCCATGAGGTCGAAGGAATTGTCTGGAGAGCATTGAGTCAGGATTGTGTCAAGACAGATCTGGGGAATGGAACCAAAACATTTCTGTAGCATTGAAGTTCCCCAAGAACACAGTGGCCTCCATCATTCTTAAATGGAAGAAGTTTGCAACCACCAAATCTTTTCCTAGAGCTGGCCGCCTGACCAAACAAAACAATCGGGGGACAAGAGCCTTGGACAGGGGTCACGGAGGTGACCAAGAACCCGATGGTCACTAACAGAGCTCCAGAGTTTCTCTGTGTAGATGGGAGAAGCTTCAAGAAGGACAATCATCTCTGCAGCACTCCACCAATCAGGCCTTTTGGAAGAGTGGCCAGATGGAAGCCACTCCTCAGTAAAAAGGCACATGACAGCACACTTGGGAGTTTGCCAAAACGCACCTAAAGGACTATCAGACCATGAGAAACAAGATTCTCTGGTCTGATGAAATTAAGATAACCATTTGGATTGAATGCCAAGCGTAACGTCTGGAGGAAACCTGGAACATCCCTACGGTGAAGCATGGTGGTGGCTAGAGGTTGACCGATTAATCGTAATGGCCGATTAATTAGGGCTGATTTCAAGTTTTCATAACAATAACAATTATTTTTTTTAAAGTTGTGAACACATTCTTATTTTCAATGACGGCCTAGGAACGGTGGGTTAACTGCCTTGTTCAGGGGCAGAACGACAGATTTTTACCTTGTCAGCTTGGGGATGCAACCTTACGGTTAACTAGTCCAACGCTCTAACCACCTGCTTTACATTGCACTCCATGAGGAGCCTGCCTGTTACGCGAATGCAGTAAGAAGCCAAGGTAAGTTGCTAGCTAGCATTGAACTTATCTTATAAAAAACAATCAATCAATCATAATCACTAGTTAACTACACATGGTTGATGATATTACTAGTTTATCTAGCATGTCCTGCGTTGCATATAGTCGATGCGGTGCGCATTCGCAAAAAAGGACTGTCGTTGCTCCAATGTGTACCTAACCATAAACATCAATGCCTTTCTTAAAAATCAATACACAAGTATATATTTTTAAAGCGGCATATTTAGCTAAAATAAATCCAGGTTAGCAGGCAATTTAACCAGGTGAAATTGTGTCACTTCTCTTGCGTTCATTGCACGCAGAGTCAGGGTATATGCAACAGTTTGGGCCGCCTAGCTCGTTGCGAACTAATTTGCCAGAATTTTACGTAATTATGACATAACATTGAAGGTTGTGCAATGTAACAGGAATATTTAGACTTATGGATGCCACTCGTTAGATAAAATACGGAACGGTTCGGTATTTCACTGAAAGAATAAACGTTTTGTTTTGGAGATGATCGTTTCCGGATTCGACCATATTAATGACCTAAGGCTCGTATTTCTGTGTGTTATTATGTTATAATTAAGTCTATGATTTGATAGAGCAGTCTGACTGCGCAATGGTAGGCACCAGCAGGCTCATAGGCATTCATTCAAACAGCACTTTCGTGCGTTTGCCAGCAGCTCTTCGCAATACTTCAAGCATTGCGCTGTTTATGACTTCAAGCCTATCAACTCCCGAGATTAGGCTGGTATAACCGATGTGAAATGGCTAGCTAGTTAGCGGGGTGCATGCTAATAGCGTTTCAAACGTCACTCGCTCTGAGACTTGGAGTAGTTGTTCCCCTTGCTCTGCATGGGTAACGCTGCTTCTAGGGTGGATGTTGTCGATGTGTTCCTGGTTCGAGCCCAGGTAAGAGCGAGGAGAGGGACAGAAGCTATGCTGTTACACTGGCAATACTAAAGTGCCTATAAGAACATCCAATAGTCAAAGGTATATGAAATACAAATCGCAGAGAGAAATAGTCCTATAATTCCTACAACCTAAAACTTCTTACCTGGGAATATTGAAGACGCATGTTAAAAGGAACCACCAGCTTTCATATGTTCTCATGTTCTGAGCAAGGAACTTAAATCGGCTTTGTTTGGTCCTCCAATAATCGGTATCGGCGTTGAAAAATCATAATTGATCGACCTCTAGTGGTGGCAGCGTCATGCTGTGTGGATCTTTTCAGCGGCAGGGACTGGGAGACTAGTCAGGATCAAGGGAAAGATTAACGGAGCAAAGTACAGCAAGATCCTTGATGAAAACCTGCTCCAGAGCAATCAGGACCTCAGACAGGGGCGAAGGTTCAGCTTCTAACAGGACAAAGAACCCTAAGCACACAGCCAAGACAAAGCAGGAGAGGCCGAGCCAGAGCCCGGACTTGAACCCGATCGAACATCTCTGGAGAGACCTGAAAATAGCTGTGCAGCAACGCTCCCCATCCAACCTGACAGAGCTTGAGAGGATCCGCAGAGAAGAATGGGAGAAACTCCCCAAATAGAGGTGTGCCAAGGTTGTAGCATCATACCCAAGAAGACTCGAGGCTATAATCGCTGCCAAAGACGTTTCAACAAAGTACTGAGTAAAGGGTCTGAATACTGTAAATGTGATGTTTCATTTTTATTTTTTTTATATAAATGTACAAACATTTAAAAAAAATTTTTTTGCTTTGTCATCATGGGGTATTGTGTGTAGATTGATGAGGGGGAAAAAGTCTTCATCCATTTTAGAATAAGGCTGTAACTTAAAATGTGGAAAAAGTCAAGGGGTTAGAATACTTTCCGAATGCACTGTATTTGTAGATGGGTACATTTTTTAAATAATAATAATAAAAATAGACATTGAATATACCTTTGAGCATGATGAAGTTATGACAACGACTAGGTTTCAGTTTAACAACATTTACTAAACCGCATTTCCAAAATACATTGCCATTGCACTCAGGCCCAGCAACAGTGAGACACCCGCGCAGGTGCACTAATAACAGAGTAATAGCACCGTAATAACAGAAATATAGGGAAACTTAAACCAGGAATTTAACATTAATTACACTTTGGATCAGAAATAAATACATATCAATACACCCAGTCACTACAAAGACACAGGTGTCCTTCCTAACTTTGTTGCCGGAGAGTAAGGAAACTGCTCAGGGATTTCACGATGAGGACAATGGTGACTTTAAAACAATAACAGAGTTTAATGTCTGTGATAGGAGAAAACTGAGGATGGATCAACATTGTAGTTACTCCACAATACTAAACTAAATGACTGAGTGAAAAGAAGGAAGCCTGTACAGAATACAAATATTCCAAAACATGCATCCTGTTTGCAACAAGGCACTAAAGTAATACTGCAAAAAATGTGCAGTATTTTTGTCCTCAATGTTATGTTTGGTCACCTTCCTGATCAAGGACCTTCTCCCCTGATTGTCCTCAATGTTATGTTTGGGGAAACCCAATACAAAACATTACTGAGTACTACTCTCCATATTTTCAAGCATAGTGGTGGATGCGTCATGTTATGGGTATGCTTGTAATCGTTAACTGGGACATTTTTCAGGATAAAATAGATACGGAACGGAGCTAAGCACAGGAAAAATCCTAGCAGAACACCTGGTTCAGACTGCTTTCCACCAGACGTTGGGAGAAGAATTCACCTTTCAGCAGGACAATAACTTAAAACACAAGGCCAAATCTACACTGGAGTTGAAGAAGACAGTGAATGTTCCTGAGTGGCCGAGTTACAGTTCTAACTTAAATCTGCTTGAAAATCTATGGCAAGACCTGAAAATGGTTGTCTAGCAATAATCAAAAACCAATGGTGACAGAGCTCAAATCATTTTTTTAAAGAAAACTGGGCAAATGATGCACAATCCAGGTGTGAAAAGACTAATGATCACAGCTGTAATTGCTGCCAATGGTGATTCTAACTTGATTTTTTCTTCCACATTGACAGAGATTTTGTGTAGATTATTGACAGAAAATGACAAATCAATCCATTTTAATCCCACTTTGTAACCACAAAATATGGAAAGGTTTAAGGGATGAGAATACTATCTGAAGGCACTGTATGTACAGTACACACACACTCACCTGAGAGTACCAATCAGCTAGGTTCTCCTCCTTCTTAGCCTCCAGCCCCAGTCTGAATTAGGAAAAGACACATCCAGTATCTCACAAAAGTGAGTACACCCCTCACATTTTTGTAAATATTTGAGTATATCTTTTCATGTGACAACACTGAAGAAATGACACTTTGCTACAATGTAAAGTAGTGAGTGTACAGCTTGTATAACAGTGTACATTTGCTGTCCCCTCAAAATAACACAACACACAGCCATTAATGTCTAAACCGCTGGCAATAAAAGTGAGTACACCCCTAAGTGAAAATATCCAAATTGGGCCCAAAGTGTCAATATTTTGTGAGTCCTCTTCCACTCCTCCATGACGACATCACGGAGCTGGTGGATGTTAGAGACCTTGCACTCCTCCACCTTCTGTTTGAGGATGCCCCACAGATGCTCAATAGGGTTTAGGTCTGGAGACATGCTTGGCCAGTCCATCACCTTTACCCTCAGCTTCTTTAGCAAGGCAGTGGTCGTCTTGGAGGTGTGTTTGGGGTCGTTATCATGTTGGAATACTGCCCTGCGGCCCAGTCTCTGAAGAGAGGGGATCATGCTCTGCTTCAATATGTCACAGTACGTTGGCAGTCATGGTTCCCTCAATGAACTGTAGCTCCCCAGTGACGGCAGCACTCATGCAGCCCCAGACCATGACACTCCCACCACCATGCTTGACTGTAGGCAAGACACACTTGTCTTTGTACTCCTCACCTGGTTGCCGCCACACACGCTTGACACCATCTGAACCAAATAAGTTTATCTTGGTCTCATCAGACCACAGGACATGGTTCCAGTAATCCATGTCCTTAGTCTGCTTGTCTTCAGCAAACTGTTTGCGGGCTTTCTTGTGCATCATCTTTAGAAGAGGCTTCCTTCTGGGACGACAGCCATGCAGACCAATTTGATGCAGTGTGCGGCGTATGGTCTGAGCACTGACAGGCTCCACCCCTTCAACCTCTGCAGCAATGCTGGCAGCACTCATACGTCTATTTCCCAAAGACAACCTCTGGATATGACGCTGAGCACGTGCACTCAACTTCTTTGGTCGACCATGGCGAGGCCTGTTCTGAGTGGAACCTGTCCTGTTAAACCGCTGTATGGTCTTGGCCACCGTGCTGCAGCTCAGTTTCAGGGTCTTGGCAATCTTCTTATAGCCCAGGCCATCTTTACGTAGAGCAACTATTATTTTTTTCAGATCCTCAGAGTTCTTTGCCATGAGGTGCCATGTTGAACTTCCAGTGACCAGTCAGTATGAGGGAGTGTGAGAGCGATGACACCAAATTTAACACACCTGCTCCCCATTCACACCTGAGACCTTGTAACACGAACGAGTCACATGACACCGGGGAGGGAAAATGGCTAATTGGGACATTTTCACTTAGGGGTGTACTCACTTTTGTTGCTAGCGGTTTAGACATTAATGGCTGTGTGTTGTTTTATTTTGAGGGGACAGCAAATGTACACTGTTATACAAGCTGTACACTCACTACTTTACATTGTAGCAAAGTGTCATTTCTTCAGTGTTGTCACATGAAAAGATATACTCAAATATTTACAAAAATGTGAGGGGTGTACTCACTTTTGTGAGATACTGTACATCATTAGGGTGACATTTTGCATGAGCAAATGGCAGTGAGAAATTAGCAAAATAACCAATAAATGTGAAATCGATGGGAAGGCATGTTATCCAATGCCTTGCATTGTTGAGTTTACTTAACCCAGGTTAAAAAATCTGCTCCTTAGAACCTACAATGTTTAAGTACATTTTCCAATTAAATCACAGTGCAGATTATAGTGAGTTTAAAGTCTTATTTCTGATCTGTGCTTTTTTGCATTTGGCTTACGTTGTGTGATCAGTAGTGGACTGTGCCTATTGGGCCTTGGCCTTCAGAAGCATGGCTCCTAAGTTAATCATCATGCCAAATAGCCTATGTAATTCATGACAATTACACAGCCAAAGCCCTCTCTGGCACAACTCCATATCGCACAGCTCAAATCAAACCATTTTATTTGTCACATGCGCCAAATACAACAGGTGTAGACCTTACCGTGAAATGCTTACTTACAAGCCCTTAACCTGTTGGGTCTAGGGGGCAGCATTTGCACGTCTGGATAAAAAAAATGTACCCGATTTAATCTGGTTACTAATCCTACCCAGTAACTAGAATATGCATATACTTATTATATATGGATAGAAAACACTCTAAAGTTTCCAAAACTGTTTGAATGGTGTCTGTGAGTATAACAGAACTCATTTGGCAGGCAAAACCCTGAGACATTTTCTGACAGGAAGTGGATACCTGATGTGTTGTATTGACTTTAAACCTCTCCCATTGAAAAACACAGGGGTTTAGGAATATTTTGGCACTTCCTATTGCTTCCACTAGATGTCACCAGCCTTTACAAAGTGTTTTGAGTCTTCTGGAGGGAGATCTGACCGAACAAGAGCCATGGAACGGTGATGTCCCATTAGACACCTGGCGCGCTACTTCATGTTGGGTACCCTCGTTCCAATACGTTATAAAAGGCTATGCATTCGTCCACCTTGAATATTATTCATGTTCTGGTTAAAAAAGGCCCTAATGATTTATGCTATACAACGTTTGACATGTTTGAACGAACGGAAATATATTTTTTCCCCTCGTTCATGACGAGAAGTCCGGCTGGCTTACATCATGTGCTAACGAGACGGAGATTTTTGGACATAAATGATGAGCTTTTTTGAACAAAACTACATTCGTTATGGACCTGTGATACCTGGAAGTGACATCTGATGAAGAGAATCAAAGGTAATGGATTATTTACATAGTATTTTCGATTTTAGATCTCCCCAACATGACGTCTAGTCTGTATCGCAACGCGTATTTTTCTGGGCACAGTGCTCAGATTATTGCAAAGTGTGATTTCCCAGTAAGGTTATTTTTAAATCTGGCAAGTTGATTGCGTTCAAAAGATGTAAATCTATAATTCTTTAAATGACAATATAATATTTTACCAATGTTTTCTAATTTTAATTATTTAATTTCTGACGCTGACTTGACTGCCGGTTATTGGAGGGAAACGATTTCCTCAACATCAATGCCATAGTAAAACGCTGTTTTTGTATATAAATATGAACTTGATAGAACTAAAAATGCATGCATTGTCTAACATAATGTCCTAGGAGTGTCATCTGATGGAGATTGTAAAAGGTTAGTGTATCATTTTAGCTGGTTTTATGGTTTTGGTGACCCTGTCTTTGACTTGACAAAACATTACACACAACTCTTGTAAATGTACTGTCCTAACATACTCTAAATTTATGCTTTCGCCGTAAAACCTTTTTGAAATCGTAAAACGTGGTTAGATTAAGGAGATGTTTATCTTTCAAATGGTGTAACATAGTTGTATTTTTGAAAAATTTGAATTTTGACATTTATTTGGATTCAAATTTGCCGCTCTTGAAATGCACCTGCTGTTGATGGAGTGCACCACAGGTGGCACGCTAGCGTCCCACCTAGCCCCAAGAGGTTAACCAACAATGCAGTACAAGAAGTATAGCTAAGAAAATATTTAATAAATAAACTAAAGTAAAACATGTAATAGAAAGTTACAATAACGAGGCTATATACATGGGGTAACGGTACTGAGTCAATGTGTGGGGTTACAAGTTAGTCGAGGTAATTTGTACATGTAGGTAGGGGTAAAAGTAACTATGCATAGATGATAATAAACAGCGAGTAGCAGCAGTGTAGTTAGTAGTCTATAGGTCCTGGATGGCAGGAAGCTTGGCCCCAGTGGTGTACTGGGCCGTACGCATTACCCTCTGTAGCGCCTTACGGTCAGATGCCGAGCAGCTGCCATACCAGGCGGTGATGCAACCGGTCAAGATGCTCTCGATGGTGCAGCTGTATAACTTTTTGAGGATCTGGGGACCCATGCCAAATCTTTTCAGTCTCCTGAGAGGGAAAAGGTGTTGTCGTGCCCTCTGACTTGGTGTGTTTTGACCATGATAGTTTGTTGGTGATGTGGACACCAAGGAACTTGAAACTCTCAACCTGCTCCACTACAGCCCCTTCAACGTGAATGGGGGCGTGATCGGCCCTCCTTTTCCTGTAGTCCAGGATCAGCTCCTTTGTCTTGAGGTTGTTGTCCTGGCACCACATTGCCAAGAATCTTACCTCCTCCCTATAGGCTGTCTCATCGTTGTCGGGATCAGGCCTACCACTGTTGTGTCTTCAGCAAACTTGGTTTTGGAGTCGTGCTTGGCCACACGGTCGTGGGTGAATAGGGAGTACAGGAGGGGACTAAGCACGCACCCCTGAGGGGTTCCCGTGTTAAGGATCAGCGTGGCAGTTATGTTATTGCCTACCCTTACCACCTGGGGGCCGCCCATCAGGAAGTCCAGGACCCAGGTGCAGAGGGAGGTATTTAGTACCAGGGTCCTTAGCTTAGTGATAAGCTTTGTGGGCACTATGGTGTTGAACACTGAGCTGTAGTCAATTAACAGCAACAACAAGGTTGAAGGCCAAACTTTTAGCTAGGTAACTTAACTCAAATTTAAAACACAGAACATCAGTGATGAGTTCAACGGACGTTTTTCAGAATCGATTAGTTTGTTTGCTAGGGGAGTGTAATCGATTACTCAAAGTTAGTTTTAAACTAATACATTTGAGTTTTCTTGGCAACACACCTACTCATTCAAGGGTTTTACTTTATTTTTGAAATGTTCTACATTGTAGAATAACAGTGTAGACATCAAATCAAAACTATGAAATAACACATATGGAATCATGTAGTAACCAAAAAAAGTGTTAAACAATTTTAGATTCTTCAAATAGCTACCCTTTGCCTTGACAGCTGTGCACACACTTGGAATTCTCTCAACCAGCTTCACCTGGAATGCTTTTCCAACAGTCTTGAAGGAGTTCCCACATACACTACCTCTCAAAAGTTTGGGGTCACTTAGAAATTCCCTTGTTTTAGAAAGAAAAGCCCATTTTTGTCCATTAAAATAACATACAATTTATCAGTGTAGACATTGCTAATGTTGTAAATTACTATTGTAGCTGGAAACGGCAGCAAACTGGCTCTAACCAGAATAGAAAGAGGAGTGGAAGGCCCCGGTGCACAATTGAGCAAGAGGACAAGTACATTAGAGTGTCTAGTTTGAGAAACAGGCACCTCACAAGTCCTGAACTGGCAGCTTCATTAAATAGTACCTGCAAAACACCAGTCTCAACATCAACAGTGAAGAGGCGACTCCGGGATGCTGGCCTTCTAGGCAGAGTTCCTCTGTCTGTATTCTTTTGCCCATCTTAATTTTTTATTTTTATTGGTCAGTCAAGATATGGCTTTTTCTTTGCAGCTCTGGCAAAGGAACACAGACACTGGACAGAGGAACTCTGCCGTTGTAAGAGATCTTCAGTTTCTTGGCAATTTATCGCATGGAACAGCCTTCATTTCCCAGAACAAGAATAGACTGACAAGTTTGAGAAGAAAGGTCTGTTTCTGTCCATTTTGAGCCTGTAATCGAACCCATAAATGCTGATGCTCCAGATACTCAACTAGTCTAAAGACAGTTTTATTGCTTCTTTAAACCTGTTGGGGCTAGGGGGCAGTATTTTCACGGCTGGATAAAAAAACGTGCCCGATTTAATCTGGTTACTAATCCTACCCAGTAACTAGAATATGCATATACTTATTATATATGGATAGAAAACACCCTAAAGTTTCTAAAACTGTTTGAATGGTGTCTGTGAGTATAACAGAACTCATTTGGCAGGCAAAACCCTGAGACATTTTCTGACAGGAAGTGGATACCTGATGTGTTGAATTACCTTTAAGCCTATGCCATTGAAACACACAGGGGTTGATTAATGTTTTGGCACTTCCTATTGCTTCCACTAGATGTCACCAGCCTTTACAAAGTGTTTTGAGTCTTTTACTGTGAGATCTGACCGAACAAGAGCCATGGAACGGTGATGGCTGATTAGACTCTGGCGCGCGAGTTCATGTTGGGTACCCTCGTTCCAATACGTTATAAAAGAGAATGCATTCGTCCACCTTGAATATTATTCATATTCTGGTTAAAAAAGGCACTAATGATTTATGCTATACAACGTTTGACATGTTTGAACGAACGTAAATATATTTTTTCCCCTCGTTCATGACGAGAAGTCCGGCTGGCTTAGATCATGTGCTAACAACATGGATCTTTTTGGATATAAATGATGAGCTTTTTTGAACAAAACTACATTCGTTATGGAGCTGGGATTCCGGGAAGTGACATCTGATGAAGAGAATCAAAGGTAATGGATTATTTACATAGTATTTTCGATTTTAGATCTCTCCAACATGGCCGTTTGTCTGTATAGCAAAGCATATTTTTCTGGGCGCAGTGCTCAGATTATTGCAAAGTGTGATTTCCCAGTAAGGTTATTTTTAAATCTGGCAAGTTGATTGCGTTCAAGAGATGTAAATCTATAATTCTTTAAATGACAATATAATATTTTACCAATGTTTTCTAATTTTAATTATTTAATTTGTGGTGCTGACTTGACTGCCGGTTATTGGAGGGAAACGATTTCCTCAACATCAATGCCATAGTAAAACGCTGTTTTTGGATATAAATATGAACTTGATAGAACTAAAAATGCATGCATTGTCTAACATAATGTCCTAGGAGTGTCATCTGATGGAGATTGTAAAAGGTTAGTGCATCATTTTAGCTGGTTTTAGTGACGCCTGGCTTTGAATTGACAAAACATTACACACAGCTATTGTCAATGTACTCTCCTAACATAATCTAACTTTATGCTTTCGCCGTAAAACCTTTTTGAAATCGAACAACGTGGTTAGATTAAGGAGATGTTTATCTTTCAAAGGGTGTAAGATAGTTGTATGTTTGAAAAATTTGAATTTTGACATTTATTTGGTTTCAAATTTGCCGCTCTTGAAATGCACCTGCTGTTGATAGGGTGCACCCACGGGTGGCACGCTAGCGTCCCACATAGCCCCAAGAAGTTAATCAGAACACTTTTCAACTGTGCTAACATAATTGCAAAAGGGTTTTCTAAAGATCAATTAGCCTTTTAAAATGATAAAATCCTCACAGGAATGATGGTTGCTGATAATGGGCCCCTGTACGCCTATGTATATATTCCATTAAATATGCCACTAAAAATAGTCATTTACAACATTAACAATGTCTACACTGTATTTCTGATCAATTTGATGTTATTTTAAATGGACAAAAAAATGTTGCTTTTCTTTCAAAAACAAGGACATTTCTAAGTGACCCCAAACTCTTGAATGGTAGTGTATGCTGAGCACTTGTTGGCTGCTTTTCCTTCACTCTACTGTCCAACTCATCCCAAACTGTCTCAATTTGGTTGAGGTCGGGCGATTGTGGAGGCCAGGTCATCTGATGCAGCACTCCATCACTCTCCTTCTTGGTCAAAGAGCCCTTACAGTCTGGAGGTGTGTTGGGTCATTGTCTTGTTGAAAAGCCAATGACAGTCCCACTAAGCACAAACCAGATGAAATGGCGTATAACTGCAGAATGCAGTGGTAGCCATGCTGGTTAAGTGTGCCTTGGATTGTAAATAAATCACAGACAGTGTCACAAGCAAAGCACCCCCACACCACCTCCTCCACTACACATGCAGAGATCATCCGTTCATCTACTCTGCGTCTCACAAAGACACGGCGGTTGGAACCAAAAATCCAAAATTTGGACTCATCAGACCAAAGGACAGATTTCCATAGACAGTCTAATATCCACTGCTCATGTTTCTTGACCCAAGCAAGTCTCTTATTATTATTGGTGTCCTTTAGTAGTGGTTTCTTGGCAGCAATTCAACCATGAAGGCCTGATTCGTGCAGTCTCCTCTAAACAGTTGATGTTGAGATGTCTGTTAATGGAACTATCAAAAATGTATTTAGGCTGCAATTTCTGAGGCTGGTAACTCCAATGAACTTATCCTCTGCAGCAGAGGTAACTCTGGGTCTTCCATTCCTGTGGCGGTCCTCATGAGAGCCAGTTCCATCATTGCACTTTATGGTTTTTAAGACTGCACTTGAAGAAACGTACAAAGTTCTTGACATTTCCCGGATTGACTGACATTCATTTCTTAAAGTAATGATGGCCTGTCGTTCATCTTTGCTTATTTGAGCTGTTCTTGCCATAATATGGTCTTTGGTCTTTTACCAAATAGGGATAACTTCTGTATACAGCCCCTACCTTGTCGTAACAACTGATTGGCTCAAACGCATGAAGGAAAGAAATTCCACAAATGAACTATTAACAAGGCACACCTGTTAATTGAAATGCATTCCAGGTGACTACCTCATGATGCTGGTTGAGAGAAGGCCAAGAGGGCGCAAAGCTGTCATCAAGGCAAAGGGTGGCGGCTAATTTGAAGTATCTTAAATATTTAGATTTGTTTAACACTTTTTCGTTACTATATGATCCCATGTGTTATTTTATAGTTTTGATGTCTTCACTATTATTCTACAATGTATAAAATAGTAAAAATAAAAACCCTTGAATGTCCAAACTTGACTGGTACTGTACGTTTACTTGTCTATTGCTGGGGCAGAAGCCAGACATATTTTGAATCAGAGTCATCTCTGTCCAGTGTCCAGCAATAGAAAATCACTTAAATTGGTTTTCGATGACCAAATGTTCAATTACCTAATTGCCCTCAGTTGACTAATTGATTAATCAAACTCATCTATATGGAACAGTGAGAACACTCACCATAAATGTATCATCCGGTCCAGCTAAATTGTCAATCATAAGATGTTCCGTTCTTTGCTTTTAAATCCAAGAGAAGCTTTCTACAATAGTGTACCTTTTTTTCAGCTAGCTATACAGAAAACTGCAGAAATTCAGCAACAACTCCTGGCTGATTTAATACAGTGGTGACGTTTATCAAAGCCTGCTAGCTAGAAGGGTCCGGAAGCCGTGGGAATTAAAAAATATATAATATAATTAAAAAAAAAAAAAAAAATTCTGCCTTCTCCCCAGATCCTTATTGAATACCTATTCCACTTTTAATTTTTCCCTTCCCCATCAGACAAAGCAATGAATTTTCACAAGTAATTTTCAATAACTTAACGCAATTTTCATTTAAAATATTATTAGGCCTCCTCTGAATGCTTTGAAGGCCCTGACGGTATTCCACTGTGTGCGATAACAATTATAGGAGCAATGTGTTGAGCTTAATGCGCAGCAGGTCAAACCATACAGGTAAGAATATTATGTTTGCTGCCATACATTTTCTTACTGGTGACCTCAGCAGGAATCGAACCCACTACACTGACGTTGCAAGCCCCAAGTTCTACCAACTGACCATACAGGACCACATCCATTCAGCAGTACACCCCCCATGTTCAACACTACTCTCTCTCTCATCTCTGCCATTTATCCTGCTATCTTCAAATCTTCACTCCATTAAAGTACCAAAGATTTCTATTCATCCATCCCTGTGCCCTTCCATCCATCCCGCTCTCTCACCTTGTCTGTTTCTTGGGACCACCATCTCCTCCTCCCCCTGTGCCTCCCAACGAGGCCTCCTTGCCCTTTTCTCCCTTTGGCTGCTTCTTCCCTCCTCCTCCTGCCTGTTTCTCAGACTTGTTCTCTCGGTCCTTGCGGTTCTTGTCCTCTCTGCTCGAGGCTCCAGCGGCAGCCACAAGTTTGTAGTCCTCTCCGGTGAGGGCCTTGTACTGAGTCTTCAGGGCCAGCAGCTGCTTCACGGCACAGTCCACCTGGTCCTGGTGGCATTTTATATTGCGTTATGAGGTCTGCCTGTGGCATTTCATCAATCTACTAGCAATTAGGGTTATCCCTAAATCACAACATTAAGACAAATCTGATTAATAATTGTTAGCAAATAACATGTTTTCAGCATTTTTGGTCATAGGTTTGCAAAGTGAAACAAAATCCCACTTACCTTAGGAGCCTTCTCTGATTTCAGCTTCCTCACTAGCTCCCCCTTTTGGACAACCTGGGTGAAGAGTGCTTGAGGGGAGGAACCAGACTGGTCCTGGGGGGCGGGGCTAGCCTGAACAGGGGCAGGGCTGACAGCTGGGGCCACGCCTGGTTTGTAGTCCTGGCCAGTCGCCTGCTTGTACTCAGCTTTGAGTGACAGCAGCTGCTTGACAGCGGTGTCCACCTGGTCCTGAGAGGGAGGGGACAAAAATAAAAGGGTTCATGTCACTTTCTTTTAAACTACCGAAAATAATTTAATAAAGCTGTTCATATTATAAAATAAAGAATTTCTGCAGATAGAAATGCTGCAATAGAGCAGGCATGATGTCCATTCAATATTTTATCCAACGCGTGCCTAATGTATGCCAACCTATCATCCCTTCCCGTTGGTCTCACCTTGGGGGCCTTCTCGGTCTTCAGCTTCCTCACCAGGTCACCCTGCTGAGTCACGTGCTCATACATGCCTGAGCCAGAAGTGGCTGTGGGGGCTGGGTTGCTCTGGACTGGGGCAGGAGCAGGGGCTAGGGCAGCTCCTGGCTTGTAGTCGTGACCTGTCACCTGTTTGTACTCTGCCTTCAAGGCTAAGAGCTCCTTCACGGCAGCATCAACCTGGTCCTTTGTGGAGCGATTGATCAAATATAGAGGTTAGGGAGGAGAAATCAGGGATGAAGGAGCTAAAAATGTATAGAGCAGTTATGAACAGTTGGAGCAAATACAGAGATAATACATAAATAACGGGCTCCCGAGTGGTGCAGCAGTCTAAGGAACAGCATCTCAGTGCTAGAGGCATCACTACAAACCCTGGTTTGATCCCGGGCTGTATCACAACCGGCCGTGATCGGGGGACACATAGGGCGGCGCACAATTGGCCCAGCGTCGTCCCGGTTAGGGGAGTGTTTGGCCGGGGTAGGCCGTCATTGTAAAATAAGAATTTGTTCTTTACTGACTTGCGTAGTTAAATAAAGGTTAGATAAAAAATAGGAGTGACGAGTCCATTATACAATCCATTATAACCTCATAATAATATCCAATACCGGCAGGGTTAAAGTAAAGCGTTAATGAACACTTCTCCACCTTACCTTGGGTGCTTTCTCAGATTTAAGCGTCCTAACAGAGTCTCCCTGTTTGGTCACACTTTCATATAGGCCTGAGGGAGAGGAGGAGGGGGATGAGGCAGTGGGGGCATTCTTGGCTGAGGCAGCGTCAGGAGGGATCATCCCTGGATTGTACTCGTGTCCTGTGATCTGTTTGAACTCAGCTTTGAAAGCCAGAAGCTGTTTGACTGCAGCATCAACCTGGTCCTGGAGAGAACACAAGAGAGTTTAAAAAAGGAATCGATCATATATTTTCGGCAGGAAAACCTCAAAACAAAGAAACACAATTGAAATGTTCTACTTGGAGGAACTACAATTGTGGAGGCTATTTCACCTCAGGATTCTAAATCTAATGTAATCAATTAAAAACAAGCCAACAGTAAACATGTCGTCCCCCACAAATTATGCAGCTCCCCCTGGACAATTATTTAAACTTAAATTGCGTGGATTAATGAGAGAGGAAAAAAAGTGTTTTTCCTCTCGTTGGAAATCAAAACTTGATAGTTCACAATAGGGTTGGGCGATGTCAACTTTTGTCCAATCGTGACTAAGTACCCATAAAACATTGTGATGCATCGTTATTCCCCCCCCCCCCCCCATTGTTTTTTACATTGCGCGCCCCCCCGTAAAAAGGGCCGCTAGCAACAGGAGGGACGAGAGGAATAGCTCTGTTGGGAGATGTGGCACGAAAGAGGTGTGCCCCTGTGTGTGCGTTATGTGATAAGTTATAAATCGATATACGAGTAACATAGAATCGGACTACGCTGGCTCTGACGCTAATCGAGGCAAACATTGAACCATGCATAAGACGAGAGCATCAGCGGTTCCGGACGACTGTGTGGAACCCTAAAGGTCTTACTCACATTAGCCCGCAGGGCCATATGGATTACCAGGATGCATACTCAGCGCATGCACTGACTAGCTGGCAAGGGTCTTCACTGACATTGTAAACCGCTCCCTGGCCCAGTCTGTAATACCTACATGTTTCAAGCAGACCACCATAGTCCCTGTGCCCAAGAACGCCTAGGTAACCTGTCTAAATGAGTATCGTCCCGTAGCACTCACATCTGTAGCCATGAAATGCTTTGAAAGGCTGGTCATGGCTCACATCAACACCATCATCCCAAACACCCAGGACCCACTCAAATTTGCATACCGTCCCAACAGATATGACGGAAACTCTATTGCATTCCACACTGCCCTCTACCACCTGGACAAGAGGAACACCTATGTGAGAATGCTGTTCATTGACTGCAGCTCAGGTGGTGAGGGTAGGCAACCACACATCCGCCGTGCTGACCCTCAAATCACACCCCTCAACACGGGGGCCCCTCAGCACACTTTACATTCTTTGGTACAGAAAGTTCATACTATTATCACAAATGACCACTAAGCATTTCTGGACATCAGATTGATAGTTACTAACGTCGATTTCGACTTCAAATACAACTTCAAAAGTTCCACTGTTCATTAAGGACCCTATTCCTTTGTTCCATGGGCTACCAAAACGCAGCAGACGAGGTAGAGTCCTGGTGAAATTGAGGCAAAGAGAAAACTGTCCGGCGCTTCCTTACGTTCTATTGACAAATGTCCAGTCACTCGAGAATAAGATGGATGAGCTTCGTTCGAGAGACTTGAAAAGCTGCTATATTACATGTCTTACTGAAACGTGGTTGGATGATGACGCTATGCAAGTAGTACTCAGTGGATTTTCCATGCAGCGGCAGGAAAGGACAGCAGCGGCAGTCGAAAGGAGGTGGAGTGTATTTTCATAAATAACAACTGACGTGCTGCTTCCAGTGTGAAGGAAATCTCAAGCTTGTGCTCACCTGATATAGAATACCCCATTGTAAGCTCTCATCCGTAATTATCACCGCTGTCTACATCCCTCCACAAGCCGACACCACCCTGGCACTCAAAGAAACTTTAATGGGGCCATAAACAAACAAGAAACCGCTCACCCAGAGGCAGTGTTTCTGGTGGGCAGAGACTAACACGGGGAGACTGTAAATTGTCCTACCTTACTTCTTCCAACACGTATCCTGCGCCACTAGGGCCACTAACACTCTAGACCACTTTTATTCTACCTACAGAAACACATACACGGCCCGTCCCTTCTCCTCCCTTCGGCACATCTGACCATACTGCCATTCTTCTGCTTCCGGTTTACAAACAAAAGCGCAAACAGGAAAAACCAGTGATGCAATCAATAAGGAAGTGGTCAGATGAAGCAGACACGAGGATACAAGACTGTTTTGTTAGTACAGACTGGGATATGTTTCGGGATTCAACCAATAGCATAGAGGAGTTCCCACAACAGTCACGGGCTTCATCAGCAAGTGCATAGACAATGTTGTCTCTACAGTGACTATAAGAAGGTATCCAAACCAATAACCATGAATTACAGGCAATATCCTCACTGGCCTAAAGACTAGCAGTAGCTCTACTGCTTACAAAGAACAGGACGAGGACGAATACAAGAAAGCCTGCCACAACCTCCGACGAGACATCAAACATGCAAAAGGACAATATAGGAGGAAGGCGGAATCCTATTACACCGGCTCTGACGCTGGTCATATACGGCAGGGCTTGCTGACCATAACGGATAACAAAGGGAAACATTCATGCAGACCTCCCAAATGAGCTAAATGCCTTTTATGCCCGCTTCAAGGAATATAACACTGTGCCTTGCTCGAAAGCCCCTGTTTTTCCAGACGACAGTGTGATCTCACTCACCGTGGCTGATGTGAGCAAAACATTTAAGCAGGTTTACATTCACAAGGCTCAGCCGGGCCAGACGGAATACACAGGAACGCTGGCAATTGTCGTCACAGATATTTTCAATCTCCCCTTGTACTAGTCTGTCATCACAACATGTTTCACAAGCTGACCATCATTGTCCCCGTACCCAAGAGCTCAACGGTAACCTGCCAAAATTAATATCGACTGTAGGACTCACATCTGTAATTATGAAGTGCTTTGAAAGGCTGGTCATGACACACCATCATCCCAGACCCAATCCAAGAAGGAAAATAACTCTGAGAATGCTGTTCATAGACTACAGCTCAGCATGCAACACCATAGTCCCCTCCAAGCTCATCACAAAGCTAAGGACCCTGGGCTGAACAGCTCCCTCTGCAACTGGATCCTGGACTTCCTGACGGGCCGGCACCATGTGGTGAGGTTAGGCACCAACACCATGACACTGATCCTCAACACTGAGGCCCCTCAGGGGTGTGTGCTTAGTCCCCTCCTGTACTCCCTGTTCACCCACGACGGCATGGCCACGCACGACTCCAACATCAAGTTTTCTGACAACAGGACGGTTGTAGGCCTGATCACCACAGCCTACAGGGAGGAGGTCAGAGCCTTAGCAGTGTGGTACCAGGGCAACAACCTCTCCCTCAACGTCAGTAAGAGCAAAGAGCTGATCGTGGACTACAGGAAAAGAGGGGAGCGCACACCCCCATCCAAATTGATGGGGCTGTTGTGGAGCGGGTCGAGAGCTTCAAGTTCCTTGTCATCCACATCACTTAAGGCTCTAACATGGTCCACACAGTCGTGAAGAGGGCACGGCAGTGCCTCTTCCCCCTCTGGATGCTGAAAAGATTTGGCATGGGCCCTTGGATCCTCAAAAAGTTGTACAGCTGCACCAAAGAGCATCTTGACTGGCTGCATCACAAGTTGGTACGGAAAATGAACCGCCATTAACCGCAAAGTGCTACAGAGGTTGGTGCCGACAGCCCAGTACATCACTGGGGCTGAGCTCCCTGCCTTCCAGGATCTCTATATCAGGTGGTGACAGAGGAAGGCCTGAGAAATTGCCAAAGACTGCAGCCACCCTAACCATAGACTGTTCACTCTACTACCCTCCGGCAAACGGTACCAGAGCATCGGCTCTCGGACCAACAGGATCCGAGAGAGTTTCTACCCCCAATCCATAAATAAAACTGCTAAATAGTCTTTTTACACCTTATCCTAAGTTGAGGGTTTTTCATTGAGTTTGTCTTTTCGGGGGCAAACCTAGTGGGCATCCATGGTGGGTGTGTTTTAGAACCCCTTATTAGTGGCTTTGCCACCCCTTCTTGTTTTGGCTGTCCAAGTGATTGTGAGCAACATATTGAGTTTGTCTTGTGGGAACGTAACAATACAAAGTGTTTGGGCAAGCATAATGGTGTTTCATTCGAAGACGAACGAAGCAAAGTACAGAGAGATCCTTGATGAAGTCCTGAGCACTCCTGAGCAGGTTCTCAGACTGGGGCGAAGGTTTACCTTCCAACAGGACAATGACCCTAAGCACACAACCAAAACAACGGAGTGGCGGCTTCGGGACAAGTCTCTGAATGTCCTTGAGTGGCCCAGCCAGAGCCCGGACTTAAACCCGATCGAACACCTCTGGAGAGACCTGAAAATAGCTGTGTAGCGACGCTCCGCATCCAATCAGTGTAATTCAGTACATTCTGGATCTATGGCAAGATGCATCATTCACAAAATTTTCATCATAATCAGGCCAGTGGTATCTGAGATTACATGTAACTAACGTACGAACTAACAGAGAGAGACAAATTCCCAAAATTTAGAGTAGCTACAAATCTGGAAAAATGTTACCGCAACGATACAATAGCATGTCATGTCAGTTTTTTGGGGGTGTTATTGCACCAAATGATAAACAGAAAAATAGACTCAAACCTTGGGAGCCTTCTCGGATTTAAGCTTCCTCACTAACTCCCCCTGCTGGGTGACGCAAGCAAAGGGGCAGGAGGTGGAGTCAGAAGAAGGGGATGCTGCCTTCTGAGGGGCGGAACTAGAGGGCAGGCCCATGCCTGGTTTATAGTCCTGGCCAGTCAGATGCTTGAACTGGGCCTTGAGTGAGAGCAGCTCCTTCACCGCTTTGTCCACCTCCTCCTTAGGGGCCTTGGTGGTTTTCAAATCGCGCACCTTCTCGCCTTGAGCCACGATGCAGGAGAAAACAGTGCCGGCGTTGCTAGCGGTAGGGGGGGCTGGGGCAGAGACTGGGGTGGTTTTGCACTTGGCTGGGGAGGCGGGCTAAGAGGAGAGGAGACAAGGAGTTAGAAATCTAAGAGAAGGCATCAGAAAAGATTAGTGGGTAGGAAAGGAACAGTGATTTAAAAAAACCTACAGTGCCTTGCAAAAGTATTCATCCCCCTTGGCGTTTTTCCTATTTTGTTGCATTACAACATGTAATTTAAATGGATTTTAATTGTATTTCATGTAATGGACATACACAAAATAATCCAAAATGGTGAAGTGAAAAAAATTACTTGTTTCAGTAAATAAATAAAAAATAAAAAAAAACAAAAGTTGTGCTGCATATGTATTCACCCCCTTTGCTATGAAGCCCCAAATAAGATCTCGTGCAACCAATTACCTTCAAAAGTCACATAATCAGTTAAATAAAGTCCACCTGTGTACAATCTAACTGTCACATCATCTCAGTATATATACCGTAATTTCCGGACTATAAGCCGCAACTTTTTTCCCAGGCTTTGAACGTCGCGGCTTAAACAATGACGCGGCTAATATATGGATTTTTCCCGCTTTCAATTTTTTTCAAAAAGTTTTTTGCCGGCATGAAGCTTTCATTAGACCAATTAAATTGCCGAACGGGTTAAGGTCAAACATCTTTTTTGTTTACTGTTTAGATTAAATCGAGCGCTCTCAAACTTCCCATCATTCTGATTACGGTAGTCTTTTTGTCACCCTGATTCCTGGGGGGTACAACAAAGTATTTGCAGCCACTCGACATCAGTGTAAATCGTGCATTTAAGGTGGCGCTCCATGTTCAGCGGGAGGCTTGGATGACAAGTGGGGAGAAATCCTTCACTAAAACGGGCCGCATGCGAAGAGCAACTTATGGTCAAGTCTGCCAGTGGGTCCTGACAGCGTGGAGCATTGTCAAAAAATCCACTATCATCAACGGGTTTCGAAAAGCTGGACTGCTGCATGTTGAAGAGGGCTCAGCGGGGGATTTGCCTCCGGATGAAAGTGACGAGAGCGACAATGAAAACGATCCAATATCGGATGAAGCAATTCTGAGGCTATTGAACTCCGACACCGAAGCAGAGGACTTCAGTGGTTTCAGTGCACAGGAGGAGGAAGATAGTGACCAATGACTTTCTTGGGAGGCTACTGTTTACTGCTAATTTTTTATTTTTTGTTACAAGCTGTGTTTCGTTAAAGCCTACTTATTTCTGTTACAAGCCGTGTTTCGTTAAAGCCTCTGTAAAGTTCATTTGTTTCAATGTACCGGTAGGCACCTGCGGCTTATAGACATGTGGCTTATTTATGTAAAAAAAAAAAAAAAAAATTAAATTCAGCGGGTGCAGCTTATATTCAGGTGCGCTTAATAGTCCGGAAATTACGGTATATATATATATATATATATATATATATATATATATATATATATATATATATATATATATACACACACTGAGATGATGTGACACTTAGATTGATCATGAAGACCAAGGAGCTCTCCAAACAGGTCAGGGACAACATTGTGGAGACGTACAGATCAGGGTTGGGTTATTAAAACATACAAAACTTTAACGTTTGAGCACCGTTAAATCCATTATTTAAAAAATGGAAAAAAATATGGCACAACAACAAACCTGCCAAGAGAGGGCCGCCCACCAAAACTCACAGACCAGGCAAGATGGGCATTAATCAGAGGCAACAAAGAGACCAAATATAACCCTGAAGGAGCTGCAAAGCTCCACAGCGGAGATTGGAGTATCTGTCCATAGGACCACTTTAAGCCGTACACTCCACAGAGCTGGGCTTTACGGAAGAGTGGCCAGAAAAAAGCCATTGCTTAAAGAAAAAAATAAGAAAAAAATGTTTTAGTGTTAGCCAAAAGGAATGTGGGAGACTCCCCAAACATATGGAAGAAGGTACTCTAGTCAGATGGGACTAAAATGTAGCTTTTTGGCCATCAAAGAAAACGCTGTCTGGCGCAAACCCAACACCTCATCACCCCGAGAACACCATCCCCACAGTGAAGCATGGTGGTGGCAGCATCATGCTGTGGGGATTTTGCAAACTGGTCAGAATTGAAGGAATGATGGATGGCACTAAATACAGGGAAATTCTTGAGGGAAACCCGTTTTAATCTTCCAGAGATGTGAGACTGGGACAGAGGTTCACCTTCCAGCAGGACAATGACCCCAAGCATACTGCTAAAGCAACACTCGAGTGGTTTAAGGGGAAACATTTAAATGTTTTGGAATGGCCTAGTCAAAACCCAGACCTCAATCCAATCGAGAATCTGTGGTATGACTTAAAGATTGCTGTACACCATCAGAACCCATCCAACTTGAAGGAACTGGAGCAGTTTTGCATTGAAGAATGGGCAAAAATCCCAGTGGCTAGATGTGCCAAGCTTATAGACACATACCCCAAGAGACCTGCTGCAAAAGGTGGCTCTACAAAGTATTCACTTTGGGGGGGTGAATAGTTATGCACATCAAGTTCAGTTTTTTTTGTCTTATGTCTTGCTTATTTCACAATAAAAAATACTTTGCATCTTCAAAGTGGTAGGCATGTTGTGTAAATGAACTGATATAAAACCCCCCAAAATACATTTTAATTCCAGGTTGTAAGGCAACAAAATAGGAAAAATTCCAAGGGGGTGAATACTTTCGCAAGCCACTGTACAATAATCAAATCTACATTAATATATAAGAATACAGGGTGCATCTGAAAAATGTAAAGTGATTCAAACTCGTCAAATATAATTTGACTAACAACTGCCTCTCCTATCTGCATTAATCAGAAAGATCATGACAGTTGATAGAAAATTGTCTGGTGAGCATCAGCCATCCTATATCTTTGGACCAGTGCAGATGAATGGGAGGAGAAAACTTGATGAAACCACTTTAGATTATTGAGATTGAGCCTGTAGTTAGTTCCTCTCTCCTTCCCTAATGAACTCTAGTAGACGGGTAGGTAACAATACTCACTGTGGTGGCGGCCTGGCTCTTGCTCTTGGAGCCGGCGGTGGGCATCTCCTTGGTGTGGCCGTCAGGTATGTACAGCAGCACACAAGGACTCTCCTTACAGCTGTAGGGACTGGGCCACAACACCAGGGTAACATTACTCATACTGGCACACTGGAACAATGTAGTAGGGCTTAATTTCAAAGAGTCATTGTGATAACTATTTCAAAAATGTAGCATCCAACCACACCTGGGTTCAAATCTTATTTTGAAGAATAATTATCTTGATTGAGCTTGACTAGCATTTTGGAGCCAATAGCAGGGTGTTAGGGGCTAACATGAAACAGTGGTTCTTTATTTTATGAGGACAAGACTTACGCTGAGATAGCTTGTTTTCAAGTGATTGGAAAATGTCAGCGGACTGGTCAATGTTAATCCCTAGTAAAAATTGGCACCAAGTCACCTGACTGTATACTTGATTTCAACACGTTTTGTCCAATATCTGAAGATAGGGCTGTCATATTGTTATCATATTTTCAGGGCTGATGGAGAACAGAGTTGAGTCAAATAAAAGTAAACATGTATGAAAATAAATTGCAATATTATGGAAATGTTCACTCAATGAGGCAGTACGGTATACATAATTACAATAATTTAAGACCAATAATTTAAGGTAGGGTAGTCATAACATTATATTCATGTTATGGGGTGAGGGCCCTGGCGGAGTGGTGCCAGGAAAATAACCTATCCCTCAACGTCAACAAAATGAAGGAGCTGATCGTGGACTTCAGGAAACAACAGAGGGAGCAGGCCCTTATCCACAACAACGGGACCGCAGTGGAGAAGGTGAAAAGCTTGAAGTTCCTCTGCGTACACATCACTGACAATCTTAAAAATGGTCCACCCACACTGACAGTGTTGTGAAGGCGGAACAGAGCCTCCTCAACCTCAGGAGGCTGAGGCTCCTAAGACACTCACAAACTTTTACAGATGCACAACTGAGAGCATGCTGTCGGGCTGTATCACCACCTGATGTCACTCGAAGGCCAAAAAGATCATCAAGGATATCAACCACCCGAGCCACAGCCTGTTCACCATCCAGAAGGGAAGGTCAGTACAGGTGCATCAAAGCTGGGACTGAGAGACTGAAAAACAGCTTCTCTCTCAGGCCATCAGACTGTTAAATAGCAATCACTAGCCAGCTACCACAGTTACTAAACCCTGCACATTCATAAACATGGAACGACTGGTAACTTTAATAATGTCTACATACTGCTTTACTCATTTCATATGTATATACTGTATTCTATTGAACTGTATTTTAGTCAATGCCACTTCGACATTGCTCGTCCTTATTTCTTAATTCCATTCTTTTAGATTTGTGCGTTTCGTCAATTGTTAGATATTACTGCACTGTTGGAGCTAGACCCGCAATAACATCTGCTAAATATGCGTATGTGACCAATAAAATTGGATTTGATGCTTCATGCAAAAATGAAAAGATTGTTACAATTTGAAACAATTTATGAAATTAGAATGCAACTGTTTATACTACTTCAAATCCAATTTTAATTAGTCACATACACATGTTTAGCAGATGTTATTGCGGGTGTAGCGAAATCCACAGCTAATTAGTATGTACGGAATAAATAAATAAAAAATACAGCATGTTAAGCCCAGAAAATGTGCAGTTCTCTCACAACACAGATGTCTCAAGTTGGGGGAGCTTTGAGGGAGTGTGCAATTGGCATGCTGACTGCAGGAATGTCCACCAGAGCTGTTGTCAGAGAATTTATTTGTATTTCTCTACCATACACCGCTTCCAACATCGATTTAGAGATTTACGTCCAACCGGCCTCACAACCGCAGACCACATGTATGGCGTCGTATGGACCAGAGGTTTGCTGACGTCAACATTGTGAACAGAGTGCCCCATGCTAGTGGTGGGGTTATGGTACGGGCAGGCATAAGCCATGGACAATTGTATTTCATCGATGGCAATTTGAATGCACAGAGATACCGTGACTAAATCCTGAGGCCCATTGTCGTGCCATTCATCTGTCGCCATCACCTCATGTTTCGTGATAATGCACGGCCCCATGTCAGAAGGACCTGAACAAAATCCCTGGAAGCTGAAAATGTCCCAGTTCTACCATGGCCTGCATACTCACCAGACATGTCACCCATTGAGCAGCCTTAGAATGCTCTGGATAGACAGGGTCCCAGTTCCCACCAATATCCAGCCATTGAAGAGGTGGGAACAACATTCCACAGGCCACAATCAACAGCCTGATCAACTCTATGCGTAGGAGATGTGTCGTGCTGCATGAGGCAACAGATGCCTATTTGTCGTCCCAGTCATGTGAAATCCATAGATTTGAGCCTAATTAATTTCAATTGAGTGATTGCCTTATATGAACTGTAACGCAGTATAAGCTTTGAAATAGTTGCGTTTATATTTTTTGTTCAGTATAGTCTGCGAATTGCGATCTTCCATTCACTTCAAAGGGAAATGTATAATTTATTATTAGAATTACAATTATAAGCAGGTGACCTAATAACACAATACCCTATCTTTTTCAATACCTCTGAAGCATGCAAAAAAATCTCCAGTAATAATAAAAAAGAAAAAAAGAAACTTAATAACTGCATATATAAACTCAGCAAAAAAATAGTCATCCCTTTTTCAGGACCCTGTCTTTCAAAGATAACTCGTAAAAATCCAAATAACTTCACAGATCTTCATTGTAAAGGGTTTAAACACTGTTTCCCATGCTTGTTCAATGAACCATAAACAATTAATGAACATGCACCTGTGGAACGGCCGTTAAGACACTAACAGCTTACAGACGGTAGGCAATTAAGGTCACAGTTATGAAAACTTAGGACACTAAAGAGGCCTTTCCACTGACTCTGAAAAACACCAAAAGAAAGATGCCCAGGGTCCCTGCTCATCTGTGTGAACGTGCCTTAGACATGCTGCAAGGAGGCATGAGGACTGCAGATGTGGCCAGGGCAATAAATTGCAATGTCCGTACTGTGAGACGCATAAGATAGCGCTACAGGGAGACAGGACGGACAGCTGGTCGTCCTCGCAGTGGCAGACCACATGTAACAACACCTGCACAGGATCGGTACAGCCGAATATCACACCTGCATATCACACCTGCGGGACAGGTACAGGATGGCAACAACAACTGCCCGAGTTACACCAGGAATGCACAATCCCTCCATCAGTGCTCAGACTGTCTGCAATAGGCTGAGAGAGGCTGGACTGACGGCTTGCAGGCCTGTTGTAAGGCAGGCCCTCAGCAGACATCACCAGCAACAACGTCGCCTATGGGCACAAACCCACCGTCGCTGGACCAGACAGGACTGGCAAAAAGTGCTCTTCACTGACGAGTCGCAGTTTTGTCTCACCAGGGGTGACAGTCGGATTTGCATTTATCGTTGAAGGAATGAGTGTTACACCGAGGCCTGTACTCTGGAGAGGGATCGATTTGGAGGTGGAGGGTCCGTCATGGTCTGGGGCAGTGTGTCACAGCATCATCGGACTGAGCTTGTCATTGCAGGCAATCTCAACGTGGTGCGTTACAGGGAAGACATTCTCTTCGCTCAAGTGGTATCCTACCCGCAGGCTCATCCTGACATGACCCTCCAGCATGACAATGCCACCAGCCATACTGCTCGTTCTGTGCGTGATATCCTGCAAGACAGGAATGTCAGTGTTCTGCCATGGCCAGCAAAGATCCCTGATCTCAATCCCATTGAGCACGTCTGGGACCTGTTGGATCGGAGGGTGAGGGCTAGGGCCATTCCCCCCAGAAACTTGCCTTGGTGGAAGAGTGGGGTAATATCTCACAGCAAGAACTGGCAAATCTGGTGCAGTCCATGAGGAGGAAATGCACTGCAGTACTTAATGCAGCTGGTGGCCACACCAGATACTGACTGTTACTGTTACTTTTGATTTTGACCCCCCCTTTGTTCAGGGACACATTATTCCATTTCTGTTAGTCACATGTCTGTGGAACTTGTTCAGTTTATGTTCAGTTTGCTGAAAATAAACGCAGTTGACAGTGAGAGGACGTTTATTTTTTGCTGAGTTTAGCTTAAATCGCCATAAGGATGTTGACAGTTCATTTTTGTCAGGGCATTAAGACCAGAAAAATACTGCCCTCCCCACACACCAACGGGGGAGTCTCTCTCTCACAAATCAAATATCAGTATCTCGGTGCATTATTAATATGGTACTCAGTGCAGCAAGGGCGACTTATATGGTCATAAGTAACAGTGCAAACATGATGAGCAGTAGCAGCATTGATAATATATATACACACACACAGTCAAGTTTAGACATTCAAGGGGTTTTCTTTATTTTGACTATTTCCTACATTGTAGAATAATAGTGAAGACATCAAAACTGTGAAAAAACACATATGGAATCATGTAGTAAGAAAAAAAGTGTTCAAAGTAGCCACCCTTTGCCTTGATGACAGCTTTGCACACTCTTGGCATTCTCTCAACCAGCTGCATGAGGTAGTCACCTGGAATGCATTTCAATTAACAGGTGTGCCTTGTTAAAAGTTAATTTGTGGAATTTCTTTCCTTCTTAAAGCATTTGAGCCAATCAGTTGTGACAAGGTAGGGGTGGTATACAGAAGATAGCCCTATTTGGTAAAAGACCAAGTCTACATTATGGCAAAAAAACTGCTCAAATAAGCAAAGATGAACGACAATCCATCATTACTTTAAGAAATTAATGTCAGTCAATCCGGGAAAAGTCAAGAACTTTGTAAGTTTCTTCAAGTGCAGTCTTAAAAACCATCAAGTGCTATGATGGAACTGGCTCTCATGAGGACCACCACAGGAAAGGAAGACCCAGAGTTACCTCTGCTGCAGAGGATAAGTTCATTAGAGTTAACTGCACCTCAGATTGCAGCCCAAATAAATGCTTCACAGAGTTCAAGTAACAGACACATCTCAACATCAACTGTTCAGAGAAGACTGTGTGAATTTGGCCTTCATGGTCGAATTGCTGCAAAGAAACCACTACTAAAGGACGCCAATAAGGAAGAAGAGAATTGCTTGGGCCAAGAAACAAGAGCATTCGACCAGTGGAAATCGGTCCTTTGGTCTGATGAGTCCAAATTTAAGATGTTTGGTTCCAACCGTAGCGTGTGAGAGGCAGAGTAGGTTAACGGATAATATCCGCATTTGTGGTTCCCACCGTGAAGCATGGAAGAGGTGGTGTGATGGTACTGTGCTGGTGACACTGTCAGTGATTTATTTACAATTCAAGGCACACAACCAGCATGAGTGCCACAGCATTCTGCAGCGATACACCCACCCGTATGGTTTCGCTTAGTGAGACAATCCATTATTTTTCAAAAGGACAATGACCCAAAACACACTTCCAGGCTGTGTAAGGGCTATTTGACCAAGAAGGATAGTGATGGAGTGCTGCATCAGATGACCAGGCCTCCACAATCACCCGACCTCAACCCAATTGAGAAGGTTTGGGATGAGTTGGACCGCAGAGTGAAGGAAAAGCAGCCAACAAGTGCTCAGCATATTTATTTGATTTATTTAACCCTCATTTTACCAGGTAAATTGACTGAGAACACATTCTCAATTACAGCAACGACCTGGGGAATAGTAGTAGTATGTGGGAACTCCTTCAGGACTGTTGAAAAAAGCATTCTTCATGATGCTCATTGAGAGAATGCCAAGTGTGTGCAAAGCTGCCATGAAGGCAAATGGTGGCTACTTTGAAGAATCCAAAATATATTTTGATTTGTTTAACTATTCTTTGGTTACTACATGATTCCATATGTGTTATTTCATAGTTTGATGTCTTCACTATTATTCTACAATGTAGAAAATCCCTTGAGTAGGTGTGCCCAAACTGTTGACTGGTTCTGTACTAATGTACAGGAAAATAAAGAAAATAGAATAAATAAAGTGTACAGTGCCATATGCTTAAGCAATGAAGAATGTTTACACTATGGAGCAAGGTGACACCCTTGAACACATACCAGGGGTGATAGAGTACATATAATTGGGATTAAATGCACGTTAACTATTTACCTATTACTAACAGTTAGGCTATATATCACAGTTATGTTGTATTCAGTACCAACACAGCCTAACTCAGAAGGCTACTCTAGTCTAATAACATAGATAACTTCTAAGGTAGGCCTACACCTGAGTTGTGTTACATTGTAATGTTAGATTTGCTGTTGATGAGAGGATAAACTGCACCATTTCCATCAAATAATTAGCCTAGGCTGAGACTGATTGAGCTGCTTGCCTGCCACCTGCACAGCAAGATAGATGGGACACATTTTCAATTCACTGGTATTTATGTTTTTATCGATTGTAGGTCTGTAGCTAGTGAATTCTGGTAGTTTACACCTGAACAAATTAAACCATCAATCACAAAATTTGCCGCTGGCACAATAGTGTTACCTCAGCAAACAGCGTCGAACAAAAACTCCCTTGCACAGCTAACTAGCATCTCATCTTGAAAACGGGTGGTGACGTGAATTTGGAACAATCCCCGACAAGCCACACACCAAAATGCTGCTACGAAGCTCTACTTTGTAACCTGCAATGTTTTTTCATCTCTGAAAACATCTGATGGACAGAAGTGAAGGAAGAACTTTTATCTTATATTTCAGTCCAAGGCCATCTGATGACCGTAAAACACCCTCAGGACTTCCCCATACTTGTTGGCAATACAATGAGGAATAACAATCTCGAATATGAACACACCGATTTCACGTTTCCTAAAAAAGGCTGTCCCACAGAATTGAACGTTGTTAGCACGGCACTTGCTTTACATTTGGGCTCATTGTGTAAATATCATAACATACAGTATTGGGATCTATCTATCTTCCCCCTTTCCTCCCCAATTTCTTGATATCCAATTGTTAGCTACAGTCTTGTCCCATTGCTGTAACTCCTGTACCGACTCGGGAGAGGTGAAGGTCGAGAGCTGTGCGTCCTCTGAAACACAACTCAACCAAGCCGCACTGCTTCCTGAAACACTGCTCGGAAGCCAGCCACACCAATGTGTCGGAGGAAACACCGTCCAACTGGCAACTGTGTCAGCGTGCATGCGCCCGGCCCGCCACAGGAGTTGCTAGAGCGCGATGGGACAAGAACATCCCTGACGGCCAAACCCTCACCTAACCCGGACGACGCTGGGCCAATTGTGTGCCGCCTCATGGGTCTCCCAGTCGCGGCCAGCTGCGACATAGACCGGGATCAAACCCGGATCTGTAGTGACGCCTCTAGCACTGCGATGCAGTGCCTTAGACCACTGCGCCACTCGGTGAGGCACAAACAGTACAGTACTGGGATTTAGACATGGTTAACAACTTTCACATTCATGTTCTCAAATGATTTATTATGTATTTTGAGACCACATTATTAACATTTAGTGAACATTTATTTTATCACAGCTGTTTTTATTTTGTATTTTATTCTCTCCTAGTGTCAAATTTTTGTCGAATCACCTAACACCCTACCAATAGAACAGTCCCCAAACCCTGCCGATCTGAGAGTCCAGGCAGCGTACAAATGCTCAAAGTATTTGAACAATTTCAAAGAGCATTTGAACCCAGGTCTGCATCCAACCATCCTTCTATCCATCCATACATCCAACTCACCATTCACCCACGCATCCCTGCCAAAACTAGTAAAATTAATGAAGACCTTGAAGAGAAGATAGGACAAACCTGATTGGCTCGTAGGGCTGGTCACAGATGTAGAAGCCCCGCCTTTGCAGCTGGATGATGTCACCCTTCTTCAGGTCCTTCAGACATGGGTCTCCCAGCATCTTCTCCTCTAGCTGAGAAAAAGAAAGGATGGGAGAGAGGAAGAAGGAAAGAGAGAATATGAAAGGGATGTGAGGAAAAGAAAGAGGGAGAAATAGGGATCCCTGTTCAGTCTTCAGGAAGGATTACAAGCGATTCTTCATACTGGTCAATGATATCTGCTCTAGTCATAATAATGATCTTTACTAACTACTTAAGCCCTCTTGTAACAGTTTAGTACACATCACATGCACACACTCCCTCATACACACCCCCAGGCTTGACCCATCCACATTCACACCTTGCTCTGTTTGTTGATGTACTCCTTGAAGTCGTCCTCCTTGCCCATGACGGGCTTGGTGATAAGGTGCTGGTAGTTGACACAGACTGTGGGCAGGAGGGGGGCGTGGGGGGTCTCGGCCAGCCACGTGATCTTGGTGGTCTTCTTGAAGTCCTTGTTTTCCAGGTTCAGCTTGCCTTCCAGGGAGGTTACCTTACCTCTGGGATCTCTGGATCACACAGAGATAAAGAGAGATGAGGGGATAATAGTTAGGGAATTGAGAAATGTATTTTCTTCCTTCTACATTTGGTAAAATTTCACTTAGCCTTTTTAATGCGATACATCAGTTACACACACACACACACACACACACACACACACACACACAGACAGAGAGCGAGAAAGAGAGGAGACCAAGAGCGAGACAGAGAAAGAGAGACGAGTTACATAGTGTATCTATGCCATCTATGCTAGTGATCCTAGTTGTGATCCCAGCGTCTGGAGAGCAACAGTACAACTTATCTAGATTAGTTCAATATGGTGTTTCACTGCTGCACTGATAATGTAGCTTTCTGGGACTGGGTGAACACAAGCCCTCTTGTAAAAAGTTGCACGTCCAAAAATCTATTCAACTTACTTGTGGATCTTGGTGATGATGATGTTGCCCCAGTTGATGAAGGTGACCGTCTCTCCCTCGGTGAAGGTCTCTGCGTCCGCCCCCTCCACCAGCACCCTGGGTCCGTACCACACAGCCTTCATACCCACCTCTGTGTTCTGGGAGGGTTCAAAAGTTAGTTTGCCAGGTTTAGTTGCTGATGTTATGTTGGATTGACTATATTTGGTTGGTTTGGCGGTTTATTTGGTTATACTGGTAAGGCAAGGGGTTTTCAAACTTTTCTTGCCCAGGGACCCCCGTCCAGGCAAATCGGCAACCCCCATAATATATAAGTTAGCAGAAATATATGTCTCGTCTTATTATCAGTTAAATGATGGCAAGTATAAGTAAACAACATTTAAAATTAATACATTTGGAAGATAATTTCATTATTTGGATTCCACAGTTCATTGGAAGAGGATGTGTAAATTCTAACTGTATTAGCTGGAAAGGGTATCTTGGTGGCATAAAGGACATTACGCCGTTTTAAAGCCAATTTCCTGCAATTCTATGCATTTTGCCATGGCTAATGCTGTGTTCCTCTGCTCAAACATAACAAATCACTGGGCATGTGCCCTGAATGCACGGTTTTTGGAACTTGCAATTCTCCGACTGTCTAATTGATTGTTAGTTATAAAATGTGTTATAATATACACACACTACATGACCAAAAGCATGTGGACACCTGCTCCTCAAACATCTCATTCCAAAATCATGGGTATTAATATGGAGTTGGTCCCCCCTTTGCTGCTATAACAGCCTCCACTCTTCTGGGAAGGCTTTCCACTAGATGAAGGAACATTGATGCAGGGACTTTCAACCACAAGAGCATTAGTGACATCAGGCAATGATGTTGGGCGATTAGGACAGGCTCGCAGTCTGCGTTGAAATTCATCCGAAAGGTGTTCGATGGGGTTGAGGTCAGGACTCTGTGCAGGCTGTAAGTTCTTCCACACCGATCTTGATAAACCATTCCATTTCTGTATGGACCTCGCTTTGTGCACAGGGGCATTGTCATGCTGAAACAGGAAAGGGCCTTCCCCAAACTGTTGCCACAAAGCTCCCGAGTGGCGAAGCATCTCAGTGCTAGAGGCGTCACTACAGACCCTGGTTCGATCCTGGGCTGCATCACAACCGGCCGTGATCTGGAGTCCCATAGGGCGGCGCACAATTGGCCCAGCGTCGTCTGGGTTAGGCCGGTAAAGGCCGTCACTATAAAATAATCTGTTCTTAACTGATTTGCCCATTTAAATAAAGAATAAATAAAAAAGCTAGAAGCACAGAAACATCTAGAATGTCATTGTATGCTGTAGTATTAAGATTTCCCTTCACTGGAACTAAGGGGCCTAGATGGAAACATGAAAAAGAGCCCCAGACCATTATTCCTCCTCCACCAAACTTTACAGTTGGCACTACACATTGGGGCAGGTAGCGTTCTCCTGGCATCCGCCAAACCCATATTCGTCCGTCAGACTGCCAGGTAGGGAAGCGTGATTCATCACTCCAGAGAATGCGTTTCCACTTCTCCAGAGTCTAATGGTGGCAAGCTTTACACCACTCCAGACGACCTGTGGCATTGCGCATGGTGATCTTAGGTTTGGTTTGTGTGTGGCTGCTCAGCCATGGAAATCCATTTCATTAAACTCCCGAAGAACAGTTCTTGCGCTGACTTTGCTTCCAGAGGCAGTTTGGTTCTTGGTATTGAGTGTTGCAGCCGAGGACAGACGATTTTTAAGCGCTATGCGCTTTAGCACCCTGAGCTGTTGTTGCTCCTAGTTGATTCCACTTCACAATAACAGCACTTACAGTTGATCAAGGCAGCTCTAGCAGGGCAGAAATTTGACAAACTGACTTGTTGGAAAGGTGGCATCCTATGACGGTGCCATGTTAAAAGTCACTGAGCTCTTCATTAAAGCCATTCTACTGCCAATGTTTGTCTATGGAAATTGCATGGTTGTGTGCTCAATTTCATACACCTGTCAGCAACGAGTGCTGAAGCGCGTAAAGATCTTCTGTCCGTCCTCGGTTGCAACACTCACTACTGAGTTCCAAACTGCCTCTGGAAGCAACATCAGCATGAAATGGGTTTCCATGGCCAAGCAGCCGCACACAGTCGAGTATTATTAATGTCACCTCCCCTGTCTGATATCTTAACTTTCTCTATGCCACAAAATCTAAAAAGGTAGAAATGGCATGCTTAAGGTCATTAAAATGTACTGCGACTGGATAATCCCTGTCGTTTATCCTGATTGATCTTTTATGTCCACTGATTCTCTGTTTGAGAGAACGAGAGGTTTTACCTACATAGCACAGCCCACATGGACATGTAATAATGTAAATAACATGGGTGGTGGAACACGTAATAATGTCATTTATTTGGAACCATTTTCCTGTATGTGGGTGGCAGAAATATTCACACTTCATCATATTGTTGCACTATGTGCATCCTCTCCATTTATAGCTACCATTTGGAGGAGGGCGTATTTTATTTGTGGCTGGCAGTTGTCATGAACCAATTTATCGCGTAAATTGTGACCTGTCCTATACACAATAAGTGGTGGATTCTTAAATTCAGCTGGCAAAGCTGGGTCCGATGATAAAATATGTCAGTGTTTCTTGACAGCATTTCCCACTTTTCACGAGTTCAAAGTATAAGTGGTGGTAAACATTACAAAAGTGTTCTTTAGCTCTAGTGGGCCTTTTTTTGTAGCAGTTCATCTCGTGTTCTCCCTAACGCCAAATTAAGAGCTTCATCCACACATTGTGGAGAATAACTTATTGGCATCTCCGCTGCTTTTTCTAGACAATCCTCTGTGGAGTGGCATATACGGCGCAGTCTGAAAAACTGGCTTGGAAGTCCTCTTTTTAATGGCTCAGGGTGGAAGCTGTCCCCCTGTAATAGTATTAGTATTTCTGTCCATTTCTTTTCTATACAGAGTTGTAAACAGGGTTCCATTTGATTTCTCAACCCACATAGAGGTAATGAACCCGTGTAGTGTCACATTCAAAAGTGAATTTGAGATTGGGGTCAATGTCATTGAGTAATGCCATAAAGTCTGACAGCTCTTCTCCCGTTACTCCCCATATACAAAACATTTCGTTAATATATCCACTTCAGGACTTTATTTAAAAATTGATTTTAGTTTTCATTGTTAAAACGTTCTTTAAAAAGACCCACAAAGTTTAGCATAGCTCGGAGCGAATGTGGAATAGTTATATGTCAAAATATATTCAGCCAGCTCTAGAATAAAGTTTGTTGGTGGGAATTCGTTAGTATCTCAGTCTCTCAAATAGTGAGCTAGCGCTGCTAGCCCCCCCACATTGGGAATGCTGGTATATAGACTCTCCACATCGAATGTGACCAAAATACAGTCTTCTGATAAACCCGTTATTGGTGAGATCTTGTTTATGAAGTTTATAGAGTCTTTCACATATGACGGCAATGCTTGCACATGAGATTTAATAAAAGAGTCTACGAAGTTCGACAATGGTTCTAGCATTGAGCCTATTCCTGCAACCACTGGTCTGTCTGGATAATTGCCTTGTGTCTTAGGTTTGTGTAATTTCGGCAAAATGTACAGGCATGGACTTATGGCACATTTGCAGCAAAGGTATTCATATTCAGGTTTTGAGATAAGGTTGTTTAATAGGGCTCCAGATTAGCGCATATATCCTTTTGGAACACCTGTGTGGGATCAACACTCAGTTCTATAGAAACGTTCATTACTGAGTTGTCTCTGAATCTCTTCTTTGTATTTTTCGTAGTCTAAAACGTCCACAGCACCCCCTTTTGTCTGCAGGTTTGGCAATGAACTAATGAAAGATTCACCTTCGGTTAAGTGCCTGTTCTTCTGTCCTAGTGAGGTCCTTCTGAATGGGATTTGTTTTTCTCATATATACTGACATGGCTTCTTGTTCCACTAACCTTGTTCCACTAACCTAATAGGTATTAATTGAGGAGTTGTTAACTATAGGACAGAATTAGCTTTTGGGGTTTAAAAATGGGTACCAGTTCTTTTTGGGTTTCTAGGCCCAAAACAGTATTTTGAGAAAACACTTGCTTAAGTTTAATCTTGCGAAATCATTTAAACAGACCTACTTTCATATCAAATGGTTTGTCTGTACATGTAGGTAGAAAAGAGAGGCCCTTAGATGAGACAGACTTGCACGTCTGAGATCTTTTTTGGAGAGGTTAATTAACGCGTCCTGCTGTAGCTCAGTTTCCACGGCCTGTGTTCCTGGTCCCCCTTTGACCACTTACCTCTCCTACATCGCTTATTTTCTTTCGTGGAGCTTTGTTGTGCTGCTTCCGGGCTAGAAAAACAGTCTGTGTGACTTCAACCTCTTACTTCCTTCGACACATGTTCAACAATTAATAGCATTAAATCTAAAAGAACATTTGTTGAGGATTTCATTACATTTCTGAACGCAAGTTGTCGTTTTTCCCTATTGTAGGCTCCTTCTGTATTCTCAGTCAATGATTTATGAACACTTGTTGGAAGGTCGATGTCCTCTGTGGTTTTACAGACGTGTTTAATACGTTTTAAGTACACACTTTATTCGAATATTTATGAAATGCATATTTGGTAGCACTTATGTTTTCCCTCGACTCAACCCCATTCGAACGGATGTGGGTGGGGATAGGTCTACATAAGGTTGAATTTTCTTCTTTTTTTTTACTCACAAAAGCTCTGGCGAAGGCCGTGAGGCCGATACGTAAAGCTTATTAAAGATCAGTGACACTGTCAAGAGCAGTGTGCGGGTTTCTTCTTCTTTCTCATTTTATTCAGCCGCTACCATGCACCTGCAAAAAAAATGGCACTCGCACATCTGAGTTTTTTTGAATTTTGTATTCTTTATACTATAAAATAATGCCATTCTAAGCAAATCTTGTCTGCTAAATGAACTAGTGTAGCCCACAGCCATATGGCATAGCCAGATCAGGACAACTCAGAGTATGCTATTCTGTTCTTCTGAAATAAGACATTTTCTTCATATCGTGCATCTTATGACGTCTAAAATAAATAATTGATTTATTGTGATGGTGTAGGCTATATTACATGGATTTATTCAACTTTTTATAAAATGTATATGTTCCAAAGGTCTGTGGTATGACGAATACAATAGAACATAGCTGAATAAGATAGAAAGGATATTTTCTATTTGCGCACATGCAGATATTCTGTGTTGAGCGGTTAACAAAGGAACAGGTACTCCTATATGCTTTAGAGTTATTTATGTAACAGTTGTGATACAAACGTTAGGCTATATGTTTTGATTTTTAATACATTCTAAGGCTGCATAATGCGACTAATGAAGATTTGGAAAACAGTTGCATGAAAGGCATGAGCTCTGCTTATTTTTTGCGCAGGCTGTACACACTTCATCAGTCTCTCATTCACAATATGACAAGCACTTGATAATTCCTCGAATTTCCCGGCTGCATCCCCGTTTGTGGCAGTAACGCCCCCTAAAAAAAATCCATGCCATTTGCGGCTGAATATAATTGTAATTCCATTCTCCCGGCTGCGTGCCGAGACACCTCTCACTTACATGGCTCTCTGTCAAGTGATCAGGTCTCTCACAGGCTACAAGTGACCGACAGACATCGGGTACGCAACGGCGCGCATCCGCATCCAATTCCGAGGCGCATTCACAAGTGATAATATATCATTCACAAGTGATAGGCTAATAGTCACCCATTACACTATTCTTGATTGAATCTTGTCTTTACATGTGAAGAAATTTGTTTTGATTTGGAATGGATCATTATCATGCACCTGTCTCGAAACGGGGCAGCGGCAAAAAAATACATGTCATCTATGCAGTTAAATAGTGCATGGAGGACGCTTTTCCCGTGGTTCATTTTCATGCCAGCCTGGTAGGCTATACTGCTGTTGTAAAGAGAAGCAATATGCTTATTATTAGAAAAGTTGATGAAATAAATATAGTAGGCCTAGCCTACAGAAAGTTGATGGGACCTTCTTAAGAGGCATGAATTACATATTTGTCAACAATCTACACACAATGACCCATAATGACAAATTGAAAATAGGTTTAGACATTTTTGCAAATGTAAAAATAGGTATTCAGACCACTTGTTATGAGACTTGAAATTGGGCTCAGGTGCATCCTGTATCCATTGATCATCCCTGAGATGTTTCTGCAACTTGATTGGAGTCCACCTGTGGTAAATTCAATTGATTGGACATGATTTGGAAAGGCACATACCTCTATATAAAAAGGTTGACAGTTGACAGTGCATGTCAGAGCAAAAACCAAGCCATGTCAACGGAATTGTCCAAAAATACCACGAAATTGGGGAGAAAACAGGGTAAGAAAAAAATGACTTGGTCACCGACAGAGCTCCAGAGTTCCTCTGTGGAGATGAGAGAACCTTCCAGAAAGACAACCATCTCTGCAGCACTCCACCAAATCAGGCCTTTATGATAGTGGCCACATGGAGCAACTTCTTAGTAAGGCACATGACAGCCCACTTGGAGCTTGCCAAAAGGCACCTAAAGGACTCTCAGACAATGAGAAACAAGATTCAATGCCAAGCGTCACGTCTGGAGGAAACCTGGCACCATCCTTACGGTGAAGCATGGTGGGGGCTGTTTCATGCTGTGGGGATGTTTTTCAGCGGTAGGTACTGGGAGACTCGTCAGGATCGAGGGAAAGCAAAGAACAGAGATCCTTGATGAGAACCTGCTCCAGAGCGCTCAGGACCTCAGACAGGGGCGAAGGTTCACCTTCCAACAGGACAACAACCCTAAGCACACAGCCAAGACAACGCAGGAGTGGCTTCAGGACAAGTCTCTGAATGTCCTGGAGTGGCCGAGCCAGAGCCCGGACTTGAACCCGATCGAACATCTCTGGAGAGACCTGAAAATAGCTGTGCTGCAACGCTCCCCATCCAACCTGAGAATCAGCAGAGAAGAAAGGAAGAAACTCCCCAAATACAGGTGTGCCAAGCTTGTAGCTCGAGGCTGTAATCGCTGCCAAAGGTGCTTCAACGAAGTACTGATTAAGGGTCTGAATACTTATGTATATGTGATATCAGTTTTTTACAAAAAATTCAAAAACGTGTTTTTGCTTTGTCATTATGGGGTATTGTGTGTAGATTGATAAGAGAAAAAAAACATTTATTTTAGCATAAGGCTGTAACGTAACAATGTGGAAAAAGGGGTCTGAATACTTTCCAAATGCACTGTATATAGTTCAGTAGATTTTCTGCATGCTCCCTATCTGGTTTTGGTTGCTTAAATTGGCATGATTTTTCCATCCCGAAAATGTCCACTTATACGACCTGCCTAAGAATTTAACACAATTTTTTTATTTTAAATAAAACATTCCTCCATATTAAAAGGGATAGTTTAAGATTTTGGCAATGAAGCCATTTACCTACTTCCCCAGAGTCAGATGAACAGGACCAGCTAGCATTCTAAATGTTCCTGAAGACTTCCAATTGTTGTGCTGGTTATTATTAGCTCGTGAAACTACATCCAACTTTCTTTATACAGGACGCATAGACATAAAAATAGTATTCACGATGGTATTCTGTTGCAGCTTGCGATTTTTATAAAATAATTACTTTTCACATAAAATAAAAAAGGTGACCGACCGAGTCGGTCTTATGCAGAAAAATTTGAAAGTGTTTTTTATTTTATTTTTTTATTTTATTTTTTACATTGGATAAAAGTAGAGACTCAGAGCTAAAAAAATGTATATCATACACTCCAGTTGAGGAAAAATGGGAAAGTAATTCTGCTTTGAAAGTTGATCAACTTGTAACCTAAATTTTGAGAAAAATGTTCTGGCACACCTACTGGAGAGCTCTTTTGTTGTCTACATCCTCTTAAGCTTTAGCCCCACTTACCTCTAAGGATTCGCATGTGATGCCATGTAGTAAACAACCAAATATTTCAAGAATAAAAGCTGGTTCATACTTTGGGTGTATTGGTAAATTTAATCTGGAGTGCCAGCGTGTGCTCTGGGCGTTCGTAAACTCAGAGCGTTTCACTCTTGGAGCATTCAGAGTGCACACGGGATGCTCTGACCGAGGAGTAGGGTTGATCAGAGCGTTCTGTCCTAACAGCAGTCAAGCTAACTGGCTAACATTGGCTAGCTACTTCAAGACACAAATGAGAGAACACATCACTCTGACCATTTTACTCTCCCTAGCTGGTTAGGCTGTTTTAATGTTATCCAGAGCGTTGGTTACTAACTGTGCTGCTGGCAACAATTCAACTAAGCTTTTTTTGCCAACGTTTACGAAATCGGAGTAGATAGCTAGAGTAAATTTACCAGCTACTTCTATCGACAATTGTTGCAGTGACATCATGAACAATCTATTGAAATGGTTACTTGCATAGTGGAGTCTATTTAGACATGTATCTAGCTAAACAAAGAACCATAATCCCAACTCATGACATTATTACCCTGCATGAATCTGCAGGTAGCTAACCAACCAGGTTCAATGTTAGCTAGCTAACATTAGGATATAACTAGCAAAGCAAATGGCTCTGAGAAAGGAATAATATGACTACACAGATCATACACGTAACATTAGCAAGCGAGCCAGCCAGCTAACAGTACACCAACTTGAAATTAAAATGACTGACAAAATTAGAAACGTGTAATGTCTGAAAATGTAGCTAGCAAGACTATCTTACCCCAATACATCATGGATGGACACTTCTCCCTGTCACGGATGCCATGGTTGCCCTTAGTTTGAAGATGAAATCCAGAGACAGGTATTTTCTCCAGCTACCATACTCTAAATTCCACTGATTTCAAAACTCAGTCCTCCAGAAAGTGGAGAGCAACACTTATAAGTTCTACTAAGTGATATGTATTTTAAAAATGCGCTAGAAATGCTTACCTACACATACTGACCAGTTCAAATTAGAGGTCGACCGATTAATCGGAATGGCTGATTTGAAGTTTTTCATAACAATCGGTAATCTGTATTTTTGGACTTCGATTTGCCGATTTTTTGTATTTTTTATTATTAATATTATATATTTTTTTTTAACTAGGCAAGTCAGTTAAGAACACATTCTTATTGTCAATGACGGCATAGGAACGGTGGGTTAACTGCCTTGTTCAGGGGCAGAACGACAGATTTTTACCTTGTCAGCTCGGGGATTCATTTTTGCAACCTTACGGTTACTAGTCCAACGCTCTAACCACCTGCCTTACATTGCACTCCACGAGGAGCCTGCGTGGCAGGCTGACTTCTACGCGAGGACAGCAAGAAGCCAAGGTAAGTTGCTAGCTAGCATTAAACTTATCTTATAAAAAACAATCAATCTTACCATAATCACTAGTTAACTACACATGGTTGATGATATTACTAGTTTATCTAGCGTGTCCTGCATTGCATATAATCGATGCGGTGCCTGTTAATTTCTCATTGAATCACAGCCTACTTCGACAAACGGGTGATGATTTAACAAGCGCATTTGCGAAAAAAGCACTGTCGTTGCACCAATGTACCTAACCACAAACATCAATGCCTTTCTTTAAAATCAATACACAAGTATATATTTTTAAACCTGCATATTTAGTTAATATTGCCTGCTAACATGAATTTCTTATAACTAGGGAAATTGTGTCACTTCTCTTGCGTTCCGTGCAAGCAGTCAGGGTATATGCAGCAGTTTGGGCCGCCTGGCTCATTGCGAACTGTGTGAAGTCCATTTATTCCTCACAAAGGCAGTAATTAATTTGCCAGAATTGTACATAATTATGACATAACATTGAAGGTTGTGCAATGTAACAGGAATATTTAGACTTAGGGATGCCATCCGTTAGATAAAATACGGAACGGTTCCGTATTTCACTGAAAGAACAAACGTTTTGTTTTCGAATCGATAGTTTCCGGATTCGACCATTTTAATGACCAAAGGCTCGTATTTCTGTGTGTTATTATGTTATAATTAAGTCTATGATTTGATAGAGCAGTCTGACTGAGCAATGGTAGGCACCAGCAGGCTCGTAAGCATTCATTCAAACAGCATTTTCGTGCGTTTGCCAGCAGCTCTTCGCAATACTTCAAGCATTGTGCTGTTTATGACTTCAAACATATCAACTCCTGAGATTAGGCTGGTGTAACCGATGTGAAATGGCTAGCTAGTGAGCGGGGATCGCGCTAATAGCATTTCAAACGTCACTCGCTCTGAGACTTGGAGTAGTTGTTCCCCTTGCTCTGCATGGGTAACGAGGCTTCGAGGGTGGCTGTTGTCGATGCGTTCCTGGTTCGAGCCCAGGTAGGAGCGAGGAGAGGGACGGAAGCTATACTGTTACACTGGCAATACTAAAGTGCCTATAAGAACATCCAATAGTCAAAGGTATATGAAATACAAATCGCAGAGAGAAATAGTCCTATAATTCCTTCAACCTAAAACTTCTTACCTGGGAATATTGAAGACTCATGTTAAAAGGAACCACCAGCTTTCATATGTTCTCATGTTCTGAGCAAGGAACTTAAACGTTAGCTTTCTTACATGGCACATATTGCACTTTTACTTTCTTCTCCAACATTTTGTTTTTGCATTATTTAAACCAAACATGTTTCATTATTTATTTGAGGCTAAATTGATTTTATTGATGTATTATATTACGTTAAAATAAGTGTTCATTCAGTATTGTTGTAATTGTCATAATTACAAATAAATTAACTAAATAAAAATCGGCCGATTAATCAGTATCGGTGTTGTAAAATCATAATCGGTCGACCTCTAGTTCAAATAGACAGAAGCGTGCGACATGGTAGACCAATCCAAACTCCATGAAAGTTCACATGTTCGAAGGCATTTCTGCCCCTCAAAAAAACTATCCTGTGAAGTACTGACGCGCAACATACACCTAGTTTCCTGAAATTAGTCACAAATACAATTGTGGACTGCAGTTTAGAAACCCCTCAGTTAGGCCATTCATTATTGCAAGATTTAGTTGGTTGATTATTTACTACTCATCACATCATATCCTCAACTTGACTTGTGGGGGGAACTATACATTTTAGCATTGTCAGAGTAATATACACATCATGCTTTGGCTGCTGAACACTAAATAAGAATGCAATACTTCTATCTAGTCAGGGTGTGTCCAAAATTATACCCTAATCCCTATATCATGCACTACTTTTGGCCAGGCTTTGGTAGTATAGGAGTACACATCATAGGGAATAGGTTGCCATTCCATAGACAAGAGTGGAAATAACAGTCAATGTACCTTGGGGTGTTTGACGGCCATCTTCATCTCCTCTGGTGCGTCGGGGATGACAACAGGGACAGAGTAGGATCCTGACAGGGCTGTGTATCTGGGCGCCACTGGGTCGACAACCTACAGACACATGGGAGAGGTTCATTATTGCAATGGTGTCCTGTGTAGAGAAAGAAATTCTCATTCAATATCCTGACTAAAGACATAGGACATTTCAATTGGACCGGAGGCTGAGTGCAGGGATGAGAGAGAAAAGGATAGAAAGTAGAGGGAGAGTAGTTTGAGAAGCCAGTTTTCAGTATGCATTGCCAACAGCACAGACAAGGGGGAAAAGAAGACCCATTCTGAAAGGAAATCTGCATCCATGGCCATGAGGTGGTGAAGTCCCTTGAACTTTTCACATCCTGTAGCCTATTCAAAACAGACCCTTAGAATGCCCAGCCTTCACTCTTTACAGATATTCCAGTGCCAAAGGTTTTGCTTATCTGAGTTTATAGATCCTAGTAGTCTCCCAAATAATGGCTGCAAATATCAGGTGAATAAGTTTTCAAAGACTACTAAGAAAACACATAAGCAATCGGAGAAGAGTGTCTAGGAGAGCAGGATGGGGGGAGGGGAAGGAAGGTGACTTTTGGAGGAATGTTCTCAGAATTGAATGGGAGTCAGACTTCATTACTGAGCTACAAATTAGCTCTGTGTGAGATTTGAACAAAATGTGTATGTTTCAGAATTGATGAAGACGCAGATTGGAGGAGACGTGGGAACGAAAGGATGGAAAGCACTAGTGTTGTCATGATATCAAAATGTTGACTTCGATACCAATGCCAGGTTTTGTATCGCAATACTCGATACCATCATGATACCAAAACGATACCACAGCAAAAAAGTCACAGAATGGCACTTGATCCAGAGATGAACTCAGCTAGAGCTGTTCAATTGTTTGGCATTTTCAGAGTTAAATATAATAAAAATAATAATAAAAAGAGCCATGTATGCATTAATGAATCAATTATACAATCATACACTCAATTTGACTTTGTTTTTACCAATCTAACTGCATAACAATGGTAGTAATTTATTTAAATAATAATCTACTGATTAACTGGGTAAATTAAGATGTAGCATGGGCCACAATACAGGTGAATGCAATTTCCATAGAAGTTGCATATAATGCATTCGGAATTATTCAGACCACTGGAATTTTTCCACATTTTGTTACGTTACAGCCTTATTTACTACAAGTGGAACCTGAGCTCAATTTTGAGTCTCATAGCAAAGGGTCTGAATACTCATGTAAATAAGGTATTTGTTTTTTATTTGTAATAAATTTGCCAAAATCAAAAAAAAATAAAAGACTGCATTTTATCATTATGGGGTATTGTGTGTGGATTGATGAGGATTTTTAATAATGTAATCCATTTTAGAGTAAGGCTGTAACATAAAAATGTGGAAAAAGGGACAGGGGTCTGAGCACTTTCCGAATGCACTGTCTATTGAGCTTGTTTTGGCTGATTTCATTAGCGCTACAGATGACAATCTGTTTCCCTTACATTTGGGGGGGGGGGGGGGGGGGGGGGGGGGTGTACCAATAAACACTTGCATAAAGTATCACTTTGATAAAAGTGCGAACTCTTTAACCCAGCAATGACATCATTCATCACACATAACCTGAAGGCCAAATCTACTCAGGTGTTGCTTAGCAAAAAGACCGTGAATGTTCCCGAGTGGCCGAGTTACAGTTTTGACTTAAATCTACTTGTGTCTGGTGGAAAGCAGAAAACCAGGTTTTCCTCTACGATTTTACTTGTGCTTAGCTCTATTCTGTTTTTTTACCCCCGCAAATAATCCCCAGTCCTTGCATATGACAAGCATACCCAAAATGTGTAGCCACCACACAAATACAGTGCATTCGTAAAGTAATCAGACCCCTTGACTTTTCCTACATTTTGTTATGTTACAGCCTTACGGTCTGCTAAAATGGCGCCCACTCAGCTAAGATGGCGCCAACAGAGATGGTCACCTTGCTTCAGGTCCTTAGGCAACTATGCTGTAATACGTTTTTTTTATGTATTATTTCTTAGTCCAGAAAATCTCAAGTGGTATTACATCTTTACATTTGTGTGTATATAAAGGTAGTCGTTGTGAATTTATTAGATTACTGCACTGTCGAAACTAGAAGCATTGCTACACTCACATTAACATCTGCTAACCATGTGATCAATAACATTTGATTTATTCTAAAACTGATTAAATTGTTTCTCTTACCTCAGCAATCTACACACAATACCCCATAATGACAAAGCAAAAAAAAATATATACAAAAATAAATAAAAACTGAAGTGTGTTCAGACCCTTTACTCAGTACTTTGTTTAAGCAAACTTGGCAGCGATTACAGCCTCGAGTCTTCTTGGGTATGACGCTACAAGCTCGGCACACCTGTATTTGGGGAGTTACTCCCATTCTCCTCTGCATATCCTTAAGCTCTGACAGTTAGGATGGGGAGTTTGGCAGCAGAGGATGTACATAACAGCCTTATTCTAAAATATATATATTTTTTTTAATATATCCTCAAATACCCCACAATACCCCATAATGACAAAGCGAAAAGGTTTATATATTTTTGCTAATTTAAAAAAAATAACAGAAATACCTTATTTACATAAGTATTCAGACAAATTTATGAATTAAAAAAACTATTTAAATCCTTTTAGAATTATGCTGTAACATAACAAAAAATGTGGGGGAAAAAAATCAAGGGGTCTGAATACTTTCCGAATGCACTGTATGAAGAGCAGTACTCAGTGATGTGTTGTATTTTCCCCAAACATAACACTCAGGACATAAAGTACATTTCTTTGCAGTTGACTTTAGTGCCTTATTGCAAAGAGGATGCATGTTTTGGACTATTTTCTATTCTGTACAGGCTTTTAGGTTAGTATTGTGGAGTAAAATTACATAAAATATCAGTTTTTCTATTATTTTTTTTGGGGGGGGTATTGTAATTGTCTGCATCATTTCCAATCCCCCATAAATAAATATATAAAATCAGCAAAAAAAGAAACCTCCCTTTTTCAGGACCCTGTCTTTCAAAAATTTGGATTTTTACGAATTAACTTCACAGATCGTCATTGTAAAGGGTTTAAACACTGTTTCCCATGCTTGTTCAATGAACCATAAACAATTAATGAACATGCACCCGTGGAACGGTCGTTAAGACACTAACACATTACAGACGGTAGGCAACTAAGGTCACAGTTATGAAAACTTAGGACACTAAAAAGAGGTCTTTCTACTGACTGAAAAACACCAAAAGAAAGATGCCCAGGGTCCCTGCTCATCTGTGTGAACGTGCCTTAGGCATGCTGCAAGGAGGCATGAGGACTGCAGATGTGGCCAGGGCAATAAATTGCAATGTCCGTACTGTGAGACGCCTAAGACAGCACTACAGGGAGACAGAACGGACAGCTGATCGTTCTTGCAGTGGCAGACCATGTGTAACAACACTTGCACATGATCGGTATATCCGAACATCACACCTGCGGGACGGGTACAGGATGGCAACAACAACAGCCCGAGTTACACCAGGAATGCACAATTACTCCATCAGTGCCCAGACTGTCCGCAATAGGCTGAGAGAGGCTAGACTGAGGGGCCTGTAGGCCTGTTGTAAGGCAAGTCCTCACCAGACATCACCGGAAACAACATCGCCTACGGGCACAAACCCACCGTCGCTGGACCAGACAGGACTGGCAAAAAGTGCTCTTCACTTAAGAGTAGCGGTTTTGTCTCACCAGGGGTGAAGGTCGGATTCGCTTTTATCATCAAAGGAATGAACGTTACAGGTGCCTTGGTGGAAGAGTGGGGTAACATCTCACAGCAAGAACTGGCAAATCTGGTGCAGTCCATGAGGAGGATGCAGTACTTAATGCAGCTGGTGGCCACACCAGATACTGACTTACTTTTGATTTTGACCCCCCCTTTGTTCAGGGACACATTATTCCATTTCTGTTAGTCACATGTCTGTGGAATTGCTCAGTTTGTCTCATTTGTTGAATCTTATGTTCATACAAATATTTGCTGAAAATAAACGCAGTTGACAGTGAGGACGTACATTTCTTTGCTGAGTTTATATTGTAAAAAAATTTAAAAAATGTATATAGATATAACCATTTTTTAAAGTAAGTGTTCAAACTTTTGACTGGTACTAATATATTAGTACCAGTCAAAAGTTTGAACACACTCATTCAAGGGTTTTTCTTAATTTTTACTATTTTCTACATTGTAGAATAATAGTGAAGACATCCAAACTATGAAATAACACATACAGTATGGAATTCATGTAGTAAACTAAAAAGTGAAACAAATCAAAATATATTTTAGATTTTAGATTCTTCAAACCAGCCACCCTTTGCCTTGACAGCTTTGCACACTCTTGGCATTCTCTCAACCAGCTTCATGAGGTAGTCACCTGGAACACATTTCAATTAACAGGTGTGCCTTGTTAAAAGTTAATTTGTGGAATTTCCTTCCAAATGCGTTTGAGCCAATCAGTTGTGTTGTGACAAGGTAGAGGTTGTATACAGAATATAGCCCTATTTGGTAAAAGACCAAATCCATATTGTGGCACTAACAGCTCAAATAAGCAAAGAGAAACGACAGTCCATCAGTACTTTAAGACATGAAGGTCATTCAATCCGGAAAAAAAACATTTCATAGTTTCGATGTCTTCACTATTATTCTACAATGTAGAAAATAGTAAAAATTCAGAAAAAGACTGGAATGAGTATATCAAACCCAAGACGACTTGAGGCTGGAATCACTGCAAAAGGTGCTTCAACAAAGTACTGAGTAAAGGGTCTGAATACTTATGTACATGTAATCAGTTTTTATTTTTAATACATTTGCAAACATTTAAAAAAAAAAAACTGTTTTTGCTTTGTCTTTATGGGGTTGTGTGTGTAGATTAATGAGGGGGAAAAAACAATTTAATACATTTTAGAATAAGTCTGTAACGCCTTATCTTTGTAGTGACTGGGTGTATTGATACACAATCCAAAGTATAATTAATAACTTAACCATGCTCGAAGGGATATTCAACGTCAGCTTGTTTTACCCATCTACCAATAGGTGCCTTTCTTTGTGAGGCATTGGAAAACTTCCCTGGTCTTTGGAGTTGAATCTGTTTTAAATTCACTGCTTGACAGATCATTTTTTTTATTTGGTGGACAGAGATGACGTTAAACACTATTTTGAGTCCATGCAACTTAAGCACATTTTTAGGCTTGCCATAAAGGATTGAATACTTTTTGACTCAAGACATTTCAACTTTTGATTTGATTTCATTTATAAATATTTCTAAAAACATAATTCCACTTGGACATTGAGGGGTATTATGTGTAGGCAAGTGACAAAATCTCACTTGAATCCATTTTAAATTCAACAAACTGCGGAAAATTTCAAAAGGGGTGTGAATACTTTTTTTTATTTTTATTCGGTAATATGATCATAATGATAAAATAGTTCCCGCTCAGCCCAGTCAAAACTGTTCGCTGCTCTGGCACCCCAATGGTGGAACAAGCTCCCTCACGACGCCAGGACAGCGGAGTCAATCACCACCTTCCGGAGACACCTGAAACCCCACCTCTTTAAGGAATACCTAGGATAGGATAAAGTAATCCTTCTAACCCCCCCCCCCTAAAAGATTTAGATGCACTATTGTAAAGTGGTTGTTCCACTGGATATCATAAGGTGAATGCACCATTTTGTAAGTCGCTCTGGATAAGAGCGTCTGCTAAATGACTTAAATGTAAATGTAAAATGTAATGTAAAATAAAAACTTTATATTTACTTACTTTTATCATTTTTCATTTTTGAGTGGCAGCCAACAGGACAATGCAAATTGCGTTTGAGATTGTATGAGTTTGTGTAGCTAAGTTTGTGTAGCGTACTTGTAGCCCCCACCCACCAAAAAAAAAAAAAAAAAATACATACAAATTTGGTCAAACAAAAAAGGGAACACACTGTCTAACCCAGTAATGACGTCATTCACAAGCTTTGCACAGAGTCAGTTGGTTCGGTGAAGGAGATGCGAGGCAGGGTTAGTTTTCATCGGGACTAAGTGAATAAAGATGAAAATCAGCATATTCTGCGTTATGGTCACAAACTAAGTACTCGGGTAGTGAATTGATTTTAGCATTAGCTGTAAGCTAGCAAGGAATGTTAGCCCCTAAAGCTGTATCTTCTTGCATTGTAAATAAAGTGTTCTAGCTTTATGGACATTGTTTGGCGAACAGTAAATAACAGTTCGACATGCCAAGGTGCATTACTAAAGTGTGTTAACTTCTAGGCAGAACGAGTGTGGAGCTAACATGACACAGCCCAGAATCCCAGTGCAGTGGTTCCTTGTCAGGACAGGTTAGAGAGCAAGCACCAGCAATGAGTAAGTGGAACAGGCAAGAGATGTGCGCTCGTGCTAAAGGGGGACATCAGCTGCGCTGACTCAATCAGTATACAACATGACATATTTCATAAAAGTAACAAAAGAAACCAATTCTAGTACCAAACCGTTTTTCATGTTCTGGCATCGAAAAAGTACATTAGTTCTGGTACACCGTGCAGCACTAGAAAGCACATTGATGAAGGGGCGGAGGGAGGAAGCGAGGGAGTGGAGGAGTAAGAAGAGTACCTTGATACAGCTAATTGGCAGCTTGGAAACAGAAAGAGTGAGATGCAGTTCAATGTCAAATACATGAGGAAGCGCGAGAGAGAAGAGGTTCGGCAAGGGCCCCACCACACACCCTCTCCTCATCGCAGATACCACAGGCTTAAAGGAGAAACAAATGTTCTCCCTAGCTATGACATACATACAGTTGAAGTCGTAAGTTTACATACACCTTAGCCAAATACATTTAAACTCAGTTTTTCACAATTCCTGACATTTAATCCTCGTAAAAATTCCCTGTTTTAGGTCAGTTAGGATCACCACTTTATTTTAAGAATGTGAAATGTTAGAATAATGGTAGAGAGAATGATTTATTTCAGCTTTTATTTCTTTCATCACATTCCCAGTGGGTCAGAAGTTTACATACACTCAATTAGTATTTGGTAGCATTGCATTGGCTTTAACGCATTGCATTGGCTTTATTCATGCGTCCTTTACAAAGACAAATCTGCCCGATTTCAGCCTTGCTGAAGCACCCCCAGATCATCACCGATCCTCCACCAAATTTCACCAAATTTTGTGCGAGACCTGGAGAGGCCTACAAGCCACAGTGCCTCGCAACCACTGTGAAATTTGGTGGAGGATCAGTGATGATCTGGGGGTGCTTCAGCAAGGCTAAAATCGGGCAGAGTTGTCTTTATGAAGGACGCATGAATAAAGCCACGTACAAGGTAGTCCTGGAAGAAAACTTGCTTCCTTCTGCTCTGACAATGTTCCCCAACTCCGAGGATTGTTTTTTTCCAGCAGGACAATGCTCCATGCCACACAGCCAGGGCAATCAAGGTGTGGATGGAGGACCACCAGATCAAGACCCTGTCATGGCCAGCCCAATCTCCAGACCTGAACCCCATTGACCTGAACCCCATTTAAAACGTCCATTTACAGAGTACGTTGTTGAAGCACCTTTGGCAGCGATTACAGCATCGAGTCCTCTTGGGTATAACGTTACAAGCTTGGCACACCTGTATTTGGGGAGGTTCTCCCATTCTTCTCTGGAGAGCCTCTCAATCTCTCATGTTGGATGGGGACCATACGCTGCACAGCTATTTCCAGGTCTCTCCAGAGATGTTCGATCGGGTTCAAGTCCGGGCTCTGGCTGGGCCACTGAAGGACATTGAGAAACTTGTCCCGAAGCCACTACTGCGTTGTCTTGGCTGTGTGCGTAGGGTTGTTGTCCTGTTGGAAGGTGAACCGTCGCCCCTGTCTGAGGTCCTAAGCGCTCTGGAGCAGGTTTTCATCCAGGATCTCTCTGTACTTTGCTCTGTTCATCTTTCCCTCGATCCTGACTAGTCTCCCAGTCCCTGCCGCTAAAAAACATCCCCACAGCATGCTGCCACCACCACGCTTCAACGTAGGGATGATGCCAGTTTTTCTCCAGATGTGACACTTGGCATTCAGGCCAAAGAGTTTAATCTTGGTTTAATCAGACCAGAAGAGCTTGTTTCTCATGGTCTGAGAGTCCTTTAGGTGCCTTCCGGCAAACTCCAAGAGGGCTGTCATGTGCCTTTTTACTGAGGAGTGGCTTCCGTCTGGCCACTCTACCATAAAGGCCTGACCAGTGGAGTGCTGCAGAGACGGATGTCCTTCTGGGAAGGTTCTTCCATCTCCACAGAGGAACTCTGGAGCTCTGTCAGTGACCATCGGGTTCTATGTTACCTCCCTGACCGAGGCCCTTCATCTATTGCTCAGTTTGGGCAGGTGGCCAGCTCTAGGAAAAGTCTTTGTGGTTCCTAGCAACATCCACTTAAGAATGGCGGCCACTGTGTTGCTGGGGACCTTCAATGCTGCAGAAATGTTTTGGTACCCTTCCCCAGATATGTGCCTCGACAGAATCCTGTCTTGGAGCTCTATGGACAATTCCTTCGACCTCGTGGCTCAGTTTTTGCTCTAACTTGCACTGTCAACTGTGGGACCTTCTATAGACAGGTGTGCGCCTTTACATATCATGTCCAATCAATTGAATTTACCACAGGTGGACTCCAATCAAGTTGTAGAAACATCTGAAGAATGATCAATGGAAACAGGATGTACCTGAGCTCAATTTCAAGTCTCATAGCAAAGGGTCTGAATACTTACATAAATAAGGTAACCGTTTTTTTTAAATAATATTTTCTCTGTATACATCAATGATGTCGCTCTTGCTGCTGGTGATTCTCTGATCCACCTCTATGCAGACGACACCATTCTGTATACTTCTGGCCCTTCTTTGGACACTGTTAACCTGTTAGGGCTAGGGGGCAGTATTTACACAGCCGGATAAAAAAACGTACCCGATTTAATCTGGTTATTACTACTGCCCAGAAACTAGAATATGCATATAAGTATTGGCTTTGGATAGAAAACACCCTAAAGTTTCTAAAACTGTTTGAATGGTGTCTGAGTATAACAGAACTCATATGGCAGGCAAAAACCTGAGAAGATTCTGTACAGGAAGTGCCCTCTCTGACCATTCCTTGGGCTTCTTGACTCTTTTTATTGAAAACTTAGGATCTTTGCTGTAACGTGACACTTCCTACGGCTCCCATAGGCTCTCAGAACACGGGAAAAAGCTGAATGATGTCGAGGAAGCCCCTGGCTGAAAAACATGAGTGTAGATTTGGATAGAAAACACCCTCAAGTTTCTAAAACTGTTTGAATGGTGTCTGTGAGTATAACAGAACTCATATGGCAGGCCAAAACCTGAGAAGATTCCATACAGGAAGTGCCCTGCCTGACAACTTGTCGTCCTTCTGTAGCATCTCTATCGGAAATACAGCATCTGTGCTGTAACGTGACATTTTCTAAGGCTTCCATTGGCTCTCAGAAGGCACCAGAAAGTGTAATGGGGTGTCTGCAGTCTCTGGGCTAAGAACAGCAGGAGTATTTGTTAGTGGTCAGGCTGGGAACAGTGACACTGGAGATGCGCGTCCAGGAGACTACTCCATTTTTTTCTTTCAGCCTTTGAATGAATACAACGTCGCCCGGTTGGAATATTATCGCTATTTTACGAGAAAAATAGCATAAAAATTGATTTTAAACAGCGTTTGACATGCTTCTAAGTACGGTAATGGAATATTTGTTTAAAAAATGTATCGAAATGCGCTCGCGCGTCACCCTTCGGATTGTGACCTGAACGCACGAACAAAACGGAGGTATTTGGATATAACTATGGATTATTTGGAACAAAAACAACATTTGTTGTTGAAGTAGAAGTCCTGGGAGTGCATTCTGACGAAGAACAGCAAAGGTAATCCAATTTTTCTTATAGTAAATCTGAGTTTGGTGAGGGCCAAACTTGGTGGGTGTCAAATTAGCTTGCCATGATGGCCGGGCTATCTACTCAGAATATTGCAAAATGTGCTTTCGCCGAAAAGCTATTTTAAACTTTGACACCGCAATTGCATAAAGGAGTTCTGTATTTATAATTCTTAAAATAATTGTTATGTTTTTTGTCAACGTTAATCATGAGTAATTTAGTAAATTCACCGTAAGTTTGCGGTAGGTATGCTAGTTCTGAACATTACATGCTAATGTAAAAAGCTGGTTTTTGATATAAATATGAACTTGATTGAACAAAACATGCATGTATTGTATAACATAATGTCCTAGGAGTGTCATCTGATGAAGATCATCAAAGGTTAGTGCTGCATTTAGCTGTGGTTTTGGTTTTTGTGACATATATGCTTGCTTTGAAAATGGCTGAGTGATTATTTTTGGCAGGGTACTCTCCTGACATAATCTAATGTTTTGCTTTCGCTGTAAAGCCTTTTTGAAATCGGACAATGTGGTTAGATTAACGAGAGTCTTGTCTTTAACCTCTATGGGCTAGGTGGGATGCTTGCTTCCCACCTACTCAACAGCCAGTGTAATCCCGTGGCGCGATATTCAAATACCTCAAAAATGCAAAAACTTCAATTTTTTTAAACATATGACTATTTCACACCATTTTAAAGACAAGACTCTCGTTAATCTAACCACACTGTCCGATTTCAAAAAGGCTTTACAACGAAAGCAAAACATTAGATTATGTCAGCAGAGTACCCAGCCAGAAATAATCAGACACCCATTTTTCAAGCTAGCATTAAATGTCACATAAACCCAAACCACAGCTAAATGCAGCACTAACCTTTGATGATCTTCATCAGAGCTAAATGCAGCACTAACCTTTGATGATCTTCATCAGATGACAACCCTAGGACATTATGTTATACAATACATGCATGTTTTGTTCAATCAATTTTTATGCCATTTTTCTCGTAAAAAAGCGATAATATTCCGACCGGGAAATCGTTTTTTTATTACAAAGAGAGTGAAAGTAAAAGCATGCTATCCCCTCATGCACGAGCCTCAGTCTAATGGCCCTCTGATAGAGCACTTGCCAAACGCGCTAATGTGTTTCAGCCTGGGGATGGAATTACATCGTTCAGCTTTTTCCCGCCTCCTGAGAGCCCATGGGAGCCGTAGGAAGTGTCACGTCATGCCAGAGATCCCCTGTATTTGTTAGAGATGATCAAGGAGGGCAAGAAATTGTCAGACAGGCCACTTCCTGTACGGAATCTTCTCAGGTTTTGGCCTGCCAAATGAGTTCTGTTATACTCACAGACACCATTCAAACAGTTTTAGAAACTTTAGGGTGTTTTCTATCCAAAGCCAATAATTATATGCATATTCTAGTTACTGGGCAGGAGTAGTAACCAGATTAAATCGGGTACGTTTTTTATCCGGCCGTGCAAATACTGCCCCCTAGCCCCAACAGGTTAAAATGGTGTAAAATAGTTGATTGTTTGAGAAAATTGAATTGTGGTATTTTAGTTGGTTTTGTATTTCGCGCCATGGGATGCCATTGGCTGTTGGCTAGGTGTTCCGCAGGCGGAACGTCTGTCCTGAACAGGTTAACAAACTATAGTTTTGGCAAGTCGGTTAGGACATCTACTTCATGCATGACAAAAGAAATTTTCCCAACAATTGTTTACAGACAGATTATTTCAGTTAAAATTCACTGTATCACAATTCCAGTGAGTCAGAAGTTTACATACAATAAATTGACTGTGCCTTTAAACAGCTTGGAAAATTCCAGAAAATGTCATGGCTTTAGAAGCTTCTGATAGGCTAATTGACATCATTTGAGTCAATTGGAGGTGTACCTGTGGATGTATTTCAAGGCCTACCTTCAAACTCAGTGCCTCTTTGCTTGACATCATGGGAGAATCAAAGGAAATCAGCCTAGACCTCAGAAAAAAAATTGTAGACCTCCACAAGTCTGGTTCATCCAAACGCCTGAATGTACCATGTTCATCTGTACAAACAATAGTATGCAAGTATAAACACCATGGGACCACCCTGCCGTCATACCACTCAGGAAGGAGCGTTCTGTCTCCTAGAGGTGAATGTACTTTGGTGCGAAAAGTGCAAATCAATCTCAGAACAACAGCAAAGGACCTTGAGAAGATGCTGGAGGAAACAGGTACAAAAGTATTTATATCCACAGTAAAACGAGTCCTATATCGACATAACCTGAAAGGCCGCTCAGCAAGGAAGAAGCCACTGCTCCAAAACGGCCACAAAAAAGCCAGACTACGGTTTGCAACTGCACATGGGGACAAAGATCGTACTTTTTGGATTAATGTCCTCTGGTCTGATGAAACAAAAATAGAACTGTTAGACCATAATGACCATCGTTATGTTTAGAGGAAAAAGGGGGAGACTTGCAAGCCAAAGAACACCATCCCAACTGTGAAGCACGGGGGTGACAGTATCATGCTGTGGGGGAGCTTTGCTGCAGGAGGGACTGGTGCACTTCACAAAATAGATGGCATCATGTGGTAGGACAATTTTGTGGATATATTGAAGCAACATCTCAAGACATCAGTCAGGAAGTTAAAGCTTGGTTGCAAATGGGTCTTCCAAATGGACAATGACCCCAAGCAAACTTCCAAAGTTGTGGCAAAATGGCTTAAGGACAGCAAAGTCAAGGTATTTGAGTGGCCATCACAAAGCCCTGACCTCAATCCTATAGAAAATTTGTGGGCAGAACTGAAAAAGTGTGTGCAAGCAAGGAGGCCTACAAACCGGACTCAGTTACACCAGCTCTGTCAGGAGGAATGGGCCAAAATTCACCCAACTTATTGTGGCAAGCTTGTGGAAGGCTATCTGAAACATTTGACCCAAGTTACACAATTTAAAGGCAATGCTACCAAATACTAATTGAGTGTATGTACACTTCTGAACCATTGGGAATGTGATGAAAGAAATTAAAGCTGAAATAAATAATTCACTCTACTATTATTGACATTTCACATTCTTAAAATAAAGTGGTGATCCTAACTGACCTAAGACAGGGAATTTTTACTGGGATTAAATGTCAGGAATTGTGAAAAACTGAGTTTAAATGTATTTGGCTAAATTGTATGTAAACTTCCAACTTCAACTCTGTCTGTCTGTCTGTCTGTCTGTCTGTCTGTCTGTCTGTCTGTCTGTCTGTCTGTCTGTCTGTCTGTCTGTCTGTCTGTCTGTCTGTCTGTCTGTCTGTCTGTCTGTCTGTCTGTCTGTCTGTCTGTCTGTATTTTAAAAATGACTGATACAAAAGGCAATACAGTAACACTTGACATCAAGTTCTTACACGTGTAGTAAGTTTGCGATTATTACAAAAGCAATGTTGTTACATAGGACTTTGGAAATTGCATAATATTGAGTTATTATATATCAGCGGAATAAGTCACTATTCCGCTTTACAAAAACTACGCAAGATACAATTACCAAAGTACTACGTAACATGCTAATAAAATATTGTTTAAAGTAATTAGTTGTAATAAGACATGAACAACAACAGTAAAGTAAAATGTTACAGAGAACGCTGCTAACAGCAACAATTTGATGTGATTTATTAGGATCCCCATTAGCCGACGCCAATGGAGACAGCTAGACTTACTGGGGTCCGACAGACATTATAGACTAAATACTTTACAACTTACATTCATTTCAAAACACGTGTGTGTGTATGCATCTATCAGTCACACATACATGTCAGTATATACACACAGAATATGGATATTAAGTGTCGAAAAGAAACTAAATACTCCAACACTGCCTTCTTGAATCAACTACAGCCTAGGTAGGTTGAAAATCATGTTAGCTTGTATTCTGAGGAGTGGTGTAAAGAACTTAAGTAAAAATATTTTCAAATAGTACATAAGTAGTTGTTTTGGTTATCTGCACTTTACTATTCATATTTTTGACAACTTTACGTCACTACATTCCTAAAGAAAATAATGTACTTTTTAGTCCATACATTTTCCCTGACACCCAAAAGTACTCGTTACATTTTGAATGTTTAGCAGGCCAGGAAAATGTTCAATTCTTTATACTTTTACTTTATTTTAACAATTATATGTACTTTTGATACTTAACTATATTTAAAACCAAATACCTTTACTCAAGTAATATTTTACTGGGTGACTTTCACTTGAGCCACTATCCCTTTAAAGATGGTATAGTGTGTGTTTGATTCAAGAACACCGCAGTATTTTCAGGTACACTATATCAACAAAAGTATGTAGAAACCCCTTCAAATTAGAGGAATTGGCTATTTCAGCCACACCCTCTGCTGCCAGGTGTATGAAATTGCGCACACAACGACGCAATCGCCATAGAGAAACATTGGCAGTAGAATGGCTTTACTGAAGAGCTCAGTGACTTTTAACATGGCACCGTCATAGGATGCCACCTTTCCAACAAGTCAGTTCATCAAATTTCTGCCCTGGTCAACTGTAAGTGCGGTTATTGTGAAGTGGAAACGTCGAGGAGCAACAACGGCTCAGCCGCGAAGTGGTGGGCCACACAAGTTCACAGAACAGGACCACAGAGCGCTGAAGCACGTAGTCTGTAAAAATTGTCTGTCCTCGGTGGCAACACTCACTACTGAGTTCCAAATTGCCTCCGGAAGCAACATCAGCACAAGAACTGTTCAGCGGGAGCTTCATGAAATGGGTTTCCACACACAAGCCTAAGACCACCATGCGAATGCCAAGGGTCGGGTTTAGTGATGTAAAGCTCGCCACCATTAGACTCTGGAGGAATAATGGTCTGGGGCTGTTTTTCATGGTTCGGGCTAGGCCCCTTCGTTCCATTGAAGGAAAATCTTAAAGCTACAGCATACAATGACATTCTAGATGATTCTGTGCTTCCAATTTTGTTGCAACAGTTTGGGGAAGGCCCTTTCCTGTTTCAGCATGACAATGCCCCCGTGCACAAAGCGAGGTCCATACAAAATGGTTTGTCAAGATCGGTGAGGAAGAACTAACAGCCTAAACAGAGCCCTGACCTCAAAACCGTCGAACACCTTTGGGATAAATTGGAACGCCGACTGCGAGGCAGGCCTAATCGCCCAACATCACTGACTGACCTTACGAATGCTCGTGGATCAATAGTAGCAATTCTCCGCAGCAATGTTCCAACATCTAGTGGAAAGCCTTCCCAGAAGAGTGGAGGCTGTTACAGCAGCAAAGGGGGGACTAACTCCATATTAATGCCCATGATTTTGGAGTGAGATGTTCGACAAGCAGGTGTCCACATACTTTAGGTCATGTTGTGTATCATAAAAGTAGTTGTAGCTGTCAAGCTTTTCAGTGGTATGTTGAAAAGAAATCATAAAGTAGTTTAGTGTCAATACGTATCGGCATAAAATATAATTGGTTTCAGTTGATTTGGTACACCTGGGGCAATGGACATTCAGGATAATGGACATCATCAAAATATTCAGATAGTCATATTTAATCTAAACAATACATTTCTTTCAGAGAGATTGGAATAGTATTTGTGAGATGTGTTCTCTATTCCTATCTTCAACATGCAGTTCCAGACAGAACCCTGCCATTAGTTGAAGGCAGCCTATCCAGTCGTTTCTGAAAAGTAGTCACTTTCTGAGATCTGTATTCAAATATTTGTAAAAAGTAGGTGCTTTCTCAGATCTGTATTCAAATAGTATGGAAAAGCAGTCACTTTCTGAGATCTGTATTCCAATAGTTTTAAAAAGTTGTCATTTTTGGTGCTCTGTATTCAAAATTGTTACTTTCCACAAAGCATAGCTAAAACTATAGTTATCCCAGGTCTGGAGGAACGCAGGGGATGGGGGGGGGGGGGGGGGGTGGGGGGGGGGGAGGGGGAAAGCAAAGTGGGAGAAGAATAGCATAAAACAAAAAGGCAGCAGCCATGCAAGCTGTGAGTAGGCGAGCTATCAGAGGAACGAAGTGTGTGTGTGTGTGTACGCATGTAATAAGCTTCCTTAGGGATATAGTGCATTTGTTTCTGCTCCAACCAATTTAGGCAACCAAACCATTAATAATAGTGTTTAAATATGCCTAAAACCTACAATACCAGTCTTGTCAAATCTACCAGCATGCCACTGATTTTCATATGCGGATTCTTAGACTTGACCTAAAGAGCTTCTCCCATACAGTGGCTTTCAAAGGGGCAGGTTTCAATCAAGATCAGTCCAAATCAGTGTGTAGAGAAAGGGGAAGATCGGAATACATGCATGCATACCTTCTTGTTAAAGGCCCAGATCTTGTCCCATTCCATGTTGACCACAGACCTGGATCCACCCTGGATGAAAGAACAGACGGTTTCAAAGACGCAATCAACAACAAAATAAAAGGAGCAACAGTCTAAAAACATGACAATAAGAGTTCATTACAAAGGTCCAACGCAGCCATTTTTAGCTCATATCAAATCATATCTGTGTAACAATCAAGTACCTTAATGTGATTGTTTTCAATTTAAGTGCTCAAAAATAAACAAAAATAGCTTCTTATAAGAAAGCAATTTCTCAAGTAAGAATTTTGCTAGGACTTTCTGGGAGTGGTGTGAGTGGGGATGGGAAAACTGAAAATTAGCTGTTATTGGCAGAATACTTTGGAACTGTTTCTTATTGGTCTATTAACTAATTTACCGCCTGGTGATGACACCAAGCAGGCCAAAACAGGATGAAATTTCCAGCAGTCTTTTCAAACAGCTCTTACACTAGAATGGCATTATCATAATTTTCACAATTACAGTGTGGAAATATATATAAAACACAGGAATATCACTACACTGGGCCTTATGAGTCTATTGAAGTAACAGAATAAAAAAATCCCCATCAAAATCTGTCAGTTTAAGCTAGTTGTTTTTGCATGGGCTGCATCTCAATCCACCACATACACCTAAGTCGTCCTTCCGCATCCACAGTGGAAGGTGGCAGAGCTACAGCGGTGTTTGCTCGACCATGAGACATCCCGAAAATTCTTCTCACGAAAACATGTGTTACATCCAAACGGTTTGGACTACAAGCCCCATGGGACTCGTCTGAAGTTGGGAGCGCTGATGTGCAAATTTCTGTCTGTAGCGTTCAAACCATTTGGGTTACAAACTAATATGACCCCACCGTGGAAAGGGGACACTCGCGAACATGATGGCGTTCTATGTTTTGCTCTACTTCCCCCATCTGAAGGTAACCCACAAAAATGTATGGAAGTTAAGAGGTTAAAAACTTCTTCCATTTAAGAATGATGGCCACTGTGTTCATGGGGACCTTCAGATCTGTGCCTCGACAGGATCCTGTCTCTGAGCTCTATGGACAATTCCTTCGACCTCATGGCTTGTTTTAGCTCTGACATGCACTTTGTAAACATTTCAAAAACTCTGTTTTCGCTTTGTCATTATGAGGTAAATTATAGTTATTTGAATCAAATGAAAGCATACATTTGTTTTATTAACAAGGAATAATGAGTAGAAAGGTAAGGGAGAAAATAAAAAGAAAATATTAAATAAAGAAAATATTATTTTATCAATTATAGAATAAGGCTGTAACGTAACAATGTGGAAAAAGTCAAGGGGTCTGAACACTTCCCGAAAGCACTGTATGTGTCCAGAACAACCAAAATATTTCCTGAGCTTTCTTATATCTCCTCGATATAAGGACAGACACTTCAAAACCTTATTCCCTTTGATACACTATAAATACAAGTATATGGACACCCCATCAAATTAGAGGATTCGGCTATTTCAGCCAAACCCATTGCTGAGAGGTATATAAAATCGAGCACACAGACATGCAATCTCCATGGACAAACATTGGCAGTAGAATGGCCTTACTGGACCTCAGTCACTTTCAATGTAGCACCGTCATAGGATATCACTTTTACTGCCCATGATTTTGGAATGAGATGTTCGACAAGCAGGTATGGTCATGTAGCTTAGAAACACACACACCTGGGCAGCAATGAACTGCTTGAGGCCCTCGACGGTCATTCCTCTGCGCAGGACACCTCTGACAGTCGGGAAGCGGGGGTCATCCCTGAGGCAGAGGGAAAAAAACATTTGATTTGGATCTGGGCTTCAATGAAGAACTAAGATTATTTTACTAACAGGTATCAAAAATCTACTCCATCAGTGCAATGCGAAGTGACCATCTTCTCCAGGTGTTGTGTTCAGCAGGGAAAAAAACAGAATGGTACAAACTGTACTTGTCAAATAAAAACAGATATTCATTTACGGATTGCCAAAAATGTTGCTAAGGTGAGCCGTACTAAACATAACCCTGTCGTATGGAAAGGGTATTAGGTTTACTCACCAGCCGTCGACGTAACCCTGGTCAACAAACCATGTGAGCTTGCGTTTGGAGAGCACCGTGTTGTTGAGGTTGAGCCGGGCATACTCCCAGATGTAGGGCTTGCGCAGGCGCAGTGCATCGATCACCCAGTAGAACTGGTCATCGCGGTCGTGGTACTCCGTGGTGCGGAGCGCGTGGGTCACACCCTCTACGCTGTCCACGATGGGGCAGGCGAAGTCGTACGTGGGGTACACCCTGGGGGGTAAATATAATGTAAACGTGTGAAGCCTGTTATGCGCCTAAGTGAGCTGCTACACAGGACATGCAATAGGGCATGAGTCACGAGTGATACACTCCCATTTTACTAAATGTAACCTGCTGCACTGACCATGTGAACAACGGGGTGCTTTTCGTACGCGAACGTTACACACCCGGTATATCGGCTCTGTTAAAGGAAAGAGACACCCATTTAGATTTTTCTATTGTTTATGTGCATCTCTGGGCGATGTTCTATTGATTCCCGGTGTCATTTCATGTTAATCTGAGCTATAGTCATTCAAGCAGGTAGAAATTCAGCCGGTATTGCGATAAAGCCACTATCACTACTATCTACGGACAATTCCTTCAACCTCATGGCTTGGTTTTTGCTCTGACATGCACTGTCAACTGTGGGACCTTCTATAGACAGGTGTGTGCCTTCCAAAATCATGTCCAATCAATTGAATTTACCACAGGTGGACTCCAATCAAGTTGTAGAAACATCAATGATGATCAATGGAAACAGGATGCACCTGAGCTCAATTTCAAGTCTCATAGCAAAGGGTCTGAATACTTAAGTAAATAATGTATTTCAGTTTTTAATACATCTTCAAAAATGTCTAAACCTCTTTTCACTGTCATTATGGGGTATGGTGTGTAGATAGATGAGGATTTTTTTTATTTTATCCATTTTAGAATAAGGCTGTAATGTAACAAAATGTGGAAAAAGTCAAGGGGTCTGAATACTTTCCGAATGTGTTGTGTAATTATTGTTTATTGATGTGTTCATGCAGGGCCCATCTGCAAACGAAATCATAGTCTCAGCATAACTCCCTGATTATATAAAATAAAACATATCAAAACATTTTAAATAGAGGACTAATTAAATAAATTGCTACATTTTTTCGGTAGCGTGCCATGTCCCCCTACCTGTAGGTGGTGCCAGTTCGGGGGTGGGGGGCATTCTTGCAGCGGTAAAAGGTGGGGTCGCGCATGCAGCCGTTGTTGGAGGCCATGTCAATCTTGGCCCGCATGCAGCAGGTCTGGCCGTACTCCGTGCCCGCCTTCATCTCCTCCCACATCTTTAGGTTCTGCTCCACCGCTGGGGGAGGGGTGGAGAAAGGAAGGAGGGGGAGAGGCATGGGAGAAAGAGGAGAAAGGCGATGAGTAAAGAAGTCATTATCAACTGAATTCCAAATCGATAAGTTGAAGCAAAGCAAATTATTATTAAAAAAGTCTAAAATATTGGTATGGTCTGTTTTTGGATTAAAACAGAATTCACTAGAACACCACGTTTTCTAACCACCCAATTAATTTCAACATCAAAGTGTAAGTACAATTTTAAAGCCTCTGATGAGATCCAACTTTCAAAACAAGTACTTGGCTTGCTAAGAGTCAACTGACAAGCTAGCAAACTACAGCGCTTTCTTACCCCTTGATTTATTCCACATTTTATTATGTTACAGCCTGAATTCAAAACTGATTAAATACAAACAAATTCTCACCACATAATGACAAAGTGAAAACATGTTAAGACATTTTTGCCAAATTATTGAAAATCTCATTTATATAACATTGACACTCCAAATTGAGCTCAGGTGCATCCAATTTCCTTTGATCGTCCTTGAGATGCCATTACAACTTGATATGAGTACACCTGTGGCCAATCCAATTGTTTGGACATGAATTAGAAACACACCAGTCTATATAAAGCACAGGAGGTTGGTGGCACCTTAACTGGGAAGGACGAGCTCATAAACTGAGCAAAAAAAGAAAAGTCCCTTTTTAGGACCCGGTCTTTCAAAGATCATTCGTAAAAATCCAAACAACTTCACAGATCTTCATTGTAAAGGGTTTAAACACCGTTTCCCACGCTTGTTCAATGAACCATAAACAATTAATAAACATGCACCTGTGGAATGGTCGTTAAGACACTAACAGCTTACAGACGGTAGGCAATTAAGGTCACAGTTATGAAAACTTAGTAGAAATGCCTCTAGTGCCCTGACTCTGAAAAACACCAAAAGAAGACACCCAGTGTCCCTGCTTATCTGCGTGAATGTGCCTTAGGCATGCTGCAAGAAGGCATGAGGACTGCAGATGTGGCCAGGGCAATAAATTGCAATGTCCGTACTGTGAGACGCCTAAGACAGCGCTACAGGATGACAGGACGGACAGCCGATCGTCCCCGCAGTGGCAGACCACGTGTAACAACACCTGCACGGGATCGGTACATCCGAACATCACACCTGCGGGACAAGTACAGGATGGCAACAATTTCCCGAGTTACACCAGGGACGCACAATCCCTCCATCAGGGCTCAGACTGTCTGCAATAGGCTGAGAGAGGCTGGACTGAGGGCTTGTAGGCCTGTTGTAAGGCAGGTCCTCACCAGACATCACCAGCAACAACGTCGCCTATGGGCACAAACCCACCGTCGCTGGACCAGACATGACTGGCAAAAAGTGCTCTTCACTGACGAGTCGCGGTTTTGTCTCACCAGGGGTGATGGTCAGATTCGCGTTTATCATCGAAGGAATGAGCGTTACACCGAGACCTGTACTCTGGAGAGGGATCGATTTGGAGGTGGAGGGTCCGCCATGGTCTGGGGCAGTGTGTCACAGCATCATCAGACTGAGCTTGTTGTCATTGCAGGCAATCTCAACGCTGTGCGTTACAGGGAAGACATCCTCCTCCCTCATGTGGTACCCTACCTGCAGGCTCATCCTGACATGACCCTCCAGCATGACAATGCCACCAGCCATACTGCTCGTTCTGTGCGTGATTTCCTGCAAGACAGGAATGTCAGTGTTCTGCCAAGGCCAGCAAAGAGCCTTGATCACGTCTGGGACCTGTTGGATCGGAGGGTGAGGGCTAGGGCCATTCCCCCCAGAAACTTGCCTTGGTGGAAGAGTGGGGTAACATCTCACAGCAAGAACTGGCAAATCTGGTGCAGTCCATGAGGAGGAGTACTGCAGCAGTTAATGCAGCTGGTGGCGACACCAGATACTGATTGTTACTTTTGATTTTGACCCCCCTTTGTTCAGGGACACATTATTCAATTTCTGTTGTCTGTGGAACTTGTTCAGTTTGTCTCAGTTGTTTAATCTTGTTATGTTCATACAAATATTTACACACGTTAAGTTTGCTGGGGAAAAAAAACGCTGTTTTCAGTGACAGGACGTTTCTATTTTGCTGAGTTCAGTAATGGCTGGAACTAAACTAATGGAATTTATTCGAACTTGATACCATTCCATTCACTACCAATCCAGCCATTATTATGAGATGTCCTCTCCTCAGCAGCCTACTGTGATATAAAGGTCCCACAGTTAACATTGGATTTCAGAGCAGAAACTATACAATTTACTCCAAGACAGAAGCCACTCCTGAGAAAAAAAAGGCACAGGACAGCACACCTGGAGTTTGCAAAAAGGCATGCCAAAGCCAAGACTAGAATCAGAATGAAAATCTGTGGTAAGACTCAGATTGCTGTTCACCTCCCCTCCCCATCTAATATAACAGAGCTTGAGAAAATCTGCAAGAAAGAATGGGAGAAAACCCCCAAATCCAGATGTGGAAAGCTGATACAGACATACCCAAGACTACTCAAAGCTGTAATCGCCGCCAAAGGTGCTTCTACAAAAAGTATTAACTCGGGGTGTGAATATTTATGTAAATGAGATCTGTATTTCATATAGAATACATTTGCTAAAATTTCGATTTAATCTATTTTGAATTTAGGCTGGTGACAAAATTTGGAATACGTCAAGGTGTATGAATACTTTCTGAAGGCACTATAGCCGTTTAGCTTGCTAGGACACTAACTCGTAGACATATTAAACAGCTAGCGAGCACATTATCCTGCCAAATAACAGACATGTCTTCTACAGTAGGAATTGCATCGCAAAGTGCAGAATGTAAACAGCGCCGTGCTGAAAACGGACCAATTTCAAGGGAGATTTTCTCTGAACATCTTTTGGGCGGCAGGTAGCTTAGCAGTTAAGAGCATAGGGCCAGTAACCGAAAGGTCGCTGGTTCGAATCCCAGAGTCGACGAGGTGAAGAATCTCTCAATGTGTCCTTGAGCAAGGCACTTAACCCTTATTGCTCCTGTAAGTCACTCTGGAAAGGGTCAATAATAGTACAAAACATGTACGCCCAACAGTGTTAGAGAATATTGGACCATTGGCTTTCATACTTTTCGAATTCTCAGCGCAGCGCAAGCAATTTCTTCAACTGTCAACATTCAAATGAACAGAGGACGTGTACCGGAGGGCGTTCGTTGGTGCGTGTTCGGGCTATGAGTCCCCGGCGGATGGTGGTCTCAGAGCCACGTAGCTATGTCACAATGGGACACCGGACTATCGCGTCTCACCGTCTGTGGACTAAGATTTATGCTTAAGAAGGGCTGCTTAATGACTAAAATGAAACATCTGATCAGGGATAACTCTGTTATAACTAGGGATGCACCGATTCGACATTGTTGGCCGATAGCGATATCCAATATTTTCCTTGCCAAAAAAACGAAACAATACTGATACCCAATATTAAAAAAAATGTGCAGCCTTTTAAGCATTCTAGTATAGTTAAATAGTTGGAACACACACACCAAAAAGTTGTTGGCATTTACATATGTCCCCATTACCAGTAAAACAATCAAAACCTATTTTTCTCACTTACTTGCTGTGCTGTTTCGTTGTTCAGTCATTTCATCCTCAACCAGGATTTCATCATACATGTCAAACAGTGAAGTTCCAGCTCAGTCTGTCCGTGGCCTCTCGTCCTCGGTGCGCACTGTCACTGTGTCCGTTTCCATCTTGTCCAGCTGTGTATGTAACATTTCAGGTAAACCCTGTTTTCTTGTCTGCATCGAAGTAGCGGTCCTTGTACCTAGCATCGAGCATGGTGGCGACACAGTAGAGAGGCTCACAGAGAATGCCAACAAATCGCTTGTTCACAGCCTCTAGTAGAGTACTTTTCCAAGTTAACCCGACGGTCTGTGTTGGCATTTTTGTTGAGCTGGCGTTTCAATGCCATGAAAGAGGGTGTCACGTCTGCTACAGACACAGTTGATGAGCTTATTTCTCCAGTCAGTTGTTCTAATGGAGCTCGGAGTGTGTTCATGTTTCAGTGTTTCAAACATTTTCTCAAATGCCATTGAAATGGCAGCAGCGGTATGAGAACCACCACATTCTTGCACATGCAATACGGCTTCCCTCAGTACTAAATCCTCGTCGACCCACTGTGCTGTCAGACTCCGCATGCTCATGGGGCTGACAATGCTGGTCCAAATGTCAGTCGTGAAGCTAATAGCAGTGAAGCCATAGCAAGTAGCTCATGGATGTGAGTTTCAACAATACTGTTTAACTCCGGTAGGGCAACATCTGAAAAATAGCGCCTACTTGGTAGTGTGTACCGGTGCTCGACCAGTCGGCGAAAGCCAACATCCTCCGCGACAGAACAGTTGAACGTCAAGGGCAATGAATTCCATTATCTTGGCGTTAACCTCTCTTGGGTAGGGGGCAGTATTTTGACATCCGGATGAAGAAGGTGCCCAGAGTAAACTGCCTGCTACTCAGTCCCAGAAGATATGCATATTATTAGTAGATTTGGATAGAAAACACTCTGAAGTTTCTAAAACTGTTTGAATGATGTCTGTGAGTATAACAGAACTCATATGGCAGGCAAAAACCTGAGAAACAATCCAACCAGGAAGTGTGGAAATCTGAGGTTTGTAGTTTTTCAAGTGATTGCATATCCAATATACAGTGTCTGTGGGGTCATTTTGCACTTCCTAAGGATCCTGAAGATTGATTCTATACATCGTTTGACATGTTTCTACGAACTGTAATATAACTTTTTTGACTTTTCGTCTGAACTCACTGCGCGAGCACAGTGGATTTGGATTACTCGACTGAACATGCGAACAAAAAGGAGGTATTTGGACATAAAGGATGGACTTTATCTAAACAAATTAACATTTATTGTGGAACTGGGATGCCTGGGAGTGCATTCCGATGAAGATCATCAAAGGTAAGTGAATATTTATAATGCTATTTCTGAGTTTTGTTGACTCCACAAAATGGCGGGTTTGGTTTTGTGACTGAGCGCCGTACTCAGATTATTGCAAAGTGTGCTTTCGCTGTAAAGCTTTTTTGAAATCTGACACAGCGGTTGCATTAAGGAGAAGTGTATCTATAATTCTTTGAATAACAGTTGAACATTTTATCAACGTTTATGATGAGTATTTCTGTAAATTGATGTGCTCATTCACCGGAAGTTTTGGGAGGCAAAACATTTCTGAACATTACACGCCAATGTAAAATGGGTTTTTTGGATATAAATATGAACTTTATCGAGCAAAATATACATGTATTGTGTAACATGAAGTCCTATGAGTGCCATCTGATGAAGATCATCAAAGGTTAGTGATTCATTTTAGCTGTATTTCTGGTTTTTGTGACGCCTCTTCTTGCTTGGAAAATGGCTGTGTGGTTTTTCTTGTCTAGGTGCTGTCCTAACATAATCTAATGCTATGCTTTCGCCGTAAAGCCTTTTTTTTTTTAATCGGACAGTGTGGTTGGATTAACGAGAAGATTGTCTTTAAAATGGTGTATAATACTTGTATGTGTGAGAAATTTGAATTATGAGATTTTGTTGTTTTGAATTTGGCGCTCTGCTATTTCACTGGCTGTTGGCGAGGTGGGACGCTACCATCCCACATACCCTAGAGAAGTTAATGGATTTCGCCTTTTGAGTTGTCTCGCTGAAATGTTCTTACTCTTTCAAATGACTGCTCGACTTGTTGACTGCTCGATTCACACAGCAGACATTGTGGGCTAAGTTAGGAATCCTGTGTTGCATGTGTAGCGCTATATTTTCCGTGGCGTCATGTACCTACGTTATATAGGTACGCACCTCAGCTTTGACATCGGTTTTGCACATCGTCGTTAAACTAGACATCGGGCCAATGCTGATGCACAATTTTAGCTAATATCGTCCGATTCCGATATGCTTACCGATATATCGTGCATCCCTAGTTATAACTAGCTCTACTGAACTCAATTTAGAGAGTTGAAACACAAGTTAAACATCGTTTTGAAGCTTAGAACCTCTTTTCAAGAATGTATAGAGCTCAAAATGTATGTTGGGGTCAATGCGACTGAATGATGGAGCAAGTCACGTGGTAATAACTTCCACATACCCTCTGAACAGTGGCGACTCCTCAGAGGAGGAAGTAGTGAAACATTTCAAAAGTTATCCTTTTTAGATAAAACAATACTAAAATATATTCACCTGCCACCAAATAATTAATTAAAACACACTGTTTTGCAGTGAAGGTCTACAGTAGCCTCAACAGCACTCTTTAGGGTTGCACCATGGTGTAGCCGGAGGACAGCTAGCTTCCGTCCTCCTCTTGGTACATTGACTTCAATACAAAACCTAGGAGGCTCTTGGTTCTCACCCTCTTTCATAGACTTACACAGTAATTATGACAACTTCCAGAGGACGTCCTCCAAAGTATCATAGCTCTTGCAGCATGAACTGACATGTTGTCCACCTAATAAAAGCATCAGAGAACATATCTAGTACTTAAAGAATAAGCCTCAGCTAGCTAGCACTGCAGGGCATAAAATGTGGTGAGTAGTTAACTCAGAGAGAAAGACAAAAGTTGAACAGTTTTCAACAAATTAAGGAGAAGCAAGAGATATTTAGTATTTTTTTCACTTTCACTTCCGCCGGTATAGCTGCTAAACTGCTTACTGTACACTGTACTGCATGATTGTAGCAGGTTTACTAACGCATTAGTTCTATTAGCTATGTTGACTACAACGTTACTTTAGCTAATATGGGGACAACGATGTAGGCTGTGTGTAGAGGTTATGATATGGTTTGGCTTGGAGAGCTTTTTTCACCTGGTCACACATAGCTGATGTGTTTTGCATTGAAGTCCACAAGCGAAGGGAAAAAGTGAGAGGAGGAGAGCACATAGATGGGAGAAGGTATACAATGTGGCTCCTATGAGTGAACTGTGTTTATGTATGATCAGGGTTGTTCCTATTCATGCCACCGATTCTGTTGAAACAAAAACATTTCTTAAAATGGAAGCGAACGAAACGGGGATAAAAATACCAGAATTTGTACAATAAAAGTTGTTTGCAACTGTTGGACTAATGATTACACCGTAGATGAGCTAGTTGCAGGCAAGCGTGTGCAAGGTGGTATTGAAGGTGCCAATGTCTGTCACCTCGAATTTCTCTCTCGACCTGTGAGCACATACGTTGTCAACTTGGTTGTAGCAACATGCTAGGTTGTAGCCACATGATGAGTATAGGGCAAATTCGAGTATTACGTAGTTGCCTAAACCTATCGATGTTACATTGAACTTTGTGAATGGAATATGAATGAGTCATCCAATATGCTGTAATAGAAATAAGGCCATGCTCATAAAAAACAATCAAAGAAATTAGCGTCCTTCCTCATCTGAAATGGCACCTCACCTGAAACGGCACCGACCACCACTGCCTCTGAAATTTCAGAGCCAATCAGTTTCAGATCTAAAGCGGTGGATTCGGACAAGGGGACAAGCTTGAATTCAGCTATCGCACCACTAATATTGCCCTTACAGTTGCTACGGTGGCTTGACTCTGTGCGCTGCTCCCTCTCTGCCTTCATCTGCTCTGGGGGTGTGTCATCGATGTAGGCCTTGCCCTCCCTCAGCAGCTGCTCCGCCATGCCCTGGATGCGGGGAAAGTGGTCGCTGGTGTAGGTGAACTGGTCTGGCTTGATCTGTAGCATGGCCACGTCCTCCAGGATCACCTGAGACAGACACAAAGGAAAATTATTTGGCTAGATCCCTTTTCTGCAGTTTCATCCCAACCATTTTATACTTGTGGTTGTTTTAGTAGGTCAGACATTCGATCATTTCCCTTTCTTTTAACAAGTATCAAGTAATTCAGCTTTTACATAATGCTTCCAGGCAATAGTAGAACATAAAAGCATTCTCTCTCCTAAAAAGTTGTATTTTCTTTAACGTGTAGCCTATTCTCAGTTTTCACACAGGATTGTTTATACATGAATTCAGAAGATTGAGGTGTAGGAGATACCTTCTCAAAGTCCTCCTTTTCCTTCTCAGGGTTAGTGTCGTCAAAGCGCATGATGAGCTTGCCCTTGAAGGTCACCTGATAGTGCTGGTTGAGCAGGGCAGCCTTGGCATGGCCAATGTGCAGGTACCTGAAAAAAAGAGACATGTACAAAAGTTCTATGTTTTTCCTAATGAACATTACCGTTGCTTTGGGAAGTTGCCCCTTACCCGCTGGCCTCAGGGGGGAAGCGGACCACCACCTTGCCCATCTCGGCTCCTGGCAGCTCCACAAACTTCCCCACGTCCTGCTGCTTCTCCTTCTCAGACTGAGAACAGGGACATAGAGAGGAGGATACAGTCAAGGGGATATTGGAATGCAGTAATGCTTGATTTAAGTGAATATTTGCATTAAGTGTGCAGATCTCAAATTAGGACTCTGCTCTTAACCGTGTATTCACATAGCTCACTACTTGGGCCACAAAACAACCGGAATTTTGTATTTTCAGAATCTTGTATTTTCAATGGAAGGAGGAGACATTCAGCGAGTTGACCATTGGCAGTTGTGTTACTTACATTGGAATTGCGTGAGGTGGCCCTGCTGTTGGTGTACTTGTGGCCCACGGCGGTGAAGGGCACCTGGGAGCCCAGGAAGGAGAACCAGCGAGCCACATGGGAGAAGGCCCCAGCTTGCGTCTGCATCGACTGCCACTCGCTGCTACCTATACACAGATGAGAGAGAGAGAGAGAGAGAGAGGTCCTGATGGGCAGTAGAATCTGGATTACAAGACTGTAGAAGCCTAGGCAACATGGCTGCATCTACCCCATCCATCTTCACGTTTAGTGTTAACCTCTTCCCTATAGGGGGCAGTATTTTCACGGCCGAATGAAAAACGTACCCAAATTAAACGGCCTACAACTCGGGCCTAGAGTCAAATATTTGCATATTATTAATAGATTTGGATAGAAAACACTCTGAGGTTTCTAAAACTGTTTGAATGATGTCTGTGAGTATAACAGAACTCATATGGCAGGGAAAAACCTGAGAAAAATCCAACCAGGAAGTGGGAAGTCTGACACTTGTAGTCTTTCAGACCATTTTCTATTGAAACTACAGTGTCTGTGGGGTCAACTTGCACTTCCTAAGGCTTCCACTAGATGTCAGTCTTTACAAAGTTGTTTGAGTCTTTGGTGAATTTTGACCGAATAACAGCCAGTTCAAGCAGTGTACTGTCTGAGGTCATGTAGTTACTTCATGCGCGGTCACGCATGGATAGCATTTTTTATTTTTCTTCTGTAATGAATACGCTATTGTCCGGTTGGAATATTATCGATTGTTTATGTTAAAAACACCCTATGGTTTGATTGGAAACAGCGTTTGACATGTTTCTACAAACGGTAATGGAACTTTTGAGCTTTTCGTCTATTGATTTGCGCCCCCGTCTCGTGCCTTTTGGAATAGTGTTCTGGACGCGCCAACAAAACTGAGGTATTTGGACATAAATGATGGACTTTATCAAACAAATGACCATTTCTTGTGGAAGTGGGAGTCCTTCCGAGTGCATTCTGCCGAAGATCAGCAAAGGTAAGAAAATATTTATAACAGTATTTTAGAGTTTTGACGACGCCGTGGCTTGACGGCTAACTGTATAGCTTGCATTGATGGTTGAGCTATGTACTCAGAATATTGAACAATGTGCTTTCTCCGTAAAGTTATTTTGAAATCTGACACAGCGGTTGCATTAAGATGTAGTAAATCTATAATTCTTTAAATAATTGTTATATATTTTGTCAACGTTTATGATGAGTATTTCTGTAAATGAATGTGCACATTGTGGTCATTCACCGGAAGTTTTGGAGGCTAATCATTTTCTGAACATCACGCGCCAATGTAAAACGCTGTTTTTGGATATAAATATGAACTTGATCGAACAAAACATACATGTATTGTGTAACATGATGTCCTAGGAGTGTCATCTGATGAAGATCGTCAAAGGTTAGTGCTTCATTTTAGCTGGATTTGGGGTTTTTGTGACACATCTCCTTGCTAGGAAAATGGCTGTGTGGCTTTTCTTGTTTAGGTGGTGTCCTAACATAATCTGATGTTTTGCTTTCGCTGTAAAGCCTTTTTGAAATCGGACAACGTGGTTGGATTCTGGAGAAGTGTATCTTTAAAATGATGTAAAATAGTCATATGTTTGAGAAATTTAAATTATTAGATTTTTGATATTTTGAATTTCACGCCCTGCTGTTCCATTGGCTGTTAGCTAGGCGTTCCACTAGCAGAACGCCTAGATGCAAGAAGTTAAAAGACTATTACATCAGCTGAACATGACAAGAGCCAAGTTTTCCCCAAGATGTATTTTAATGACAGGACATACAAGAGAAGGTATACAAAGTAGCATTCAGGGCTGAAAACATCAACACATTAAATTGAAACCAACAGAAGCCCAACAGAGCTAAGCGGGGAGGCCAAAACTACCTAAGACCCTCAAACTCAATTCTAGACATCGAAGCCAGTTCCACTTCATTGTTCCCCTCTAAATCAGGGACTGATTTACACTTGGGACACCAGGTGTGCGCAATTATTTATTAGGTAGAACATAAAACCAGCAGGTTCCGGACCTCGTAAGGTATCAGTTGAGTTCCCCTGGCATAAGATATGGTGGGAGAAACACTGACCTTTGAGCACGGCCCACACACAGATGTCGGCCAGGGTCAAGCTGTGGCCCACGAGAAAAGTGCGCAGCTCCAGAGCCTTGTCCAGTTCCCCCAGGGCTGCAGCCAGGCCAGACTGGCCACACACACGTTGTGCACTGAACTCCAGCCAGTGGTCCACCTGGGAAGAAAAATAGAGAGGCACACAAGCAGTGAGGGGCAGAGGAAGAAGAATGGGGGGGGGGGGCATAGATATAGTTGCATTATGACTGAAAATAATGTACAGTGCATTTGTAAAGTATTCAGACCCCTTGACTTTTTCCACATTTTGTTACCTTACAGCTTTCTAAAATGTATTAAATTGTTTTCCCTCATTGACCGACTCACAATACCCCATTACGACAAACCAAAAACAGGTTTTTAGATTTTTTTTTAAGCAAATGTATTAAAAAAATATATTTAAACTTACATTTACATAAATATTCAGACCATTTACTCAGTACTTTGTTAAAGCCCCATTTGCAGCGATTACAGCCCAGAGTGTTCTTGGGTATGACGCTACAAGCTCGGCACACCTGTATTTGAGTAGTTTCTCCCATTCTTCTCTGCAGATCCTCTCAAGCTCTGTCAGGTGAATTTTTTTTCAGGTCTCTCCAGAGATGTTTGATCAGGTTCAAGTCCTGGGCCACTCAAGGACATTCTGAGACTTGTCCCGAGGCCACTCCTGGGTTGTCTTGGCTGTGTGTTTAGGGTCCGTTGTCCTGTTTGAAGGTGAACCTTAACCCCCAGTCGGAGGTCCTGAGCACTCTGGCGCAGGTTTTCATACAGGATCTCTACTCTGCTCTGTTCATCTTTCCCACGATCTATGACTAGTCTCCTGGTTCCTGCCGCTGAAAAACATCCCCACAGCATGATGCTGCCACCACCATGCTTCACCGTAGGGATAGTGCCAGGTTTCCTCCAGATTCCAATCAACTTCTCTGGACGGTTCTAACTTAGAATTTGTGGACAACTACAAATACCTAGGTGTCTGGTTAGACTGTAAACTCTCCTTCCAGACTCACATCAATCATCTCCAATCCAAAGTGAAATCTCGAATTGGCTTCCTATTTCGCAAACAAAGCATCCTTCACTCATGCTGCCAAACATACCCTCGTAAAACTGACCATCCTACCAATCCTCGACTTCGGCGATGTCATTTACAAAATAGCCTCCAATACCCTACTCAACAAGCTGGATGCAGTCTATCACAGTGCCATCCGTTTTGTCACCAAAGCCCCATATACTACCCACCACTGCGAACTGTACGCTCTCGTTGGCTGGCCTTCGCTTCATAATCGTCGCAAAACACATTGGCTCCAGGTCATCTACAAGACCCTGCTAGGTAAAGTCCCCCCTTATCTCCGCTCACTGGTCACCATAGCAGCACCCACCTGTAGCACGCGCTCCAGCAGGTATATCTCTCTGGTCACCCCTAAAGCCAACTCCTCCTTTGGTCGTCTCTCCTTCCAGTTCTCTGCTGCCAATGACTGGAACGAACTACAAAAATCTCTGAAACTGGAAACACTTATCTCCCTCACTAGCTTTAAGCACCAGCTGTCAGAGCAGCTCATAGATCACTGCACCTGTACATAGCCCATCTATAATTTAGCCCAAACTACTACCTCTTCCCCTACTGTATTTATTTATTTTATTTATTTTGCTCCTTTGCACCATATTATTTATATTTTAACTTTGAACTTTCTTCAAACTACAAATCTACCATTCCAGTGTTTTTCTTGCTATACTTTATTTACTTTGCCACCATGGCATTTTTTTGCCTTTACCTCCCTTATCTCACATCATTTGCTCACATTGTATATAGTCTTTTTTTTCTTCTTTTTTTTTCTTCTACTGCATCATTGATTGTATGTTGTTTTACTCCATGTGTAACTATGTGTTTTTGTATGTTGTCGAACTGCTTTGCTTTATCTTGGCCAGGTCGCAATTGTAAATGAGAACTTGTTCTCAACTTGCCTACCTGGTTAAATAAAGGTGAAATAAATAAAATTTAAAAAAAGTTGTAGAAAAATCTCAAGGATATTAAATGGAAACAGAATGCACCTGAGCTCAATTTCGAGTATAATAGCAGAGCGTCTGAATACCTATGTACATAAGGTATCTGTTTTCATTTTTAATACATTTGCAAAAATGTCTAAAAACCTGTTTTTGCTTTGTCATTATCAGATATTGTGAAGATTTTTTATTTTTTTTATTTAATCCATTTTAGAATACGGCTGTAACGTTACAAAATGGGGAAAGGGTCTGAATACTTTCCGAAAGCACTGTAACTAGATCCATGGCCTTTCGGAACGTGCACCATGCGACTGTGTGCCATTTGAGGAGAGAAAACATCTGACAAATTGGGATTTGAGTGTTATGTCCCTTAAATTGATTAAATAGCAGTTGATTGGCTGAGTGAATTGCAGCCTCTGGACTACTTCTGCCCTCCAGGTTTTCCATTCAGTAGCTCAAGCTAATAATGCAGGGTAAATTTTGGGTACGCCCAAGCGTTGGGGTCAGTGCTAGTCTCACCTCAGTTTGTTCCAGCATGTTGGAGCCGTACAGGCCCAGACTGGGAGCCATGCGGGCAAGGTAGCGCGTGATGGAGTTCAAATCGCTGAACTGCACTGACCTAAGGGAGCGAGACGGGGAGAAACACCACAGACAATTACACTTGATCTTTGCAAAGGCTAAGCCTTATAAAACACTTTCTACAGCGTGGCTGCAGACTGAACTCTTATCTGGCTGAACTGAAGATCCTGAAGCTTGTGTGCATACACAGATCACGTTGTGCGCATGTGTTTATTCTCTACTTTACACAGTCTCTGCTCCACTCATAGAGAACAGGCTACTCTGGCAAATGGTGCTAGTTTAATAAAGTTAAGTCAAAACCCAATCAATGTCTGCAAGACCACATAATGACAGTATTCTACATAACAAATCCAAATATAAATAGCATAACGTTACTGTAAGAGAAAAACACCACCGCATCTCTCTCATGTGGCCAAAACTAAATAGGCAAAATACACACAAATAGGCATACTACAGTTTGTTAACACCATTTGATATTATACAACATTTTTGCAACCGTAAGAATGTTATATATATGAGGAATACAACCTTCCCAGCTCCGCAGATTTTGATGTGAAGAGACAGAGTAATTAGATCATTTATTTTGGTACTGTCCATATGTAGCTTGTTTTTGGTCACAGGTCCAGGAATGCCTGAAGAATTGCAACATTTACCCAGAACTAACAATGCAGATAGCAATACTGGGTGATTTGAAAAGTCATAGTCAATCAATCAATAATATCATTATTTTAGCAACAACAACAAAAATCTTTCATTTACAATCTCTAGAAACTATGAGAATAGAAAGGTTCTGTACTTTTGTGAAGCATCACAGCACAGTTGAAAAATATATGGCAAACAGAAATAAAAACTGGATGGTGTTTAGAGATAGATGGGAGGGGTTGAATGGAGCTGAAGGGTGGGAGTAATAACAACAAGACATACGGGATCTGTAAAATGAATATGTTCTGAACTTTTGTGAAATAGCACAGTTGCAAATAGAAATCAAACTGGATGGACATCAGAAACAGAGTAAGGCCAGAAAAAGGAACAAAATATAACTATTGTTAAATAGAATGTGTCTGTAAAATGTGTATAAGATGTATAAACTGAAGGTAGAAGCCTAAGTGTTATCTTTTACTAGTTTACTCCAATTGGGGGAAGGGTGGTAGGGTTTGCAGGGAAAAATAAAGGTATATCAACAACAAAAAAGTGTATGAGAAATTATATATACACAATAAAAAAAATATTTATATATATATTATATATATAGAAAAAAATATATGGGGGATTGGAAATGATGCAGGCAATAACAATGATGGAAGCAACAATCACACACACACATATATATATATATACACACACACTGGATGTGTGTGTGTGTGTGTATAGATAGATGTATATATATATATATATATATATAGATATATATATATATATATATATATATATACACACATATATATAATACACACATACATACATACTCGCGTATATATATTATATATATCACACACACACAAACACGTATATATATACATATTCTATCTACACTACTACACACACACACACACATATATGTATACACACACGCGTATATATATATATATATATATATATACACACACACATACATGCATACATACACGTATATGTATATATATATATATATATATAGATATATATACACACACACACAAACGCGTATATATATATATATATACACACATACGCGTACACATACATACACACACACATATATGTATACACACACGCGTATATGTATATATATATATATATCTATATATATATATACACACACATACGCGTGTATATATATATATGTATACACACACGCAATATATATATATATATATACACACACGTACGCGTATATATATACACACACACATATGTATACACACACGTGTATATATATACACACACACACGTGTATATATATACACACACACACACACGTGTATATACACACACACACACGTGTATATACACACACACACACGTGTGTGTGTGTACACACGTGTGTGTGTGTGTGTGTGTGTGTGTGTGTATATATATATATATATATACACACACACACGTATATATACACACACACACATACGCGTGTATATATATATATATGTATACACACACACGCGTATATATATATATATATATATATATATACACACACACATACGCGTATATATATACACACACATATGTATACACACACGCGTATATATATACACACACATACACACGTGTATATATACACACACACGTATACATATACACACACATACACACGTGTATATATATATATACACACACACACACACACACACGTGTATACATATATACACACACACACACACACACGTATACATATACACACACACACGTATACACACACACACACACACCCACACACATATACACACATACATAATATGAAAAAAACACTGTCTGCTTTAAAATTGGCTCACTGTACATCATTCAAAACACACTGTAGGCTACTTCAAAACACTGTATAGCTCAAGAACATCATAATGCATAACCCCATTAAACTGCCTGAACGTTTCGCCTGTAAAACTTGAAGAATTATCATTCACGATTAAAAGTGAGAACACAAAAATGTGTGTGTGAAATAGTAGTAAAGAAACATGCGGAGAACGTGATCCACACATGCGCAGAAGCTTCAGTAAAAAAATAACACCTGGCTCTATTACGGTTCCTTTATCAGCTCTTCACACCTCAATGACACATTGTCATGATAACATTAAGAAACTGACATTTCTAGACGTTGTGGCTGTTGTGTACTCACTGTGAGACGCAGAGCTTGTTGTCTTTGCCCTCCTCCACAGACACTTTCACACTGCCCTTCACATGCTCTGCTGTCAACAGCGCCCCTGCAGGAGAGGAATCACAATGTAATTGGCAATGAATGACCCCACCTGTCACCGCATTCAATGCATTCCTTGACAGAGAGCCCTAAATACAAAGTTTGTGTGTGTGTGTGATACTCCAGAGACTATACACAAAACAACTTTGTTCTCACATACAGAAGACAAAAATGACACCCAAAGCCAATATTGACGTATGTCTGCTGACTTTTAAATATATTTAAAGCTATAATAATAAAGCCATAATAAATACAAATACCTATTGGTAGATGGGTAAAAAATAGCAGACACTGAATATCCCTCTGAGCATTAAGCTTTGGATGGTGTATCAATACACCAAGTCACTACAAAGATACAGGCGTCCTTCCTAACGCAGTTGCCGGAGAGGAAGTAAACCGCTCAGGGATTTCATTGAGGCCAATAGTGACTTTAAAACAGTTACAGAGTTGAATGGCTGTGATCGGAGAAAACTGAGGATGGATCAACAACTTTATAGTTCCTCTACAATACTAACCTAATTGTCAGACAGGAAGCCTGTACAGAATACAAATATTCCCAAAAAGTAATCCTGTTAGCAACAAGGCACTAAAGTAACACTGCAAAAAATGTGGCAAAACCCTTTGTATTCAGGACAAAGTTATGTTTGGGGAAAATCCAAACTGACATTACTGAGTACCACGCTCTATATTTTCAAGCATTGTGGTGGTTGCATCATGTTGGGGGTATGCTTGTAATCATTAAGGACTGGGGAGTATTTCAGGATAAAAACAAATGTAATGGAACTAAGAACAGGCTAAATCATAGAGGAAAACCTGGTTCAGACTGCTTTCCACCAGACACAGAGAGATTAATTCACCTTTTGTAATATTCATATGTGAATACATACCGAATTATAATTGGATGCATTTTACCGCCGTACCCTACTGTGCGGTGATTGGTTAAGACCACCCAGACGGTTAGGTCATGGCCAGTTGATCGTGGTTGGAGATAGGCGAACATGCAGTTGTAGCTAGTTAATAAAGAGTTATGTTAAGAAACATCCTGTAGTTCTGTTTTATTATTTTGTACAAAGCGTACAAAACAAGACACCTTTCAGTAGGATAATAACCTAAAACGCAAGGCCAAATCTACACTGGAGTTGCTTACCAAGAAGACAGTGACTGTTCCTGAGTGTCCGGTTTACAGTTTTAACTTAAATCTTCTTGAAAATCTAATGGCAAAACCTGAAAATGGTAATCTAGCAATGATCAACAACCAATTTGTCAGAGCTTGAAATATTTTTTTGATGAATAAATGGGCATATGTTGCACAATCCTACATGTACAAAGCTCTTAGAGACTTACCCAGAAAGACTCACAGCTGTAATCGCTGCCAAAGGTGCTTTTACAAAGTATTGATTTAGGGGTGTGAATACTTATGTAAATTCGATTACTATTTCATTTTCAATAAATTTGTAAAAAATGTCTAATAACATGTTAAACTTGTAACAAAATGTGTAATACGTCAAGGGGTATGAATACTTTCTGCAGACAATGTACAGTGCAATAGAAAATAATGTTTCGAATGCATGAACCAGTTTAAAGACAGTCCAGCTAGCTTAAGGATACTTTAAACTATGGAGACAGAAGGTTCAGAGCGTAGCGCTGCTGCCTTACGTCTCTTTCATGTCGCTTGCATCAGCCAGTTACACCGGCCTGACACACAGGATGGCGCTGTTGAGTTCAGGGGTATGGAGTGCAGTGATTGCAAAGCCACAACTCTCCATAGAAAAATACAAAATAATAATCATGAGGGGAAATGACTAAAGTGATACAGCCAGGTAGCTAGCTTTGAGACCTTGCAAGATAAATGCAGCAAATGTTATAATTACGTTATCCAAATAGCTAGCTACATAATCACCAGCTGTATTGTTGTGGCTTATTCAGCTGGCATTTACAACATATCGTTACAACATTTAATGAAAAATTAAAATAACTAGCTAGCTATGATCTATTAGCTACATCAAATATATTTTTTATTCATCCTGGGGATAGCTTATTTGTGCCACGACGACAGAAGCCTGCCTAGCCAGCCTTCTGTAATAAAAGGTCATTACAGACGGCACATGCTAACGTAAGCTAGCAAGTTAGCTTCCTTTTAGCCAAATATTCTTATCCATTTATTTTAGTTTTAGCTAAAAAATAAAATAAAAAAATACTATCACGCATACCTAAAGGAGGGTTGCTGCTGTTGATGGTAAGGTTTAAATCCATGCTTTCGCCTCCCTTTCTGATCGTGAAAGTTCTCGCACAGTTTCAAAACCTTCCTAAAGTCTGCTCGCGGATAGCACTCAACTCAAGCAAAGGCCACGCAGCACATAGCCTTTCCGATTATATGCAACGGCTTTAGAAACCCCCTTGAAATTGGTCTAGATAATAAAAGGTTCCACTACTTTAAATCATGGCTATTTCATGACCTAGGAAAGAAAGAAAAATAAATGAAAGTGGGAGAGAAAGAAAAGTGGAGGCAGAATAAATAAATCACCACATTTATTAATGATTAATGAATGAATAGCAAAAACATGGATTGTGTGGTAAAGCCAATAATTGGGTAAAGCTCATATCAGTTTGTAAAGATATTCAAATGACATTTCATATTTAATTTGCATACAATAAAACAGTACCAAACATCATCTGTGACAGTATAATTTCAAACAAGAATATCCAGTCATGATTTACACACATTTTATTACTCTTCGTATTTTAATCAAAGAAAACAAGGCTAGTGATAAAGAGTGATGAGTCATATTTATTGCACAAATAGGCCTAATTATTGACAAAACACACGGGAATAGCCTACCATTGAAAGCATCTTACTGCCAAAGGGAATCCATGCAGCCGGCTATAGTCTCTGTGGCGGTCGGTGCCGTTTAAGATGAGGGAGGACGATTACTTTTTTTTATGAGCATGGCCTTATTTCTATTACAGCATATTGGATAACTGTTCTTCATATTCCATTCACCAAGCTCAATGTAACGTCAAAAGGTTTAGACTACTACATAATACTCAAATTTTCCCCATACCCATCATGAGGTTGCAACAACCTAGCCTATAAATTCAAGTTTAAAACATACTGTAGGTGCACAGGTCAAGAGAAAAATGTGAGTAATCGAGGTGAGTAGGTGACAGACAGTGACACAAACAATACTGCCTTGCACACACTTGCCTGCATCTAGATGATCTAGGGTGTAATCATTAGTCCAACAGTTGCAAACGACAGTTTCTATTGGATACATTTAGGTATGTTTAGGCCCATTTTATTCCATTTAAGAAACGTTTTTATCAACTGAAACACAGTTCACTTTCATAGCAGCCACATAAACAGCCAGGTGGAAAAAGTACCCAATATTCATACTTGAGTCAAAGTAAAGATACCTTAATAGAAAATGACTCAAGTAAAAGTCGCCAAGTACAATCCTACTTGAGTAAAAGTCAAAAAATATTTGGTTTTAAATCTACTTAAGTATCACAAGTAAATGTAATCGCTAAAATATACTTAGGTATCAAAATTAGAAGTAAAAGTATAAATAATTTCACATTCCTTATATTAATCAAACCATATGGCACCATTTAATATTTTTATTTTCGGATAGCCAGGGGCACGCTCTAACACTCCGACATAATTTGTAAATTAAGCAAGTGTTTAGTGAGTCCACCAGATCAGAGGCAGTAGGGATGACCAGGATGTTCTCTTGGTAAGTGTGTGAATTAGAACATTTTCCTGTCTTTCTAAGCATTCAAAATGTGACAAGTACTTTTGGGTGTCAGAGAAAATGTATGGAGTAAAAAGTATATCATTTTCTTTAGGAATGTAGTGAAGTAAAAGTAGTCAAAAATATAAATAGTAAAGTACAGATAACCAAACAAACTACTTAAGTAGTACTTTCAAGTATTTTTACTTAAGTACTTTACACCACTGCAAACAGCATGATCACTTTGCTCGCTGTATAATTTCTTCTTGCATCTACTCACTCTCTTCCTCTCAGCTTTTCCCTTCGCTTGTGGATATTATTGCACAGCACAAGAGTTGTCTGTGACCAGGTGAAAAAACCTTTCCAAGCCAAATCTTCATACCATAACCGCTACACCGTTGTCACCATATTAGCTAACGTCAAAGTCAACAAAGCTACTAGAACTAACGTGTTACTGAACCCACTACAATCATGCAGTATAGTGCACAGCAAGCAGTTTAGCAGTTACACCAGTGGGCCCCGGTGGCAATAAATTAATAAAATCAAAAGCTTACCTTGACTTGGAAGAGTTCCAGTGTTGGATAGCCATAGCCAGCATAGCAACCCTCTCTGTTTGAGCTGGGTGTTTGAGTAGGCTAAACTAGCCATGTGCAGTCACTAGCTGATTAAGTGAGAGTGAAAAAATACAATGAAATATCTCTCTTGCTTCATTTTTGAAGAAATGAATTTGTTAAAAACTTGACAACTATTGTCGTTCTCCCTCTTTGAGTCAACTACTGTGTAGCCTACTAATGCTAATATATTTCAGACCAGTGTATTGCAGTTAATTTCGTCTTTGACTTAATAAGTCAAATAAATTTAAGTAGTAAACAACGAGTCCCAGACAGAAGGGGGCATCGTTTACTAAACTACCTAAATTATTGGGATCATCTCAAATCAAATTTTATTTGACTCCTTATTCCACTCAACTAGAGATTGAAATAAAATAAATGGTGTTTCCTTGAAAAGATGGGCCAGGCTGACAGGAAAAATACATTAAGGGGAAAGGATCCACAGACACAGAGGCTGATTGCTGCAACTAGCTTTTTATTTTATTTAAGTAGGTAAGTTAGTTAAGAACAAATTCTTATTTACAATGACAGCCTATCGGGGAACAGTGGGTTAACTGCCTTGATCAGTGGCAGAACGACATATTTTTACTTTGTCAGCTCAGGATTCGATCCAGCAACCTTTCGGTTACTGGCCCAACACTCTAACTACTAGCTATCACAGTCTAGATTCAGAATTATACGTTCATCCATGTTTCTCAAATGTAAAATTTCGAAGTTGAGTGTGTTAAGGGTAAGTTTAGGCATTAACTCCGAAATCTTAAAGTTTGGAATTAACTCAGAATGGTTAAGGTAAGGATTAAGGTTTGGGATAGGCTTAAAACACAAATCTCAAAAACAAAATTAAATTGCTGGATTCAAACTTGTAACCTTTAGAATCAGAGGCAGATAAACCAGCTCTCACAGCCTCACATCAGAATTAGGCATTCATCCATGTTTCTCAAACGTTACATTTCAAAGTTGAGTGTTGAAGGTTAAGTTTAGGTATTAACTCAGAATTCTTAAGGTTAGGGTTAAGTTTAGGCATTAACTCTGAATGGTTAAGGTAAGTGTTAAGGTTTGGGATAGGCTTAAAAGAAAAATCTCAATTACAACATTTTATTGCTGGATTTGAATTTGAAACCTTTGGCATCTGAGGTAAATGCTTATGCCCATATGCCATCCCCATCGTCCTAGCAAAACCAGAACCTACTTGAACTTAACAGCACAGCCCAGACTCTTACTTTGAGCTGACCGGGAGGAGACACATAATCCGCGAACAATTGAGGGACACAGCGACTGAATTTCAGTAAGTCAATTTAAATGAATGTTTCCAAATAAATAATAAAACCAATAAAACTGAACCATGAAAAAGGTACCCATAGTCTTATGAGAAGGCAATTCACGTGTCTTATGCTGAGAAGACTAGAGCAAGGGTGAGTAACGGTACCATGGAAAGCCCCGCAGACAGTTGTCTGTAGGCATTTATTGAAGAAGTGTCTACGTTGTCTGCAGCCACTACAAATAGCACAAGGTGTTATTGAGCATGTAGTGTTATTTTATATGTATAGCAAGTAGCAGCAAAATAACCATTGAAGATAGATATGTGACATGTTTAAGGAAACTAGGCGTATGTTGCACATCACCACTTCACAGGAAAGCCATTTGAACTCCAATTTCAGAGCACTCTTGTCTGTGTGCTAGAGTGCATAATATCTAATGAATATACGAATGCGCAACATCCGTGTCAGTAAATGTGGGCAAAAAAGCATAATTCAATTGTTTCCAGCAGCACAGTTATGGTCACCAATGCCCAGGATAACACAAAAACACCCTAACCAGCTCTGCGTGGGCGAGTAAAATGGTCAGAGTGAGCTGTTCTCTCATTTGAGTCTGGAAGTAGCTAGCAAGCTAGCCAACATTAGCCAGTTAGCTTGGGTGCTTGACTGCTGCTGTTCGATCAGAACGCTCGGATCAACCCTACTCCTTGGCCAGAGCATCCAGTGTGCGCTCTGAACGCTCCGAGAGTGAAACACTCTGAATTTACAAACGGACAATCTGACAAGCGCTCTAAGTTAATGAATGCCAAGAGTTAACTCTGAGCGCACTCTGGTACTCCAGATTGAATTTATGAACACACCGTAGTATAAACCAGCCTTAAGTCTTGAAATCTTTGGATATTTAGTACATGGCCTCATATGTGAATCCTTAAACAGATGGGTGGGGCAAGGGCTTAAGACGGTGTGAACAAAAATTCAAGGGCCATTTTCTCAAAGGTGAGGTTTCAAGTTGATCAATTTTCAAAGCAGAATTACTTTCCCATTGTTGCTCAACTACAGTGTATGATATACCATAGCTCTAGCTCTGAGTCTCTACCTTTATCCAATGTAAAAAAAACTATTTTGCAACATAAGACCGAATCGAGCCAGTCGGTCAAATATGGTCAAATCAAATGTTATTTGTCACAGTGAAATGCTTACTTACAAGCCCTTAACCAACAATGCAGTTAAGAAAAATATCAACAACATTTTTGGTATAGAGGTCCCGGATGGAAGGAAGCTTGGCCCCAGTGATGTACTGGGCCGTACGCACTACCCTCTGTAGTGCCTTGCAGTCGGAGGCCAAGCAGTTGCCATACTAGCCGGTGATACATGTGCATAGGAAGTAACAACAAGATAATCGTTGAAGATGCACATGGAGTAATAAGGGAGATTACTGAGTCTATAGTCATTACTGGGAATTGTCTATGTGGTCTGGGACCACTGTAGTCTGGGACTACTGCGTGTGTTTGTTAAGCTGATTGGAATTTGGATAAGAGATATTACTATTAAGTACTGAGTGAATGAGAGCTGTCAGGGGACTAGCGCCAGTGTGAAAGTGGTTCGTGTCTGAATGAATACCTCAATCAGTTCTGCATGAGCTGGGTTTTTTTATCTGTAACATTATCTACGGGTTCTGTCCACCACTGCTCGTTGGATCACACAGATCCAGCAACGCCTCTCGCTTACAGAGGTCGGAAAAATATAAAATGCACGTTTGCTTATTGGAGTAGTGGTTACAATCCGGTACATAGCACAGAACGATCCTTTCTTCTGATCAATGAAGAGACCTAAGGTTAGCTAGTTAGCTACAAAGGCCAGGGTAAAAAAAATGTATAGTAATAAAAAATGTGAGGGTCGCTAGCTAAGTATTTAGAAAAATGCTAAACAAGAATACACAATATCAATTATTTACATGAGAAACTAAAAATGATATAATATCTACTTGCTAAGTTACTTGCTACTTGTCGATGAGTTTGCATGGAGAAATGTGCCTTGCTACAGGATGTGTAGTTTTGTATGATAGCCACATTAGCAGCTAGTTAGCATTTCATTTTGGGGGGGTAATTACAGGTGAATAATTGATAACAGTTACCTTGTCCGAGAGAGATTTGCGCAGGCATCAAAACATTATGCCAGGGTAAGCCTACACAAAAAACAGACCTTATATGAAGTATAGTGAAAAATGTATAGTGAAAAAACTATTGGAACCATTTCCGTGTTTTACCGCTAGGTATTATGACTCATACTGTGGTACTCAATTCCAATGGATCGAGTTCTCACCAAACCGATTAATACATAAAACATTCTCCATTCAGGATGCAAAGGTGTCGATTTCCTCCTTAACACGATTTATTGTCAAGCATAGTGTAGAGAATCATTGTACCATCTAAACCACTGTGAAATATTATTTCCATAAGCAAAAATATTGTATTTTCAGCTGTTTGAAGCTGGTGTACAAAACCGAAAGTAAACAGCGCACACAGAACTGATCTACCGCTTCTTAGACTTGCTTTCAATGAAAAATCTATAATATACATTTCTATGTGCATTTGGTCGGTCGCCCAAGAAGTTACATATGCCAGCGTTAAATGGTTGAAACCGCAGTGAGAGATATTTGGGTGACAACTAAACCAAAATGCAGACATTGTTTTTCCATTGGAATTTGGTTTGGCTTTTAGATGGTTGAATGCATAGCAATAACATGCTGGATATTCAACAAACTTTTGACTTTTTGTGTGGGTGAATATAGGTTGTAATCTCATTGATCAACATCTCAACCAAATATTACTCAACTATCCATGTTGAAATGACATGGTGTACCCATATATATATATATATATATATATATATATATATATATATATATATATATATATATATATATATACACACACATATCCACCAGGGCACATGCCTAGTCTTACATGAAAGTATTACAAAAATACACACTATATATACAAAAGTATATGGACACCCCTTCAAATTAGTGGATTCGGCTATTTCAGCCACTCCTGTTCCTGACAGGTGTATAAAATCGAGCACACAGGCACTCCATCTCCATAGACAAACATTGGCAGTAGAATGGCCTTACTGAAGCTAAGTGACTTTCAACATGGCACCGTCATAGGATGGCACTTTTCCAAAAAGCAAGTTCGTCAAATTTCTGCCCTGCTAGAGCTGCCCCGGTCAACTGTAAGTGATGTTATTGTGAAGTGGAAACGTCGAGGAGCAACAATGGCTCAGCCAACGAAGTGGTGGTCCACACAAGTTCACAGAACGGGACGCGCATAAACATTGTCTGTCCTCGGCTGCAACACTTACTACAGAGTTCCAAACTGCCTCTAGAAGTAACATCAGCTCAATAACTGTTTGTCGGGAGCTTCATGAAATGGGTTTCCATGACTAAGCAGCCGCACACAAGTCTAAGATCAACATGCGCAATGCCAAGCATCGGCTGGTGTGATGTAAAGCACTCCGCCATTGGACTCTGGAGCAGTGGAAACTGCCAGACTGCCATCTGGCAGTCCGACGGATGAATCTGGCTTTGGCGGATGCCAGGAGAACTGTAAAATTTGGTGGAGGAGGAGTAATGGTCTGGGGCTTTTTTGCGGTTCAGGGGTAGGCCCCTTAGTTCCAGTGAAGGTAAATCGTAATGCAACAGCATACAATGACATTCCAGACAACTTTCAGAAACAGACGCCTCACAAGTCCTCAACTGGCAGCTTCATTAAATAGTACTCGCAAAACACCAGTCTCAACGTCAACAGTGAAGAGGTGACTCCGGGATGCTGGCCGCCTCACAGTACCTCAGGAGTATACATCAGTTGGCTTTCATAACCAAGCATTCAGAGGTCGAGATAGCAGGTGCGGTAGAGAGAGAGAGAGAGAACAGCAGGTCCGGGACAAGGTTGCACGTCCGGTGAACAGGTCAGGGTTCCATAGCCACAGGCAGTTGAAACTGAAGCAGCAGCACAACCAGGTGGACTGGGGACAACCAGGAGTCATCAGGCCAGGTAGTTCTGAGACATGGTCCTAGAGCTCAGGTCCTCCGGGAGGGTAGGGAGAGAGAGAGAATTAGAGGGAACGTATTTAAATTCACACAGGACACCAGATAACAAAAAAACAAAACATTTGGGAGCCCTATGAAATGTAACAATTGTCACAACTTCCACCGAAGTCGGTCCCTCTCCTTGTTCGGGCGGTGTTCGGCGGTCGACGTCGCCGACCTTCTAGCCATCACTGATCTATTTTTCATTTTCCATTGGTTTTGTCTTGTCTTCCTTCACACCTGGTTCCAATCCCATCAATTACATGTTGTGTATTTAACCCTCTGTTTCCCCTCATGTCCTTGTCGGAGATTGTTTGATTGTATGTTTGTGTATGATGTGTTGGTGCATAACGGGTTTTGTACCCACATTTTTCTTATTTTGTAATTTGGGTTTTGGAGTTTTGTGATGCACTGATTAAACAACTCCGTTTATACCAAGTTCAATTCTCCTGCGCCTGACTTCCCTGCCACCAACACGCACCCATTACAGAATCTCCGACCATCTATGGAGTCAGCAGGAGAAGGTACCCCGGCCATGGAGGTGGAGGAGCGTGTCCAGGAGCATGCGGTTATGCTTCACCATCTGGGCGCCACCATAGATCGTGTGGTCCAGACAATGGACCGCTGGGAGAGACAGGGAGTTCTTCCAGCGCCTCCACCAGTACAACCGGTGTCTCTCCTGAGCGCCCCTTTCCCACCTGAGCCCAGCGCGATCCGTCTCTCCTTGCCACAGGAGTACGACGGGAGTGCAGCTGTGCGTAATTGGCCGACTCCCACCATGGTAAAGGAGGTGCAGCGATTCTTAGGGTTTGCCAACTACTACCAGAGGTTTATTCGGGGTTTTGGTCAGGTAGTGGCTCCCATTACTTCACTGCTGAAGGGGGGCCCGGTGCGCTTGCAGTGGACAGCTGAGGCGGACAGGGCTTTCAGTCACCTGAGGGCTTTGTTTTCCTCGGCTCCCGTGCTGGCCCATCCGGATCCCTCTTTGGCGTTCATTGTGGAGGTGGACGCATCCGAGGCTGGGATAGGAGCTGTGCTCTCTCAGCGCTCGGGTACGCCACCAAAGCTCCGCCCTTGTGCCTTCTTCTCGAAGAAGCTCAGCCCGGCGGAGCGAAACTATGACGTGGGGGACCGGGAGTTGTTGGCTGTCGTCAAGGCCCTGAATGCGTGGAGACATTGGCTTGAGGGGGCTAGACACCCTTTTCTCATCTGGACTGACCACCGCAATCTGGAGTACATCCAGGCGGCAAGAAGACTGAACCCTCGCCAGGCATGGTGGGCCATGTTTTTCACCCGTTTTGGGATTACCCTTCTTATAGACCAGGCTCCCAGAACGTTAAGGCAGACGCATTGTCCCGGCTGTATGACACAGAGGAGCGGCCCATGGATCCCACTCCCATACTCCCCACCTCTTGTTTGGTGGCGCCGGTAGTGTGGGAGCTGGACGCGGACATTGAGCGGGCGTCACATGCAGAGCCCGCTCCCCCTCAGTGTCCAGCTGGGCGTCTGTACGTTCCGTCTGCTGTCCGCGACCGGCTGATCTATTGGGCCCACACGTCACCCTCCTCTGGTCATCCTGGGATCGGTCGGACAGTGCGCTGTCTTAGTGGGAAGTACTGGTGGCCCACTTTAGCTAAGGATGTGAGGGTTTATGTTTCCTCCTGCTCGGTGTGCACCCAGTGCAAGGCTCCTAGACACCTACCCAGAGGTAAGTTACAACCCTTACCCGTTCCACAACGGCCGTGGTCGTACCTGTCGCTGGATTTCCTAACCGATCTTCCGCCTTCACAGGGTAACCCCACGATCCTGGTCGTTGTGGATCGTTTTTCTAAGTCCTGTCGTCTCCTCCCTTTGCCCAGTCTCCCTATGGCCCTACAGACTGCGGAGGCTCTATTTACACACGTCTTCCAGCACTACGGGGTGCCTGAGGATATAGTGTCTGATCGGGGTCCCCAGTTCACGTCAAAGGTCTGGAAGGCGTTCATGGAACGTCTGGGGGGGTCTTGGTCAGCCTTACCTCAGGTTTTCACCCCGAGATTAACGGGCAGGTGGAGAGAGTTAACCAGATGTGGGTAGGTTTCTGAGGTCTTATTGCCAGGACGGGCCGGGGGAGTGGGCGGCATTCGTGCCCTGGGCAGAGATGGGCCAGAACCCGCGCCGCCACTCCTCCACTAACCTTTCTCCCTTCCAGTGTGTATTGGGGTATCAGCCGGTTCTGGCTCCTTGGCATCAGAGTCAGACCGAGGCTCCTGCGGTGGACGACTGGTTCCGGCACGTGGAAGAAACATGTCCACCTTCCGCGCGCTGTACCGCGCCAGAAAGTTGGCGCGGTGACGGTCTGCGCCAACACAAATTAACAGGGTCTGGCTCTCGACCCAAAACCTGCCCCTCCACCTGCCCTGTCGGAAGCTGGGTCCGTGGTTTGTGGGGCCATTTAAAGTCCTAAGGAGAGTGAACGAGGCATGTTACAGGTTACAGCTTCCCCCCGATTACCGCATGAACCCCTCGTTCCATGTGTCTCTCCTCAGGCCGGTGGTGGCTGGCCCACTCCAGGAGTCTGAGGTGCGGGAGGTTCCTCCACCCAATCTGGACATCAAGGAGTCCTCGGCGTACTCCGTTCGTTCCATACTGGATTCGAGACGTCGGGCGAGGGGCCTTCAGTACCTCGTGGACTGGGAGGGGAATGGTCCGGAGGAGAAATGCTGGGTTCCGGTGGAGGACGTGTTGGATCCTTCCATGCTGCGAGATTTCCACCGTCTCCATCCGGATTGCCCTGCACCTCGCCCTCCGCTGCTGGAGCCGCGCGTCCGGGGGGGGGGGGGGGGGGGGGTACTGTCAAGTCGTTCCCTCTCCTTGTTCGGGCGGTGCTCGACGTCACCGACCTTCTAGCCATCACTGATCTATTTTTCATTTTTGCTTCATTCACACCTGGTTCCAATCCCATCAATTACATGTTGTGTATTTAACCCTCTGTTTCCCCTCATGTCCTTGTCGGAGATTGTTTGATTGTATGTTTGTGTATGATGTGTTGGTGCGCGACGGGTTTTGTACCCACTTTTTTCTTATTATGTAATTTGGTTTTTGGAGTTTTGTGAAGCACTGATCAAACAACTCCGTTTATACCAAGTTCGATTCTCCTGCGCCTGACTTCCCTGCCACCAACACGCACCCATTACTACAATAGCATAATTGTTTACCCAAAATGCATGACAAATCACTGGATTAAGTTGGACATAAAAACATTTTGAATCACAACATGAAAAGATGATGAAGCAACTTATTTCTTCAATAACATCTCAGTAGTCCATTACACTTTTTGATAAAGCACTGTGAAATACTTTATAAGATGATAGGCCTACACAACCAAATCATGGGCTGGTGCTACCAGTGGAAATTATTTGTCTGGAGCCCTGCTACAAGGGGAATACCCTTCATATGGACAAGTTAACTTCTTTGGGATAGGGGGCAGCATTTTCACGGCCGGATAAAAATCGTACCCGATTTAATCTGGTTACTACTCCTGCCCAGAAACTAGAATATGCATATTAGTAGATTTGGATAGAAAACACTCTAAAGTTTCTAAAACTGTTTGAATGGTGTCTGTGAGTATAACAGAACTCATATCACAGGCCAAAACCTGAGAAGATTCCATGCAGGAAGTGGCCTGTCTGACAATTTGTTGTCCTTCTGTTGCATCTCTATCGAAAATACAGCATCTGTGCTGTAACGTGACACTTTCTAAGGCTCCCATTGGCTCTCTAAAGCCGCCAGAAAGTGTAATGGGGTGTTTGACATGCTTCTAAGTATGGTAATGGAATATTTAGAATTTCTTTGTCACGAAATGCGATCGCGCGTCACCCTTCGGATAGTGACCTGAACGCAAGAACAAAACGGAGCTATTTGAATATAACTATGGATTATTTGGAACCAAAACAACATTTGTTGTTGAAGTAGAAGTCCTGGGAGTGCATTCTGATGAAGAACAGCAAAGGTAATCCAATTTTTCTAATAGTAATTCTGAGTTTAGGTTGTCCCAAACTTGGTGGGTGTCAAAATAGCTAGCCGTGATGGCCGAGCTATGTACTCAGAATATTGCAAAATGTGCTTTCGCCGAAAAGCTATTTTAAAATCTGACACCGCGATTGCATAAAGGAGTTCTGTATCTATAATTCTTAAAATAATTGTTATGTATTTTGTGAACGTTTATCATGAGTAATTTAGTAAATTCACCGGAAGTTTTCGGTGGGTATGCTAATTCTGAACATCACATACTAATGTAAAAAGCTGTTTTTTGATATAAATATGAACTTGATTGAACAAAACATGCATGTATTGTATAACATAATGTCCTAGGAGTGTTCCGCTAGCGGAACGTCTGTCCTCAACAGGTTTTAATATTGTAGTGGACAAAGATGAGAAGAATGTTTGTGTGACCAAATGCAGGCTACTCAGCAACTCACTATTCAGGTAGGATGGAAATTGTGAAGTTTAGGTCCAAAAATGTGTATTTCGTATTTTATAATTTGTTTTATTGTTATTATTATTGTATTTAATTGTTATTATTGTAGGCCTATTTGTTAATCTAAAACAGTTTTTTAAATATGTAAAATGAGACATTTGTTGGCAAAATTAAGTTAGATTTGTATTTTTAATTGTGTGCTCCATATTTAGTTTAAGATAGGCTATAAGTAGGCCTGTTGTCAAATAAATATCATCAACCTATTGCTATCATTTGTTGGGTAAGGTATTTTCCCTATAAACAATGGCTTGACTTACTTTTGACATTACCCTAATAATGTTGAAAACCTTTGAAGGTTTGGTGTGGTGTGGCTATTAGCCTATTATACTGCAGGCCTAAAACATTTCCTCACCTCAAGTCAGTTGAAATTGAGGTGAGGAAATGTTTTAGGCCTCCCAGAGTTACTCCTATAATCTAACAATATCATGCTTATCTTTATAAAAAATATTCTAATAGAAAAATGTAAGAATTCATCCTTCTGTATGCCTATAGCAGATGCAGCCCATCTGATAAGTTTAAAGAAATTAATATCGGTGGCATGCTGCCGGCATATCGCTCTCTCTCTTCTGGTGCTAGGCCTAAGCTTGGTCTTCCTTGATCATTTTTAAAATGTATATAATGCAGTGAACGCCTAAGCCTATAGGGCTAGGCATGCAAATGCCCTGATGCTCAAATCTGTGACAGAGAGAATAAAGTAGACGGCATCGGTCATTTATGACCCTATGTCCGGCTGGGGCGTACATGCCCAAATAAGGGCATCCGGTCTGGACACGTGGTTAGGGTCATATAGTTTTATCCTGTTCTGTCACGTGTTAGAGTGTGTGTTATATCTATATTGCATCTCTTTGAAGTTGTCATGATGATTGATGTGTAGGGCCCTCATTGAACTGGGGGGGTTGTGTTTGAACATTTCAAAGAGGATGACCCCACACCCCTCTATTTTATTGCTCTTAGGGTTGTTGTCTATGAATTAGGAATGTCCGGGGGGTTATGTGTTGGAGGCAGACGTCTTATAAATACGCCCCAGACACACATGCGGACCTCAACAACACCTTGGTGCATTTACGTCTCAAAGTGACCAAAAGAGATGGTACTAATATTGCAAACGATGCCAAAGTGAGTCTCATTAATTACCCCTTGGCCACCATCTTCTCCCAAGTGGATGTGACTTTGGGTGAACGTCTAATCAGTCAAAGCAGTGCCACATACCCCTATAGGGCCATCATGGAGTGTTTACTCAACTACTCCGAAGACACTCTCAAGACACAATTCAGTGCCGGGCTCTTTAGCAAGGATACTGCAGGAGTCTCTATGGAATCGATAGACCCTTCCACCGGTGCAAACAAAGGACTGGAGGCACGCGCTCGCTACTGTGCCGAATCTCGAGAGTTTCATCTGCTAGGGCCTATACACTCTGACATTTTCTTTCAAGAACGTTTACTCTTAAATTCGGTTGATTTAAGACTCAAATTAACCAGGGCCAAGGATGAGTTTTGTCTGATGTCTGCCCAAGACGGTGACTTTAGTTTAAAAGTGTTGGGGGCAACGCTTTTTATTAAAAAAGTGTCTGTATCTCCGGCAGTTCATCTGGGTCACACAGGCTTTGATGAAAGGAAATGCCCTTTACCCTCTCCAAAGAATTACCATGAAAACCTTTAGCATACCTGTGGGCAGTGGAATCTGCAGTCAAGAAAACCTTTTTCTAGGCCCTTTACCCCGCTATGTGGTTATAGGTTTGGTTGATCACGCCTCTAATACGGGCAGCTTACATAAAAACCCATTTAATTTTCAACACTTCAATGCAGAGTATGTAGCTCTCTGTCAGGATGGACGTCAGGTCCCTGCTAAGGCTTTCCAACCGCAATTTAATAACAACATATCTG